>NC_083871.1:84971373-86221373 GCF_032452875.1 Bos javanicus | reverse complement strand
TATTTTTTCCTTTATAATTTATGCAATTAAATTTTGGGGTACATTCTTAATTATTTCCTTAAAATCAGTATCTAAGAGTGAAATTTATGGCATATATGAATAACTTTTAAAGCTTTTATTACATGTTGTTAAATGGTCCCTTAAGAAATATACACCCATCAGCAATGAGAATGCTCATTTCCCTACACTCTCCCCAGCTCTATTATATTTAAGAGGAAAAAATCTCTCCAAATTTGAAGGGAAAACAGCATTTTTCCAGTCTAGTTTTAATTATTGACTCCTAATAAAGCTAAACATTTGTTATGATTTTGGCCAAACAATACTTATTTTCATGTTGAAAGAAACAGGAGGACTTTACCTTTTTTATTTTCAATTGCATCAAATGGTACTCGTGGTTTTTTAATGTTTCCATCTTCTGTGAAAGAATTCCTGCAAATGCAATATCAAACAATCCTGGATCAATGCACTGAACAAAATTCATGGAAATTACATCTAACACACTATCTTTTTTTCCTGTGTGAACACAGTTATTTTGATGAACACAAAGAAAAACATTCTGAATTTCATTCCTCTAAACTGGCATTCCTGTCTCAAGTGAAGTGGATGGAAATCTCATCATCTCTAATCAGCAGAAGCCCATATGAAGAAAACCAGGGCAAAAAGTCACTCTTTGGTCCCAAAGGGAACAATCTCTGATAGCCTAGGTCCAACAGAAGTGACTCAGGAATACACATTCTTAGTGGAATCTGTTTGGCTAAAATTACAAAGTCTTGTAGCAAGAAGCTTTGGAAACTCTGAGGCACAGACTGAGAACATCCACATAATCTAAGAAACTTAAGCGTACCATGCAGAAAATAACCTGTCTTGCCAAGACCTCTATCCTTAAACTCTGATTAACAGGGATGAATATTAAGGGTTAGTTATATCTTGGTGTGTTTGCCTCATTTTTCTGTTGTATAACTAAATGCTCAGCCAGATTGCCCTTTAAATCCTCAAATTTAGGACCCAAATAATCTAAGTGGCAGACAGAAAAACTGTTGGTCCTTATGATAGAGAATACCAGGCAGGATGTGACTTGACTTCACTGTGCTATGTTGGGAGGCTCCATTTCTACTGCAATGAAACAGAGATAACAATGCTGGCCTTACTTCACAGGGATGCTATGAAGATTCAACAAACGCTCTGTGTTAGTTTAATTTTATAAAGATTTATTGTCCCAGATATTGTATGGGACACTGGTAGAGATGAATAAGGCATTTTCAATTGCCTCAAAATATAAACATTAGATAGAAAATTAAGAAGAATCAGGAATTAAAACTATTGTTAATGATGGAAGGTGTGATAACTTTATTGCAGTTTTATTTTCAAGTCTTTTTACCCTATAGTATATGCAATGATGTAATCGGGGTGAAAAATAACATGTCGAGGACTTTAAAATACTTTCCTCCTCCCAAGGAAGGAAAAAATAGATAAAGCAAGCATGGGATGAAATACATTTACTGTAAGTTTGAGTGCCAGGCCAAGGTAAAAAAAAAAAAATTTTATTTCATATGAAGCAAACACTTTAAGTAAAGCACATAAAAGATACAACCTTGAAATGCATATAAAATGAATTTTATAAAAGTTACTATATCAAGGGAATGAAATGTTCTGTATGTTAAGGCATCCCCCAAGTGAGTTCTTGTGTAATTTTTTGAATAACTTGTTTTGAAAATGTGGATTTTCATGGAAAGCATGTGATTAGAGCAAATTACACCTGCTACTTTATTTCCAGTGAAGTGAAAATTAACAGACAGTACACACACATTGATTTTAGTGTTTTCATTCTGTTCAGATTTCCACTCACTCTGTTAGGACCCTTGGATTCTGAGCCTCAAGGCACAGACAGAAGTGGTCACTTTCTTTAAATGTTGCTTTTCTGTCTATTTGTCCTCACCTTGTTGCTATAAGTGGAGGATGTTTATTTAAAGTGTGAAGGAAGTCGTTAAAACCCACAGATAATATAGGTACGTAATACTGGCCTTTAGAGTATGAAAAACTAGAGGTGACCATTGTGAAGCTAGGGGCAATTATGAACGACTACATCTGACCTTCCTGTCAGCATGAGATCCTGGTATAAATAATAAGACCAGAAAGAAGAGGCCAGGGTTGTAGTTCCAACTCAATTAGCTGCTCGGCTTGAGCAAATGACCCATCTTCTTAGCACCTCAGTTTCCTCATCTGGAAAACATATATGACACTGATCCTTCTTGTGATACAGCATGAATGATAATTAAATATATACATACATACTCACTGGTAAATTTGAATATAATTAAATTAACTAGTCTTTCTTAAAATGGCCTAGAAACAATTTATCTAATTGTTTCTTTTTTAAATTAAATTTATTTATTTTAATTGGAGGTTAATTACTTTACAATATTGTATTGGTTTTGCCATGCATCAACATGAATCCGCCACGGGTGAACATGTGCTCCCCATCCTGAACCCCTCTCCCACCTCCTTCCCTGTACCATCCCTCTGGGTCATCCCAGTGCACCAGCCCCAAGCATCCTGTATCCTGGATCGAACCTGGACTGGCGATTCATTTCTTATATGATATTATACATGTTTCAATGCCATGCTCCCAAATCATCCTACCCTCTCCCTCTCCCTCTCCCACAGAGTTGTTTCTTGATAAAGATTTCAAGTTTACTTATCACAGTGTTAACTTAGATAAGTCTTTCAAACTTATCTTGCTTTTCCTATAAATGAAAGAAAAACATTTCGCCCTTTTTAGATGTTAAGTGACCTTTGGATGGTATAGGAGCAGGAAAGAGAAAGTATATTAATACTTAACTACTTATCTGTGATGCAGCATACCACACGCCATGCAGTATATGAAGCTTATCTGATATAGTCTCGAAACAATTCTTGGTAGGTTGTATAATCCATAATTTACAGGTATGGAAACTGAATTGCAGAGGAAAATCTTAGCTGCTGTAATTAGTAAAATCTAAACCTAGGATTTTTGAATCCAAGTCTGTTTGATTCAAAAAAGTCCTGACTTTTTCTAACTATATTTAACAATGACATTCAGTAAATTGCATTGTGGGAAAGAATCAGTTAGGGTTAAAATTAGGCTTAAATCCAATATTCTGAATTTAAGACAAGTCAATTGCTTAACTGTGTAACAAATGTGGACCTTGAGAGAAACTTGGAGAATAAACTTTCCAAGCCTTGCATATCTCAAAGGAACTTAACTTACTTAAAGTTAAAAACAATACTTAAATAGACTTCTTGGTAAATCAAGTCTGCTCTTCCTCTTTCGATAATGATGAATGAGACAGTCTTCGATTGAGTGAGTGCAAAGAACAAACAAAGGGACATTGAGCTATATTATTTAAAACCTAACTTTCAAATAAACAAAACCTTCTATCAATCCTATTACTTCAGAGTATTGAGGGAATAAGGCCAACTGCATAAAGTTGTGGCAATTTAAGTGAGTTCTGGACCTAGGAGACGTTCTAAGAATTCTTCAACTATGTGATTATTTGTATTTTTGAACTATAAAAAAAAAAAAATGTTCCTCTAGGGTTGTTTTCACTGTCTCCTGAGGCAGAAGGAAATAGGAAAGTTGGTAGAATTGAGTCCGTTCACGAGGGTGACTTCAGAGACACCGACGAGCATGGCACGGTCATCTAGGCTTTGATCCCTCTAGGTGGTTGGGTTTATTTCTGTTTTCCTGGCAATAGACAAGTCAAATACTTACTTAATTCCATCATATAAAAGGGAAGTAGACTTAGCTGGCACCGTGGGCACTGCCCCTTCCTCCACTGACTGGGGGTATCATTATGTTCACTGGACCAGCAGACTCTTATTTCCTCATTACTACCCCTCATTAGAATGGAAGTGGATGGGGGAGGCCAAGGACCTTTTCTCCTGGCCAAATGCTCCTCTCTGAGATTCCATCTTTAAAAAAAAAAAAACTCTAATCTTGCGGTAGAGACAGACATATTTATAAATTTGGATATGTTTTGTCCAGAATAAACTCATGCCTCAAAAACTCTAAATGAATGTTCATACCATCCTGGCCTCCACTCTGACGGATAGTTCATAAAATAAATCTCACCTAATTCTTTCTGTCTGATGCTCCTGAAATTCAAGGATATATATCACAGGATGAAACTAGCTTGAAACTTTTATTTTTAAACTTGACTTTTGAGTGGAGTCAAGTCTTGCTGGTTTGAAAAACTGTTGGATATATTTCTGTTACAGTGTTTGAAGACCACTAGAATCATTATGGTTTCAATGTTTTAAAGAAGCGTATTTTCCAGAGCATGAATTTTTGGACACACTTCTTTTTGTTGCTTTCTTTAATGTAGGCAATGCCTTTTGAAATCAATCTTTAGAGATTTTTGGGGTTGCACAATTCAAATTTGTGGCTCTCTTACCATTCCAGCGGGTGTGGCTCTGCCTTTTTATTCAGGAGCTGAAATTGTTCAAATACACTTAAAAGAGACCAGTATTGCGTCAGGATGGAACCAGGTTTTCCCATAGGACTTGTCATACCATAAAATTCACCAATCAGAGATTGAAATCCAGGAGTAGTAGACGGGAAGAGCTGAGAAGGAATATTCAAGAACAGAATATCAGAATAAGTGATGGAAAAGAAAATATAGTATTACTTGGGAAGGCTTTATATTTATTCAGATATTTTAATTAGGCATTTATTTTAAAATATATTATCAGTACCATAATTTAATTTTCTGTGTTTCTGTCAATGTAAAGGTCACTTTTTATGAGGAACTAATTTTGCTGATGTTTATATTTTCAAATGCGGTGAATTTTATTTCTCTTTTCATTGAATGAAAACAGCTATCTCCTTTCTATAGATACCCCAAAACAGCTGAATAACAGAGTTAGGTAGCAGGAAAAATAAGATGAAATCCTCTTGGATTATAAGTGTCTTATAAATGTCAGGGTGAGAGATATTAACCCGACCCAAAATAAAAAATCTATGGTCATCCTCTTTCTATTCTGAGAGTCAGATATTAATGTTTGCCTTTTCTCCTATAAAATAATTTTTCTATTCTTCACATTCTGCCAAGAGAAGTTCTTTACTTTCCTAATGTCTTAAATTAAGAATTCCTGAAGGATGAGGCCAGGTCTCTCTGATTATCTTTGTATGATATTGTGACCATAACTGTCACAAATGTAACACTTACTGTATTTAAATTAATTAAAATAATCCATCAACTAAGTTATCTTTTGAGTAATAAGCTTACTTTGAATCCTCTAAAATATGGGGTTAAGTAATAAAAACAAGTGTGAAACATTCACTAATTAAGCTAGTTAAAATTCGTACATGTAGCATCTGAATACAAATTTTTAAGTAAAAAATAAATATTTTATCCAAACATTAATAACAAATTATTAGTAGACTTTTAAAAATGTTACTTTAAAGAAACGCTTTATATAAACAAATCTTACGTAGAAAAATATGAATCCAATATAAATTATTTATATAAGGGCAGAACTAGAAACAAAGCAAGTTTGAAGCATACAGATATACGTATAATGAATTATCCATTGATATTGATCAATAACTTAACAGAATCTAGGAAAATACATAGAAAATAAAATAAATGCCATTTATACTTTCAGACTGAAACCAGTAAAAGTTACAATTATTAATATTTACATTTTTTTCCCTTTGGAGTTTGCTATGGAGTTATAACAAACTATTTTATTGAATAATGTTTACTTTTATACAAACAAAAGGGGCATAATAAGCAGAAGGAAATTTCGGATACATGTAAATGTCCTAAAGCAAACAGCAAACTTCTTTAGAAAAATGTTAGCATTTCCCCCTTAAGAATTAGCAAAGCCTCCCAGCTATATTTATTCCACATTCTTTTACCTTTAGTAAGTCATGTATTATCTGCATACTCTTAAAGAATATGTATTCTGCTCATCTTAATCCTCATATCTCTAAAAAGAAGCTTACAAATATTTCTATTCCTTAAGGAAATACCTTCTAGTTTTAAGTCAAAAATCAAGTAGCTCATGGCTGATCTACTATAATCTCAGTAATCAAGAGGAATCAAAGGTCATTTTTGCTTTACCAGTTGGAATTGTCCCAAACTCCTGAGTTCCTTTATAAAAGTCATAATTGAGTTAATCTCCTCTAAAGACAGGCACCGATTTAGTTCTTTTTGATAATTTTCACCCTATACCAGGGGGAAAAAACACAACTCTTAAGCAATTGTTCCAAAGTCAAGCTATGTTTAGCACAAGTCAAAAACCAAATTTTAAACTCTAACAGCTGAGCTAATTAATTCTAAATAATGTAGCAACTTCAACTCCTCAAAATGATGTCAGAATACAAGAAAACTTTATGTTTGACAAAAGAATCTGAAATAGCTCCGGAGTGCTTTGGCAGCAAGGTTGGGAACTTGGGCCCAGAAGGACAAAATAAGTGTGACAGTTTGGAGAGGCAGGAGGTCTTTTTTTAGCCTTTAGGGAACCAAAGATCAGAGCAGGAAATTTACTCATGAACCTCATGTATGTCACACTGCCATTGTCACATTTCATGGATTCCAGTAAACAGACTTACCCCCACCCCCATTTTCCTCACATTTGTTTTTTCTAATGCATCCCTGAGAGCAAAAGATACACATCTTACTATTTTCTCCGGGTCAAGTGGTTCTAATTGTTTTAATGACAACCCACTGACTAAAGAAGGAAAACCGGGAACTCTAGGAATGAAGCAATACAATCTTAGGGAGACAAGAGTCTATAACATCTTAACTCCCAAAACCATCTCTCTGTAGAGGACCATTTGTTGGTGAGACCTTTCACATTCTACTTTTCCAAATTTTCCAATTACGGTTTTAAAACAGAAAGATACAGAGAAAACGATACTACACCTAAATTACTAATCTGTACAGATTTTTTCATACATCAAGAAAACTTGTACTAACAGATCACAAAAATTAACCAGTCTTCCTCTGAAGCACTATTCCCTAATCATCATCTAACTGTTAACCAGATGTAACTGCTTAAAAAAAAAAAGAGTATTATAACTTCAGCCCCTTGATTTTAATCTAGAGCACTAACAACTTCCAAAAGGTTCAGGTATTCCTTAACAGTATTCTATAATACTTAACATGCATTATGCATTATAATAACAAAATTCCCTTGGAAATTAGGAGCTGACTTACTTCATTTTCAACCCATAATTTCATCATAGTCAGTCATTCACATACTTAGTAGACACAAAAATAATATTGATCCTTACATCAGAAAAATATTAAGAGGTTTATATAATAGGTACAAATCAATTTCAAATGAATTATCAAGTTGCTTAACTGCACAGTAAAGAAAATGATACTTAAAGATGAATGAAAAATACTTGTCAGTAAAAAATATGCACTTACCTTAACTACAGCTGATCTATAAAGTCTCTGAAATATCTCAGAAAATATGGAAAGGGAAGAGTCATTAGACAGGAGAAAATTGAAAGTATCCTTTAAAAGAAATTCTTCTATGTTTTGGTCCTCAAAGGCCATATCATCATCATCTTGAAAATTTAAATGCTCATGCACCTGTGAAAGAGTTAAATAACAGCAAATATTTTTTATTGACTCACTTTTAATGCAGTGGAATCACTTCTAAGACATGATTCATTTCCCGTTGGATTACAGATCAGAACTGACATCTAGTGGTCCTTTTGGAGGTCAACAATTTTATAAAAATCTAAGTACTGTTATTTCCAAAATATGATCCCCAGGTGGTGCTAGTGGTAAAGAACCCACCTGCCAATGCAGGAGACGTAAGAGACACAGGTTTGATCCCTGAGTCGGGAAGATCCCCTGGAGGAAGGCATGGTAACCCACTCCAATAGTCTTGCCTGGAGAATCCCCTGGACAGAGGAGCCTGGTGGGCCACAGTACACGGGGCAGCAGAGTCGGACACGACTGAAGTGACTTACCATGCATGCAAGTAAGAACATTACTGTTTCATAGAATCATATCAGTTTATCTTAAAAATATCATTGATGAACTTGTGTTCATGGAAATAATATATAATACCTCTAAGCAATAAATTTTGTAAAATCATAATGTAAACTATTAGCTTTGTGGGTAAAATAATGAATAAATGAACGATAAAAGATGTAGATTCATAAAATTTTAGAATTTTAGGGATAAATCTTTGAATCGACCAAATGTTTGCATCACGTATAATGCAATCAGTCTCCTTGTGTTATAATCTGAAAACCAGTCAATACAGTAGGAAGTCAAACTCTTGTTGAACAAATGTTTTTTTCTTTTTTTATTGAAGTATAGCTGATGTACAATACTATGTAAGTTGCACATATACAATATATGTGTGCTGCGTGCTCAGTTGCTCAATCATGTTTGACTCTTTGTGATACCCTGGATTGTAGCCCGCCAGGCTCCTTTGTCTATGGGATTTCCCTGGCAAGAAAACTGGAATGGGTTGCCATTTCCTACTCCAGGGTATGCATAAATTTTATTCAGTTTCTCTTGCCATATCATAAATTATCTTTCTATAGACTAACGCAGTCAACTTTTAAAACCTTCTTGCCACTAAGGGAAATTCTGGATTAAAAATATGTTGGAGGAGATGATATGAATGAGTTAATTTAAGATGAAGTAAAAGAATCAGAGTGTACAAAAAACATGCTTCAATATATATATATTCATACAAATATTGAAAACAAATATTCCAAAAATTCCTATGGTTTTAAAGTTAAAATATAGGCCAGTTTTAAACTAAATATCTATATTTAAAGAATAAAGGAGTTAACTTTTGTGAATAAGCTAGGTAACCTGCTATTTTTTATTAACTATATGTCTGCTACTGCTAAGTCACGTCAGTCGTGTCCGACTCTGTGCAACCCCATAGATGGTTTTAAAGTTAAAATATAGGCCAGTTTTAAACTAAATATCTATATGTAAAGAATAAAAGAGTTAACTTATGTGATAAGCTAGATCAGTCAGTTCAGTCACTCAGTTGTATCCGACCCTTTGCGACCCCATGAATCGCAGCACGCCAGGCCTCCCTGTTCATCACCAACTCCCGGAGTTCACCCAGACTCACGTCCATCGAGTCAGTGATGCCATCCAGCCATCTCATCCTCTGTCGTCCCCTTCTCCTCTTGCCCCCAATCCCTCCCAGCATCAGAGTCTTTTCCAATGAGTCAACTCTTCCTGTGAGGAGGCCAAAGTCCTGCAGTTTCAGCTTTAGCATCATTCCTTCCAAAGAAATCCCAGGGCTGATCTCCTTCAGAATGGACTGGTTGGATCTCCTTGCAGTCCAAGGGACTCTCAAGAGTCTTCTCCAACACCACAGTTCAAAAGCATCAATTCTTTGGCGCTCAGCCTTCTTCACAGTCCAACTCTCACATCCATACACGACCACAGGAAAAACCATAGCCTTGACTAGACGGATCTTTGTTGGCAAAGAAATGTCTCTGCTTTTCAATATGCTATCTAGGTTGGTCATAATTTTCCTTCCAAGGAGTAAGTGTCTTTTAATTTCATGGCTGCAGTCACCATCTGCAGTAATTTTGGAGCCCAAAAAAACAAAGTCTGACACTGTTTCCACTGTTTCCCCATCTATTTCCCATGAAATGATGGGACCAGATGCCATGATCTTCGTTTTCTGAATGTTGAGCATTAAGCCAACTTTTTCACTCTCCACTTTCACTTTCATCAAGAGGCTTTTGAGTTCCTCTTCACTTTCTGCCACAAGGGTGGTGTCATCTGCATATCTGAGGTTATTGATATTTCTCCTGGCAATCTTGAGTCCAGCTTGTATTTCTTCCAGCCCAGCGTTTCTCATGATGTACTCTGCATATAACTTAAGTAAGCAGGGTGACAATATACAGCCTTGACGTACTCTTTCTCCTATTTGGAACCAGTCTGTTGTTCCATGTCCAGTTCTAACTGTTGCTTCCTGACCTGCATACAAATTTCTCAAGAGGCAGATCAGGTGGTCTGGTATTCCCATCTCTTTCAGAATTGTCCACAGTTTATTGTGATCCATACAGTCAAAGGCTTTGGCATAGTCAATAAAGCAGAAATAGATGCTTTTCTGGAACTCTCTTGCTTTTTCCATGATCCAGCAGATGTTGGCAATTTGATCTCTGGTTCCTCTGCCTTTTCTAAAACCAGCTTGAACATCAGGAAGTTCACGGTTCACATATTGCTGAAGCCTGGCTTGGAGAATTTTGAGCATTACTTTACTAGCATGTGAGATGAGTGCAATTGTGCGGTAGTTTGAGTATTCTTTGGCATTGCCTTTCTTTGGGATTGGAATGAAAACTGACCTTTTCCAGTCCTGTGGCCACTGCTGAGTCTTCCAAATTTGCTGGCATTTTTTATTAACTAGATGTCTGCTACTGCTAAGTCACGTCAGTTGTGTCCGACTCTGTGTGACCCCATAGACGGCAGCCCACTAGGCTCCCCTGTCCCTCGGATTCTCCAGGCAAGAATACTGGAGTGGGTTGCCATTGCCTTCTCCAATGCATGAAAGTGAAAAGTGAAAGTGAAGTCGCTCAGTCATGTCCGACTCTTAGCCACCCCATGGACTGCAGCCTACCAGGCTCCTCCACCCATGGGATTTTCCAGGCAAGAGTACTGGAGTGGGTTGCCAGTGCCTTCTTCAGCTAGATGTCTATTTTCCTGCATTAACACATACTCAGCTTTATGCCACATTACTTCATAAATAGTGGTTGAACCATAAAAACAAAATGTGTGTTTGTTCAACAGGAAAGTAGAGTGGGCACTGTAACTCAAATCATAGACTCTCCATATACTAGTTAATTCTTTGAACTACAGCAAGAATACTGGCATGGGTTGCCATTCCCTTCTCCTGGGGCTCTTCCCGACCCAGGGGTCAAACGAAGCCTCATCGCTTGTGTCACCTGCATTGAAGGCAGAGTGTTTACCGTCTGAGCTACCAAGGAAGCACAAATATAAGTTTGTTGTAAGTTTGATGCATGTTGCATTTATTGATTGGTTACAATGAATGAAAACAACAACACACACACACACCCTTCAGCCAAAAGGAAAGCTCCCGTGAGCACTCTGGCATACTCACCTGAAGTACTACAGGGGACCTGACACTGCCGTAACCAATATCGAAAGTTAAAAGTTGAAAACATAATCTGCATCTGAAATAAAAACACAGGATAACAATAAAAAGGAATGAAATAGTGCCTTTTGCAGAGAGGTGGATGGACCTAGAGATTGCCAGGCAGAGTGAAATAAGTCAGAAACACAAATACTGTATAGTGTCACTTACACGTGGAATCTAGAAAGATGGTAGAGATGAACTCATCTGCAAAGCAGAAATAGAATCACAGATGGAGAGAACAAACTTGTGGTTACCAAGCAGGTAATGGGGGTGGGATGAATTGGTGGTTTGGGATTGACATATATATATATTACTATGTATAAAATGGATAATTAATGAGAACCTTGGAGAAGGCAATGGCACCCCACTCCAGTACTCTTGCCTGGAAAATCCCATGGATGGAGGAGCCTGGTAGGCTGCAGTCCATGGGGTCACTAAGAGTCAGACATGACTGAGCGACCACTTTCATGCATTGGAGAAGGAAATGGCAGCCCACTCCAGTGTTCTTGCCTGGAGAATCCAAGGGATGGGGGAGCCCGGTGGGCTGCCGTCTATGGGGTCACACAGAGTTGGCACAGGGAGCTCTACTCAATGTTCTGTGGTACCTAAATAGGAAGGAAATCTAAAAAAGAGTGGATACATGTATATGTACAGCTGATTGATGCACAGCAGAAAGTAACACAACATTGTAAAGCAACTGTACTCTAATAAAAATAAAATAAAAACAACAGATGGTAACAAAGATGTGTTATATTTGCTATGTTTACTGTATTATTTGGTACTACATCATTAATAATCACTGTGGTTAAATTTCAACGTCTATACTGATTACAAAGAGCAGTGGCTTAGATACTCTAAAATTAAATACAATTTATCTTTGGATTTGGAACCTGTTTCATTACCTACAGAAAATACAGATATATAAAAAGTATTCATAACTCATTAAATGAAACAATGAAGTTGACTCCATAAACACACAATATGGGAAAGGAACCTCTCCCACTTCTCCATGCTAAGCATTCTTATTCACATAGAAAGCATGATAAAACTTATATGGAGGCACCTCCTTTTCTTAACATGCTAGATTTAACATTTCCCTAGAAAAAGGCGTTAAATTATATTCAAGTAAACTGGATGAGATGTGGAGATAAGAGTTATTGAATTTTGTTAATAAAAGCACATAAATAAAAATATAATTAGTCAATGGAAAGCATATATGATAAAAATAGGTGAGCCTGAAAGGGGTTACAATTTAAAAAATAATTTACATATTAACTGTGCTTTATTTTTTGTCACCACTGTTTAAATACTGTGAGTCTTTAACATACTCTGAACTTTTAGGGTCTACAAATTACAAAACATAAGTTTAGAAGTTCATACTTTATATTACATACAAATTTCCAAGTAGCACCTACTTGTGATAATTAAGATACATTTTCATTAACAATCAATTTTTAGAAGGTAGGTTTTTTGTGTTTTTTTTTAACATTAAAATTTGCTTTTACCTTTGGAAGATCTTTGGTCCCAGAGTAGATGTTTCACTGAATACTTCAGCTGCTAGTAGGAGTTTGCTAATGGCTTCCCTCATGGTATCAAAAGCCTGAAGAGGTGAACTAGCTCTCAGGAATGTCTCAAAAAATGTTTGTAGCTGTGAACAAAGTAAAGGATTCATATGTTTAAAGGACAATTTCAGTTTGTCTCTCTATCATTTCCAAATGAACAATGTGAAAGATCTCTTTAGGTTATCTGTCTTTGACGCACTCAAAAAAACTCCTTAAAAAGGAAAATTTGATCATCTAAGATATATATAAAGTATACTGAAAGAGTATACAATATACGTAAGGTATATTGTATAATAAATATATATTATCACATATTATACAATGTGATATATATTATATACTTTTAAAAACATATTACAAGCCTTCTGATTGAATGTGGGATACCAAAATATGTCGCAATTTAAGTTATTTTAAAGGCGCTTACTCCATTTTTCTCCTCATTCCATGGCATCTCACCATGGAAAGTGAAGTGCGAGTATCACAGAGCTTGTGATCGAACTGCCAAGTTGAACGTGGGACACTTCATCTAGGTAAACTTGGACTTGCAACTCACTTTGAATTTTTGTCTCTTTTCTTTAAAATGAGTTACAACCTACCAACAAGAGAGTTGCCAAATCAGAAGTCACTGTAAAATACAAAATTTAAGTCTAAGCTTTTTATTATTATTCCTTTCCTGCATGATTTTTGTATGAGAACGAAAAGAACTACATCAAAATTGCTTCTTCTTCTTCATGGTGTGGGAGCTCTAGCCAACCAGAGAAGAATCTAAGAAAATCTCAGTGTCCTGAAATTTTCATTTCAGGCTTTGTATGACTGGAGAGAATGGGGCCTCATTACAAAAATGGGCAGGATGTTAGGTTTATGCCTTCAAAGAAACACAAATAGCTATTTTTATTTGCTTAAATATTAAAACAATCACAACCACAAAACTATATCTTCAGAATGCTCAACACCAAGGCTCAAGTCAAACTTTTTAAAAAGTATAAAATAAACCTCATATTGATTCATAAACTGTCTCTGGGTAAGCATACACTTTCAAAAATGAAGAACAAAAAATATTTTCAGAAAAAACATGCAGCAGGTATACTATTAATATTTTTGGAAGAACAGACTAAATTTATCTAAGCTGTGTAAGACTGCAAAGGGAAAAACTTTGGTTGCTCTAATAATGAAGGACAGATACTGGCACAAATCACCTGAGGGAGATGGTAAATGTATCTTTAAAATACACAAGCAAAATTCCCCTAAGAGAAACAAATGCTGACTTCATAAACTTTTCCCAGCTGAAAAACAGAAACATAATGAGATATACACTTTAAGACCCTATAAACACGTCATTAGCATTTGGCAATTGGGATGTTTTTCCTTCTCTGAGGACTAAGGAAAATGAATGCAGTAATTGTAGGATCAAAAGAAAACAAATCCAGGCTAACACTAAAAGTATCAACACCCTTGAGTCAAAACAGAGTAACATGTTTTTCCAAAGAAAAGTAACTCATCACATTTCACTCAGTTCACCATATTACATAGAAAGGGTTACTGATAATATTATTGCATTTTCCCATTTATATGTTTTCTGAATATCACAGGGGTCAAGGTTAATAATTTAAGAAGGTTGGAAACGTTTGTGTAACACATAGGATCTGTGAGATTGATTATCAAATTATATCCTCCATGGTGAAAAATAATTAGCAAATTAATGTTTAGGGTTGTATTTATTCTTCTACTGTGGAAATGTATATTTCTTAATTTTTGACTGTAATTAATTTTCGCATGTAAATTCCAGAATTACACAGGTAATTTCGCGTGTGTAAGCACTGTGTGCTGAACTTCGGAGGACAAGGTACTTAGCACAGTAGCCTCTATAGATTTAGAGGCTAAAAGTCCCAGGTTCAACTTTGATTCTGTGCCTGTAAATTTCGAGGCCTTGTGAGTCTACTAACAGTAACTTTATAGATGTATTGCTAGGATTAAATCAGAGAATGGACTCTCACATAAAAGTCCACCACCACCCATCAGACATCAAATACTCAGTACACATTAGCTTATTTTATTAATTAAAACAAAAGTCCACAGCATTCCTTCAAAGATGAACATTTAAAATATATCTGATAAGCCTTTCAATAAAATAGATCCCATACGTGTCCCAGGAGAAATGAAAGCAGAGAACTGAAGGACCAAAATCTTTCCTCCCATTTCCCTAAAACTCAGACTGCTAAGAGGAGAACTACCCTCAACCTACAATCATGTAGCAGGGGGACAAGACACAGCTGCCATTACAAACAGAAATGTGGAGGGAAGAGATAGCAGTGATATTTAAAAAGCACAATTCAAAAAAAGAGACTTCTTTCATTTTTCTATTTGTTCTGTTACCAGTCTTTATCTCTATATCCATTTCCTTCTATTTCATTACATGTATTTCCACTTATCTAAGTCCTTCAAGTCAAAGAAGATTTTAGATGAGTTGCTTCTTTAATTTATTTAGTACTGTGGCAAGCAAACTACATATGTAGGAAGTGAAAGTAGACTTATGCAAATACTTTTTTTTTTTTTAATCATCAACTTTCAGCAGGTTGTCCAGAGAGGGCAAAATAGTTATATCAATTATTGAAACTAATCCAGGGAGGCTAAGTGGAAGAATTCTTTGAGTGTCTGCTCATTTTGTTTTTCGTTATACTAACTGTATTTTCTTGGTCAAATACCTGAGTTTTATGTATCTCAATGTGCTCACATGTAGAAAAAGAGAAATGTGTTTAATGATCTCATGAGACAATGTCAAATCTGAGATTATTTGATAGTAATTCCATTCAAAGTTATCAGAACCCACTTCTCACTCAGGAGCTTCCTTAACCCAAGCACAAATGTTACTTGAAATAACATCTTCACTTTCACTGCTAAGTTAAAGTCAGCCATGAACTCAAATATCATGGAGACATCCTTGTCTCTAGATCAAGACTTTTAATAGATGTTTTTAAATTACCTAAACATGAGACTATAAGATCCCAGGGAAAGCAGTGCCTTGGTAGTGAGGTAAAAATGAACAAAAGAAGATCTTAAAATGTTTCACAAGACATGAAACTGTTTTATGAACTATAAATTTTCCTACGTCAGTGCAAAAATGAAATACAAATTAAATGCAAAACAAATTATGTACAAAATGACCTTGTAGGATCAGGGCTGTAAAACCAGGCAGTTAAAGCATCACCATTGGTTTGTACTTGTGTAAAATTCAAGCAATAAACCAACAAGGTATTTGTAATTTTCACATCTATCCATTCAAGGAACTTCCTGAAATATTTGTAAATGGGTTGAAATAATCAACTAAAAATGGAAGGACAAGAGAAACTGAGGATGGACTTCAAAATATTTGTTGGAAAACTTCAGTTAGGTTTTTGATATCTTAAAATATTTCTAAGTTGCCCTTATATTCACCTCATTCTCCGACTCCACTTTCACAGCCCCTCCTGCACTAAATTCTGGGCTTCACCCAGCTGATTTCCTTGATCCACCCATGAGATCTTCGGCAAATTGTTCTCGGTGGCAAAAGACGCTGTTCTGTTAAACCTGCTAACTGTCCATCGTGATGCTCTCACCGCCAGTCCGTGAGCTCTGTCAGGGCAGACACTGTACCGTTTTATCTTTGAGTGGCCAGTATCTAACACAGGACAGGTATTAAGTAAATACTGTTGAGTAAATAAACCTAAGTATAATATTACAGAAACCACAGAGACTTTGATAAAAGAAATAGCTCACTGGAGCTTCTGGATAACAAATTTTCTCCCTACGACAGACAACATGTGTATCTCTCATTTCCATCTCAGGAGAGAGGGAAGATGAGCATTCTTCTGGTGACCTGTAATAAAATCGTTGAAAAATACAAGCTCACAGCTGTTCAAGAGAATTTCTAAGATAAGAAAATTTAATATGAGTTAAAACATGGGATGAAAGATTAACCAATATTAGAGGGTTCTTTTTTTAAGTCATGTTCTTGACTAACTGGGAAACTCTAGCAGAATGTTGATATTTCAATATTTTGAATTTTCAGTAGTTAATAGGATTGTATCTTATTAAAGTTTACCAGAATTTCTCTCAATATTAATGTGGGAGAGGGGAGCTTTCATTTTCTCAAAGTAAAGAAGTATATTAGTAATTAACAACAGTTTGTACCAACAAGCATATGAGAAGATCTCAATATCATTCAGATCAGATCAGTCGCTCAGTCGTGTCCGACTCTTTGTGACCCCATGAATCACAGCACGCCAGGCCTCCCTGTCCATCACCAACCCCCAGAGTTCACCCAGACTCACATCCATCAAGTCAGTGATGCCATCCAGCCATCTCATCCTCTGTCGTCCCCTTCTCCTCTTGCCCCCAATCCCTCCCAGCATCAGAGTCTTTTCCAATGAGTCAACTCTTTGCATGAGGTGGCCAAAGTCCTGCAGTTTCAGCTTTAGCATCATTCCTTCCAAAGAAATCCCAGGGCTGATCTCCTTCAGAATGGACTGGTTGGATCTCCTTGCAGTCCAAGGGACTCTCAAGAGTCTTCTCCAATACCACAGTTCAAAAGTATCAATTCTTTGGCACTCAGCCTTCTTCACAGTCCAACTCTCACATCCATAAATGACCACAGGAAAAACCATAGCCTTGACTAGATGAAACTTTGTTGGCAAAGTAATGTCTCTGCTTTTGAATATGCTATCTAGGTTGGTCATAACTTTCCTTCCAAGGAGTAAACGTCTTTTAATTTCATGGCTGCAGTCACCATCTGTAGTGATTTTGGAGCCCAGAAAAATAAATTCTGACACTGTTTCCACTGTTTCCCCATCTATTTCCCATGAAGTGACAGGACCGGATGCCATGATCTTCGTTTTCTGAATGTTGAGCTTTAAGCCAACTTTTTCACTCTCCACTTTCACTTTCATCAAGAGGCTTTTGAGTTCCTCTTCATTTTCTGCCATAAGAGTGGTGTCCTCTGCATATCTGAGGTTATTGATATTTCTCCCAGCAATCTTGATTCCAGCTTGTGTTTCTTCCAGTCCAGCTTTTCTCATGATGTACTCTACATATAAGTTAAATAAACAAGGTGACAATATACAGCCTTGACATACTCCTACTCCTATTTGGAACCAGTCTGTTGTTCCATGTCCAGTTCTAACTGTTGCTTCCTGACCTGCATAAAAATTTCTCAAGAGGCAGATCAGGTGGTCTGGTATTCCCATCTCTTTCAGAATTGTCCACAGTTTATTGTGATCCACAGTCAAAGGCTTTGGCATAGTCAATAAAGCAGAAATAGATGCTTTTCTGGAACTCTCTTGCTTTTTCCATGATCCAGTGGATGTTGGCAATTTGATCTCTGGTTCCTGTGCCTTTTCTAAAACCAGGTTGAACATCAGGAAGTTCACGGTTTACATATTGCTGAAGCCTGGCTTGGAGCATTTTGAGCATTACTTTACTAGCGTGTGAGATGAGTGCAATTGTGCGGTAGTTTGAGCATTCTTTGGCATTGCATTTCTTTGGGATTGGAATGAAAACTGACTTTTTCCAGTCCTGTGGCCACTGCTGAGTTTTCCAAATTTGCTGGCATATTGAGTGCAGCACTTTCACAGCATCATCTTTTAGGATTTGAAATAGCTCAACTGGAATTCCATCAGCTCCACTAGCTTTGTTCATAGTGATGCTTTCTAAGGCCCACTTGACTTCACATTCCAGGATGTCTGGCTCTAGGTCAGTGATCACACCATCGTGATTATCTGAGTCGTGAAGATCTTTTTTGTACAGTTCTTCTGTGTATTCTTGCCATCTCTTCTTAATGTCTTCTGCTTCTGTTAGGTCCATACCATTTCTGTCCTTTATCGAGCCCATCTTTGCATGAAATGTTCCTTTGGTATCTCTGATTTTCTTGAAGAGATTCCCTAGTCCTTCCCATTCTGTTGTTTTCCTCTATTTCTTTGCATCGATTGCTGAAGAAGGCTTTCTTAACTCTTCTTGCTATTTTTTGGAACTCTGCATTCAGATGCTTATATCTTTCCTTTTCTCCTTTGCTTTTCACTTCTCTTCTTTTCACAGCTATTTGTAAGGCCTCCCCAGACAGCCATTTTGCTTTTTTGCATTTCTTTTCCATGGGGATGGTCTTGATCCCTGTCTCCTATACAATGCCACGAACCTCATTCCATAGTTCATCAGGCACTCTATCTATCAGATCTAGGCCCTTAAATCTATTTCTCACTTCCATTGTATAATCATAAGGGATTTGATTTAGGTCATACCAAATGGTCTAGTGGTTTTCCCTACTTTCTTCAATTTAAGTCTGAATTTGGCAATAAGGAGTTCATGGTCTGAGCCACAGTCAGCTCCTGGTCTTGTTTGTGCTGACTGTATAGAGCTTCTCCATCTTTGGCTGCAAAGAATATAATCAATTTGATTTTGGTGTTGACCATCTGGTGATGTCCAGTGGTCATGGTGGAGAGATCTGATAGAATGTGGTCCACTGGAGAAGGGAATGGCAAACCACTTCAGTATTCTTGCCTTGAGAACCCCATGATCAGTATGAAAAGGCAAAATGATAGGATACTGAAAGAGAAACTCCCCAGGTCAGTAGGTGCCCAATATGGTACTGGAGATCAGTGGAGAAATAACTCCAGAAAGAATGAAGGGATGGAGCCAAAGCAAAAAGAATACCCAGCTGTGGATGTGACTGGTGAAAGAAGCAAGGTCCGATGCTGTAAAGAGCAATATTGCATAGGAACCTGGAATGTCAGGTCCATGAATCAAGGCAAATTGGAAGTGGTCAAACAAGAGATGGCAAGAGTGAATGTCAACATTCTAGGAATCAGAGAACTGAAATGAACTGGAATGGGTGAATTTAATTCATATGACCATTATATCTACTACTGTGGGCAGGAATCCCTCAGAAGAAATGGAGTGGCCATCATGGTCAACAAAAGAGTCCAAAATGCAGTACTTGGATGCAATCTCAAAAACGACAGAATGATCTCTGTTTGTTTCCAAGGCAAACCATTCAATATCACAGTAATCCAAGTCTATGCCCCAACCAGTAATGCTGAAGAAGCTGAAGTTGAACGGTTCTATGAAGACCTACAAGACCTTTTAGAACTAACACCCAAAAAAGATGTCCTTTTCATTATAGGGGACTGGAATGCAAAAGTAGGAAGTCAAGAAACACCTGGAGTAACAGGCAAATCTGGCCTTGGAATAGGGAATGAAGCAGGGCAAAGACTAATAGAGTTTTACCAAGAAATCAATATCATTAGTCATTAGCAAAATGCAAATCAAAACCACAATGAGATATTACCCCACATCCATTAGGATGACTACTATCAAAAAACCCATAAAATATTAAGTGTGAGAAAGGATATGAAGAAATCAGAACCCTAGAGCACTGTTGGTAGGAATGTTAAGTGGTGCAGACACTTATGCAAAACAGTATGAAGGTTCCTCAAGAAATCAAAATAGAATTATCATAGGATGCAGAAATTCAAATTCTGGATACAGAGCCAAAAGAATTGGAAACAAGTTCTTAAAGATTTATTTGTTCACTCTTGTTCACGGCAGTATTATTCACATAGCTAAAAAGTGGAAGCAACTCAAGTATACATGCATGGACGAATGGATAGACAAAAGGTAGAATAGACAGACAATGTAATATTGAAAGTAAGTGAAAGTGTTAGTTGGTCAGTCATGTCCAACTCTTTGAGACCCCATGGATGTAGCCTGCCAGGCTTCTCTGTCCATGGAATTCTCCAGGAAAGAATACTGGAGTGGGTTGACATTCCCTTCTCCAGGGGATCTTCCTGATCCAGGGATTGAACTCAGGTCTCTTGCATTGCAGGCAGATTCTTTACCATCTGAGCCACAAGGGAAGCTCAGTGTAATATTATTCAACCTTAAAAAGGAAAGACACTGCAATTCAGATGAACCTTAAAGATATTATGCTAGGTGAAATACTCTAGTCACAAAAGACACTGTATGATTTCACTTATACAAAGTATCTAGAGTAGTCAGGTTCCTAGAAACAGAAAATAAAATAGTGGTTGCCAGTGGCTAGGGGGAGGGGGAAATGCAAAGTTGTTTCATGAGTATATAATTTCAGTTCTGCAAAAATTCTGGAGACTGATTGTGTGTGTGTGTTAGTCCCTCAGTCGTGTCCAACTCTTTTCGACCCCATGGACGGTAGCCCATCAGGCTCCTCTGTCCCTGGGATTTTTCAGGGACAGAGGAGCCTCCTCCATCCATGGGATCCTTCAGGCAAGAATACAAGAATGGTTTGCCATTTCCTTCTCTGGGAGATCTTCCCAACCCAGGGGTCGAACCCGGGTCTCCCACATTGCAGGCAGATTCTTTACTGTTTGAGCCACCAGGGAAGCCAATCATACAACAATATAAATATATTTAATAGTACTGAACCATACACTTAAAATGGTTAAGATGGTAAATTTTATGTACACATTGCATGCATGCATGCTCAGTTGCTTCAGTCATGTCCAACTCTTTGCAATCCTATGGACTGTAGCCTGCCAGGCTCCTCTGTCCATGGGATTCTCCAGGCAAAAATACTGGAGTAGGCTGCCATGCTCTCCTCCAGGGGATCTTTCCAACCCAACGATCGAACCCATATCTCCTGCATCTGTTTCACTGCAGGCGGATTCTTTACCAATGAGCCACAGAGGAAGTCCTTATGTATGCTGCTGCTGCTAAGTCGCTTCAGTCGTATCCAACTCTGCTCGACCCCACAGATGGCAGCCCACCAGGCTCCGCCGTCCCTGGGATTCTCCAGGCAAGAACACTGGAGTGGGTTGCCATTTCCTTCTCCAATGCATGAAGTGAAAAGTGAAAGGGAAGTCGCTCAGTCGTGTCCGACTCTTAGCGACCCCATGGACTGCAGCCTACCAGGCTCCTCTATCTGTGGGATTTTCCAGGCAAGAGTACTGGAGTGGGGTGCCATTGCCCTTATGTATACATTATCACAATTTAAGAAAAAATTTAAACAATACTGCAGTTTTCACAGCCTCACTGCCTCCAACAATCATGTTTAAACACTTGCTAATTTTGTACCATGGAAGTCCAAAAAAGCACCTTTTTAATGGTTATAAATTATGCAAAAGAAACAAAATTAAAAATATTTCCTCCCTTGCTCCATTTCTCAGCTCCTGCAAATAGTGGAAATGGTTTCCATCTCTATTCCATTTCCTCAGAACCACTGTTTTATTGAGAAACGATCATTTAACCTTGAAATATTGTTTAGTATGAAAAATACCACACAGCAAGCTTTAATGCTAGTAGGAGCAATCCAGAATAAAGGACACATTTTCTGGGTTGGCCAAAACATTCATTTGTGTTTTTGCATTACACCTTTGGACAGACCTGAACAAACTTTTTGGCCAGCCCAAAATGACCAGATCTTGAAGGATTTCAACCCTGAATATTCATTGGAAGGACTCATACTGAAACTGAAGCTCCAGTACTTTGGCCACCTGATGCGAAGAGCCGACTCATTTGAAATGACCCTGATGCTGGGAAAGGCTGAAGCCAGGAGGCGAAGCGGACGACAGAGGATGAGATGGTTGGATGGCATCACCGACTCAATGGACATGAATTTGCACAAACTCCAGGAGATGGTGGAGGACAGGGAAGCCTGGCGTGCTGCAGTCCGTGGGGTTTCAAAGAGTCAGACACAACAGAGACTGAACAACAAATATGATGGAATGCAAAGCCTAGGGAATGATCGTTTCAAGTTAAAAGATCAATATCACATAAGAGATCAGACTCAGTTTTATCCAGGATAGAACTAAGGACACAATTAAATACATGAAATCCAGAATCTATGTTCTTTTCCAAATTAAAAGGGGAATAAGTATGCATTCAAATCTACTTCTTTTTAATACATTGGAATTTAAGTATATAGTTCTTGATCAATATTATTATTCTGCCTTTTACAAAATCAGCTAGGATCTGTCTGTCTTACTCTGAACTAACCATTCTCTTTCCCTAGCATTTACTGAACTCTTAAAATGTAACTGAAGGAATCTGAATACCTCAGAAATAGGCATACATACAAATCTTAAATAATTTCTAAAACAAAAAAATGCACCCCTTAGATGGATATGATTCTTTTTATTAAGTTAGTTGAGTCTTTATCCACTGCTTCCTCCAATAGCTCAGCGGGTAAAGAATCCACTTACAATGGAGGAGATGCAGGAGACATGGGTTCGATCCCTGGGTCGGGAAGATCCCTTAGAGGAAGAATGTTCTTCCTGAAAATGTTCTTGCCTGAAAAATCCCAGGGACAGAGGAGCCTGGTGGGCTGCAGTCAAAGGGTTGCAAAGAGTCAGCTAAGACTGAGCAACTAAGGACTTTTGTATCCAGTAAGACAACAAGAGAAGGGGATGACAGAGGATGAGATGACTGAATGGCATCACCAACTTGATGGACATGAGTTTGAGCAAGCTCCAGGAGTTGGTGATGGACAGGGAAGCCTGGCATGCTGCAGTCCATGGGGTTGCAAAGAGTCAGGACATGACTGAGCGAGTGAACTAAACTGAAGACAATAGTATTTATTGTTAGAATGAGAAGGGTTCAGCATTGGTACTGATATTATTTTCAGTGTAACCATGGAGAATGTTTGTTCACACAAATACACAGATGTAAATGGAAGGGTTTACTTAGAGCAACATGACTTGACTCCTTGAGCTCCCTCCAAAGTATATTAAAAGAACACACAATGATTTATCATGAAATATTTAATTTTGTTAAAAAACTGAAAACAACCTGAGTTGTGGAGGATTTGTCAGTTATTGATTAACATCCTTACTTAAATGTGTCTGTTTCGGGGAGGGGTTGCAGAATTTTTGTAAAAACCATATTTAAGTGTGTCTGTTTGGGGGAGGGGTTGCAGAATTTTTTCACTCTGGAGCAATTATTGTCATATTAGGGATAGATGAGTGCTAGGTTTTTCTTTTGAAGAGCAGAGGGGTGTCCATGCAGGGATGGGGGCAAAAATCACCTGCTTTAGAGGCACAGTCTCAGCGAGATGAAATTTTAGGAAGGTGTATATGTGAAAGGTGAAGTTATCAGCATTGATTCTCTTGAAACTATCTCTGGGCCTGTGAACCTGGAGAGTCTTCATGGCTCCCCAGAGGCTCACAATACCCCACTTGAGGATCACAGCTCTGGACGTGTCTGGTCCACAGGACACATCTGCTGCCCATCAGAGGGCTATGGTAGGAGATGAAGTGCTGAGAGCATTCTGGACCTTAGCAAGAAGTCTCCTTCATGTTTTAAAGGAGCATGATTTGGGGAGGGGGGATCCCATATATAAAAACAGAAGGAAAAGAGGAAAAAAGATGGGAGAAAGGGAGGGTAACAATGACTAAATTACAAACCTAAGCACTGATGTAAGCACTGATTTCATTTCATGCTCATGTGGTATTTGAATATAATTCTATATCACACTTAATAATACTCACTAACCTTAGCCAAAGTGAAAGTGAAGTCGCTCAGTCGTGTCCGACTCTTTGGGACCCCATCGATGGTAACCTACAAGGCTCCACGGTCCATAGGATTTTCCAGGCAAGAATACTGGAGTGGGCTGCCATTTCCTTCTCCAGGGGATCTTCCCAACCCTTAGCCAAGCTGACACCATATGTCAGACACTGTGCGTTTCTCATGCACTGTTTTGTTTATAATCATGGCAATGCTATGAGGTTGATGCTCATTATCTCCATTTTACTGATGAAGAAACTGAGGCTTGAGAACACAAGTAATCTGCCAACGTTTTTACAGTTAAGAGGTAACCAACATGAAGACATTTTCATATTGAAGCCAATCTACTTGGCCACAAAGCCCCAGCATCACTTCTGCCATTGCGGCTTTGAGTACACTGGGTTTAGGAAAATGGAAAGTGAAAGTGAAGTCGCTCCATCGTGTCCGACTCCTTGCAAACCCATGGACACCAGGCTCCTCCATCCATGGGATTTTCTAGGCAAGAGTACTGGAGTGGGTTGCCTTTTCCTTCTCCAGGGAACTTCCAGACCCAGGGATCGAACCCAGGTATCCCTCATTGTAGACAGACGCTTTACCATCTGAGCCACCGGGAAAGTGGATGGACCCTGAAATACTGAAGAATGAATCATCTGTTTTTACTTTCATGGAAAATGTATTTGAAATTGTCACAATTCTCAAACACCCACACATCTAAACTATCAATTCAACACCTTGAACATCTGTGTAGTTTTTTTAGAAACTAAGAAAATTTCTATGTAACTTAAACCAAATTGCCTAGGATCAAGAACAAATTTTGTGTTAAGTCAAATGATTTAAGAACATAAATATTCTCATCATTTGTTTTAGCTCACTGAAAATTGGCTAGCTTTAGGGTAAACCACAGGAAAACTAAATTAATTGAACTTAAATTAGGATAGTTTTTACTCATTCTCTGGAATTAGATCAAAACTCCAATTTTTAAGTAAGTGTCATGCTTCCAGTGACATGGATAATTTTATTCATTTGTACTTCTTAATAACCCTAAGCTTTAAAGCATATATTAAAATTGGAAATTCAGAAAGTAGATTCTTAACCAGTTTCATGGTTAAAAATTTTTAAGTTTCTCATACGTATATGAGAGGATTGATCAGGAGCAAGGTGCCAAAATACAAAAAGCTATGCAGAGCATAAAATTTTAATTATTTGCTTTGAATGGAAGAACCCTGATCGAATTATATTCAACCTTCTCACAGAACTGGCAGGTTATCTTTATGGCTCCTTCTAGAAGCTCTCAGTAGGATATAAAGGATCAGAGAGATTTTAGAGTAAAGAGCAAAAGTTGAAGTTGTAAAGGTTTTATCATTGGACTCTGTGGATATATATCTACTCATTTTCTTTACATGAATGCCATTGTTCAAGTAGGTCACCAATATTTCCATTATAGTTAAAGCACAGATCGTCTTTAAGCCTCTGGTAAAATAATGTCTGTGGGTTATCTGGAAATTTTTCCATCATTTATTAATTGTTGAATAGAAAATGATATTGCAATTTGGTAATATTTACAACTAGTAATATTTGTAACATGAAGTACAAAATCAGCAAAGAGGGATGCATTTAACAGAAAGAAACCTGTCCCATATATCTATAAATACTCTCAAATGAATAAGAAAGTAAAAAGGGAAAATACTTTCCACTTACCTTCCAGATATTTTATGCAGAGCATCTATTTTAGGTCTTATTAAGTTTCATGGTCAATCACAAAAAAAAAAAAAAAAAGGAAATGCATTCATTATAAAAATAATGAGTTCTGGGTGTACAATAAAGAAAATGATAGAGCAAACTGCCCTAACATATGAAGGCTGTAGTGTTAAAGTTTGTTAAATCCGTGCTACAATTATCACAGCCTTCTGCTATTCTCTCATATGTCTCTCATATCTATACCTCTCTCTTACCAGTGTTCAAACAAAACTCATTCTTTTATATAGGATATTTTAAATGAATATTTAAATATGATGCATAGTTTAAAAGCTCATAGTTTAGTATTCTAATTCAACGTAATTCTATGTAGCCCAAAACGATGTCTTCTCTTTGTGGTATTGACTACCAACTTCTGTTTTCCCTACCCCCAAATCATTTACTCCTTCATTGTTGCCAGAGTCATCTTTATGAAGCACAGTTCAAATCATGAAGGTCCAGTTCAGTTCAGCTCAGTTCAGTCACTCAGTCGTGTCCCACTCTTTGCGACCCCATGAATTGCAGCACACCAGGCCTCCCTGTCCATCACCAACTCCTGCAGCTCACTCAAACTCATGTTCATCGAGTCAGTGATGTCATCCAGCCATCTCATCCTCTGTCGTCCCCTTCTCCTCCTGCCCCCAATCCCTCCCAGCATCAGAGTCTTTTCCAATGAGTCAACTCTTCGCATGAGGTGGCCAAAGTACTGGAGTTTCAGCTTTAGCATCATTCCTTCCAAAGAAATCCCAGGGCTGATCTCCTTCAGAATGGACTGGTTGGATCTTCTTGCAGTCCAAGGGACTCTCAAGAGTCTTCTCCAACACCACAGTTCAAAAGCATCAATTCTTCAGCATTCAGCCTTCTTCACAGTCCAACTCACATCCATACATGACCACAGGAAAAACCATAGCCTTGACTAGACGGACCTTTGTTGGCAAAGTAATATCTCTGCTTTTCAATATACTATCTAGGTTAGTCATAACTTTCCTTCCAAGGAGTAAGCGTCTTTTAATTTTTAGGTGTCCCAAATATTTACAGAAGAAGGTGGTATAATAAACAGTAGAAGCCCTTTTACCATTTCTGCTACAAAGGGACAGCTATTTTTATATGAGAGCTCAAAAGTGACATATGCTCTTCTTAAACATTTTAATTTGGAAAACATGAATGTATATTCCTCTG
This sequence comes from Bos javanicus, assembly GCF_032452875.1. NCBI lineage: Eukaryota > Metazoa > Chordata > Mammalia > Artiodactyla > Bovidae > Bos > Bos javanicus. The sequence continues at coordinate 86,194,251 of NC_083871.1, read as the reverse complement.
TCAGTCTTACAAAGCCAAACCTATTGGTCAATTGACTGGAATTGCCAGTTATCTAACTTACAGAAACCCCGCCCATGAGTGGGTTACAACCTCAATTAAAGCAAGAATATAAAAATACTTGCCAAGAAATCTCGGCAGAATCTTTCCATGTCTTGCAATGCCACCCCCTCAAACTCTGAAAGTTGTAGTTATGGTTGTTTAGTTGCTAAGTTGTGTCCAACTCTTTTGTGACCCCACGGCCTGTAGCCTGCCAGGCTCCTCTGTCCATGGGATTCTCCTGGCAAGAATACTGGAATGGGTTGCCATTTCCTTCTCCAGGGGATCTTCCAAACCCAGGGATCAAACCTGCCTCTCCTGCATTGGCAGGTGGATTCTTTACCACTGAGTCACCTGGGAAGCCCCCTGAAAGTTGGTACATCACTTTTAATCCACCTGCAGTTTTTCTAAATTGTTCTTTTATAAATATTCAACTTTGCTTTTACAGAAGCAAGTATGTCTTTTTTTGCACTTCCAGTTCATCAGAGCATGACAACTTAAGCATACAGATACTTGCACTGAGCTCTTGTGTCCAGCAGTCAGCATGCTTTATGGAGGGCACACAGGCCATGGCCTAATACTGCAAGGAGTGAAGCAGTAATTAAGAGATATTTTATTCATTGGAGATCTGAGTCCTAATTCTAATCACATTTGTTAGCTCTGTCATCTCTACTAAATCATCAATCTTCATTTCCTCATCCATAGGATGTGTGAGGAACATAGCACCCGATCTCGCAGGGTTCTTAAAAGTATCAGATGAGATCATGCATGAGAATACATTCAGATGTATAAAATAACAGTGGGGTCATTTTACATTCTCTGTGTGCATGCTCAGTCTATTCAGTCGTGTCTGACTCTTTGTGACCACATGGACTGTAGCCTACCAGGCTCCTCTGTCCACGGGATTCTCCAGGCAAGAATACTAGAGTGGGTTGCCATGACCTCCTCCAGGGGAATCTTCCTGACCTTGCATTGCAGGCAGATTCTTTACAGCCGAGCCAGCAGGGAAGCCCCTTTTACATTCTGCTGCTGCTGCTGCTAAGTCACTTTAGTCATGTCCGACTCCGTGCGACCCCATAGACGGCAGCCCACCAGGCTCCACCATCCCTGGGATTCTCCAGGCAAGAACACTGGAGTGGGTTGCCATTTCCTTCTCCAATGCATGAAAGTGAAAAGTGAAAGTGAAGTCGCTCAGTCGTGTCCAACTCTGAGCGACCCCATGGACTGTAGCCCACCAGGCTCCTCCATCCATGGGATTCTCCAGGCAAGAGTACTGGAATGGGGTGCCATTGTCTTCTCCGTTTACATTCTACCGTGCGTGAAATTCAGGACCTTCACAATCTGACTCTAACCTAGCTCTTCTGGTTCCCCCTCTGACTCCACAATCCTGAGGCCTTTGCCTCTTTCTTCTTTCTCCATCCTTCCTACTTCAGGCTACCCTAGGATTCTTCCCACTCTGGAATACATACACATTTTTGCCAATGAAAGCAGCTCATATTTCTGAGTCTATAGCCCACCTTCCACCTGCGTGCTTCATGATGTTTATCCAAAGGAAATGCAAACATCCTCTCCCTACTCCTAAAGAAACTCTACTCATTTTTCCAAGCTCAGCTAAAATACCACTTATTTTATGAAAACTACCTCACTTTCTCCAGACTGGAATAATTCTGACTCTTGACTATTCCTGCAAACCAGCCATTTACTGCACTCAGTTCTTATTAGAATTACTTATAAATATGTGTCAGTGAAACATTTTTTTTTTCAGTCAACATATGTCTTTTGCACTCACTGGAGAGCGCCTTGAAGGCAAAAACCAACATTTCTCTCGAGTCCCTCTCCATATTGCCAGCACATAGGTACCCTTTCAACAATCTCAGAACACAACTGAGCTGAAGTGACTATGAAAGATCACAGAAATCATCAACATGGTTTTTCCTTTATTTTTGACTCCATGATCAAACATAAAAATTATACACATGCAAGAAGACAGCGAGATTAAACACCGATTTCCCACCACTTATTACAGGGAGATTTTTTCCTCCACTTTTCTTTATGATGGGCATACAATCATTAGAAGTTTCATCCTCAACTACAGGGGCTAAGTCATTAGACAAGACGCCTTCCCCTCTATTTTCCTCTTTGTCTCCTGCCCCTAATTTGAATATTTCTCTGTCCTTCCATTGAAATTCTTTTGGCGAAACCTGCCATTAATCTGCTCTAATGTGAAAATCTTTCTTTTCATTGATGTGGCAGTTTGCAAAGACTGGCTGCAAAATCTTCCCACTCTTGTCGGCTCACCACTTCCTCTCATGCAGAGGTGGGGTCTATTTCTTGACTCACTGAACCCTGGCTGAGCCATGTGATATTCTTTGGTAATGGGACATTAGCAAAGGTGATGTAAACTGTTTTCTTTTCCTGGGGCAGCTGTAACAATTTACCTCAAACATGGTGACTTAAACCAACATACGACTCTGGAGTCAGACTGGAGACTGGGGTTGAGGTATATACGCTATTGATACTATGTATAAAGTAGACAACTGAAGGGAACACATTGTGCTCTATTAATAGGTGCTCTGTGGTGTCCTAAATGGGAGGGAAGTCCAAAAGAAAAGGGATATGTGTACATGGCCCCGGTGTTGCTGTTGTTGTTCACTCGCTCAGTCATGTCTGACTCTTTGCAACCCCATGGACTGCAGCATGACAGGCTTCCCTGTCCTCCACCATCTCCTGGAGTTTGCTCAACCTCATGACCATTGAGGTGGTGACGCCATCCAACCACCTCATCCTCTGTCATCCCCTTCTCCTCCTGCCTTCAATCTTTCCCAGCATCAGGGTCTTTTCCAATCAGTCGGCTCTTTGCACCAGATGGCTAAAGTATTGGAGCTTCAGCTTCAGTATCAGTCCTTCCAATGAATATTCAGGGGTCATTTTCTTTAGGATTGACTGGTTTGATCTCCTTGCCGTCCAAGGGACTCTCAAGAGTCTTCTCCAGCACCATAATTCGAAAGCATCAATTCTTTGGCACTCAGCCTTCTTTATGGTCCAACTCTCATATCCATACATGACCACTGGAGAAACCACAGCTTTGACTATATGGACCTCTGTTGGCAAAGTGATGTCTCTGCTTTGTAATACACTATCTAAGTTTGTCATATCTTTCCTGTCCCAGGAGCAAGAGTCTTTTAATTTCATGGCTGCAGTGATTTTGGAGACCAGAAAAATGAAACCTGCAACTGTTTCCATTGTTTCCCCATCGATTTGCCATGAAGTGAGGGAACCAGATGCCGTGATCTTCTTTTTAAGCCAGTTTTTTCACTTTCCTCTTTCACTTTCATCAAGAGGCTCTTTAATTCCTCTTTGTTTTCTGCCATTAGATTGGTATCATCTACATATCTGAAGTTGTTTATATTTCTCCTAGCAATCTTGATTCCAGCTTGTGATCCATTTACCTCAGCATTTCTCATGATGCACTCTGCATGTAAGCTAAGTAAGCAGGGTGACAATATACAGCCTTGACGTACTCCTTTCCCAATTTTGAACCAGTCTGTGATTGGCCCTGGTGATTCAGTGGTAAAGAATATGCCTGCCAATGCAGGAGATGCGGGTTCAATCCCTAGGTTGGGAAGATCCCCTAGAGGAGGAAATGGCAACCCACTCCAGTATTCTTGCCATGGGAAATCCCATGGACAGAAGAGCCTGATGGGCTACTGTCCATGTGGTTGCAAAAGAGCTGGACATAGCTTAGTGACTGAACAACAATAGATATGTATACGTATGGCTGATTCATTTTGCTGTACAGTAGAAGTAACATAATATTGTAAAGCAACTATACCCCAGTAAAAATTAAGTAACAAACAAAACTCCACCAATAAGGGGGGGAAGCAACCGAAATGTATTGTCTCAAGTTCTGGAGGCCAAGAGTCTAAGCTTAAGTCATCAGTAGGGGCACGTTCTCTCCTAATGCTCCAGGAGACAATCTACTCTTCATTTCTCCCAGCTTCCTGTGGCTGTACACATTCCTTGGTTTGCGGGTATGTAACTAACCTCCACCTCCATCTTCACATAACCTTCTCTGTGTGTCTTCTCTTCCTCTACCTGTACATCAAATCTCCCTCTGCCTTTCTGTTATTTATAAGGGCATGTGTCATTGGATTTAGGGCCCGCTTGGATAATCCAGGACGATCTCAATTTGAGACATTAACTGAATGAAATCTGCCAGGGTTCTTTTCCAAATAAGGTTATGTTCACAGGTTCTGGTTGTTAGGACACGGACATATCCTTTGCATATCACTGGAAAACACCCTGATGCTGGGAAAGAGTGAAGGCAGAAGGAGAACAGGGCGACAGAGGATGAGATGGTTGGATGGCATCACTGATTCAGTGGACATGAATTCAAAGTCTGGGAGATGGTGAGGGACAAGCAGGCCTGAAGTGCTGCAGTCCATGGGGTCACAAAGAGTCAGACATGCCTTGGCGACTGAACAACAACAACAAAAATATCCTTTGGGGGTCAACTGTTTAACCCACTGCACAAACACTTGAAAGAACTTGGCCTTTAGGCCTTGCTCATTTGCTATTCTTGGGCACCCAGACAATGCCACCTTATAAAAGAACACATAGTCCCTGCTGGATGACGAGAAACATGTGGCCAAGACATGGCCCCAGATAATACCCAGCCAACAGGCAAGCATGCGAGTGAGGCCAGGCTAGACCATTCGGCCCCACCAGCTGCCTGCAGAGATCAACAGAGCCTGCCCAGCCAACCCACAGAGTCATGAGAAATAGTAACAGTTAGTTGCACAAAGCCACTATGTGTAGGGGTGATTTGTTGTGTCAAGAAGCAATTTGCTTTTTTCTGTGCTTAAATTGTCTTGTTTTCTTCTTTTTTTTGATAAAAAGAGAAGAAATTTCTGTGCATTGCTTTTGTTCAACTTTCCATTTGAGGGAAAAGGTGATCTACGAGCTTCACGCTTTTTCATTCTTAGCGCCTGGAACGCTCAGTCCAATGCCTGCTGCTTCAGGTTTGGCTTCTTCTTTTCAAACACGTCCAGCCTCACTCTGGCTTCCACCCCAAACCCTTTCTACGTGCTCAGATTCCTAAGCATCCTCTTCTCACTCTCTTATCAAAGTACAATGCACTTGATCTTCCAACTATCCTCCAAGGGAACTGATCTGGGAGTTGAGGTACCATCTTTTCAAAAATAAACTTTGAACCCACAGTGACTGAGAAGGCACGTCTGCCTCGGCTGTTTTACAGTAATATGTACCTGGACACCTGGGACTGGTCTATTAACCCTGGAAAGGATGAGCAACTAGTTATTGAGATACTCATTGCTTTATATCTTAGAAGGGATGGGATACCTCTGTTGGAAATGGCGGGAGGGAGAGAGGGATGGGGAGGAGAAAGGCACAGAAGAAAGTGAGCGGGGGAAAAGAAATACCAAATTCTAAGACAAGAATTTAGTCTGTGTGGCACTCTCAGGCAGGTTAGGAGCAAAGGAGCCTACCAACCAGACGATGGGGATGGGTGACCTGCCAAGAGAGCAGGACCTTCTCTTCTGCCTCAACTTCCTCACTTCCCATTTCTCTGTCTACTCCCTTCCGCACGCTCTGTCTCAGCAAAGAGCATCACTATTCATATGATGGCTCCTCTTTGAACCCTCTCTATCTAGCCTCTCCCTCTCATCGGCGACTCTTGTTCGCCCTCCAAAAGGGGTCATCAGTTTCTCTCCTCCAGATCACGGCTCACCAACACATCCAAGCCACCATCCTCTTCCCCCAGATGCCTTGTAACTGACGGTTCTATCTCCATTGACAATCCTCTTCAATCTGTTCTCCACACAGCGGCCGAGTGGGTGTGAAAAGGCAGACCACACGATGACAGTGTGATGATGACAGGACTCTTCTACCTCGGGGCGTTGGAACGGGGCCTTCGCTGGGGATGTTTGGCCACTAGCTCTTCTAAGGACACTCAGACTTCTCCATGAATTCCAGCTCAAATGTCACCTGATCCGGGAGATCTTTCTACCTCTCCTGAAGTGGGCAATTCCATCACTTTCTACACATCATCCTTTGTCACTTCATTCTTTAGCTACATTAAAAATCAGCATTATGCCAAGTGAAGTAAGTTAGACAGCAATACACGAGTAGGGGAGAGGGGGGTACAAAGTTAGACAGGCTCAGGCATGTCTGGTACGACACGAGGGATACAGCCAATGTTTTGTAATAACTAAATGCAAATTGAGCATTTTAAATTGTAAAAAAGTTATTATCTGGATCTCTTTGTATATGTATAATTAGTTTTTATCTGTATTTAAACTACCACTCAACAGAAGAATAAACTCCAGGATGAAAGGCCTTCATTTTGTTTGTTACCTTATCAGTTGAACCTAACACAAAGTCTAGCATATGAGAAGTGCCCAATAAATATCTGCAGAAGGAATCAAAAGACTCATTTAACCCACAGGAAACTAGTCCTATTTTTCAGATAGAAAAAGTGGTTCAGAGAGATCCAAAGACTGGCCTGAGTTCACAGAGTTGGTACAAGGATCGTCTTACTGCACATCCATTCTTAGGCCCCTAGAGGTCATGCTTTGGGGTTTTTCTTTTTAGTTCTGTAGATCAAGCACTATAGACCCTGAAATAAGGATTTATTTCTCGCTCCTTTAGAGTAAAAATGCAACTGGATATATGCTTCTCACTCAGCCTGAAAGATGTCATCATTGTCCTATTCATATTTTAAAATCACATTTCTTTTTTAACAGTAACTCCCGGAAAGCATGAAAATGTAACATATTTCCTCAGCATAATGTTTTTCTTCCGTGACTTCTGAGTTTAGCGTGATAATTTCACTCTCTGTTACTTGAGGACATATTCTTTGTGTAGATGATTTGGGTAATCAAGTATGTGGAAAAATCCTCCGGCCTTCCAAATACATCTGGAATCAAATTTCTGGTAGAAATCATTTTGGAACAGTAGTTTTTTAAACAGGTAGAGGTGATTGTGATAGCTGGAACTATTGGATTCTGGAAGACTATAGACACCAGGCATCAGGAAACTGGTTTAGAGGGGGACACGACCATGTATATACACATAAGCCACAATACTTTGGCCACCTGATGCAAAGAGCTGACTCACTGGAAAACACCTTGATTCTGGGAAAGACTGGAGGCAAAAGGAGAAGAGGATGAGATGGTTAGATAGCCTCATGGACTCAATGGACATGAGTCCGAGCAAACTCCAGGAGATAGTGAAGGACAGGGAGCCTGGCATGCTGCAGTGCATGGGGTTACAAAGAGTCAGACAGGACTTAATGACTGAAGAAGAACAACAACAAATAGGTAGGGATAGCTGGAATTCCTCTCTTGTTGACAGTCCCTTTCTCCAAATGGTAAAACTTGCTTCACAGAGGTTTTACCAACTAGGTTTAAGTACAGAAGTGAGGGAGAGAGGACAAGCATGAGAGAGAGGATAGAGTGAGGGGTGTGGGGATGCTCCATGTCAGGAAATGAGGAAGTCAGAGAATGATTGTTTTACTGGAAGATGCTCCAAAGAGAACTTAAAAAAGCAAACAAATCATTTGTATATTATAGTACGTGTAGAACATAGCATGATGACATGTGCAGAATCCTGAGAAAGAATCCATCTTCATCTGCCTCAGCAACATTCAGAGAAATGAAAGATAAACCTTCAGTTCCACCTCACAATACTAGGTCATCTATATAATTCAAAGAAATTCAGGTTAAAAACCACTTTGAAGTTCAAGTTGAAATCAAATAGAAGTACACAAAAAGATACGTGGATAAAAATAATGTCCTCTCAAATGCTCAGTAGAAAGTGCTAGTGATAACGTTACAGTAATTTTTCTAAAATTGTGTATTGAAAAATCTTCTTAAATGAAAACAATCCCCTGTAACTTACAAATGTTGATATTACAAATAATTGTGTGACCTAGGCGATTTAAATTGCACTGAAGATTTACCACCATTCAGAATCTCTACTTAGCAATATATCCTTACTACCGCAACCTGGATTATCAAATGATTTTTAAAGAATAAATATGTATAATCCAGTGAAAGAAAAGGGTCAAAGATTTGCTATCCAAGTACAGTATTTTTGCTTTCTCTTTTTCCTTCACTGTTGGAGAGTGCAGGAAATACCTACAAAGACCACTTGGGGGCAATACAGTATTTTTGTTTTGTCTCATCACATAGCAACATAGGTTTCTGAGAAGACTGTGGTTTCTTTCAAATTTGAAGCCACATTTTAATATATGGGAGGGAAAAGGCTGTATTTCATCTTAAACTTACAATGCATAAATCACATAAGACAAATGCAAGTCAGATTTTCTCCTGAAGGGAGCAAAAGTCTGGCTTCCTTTAGCAGACAAATCAGTCTTACCTAGTTGGCACATCTGGGAATATTTTGTATCTAGAGTTTGTCACAGCCTTAGAGATACATCTCAACGAATAAAGGAAATTGTTAATAGAAATGTTTAAAATGACAAACACGCCATAATCTTCAGAACATACTGGTGCAAAGCTATTTTGTTTCTCTATCTAATGTGAAAATGTAAATATCACCTGTCTTCTCCACTAGGTATATGTTTTAGAATAAACTTAGGCATTAAAGTAATTAAACTTTAGCGATATTTACTGCCATTGTCTTCACTATTAGTAGTTTGCATTCACATCACATTTTGTAAAGGGGTTATTAGTGATTATTCTTTTCAGCAATTTGATGAGTGGAGTCTCTATTCTAAGCCATTTCTCTCCCTTCTGCCTGCTGAGTATTAAGTATTGTGTCAAGTACTGAAGGTTTTTTTTTTAATCAAAAATAAACAGAATCTCTTCTTTCAAGAATTTTACATGTATTTAGGCAAGTAAATTTTTCTGCTTAGTTTTTGTTCTCTTGATTCTTTCACTTTATCTGATTTTTTTTTTCCTCCCAATATATTTTCTTGCCCTCAGGAGATTCTGAACATTACCACAGGGATGCAAAACTCAGGTAAGCCTTATTGTCCAAGTCCAGGAATCAAGGTTATGAAATTAAATTTAGCAACTCTCTTGGTGCCTTCTCAGAAATGGAAAAAATCAGGAAGATGGCAGAGTTTTGCCTTGACTTGTGGGTCCACTACCCAAAGATTCATCTTAATAAACCTTTATCATTAGGAGGTTAGTGAAGGAAGAGACTGGGCTTCCCAGGTGGCACTAGTGGTAAAGAACCTGCTTTCCAATGCAGGAGACATAAGAGACGTGAGTTCGATACCCCACGGGATCGGAAGGTCGGCAAGATCCCCTGGAGGAGATCCCCATGACAACCCACTCGAGTATTCTTGCCTAGAGAATCCCAAAGTCGGTCACGACTAGTGACTTAGCATGCACACATGCACGAAGGAAGAGATTATGGTGCCTCTGTCTTTGAATATCTGCCTGGCTTAGCTAGCTCACCTATTGAAGAAATAATGAGAAACTGAAAAACTAAAATGGTGTTCTCCGTGGATGCTTAAACTGCTTTAGAACATTACTTACAAGAGACCTCATTTTTCAAGCTCATTTTTTTTATTCTAAACACTTGTTCTTTTATAATCTTCTGATCAGCGAAGTGTAGCAGAAATCAAGGCAATACATCTGTATGGGATAATGACAGAAAGAGGACGAGTCTTCACAGACTAACTTACAAGAGCTCCTATGATGTCCACAGGCCATGGACTTCTATTGGTCTTTGCAAATCCTGGACGTCTTCCTCATTCCCACCAAGATGTCCACTAGATGGCGCCAGGGAGAAGCGTTTTGAGTAAGACGGGCAAAGAAAGGGCTGTGAGGTGGAAAGTGAAGAGAAGTGAAGTGAAAGTCGCTCAGTCGTGTCCGACTCTTTGCGACCCCACAGACTATACAGTCCATGGAATTCTCCAGGCTAGAGTACTGGAGTGGATAGCCTTTCCCTTCTCCAGGGGATCTTCCCAACCCAGGGATCGAACGTTGGTCTCCCGCATTGTAGGCAGACGCTTTACCGTCTGAGCCACAAGGGAAGTCCAAGGAGCAGGCAAAAGCCCTAAATCCCCAAATACCACCGAGGTCTTCCATCTCTTAAGCTTCCTGAATGCATTCACTTACCTCACCTGATCTCACACCGAAGTCTCTGAATATCAGTTAACCTCCATTTTTCTGGATAGATAATTGACACGTGTCCATTGTTGTTGTTTTTTTTTTGCATTAAAGGAAATAATAATTAGCAAAGTATTCATTAAGATTAGGTTTCACCTTTATGTTGTCACTACAATGCATATATAATAATGTGCCCATATCAGATAATTATATCAGTTCACTACATTAGTTCAGAAGAGAGAACAATTAACAGAGATGGTTTATATAAATTCATTGTATTTATTCTCTGTTGTAGAATATACTCTTAAATATTTCTTCAAATTTCAGTTTTTAGCAAGTTACAATTAATAAGATACCTTTAGTAAAAATGGTAATGATAGACAATCATTCATTGACTAATATTTTTTGTGCACCCGACACTCTCCAGAGTTTGCCTACAGTTCTGAAAGCTTAGGGTCATATATTTAAATGGTCATTTTGGATCAAGTAAAAGTGATGATAATTAATGAATACTTTTCTTCCTATTTGGGCTAATAATCCAGATTCCATAAAAGAATAAATGAATGAATGTACAGAATTACTTGAAAGCTTTTATGGAACAAGGTGGAAATGAATGAGTGAATGAAAGAAATGAAATGAAAGTTTTCAGCACAAGAGATAAAGCTAACACACCAATGCCATTAACAGCATAACGTTGTTTTGCATTTATGCACTTTAAAATCCTGTGCAATTGCAAAATAATCATTCTTTTTCTAGAGCAAACAGATCTGAAATAGTATTTAACATCAGTGTGGGTTGATAAGTGTTAATTTTGCAATTATTATTTGGGTTTTATTGTAATTCAGCTCTAGTCATATGTTTCTTTAATTTTATGCTGGTTATCTATAATTCCTATTTATATAAAATCATACTTAAAAATGAACACCCTGATGCAATTTTAAAATTTAATCCAAGCAAGAGTAGACTAAGTAATACATCAATTCGTTTTACAAACTCCCAGAAGCAGGGTTTTATTCACATTCTTCCTACAGCTGACATAAATCTCCTGGGCCTACAGAAGAGCCAGATGCTCAGTGAAAGTCTTTTACAAGGTCTGTTCCATAGTCTGCAGTCTAAGACGTAAAATGAAAATCAGGAGAAGAACACTTCCTCAAGTTGAAAAACTGTATTGTAACTTTATACCTGCTCCCAAAGATATTACTCATTTTTACCTTGGGAATATATGAGCTATCTCATCTGACATTATGAAAGGCACAGCATAAATATCGACGACAAATGAGGCTAACTTCATCCCTGCAACTGTGTCATGTTTCCAAAACTGAATAAGAGATATATGCATCCATTAAAAGAGGTCCTTGTAAATAACAACATGCCCCTCTTTGCCAAGGTTCACTCTCTCCTCTGTACACATCTGCTGATTCCATCGATGTGAGAGGGAACCGGAAATGGAAGAATGGTCCCCCGAAGGCCAATGCAGTGGGGGTAGACAGCTGGTGATTTAGAGACTGGGCACGAGCTTGCTTTAACTTTGTTTTACATTGGAGATGATTCTCATAGATACTGACGAGCAAAGCCAGCAGTGTCCTGTGTTTTCCTGTTTTTATCAAAGTGGGCTTGCCTAGAAATTCAGATGATGACATCTGTCTATTACATTTACTGGAAGGCCACTAGAAGATGCTTGCAAAACACAGGGGCTGAATTAAAACAGTTAGGGAGTAAATAGCCTTGGGCAATTTCTTCACGTGGTTAAACATTTTTAAATGATCGCTGATGGAATTCATCCCAAGTATGTATCAAGAGCTAATGACATTCAAGGAATTATCCTCATGTAACTTTTGAATACCAAATATTAACAAAAGAACATCTTCGAATATGGAATTGTGGATCAAAACAGGAATTCATTTAAATTATTTCTCAGCTAGAGAAAATAAGGCTTTGGCTAGGTCTTCTTCCAGGAATCATAAGTCACTCCAGCAATACATTTTCATCAAAGCAGTCAGCTAGAATCTCCAGACATCATAAAGAAGTTACAGATAAGAGTTTCCTCTCTGTTGGATAACTTTACAGTGGATGAAGGGATAATTGTGTCTTTTCACTCTAAGAACCAAATTTAAATTTCTTGCAGTTAATCTATATGACCTGTGTTTAAAGACAGCCATGGACATATTTGACTGAAAATTTTGGTTAGAATGGCTGTGGAAGAGTTTGACTGGTCAATTCGTAGGTATAACTAGAGTGTTTTATCATTGAATTGAGAGGTTTTTCTCAGGGAACAAATTTCTGAATAAAATATAGCTTGAAGTTGGATTTATTCACCAGGAAAATAACATTGCCTTAACAGCAGCAAAAATAGTTGTTTTAAAACTGGATCATATGATATAGTAATCAAATTTTGCATTTGCCATTAATTTTCTTTCCCTTTTTCCATCCTCCCCTGGTACATTTGAACAGTCTTTGGAAATCTCAAACATTTATATTTTAAATTATTCTTTTGTACAGAAGAGGATTTTAGAAAAATTTAGTTTATAAAGCTTCTACTTCCATTATTTCTCAAATTTGCATTGATGATATTTTTCAACTCTCTCTAAAGCTTTACCACATAGAGTATCTCAGCAGCAGACCTAATTGGAAATAAATGAGCTCACAGTTAAATCTGTTACTGCTTTCATACTCCTTTAGCTGCCAGAATGTTCTATAAACGGCCACTGATAACCAGTTGAGTGGGCTTGCTTCACTGCCCAGTGCATAAATCACTAATGATTCAGCCCTAGGATTCAGGACTCAGTACACAAACACACAAATTATGTCTTGTGGAATTTTCAGAATAGTATTTAATAAAACATTGGTATCACCTGGTTGGGCTTCCCTAGTAGCTTAATTGGTAAAGAATCTGCCTACAATGCAGGAGACCTGGGTTCAATCCCTGGATCCAAAAGATCCCCTGGAGAAGCGAATGGCAACCCACTCCAGTATCCTTGCCTGGAGAACTCCATGGACAGAGGAGCCTGGCAGGCTACAGTCCACGGGGCCGGAAGAACTCAGACACGACTGAGCCACTAAGACACACACATATCACATGGTTAGTCTTTAAAGTAGGTCTTGGTCCTATCCATCACATTAGCATTGAAAACATTTCCATGTATTTTTTCACATCTAAAAATATCATATAGAAGCTACATTTTGGAGGATGGGTGGGTAATTTAACAGATAAGTATAATCTAGGTGTTTTAATGGAAGCTATAAGTACTTCAGTTGAAGGGTAAAAGAACAGACCCTGGCTTTCTGAATCTACCTGCAGCATGAAGTATAACTCTGGCCTCTAGAAGGAAATCACTGCTCTCTGGAACATTAACCCAGGAAGCTGCACTACCTCCCCTTTGACAGCAGATAATAGTATTGTCTAGAATAGTCAGGCAAGATCTTGAAAAGACAAATCTCAAGGACAGGATGAAAATGACAAGAGCTACGTGCTTTCCTGTGCTAAGGCTGCGGCTCGCATCTGTCCTTCATACATGACAAAGATATGAATAAGAAGAAACAATGTAGAGAATAAAGTATGAAGACCTGAAGAAAATCAAATCACAAAGAACTTTCCTTTTCATATAATTTTCCTACAGGGGAATGTGGTGCTTAAATAAAGGAAAAAGAAAAAAAAAGATTAAAAAAACAACTTAAAAACAATTACCTGGAATATCTAGGAGCTTCAGTTTCCCAGCAAGATGGTGAACTATTATAGGTTAAGTGAGACCAAAGTAGGAATTTAACTAAAGAACAAATCAAAACTTGTGTGACAGTGATTCTGAAAGATATTTTGAACTGGCTGGGAAAGCGGTGGCCATGGGCAGTGTTAGTTGCTCAGTCGTGTCCAACTCTTTGCGACCCCATGGACTGTAGCCCACAAGGCTTCTCTGTCCATGGAATTCTCCAGGCAAGAATACTGGAGTGGGTTGCCGTTTCCTACTCAAGGGGATCTTCCCAGCCCAGGGATTGCACTGCAGGCAGATTCTTTACCGTCTGAGCTACTGTGGGCAGGGATGACTGCAATTAGAGGAGAGTGTTGCCAGAGATTTCTTTGAGAGGATAGGTTGCAGTAACCTGCAACAGGTTTGCTTCCCTCCGGCCTCTCCTGGGTGGTACCCGAGAACAATCACTGACTGCTCCTTCTCTATTAGGGATGTGAAGCCTACAGGATTCAGGTTGCTGAATGTCTCCCTCAGGTGAGGAGCTGATAAGTGTGGGATTACATCACATCTGGCATTCATTCCTTCACCTCCTTCTCTCCCAAACCCTAAGGTTGATGAATTATAACGAAGGGAACTGTCTCCTCCCAAGACTCTTCTACTTAAGGGATTAGGGAGTGAGATTCTCAACACAGAAGTCACCTGATACCATTGTGGCAGAGAGAGATGATGAAAAGTGCTTTTACAATGCCTGGAACTCACCTTCAGCCCTCTTTTGTCGCTGTTGTGGGTTTTTACAAACATTTATTTACTTGGCTGCATCGGGTGTTAGTTGCAGCAGGTGGGACCTTTCATTGCAGTGCTCAGACTCTAGCTGCGATGCACAGGCTCAGCAGTTGTCGCGTGCGGGCTTAGCTGCTCCACAGCACGCGAGATCTTAGTTCCTCAGCAGGGGTCGAACCCACGTCCCCTGACTGGCAAGGTGGATGCTTAACCACTGGACCACCAGGGAAGTCTTCCATCCCCTTCGGATTTACCTGGCCTTCCCCTGATATGATAACTACAAGAATAAATAGTATCTGAAGGATAACTTAAGCTCAAAGAACAAAAGAGGGCATGCGCGAAAAGTACAACCACCTCGAAAAGAAAGTAATAAACTAAATGCTACATATCATGCTTCTAAAACCGTGCTTCTAAACCACAGGGGCTCTGTGGCAATGGATAGAACACTGGACTTCTAAAAGTCATGAGCTAGGCATTCGCAGCAACATGGATGGATCTAGAGATTGTCATAATGAGTGAAGTAAGTCAGAGAAAGAGAAATATGATGTTGCTTATATGAAGAATCTAAAAAGAAATGATACGAATGAGCTTATTTACAAAACGGAAACAGGCTCACAGACTTAAAGAATGAATTCATGGTTACCAGTGGGGAAGAGTGGGTAGAAGGGAATGTTTAGGGAGTTTGGGATTGGTACGTACCCACTGCTATATTTAAAATCGATAACCAACAAGGACCTACTGCATAGTTCAGGGAACTCTGATCAATATCATGTAACAACCTAAATGTGAAAAGAATTTGAAAAAGACTAGAAACATGTATATGTATAATGAAATCAGTTTGCTATACACCTGGAACTAACACAACATTGTTAATCACCTATGTTCCAATATAAAATACGAAGCTAAAAAAAATATAAAAGAATAAAATTAATGGGTTAGGAATTTAAAATAAGCATGATTAATATCCTCATATTAGAAATAATGGTCGATGGTAGGGAAATGAAATATAGAAAAGGATCATTAAAAAGAATCAAGAGGAAAAGCAGTAAGAAATCAACTGCTGTAAGTAAAAACGTACATAGTTCTCAAGTTGAGAAGGCGATGGCACCCCACTCCAGTACTCTTGCCTGGAAAATCCCATGGACGGAGGAGCCTGGTGGGCTACAGTCTATGGGGCCGCAAAGAGTCAGACACGACTAAGCCACTTCACTTTCTCAAGTTAAGGGGTATTAGCACATGAAATGGAGAAGAAAATGGCAACCCACTCCAGTGTTCTTGCCTG
Organism: Bos javanicus; assembly: GCF_032452875.1. NCBI lineage: Eukaryota > Metazoa > Chordata > Mammalia > Artiodactyla > Bovidae > Bos > Bos javanicus. The sequence continues at coordinate 86,178,364 of NC_083871.1, read as the reverse complement.
GAGAATCCCAGGGACTGGGAAGCCTGATGGGCTGCTGTCTATGGAGTCGCACAGATAGGACACGACTGAAGCAACTTAGCAGCAGCAGCAGCACATGAAATGAAGGGGTCAAAATTTGAGCAGAGGAAAATACTGTGGCAAAAATATTACAAAAAACAATGGAAACAAATTCCCCAGAATTAAAGAGTAAAGACTTCAGGCTCAACTGAAAACACAGATAAGAAGCAAATCTAGGAGGATGCTGTGAATAATCAGGGGATGTGAAGGTGACAAATTCCTTGATAGAGTTTGATTATGGCTTTGTATTTTAAGAAAATACCCCCCCCCCAAATGATTATTTCAATCAGAATTTTTAAATCTACACTGTGACGATGGAATGTGGAGAAGTGGCATAGACAGCAAATGACATTCGTCATGAGGGGGCAGAGTGGAAGGTACTAAAATTTAAGAACTTAATAGGAGAAAATAAGCATTGAGTATGTGTCTCAAATGAAGGATATCCACAGTATGTTACATTCAGAATATATAACTTTTAAGCTAACAGAAGAAAATTTCATCTCTACAGTGAAAAACAGAAAAAGATATTTTAAATGAAACGAATGCACTAAAAATTTTTAAAAATAAGATAGTAGGAATAAGTCCTAAATAATCTATGCAAGTCAATTAAAAATCATAAATTAAAAAATGAAGATTCTCAGATTGGGTGAAAACAATAAATTTCAAAACTCTACTGACTATTAAAAAATCCATTTACTACAAAGACATATCAAAAGGGAAAAATTTTAAAAACATATGCAAAAACAAAAATATAAACCAAAAGAAAATTCACAAAAATCTTAACATAGACTAAAATAGAATTTAAGCAGTTGTATCCTAAGACAAAAGAAAGCTAAATATACTGGCTAAAGGAACTATGGGCTTCCTAGGTGGCACAACGGTAAAGAAACTGTCTGCCAATACAGGAGTCTCAAAAGACATGGATTTGGTCCTTGGGTTGGGAAGACCCCCTAGAGTAGTAAATGGCAACCCTCTCCAGTATTCTTGCTTGAAAAATTCATGGACAGATGAGCCTGGCAGGCTACAGTCCACCAGGGTGGCAAAGAGTTGGACACGACTGAGCCTGCGAGCGCACGTGCACAAAGAGGAACCGTGGAAAAAGACGTTGTAGCCGTCATAAATAGGTAACAATCAACAGGATTGCAAAATATTCAACTAACAGGATGACAGGGAGAAACAGACCAACGATTTTAGTCAGCGATCTTCACACATTCCACTTAGCAACTATTAGATCAAACAGGAAGAAATCAAGTATCTGCAAAATATGATCAATAAGTGAGCCTTTAAATATATATAGAATTCTATAGCCATGCAGAGTTTTTGTTTCTAAGCACTCATGGAAAATTCTTTTTTTAATATAAAGATCATTAGTCAATAAAAGAAAGCCTGGATAAATTCCAAGATACCAGTAGCATACAGGATTTGTCCTCTGATAATAATGCAGTAAATGAGGAATTCATAACAAAAGGATGGCCGAAAAAGAATCCTTTCTTTATAAATTGAATATGTTATCAAATACCTTGAGCTAAACAAGGCAATCATAAAGAATATTAAAAAGTAGAATTAGATAATTCGAAATTTATGAGACATTACTAAAGCAGGACATAGAAGGAATGCATAGCTTTAGCCATTTTTGCTAGGAAACAAAAATGTTAAGCATCAAGGAGGCAAACATTCCAATGAGAAACTAAAAAGGAACAATAGAGCAAACAAAATACTAGACACCAAGAAATGATGCAAATTACAGTATAAATCTGTGAAACTGGGAACAGCAACATCAAAATGATGAAAAAAATTAACAAAGTAAAAACTTGTTTCTTTAAAAAGATTTAACCAACCAGCAGAAAAACTTCTGATAATTTTAATAGGAAAATAAGAAGAAAATGCATCATGCTTATCTACAAAGGATAAACTGAAAAAGATGAAATAGCTGCAAACACAACAGATATAAAAATAAAAACATTATAATCTATTATACACTAAAGAATTTAAAAATTTGATGAAATTAGTAACCCCTCCCCAAAAATACCAAACTGTACATGAAGACATTGAGAACTTAAAATCAACCAAAATGTTTTCAATAAATTGAAATGTCAATGCTGTTTTTAAAAAACCCTTCGAATCTTATTTTTTAAAGAGACGTACCAAATTCTTGAGGGCAGTCTAATTCCTCTCTTATATAAGCTGATTTAAAAAAACTGAAAAAGAGTGAACATTATCCAGCTTAATTTTATGAAGCTACAAATAATGTAAATTATAAAAACCGTATGAGAAACATAAGAAAACATAAGTCCACATCATTTATGAACATAGGTATAAAAATTGTAAATAAATCCAACAGAGTATTGAAAATAGTCCAGAATAATCAAGTAGGTTTTATCTCATTTATGCAGGGAGTTTGTAATCAAAAGAAAATCTAGCAACAAAATACACCAGATGAACGTGAGGATAACCATGATTAACTGAAATGTAATGACAGACCCACTGCAGTTAACTGTACTACTATTCTCCTTGCTTTGGCAGAAATTGTAAAGGTTAAATACAAAAAACCTACTGTAAGCATTTTACTTAACAGAGAAACCTGAGATGTGCCCATCTTAAATGATGCTCAACTCAAGAACACTATGAATTCTACTTTTAAAGATAGTATTGGCTATCCTGGACAACATTAATCAAGAAAAAGAAAAAAAAAAGGAAGAAGAAAAGATAGCTAAGAATTAAAGGGAAAAGAGATTCACATGGCTTTATTTGCAGATAAAATATCTAGTAAAACCAATGATATGGATAGTGAACTTACTGAAACAAGTTTATCAAACAGAAGTTCAACTCTAAAAGCAGAATTTCTCTATCCTAATAATGGGCTTCCCTTGTGGCTCAGATGGGAAAGAATTCGCCAGCAACGCCTGCAATCCTAATAATGGGCTTCCCAGGTGGCACTAGTGGTAAAGAAGCCACTTGCCAGTGCTGGAGACAAAAGAGTCACGGGTTTGATCCCTGGGTCAGGAAGACCCTCCAGGAGAAGGAAATGGCAACCCACTCTAGTGTTCTTGCCTGGAGAATACCGTGGACAGAGGAGCCTGGCAGGCTTCAGTCCATAGGGTTACAAAGAGTCAATCACGACTGAAGCAACTTAGCATGTATGCACTATCCTAATAATAACCAACTGGAAAATATAATTTAAAAACCAATATCAAAAAATACTTTAGGGAATCTCGAAGTAAACTTAAGCAAGACTATATAAGATCTCTGTGGAGGAAAAAATAATAAACTCTAACAAAGGACAAATAAAATGACCTGAATAACAGAGAGACTTAATATTATGAAATCAATTCTTCAAAAATTAACTATAAATTCAATGTTATTATATATTGAAATTTCAGTAGGATTTTAAAAGTATACTTGATATTCTAAAATGTTTATAAGGAAATAAATGTCTACCATATAGTTAACTTAATCTTGAAAAGAAAAAGTAAAAAAAATGAGCCTCCTCTGTCAGCCATGAATAAGTATTTATATTGCCAAAATAATAAAAACAAGTGTGCCAACTGAAACAGAACAGAAATCCCAGCGGCATCCCCGTATACAGGTGGAATCTTATACAGTACATGTGATATCGGATTCACAGGGAATAATAAGTTTTTAGCTCATGAGAACCAATTATATAGAGAAAAAACTGCATCAGAGGTGGAACTCTAATTGAATTAAATATTTATATGTCCAGAAAAAATTATAAAAGTAATGGAAAAAATGGAGAAGTACATCTTTGTGACTTAAGAGAAAAGAAATGATTTCTGAGACCAAATTTCTGAAGAGGAACCATAAGGAAAAAATTAATTTGATTAATCAGCTGAAAATTTATAATCAAAACAGAACACTATAATAAAGTTCATAGATGACAAATTGAGCTATTTGCAAGAATGAGTTCCCACTTTTCACTTGATGCAGCTGGAAAAGGTCAAATGTTGGCCTAATTGTTGTGGCATGGAAATGGATATATGCATTCTGAAGGGCAAACTGGTATTATTTAATTCTATCAAATGAACCCCTATCTTATGACCCAGCAATTCCAGCTTTGGGTATGTATTCTTCAGAAAATGATAAGCAGGTTCATAAAGAGTCAAACAGAAGGATTTGTACATTTGAAGTATTGTTTGCTTCAGCCAAGAGTTGAAGCAATCAGGATGTCTATCACTGGAGCTGTGGATAGGTAAAATACAATGCAATACACATTAGCAATACCATAAATCAGTGAAAAGTAACACAGAAGATGTATACACAGCAATGTGTATGGTTTCTTCCTCAAAGTATGCAGTGCTGCATTTAAAAAAAAAAAAAAGGTTAGAAAAAAATTATCTAATATAATACAATTTATATACTAAAAATACTGACATGTATAACAAAATAAAGAAGCTTATTTTACAAAAATATGCACAAAAAGATACACATTAAGTCATTATAATGATGGCCTTTGAGGGGCTTCTGGGCTCAGACGGTAAAGAATCTGCCTGCAATGAGGGAAACCCAGGTTTTATCCCTGGGTCAGGAAGATCCCCTGAAGGGCATGGCAACCCACTCCAGTATTCTTTGCTGGAGAATTCCAAGGACAGAGGATCTGGGTGGGCTACAGTCCATGGGGTCACAAAGAGTGGGTCACGACTGAGTGACTCACACTTGAGGGAAGGAGAATTAAGTGGGAACTGGGAGTAAAACGTGAAAAATAGAACAGATAAAACAAGAAGATTGCACACACAGATGCTGCAAGTTCTACAAGGACAGGGATTCTGATCTCTGCTCAACAAACATTTTCCAAATACATGAACGTGACATGAGTTGAGGAATATGATTCTTCTATCTCTCTATATCCAAGTTCCAATTACTTGGTTGAATCATAGGAAAGTAATTTTTTGTAGGTCACAATTGTCAGCAATTTCATACAATTCAATTTAACAGAAAAGGGCAATTGGAGAATAATTAATTAAAGGTTCTTAGGGAATATAAATAGCCACTGTGAAGACTTGTAGGAGAAAACACAAAAGACAAACCAGATTAGATTCCAGTTTTTCATGATTAATTAAAAATCATATATACTGATATACTGATTATTGTCCTTAAATTTAACTACCCTTAAGACCTAAGTCATCAACACCATTTCCTTACAATATCAGTTATCTATTTTACTAAGCGATGTAACCCTTGCAACTTCTATCATGCTTATCTGTTTTTTCATTGACAATATTTAAACGTGCCTTTTAAAAATCTTTCACTGTTGGAAGATTTTCCAAAACTTAAAGTGTAGTTTATGTAAGATAACTTCTGAAAAGTATCAATTACAGCCACTTTTAAATCTCTTGAAATTATAAGAGGCACTTGTGCCTTCTCTTTTTATTAAACCATTTTATTCTGATTAGAATACAAAAATCTGTACATATTTAATGTATACAAGATGATGAGTTTAGAGATACGTATACACCCATGAAACCATCACCGCAATCAAGTTATAAACATATCTATCCCCTCCAAAAGTTTCCCTCCATCCTACCTATTTGTTTAGTGATAAGAACACTTAAAATCTATCCTCTTAGCAAATCTCAGTATTATTAACTATAGGTACTATACTGTAAGTATATAGATCTCTAGGACTTATTTAGCATAACTGAAATTTTATACCCTTAGACTAACACCTCTCCAGCCCCTGGTAACCACCATTCTATTCTTTGCTCCTGTGAGTTTGACTAGTTTAGATTCCTTCTATAAGTGGGATTGTGTGGTATTTGTTCTTTGAAGGCATTTTGTTTGATTTTATAGAAGTAATTGTTCAGAAAACAGAAAAGAGGAAGTGGGAGGAAACTGAAAGTAAGCACGTATGTATTTCCTCTTACCTGTGATTTGGACAATTAATTTTGTAAAATCAGAAACTCCTTAAAATTTATCAAATATACTCTTATTAGGCTTAATTTTTGACTGAGCTAAGCTGAATTACCTCTTAAAACTAAACTTTTTGGAGGTTATTATTAAATTCTTCCCTGAAAACTTTCTCATCATGCTTTATATCAGGGCTCACTATGTCAGGCATCCTTGAGAGAGGTGTTTTTTACTCAACAAATATTCCATATTGAATGGCAAAATGAAATAGGCACTATGCTTCCTAAAAATAAAGCAAAAGGCATAAGGGCAAAACTATATTTTCCTTTGTTGCATTGACTACATTTTTCTTAAGTAGAAAGTCAACTCAAGAAAAACAGACCATAGCTGAAAACTAGCTTTATAATGGGTCAAGGAACTGACTAAAATGATAAATTGAGGGGAAAAAAAAAAAAAAAAAAAGATGTAGCCTTTGTGATCTCGAGTGAAGCTGTTTCTAGGTGATTTTTGAACTACATTTATTAAATGAAAATCTCTGCTTGCAGCAATAAAATGATACAATCTTTGTTCCATGGGAGTTGATAATCATAAAGGTCAAAAAAAGGCAACCCAACTCACTTTATTTATCTTCAGTATACTTTGTGGGAAATAACTGCTTCGATGGAAATTTTACCTTGACAGTGAAGCGTTTTTTCTTTGGTGGATTCCAAACCATGCCAGTTGAATGAATGAATGCATGCAGAGGAGTTAAGGATGTCACCAGTACATATGCTTTAAGAATTACAGATAAGTCTTTGGCTCTCAAGAGTGTTTCTTGTGGTGCAAGGGCTGTAGTTTGATTCCTAAAAAATACAAAACAAAATTAAAGCTCCATAATTTGGAGTGAGTATGTAATTTGTAAATTACCTCAGCACTTTGTACACCCTATCTTTCACTCCTTGAGCCCCAGCCTTCAGTATATGGGCTTCCCTAAACAAAGGCTAAAATAATACCAAAAATAAGGTTTAAAGATCTCAAAAAATGTTAACATTAGTCACATCTGGTACCATCCCAACAAAAGAGGTACATATAAAAGTTTAGGAAACCCCTGAAATCTTCTTGTTCTGCCCTTATCTACCTTAGCTCTATCTTTTCCTCTACAAGATATTGTTTCTCAGTAGTGGACAGATAATGAAAAGTATGCCAAAATACTTTCCCCACTAATTTGATTCTACTTCTGGTGGCTCAGACGGTAACGTGTCTGCCTACAATGTGGGAGACCCAGGTTCGATCCCTGGGTTGGGAAGATCCTCTGGAGACGGAAATGGCACCCCACTCTAGTACTCTTGCCTGGAAAATCCCATGGACGGAGGAGTCAAGTAGGCTACAGTCTATGGGGTCGCAAAGAGTCGGACACGACTGAGCGACTAAACTTTCACTTTTCACTTTCATAATGCACAGGTGGCGCTAGTGGTAAAGAACCTGCCTGCTAATGCAGGAGACATAAGAGACGAGGGTTCGATCCCTGGGTTGGGAAGATCCCCTGGAGAAGTGAATGGCAACCCACTCCAGTATTCTTGCCTGGAGAATCCCCATGGGCAGAGGAGCCTGGCAGGCTACAGTCCATGAGGTTGCAAAGAGTTGGGCATGACTGAAGCGTCTGAGCATTCATGCCAGCAATAATCTACACCACATGATCATTAAGGGTTAATTTAAGGGATGAAGTTTCAGGAAACACTTCAGTCTAAAAAAGGAAAAAAAAAAAAAAAAAACCCACCACTGGTTGAATATTTTGTGATGAAGCAAATAGACTTTCATCATGTGTGTATGTGTGTATGTGTGTTTAGTCTCTCAGTCTGTCCTACTCTTTGCAATTTGACTCTATGGACTATAGCCTGCCAGGCTCTTCTGTCCATGCAATTCTCCAGGCAAGAATACTGCAGTGAGTTGCTGTTGCCTTCTCTAGGGGATCTATCTGACCAGGGGATCGAACTTGCGACTCCCGCATTACAGGCAGATTCTTTACCGTCTGAGTCACCATGGAAGCCCACGTCCATCATAAATGGTACCAAAATGTATGTATGTGTGTGTGTGTGTGAATCGATCAGTCATGTCTGACTCTTTGCGACCCCATGGACTGTAGCCCACCAGGCTCCTCTGTCCATGGAATTCTCCAGGCAAGAATACTGGAGTGGATTGCCATTTCCTTCTCCAACCAAAATGTATAGCTATTTTCTCTTCTGCAGCCTATTTCTGTATTTCAATTATCTAAGTTCGGTCAATGAAAAGAGAGTGTTATTTCATCTTTTGAAGTCTACATAAGCAGAAATACATATGATTCTTCAAATACTAGCTAAAAATTATAAAATGACATGAGGCAAACTGTTTATGCCTTGGATAAGATTATTAAAATCTCTTAGTTTTTCACTGTAATTTATCTACATGACAAAATCATTTCCCTGGAAGCAACTTAAGTAAATTGGTACCCTACAGTTGTTTTCTTAGAGCCCTAAAACAATAACTAGAAAAAAATCATTCAGCCATACTCAAAGACTAAGGCATGTTATTTGAATATAAAATGGAAGTTAAAATTTTATAGTTTCACACTGTCAAGATTTTAAATTCAATTTCCATTAATGTAACTTTCTAGATAAGAGTCCTGTTTACCCGAATGTTTATTTTATGGCAAGAGAGGTTTGAATTAGTCTAGAAGAAAGACGGTGGCATTCTTTATTAAGAAGAGATAGTTGAAAATTTATGTAACAGAACCTAAAATTTCAAACATGTAAAACCCCTAGATGTGTCTAGTGCTTTTTTTCTTATTGACTATCTTCTAAAATGCATGCCTGGTGTAACAATTCAAGATGATTAGCTTACAGCTGTTCACGTCTCCAGTCCCCTGGTTTCCACATCTGCGACTTCAGTGTTTTTAAAAGGTGACTTGAAGTCCTCAGCTTTAATTGTATACTCTGATTCAGACACACAGAAGGGCTCACCAGAAGTCGCAATTCTGGAAAGATTCAAAAGAGCAAAAGACAGTCATTTTATTGTTTCCTTTTGGAGTGACTTCCAAAATAGAGTCTTGCTGTGTTAACCTCCTGGGTCCAAGGGAAACAGGCAGCAAAATTTCTCTCCCTTCTGAATCAAGGTTGGATCCATCAAGCATGAAGGCATGTTTAGACAGGCCTTTGCTTAGTGGTATGTTCTCTTACCATATACTAGTAAAACAATTGTAATAACACTTAAATTTTCTTGCTCAGGAGGGGAAATAGATATAATGTCTCCCTCTCCATCCCCAGGAGGGTCTATCTTCTGTACGGCTAAGAGATGCACTCTTGAATCAGGGAATGGTGGTGTAGGAACTGACTTCGGTTTGTGATGAGAATACTACATAGACAACTTGAGTTGACTTCCTGACAATGCAGTCCTTCAAAAACAGAGTTTGTCATGCTTCTTGACCTTGATAACCTCAAGAAGTGTTTCATTATTTTGTAGAATATTATTTGTGCTTAGTTGCTCGGTTGTGTCCGACTCTTTGAGACCTCATGAACTATATAGCCCACCAGGCTCCTCTCCTCTGTCCATGGGATTTTCCAGACAAGAATACTGGAATGGGTTGCCATTTCCTTCTCCAAGAATATTATTTAGTGAGTTTTTTAAGTGTATAAAAGTAAAAACCAACAATGATGACTTATTTATGAACACATATTGATAGAAGGTAATTCTGTATATCCATATCAGCATATACAGAATTACCTTATACTTCTTAATGGTTTGGGTGTTCCATTTAATGAATATATTTAATTTAACCATTCCCTTATTGCTGTGTATTTAGATTATTTTTGTAATTTTTTTTTTCTTCTATTTCAAAAATACCATAATGAACACTCTTAACATCTAATCTGGTGTACTTTTACAAGTTTATCTAGGGATGAATTCAAATCTATATGTGTAATTGTTGGGTCAATGGGTAAATGCATTGTAAATTTGATCAACATTACTCAATTGCCTTCTAAAAAGGTTGCCCCAATTTCACTCTCTCCAACAGCATATTAAAAGTTGTTGTTTCCTTACTGCCAGGTCACAGAGCTTTATTTTTAAATTATACAATTTATCTAGCTCCCCAAATAGAATAAAGCCTTTAAATCATTTCGCCCCTCATGCATGTTTCATCAATACTAACACAGTCTAATTTAAAATACTTCATGCTCTTAAGTAAAAGTCAGCAGAAGTCAAGCTGTTCAATGTATTCCCATATCTCATTATTTAGCACAGTGTGATCTTTCTCAAAAAATGATAGCCTGTTTGTAAGAGTTCCTTATTAATGAAGTTCTAATATATCATAATAAAGGAAATATTCAAATTGCTTGTTTCTGGAGGTGACAAATGAAGAGCCATTAAGGTAATTTCTTTCCCTGAGCATCACAACTACAAGAGAGTTTAAGCATTAATACAGTCCTTTACCTTTGCAGTAAGAAAATAGGTGTTCTTACCCCCGACCCTCAACCCCCCGCAACTAAATAGACATGGGTGGTTCAGTGGTAGAATTCTCGCCTGCTATGCAGGAGGCCAGGGTTCAATTTCCGGCCCATGCAGCTACAGGGGGCCCTTGGGCTTCCCAGGTGGCTCAGATGGTAAAGAATCTGCCTGCAAAGTAGGAGGCCTGGGTTTGATCCCTAGGTCAGGAAGTTGTCCCCCAGAGAAGGAAATGGCAACCCACTCCAGTATTCTTGCCTGGCGAATTCCATGGGCAGAGAAGCCTGGCGGGCTACAGTCCAGGTTGCAAAGAGCTGGACACGACTAAGTGACTAACACCTTCACTTTCCCTTTTACCTTTGCTACCAGGAAGCACAGCATAAGTTTGAAGTCCAAGCAGAGGTGACTTTGAAAAACCTAAACATATTAAGTGTTTCACCAAGGTAGGAGCTCAATGGTTTGAAGAAGTAGTCAGCAAATATGTCAAAAGAATACATGATTTCATGTCATCTTAGTTCAAGTGGAGAAGCCTAAACATGTAGTTGAAGAAATCCAATGTAGGAACTGCCAAGAATATGTCAAATTTCCAAATCAGCCCCTGAAACTGTGATTGAGTAATCAAATTGAATATTGACTAAAGTAAATTTTTCCTTTTGTGATATATATATATGTATATATGTGTGTATATATATATATATATATATATATATATATGACATTCCATTATATCATTCCAGGTTTGGAGGTTACTTTGAACAATTCTAAAACAAAAATCAAACAAAAATCCCCATAACTATAATTAGACCTCCCCCGACACCTAAAATTATTTCATTTCCCATGATTACAGCTAAAAATTAAAAATAAGTTCCATCAATATCTTTTAAAACTGCAACTACATTTTATCAAGCTTTAATAAATATGTGTGGAAGCTTTAAGTATCCTAAGTTTTTGTTTAACAGAGTCAAAAATTTGTTGGTAGTCACTATAACCTATAATGTTATGGCATGTGTGCTAAGTGGCTTCATGTCTGACTCTTTATGACCCCCATGGACCGTAAACGTAGCCCACCAGGTTCCTCTGTCCATGGAATTTTCCAGGCAAGAATACTGGAGTGGGTAGCCATTTCCTTCTCCAGGGTATCTTCTTGACCCAGGGATCAAACCTGGGCTTCCCACACTGCAGGCAAATTCTTTACCATCTGAGCCACCAGAGAAACTCAAAACCTTATTGGGCATATCTGTCAAGGTCTTCTCAACAGACCAGTTCAATCACTTATTTAAATATTCCCTTCCCCTTATCCCTTGACCCTCAAATACGCAGAGGAGCCTAGAAGTCTCCTACCAACAATGTCAAAACCAGCTTCTGGGTTTGGAAGGAATTTGGGAGATGAGGTGCTATTTAGTCTTCTAAATGGCCTTGTAGTTCATTAACGTGCTTATTTTCAGAAAGTAATTAAATACTGAGGACTCAGTGTCCAATTTTCAGGTTTTGCTACCCCACACTTTGAGTTCTCAATGGGTAGCAGATACAGATGTGAAGTATCATACATGCTCTTATCTATTGACTATTCTTGGCTTATCGGAAAGAGTCCTGAAGCCATAACTTGACTGCTCACTTAGAGTAAAAAGGAACAATTTGTTAGAGATGCATGAAGACTGCTCTTTCGTACATTCTAATATCTGGTTGTCTGGGTCCTAAGTACCTGCTGACTTTTGTGTTGTTTTCTATAAAGGAAGATTAACCTTGGGGTTTCATTTTACTTCTTACCAACCAATGATTAATGGGCTTGTGACAGTGGCAAGGAGTCTTCTAGAATACAGGATGTCCTTCTCCAGGAATCTTTTGAACTTCCCACATCACAGACCATAAGACTGATACAAGTATGCAATAAATATCTGTTGTAGCAATGAACTAGTTTGGGGAGGGGATGGTGTTAAGCTAATGTGCAGTTGGAGAACAATGAGCATTTTAATGTATTCAAAAGATTTTATTTGGTTATTTATTCTTTCACTTCTATGTGGCATGTAATTACATACATCATAGGCAAAGACTAAACACTGGAAAACACTTGTACTAGCAAAGATTAGCTGCCAAATTTACATTGTGTTTGATTTAATGTTTTACCCCGTGGCTAATAATGAATAGGAAAGTGATAGTGAAAGTGTAATTATATTTCACAAGTGTTTAAATATTGTCTTGCATTTCATATTAGGAAGCTAAATTTAGCCAGTAATTTCTTACTTTAAAACTTCTAGCGAAGATAACAGCCCTTAATTAACAATTAACAATTGGTTTTGAGATTAGAAGTGTAGATAAGTATTTATGAATGTATTCACTGTTCTTCCTGCAGGAGGGCGTTTACAAGTCTTACTCCTTAGCTTGCAAGATAGCCTCAGAACTTTCATGTACAGCAAATTTAAACAGAACAATTGATATATGTACAAGCTAAAGTCGTAACCAGGAAATGACTCTATCAGTCAGGGCACTGGGAGAAAACAGATGGATGACAGTCAAAGGAATAAGCCAAGACACTACCAGAGACTAACTAACCAAAATAGATAATCAACAAGGACCTACTTCAGAGCACAGGGAATTCCATTAATACTCACTACTCTATAACAGGGCTTCCCAGGTGGCACTAGTAAAAAAAAAAAAAAAAAAAAAGCGCTTGCCAGTGCAGTGCAGGAGACAAAAGAAACTCGAGTTTGATCCCTGGGTTGGGAAGATCCTCTAGAGAAGGGTATGGCAGCCCACGCCAGTATTCCTGCCAGGAGAATCCCATGGACAGAGTAACCCAGTAGGCTATAGTCCATAGGGTCGCAAAGAGTCAGACATGACTGAATCAACTAAGCATGCACACACTCTGTAATAACCTGTATGGGAAAAGGATCTGAAAAAGAACTAGATGAATGAATGTGTGTAACTAAATCACTTTGCTTTTCACCCGAAACTAACACAACACTGTGAATCAACTATGTGTGCGTGTGTGCTCAGTCGCTTTAGTCATGTCCTACTCTTGGCGACCCCATGGATTGGAGCCCACCAGGCTTCTCTGTCTGTGGAATTCTCCAGGCAAAAATACTGGAGTGGGTTGCCATGCTCTCCTCCAGGGGATCTTGCCAACCCAGGAATCAAACCCTTTGACATCTCCTGCATTGGCATGTGGGTTCTTTATCACCAGCACCACTTGGGGAGCCTGAATCAAGTATGCTCCAATATAAAATTAAAAAGAGAGACTATCAAAGAAAGAGTTAATAACAAAAGCAAGAGTAGAGTTGCAAGAAAAAACGCCAGGCAGTGAAGCTCCCAGGGCTGAACACAGAAGCTCTTACCACCCCTAGCCCAGGAGGGAGCCGATTACAGACCCAGGAAAAAGGCACAGCTGTGGGAGAGGACACAGAGAAGCAAGAGTGAGGGCCACAGGGAGAAGGACCCAGGCACTTCCAAGTCAGGGTCCTGCAGGGAAGCAGCCAGGGAATAAATGCTCTCCCCGTGAGCTCTGGTCTCCACTGGCAGGGATGGTTCTTCTCTCACCATCTCAACATGGTGTTCGTTAGAGTGGTGTGATTTGCTACGATCTCAGCAGGACACTGCACCACTGGGGCAGCTCCAGTGGGGGGCAGAGACAGACACCTCAAGGTGAACTGTCTCAGGCCAAGAGGCCTCGTAGGAGCAGAGCCTCCGAACCCATGCTGAGCACAGGAAGCCATAAAGAGAAGATCACCGGCAGACAGCCAAGGTACCGGCTGCGCCTTGTAAGGAAGGGGCCATTCCATAAGGAAGGCTTTCGGAAAGGGTTTTGTTTGCTTTTTCCACACAAACTGAACCCGGGCCTGAGAAGATATGGGTGAAACCCATAAAGACACCTGTTCTAAATTGTCCAGCTCACTGTAATTAAGTTGCTAACCAATATATTTTTTTTAACTTTTCAAATGATATTCCAAATAACATTTATTTTAAAAATTCTAATTCTTGTCTATAAATGGGTTCTTATTCATCGGTTATATGACCATGAGATAATTCCTTAAGTTTTCTAAGTTCTGTGTCTTTATGTGAAAAATGAGAATAATAAAAGTAATGTTAAAAAGAAGAACCTACCTCATATGGATGCTGAAAGGATTAAATACAGAATTTCCTTTAAAGTCCTTTGCAGAGCACTGGGCATATGTTAAATGTTCAAAAAAACATGCTAAATAGCTACTGGTTGTAGTAGTTTAGTACAATCTTTTTCTATAGCATAGAAAACCTGTTTGTCACTTTGGAAGCTTCGAAGTATAATTAAAATGCTATTCTTTTTGAATTCATCCAACACTAAGGGGTTCTCACCACTGCTGGCTATCTGAAAAAGGCTAATCTATTAAATTTTCTTTTATATGATTCTTAAACATCTGACATTTCACATTAGTTAAGAACAAAGCAGAAGTATGCGTAATAAGCACAAATATGTAGTCTAAAATTAAACATAGCAGCCTTACTGAAGAAGGCCTATAAAGACACGTGCAACTTTCAGTGACTTTCCTCAAGTTTAGCATTGCAGTTGCCCAGTAAAGCTGTTAAAGGAGTTCTTTATTAAGGATAGGTTTCCATAGATGGGGTAAACCGGGGGCTAACCCAGTTACTACAATATTTATGTCTGTTCTGTATTTTGTTCAGGAAAAGACTTTTGCAAACAACCAGTACAAGGAGTTCTTAGTCAACAGAAACAGATCTTAGTTAACAGATTTATTACACATAAATAAAACTCCCTAAACAATTCGTGACACATGGATGAAACTCCCTGGACTATTTCAGACCTACACTTGAACTTAAATGCTATAATCTGAGGATTTATATTACTTCAAACACATCAATTCCTTAACACAATTTTACTTTTATTTTAAGCAAGTGGCATTAGCTAAAGAGTACCTTTGAGAAAATAGATATACCAAACACATAAAGGCATGATTAATACATAATTCTAGGCTGAAGTCAGGCAACTCAAAATTCCTGTTTTGAGACCTGACATTATTATATTATTACCTATGTGGCTTTGATACCAATAGTTGACACTCTATATTTTCAGTATATCTTTCCTCTGTTTGTTACTACATAAGGGTGTCAAACCACAAATACAAATGGCATAGTAATTCAATACAGTACTTTTTTGGGGTAAAGAATAACTTTCACTTTATTTTATAGGAAATGAGATGCAGTCCACATCCTGATGTTAAGTGGAGACACAATCTGAGCCATAAAAATGACAAGATCAATTTCAGAGTAATGTACTTTAACGGAATAGTCATTGCATAAAGTTTCCACCAACTAACCAATCAATCAATCAATCAACTTCTTACTGAGAATTCAGTAAAGTAAATGCAAGCTATAAATGCCCTCCTTTCTGTTCTTTTTCAGTGGAAGTGTCAAAGTCATGCAATTCTACAAAAATAATTTTCCCCATGGACTGCTCTGTGTGTTGACCAGGACAACATAAAAACCTTGAATTCTGCTCATTTTCCTTGGTAATAAAAGCTATGCCGAGACTACAATTTCAATTTTCTTGCATGTGACTTCACTGCAATGACCAAACAGCATGAAAGACTGTTTTCTTACCTTATGGCAACTTAATTTGCTTTGATGCTTTTCTACATAAATTTTCCAGGGGAAAAGAAAAGGGAAGAAAATACTTTACTACTTCAGTAAGACCAAAGATGAATAATTTGGCATAAATCAGTGAGCATCATTAATAACAATTTGAAACACAACCTCCAACAAATATTAGTACCTAGAGTGCAACAAATATGATAATAGAGTAGTTCTCTAAGCCCGCTCACTGTGAAAATAAGTTAATCACTTTATTAATATTAAACTTTTTCTCAGGAACATTTTCTGGAGTAAATGATGAAACTTTATTGATATCATCTACATCAGAATAAGTAATGACTTATTAGAGGTTTGTAACAGTGATTCAAAATTCTTTTTAAGTATATTGAAATCAATCTCAATTTAAATGTAATACACAAACACAGTGAGTCATTGTGCCTATTTTAAATGAAACCATGCATTAACATAGCTCTTCTTTAATGGCAACTTCACAGACCAACTCCATCTTCAATTTTCACCCTATATTTTTGGTATAATAAAGAATACATGATATTTCTATCAATTTCTTCTCTACTCCTATAGTATTTACAGATAAACTTATTATATGTGAACCAGTACATATTTAAAATATCAATATTTTCATAATATCTGATTCCAAGAGTGAGACAAATACAGAACATGCAGAAACTAGAGGCAATTGCCCACATGAAACCTAATGAGGGCCAGAGGT
Source organism: Bos javanicus (assembly GCF_032452875.1). Classification (NCBI taxonomy): domain Eukaryota; kingdom Metazoa; phylum Chordata; class Mammalia; order Artiodactyla; family Bovidae; genus Bos; species Bos javanicus. The sequence continues at coordinate 86,161,680 of NC_083871.1, read as the reverse complement.
CCCAATGCCAGAAATAGGTCAAGAACATGGCAATACATCAGAAAAGATTTCTGGTTATGACACTGAAAAAATATATCCCAAAGGAACCATTTTGTTCCCAGGTTCTTTCCCTCCAATTAATCAGCAATATGATCAGAGTCTGTGGCTGTCAGTTTTAGCTGGGTGACACAGGAGTCCACTCTTCATAGATGAGGACACAAACAGACAAGGGTCAGAAGCCAGGCAGAACCTGATCAGAGTTTCTGAAACAGTGTCTCAGTTCCACCCTGAGCTGGTTAAGCCCATCAGCCAGATACATTTGGCCTATTTTGCATCTTTGGGGCCTCCCTGGTGGCTCCGTGGTAAGGAATCCGCCTGCAATGTAGGAGTCGTGGGTTCAGTCACTGGGTCGGGAAGATTCCCTGGAGGAGGAAATGGCAACCCACTACAGTATTCTTACCTGGAGAATTCCGCAGACAGAGGAGCCTGGAGGGCTACAGGAGCCTTTGCACAAAGCAGCCTTTGTGCAAAGGAGCCTTTGCGACCTTGCAAAGAGTCAGACACAACAGAGTGACTGAACTAACTAAAGCGGGGAAGAGTCTTCATATCTGAAATGTTAAGTAACTTTTGATCTTTAAATATGTTAATTAGGTGATTAATTTTGAATTCTTCCCCCTAAACTCTCTACTCTGGATAGAATTCAGGCCAGGACATTAAACTCAAATAACTATTTTCTAATACAAGAATACTCTTCATGTTTTCTCCATACATCTCTCATCTTTTGTACTGCCAACATGCTTCTAGCATATGTGTGCATGTGTGTATTATATTATAGGTATTACCTGATTTATATATGTGACATTTAATATATAACATAAATACATATTTGTATTACATAAAATATTAGTTCTATATACATCTATTATTTTTCAGAGATTTAATACACTCTAACTCAGACTACAGAGTTTTCACATCAGCATTTTATTTCAATTAACACCACTCGTTTGCATGTTCCTGTAACAGCAATCCCAGACTGAACTTCTAGGTCTAAACTGCTACGTGTTGTTGCTGTTGTTTAGTTGATAAATCACATCCAACTCTTTGCAATCCCATGGACTGTAGCCTGCCAGGCTCCTCTGTTCATGGGACTTCCCAGGCAAGAACACTGGAGTGGGTTGCCATTTCCTCCTCCAGGGGATCTTCCTGACCCAGGGATCGAACCCATATCTCCTGCATTGCAGGCGGAGTCTTTACCACTGAGCCACCAGGGAAGCCCAAGCTGCTATTTATACTTTAAATAGGTGGGTAGTGGATACTAAGTCATTTATATTTTGCTATTTTGTATGAAACACAATAAATGTTTTAGGGAAAACAATTCTCTGGCACCCAATAATATCTCAGTCATTTTCAATAAATTAGGATGGGAAGTTATTGCTTTAAAAATTTCTGTGATCTATGGTATCACTCAGGGGTTCAAAGTCATGAAATGACAGTCATACTCTCTGCTAGAGTTTGACTCTGTAGACTCAGTCAATGGAAGCTGAATCAAAAGCTTGGATTGTAAGCAGTGGAAAACATTCAAGCTCATTTTAAGTCTAAAGAATTCAAGCTATCTTTAAGTAAAGGGAAAAAGAATGAGTAACAGTGAAAAAAATATCAAAGTATAGGTTTTATGTTCCTCTTTTCCCCTCTAAGAGAGAATGATACATGCTAATTTGGGAACCAAGTTTGTAAGGTTGTTTGAAGTAATGGGAAAAAAATAAATTGATCTTTAATCGATATAAATGAGTCAGAAAGAGAAGAGTGAAAAGAGAGACCAACAAGGAGAGAGGATGTACAGGATGGGTTTTGGTGAGCTGACAGGGTTGCCTAGGGAAAAAAAAAAAGAGGGTTATAAAAGCAGAATTTGGCAGAAATTTCACTGTGTGTTGAGTAAGGCTAATTCCCCTTTGGCTGCCATTTTGTCCCTAGATCTCCTTCCCTCCAAAAAAAGGTACTGAAAAAATTTAAATTACGCCTTGAGGTTTATTTACAAATAAACTGTGTTATTGTTGGAGAGGGTGTTTTATTTGTTTGCTTACCACAACATAATGCTCAGCATTCTCTCCAAGGGGCCATTTTTCCCGGGCCCCCTGCCATGCCCAGGGCCAAGGTCAGGCCCCTTCAGCCCAGTTGGCTGCTGGGGCGGACCACTGCAAGAAAGGCAGGCGAGCAAAATCTGATTTAGAGAAAAAGTACTTGAGGTCTCTATTAGGAGAAAAGTTGAACTTAAGAGTGTTTATTCAATTTCATAGATCTAGAGTGAAAAGTGACAGAAGTTCACAGCCGCTATCACCCACCAAATGATTAGCAATTCAGGTTTTCAGCTCCCTGCCTCACACTCACTCACCCAGCCTCCAGCTTGCCACTATGGGCTGATTTCTCAGAATGCTGTGTTAATTCAGCATTTTCTTCAAGAAATCTGGCTTTTATTTACCAAATTGCTTAAACCATTCACAGTATCCACTGATATCAGGGGCTTCAGGTGACGTTAAGGCACATATTTCTGACTAGAAATTTTCAAAATTTACGTGAGACACTAGGATTTGGGGTTGTTTTTTCAGTTTTGTTTCCCTTGTGAGCTATATTCCATATAATTAAGGACTTTTCACCCACTAAATGGCTTAAAATGTTGTTCCAGTAGTTTACAAACACGAAAATATTCTATTAAAATCTGTCTTAAAGGTAAAATTTCTCTTAATTAAAAGAGTACACCTGGTACTTTGCTTATTTTGCTCTTGGCATAACACATGTAGATTTACCAATAAATCATGTAACTGGAAAATTTTAAATATCACTGTGGGTGTTATCTTTGCTTTTTATAGCCTTCTATGAATATAGTTTAAAGTTCTCTCCCTTCAATGACACAAGCTTTTCTAAAACTGGCTGTTGAATGACCTACAGAGGACTAAGAGAAGGAATCTAGAAAAAGAAACATTACAAAATACTGAGCTGAAAAGATAAATTAGGCATAATCAGTTTACTTAACTACATAATCTTTCTCTTTTTCTTCTTAATTCTGTATTTAGAAACAAAGTAAATACTCCTGCAGTATTGGAACACAAGAATATAAATATAAATATTATAGCTTTATATTTGAAGGATAATTGCAGCCATATTTCCATATTCTGTTCAAGAGAAATATTTCAGGTACAGTCATAACACTGTTAGAACTCAACGATGTTAAACATAATCATCCAAACCCCCAAAAACAGGAAAAGAAAAGACACCCACTTTTCGTTGTTGTTCTCTGAAACCATATAGTCAACGAGGGATGACAAGAATGCAATCTGGTTATTATTTACCAGCGTATTGGAGTTTTAGTGTGACACCAATCTGAATTCAACTAGGGATTCACCGTGTCTGGCCCTGATTGGAAGAACCATGGGTGAGGCTTAATAGTAAGAAAACTGTCCTAAAAAGAAAGAGTGGATGGAAGAGAAGGCCAAGGATAATAGGATGACATGAAAGAGGCGGGGCAGCATTTAGTATGTTGCTCCAATATTCCATAGGGCTTACTTCCACCCCAGGTTTCATGTCAGAAGCTAAAACAACACTGAAAAAAATGTTTTTCAGTGAGAGTGTAACATTCCATGCAACAGAAAAAAAATTATAATGTAAAGAAAGATTTTGACTATTTATTTATTTATTTTTACTACTACTAAGTCAGTTTAGTGTTGACTTATTCTGGCTTCTGAGAACACCAGTGGACTTTCAGCCAGTGGACAAGACAGTGACTGGTACGTGGTTCATGGCCCCAATCGTTTCAGCAGCAGCCAGAGGAGAAGCAGGCAGCACATGAACCTCAGGATCCCTGACACTGGGCATGGGACAGCACAGACAATGGCAGGTGCAACTGCAGCCTCTTCCACGTGGAACTCTGGTGGTAGGACACCTTTGGTGCGTGTGACCAGTGGTGTACACTGGCAGCAGAGGACCACAGGGCAACAGAAGTACAGTAATCAGTGGATGTGGTATTAAGTGTAAGAGGATTGAGTTCATGAGCACATATGATACACCCTCTGAGACAAAGGGGGCATTTGAGGCCATCACAGTGATTGCGAATGCTACTGAAATTTAATGGATGAGGGTTATAAAGGCTAGCTCTCTGCCTGTCTAGGATAAAGCTGATGTTTATTTGGAATGCATTGGTAAGGTGCAGAGCCCAATGCCTGTTTGAATAATTAGATGTCTATTCTCATGGGCCAGGGCACATACCGCAACACCTGCTGCTATGATGAGTATCACTCTGTGCAAAACAATACATTCTTCCCTATCCCATATCATTTTTGAATGTCTTGCTGGACACCGATGTGGACAAAAAGGCTGTTGGTAATTATTTGAACCTAGATTTTGACTCCACTTTATGTATAAGTCCTAGGCATTTTACCCAATTTCAATATACACTGAATTTTTCAGGAATGCAATTTCATAGTCAAGCAAAGGAACACTATACTCTGTTTTGCTTGTGGCTTTCTCAAGAGCAATACCAATAGCAATGTAATGCATGGAATCTTGGTTTCCTTACGATATTAACTGAACCAATCTGAATTTGCACCTGTCACATTCAGGGAGACTCAAAATAAAAGGGGGAGCACTTGACTATTTCATTACACTTTAAGATATCATTATGCCTAAATATTTACATATTGGACTTCCCTGGTGGCTCAGTGGTAAAGAACCTGCCTGCCAGTGTAGGAGACCCAAGAGATGTAGGTTCAATCCCTGGGTCGGAAAGATCCCCTGGAGGAGGGCATGGCAACCCACTCCAGTATTCCTGCCTGGAGAATCCTATGGACGGAGGAACGTGGCTGGCTGCAGTCCATAGCGTTGCAAAGCGCTATGGTCCATAGCGACACGACTGAAGCCATTGAACACAGCACCAACATTTACATATTACATTACCAATTGTTATACTACAAAGCACTTTCCATTTGGGCTTCCTAGGTGGCGCTAGTGGTAAAGAATCTGCCTGCATTACAAGAGACAAGAGTTTGATCTCTGGGTTAGGAAGATTTCCTGAGGAAGAAAATGGAAATCCACTCCAATATTCTTGCCTGGGAAATTCCATGGACAGAGGAGCCTGGCGGGCTAAGTCCATGGGGCCACAAAGAGTCAGACATGACTGAGCACATGAGCACTTTCCTTCTATTTGCCCATTACATTAAGGATTGTTGAAATTATGTGTATAGGTTAGTTATAGACACTTCCTTCTAGATCAACAAGAAATCAATAAATAAATTTATCAAAAAAGAATGTGAGGTCAGATAGGAATGAATGAAAAGATTGTTTTAGGATGATCCAAAAGTGACTGGAAGCAGGATTTTGAGAGAAGGGGGCTGAAGATGGTGAGTGTAGGTGGACGCAAAGAAATATTTTTGTGACCATTTTAAGAACCTAGCTTTATTCCCAGGTTAGTGAATCCTAAAAAACATGGGTCTCACCAACTAGATAAGAGGACTTGTTGGTAGTACTTATCAACTAATATTTATGGAGATGCTTATTAAATACTTAACATTTGTGGATTGCTGGCTTGTGTGAGAGGCATTATTCCAAGTACTTTACATGTAGGAACTCTTATCCTTTTACCAATCCCCAGAGGCAAAAATCATTATTGTCCTTACAGTGCAGACAGAAAACTGAAGCATAGAGAAGGTAAGAAACTTGCCCAAGGACAGTGGGCTATTAAGAGGCCAAGAAGGGATTCGCACACATGCAGCCAGATTCAGTCTGCTCTTGCCACTCCCCAGCAGCAGATGCACAATCAGGTCAAAGCAATTACTTCCTCTGAAAACCATTTTCGAGAACCATTAATCCACAGAAATCATATATCACCCACAAAACATAATTTGGTTCTACTTACATTTATTAATTTCACATCCCCAGAATGGTGCTTTATAAACCCTTCTGGCAGCACAACCAGTGAATTCTAAAAGCCCTCCCTTGAAGGTCAGAAGAGTAGCCTTAAACAGCCAGGACAATTAATACTTGGTCCTTCCACATGGCCCGAGGTGGTCACTATCATTCCAGAGGCCCAGACCTCAGGTTGGTGGTACACCCACATCTGAGTTGCCCCGAGCCCCAGACCTATGGCTGCGGTATGAAGTTTGCCACAGTAAAATTTCTAGTTAGCCTAAAAATGGTTGTGGATGGTTTGAGGAGCTGACCCTGAGTGGGCACATCAGATAAAAGGTAACAGAAGAAAGGTAAAGAAGACCCTCAGAGGATGATATGGTTGGATGGCATCACCGACTCAACAGACATGAATGTGAGTAAACTCTGGGAGATAGTGAAAGACAGGGCAGCCTGGCATGCTGCAGTCCATGGGGTTGCCTAGAGTCGGACACAACTTAGCGGCTGAACAACAACAAAAAGAACCCTCAAGAGAGAAAGTGCCAGTGAGTGATGACAACCTGAGCTTTTGACTCTCCGAGGGCTCTCAATTCCCATCTGTTACTGAGTTCCCAATTAAAAGGCTAAAACAACAAAAAAGACTAAAAGAAAAAACTATTTCCCACCTGCAGCAAATTCACTTAACGTGTCCTTATATGTAAATATTATGGTAAATAAGAAATTATAAGAATTATGTTAGTGGATCAAATAATAATAATAAAATGGTAAACAAGTTCTCTTTTCACTAGACCCAGGTTTTAGGCTTTCTTAAATAGTTCCTTTCTTATGTTCTTGCATTATAAAAGATAGGCTTAAAATATAGTATTGCAGCTCAAGCTTATTACAAAAGGTGGTGCGTGGTAACTAAGATACGGATCTTCGCCTTTCCAGCTGTGTATGTAGCTCAGACATTCTTGGAGCTTCCAATCCTTTATCTAAAGAAGATACGTCAGTATTTGCCCCACAGATGCTTACAGAGGGTTAAAAGAGTAAGCAGATAATGTGCTTGACACGGCAACTAACACATAATACGTAAAGAATTAGAGTTACTACATGTTATTATTTGAAGGTAATTTATTTATAATATAACCTTGGGGCATAAATCATGAAGACCCAGTGTATTTATAAAACAAACACAAAACTAGTACTAATCCTGTTGATCTGTACTCAACCTCTAACTTTAGATAATACTCAAGCATAAATAGTCTTTCTTTTCATCAGAATGTCTCTAAAAAGAACAATATATATTGCTGTGACAGTTTTATGTCCATCTGAAAAGCTGAACATCTCATTCAATTTTCCTCTCCAAATCGATTCATGGATATGTTGAGTAATACAGAAATAATGCCTTACATAATACTTTTATAGATTACAACACATATTCTTCTATAAAACATTTTCATGACAATTCTGTGAAGAAAGAATGGTCAGTAAAATTGTTTCCTTCTTACAAGTCCAAAAATGAGGCACAAATGGGCTACATACTTTTCCCAGGGTCATATTACTATAGGTCATAACTGCGTGCATTTCTTCTCATATGAAGACCACAGGACTCCTGACTTGAAGGCTGAAGGTTAGAATTCTTCTGATCTCTTAGGCTAAGATTCTTACCAGTATTTATGAGCATCTTATGAAGATTCAGAAATGAACGAGGCAAGATAGTCCTTCAAAAGACTCTCTCAGCTAATGTGGCTAAATTACCTACTTTTGTCTATTTAGGGGTAAGTTGACCCTTCCATAAGCTACACATTTTCTTCTGAAATGACCATCAACACTGGGATTGTACTGCTGCTATGATTCTCTGCATACTAAGTCGCTTCAGCTGTGTCTGACTCTTTGCCACCCTGTGGACTGTAGCCTGCCAGGTTCCCCTGTCCATGGGATTCTCCGGGCAAGAATACTGGAGTGGGTTGCTATGCCCTTCTCCAGGTGATCTTCCTGACCCAGGGATGGAACCCACATCTCTTGGGTCTCCTGCATTAGCAGGCGGGTTCTTCACCACTAACACCACCTATGACTATGAAAGTGAAGTCGCTCAGTCGTGTCTGACTCTTTGTGACCCCATGGACTGTAGCCTACAAGGTTCCTCCATCCATGGAATTTTCCAGGCAAGAATACTGGGGTGGGTTGCCATTTCCTTCTCCAGGGGATCTTCCCCACCCAGGGATTGAACCCGGGTCTCCTGCATTGCACAGATGTTTTTACCATCTGAGCCACGAGGGAAGCATTATGACTCTATGGTATTAAATGCCTTAGAAGAAAAGAGAAAGTTCCATATTTTACTGTTAGATGGAGGTAACAGAAGTTAAAAAAAAAAAAAAAAAGTCCCCAAAGTGTGAGTCACAGGATTTGAATGGGATTTACCATAAAATAAGAGTCTGTGCATCTCTCCCAGACAGAAGCACACCCAACCCATCATCAAAGAGTAAAGCATATTCCCAAATGATCCTATTCATTCAGTTAATTATACTTCTGCCAAGATATGTATCCTTCCTAATCACAACTTCAACTACAAATGAAGGAGTCTAAGATTCTGTTTAGGGAAATAAATGTATTTCACTTTGTTTGTAGCTTGCAGCAACTCTTATTTTGGATCTTTATCAATATATATTTCAACAGGATCTGTCAGACTGGAAGACACTAAATGTCCATTAAAATGTATCAGTCCTAATACACTGTATTATTAATTATTATAATTACAATAAGTTCAATAGACTAGCCATTAGAGCGTCATCTTCCCATGAATAATGTGTTATATAACATACACTTTATGAAGCTGTGTGCCTTAAAGCTAATGTATCACTTTAGTGGGTTTTCATTTCCTAATGTTGATGATATCTTACAAGTCAAAAATCAGTTCCCAGTTCAGAAGTTCCATGAAAATGAGCAAGCCATGAGCACTGCAAATCTACTAACATTGTTTTCCTTTTATAACATTTGCAATTTTGTTGTTGTTGTTCAATATCTACCTCTCCCACCAGAAGGAGACTAGGGAAGAGATTCAACATACTATATCCTCCAACACCAAAATCTGTGTGTGTGTGTGTATCTCTGTCTCTGCATATATACACAGGAACAAATGAATCAAAATTATAGAACAGTTCTCCTTTACTTATTTAGTTTACTCACAAAGCAAGGCAATTGTATAAGTTTTGGGCTTTCACCACTTAAGCAGCTAAATCCTAGAAACTGATTTCACTCTGCACTCTTCTTAATCTAGCTCTTGTAATCTCCAAATAGTGTAGCCCCTGATGGCTTAAACTAAAGGGTTTTGCCATTCCCATAAGAAGATTTTTCCATCTATTTTGAAGCAAGTTATGTTTTGGGGCCCACTGTAGTCCATGGGGTCGCAAAGAGTTGGACATGACTAAGTGACTGAATTGACTAACTGAAGTTTTGGGGGGGGTGGGTTCTTATCAGGATATCAGATTCACTGCTATCATTTCTGTTACAAACACAGTGGATCAGGAAGAAATGACATGGGGAATATTACACTCACTGCTTGGGTGATGTGTTTGCTGAGGAAAAAGCAAAGAAATGTGGTAGAGTTTATTTTAGATGACAGTATACTGAGTCATGGAACGTGTCTACACACAGCGAGGAATAAACTATTGATTAATAGTTGCAGGCTGGGCAAACAGGATAAACAAATCCATGAAGTACAAGCAGAGTTTACTGAGTTTTTATTATGTAATGCAAAGGAACCCAGTTTTGTTGTTTAAAGTTGTTCATGCTTTTACAAGTTATTCAGATGCAACACCACTCTCCTATGTATAGCACAGAAATAAGTAAATGGGGACTTGCTGGAAAGATCTGAAGGGCAAAAGTGAGGATCTCTTGTATCACCTCTTCTTTTATGGTCTGTTGAAATCAGAATTAATCATCAGAATCATACACATTGTTGCAAGTGGGCTATGCAAGCTTGCTCCTCGTGTGTCCCAGTGTCTGGCACAAGATAACAAGCTCTCCGAGTGAAGTAAATCAATATACCTACATGATGGCAGGAGACACACAAGTCATGCCCCAGAAATGTAAAGTTCACCAAGTCAGTCCAAGTTTAAAAGGTCAGGGTCATTGAACCAAAGAGCAGAGGGATTAATCAGCTCCCTGAGCTCATCGGTCTCAAGCACAATCTCAAAGATGTCAAGGACTTGCCAAACGTTTACTGGAAAATGGACATGTTGTCCCTTTCACACTGGCCTGATGCCAAAATCGCAAAGTATAACTCCATGCACAGCACCAGAGCAAGAAGCACCTTTGGGTCAATGAGTTTGGTCTAGCTTCTTTCAAAGAAAAAGCGAGTCCCCGAAAGCTCAACACGCTGACCCTCACACCCTCGTGCTACCAGCCTGCACTGACCCTCCCTACCTTGCCAGTGGCCAGGTGTGAAGCACTTCACAGTATGTATCCCAGACACCTCGACAAGCCTGCATCTTAGGTTGCGAGATATGCCAAATGGAAGGAAGAGTTATGTAGTTTACAACTAACAGGCTATAATAAGCAGCAAATATTTTTTTTTCCATTTTCAAGGAAATGAAGCAAGGCGATGCTATTGCTTTCTCAAAATCTCCATTTGATTCTGTCTGTGATTAGTTCATTTAGAGATTTATGGCTCACAGGCAGAATGATCAAGTTTATGGATAGGTCAGACTCAGGAAGTGATCACTGCATTCACATCATGAAATTCTGACTGGTCTGCAATGGAGTCTAAAATTCATATCCATAGAATTATTATTAGGGGTTGAAGTACATATAATTTTTTTTTAAAAAAGGTATACTTGAAAGAGAAAAGTATAGCTGAATGAACTAGTTTCTCATATTAGCTAGCTCTGGAGAGCAGAGAAAGGTCTGAGAACTAGGGTTCAAGGCAGAAAGTAAGAAAGAGAAGGAAACATGGATATTCTCTTACTTTAAAATGAATCAGGTTCCCCTGGTGGCTCAGTGGTAAAGAAACCACCTGTCAATGCAGGAGACATGGGTTTGATCCCTGATCCAGGAGGATCCCACATGCTGCGGAGCAACTAAGTCACCACAACTATTGAGCCTGTGCTCTAGAGTCTGGCAACCGCAACTACCGAGCCCATGTGTTGCAACCACTGAAGCCCAGCTGCCCTAGAGCCTGTTGCCTGCAACAAGAGAAGCCACCATAACGAGAAGTCCGTGTATTGCAACTAGAGAGTCGCCCTCGCTCACCACATCCAGAGAATAGACCGCACAGCAACAAAGACCCAAAATAAATAAATAAATAAAATTATAAAGCGAATCTGTCCATCAGATTCCCCAGTCTAGAATACTGGAGTGAGTCTCCATTTTCTTTTCCAGGAGATCTTCCGAACCCAGGGATCAAATCCGCATCTCTTATGTCTCCTGCACCAGCAGGTGGGTTTTTTACCACTGGTACCATGGGCTTTATCATAACCAATCAATAAATATTTATCAAAAATTGATAATAATTGACATTCATTGTTTTTGTCTGCCCAACATCTTTCTTCCTTTGGGGATCTGTTCTCCTCTCACCAGATGGATCTGGTGAACTACCAATCACAGTTCCTTCCTCTTTCTATCCCTTGGCTGTTACAGGCTGAAATGTATCCTCTGAAAATTCATGTTAAAGCCCTAGCTCTCAATATCTCAGAATGTGACTGTGTTTGGAGAAAAAAATCTTTAAAGAGATGATAAAATTAGATGAGGTCATTAGGGTAAAAGCAGGAAAAGTGAAAGTGAAAGTTGCTCAGTCATGTCCGACTCTTTGTGATCCCATGGACTATACAGTCCATGGAATTCTCTAGGCCAGAACACTGGAGTGGGTAGCCTTTCCCTTCTCCAGGGGGTCTTCCCAACTCAGGGACTGAACCCAGGTCTCCTGCATTGCAGGTAGATTATTTACTAACTGAGCTATCAGGGAAGCCCCAAAGCAGGTAAAGGAGAGAGCCACAGCCTCGTGTTAGGACAGTAAAGGGAGCTTGGGCAGAGAGTTATGCTGGGAGATAATGGGAAACCAGGGAGAAATGTTGTTCGGAGCCTTGAATGCCACCCAGAGGAGTTTGGAGGAGAGAAAATGAAAGTGAAAGTGAAGTCATTCAGTTGTGTCCGACTCTTTGTGACCCCAAGGACTGTAGCCTACCAGGCTCCTCCGTCCATGGGATTTTCCAGGCAAGAGTACTGGAGTGGGTTGCCATTTCCTTCTCTAAGGGATCTTTCCAACTCAGGGATCGAACCCGGATATCCTGCATTGTAAGCAGACACTTTACCGTCTGAGCCACCAGGAGAAGTGGCTAAGAAAGCAGACTCCAGACTCATGCGGACTATGTGCAGATATCATTTGTTAGATGTGTGACACTGAAAATTTTACTTAACTTCTCTACACTTGAGTAAAATAGGAATAATAATGATGACTGCCTCACAGAGACATTGTGAGTACTAAAGAATTAATATATACGTGTATATATGTAAGTACATATTTTTATAATAAAATATATTATTAACATATATTTTACATAGATCTTGCATACATAGGTAAATTATATAATAATGTAAGATATATATAACATATATTAGGGTTACTCTTATTACTTTTATTCTTAACAATATGGTATGAATATTTTTCTATGCCAATAGATGTATATCTGCCATCATTTTTAATGTCTTCAGTTTCCCACTGAAAAATACACCATGATTTATTCATGCTTGAATCAAATAGTAGTCTAGTATGTAAAAATTGTTCATGAACAGGGAAGGTCGGGAAAATTATGTAGTTGCACTAAATTTAAATTTTCTTCTTTCTTTTTGCTTATCTGTATTTTCTATTCTTTTCATAACAAATGTATCTCACTAGCACAATAACAGCATAAAAAAAGGGAAAGGGAACAGGAATTTAAAAATGCATGTCTGATCATTTTCAAATTTGATTTCTATTTTCCTTCTCATGGTGGCCAAAAATGTTAACAGGACACAGGAAAGAGAAGAACATTTCTACAAACTTCCATGCTTGAAAATAGAATCACGCTTGATAAATAGAATCCACCCCCACTGACCACTGTTCATGCTCTCTATCCTAAAGTTCCTTGTCAAGAGCCGTGGTTCCCAGCCCAAAGTCTTCAGAGGATTTTTATGGGTCAGACAGGTGGCAGGCAGTGGCCTCTGGGGGCCACAAGGAGGAAAAAAAGAAAGGGCAAAGAAGAGGATAAAGAGGGAAGGACCCTACCCTTTTTCCATCAAACCAAAGTCATTTCTTCCTACATTACATAGGGTTTCTGGGATGTGTGTGTGTGTGTGTGTGTGTATGTGAGGAGGTTTTAAGTGGTTCTTTTTTAAAGACAAAAATAATCACCTCACACCCATGCAACCAAGATCAATGCTCTCTCTTTCTGATTTAGGTTTTCTGGCTACAGCTCAGACATCTTCCCTTTCTTTCAAAGGATCCACAGAGGAAAAATGCTGAAGCACAATGTCAGCAAGAAGTACTGGATTTATTTCCTCTGTCCTGAATGCAGAACCATTAAGATGAAGAAAACTGCCCAGACAGCTGATCTATAAGAAGCCCTAAAACATTACTGGATAAGAGAAGAGAGACCCTTCTTACCACTGTCTCTCTACTTTGTCCTTAGCCTCCTCTCTAAAGAAATGGTGAACATATATTTAAAGATTTGGGGGTTGAAATGGTACAAAAATATAAGCCTGTCCATAAAAAGTCTATATCCATCTCCAGCCTGCATGCGTGAGGAGAACCAACAATGTGATACAGTGTTAAGCATATTCTTTTTAGACAGGAATAAGGTGACCAGTCTCTGGGCTGTAATGATAATCACCCAGAAGTGGATACCAGTCATGTAATTTATTGGTATCTTTCTGCTTTGTGTGTGTAATATGATAACAGTCCTTTAGTTCTTTCATGGATACAAAAACCTTATTACTCAAAATGGGTAATTATATCTTGGAAGAAGGAGACAGTATTTTCCACTTCTCCTGCTGGTACTCTGCCTCATAGAGCCAACTCAATACTGAATTTGTGCAGTGAGTAAAGGGATAAATCCATCCAAGCATCACCAAAGCCCTCTAATAATCACCAGGGTCCCCTTCTACCACTCTAAAGAGCTATTTACTCAGTCGTGTATGACTCTTTGTGACCCTATGGACTGTAGCCCATCAGGCTCCTCTGTCCATGGAATCTTCCAGGCAAGAATACTAGAGTGGGTAGCCATTCCCTTCTATAGGGGATCTTTTCAACCCAGAGATGGAACCCAGGTCTCCTGCACTGCAGACAGATTCTTTACCATCTGAGCCACCAGGGAAGCCCTTCCACCACTCTAACCCACTCCATCAGTATCCTCTCCAGTCTTCTATTTAAAAATATTAGAGGAACTATTATATACCAGGAATTATGCCCATACACTTGAACTTGAGAACAGGGTGTCTTAGTCCTTGTAGGGAGACAAACATATACAAATACAACTAAGACACTGTGACTAGGCTACTCTGGAAGCTTTCACAAGTACAATAGAAACAAAGAGGAAAGAAAATGTACCTGTCTCAGCAAATCAGGTAGACTTCTACTCAAGAAGACAGTCCTGAGTAAAAAGAACTTAGATTTTCAATATAAAATATATTTATTTCATATTTGCTTCATTTGCAAAACAAAATGCTCAACTGGGAAGGAATGTGTCATTTTCTTATCACTTAACTCTTCTGAGACAAGCAGCTGAATGACAGATGTAAGCTCCCAGCATCTAACTTGTTTAGCCCAACTGATGGCTTGCTAAAACCACAGGAGTTAGAAACCACACCCAAACCATCAGCACTTTCTGCCAGCTTTTCTTTTGAAATAAAATATATCCTGATCATGCAAGAGAAGGTCTTCTCTACTCTGCTGAATTGAACATAGCATTAAGAACCACAATGTGCTTCCATCAGCCTTAGAATGTATGGAAATTCCTCTGATATTTTCCTATGAGTGCTAGGGCTAGTATTCAAAAATTTTTAATGTGTTTTCACAAGTATCCTAGAGGGAAATTTGGATAGAATGCCTCCGGGACACCAGCTACTTCTATTGGTGGTGGTGGCTGAGCTAACAATTGCAGGAGTAGTATGATTTTTTTTTCCATTTTAGCAAGTGAGGAAGACACGGAAAGAACAGAGAACTTGCGTGTTTTCTTCAGTGTTTACTGTGTGGGAGCAGAGAAGACAGATTGTAAAATTTTTCTGAATTGGTGGCTTAAGAGTTGATGTTTAAGGAAAAATATATTTAAGGAAAAATATATACAGCTGTAAGGAAATACTCCAAGTGGCAAACTCAGTGGTCCAGGCTTGGTAGGAAAGAAATTATGACTGAATACAGCAGAGGGACTTGGAGAAAGTAGCAGAATTAAGAGTAACAAAAGTGACTTCTGAGGTTCCAGGCTCAGAGATATCGAAGGAGGGAAAAAGCCAGAAAGCCAGTGATTATAAAGGGGTGAATTAAAGTCTCAAAGATGGATGTAGTTGTCTGTGATGCAAATTACTAATCAGCCAGGCTGCCCAAATGGGAGGCTGAAGATGAAAAGAAATGAAGGTCATGGATTTGATGAGATCAAAGAACGGTGATGATGAATGGGTCCTTGGTGTGGGCATCAAAACTGACAAGAATGACGGCAGGTCTGAAGTCTCCAGAAAGAGTCAACCCATGTGATGATTTTCTTATTGAATATGCTGAATGATCAGGATGTTAACAGATGAGAGGAAGGAGGGGTAGCAAAGAGATGCCAACAGTTCTTCTCAACACTGGAGAATAAGGTTTTAGTAGAACACCCAGCTTCACTGTCTTTAGGGATTAGGAAAGAAAGTAACCATTTCACGAGGTGAATGGAAGCTGGAGTTACCAAGTGTGTAGAGAAATGCAAATATGCTAAGAGGAAGGAGCTTAGAGAAGTGTGAGGACACAAACATGGGAGCAGAAGGACCAGGCTGCCGGATGGGTCTGGATGTCAGTGGTAACTGGATTCTACAGGTCTGAGAAACACGGGGGAACGTTATGTGTCCAACATTGCCACTCTGTCAAGGCATTTCTTGGCAATGTCACATGGTACTGCCTTGCACCTTCCTATGTTTTCAACTCCTCTTCTCTTCTTAAAGTCCAAATGACTTACATTAATGAGTCTATAAATTTGATGACAAGCTGAATATTGAAAACACGCGGGTCATTTGATCTTGAAAGCTTCTGAATTGTTATGAACTTCTTATGTCACGTACTAGGCTCTCATAAACACTTGGGTGTGTGACTTCTGGTCTCAATAAAATCTATCCCTGGCTCAAGTCAGAGCATAAGAGCTAGTTACCTGGGCCTTGCTGTTTAGTCCCTAGACAGACTGCAGTGAGCAGGCCAAATAAATTTGTCTTATTTCTGAAAGAAATGGGGGAAAGATCACTCTGGCTAGTGTTTATAATGAACTGGATTATTCAGAAGCAAGAAAAGAAATGGGAAGGGTATGAGAGCATGTTGACTTGGACAAGACTGGTCATGGTAGAGATGGAGGAAAGTAGACGGATTCAGTAAGCTTTGGGAGTGAACGGCTTGCTGCTAAACTGAATAGGAATTTGAATGCACTTCCAGAAATTCTACCAATTAGAAATTCATTGGGTTTGCAAACTTCTTTTATAAAAATGCAAATACATGTAAGAGGCTTATGACTGGGGTGAGGGTATAATTTAGTTTGAATTAGTTCCATCAGCTTACTTTATTCTATCACCTAGCTGAAGTCAGTCATACTAAAGAGGTAAGGGTTTTACTTGGGGAAAGAATGTTTTGCACAAAGAATATAATCGTGTGTGGGACAGAAGTGGAAAGGCAGAAGCATGAAGGCACATTCAGAGAACACATAGAGGGAGTCCAGCATTTGAGAGCATGGAGAAGAAGCTAACTCTGGTGTTCTCTCAGAGTCTGCCTGATTGCCTCATAGAGCTGTGTCCCCAATTTTCTTTAATACTGGGAACCTCATTACTCACATTCTTGTTTGAAGGAGAACATTACTGTAGAGGAAAGGAAAAAATGAAATCAATAAAAATTCTCAAATGGTATTCAGTTCAGTTCAGTTCAGTTGCTCAGTTGTGCCTGACTCTTTGCGACCCCATGAATTGCAGCACTCCAGGCCTCCCTGTCCATCACCAACTCCCGGAGTTCACTCAAACTCACATCCATCAAGTCAGTGATGCCATCCAGCCATCTCATCCTCTGTTGTCCCCTTCTCCTCCTGCCCCCAATCCCTCCCAGCATCAGAGTCTTTTCCAATGAGTCAACTCTTCGCATGAGGTGGCCAAAGTACTGGAGTTTCAGCTTTAGCATCATTCCTTCCAAAGAAATCACAGGGCTGATCTCCTTCAGAATGGACTGGTTGGATCTCCTTGAAGTCCATAAACATTGATAATTTCCATGTTGCTTCATTTAAATTCAAGCTAGTCTACTTGATTCCCTGAAAATATTTCACTGGTATCATACAATAAACAGAAATTTTTAGACCTAAAATTTTTAAAACAATCACCAATTTCATGTAAGATAAATAACTAATACTGGTTGATATTTTAAAATAAGTTCAATTATGTTATTAAAAGATATATTTTATATTTGGTAGTAAATATCTATATTTTTTAAAAGTCCAGGCTTGTTGACATACAACAAAAGAGTTAAACTCTGTTTATCATTTTCCTTTTCCTTTTTTTTTTTTAATATATTCACATGTTACTGAAAAGATGAGGCCAGAGATCTTAAAATGTTCAAAACTTTGAGTACAAGTTTGGGGACATTTCAAATTTCACATGAAAGCTAGTACTCAGAACTGAGATAAAACTGGAAAGAATGAGCAATAGCCAAAACTTTGGCACACTACTAACCAAGGCTTTTTTTTTTTTTCCTTTCAAAGTAAGTTTTATTTCTAAACTTTTGCGTTCTCAAAGTATTTTCCTACTAATCACCAAAGATTAAATTCATCATCAGACTTAAGGTTTATATCATTTAAAAAGACATTGATTATATGTGCTATGATATTTTTATAATTAAAGAAGATGGAATTTATGTTTAGTGTTACCTGTCACACCAGTGAAGAGTTCCTAAAAATATGCAAATGAAGAAACTGAACATTTAAAAAGACATAAAAAAAACAATTGCGTCCCAAAGATCCCCCAGGAGAAGGGCATGGCAACCCACTCCAGTATAACCAAGGCTTCTTGAATGGCATAAAAGAGGACAAAAACAATTGACAACTCAAATAAAACAGTTTCCCTGGTGTTCTGTTTTGTACTTATATTTCAAATATAGAAAAGAAATTTTTTTATCAAAAAAATAAAACTTAATAAAAAGCAATTTCCCAGGTGGTGTGCAGTGGTAAAGAATCCACCTGTCAACGTAGGAGATGCAGGAGACATGGGTTCGATCCCTGGGTTGGGAAGATTCCTTAGAGTGGGAAATGGCAGCCCACTCCAGCATTCTTGTCTGGAAAATTCTATGGACAGAAGAGTCTGGAAGTGTATGCTCCATGGGGTCACGAAGAGTCAGACACAACTGAGCACGCATGCACACACGTGCAATAAACAGCAACAAAAGTCACTAGTAAAAAACTGGGGCCAATGAAAAATTATGAAGCATTTGTCTTCAAACACAAACATGTTAAATGGCAAGATAAAAATGAACCTTTGGGCTAGCCAGTAAAAATTCCATGGATTTGTGCCTTTCCATGTGAGTCACAAGTCTAACAGCAGGTACACTCTATGCAGCTGGGACACGGAAGAGACTGTGTGAGTCTTACAGGCTGTCTTTAAACTCTCCCCTACATCTGGCTCAGATTCTGTCCTGCCACACTTGCAAGGTCCCATTCAGATTCATGGGGATGATCATCCCTGCCTTCGTAGCATCCGTGTTGGCACCTACTGCTCAAGATAAAGCCTGGCACAGCATGTCTGTATGGGAAAAAGGCACAGAGGAATTATGGAATCTCTGAGTTATTAATAATTGCCAATGTCTTATTTTTATCGATTAAAAAAAAAAAGCCTGAAGTGCAAACCAGGCTTCAAATCTTGTTCCAAATTATACATTGATTAAGCTTCAGAACTCAAACCTGTCAGGTATTCTTTTCTGAAATCATTATGAGACACTTCATGTATTTTTCACATTTTTGCATCATTTGCAAACAGAGGCACTAAGAATCTGTTCTGAACTATCTTTTCAAGGATATTTATGCAGCAGATAGCCTTGAAAGATACAGATGGTGTCTCTCTCCAGATCAAAGAGAAGGTTTTGCCCAGTATAACAAAAATAATGGGTCTTTCTGGGGCAAAGGGTAGGCACACTCACGGACCTTATGAACATTCAAACTCTCTAAGCTAGGAGCTCTGCTCTTGAAATGCAAACCACTTAGTATACAAGTGTCACCACCTAGACCTCTTCACTTGCCCTGTGGGAGCTGGGATGCACTGCAAATGCTGATAATCTGTCTGCCTCTCTTGCTATAAATAATAAAGTCATTTGTCTCTGACCCAGGAGTCTCCTGTCTTCTGCCAGCTCCCATGAAACTGGCAGGCAGACTTGTGAACTTGGAAGAAGGTGAATTCTGACTCTTCACAGGTTCGGCAGAAGCATAAAATTGTAGTGATAATCCATCACATGAAGAGAAAAAATACTGAAAGTCCTGTTGTTGGACTTTTTACATCTAGGATGACCCAGTTACCATTTTGGAGCACGATGTGTCACTATATTAATAGTATGTATATAAATACGTATTAGTTGTCAAATAAAATTACATACACATAATTCCATGCACTATATAGTCCATGGAGTCACAACTGAGCAACTTTCACTTTCATACCTGTATACTTAATTTTTTAAATTAAATCTGTGAAATGGGTCTCACTATCCTCACTTTATAGCTTAAAAAAAAAAATAACAACAACGCAAATTTAACTCACACACCTTATAGGTGGCAGAGGTAAAAATCTTTGGTTTCAAAATCTGTGTTTTGTCTGTCTCAAAATGGCATAGATCACTTTAGTTTTAAATAAAATGACTAAAGTATATAGCATTATGTTTAGTTTTACCATCTTTTTAATAGTACCTACTTTTAAAAATATTTTTAGGTACAGGCATGATGCTATCTGATCTGTATCCAATATTAAATATTCAGTATTCACAACAAATAATGTGTTTTTTAATCTTATTAATATTAATGTTATATTGTATACTATATATTCATAGCCATTGTCTCCAACATAAGCTATTGTTTATAAAGCTTATACCAAAAAACAGTGCTGTAGACCTATTCCTTTAAAGCTACACATCTAAGAAAATTATCTTCAGCTATAGAAAGATAACATTACAGGAGAAATAATTTCATTAAAAAGGCTGTATATTCCATGAAATTACCTTGTTAGTCACAGAGATACATAGAAAATTACAAACTAGGCAGAGTGAGGAAAGGACTATATATGTCTAGAACTTATAGATGATTTTGAGAATAAGAAATGTTTAAAGCAGCAAGTAGACTAAAATTTTTTAATCTTACGGAAGCAAAATGTAAACTTAGGTAAGAGTTGTTTGGGGAATTTTTTTGAAACTGGTAATTCATATCTGGCTACAAACAGGCTTTCATTAATATGCTTCTTTTCTGCTAACTCCAGTGCTTATCAGTCATTTTGAAATGCAAACAGAAACAAAGAAAAACATACTTTAAAAGTACGTAGGTTCTGTTCAAAATGTAAACAAACGTTTTAAAAATTGACTTAATTAAAGGATTTCTAGATACATATTAATAACGTACTGATGGGAATAATCAGTTTACTTGCGTCTCACAAAAACATTGTTTTATAAAATAATATTCACTAAAGTTTACATAAACAAAACAAAGAGATCATGGAGTCAGTTACAAGTGTCATATAAAATGATTCCTGCATAACCAAGTTTATATATCGATTATTTATTTTAAACAAGTACCTTAAATTGAAAGGTTAATTGCTAATTTATGACTATTTCAATCTTTGGTAAATGACAAGAGAAGATGGTAGTCTTTATAGTGGGACATATCAACGTGGTTCATTTGCTGTAGAAGCAGAAACCCCATGGAAAAGCTGATACCAGTTTTCTGATTCAACTCAGATACAAATTAATTTTAAAAACATAATTAAAACTATGTGGATTTAAATATTAATGATATAGTGTAATACTTTCTAGGGACAAACATTAAGTGTGTTTTAAACTAGAAATCTGAGGAACTCTTTCATTGATGAGTTTTCAAGTAGGCTACATCAGTGAAGACTCATATGCAATCTGATGTCTTCTTTCCACTCTGGGACTCTATGAGGAGGCGCGATGGTAATTTTTGTCCCAAATTTCTAAAGTTGTTGAGACAAATTGAGAGACCTCCAGGAAGCAGAAAGAAATTTGTTAAGACTGGAATCACTTAAAGAAATATATTTTTTAAAAACCTCAGAGTTTGTATAATTAAGAAGTACTGTAATAATTGCTTTTAAAATGAAGCAACAACTATTTTGAAAACAAATACACAGGAAGAAAAAGAATATTCATCTAGAAATTTAGAAGGCAAAACTAAGGGAAAGAATTTCAACATTGTGTGCTATTCCTTATTACCAAAGTCTTTCTCTTTGGCAAAACCTTGTGAATTCTAGAAGATTTGTGAAGGTGGCATTGATGAAGACAGGAGCTTAGTATGCTGATCTGAGGGCTCCTTAGTTGTGTCTGCTGAGGAAGCCTATATATCTCACAGATTTATGCATAAGGAAGCAAATGAAAGATTACCTGGAAATCTTTTAATGATTTGACATAATCCTTCCTTTCTGCAAAGCTGATGCTGTATTTCTGGTAACATGTTTACCTGAAAGGAAAGGAAAAAGTTCTGATGAGTTAAGCATTCATAAACACTAAGGCAAAGAATACACAAACAGCCCACAGGGTACAGGTATGAAGTATTGTCTACACCATCCACTCCCTATCTTCAAAACTCTGAAAGTCAACATTCAAATGCAAATTAATAGAGTAGTTTATTTGATAATAAAAGACAAAAATTGCCCTTAGGAATTTTCAAAATATTTGGGAACATTTTTTAAAACACAGACATACTTCAATGTCATGATATTGAGTCACAGACATCTAGTGCTAATGCTTAACCTGTTAGCATTTATAGTTTTCACTCATGCTAAGTGGCTTAGTTGTGTCTGACTCTTTGCAACCTCATGGACTGTAGCCCTCCAGGCTCCTCTTTCCAAGGGATTCTCCAGACAAGTATACTGGAGTAGGTTGCTATGCCCTCCTACAGGGGAATCTTCCCACCCCAGGGATCAAACCCACATCTCTTATGTCTCCTGCATTAGTAGATGGGTTGCTTAGCACTAGCACTACCTAGGGAGAAGGCAATGGCGACCCACTCCAGTACTCTTACCTGGAAAATCCCATGGACGGAGGAGCCTGGTAGGTGCAGTCCATGGGGTCGCAGAGTCAGACACGACTGAGCGACTTCACTTTCACTTTTCACTTTCATGCATTGGAAAAGGAAATGGCAACCCACTCCAGCGTTCTTGCCTGGAGAATCCCAGGGACGGGGAGCCTGGTGGGCTGCCGTCGATGGGGTCGCACAGAGTCGGACACGACTGAAGCCACTTAGCAGCAGCAGCAGCCCTACCTAGGAAGACCTTTTCGTTTCATGCTACGTCTGTGCTCGGTTGTGTCCTACTCTTTGTGACCCCATGAACTGGTGGCTCCTCGTCCCTGGGATTTCCCAGGCAAGAATACTGGAACTGGTTGCCATTTTCTTCTCCAAGGGATCTTCCTGACCCACAGGATGGAACCCATGTCTCCTGTACTGCTGGCAAATTCTTAACCATTGCACCACTTTTCACATCATACTGAAGGGTATTTATTGCTTCAAGTATAAAATCCAGTCACCACAGAACTCTATTTTAACAGAAACTTGCTCTTGGGAAGCTTTATAAATGTAGTCATAAATTCAAACACATATTTTAATTTATAAAGAAAAAATACAAACAATTCTTCTCTTTGGAATTTACAGATTAACTAGCTATTCTCAACTGAATCCCCCAAAGAACATCAAATATGGTAACACTTCATTAAAACCAATAGAAAGATTTACTATAAATTAGCTTGAAAATCAGATTCATTTTTGACCAAATATTGATTACTTTCAAATTAATTCAGTCCATCCTAAAAATGCACTGTATTAAGAGTTTCTTTCAGGCCTGCTGACCTGACTGGATAGAAAGAATTCAGTTGCAGCTGGAGAAAAGAGAAAGAATCAAAAACATGAGTTTTAGTCCCACTTCTGGTGGGTAACACAGTGAGAACCTTGAGCATATCACCTTACTTCTCTTTTTCAATTTCTCCATTTGAAAAATAGAGCCTTGGGTCTCTAAATACCACTTCTGCTCTAAGCTTTGATCAATTCAACAATTCAACCACAAGTTGTAGGTTTTTTTGTTTGTTTGTTTTTGTTTTTGTTTTTCTAATTTCTTATGTAAGCATTAAGTTCCTTTATGTTTTCTTTTTTCTTTTTTTTTTTTTTCAGGTGTTTGGAGATCACTAGCTTTTATTTTTTTATTTTTTTTTTTCTGAAAAATTTCACAATATGATGTTGATAGTTTACCATGAAGAAATTAAGAAAAGAGAATAGTTTCTAATGTTTATCCATGTATTGACTGTTCATAGTGCTCTTTACTCCTTCCTGTATTTCCAAGTTTTGTTTTGATATTATCATCATTCATAAAGGACTTTATCATTTTTTATAGCTCGTGCATGCTTCCTTAGCTTTCATTTCTCTGAAGGTGTTTTCACCCCCATTTCAAAAGATACTTTCAATGAATATCTATTACAGAATTGACAGCTTTAATTTTTCAGCACTTTATTTTTTTTTTTTTTGATAAATTAACGCCTTTTATTGCCATACCTCATTTTACTGTGCTTTGCTTTAGTGAACTTTATAGATACATGTTTTTTTTTTTTTCCTTGTTAATTTTCTGTTTAGTTGATCTATCCATAAGTGTGAGTGGGGTATTAAAGTCTCCCACTATTATTGTGTTATTGTTAATTTCTCCTTTCATACTTGTTAGGATTTGTCTTACATACTGCGGTGCTCCCATGTTGGGTGGATATATATTTATAATTGTTATATCTTCTTCTTGGATTGATCCTTTGATCATTATGTAGTGACCTTCTTTGTCTCTTTTCACAGCCTTTGTTTTAAAGTCTAATCTATCTGATACGAGTATTGTGACTCCTGCTTTCTTTTGGTCCCAATTTGCATGGAAAATCTTTTTCCAGCCCTTCACTTTCAGTCTGTATGTGTCCCCTGTTTTGAGGTGGGTCTCTTGTAGACAACATATGTAGGGGTCTTGTTTTTGTATCCATTCAGCCAGTCTTTGTCTTTTGGTTGGGGCATTCAACCCATTTACGTTTAAGGTAATTACTAATAAGTATGATCCCGTTGCCATTTACTTTATTGTTTTGGGTTCGAGTTTATACACCATTTTTGTGTTTCCTGTCTAGAGAATATCCTTTAGTATTTGTTGGAGAGCTGGTTTGGTGGTGCAGAATTCTCTCAGCTTTTGCTTGTCTGAAAAGCTTTTGATTTCTCCTTCATACTTGAATGAGATCCTTGCTGGGTACAATAATCTGGGCTGTAGGTTATTTTCTTTCATCATTTTAAGTATGTCTTGCCATTCCCTCCTGGCTTGAAGAGTTTCTATTGAAAGATCAGCTGTTATCCTTATGGGAATTCCCTTGTGTGTTATTTGTTGTTTTTCCCTTGCTGCTTTTAATATTTGTTCTTTGTGTTTGATCTTTGTTAATTTGATTAATATGTGTCTTGGGGTGTTTCGCCTTGGGTTTATCCTGTTTGGGACTCTCTGGGTTTCTTGGACTTGGGTGATTATTTCCTTCCCCATTTTAGGGAAGTTTTCAACTATTATCTCCTCAAGTATTTTCTCATGGTCTTTCTTTTTGTCTTCTTCTTCTGGAACCCCTATGATTCGAATGTTGTAGCGTTTAATATTGTCCTGGAGGTCTCTGAGATTGTCCTCATTTCTTTTAATTCGTTTTTCTTTTATCCTCTCTGATTCATTTATTTCTACCATTCTATCTTCTAATTCACTAATCCTATCTTCTGCCTCTGTTATTCTACTATTTGTTGCCTCCAGAGTGTTTTTAATTTCATTTATTGCATTATTCATTATATATTGACTCTTTTTTATTTCTTCTAGGCCCTTGTTAAACCTTTCTTGCATCTTCTCAATCCTTGTCTCCAGGCTATTTATCTGTGATTCCATTTTAATTTCAAGATTTTGGATCAATTTCACTATCATTATTTGGAATTCTTTATCAGGTAGATTCCCTATCTCTTCCTCTTTTGTTTGGTTTGGTGGGCATTTA
This sequence comes from Bos javanicus, assembly GCF_032452875.1. Lineage (NCBI taxonomy): Eukaryota > Metazoa > Chordata > Mammalia > Artiodactyla > Bovidae > Bos > Bos javanicus. The sequence continues at coordinate 86,136,362 of NC_083871.1, read as the reverse complement.
TCCTGTTCCTTTATCTGCTGGGTATTCCTCTGTCTCTTCATCTTGTTTAAATTGCTGAGTTTGGGAGTCCTTTCTGTATTCTGGCAGTTTGTGGAGTTCTCTTTATTGTGGCGTTTCCTCGCTGTGTGTAGGTATGTAGAGGTGGCTTGTCAAGGTTTCCTGGTTAGGGAAGCTTGTGTCGGTGTTCTGGTGGGTGGAGCTGTATTTCTTCTCTTTGTTCAGTCACGCTATGGGGAGGGAGGGAGGGATGCTGCAAACAAATGACACTGGCGTGCGCTCGCAGTGCCTCAGCCACACTGGGTCTGCCCCCGCTCACGGCGCGTGTAGCCTCCCTGCCCACACTGCTCGGGCTCTAGGTTGTTCTGCCGGGAACAATCCGAGGCTGGGCCTGGGTTGCATGCACCTCCCAGGTCCAAGCCGCTCAGGTTCAGGCACTCAGGTAGTCCTCAGAGGCGCAGACTCAGTTGGGGCTGCGTTTTGTGCTCTTCCCAGGTCCGAGCAGCTCAGGTGATGAGGTGTTTGGCGAGCGCCAATGCTGCGACTTATCGCCTCCCCGCCACTCGGTTATCTGGGCGTAAAACCGGCGCACCTTCTCAGGCAGATGTTAACCGTCCAGACCCCCAATAAGTTTTAGTTAGCAAAGAAGCCAGTTTTATAGATAATGTCTCTCTGGGGCTGCGATTGCCCCCTTCCGGCTCTGGCTGCCTGTCACCGGAGGGGGAAGGTTTGCAGCCGGCTACCTCTGTTTAGTCCTTTGTTCCGTGCGCGGGCTGGCGGTGTCTTAGGTTAGGGCTGGCTTTTCGCATGGTAGATATCCCACAGTCTGGTTTGCTAGCCCAAATTATTTCGCTCAGATAGTGCTCAGGGTATTCAGGCCAGATTCTTACTCTCAGCGATGCAGCCCGCGCCGCGCCTCCCTCCCAGCCCCCGCTTGCTAATGGCGGATGCAGGCGTCTGCGCTGCTTCTCCACTGGAGGAGTTACCGTAGGGCTCGCAATCTACGAGTTTTAATTGTTTACTTATTTTTTCTCCCTGTTATGTTGTCCTCTGTGCTTCCAAAGCTCGGCAGGGATTCGGCAGTGAGAAGGTTTCCTGGTGTTTGGAAACCTCTCTCTTTTTAAGACTCCCTTCCCGGGACGGAACTCCGTCCCTCCCTCTTTTGTCTCTTTTATTGTCTTTAATATTTTTTCCTACCTCCTTTCGAGGAGTTGGGTTGCTTTTCTGGGTGCCTGATGTCCTCTGCTGGCATTCAGAAGTTGTTTTGTGGAATTTACTCGACGTTTAAATGCTCTTTTGATGAATTTGTGGGGGAGAAAGTGTTTCCCCCGTCCTACTCCTCCGCCATCTTGGCGCCTTCCCCACAAGTTGTAGTTTTAAAAAAAGGATTCATTTAAAGTTCTTTGAAACAGTTCATCGATTAAAAGTTTTCTAATCCTTGCAATGTTGTTAACTCTATCCGTTTATTCAGCAAACTGTAAACTTCAGCTCAGGTCAGGCATAAATTTTTTAATGCTCTTTTTTTTTTTTTCCCCAAGGATTGAGTATTTTTTATTCCTCTATAACTTTTAATGCAGAAAATCTCTTCTATAAAAAACAAATTAATTTCTCCTAATAAAACCATTTCTAATATAGTCTCATTTTAATCTCTGAGTGTACATAAAAATAATGTATTTAACTCATGTATATGTAAACTTTACTATTCAAGTTAATCTGTGCAAAAGACAGATCTTTCCAGGTGGTGCTAGTGGTAAAGAACCCTCCTGCTAATGCAGGAGACATGAGACGAAGGTTCAGTCCCTGGGTTGGGAAGATTTCCTGGAGGAGGAAATGGCACACACTCCAGTATTCTTGCCTGGAGAATCTCATGGACAGCAAGCTTGCCGGGCTACATTCCATAGGGTCGCAAAGAGTCAGACACAACTGAAGCAACTTAGTATGTGTATGCAAAAGATAAATAACTAGTATGATTCAATCCAGTTACTGAATCTCTACATTTGCAAGGTTCTGTGTTATGAATGATATTTTACTTTATTTTTAATTCTTTTAAAATTTTTTTCCCATTTGGGTTATTACAGAATACTGAGCAGAGTTCCCTGTGCTATACAGTAGGTCCTTGGTTATCTGTTTAAAACATAGATGTATATACATGGGGTTTCCCAGGTGGTAGTAGTGGTAAAGAGCCCGCCTGCCAATGCAGGAGACATAAGAGACGTGGGTTCAATCCCTGGGTTGGGAAGATCCCCTGGAGATGGAAATGACAACCGACTCCAGTATTCCTGCCAAGAGAATCCCATGGACAGAGGAGCCCGGAGGGCTACAGTCCATGGGGATGCAAAGAGTTGGACACAACTGAAGTGATTTAGCATGCATGTACATGTCAGTCCCCCAAACTCCCAGCCTATCCCTCCCCTCCCCATCCTTCCTCTCTGGTCACCATAATTCAATCTCTGTCTGTGAATTTGTTTCTGTTTTGTAGATGAGTTCATTTGTATTAAAAAAAAATTTTTTTTTTGCATATAAGTGATATCATATAATACTTGTCTTTGTCTGACTGCTTCACTTAGTATGATCATCTCCAGGTCCACCATCCATATTGCTGCAAATAGCATTATTTCAATATTTTTAATGGCCAACTAATATTCCACTGTATGTGTGTACCACATCTATACTGTACTAAAGCCCAGGCTGCAGCAGAACCCATTCTTGGGAATATAGGAATTGAGACAAGTGGATAGTATACTTTAGATTTTAGGATGTCTACATTTCTCAGATTCAAAAGTGATCACTTTTAGAGTCTAAATGTAGGAAAAGAAGGGCCTTCATAAAACCCTAAAGTTTTCAATTCAGAATTCCTAAGAGAGGCTGGAGGGAGGGGACAGACCATTGCAAAGGTCTGGGGAGTCCGCAATAGAGGTTTAGTGGTTTTATGCTGTAATTTTTACCATAAAAACACATTTCTAAATTCGATTGTGAAACGATTTAAAAGCCCATATACTTGAACCATTTTCCTCTATTTAAGGGGAAAAAAAAAATCACTCAGTTGCTACTGACTAAATAGAATCTGTAATGAAAGAAGGGCCAAGAAAGAGAAGCAGCATTAGCTAAGTAACAGGAAAGGCTGTGTACGGGTCCTTTTTAAATCCTCCACCCACTTCTTGAAGGGCTCAGAGAAAATATGCTACTGTTGCAGATGCTTACAACATCCTTATTATACCATCCTGATTTCTACAAAGTGAAAGAAAGTAAGTGAAGTCACTCAGTTGTGTCCAACTCTTTGCGACCCCATGGACTGTAACCTACCAGGCTCCTCCGTCCATGGGATTTTCCAGGCAAGAGTACTAGAGTGGGTTGCCATTTCCTTCTCCAAAGGATCTTCCCAACTCAGGGATCAAACCTGGGTCTCCCGCATTGTAGTCAGATGCTTTACCATGTGAGCCACCAGGGAAGTCGACTTCTACAGAAGGAAAGGAATTGCAGAGCCCTGGTAAAACGAACTATGGGAACGGAACTAATGGGCTAGAAGAATGTGTGTGGATGCTGCAAAGATGGAGTACAGCTTACACAGATTTCAGAAACAAAGGGTAGTCGCTGTGTCTTATCAGAGAGATGGTCCTGCCAATGCAGGAGATGCAGGAGACCTGGGTTTGATCCCTGGGTCGGGAAGATCCCCTGGAGAAGGAAATGCCAACCCACTCTAGTATTCTTGCCTGGAGAATCTCATGGACAGAGGAGCTTGGTGGGCTACAATCTATGCAGTGGCAAAGAGTTGGACACAACTGAGTGACTGAGAATGAGCACGGGATGACTTTTCACATGAGATCTTGTGTCAGGATGATGAACTGACTGAGGGCCAACCAAACACTTGCTTCAGAAAGCCAGAGCCAAGCCAAAGGAAGCAATTGCTCTCAGTTTTGCATCCCCCACCCAATGACATGCTTCCCCTGCTCTTTGTTCCAAAGCACATCTTTGGAATTAACAGAGTCGAAGCAGATGACATGACCCAGGCAACACGTGACACTAGAAGTATCATCTCTGCTCTACGCTGGAACCGAGCGTCAAACTAAGCAGTTAAACTAAATAAACACAAAGAAGTAAACACACACGATGCTACGGGTCTAAACAGCTGTGGTAAATCAACTTTATTACACATATTTTAACTTTGTATTAGTTAAACCTAATACATCATAAAATATACAAGATTTGCTTCATTACCAAGTGGGACACAATCAGAGAAGTTTTCATTGGGATTAGCTGACTTGTATACAATGAGCTTCTCTGGCTTAATACTGCACTAATTATTTTCAATGGAATTTGTTTTGGGCTGGGCAATTTTAAGGGCAAGGCAACACCGAAGAGAAGGTACAGAGATTCCCCATATGCCCATCCCCCCACCCACACACAGCCTCCCCCATCATCAACATCTCCCCCAGAGAGAGAGGTTACAACTGATGAACCTACATGGACACATCATTACCAACCAAAGAGGCACTTCTAATACATGCTGATCTTGTACTGGGTTTGAATGCTTTATGTATACATGTGTATATGTGTGCGTGTGCATTTTATAGAGACTGCTGTTTTTCCTGGCACAAAAGCTTCTGTATCTTTGAAAGGATTTGAATATATATGAAATAAATGATATAATAACATTTGAGCCACAGAATATTTCTGAGATCAAACTGAGAGAAAGGAAATGTGCATTTAAAAATATTTCAATCCCAATGTACCTTCTACAAACCTAATCTGTGGTAATCTGTTATTTAAATTGTTTCCATTACATACTGTCAGAAGCAAAAGAAAAAAAATCATTCTTATTTTGAGATATATTTCATTAATAAGAGCAACAGTAGAATATTAATTATAAACATTCAGAAAAGGTTTATTATCAACAACAAAAAAAACTAAAGCCACAGTAATACCATTAACTCATAAGGAAAGCAGACATTTGAATTTGGGCTATTTACATAAAGTGTAAAAAAGCACCCAGGGAAAATTTTGCCTCTGGTTTCTCATGAACATTGAGAGTGAAACACATGTCACGTTGTATCTTAGGAAACTGTTCTTTTTCTTCATTAGATCTTCATAGATGTTCACATCTTTTATTTTATCAAAAATCAGACCTTCTCTGAAAGCTGTTTGGTATATCCATAAGGAAGAGAATTAATGGCAAGAAGGGAACTAGCTAATCAAAGAAAAAAAGTCTTATTATCATCCACGTCTCTCACATGCAATTATCACTCCATCATATTTACCTGAAAATGACCTAACAAGCTTTAAAATAAGAGACTTTGCAGTAGTTCTCAGTGCTCCAAGGACGAAACACAGTGTCCCAGATTCAAGGACGGCTAGCTCTACAAACATTCAGAGTTAGAAATGAGTCTCTCTGCTCTTAAAACCCTACAACATGCCAGAGGTGACAGAGCCCCACTGACTTAGTGTCATCCCAAAGAGTGGACCTCGTTTCACTTTTAGCATCACATGACCCACCAATACAGTTTTAAGTTCCTTTTAGTCTCTTCCTGGCTAGAGAAACTCCTGGTCATTCATCACCTATAACAGATCTTAAGATCATTTTCATTAAGCACTTAAATTCTAAAGCTCTGAAGTGGTGAGTAATTCTAACATGAGCCAGTGACCTTCATTGTAAGGTCACTGACAATCCTAACACATACCATACAAATCTGAAGCAACTTCTTTTTTGATTATTTATGTTTACATAAACAAGTCATGATTCACAAAACTTCAGATTATTCATGCTCCAAAGTGGCAGTTATCTAACATGGATCATTTAGAATTTATGTATTCTTTAAGAATATTGATTAGACTAGGGTTTAAATACAGTGGCTAAATGTTTATTTAGAAAGGTTCTATAGTGATATGGTTAAGAACACAGAATTTAAAGTAAGACTGCCAGAGCTTGAATCCTAGGTGCTTCATTTATTAGTAAGGAAGATTTAAGCAGTTTTCTCAACCTCTCTGTGCTTTGGTCTCTTCATATATAAAGAATGGATACAAACAAATACAGTAAGCACTTAGAATGGTACCAGTAGGAGGCTGCGGAAGAGACTGCAAGGTAGGAGTAGAGAGAGGGTGAATACTTCCTTATCTTTTTGGCTTCCCTCTGTAGGGCTATGATTTGGTGATGGTTACATTCTTTGACATATACAGCCCCTTCCCACTGATCTTTCTTTCTTGTCTCTGGCTCTTACTAGGTTCTGCTATATCATTTCTTCTACATACCCTTCTTCAGATCAAGGGTGGTAAAATCTTATAATGTAGCTGGTCGCTGAGTGCCTCTAAATCTTTTTGTTTCTCTTTTCCTGCCAAAAGCTCTGTAAATAGCTCTTTCATTAGTTTTTCTTCAGTTAAATTCTTGAGTATGGCATTTGCTTCCTGCTGCGGGCTGACTGATGTACACAGCAAACGTTGTCAACTTTATCCTGTAGCTAAAATGGGAAGCTGTGCAAGATTTTAATGACAGGAGTAATCAGCTTAAGTCAGCAATTTGTATTTTTCACTCTGGTAACTGTGAGCAGTATGGATTTCAGGGGCAAAACATTCTTGCTTTGGAAAAATCAGTGAAGAGATTTTGGCAATTGTCCTGGTTACACAGGGTGACTGATCAGAATACAGGTAGTAAGTATGGAAAGTAGGTATGATATTTGAGAACTATTTAGAAGTTAAATTCCTTAGTATTCGTGATTGACAGAATGCAGATGACATAGGAGAAAAAGGGCTCAAAGGTGAAGGCTAATTTCTGTCTTAGGAAGTGACAGAGTGGTTAACCACACTTATGACCAGCAGGGCAGTTTTGCAGAGCTTCTAAATGCCAGCACAGAAGTGAATTTACCAGAGACGACAGTGAATCCATTTACTCTTCATTGAATCTGAGGTGTTTGTGCGATATTGAAGTGGAACTGTTCAGAGAGTAGTTATTCAGGAAATCCTGAAGCCTGGGAAACTGCTTGGAACTTCAGATGTAGATTTGGGAGTCATCGATTACAAATGATAGTTGAAACTTTAGAGGTGGTGTTGGGGAACAGAGGCATTTGAAGAATGGACAGAGGAAAGGTGGCTCTGAAGAACGCAGAAAGGACAGCCAAAGATGCAAAGATGTACAAGAAAAAGCAAAAGAATGTGGTCCTCCAAGGGAGGGGTCAGAAGGAGGAAGGAGTGATCACCACTGTCAATTGCAGAAACACCGAGTGATCAGGGAGCTCCTATAGTTCTCTTTACTACTGAAAAACATCTATTGGGTTGGACATTTTTCTCATAGGTTTGTTAAAGGGACCATAAAGATGTAAATTCTCCAGCACAGTGACTAGCACATTGTAAGCCTTTTGTTAGTTTTTCTAAAGTATTTATAAAAGTTTATACACAGTAGTAAATATTGGATGTCAACTTTAAAGTTAATTTAAAAACTATAAATTTTGTTGTAATTCAACTTAAATTTGAAAACATCAAAACAAGGAATTAGTAAATAAAATCTTTACTACTTGGATAAACAAGTGACCAGGGTAAGCAAAAATCCATAGGCTATTTATTTCTTTGGAGAAGGAAATGGCAACCCACTCCAGTACTCTTGCCTGGAAAATTCCATGGACTGAGGAGCTTGATGGGATATTTCTTAGGCCAAATCTTGCATCTTACTGGGTAAAATTGGATATTGATTGGCAGGAGTTGAAGTTGAAGGCATGCATGTGTCCTAAATCACTTCAGCTGTATCTGACTCTTTGTGACCCCATGGACTATAGCCCATCAGGCTCCATTGTCTATGGGAGTTTCCAGACAAGAATACTGGAGTGAGTTGTCATGCTGTCCTCCAGGGAATGTCCCTGACCCAGGGATCAAACCCATGTCTCTTATATCTCCTGCATTGTCAGGCAGTACTACTAGTACCACCTGGGAAGCCCCAAAATGGTGAACGTTTTATGGTGAAGTGTAGAAGGAATGGCCATTGAAACTTTTTCAAAGATGCAATGGCTCCAATTTTTCAAGACATTTTTTTTGAACATTATGGACCAGGAAATACTGGTGTTAAAAAACCATAGGTCTATTTACAATAATAGCCAGAACATGGAAACAACCTAAATGTCCATCAACAGAGCAATGGATAAAGATGTGGTACATATATACAATGGAATATTACTCAGCCATTACAAAGGAACAAAATTGTGTCGTTTGTAGAGACATGGATGGACCTACGGACTGCCATACACACTGGACTAAATCAGAAAGAGAAAAACAAATATTGGATATTAATGCACATACATGGAATCTAGCAATATTGTATAGATGAACGTATTTGCCAAGCAGAAATAGAGACACAGATGTGGAGAACAAAAGTATGGATACCAAGGGGGAAAGGGAGAATGGGATGAGTTGGGAGTGACATAAATACACGACTGTGTATAAAATAGATAACTACTAAACAGCACAGGGAACTCTATGAATGCTCTGGGTGACCTAAATGGGAAGGGAATCAAAAAAAGAAGGGATATATATATATATATATCTGACTCACTTTGCTATACAGCAGAAATTTTAATACAACATTGTAAAGCAATTATACTGTGATAAATAATAAAAAGGAAAAACATTAAATTTAAAATGAGTAAATATGGTCATAGGAAACTCAAAAAAATACCTATAGGTCTGATAAGATTTGTTCACTTTTTGAAAAAGAATGTTTACCTTTTGATGTAAATTTAACTGGCACATGTCTTCCTTTGATATGCAGGGTTTTCCACCAGGTGTCTTAGAAGACAGGCAAATAAGCAGATCCCAAGAGTCCAAATCACCTAATAGCAAAAGAGTATGGAAAAACAAACACTTTATCAGATTTGTAAAGGCACCATTTACGTCTTCAGATTAAAGAATGTAAACACAAGTAACAATGATTCTGAATATACTCAAAAGACAATATTCAAAGTAACTAAAATTCAACTTTTCTAATTAAGCAGAACTTACATTTTCATATTGTATCTTAGGGAAAATCCAATGATCTGAAGTTATATCAAGAAATTCCTCTAAAAGACAAAATTAGAATGTTTCAAGTCACTAATTTTATAAATTTATCAAGTCTCAATTGGAAATTGGAAAGAAAGAAGCTTATAAAGTATTTTTAAGAGATGAAGGAGTTGTAAATCAAATAACAAGAAGCCAAAACACTGAATATTTTGTTCTGGGCCTCTGTATTACCATTAATTTTCATACGTCTTAAAAAAATTTTTTTTAAATTGTTTTGTACTTTTTTATAATTTTATGTATTTGTTTATTTTATTTTTGGCTGTGCTGGGTCTTCGTTGCTGTGTGAGCTTTTCTCTAGTTGCAGCAAGTGGGGGCTACTCTCTAGTCGTAGTGTGCTGGCTTCTCATTGCTGTGACTTCTCTTGTCGGGCACAGGCTCTGGGGCACGTGGGCTTCAGTAGTTGCAGCACATGGGCTCAGCAGTCGTGGCTTCCAGGCTCTAGAGCACAGGCTCAGTAGTTGTGGTTTATGAGCTTAGTTGCTCTGCAGTATGAGGAATCTTCCCAGAGCCGGGATTGAACCTATGTCTCCTGCACTGGAAGCAGATAGATTCTTTACCACTGAGTCATCAGGGAAGCCCCCAAAAATACTTTGATGATTTTTTTTACAAAGAAAAAGTTGGGCTAAGTAGGAAATAAAATTCGATGAAAAATTTAAGACAGGTTTTTTTCAAAGACAAATGTATGTTCTAGTTACAGTCAGCAAAGCTGACTTTAAAATACAGAGTATAACATAGACTAAAGCAAATGATATTTTAGCTATTTCACCAAGAACAAAGTTCTTTGCCAGTAAATCATAGTTACTTGCCAAAATAATCTCTGCAGAATACATTCTTGCATAATGCTTAAACTTTTAAAAATTAACATTTATGTGGCTAGATGGGTTTATTTTCCCTTATTCTTTTTTGATCTATTTACATAAATTTGTGTCAGCATACCCCTGCATATAATTGATGCTTAGAAACATTTTTTATATGAATGAATGAATAAGTAGCTAATGACAGGAGTAGTAAACACATTACTTCAGAGACAATATAGAAATATCTATCTCAAAAAAAACCACACCAAAAACCCATAAAAAGAACCTTAAGTAATACTCAAAAGAATTGGTACTACTTGGGAAATTTCTCCATTTTAGATGGAAATCCAGTTGAGAAAATGAGGCAATTTCTGTACACATGGCATCTTTTGTTGATCAATCCTAAGATAAATGATCCTTCAAGTAACATTTAGTATTTGTTAGTATTTATGCCAGACCTCACAAGTCACTTCCTGCATTGTTAGTAGCTTCAAAAAGCTAGGAAATATTCAAGGCCATCTTAAAAATGTCCTAGAATTTCGCACTTGATAGCCTAATGCTTTCAAAGAAGAGCCATACAGGGGAAAAAAAGGTTGATGAGGAATAATGATCTATGATGATTAGGAATGAAATTTCATTGTTCACTGCTGCCGCTGCTGCTAAGTCGCTTCAGTCGTCTCCGACTCTGTGCGACCCCATCGATGGCAGCCCACCAGGCTCCACCGTCCCTGGGATTCTCCAGGCAAGAATACTGGAGTGGATCGCCATTTCTTTCTCCAGTGAATGAAAGAGAAAAGTGAAAGTGAAGTCGCTCAGTCATGTCTGACTCTTCGCGACCCCATGGACTGCAGCTTACCAGGCTCCTCAGTCCATGGATTTTCCAGGCAAGAGTACTGGAGTGGGGTGCCATTGCCTTCTCCGGTTCACTACTCAAGTCCTTTTCCATTTGACAGGTCCTGTGCAGTCTGAGTTATTTGGTCTATAGTTGCCCTGTTGCTAGATGGGAAACCTCTCTGCCCAACCAAAGGATCCAGACAACTGAACTCAAGTTAACATCTGAGCTTTCATCCTAGAGCTTTTCTGCTTGCTTGATGCATCTCAAGATACTGGAGGATAGCACAGTAGTTCAACAGACCAAGGAGAAATGATGCTGGTGATGGGGAGCTGGGAGAAATCTCATCCAGTAATAGCCATCAGGCCTCAGATGTCAAGGGACTCCCCTGTCTCATGCATCCTCACTTTGAAGGAAACTACAAATAGATTCCCGTAGTCAAAACCTAATACTCTATGATGATCCCAATATTTTATTTTAAACGTGCATCTGGCATTTTCAGCCAAAACCATTTAATATGGATTCAACAGGGAAAACACAGAGACTATTTTCATTTGCTATTACTTCTAGCCCAAGAAACTAAAACACTAGAAGAAACCTGCTGTCATAATACACACAACTAAATATTTTAAAAAGATAAGAATATGCAGAGAGGGGAGAATTTCATATTATGGACTATACTGTTTGGGTGTTAAAATCAGAGTATGTTTTGTATTCCTCTAAGTCTGAAGCATGCCCCTCTTCACTACCCAAGGCATACACACAATTTCTAGAGTTGATAGAAATATATATTTAAGTCATAAATGTTTGAAACTGGAGACTCATTTAAATAATTCAAAGCATTCAATTTACTAAGAACCTCCTCTGAACCAAACACTACTAGAAATATGAAAGTCAATAGCAAAACAAAAGGGCAGACAGTCACTGCCCTTAGCAATCTGTAAGGGATCTAAACATCAAAAGGAATTTAGGCTAATTCATGAAGCATCACACAATTTCTTGACATTCATAACACTACCCCTCGTCTCTCAAAAATATTTAATTAGCATTTTAAAATAAAAGTTAATATTTCAAAGCCACTTTATAGTACATCAATTTCCTCTTAAAATGAAGGAAACTATAACTCAAAACTTTAAGTGATCTCTTCATATGGTTCTTGCTTAATTCTTGCCACCATGATCTGAAAAAATGCTGATTGTTTCCACTCAAAATTTCTATTGTTATTTTATTGTTACTCTACCTCTATTTCCTAGTTATATTTTCTAGTTAAAGTAGACCTGTTCACCTTCTCTTCATTTCTTAGTCTCTTCAAGTCTGCTCCTCTCCCTGACTCCTACAGCCCTTTTTTAAAGAAAAGGCATTATTTGTTTCATGAGTGGTGCTATGTATTCAAGCTTGGTTTTAGAAAAATACCCCAAAGCCATGCTGAAATCTAGAATCTGGGCAGAGAGCAAATCACACTCAGTAGTGAAATAAATCACATTCAGAAGTCAGCCTTGGAGCATCTTGGATACAAATCTATGCCTCAACAAGACTAGAAGTATGAGTGTTTAGTGGACAATGCCCGCGTGGACAGCAGAGACTGCAGAGGCACAGGGGGAGTACCAGCCACATATGGGGTGTGTTTGGCCTGCACCGTGTTTGTTTTGGTTTTAATTTTAAGCACTTGCCAAAATGCAAGTCTCAGCACAAGTCACATAAAAATCCAGATTTCAGCTTTCACTTGAAAACATAAACGTTTTGGGTTCATATCCCACAAGGCAGCCACTGACAGTTGAGGGCAGCTTCCCACATTTTCTGTGGTTGTCTATAGTAGTCCTGCCTGGTCCCACCTCTGCCTGGGCTTTTTGCCTTTAGTAGTAGCAAATAGTCCTTAGAACTGGCTGGTGTAAAACACTGGTGTGTCAGTTTTCCATGAATCGTTCTTTGAGCAAGTTGATGTTCCAGCTTTGAATGAATTAGGCTTGTTCATTAGTAAATGGGTTTTGTTGAGATGACTGTAGGCAAGTTGCTATTTGCTCAGTTGGTCTTTAAAGGATGTCTGAACATACCCTTTGATTTCCATTTTTGGCCAAGCTTTTCCACAAGGTTGAGTAAGGTCACTTCAATTCCAAAGACATTTGGTTGTTCATGCTAAAGTTGGCAGGGGCTTAAGTGTGGCCTCTTAGAGTCTTCTTTCTCCGAGAAGCCTGGGGAAAAAAAAAATCAAGACTGCCCCAAAGCCATCTTTTTCCCATATGTCTTTTCAGTTGGATTGTTAAAGTGGGCCAGGTCCCACTCCTAGGTGGACCTGCCTTCATTTCTTTCTTGTTCACACTCTTTTTGGATTCTCTCCACATTCAGTGTGTCTTGGGCTGTTGCCACAGTTATAAGTGGCCCAAGATAGGCTCTTTCTAGACACTGAGGCAAGTATTTTTGGTGTTGGTCTTACTTGATGTGTTTCTTCTGCCCCCCGAATGTTGACATTAGTTTAAGAGCTGAGAAGTCAGATTTGAATTGTTGCTGTATGCAGAAACTAACACAACATTGTAAAGCAACTATACTCTGATAAAAAGTAATTAAAAAAAAAAAGATTTGGATTGAGGAAAAAACGGGCAAAGCAGGTCCTGGCCAATTTGCATGATGGCTTCTTAGGTTTTCCTGGCACAGGGAAAGATGACTTTTATGTGACTCAGCCTAATCAAACGCCAAGGCCACACCATAAATAAGGAAGAACAGCAATAGTAGTGATAATGAATCAACAGCAAATAGTCCTTGAGTACTTATAGTATACCAGGTACTGTTCCAAGTATTTGCATTAATTAATTTATTCTACACAATACCCTGCTAGGTATATATATTTTTTCTTTTTTCAGCATCAGTCAGTCAGTTCATTCACTCAGTTGTGTCCGACTCTTTGCGACCCCATGAATCGCAGCACACCAGGCCTCCTTATCCATCACCAACTCCCGGAGTTCACTCAAACTCACATCCATCGAGTCGGTGATGCCATCCAGTCATCTCATATCCTCTGTCGTCCCCTTTTCCTCCTGTCCCCAATCCCTCCCAGCATCAGAGTCTTTTCCAATAAGTCAACGATTTGCATGAGGTGGCCAAAGCATAGAAAGGTTAAATAACTTGCCCAAGGTCAGCCATCTAGTTCAGGGTGGGAAGAGAATTTGAATATAGGAAGTCTAGCTCCAGAAACCATGTTTGTGATCATTACATCATTATTGTTTCCAAAAAAAAAAAAAAACTGGAAGGCAAGAAAGACATCTAGCTTTTGACGCCTTTTATGTATTAACTTATGCAGAACTTCGAACAACACTGTGGAGTAGAAACTATTATTATATATACTTTACAAAAGGAGGAACAAAGATGAACTATTTAGCTTTGGTGTTTTCTCAGTTATTGATATTTTTCATTTGGGATCATGGAGGAAAAAAAAGACTATAACTCAGCTATTCCTAGAACCTCACCCAGCAATAGCACCCTAACACATTATTAGTGATACCAGTGATAACTGAAGTAACAGAAATACTAATGTATAAAAGGTCTCTCCCAACTGCAAATGGACTGGGGAACGATAAATATTAACTGGGTTTCCACCTACTTTTGAAAAGAAATCTCTAGAAGTTTCTCAGATGTTTTGATGGTTGTAATAATTTCTTTCCCTTTTCTGTCACAAATAAACCAGAGCAGGGCTAGCTCTGAGATCAGGCTGGCCAAGCCCCTAAGAGAGATCACAGGACATGGTTCTAGGAAAACAGGATGTGGATGTTCATTCTCCATCTCAAAATTACAAAAACATGAAAAATCTACAGGATTCTTCCCCAAAACTATGCAACACTATTGTTCATTATCATGCCTCCACAGCATTGACTCTGGAAGCAATGAAACTCCATAGATAATTTTAGAAGGCGACATCAAGTTCCAGATGTATTCATTCAGACATAATATGGTGGCGCTGATTGAGTTTTTATCCTTCTCTAAGCTGTTCTCTGGAACAACCTAATGTCTCAATATAAAAATAAGAGCTATTTTTGAAGGTTTTTGTTCTCATTTTTGTTTTAATCAAGCATCTGCCCTAAGGAGTGAGGCTGCCTTTAGAATATTTCCAGTTTCTCACAGGCAGGCTGCCATGTAAAGCAAACAATCGTTTCCTGGCTCTCAGATGACCTCCTCATTGATAAAGTCTGCTGGATCAGTAATTCAATCCAGAGAACAACAGAGAGCTCTGAGATAGCACCATTCCTATAGGTGCTGTTTACTCTCAAGGAATGACAAATCTACTCCCGCTTTATTTTTCTCCATAATATCTATCAGCATCCAACATATTATATATTTCTTGTCTATTTGTTTATTGTCTGTCTCTCCCCATTTGAATGTGAGCTTCTTGAGGGTTGAACTGGGTCTATTTTATTCACTGCTGTATTCTTAGTATCTATAACAGTGGCTGGAAGTTAAAAAGTATTTGCTACCTGTTTGCTAAACATGTAAATGAATGACCAACTGAATGTGATCAGTTGTTAAATCAATAACTAAAATTCATATCCTAGGATATTGAAATATTTTTGTAAAAATTAAAAATGGATGAATAATAAGAAAAATATTAGAGTAGTTTTTAAAAAAGGATATAAAGATACATTTCTTAGTCAGGATGGAGAGAAGTACATAAGAAGAACAAAGGTAGCTATTCATTGCATTTAAAGAATTACAGTATCAATTATGAAAAGTAATAAAAAATTTCAAGTGCTTTACTTATTAGAAACTTTTCTGTGAACACATACACTATATTGAAGCAGAAAAGACTTATAAAATATGACTTGGAAAATAAACTTGTCTAGGAACTCTTAAGATACATAGCCTTAAAACCAAGTCTCATTTATTCTATTAATACTATCATATACCTTAAGAATACAAAAGCATGATGCCCTAAAATCTGTTATTTCCATGTGAAATACTAAAAAAGCTTAATTTTAAAATAATAGATAACATTCCTTCATAATATAATAATCATTTAAAAATACATAATATTCCTTTATTATATAACAATTATTAAATGATATATAATGTTCATTTATATATTATTGTGTATTATATTTATATATTATATGTATTATATATCCCTCTATAACATAACATGAGGACATTTCATATATTCACTGTTCCAATTTTATACCCTTTTCTTAAGAGTCTTATTCATATTCAGTCGCTCAGGGTGGCTCAGATGGTAAATAAGATTCTTACCACATAAAAGTCTTCCTTTCTCTGTATCCTTCCTTTACCAGAATTAGTAATTTATATTCATGAATACTTATTAACTTATTGATAATAAATTGGGCTCTATGTTTGATTCTACCACAAGATTGTTTGAGTATGAAACAGCCGTTCCTGAGTCAACTTGCATTAACTAGTTCCCTTAACTGTATTCCTAATATGATGGATCTACAGAACAGTAACACAGCTCTCATAATTCATGGCTTTACTTTAAAGACAACAAACATTCAAGTTGTTGTATCTAACACTGATTATAGTAGACACTTACTAGATGTTTATTGGATTTTATATTTCAATTTTCAGAATTTATTTTAAAAGCAATCATTATATTGAAACTTGAGATTTTCAATGTATTATATAACATGGTCTCAAAATCTAATTAAGTCTGGTTTCTTGCCCCAAGAGTCTGGTCATGGATTTTTGCTTGTTATGCCTCTGGCTCCTATATCCTTTAAAGAGTTGATGATGAAAACTTTTGTGTTTCACCAGAGAGAAATTCTAAACCATTCTCTCCCTTGATGTTCTAAATCCACACTAGAGATAAAATTTTCCCATCCTAATGTCTATCCACTTTCTGCCCTAAGAGAGGTTTGGAGATTGTTTCTGAGAAGAGTTTTTTGAGCTCCTGAAATTCTTCTATTCACCTACTCACTAGCTCAAAAAGGCAACATTTTAAACTTTTGCAAAAGTTAAAAGACTCCTGCTCTAAAGAAACTTTTCATTAAGAAGAGCATGAAAAAAAATAGATTTGTTTATTCATATGAAATAAGCCTGAGAAATGTTTACTTTAGAAGGCTTGCTGAAGTTTCCTTCCACAAGTTTTTTAAAGTGATTTTATTTTTATAAAGATATTCATGCCACTTTTGCAGTCTTCTATTGAAGTATAACTGATTAGATGTGTGTGTCTGTGTGTTTAAAGTTTTACTGCTTTAAAGACTATTGTTTGCCTGTGAGAAAAGTCTTATTATTGCATTTTACCAAATTTCTGAAAGTCTGGAATTCTCACCAACTTAGGCAACTTTAAAAGAAATGAACTCTGCAGCAATTTAAAAATCAGACTGTACCTCTCACCCAGGTATCAGTTTCTAATACCATTCTCCAATAAGAAGAAACCAGGGGTCTTTGGAGACATGGCTGATTCAAGGGCTGGAGAAGTTAAGTATACAAGATGAGTCTAGGACACCATAGTTCCAGAAAATGAAAAAAAGCTCAAAACCAAACAAGCAAATAAATAAACAAAAGCAATGATGGAGGTATATTAAACAGGCATGGGAGCCAGTGGTCAAAACTGGCACAATTTTAGAAAAAAAATAAGAAAAGTAATATTGGGTTATAACCCAAAGTATAAAATAAATATCCACTAGTCCATATGGATATAAACAAATTATTGAATAAATAAACAAATGAGGAGGAAGAGACAAATCTTTGGCATGGAAAAACACTGAATAATTTCCATAGCTACTACAAACTCAAGGAGGTAGATCACAACTTTCTAGTCCTTCAGCTTGAGTTGTGCACAAGAACACCCTTCCAAAGAGTCTCGTATAGAAAGGGGGAATAAAAAAATAATTTGCAGTGGAAAAAACCTGACAAACACTACCCCAGTTAGGTGATTAAGGTTCATATCGACAGTGAGAAGTAATGTGTATAGTCCATACCATTCCCTTGATACGATAAGAGAGGAATGATGCTTTATCTCTGTGGTCTTACTCCCCCAAACCATAACCCCAGACTAATCAGAAAAACACCCAGGCATATCCCAATTGATGGACATCAAAAACATCTGACTGATTCTTCTCAAAACTGCCAAGGTCATCAAAAAGAAAGAAAGTCTGAGAAACAGTCACAGCCAAGAGAAGCCTAAGGAAACAGAACGACTAAATGCAATATATCTTGGATGGGATTTTGGAACAGAAAAAGGACATTAGGTAAAAAAGTTTAAAAATCTGAATGAAGTATGGACTTTAGCTTTTTGTTTTATTTTGTTTTGTTTTTAAGTCAGAATAAATATATTCTCCAGAGAAAATAAGATGATGACCGTTAAGTATATGTGGCTGTAGCTAGACACATATTAATTATATATCTCATTAAGTATTTTATATGTAGCCCAGGTGGTGCTAGTGGTAAAGAGTATGTCTGCCAGTGCAGGAGATGTAAGAGACACTGGTTCGATCCCTGGATTGGGAAGATCCCCTAGAGGAGGAAATGGCAACCCACTCCAGTACTCTTGCCTGGGAAATCCCATAGACAGAGGAGCCTGGTGGGCCACAGTCCATGGGGTCACAAAGAGTCAAGCACGACTGAGCACAAATTTTATACTAAAAAATGTTGTATTACAAAACCAATCTGCATTACAATGCAGAAAGTGAAAAATAAGTACTCTCTCCAAGATGGATTCTCTGATAATAATTCAAATGGTATTTAAAATACAAAGGGCTAAGAAACATATCAAGTTCAAGGTTTGAGACCCTCCTCAATACATGTTGGAGAAGGAAATGGCAACCCACTCCAGTATTTTTGCCTGGAGAATCCCATGGATGGAGGAGCTTGGTGGGCTACAGTCCACGGGTCACAAAGAGTAGGACACGACTGAGCGACTTCACTTTCAATACATGCAGCTCCCCAAATTTTTAGTCTTTCTTTTCACTTGTTACCATTTTTCTCTAAACCCAAACTCCTTGGTTGCTTTTATTTACATTCATTGCTTTAGCTATATAGCTTCCCTGCCACTGATTCTCAAATTTACATTTCTCAACTTTTCTTATGTTTCAGATTTCCAGTTACTTCCTACAGCAGATGCCCTGCTGAATGCATCAGAACCTATAATCTGCCAAAAAAAACCTGTCAGTCCTTCCACTTTTGTTACCATCAAAGGTGTAGCCACCTTCTCTCCCTCAAGCTGGAAAGCATTACGTCATCTTCAACTTGGACTAGTCTCCCATTCCACTTGCCATCAATTTCCAATTCCCATTCAGTCTAATTAGAATTTCTTAAATATTCTCTGACTTTTTCAAATCCTATCACAGTCTCTAAGATTTCACATCTCTGCAAAGCCTCCTAATTACTGGCCCTGCTTCTAATTCTTTTCCCTTTACTAATCCATCTTCCTTCCCTAGGGCCATGATTATCCTCTGAAAACAGAGGATCTTATCATCGCCAGCACAAAAGAGATCAAATTCTTTAGCAAGGCAAGGGAGATCCTTCACACCAGCTCCAACCTAGTCCTCTAGCCCTTTCCCTCAAAGCAGCACCCCAACCCCCACTTCCTCTTAGCCACATGGACCCTTATTGGTGTCTGAGACTCCATACACTTGTAGACCTGTGTGCCCTTGCCTAGAGCTCATTCTGGTGAATGCTCTTGCCTCCAAAATCTGCTTGAGAAATCATTGTCACATACCTAGTATTCCACTTGTGACATCTTGATCCCCACATCCAGGATGCGTCACTTCCTTTACTATTCTCTCAGAACATTTTATTTCTTTTATTCATACTACTTCTATTGTATCTTGGTTTAGTCGCTAAATCATGCCCTACTCTTTGTGACCCCATGGACTGTAGCCCACCAGGCTCTTCTGTTCAAGGGATTCTCCAGGCAAGAATACTGGAGTGGGTTGCCATTTCCTCCTCCAGAGGATCTTCCCAATCCAGGAATAGAACCCAAGTCTACTGCATTGCAGGTAGATTGTATCTTACATTACAGTTAAATATGGAGGTCTTTCTACTCAAAAATGGTCTTTGGATCTGTAACATTTTCATATACTGAAAGCCTGTTAGAAATGAAAGATTTTAGTCCTCAATTTGTGTGTGTGTGTGTGTGTACGTGTTATGTGCGCGCTCACTAAGTCTCTTCAGTCGTGTCCAACTCTTTGTGATCCCATGGACTGTAGCCCACCAGGCTCCACTGTCCATGGGGTTCTCCAGGCTAGAATACTGGAGTGGGTTGCCATGCCCTCCAGGGGAACTTCACGGCCTAGGGATGGAACCCGTTTCTCCTGAGGCTTTTGCATTGCAGCCGGATTCTTTACAGCTGAGCCACCAGGGAAGCCCCTGGATCTGTAACATTTTCATATACTGAAAGCGTGTTAGAAATGAAAAATTTCAGTCCTCAAGTTAGACCTCACCAAATCAAATTTGTGAATAACAATGTCCCCAGGTGATCATACACACAAATGAGTCTGAGAAACACATATACACCTACACCTCTGCCCTGTAGTTCCTAGAAAGGTCTTACCTTCATAACGCTCTCTCTCCAGCCACACCAATTTTAGAGTTTTACATAAATAACCTTGCATTACATAAACCATGTTTAGTGTCAATATTAAGATATTCTGATGCCTGGCTATGATGTCCTGGTCATAATCCTTGTTATGAGAGTGACACTTTAAACTGGGTTCTTTTATTACTTGAGTACTTGACATGAGTTTCTGATAGACACTCCTTACACCGAATTCCACAGTACAGTGCAGGAGGTTTTAGTGTATCATTAGTGAGGTGCCACTTCATTTAACCAAATATTATTCCTTCTTCCTGTTTTATTAAAAGTCATTTTCAATGATTTCTTTCAAATGCAGTGAATAAAAACTAATCATATCTAATTTGACACCATATAATAACACACTGGGAACTGTGAGCAATCTGAGAGGGAGGTGGGAGTCACTGATTTAAAATTTTATTCTAAGAATAATTCCACACTAATTCAGCACAGATGAGAACTAAGGCTTGAGAAAATATAGTTCACTAGTATGAGAAACGGAGAAGGCAATGGCACCCCACTCCAGTACTCTTGCCTGGAAAATCCCACGGACGGAGGAGCCTGGTAGGCTGCAGTCCATGGGGTCGCTAAGAGTCGGACACGACTGAGCGACTTCCCTTTCACTTTTCACTTCATGCATTGGAAAAGGAAATGGCAACCCACTCCAGTGTTCTTGCCTGGAGAATCCCAGGGACGGGGGAGCCTGTTGGGCTGCCGTCTATGGGGTCGCACAGAGTCAGACACGACTGAAGCGACTTAGCAGCAGCAGCAGTATGAGAAAAAGAATCAGTTCTATCAATGGCTTATTACTTAATGCCACAAGCATTTTAAGGTTGCATAGCTCTTATTCATAAAGCATTATTTTCAATAATCTTTGAAGATTTACTTAAAACAATCATAATATTTCCATGAGATATTTATGAAGCAAGTCTTATCTTCTATTTTCAAACTAAGCAATAGGTAATCTAATGCGCTTATTCAAGGTCATTCCAAAAAGCAGATGTGAAGAATAAAACTCAGACCTCCTAGAAATAATAATACCAGTACTGGTGGGATATTATAAAAATTTAATGAGTTAATATTTGTAACATGCTTAGAACAGCGCCTAGTACTTGATAAGCTTTACATAAGTATTTGTGGTTAAATGAATAGACAGGTGGGTAGGAGGTAAGATACAGGCAGAAAAATTTGAGATCTCAGTGATAATAAGTCTTGCAGCTTATTATTCAGGGCTTCTGATTAGAGTGATAGAAGAATCTTTTAGAAAATACAGAAAATAATCTCTCTCAACTCTGTGTCACTCCTTCATGTTTCATTAACAGGCCTTCATACCATAGGAGGAATGTATGTTAACTCACCAGATACCCACTCATTGCTGGTTTTGATCTAAGCAAATTGATGAGGACCTCATCAATATGAGGCCTCAGTTAAAATTCATATGCATTATCTAGAACT
This sequence comes from Bos javanicus, assembly GCF_032452875.1. Classification (NCBI taxonomy): domain Eukaryota; kingdom Metazoa; phylum Chordata; class Mammalia; order Artiodactyla; family Bovidae; genus Bos; species Bos javanicus. Next base: position 86,114,737 of record NC_083871.1, on the reverse strand, counting down.
GGGATCTGCAGCTTTCTCTCATTGGCAGTACAAGTGCATTTGCTAAAATATGAGACATCTTTGAGCCCTGAAACTGCCGATGAAGAAAGGTACTTGTCGTGAGTGAGCAGCAATGAGTCCCATGTGGTAGCTGTAACCTGACAGGTAGGCCACCCTGTGGGGCCCTAAAATGGGTGCTTCAGGTAAGAAGGGCCTCGGTAAGGGTAGACAGGACTATTGGCTAAAACACATTTCATCCACTTCACGATTTTTGTAAAATTGGCCCTGTTCCCAGGAGCCAAAGGGGTATCAGAAGTGTCTCCTGGGGCTAATAATTGTGTCATCTATGAGATGAAGAACATTTAAGCCAATATGAAACTATGCCAAGTACTTTTAAAGTGTATTGTTCCTATGCATCTGAGAAGCATAATTTTTTCCACATATTTTAATAGAATTCTGAAAAATCAGAATTTTCCTCTATAACATTACTTTTCCACCCCTCCAAAGATTCTTCACACATAATTTCCTATTTTTCTAATTATTTATTACTAAAAAATTACTAAAAAATTTATTACTAAAAAATTATCCTTATTTGAAGCATCTTCTTTTTCTTTGACATTGTTAATTTTAATCTATTACCTTCTGATGCTTTAACTTCTATCATATAGATTCCCAAGAATAATATTACTGGCTTAAAAATTATAAGTATTTTAACTGTTATAGATGTTCCAGATTGCTTTCCAAAAAAAAAAAAGACTACAATATTTCATTTCCACACTCAGTGTATGAAAGCTTTCCTTGGAATATCCACCAGCAGTAGGTGATATTACCAAACTTAAAATTTGCCAGTCCTGTGACTGTAAAGTGATATGCTATACTTTAAATGGTCTTTCTGTAACTTTTTGTGAATTTCATATCTTTTCATCTTTATTTTACCATCTGGATGTGAAAATACAAACTGCTTATTCATATCCTTTATATAAAAAAAGATTTGAAAATAAAAAATTAAATTTAAAAAGACAGCATTTAAAAATAGAAATTGTTTTAAATTAATATATAAGTAAAACTTCCTTCCCTATTAAAAAATTTAAATGATGTGACATTTTTAACTTCACCAGATTAAAAAATGTGATAACATCTAATACTAAAGATCCATGGAGAAATAGCACTGTCAATGAAAGTTAAAATATGAGTCATAATTTTGTAGAGGAATGTGGCAGGAGGAAGCACAGTTTTGATATTTTGCCCATGTCGACATCCTAGGAATCAGCAAACTGAAATAGACTGGAATGGGTGAATTTAACTCAGATGACCATTATATCTACTACTGCGGGCAGGAATCCCTCAGAAGAAATGGAGTAGCCATCATGGTCAACAAAAGAGTCCGAAATGCAGTACTTGGATGCAATCTCAAAAACGACAGAATGATCTCTGTGCATTTCCAAGGCAAACCATTCAATATCACATCTAATCCAAGTCTATGCCCCAACCAGTAACACTGAAGAAGCTGAAGTTGAATGGTTCTATGAAGACATACAAGACCTTTTAGAACTAACACCCCCAAAAAACGTCCTTTTCATTATAGGGGACTGGAATGCAAAAGTAGGAAGTCAAAAAACACCTGAAGTAACAGGCAAATTTGGCCTTGGAATACGGAATGAAGCAGGGCTAAGACTAATAGAGTTTTGCCAAGAAAATGCACTGGTCATAACAAACACCCTCTTCCAACAACACAAGAGAAGACTCTATACATGGACATCACCAGATGGTCAACACTGAAATCAGATTGATTATATTATTTGCAGCCAAAGATGGAGACGCTCTATACAGTCAGCAAAAACAAGACCAGGAGCTGACTGTGGCTCAGACCATGAACTCCTTATTGCCAAATTCAGACTTAAATTGAAGAAAGTAGGGAAAACCACTAGACTATTCAGATATGACCTAAATCAAGTCCCTTATGATTATACAGTGGAAGTGAGAAATAGAGAAATAGATTTAAGGGCCTACATCTGATAGATAGAGTGCCTGATGAGCTATGGAATGAGGTTCATGACATTGTACAGGAGACAGGGATCAAGACCATCCCCATGGAAAAGAAATGCAAAAAAGCAAAATGGCTGTCTGGGGAGGCCTTACAAATATCTGTGAAAAGAAGAGAAGCGAAAAGCAAAGGAGAAAAGGAAAGATACAAACATCTGAATACAGAGTTCCAAAGAATAGCAAGAAGAGATAAGAAAGCCTTCTTCAGCTATCAATGCAAATAAATAGAGGAAAACAACAGAATGGGAAAGACTAGAGATCTCGTCAAGAAAATCAGAGATATCAAGGGAACATTTCATGCAAAGATGGGCTCGATAAAGGACAGAAATGGTAGGGACCTAACAGAAGCAGAAGATACTAAGAAGAGATGGCGAGAATACACAGAAGAACTGTACAAAAATAATCTTCACGACCCAGATAATCATGATGATGTAATCACTGACCTAGAGCCAGACATCTTGGAATGGAAGTCAAGTGGGCCTAGAAAGCATCACTACGAACAAAGCTACTGGAGGTGATGGAATTCCAGTTGAGCTATTCCAAATCCTAAAAGATGATGCTGTGAAAGTGCTGCACTCAATATGCCAGCAAATTTGGAAAACTCAGCAGTGGCCACAGGACTGGAAAAGGTCAGTTTTCATTCCAATCCCAAAGAAAGGCAATGCCAAAGAATTCTCAAACTACTGCACAATTGCACTCATCTCACATGCTAGTAAAGTAATGCTTGAAATTCTCCAAGCCAGGCTTCAGCAGTATGTGAACCGTGAACTTCCTGATGTTCAAGCTGGTTTTAGAAAAGGCAGAGGAACCAGAGATCAAATTGCCAACATCCGCTGGATCATGGAAAAAGCAAGAGAGTTCCAGAAAAACATCTATTTCTGCTTTATTGACTATGCCAAAGCCTTTGACTGTGCTGGATCACAATAAACTGTGGAAAATTCTGAAAGAGATGGGAATACCAGACCACCTGATCTGCCTCTTGAGAAATTTGTATGCAGGTCAGGAAGCAACAGTTAGAACTGGACATGGAACAACAGACTGGTTCCAAATAGGAAAAGGAGTTCGTCAAGGCTGTATATTGTCACCCTGTTTATTTAACTTATATGCAGGGTACATCATGAGAAACGCTGGGCTGGAAGAAACACAAGCTGGAATCAAGATTGCCGGGAGAAATATCAATAACCTCAGATATGCAGATGACACCACCCTTATGGCAGAAAGTGAAGAGGAACTAAAAAGCCTTTTGAGGAAGGTGAAAGTGGAGAGTGAAAAAGTTGGCTTAAAGCTCAACATTCAGAAACTAAGATCGTGGCATCCGGTCCCATCACTTCATGGGAAATAGATGCGGAAACAGTGGAAACAGTGTCAGACTTTATTTTGGGGGGTTCCAAAATGCTGCAGATGGTGACTGCAGCCATGAAATTAAAAGACGCTTACTCCTTGGCAGGAAAGTTATGACCAACCTATATAGCATATTCAAAAGCAGAGTCATTACTTTGCCAACAAAGGTCCGTTTAGTCAAGGCTATGGTTTTTCCTGTGGTCATGTATGGATGTGAGAGTTGGACTGTGAAGAAGGCTAAGCACCGAAGAATTGATGCTTTTGAACTGTGGTGTTGGAGAGTCTCTTGGACTGCAAGGAGATCCAACCAGTCCATTCTAAATGAGATCAGCCCTGGGATTTCTTTGGAAGGAATGATGCTAAAGCTGAAACTCCAGTACTTTGGCCACCTCATGCGAAGAGTTGACTCATTGGAAACGACTCTGATGCTGGGAGGGATTGGGGGCAAGAGGAGTAGGGGACGACAGAGGATGAGATGGCTGAATGGCATCACTGACTCGATGGACATGAGTCTGAGTGAACTCCGGGAGTTGGTGATGGACAGGGAGGCCTGGCGTGCTGCGATTCATGGGGTTGCAAAGAGTCAGACACGACTGAGCAACTGATCTGATCTTATCTGATCTGAATACAATAATTCCAAATTATACCCAAATCTCAAAAAAAAAAAAAAGCAATATAAATAAATATTGTGGTAAAGTTGTATTTTATATTAACAAAGTTAAAAAAATTCTAAATATCTTTCATATACTGTCAAGAAACTAGGATGATATTGTGGTTAAAATCTCACATTTAGAGACAGACAGTCCTTGGGTCAAACCTTAGCTCCATCATTTATGATATGTGCTACTCAATTCTGCAAGTGTGAAACGGAAATAGCTACCTTGTGGACTAGAAGTGAGAAGACAATAAGTTAATGTATATAAGCTGTATAGCACAGTACATTTAATTAGTGATTTACAAAGGCTAACTTAAAAACTAGTGACATGACACTTTGTTACAATTCTTAAAAACTACATTGACATGGAAACATAATACAGTCTTTATTTTTATCAAAATATTAAAAATGTATCAAGAATTCCCTGGTAGTCCAGTAGTTACAACTCTGTGCTTCTACTGCTGGGAGCCTGGGTTCGATCCCTGGTCAAGGAACTAAGATCCTACAAGCCACATGGTACGGCCAAAAAAAAAAAATTTTTTTTTAAGTATCTGTTAAAACATGTGGAGTAAACTTGCAAAAAGAGGCAGGAGACAACTGTGTTATCTCTGCAGTGATTTTTGCTTTTACCTTGGTACTCGCAAATGCTTGATTCAATATTCTATCAAAAACATAAAACATCTTGTTAAATGGGAAAACTATTTTCTAAAAATGTGGTTTGAATATGCATCCAAATAAAGCACTATTATTCTCTATGAAAAACAGACATTGAGTCTTTTCAAACACTGTACATCTTTCAGAGCACTCTATGATGCCAATCAACTGCTATATAGAAATGAAAATAAACGTAAAATTAAGCTAGACCTCAATCATTTTACAATTCCAAATGTCTCTGATATAAAATACTCAATGTGACAAAGTGATAGAATTACGTTCCATAAGACGAGAAACAGTATCAGTCTCAGGGTGCTATAGTCATGCTGTGTACAGTTATCAGTGGGAGATTTCAGACAACACAAAGCAAAGTCTTCCTGATAAAACTTAATATGCTATTTCTTCAAAAATGAACAAATAACGAACATGAATCCTTGAGCAAACAAGCCAATGGAAGGGCAAACACTCATGATTCCTGATACTGGCCCTCTCGGATGAGCCTTCAGATTACCATGGAATGTGCCTGCCATTTTCACATTCCCAGCATTCCAGCCATGATGCTAGCACCAATTTCCAGCAGAAACTTAATCTGTCTTATACTCCAGCTGTGAACTTGGATTTCCATACCACACTTCCATAGAATAATTTTCTGAGGGCATTATTTATAATAGCAAAACATTAGAAAAATCATAAATATCTAACAATATGGGAAAGATTAAGAACAATAAATAAATATTACATACATCCGGTAATATAATGTTAAGTAGCCTCTGAAGTAATATATACCAAGTTTTTATGGAGTGTATTTCTGACATAACAGTATGCTAAAAAAAAATCAAACTAGAAAATTGTATAAAATGTAGAAAAAACTTGTAAAGAAGTATGTCTTTGTTGGCATTTTAGGTAATCTCTCTCATTCTTTATCATTCTTTTTACATTTTTTTTTGCATTGTTATTTTTTATTTTTTTTTTTTTTAATTTTATTTTATTTAACTTTACAATATTGTATTGGTTTTGCGATATATCAAAATGAATCTGCCACAGGTAGTATATCTAATTCAAAAATCTTCATTTTCTGGAAAATGAAAGGAATCTAAGAACTTAATTAAGTAATTTAGTCATGGTTTCACAAAGACATAGAAACCCAAGCCAAAATTCCTCTTTTCCACAGTACTATCTTGCTTATCCTTCAGTTCAGTCACTCAATCATTTCTGACTCTTTGCGACCCCACAGACTGCAGTACACCAGGCTTCCCTGCCCATCACGAACTCCTGGAGCTTGCACAAACTCATGTCCATTGAGTTGGTGATGACATCCAACAATCTCATCCTCTGTTTTCCCCTTCTCCTCCTGCCTTCAATCTTTCCCAGAATCAGGGTTTTTTTCCAAATGAGTCAGTTCTTCGTATCAGGTGGTCAAAGTATTAGTTTCAGCTTCAGCATCAGTCCTTCCAATGAATATTTAGGACTGATTTCCTTTAGGATGGACTGGACTGGTTGGATCTCCTTACAGTCCAAGGGACTCTCAGGAGTCTTCTCCAACACCACAGCTCAAAAGCATCAATTCTTCAGCACTCAGCTTTCTTCACAGTCCAACTCTCATATCCATACATGACCACTGGAAAAACCATAACTTTGACTAGATGGACCTTTGTTGGCAAACTAATGTCTCTGCTTTTTAATAAACTGTCTAGATTGGTCATAGCTTTTCTTCCAGGGAGCAAGCATCTTTCAATTTCATGGCTGTAGTCACCATCTGCAGTGATTTTGGAGCCCCTAAAAATAAAGTCTGTCCTTGTTTTCATTGTTTCCCCATCTATTTGCCATGAAGTGATGGGACAGATACCATGATCTTCATTTTTTGAATGCTGAGTTTTAAGCCAGCTTTTTCACTCTCCTTTTTCACTTTCATCAAGAGGCTCTTTAGTTCCTCATCACTTTCTGCCATAAGGGTGCTGTCATCTGTGTGTCTGAGGTTATTGATATTTCCCCTGGTAATCTTGATTCCAGCTTGTACTTCATCCAGCCCTGCATTTCTCATGATGTACTCTGCATATAAGTTAAATAAGCAGGGTTACAATATACAGCTTTAATGTACTCCTTTCCCAATTTGCAACCAGTCTGTTGTTCCATGTCCAGTTCTAACTGTTGCTCCTTGACCCGCATACAGATTTCTCAGGAGGCAGGTAAGGTGGTCTGGTATTCCCATCTCTTTTAAGAATTTTCCAGTTTGTTGTGATCTACACAGTCAAAGGCTTTGGTATAATCAATAAAGCAGAAGTAGATGTTTTTTGGAATTCTCTTAATTTTTCTATTATCCAGCGGATGTTGGCAATTTGATCTCTGGTTCCTCTGCCTTTTCTAAAACCAGCTTGAACATCTGGAAGTTCTCAGCTCACATACTGTTGAAGCTTAGCTTGGAGAATTTTGAGCATTACTTTGCTAGCGTGTGAGATGAGTGCGATTGTGCCGTAGTTTGAGCATTCTTTGGCATTGCCCTTCTTTGCAATAGGAATGAAAACTGACCTTTTCTAGTCCTGTGGCCACTACTGAGTTTTCCAAATTTGCTGGCATATTGAGTATAGCACTTTAACAGCACCATCTTTTAACTGAAATAGCTCAGCTGGAATTCCATCACCTCCACTAGCTTCTTTCATAGTTATGCTTCCTAAGGCCCACTTGACTTCACGTTCCAGGATGTCTGGCCCTAGGTGACAGCTAGGTGCTTCTCTTTGGGTGCATATAATTACCATTTAGAATAAATCATCTGTCCATATTTTTACCTTGATTTCACTATCTTCAAGCAAGCCCATCATGTCCAAAGACAGTGTAAATTCAGCTACTTGTTCCTATCCTTTTAAAACAGTGTCACTGGGCTTGACTGCAAATGATTAAGCTTTGCATGTACCAAGGCTTTGCATGTTGACTCACAATTAATGGGCTTAGCATCTATATAAATTTTGGAGGGGCTTCTCACCAAGGTAAAAGATTGATTTGGGGTCCCATGGAGGCAAATGGGAAACAGTTTGGCCATTAAATACTTAAAAGGACAAATAGGCAGAATATCTTTGTGCTTCTGGAAGAAAGACTGAAAATCTGTAATAAAGAATGACCTAGGACACTAGTTTTCAACAAGTGGTCCTGGACAGCACATTAGCATTACCTGGCAACTTATTATTTCTCAACTCACCTCCACGTTCTTACTGAATCAGATCAACTGAGAGTAGGGCCCAGCAATCTGTGATTTACCAAACCTTCCAGACAATTCTGATACACACAAAATTTGAGAATCATAGTTCTAGCAAATCAGCAGATATTATGGTCAAGTTTTGCCAAAAGTACATTCCTTAAACATTCAGGCAAAGAGTCTCTTTACCTTCTGTTAAGTATAAAATACAGAGTGAACAATTAGAGAGTCAAGGCAGGCTAAGAGACATCTTTGCCCTCTACGCCCTTTAATCACTTGTTTGGTCACTCTGATAACAAGATGGAATGCTAAGTGGATTTTTTAAATTCCTAAAGTTCCCGGCTCTAAATAGATCATTTTGTTGCACAGATGATGAGATTCACATATGATTTTCATATTTTTCCTTAGTGAAAGAGCTGGAAAGAGTTTTTATTATTATTAAAGGCTATTATTAACTTATTAGCAGAATTCGTCTTTCTTTGGAAACATAGACATCACTGACTTGACCCCTCTGATACAAGGTTACAGGGAACTTTCACTAGAGGTGGTGGGCCTGTGAGTTCTGTTCTTCAGTTGATAGACACAGCCCAAAGCACATTTCATTTAGCTCTACAACAGTTATTTCCTATAAAGCACTCACTATTTTTTCTCTAAACTTCAAAGAAGCAAATGATGCCAGAATATCTGAAGTATTCAGCTCTGTTATTAATATATTTACAGGTTTATTTTTTCAATGGCTTATTCATTTAATTGTGTACCTACTAGGTATACACAAGACACTGTCCTAGGCACAGTATAAAGAACAAACAGATGAATAAAATACTTCCTGTTCTACAAGAAGTTTATCATATAGAAGGAGAGATGAGATTAACAGACAAAAACTATTAAAAAATAAAACACAAGTATAAACTAGGCATCAGAGGTGTAGGAATAATGAGTGATGAGGCCTTAGTGAACTTGTTTATCATTTTGAGTTTGAGGGGAATTTATGGGTTAATTTTGGAGAAGGAAATGGCAACCCACTCCAGCGTTCTTGCCTGGAGAATCCCATAGACAGAGGAGCATGGCAGGCCATGGTCCATGGGGTTGCAAAGAGTCAGATACAAAACTGAGCAAATGACACTATGGGTGAGTTTAGATATTCATTTGGATTTTAAGATATGGTAGAAAGGAGGAAATTCTAGGATACAAGTCTAAATAACACTGCAAAGTAGAAAGCTTTGCAATGGGATCAGGCAGAGGTGAGTAGGTTAATCAAAGTGGTTCTCCATCCCACCCATACATTAATATCACCTTAAAGTGAAAGTCGCTCAGTCATGTCTGACTCTTTGCAACCCCATGGTCTATACAGTCTATGGAATTCTCTAGGCCAGAATACTGGAGTGGGTAGACTTTCCCTTCTCCAGGGGATCTTCCCAACCCGGGGATCAAACCCAGGTCTCCCGCATTTCAAGCAGATTCTTTACAAGCTGAGCCATAAGGGAAGCTCAAGAATACTGGAGTGGGTAGCCTATCCCTTCTCCAGGGGATCTTCCCTGGGATACTTTAAAAAAAACCTGATGCCTGATATCCAGAGAAAACTATAATTCAAAAAAGATACATGCACCCCTGTGTTCACTGCAGTGCTGTTTGCAACAGCCAAGATATGGAAACAACGTGAATGTCCATCAGCAGATGAACGGATAAAGAAGTGGTACATATAGACAATGGAATATTACTCAGCCATAAAAAAGAATAAAATAATGTCATCTGTAGCAAGATGGATGGACCTAGAGATTAGTATACTAAGTGAAGTAAGTCAGAAAGACAAATATCATATGATATCGCTTATATGCATAATGTAAAATATGACACATATGAACTTATCTACAAAGTAGAAATAGACTCACACATAAGACAACAGACTTCAGGTGCAGGTTTCAGGGGCAGGGAGGGATGGATGGGGAGTTTGAGATTAGCAGATATAAACTACTATAAAGGAATAGATAAACAACAAGGTCTTACTCTATAGCACAGGGAACTGTATTCAATATCCTATGATAAACTCTAATGGAAAAAGAATGAGAAAGTATGTATACATAACTGAATCACTGCTGTACAGTAGAGATTAACACAACATTGTAAATCAACTGTGCTTCAGTAAAATAAATTTTTAAAAAAGAACTCAGGTAAAATAAGAACTTTAGGCCAATAAAGTTAAGATTTTCTTTTTAAAGTGATGTCCAAATCCAACTCTCTGACCCCGCAATTCTGACAAAATTTTCTAAGTGGGTCCTGGGCATTGGCTTCTTTAATTTCTACATTTCCTAGGTAATTCAAGTGTAGGAACAAGCCTGAGAGCCATGCTATCGCAGGGGTATGGAGGTATCCAACTCCATGATGGGAAGTGCAGAATGTTGGGCTAAGAAATTTGCATTCTGCTTCAGTTCAGTCGCTCAGTCGTGTCCGACTCTTTGTGACTCCATGAATTGCAGCACATCAGGCCTCCCTGTCCATCACCAACTCTCGGAGTTTACTCAAACTCATGTCCATCAAGTCGGTGATGACATTCAGCCATCTCATCCTCTGTCGTCCCCTTCTCCTCCTGCCCCCAATTCCTCCCAGCATCAGAGTCTTTTTCAATGAGTCAACTCTTTGCATGAGGTGGCCAAAGTATTGGAGTTTCAGCATCAGTCCTTCCAATGAACACCCAGGACTGATCTCCTTTAGAATGGACTGGTTGGCTCTCCTTGCAGTCCAAGGGACTCTCAAGAGTCTTCTCCAACATCACAGTTCAAAAGCATTAATTCTTCAGCACTCAGCTTTCTTCACAGTCCAACTCTCACATCCATACATGACTACTGGAAAAACCATAGCCCTGACTAGACAGACCTTTGTTGGCAAAGTAATGTCTCTGCTTTTGAATATGCTATCTAGGTTGGTCATAACTTTCCTTCCAAGGAGTAAGCGTCTTTTAATTTCATGGCTGCAATCACCATCTGCAGTGATTTTGGAGCCCAAAAAAATAAAGTCTGACACTGTTTCCACTGTTTCCCCATCTATTTCCCATGAAGTGATGGGACCGGATGCCATGATCTTCGTTTTCTGAATGTTGAGCTTTAAGCCAACCTTGTCACTCTCTTCTTTCACTTTCATCAAGAGGCTCTTTAGTTCCTCTTCACTTTCTGCCATAAGAGTGGTGTCATCTGCATATCTGAGGTTATTGATATTTTCCCGGCAATCTTGATTCCAGCCTGTGCTTCTTCCAGCCCAGCGTTTCTCATGATGTAGTCTGCATGTAAGTTAAATAAGCAGTGTGACAATATGCAGCCTTGACGTACTCCTTTTCCTATTTGGAACCGGTCTCTTGTTCTATGTCCAGTTCTAACTGTTGCTTCCTGATCTGCATTCTGCTTACTGCTGCTGCTGCTAAGTCGCTTCAATCATGTCCGACTCTGTGCGACCCCATAGATGGCAGCCCACCAGGCTCCCCTGTCCCTGGGATTCTCCAGGCAAGAACACTGGAGTGGGTTGCCATTTCCTTCTCCAATGCATAAAAGTGAAAAGTGAAAAGTGAAAGTGAAGTCGCTAAGTCATGTCGGACTCTTAGCAACCCCATAGACGGCAGCCTACCAGGCTCCTCTGCCCATGGGGTTTTCCAGGCAAGAGTACTGGAATGGATTGCAGACATAAAAATCATTGAACACTTCTCCAGAGGGAACTGACGGGAGCAGAGCTATGCTTACGGAATATTAAACTGGCACTTGTGGGACTTCCCTGGTGGTATAGTGGTTAAGATTCTGCCTTCCAATGCAGCGGGTGTGGGTTCGAAATCTGGTCAGGGAACTAAGATCCCACATACTGCAGGGTGAATCCGAAAATGAAAATAAATAAATAAATAAATAAACCTTGAAAAAAAACTGGGAATATTGGAGATCAAAATGAAATATTTAAAAAATAAAAATAAAATTAACTGGCATCTGTGGTGAAGATGTATAATATAAGGAAGAGACCAGCATCTGGGAGAGTAATTGTTACTGTGATGTCACTAGGGAGGCACAGGAACTGTAAGGAGTGTGGAGTCATGGCTGAGAAGGCATATCACAGGGTGTGGTGTCTGTTGTGTGTTATGGTGAAGGAGAGAGAGGATCTGATGATAAGCTTTAGAGTCTACAAGGCTGAGGGCTCACAGTCAGCATTACTAGTTAAGAAAAACATTCCCAGAGAATGGAAGCATCATGCATTATCCACCATTTATACATATCGAGGTCCTGGGACATACAAATGAAAACATCTATCAGGTACTAGGAAAATCAATGCTTTCTCAAGACTCTGCCTATAGGTGACAGATTAGGATTCAACATTATTTTTAGGTTATCCCTAGAGAAACTTTCTTGAGATATAAGTGACATCTAACATCATGTTAATTCAGTGTGTACAACATGATATTCTCTCTCTCTCTCTACATACATATATCTACTAAGCACATATATATGCTATGTGCTTAGTCACTTCAGTCATGTCCAACTTTTTGTAATCCATGGATGGCAGCACACCAAGCTCCTCTGTCCATAGGATTCTCCAGGCAAGAATACTGGAGTGGGTTGTCATGCCCTCCTCCAGGGGATTTTCTGACCCAAGGAATCCTCCTGCATTGAAGGCAGATTCTTTATCACTGAGCCACTGGGGAAGCGTGTGTGTGGGGGGTTGTGTGTGTGTATGAACTGTGAACTTCCAGATGTCCAAGCTGGATTTAGAAAAAGCAGAGGAACCAGAGATCAAATTGCCAACATCCGTTAGATCATAGAAAAAGTAAGAGAATTCCAGAAAAACATCTACTTCTGCTTTATTGATTATGCCAAAGCCTTTGTCTGCGTGGATCACAATACACTGGGGAAAATTCTGAAAGAGATGGGAATATGAGACCACCTTACTTTCCTCCTGAGAAATCTATATGCAGGTCAAGAAGCAACAATTAGAACCGGACATGAAACAATAGACTGGTTCCAAATTGGGAAAGAAGTACGTTAAAGCTGTATATTGTCACCCTGCTTATATAACTTTTTTGCAGAGTATATCCCATGAAATGCACGGTTGGATGAAGCACAAACTGGAATCAAGATTGCTGAGAGAAATAACCTCAGATATGCAGATGACACCACTCTTACGGCAGAAAGTGAAGAGGAACTAAAAGCCTCTTAATGAAAGTGAAAGAGGAGAGTGAAAAATCTGGCTTAAAACTCAACATTCAAAATTACTGCAGATGGTGATTGCAGCCATAAAATTAAAAGATGCTTGCTCCTTGGAAAAAAAGCTATAACCAATCTAGACAGCTTATTAAAAAGCAGATACATTACTTTGCCAACAAAGGTTCATGTAGTCAAAGTTATGGTTTTTCCAGTAGTCATGTATGGATGTGAGAGTTGGACTATAAAGAAAGCTGAGCGCCAAAGAATTTATGCTTTTGAACTGTGGTGTTGGAGAAGACTCTTGAGAATCCCTTGGACTGCAAGGAGATCCAACCAGTCCATCATAAGGAAAATCAGTCCTAAATATTCATTGGAAGGACTGATGCTGAAGCTGAAACTCTAATACTTTGGCCACCTGATGAGAAGAACTGACTCATTGGAAAAGACCCTGATGCTGGGAAAGATTGAATTCAGGAGAAGGGGAGACAGAGGATGAGATGGTTGGATGGCATCACCGACTTGAAGGACATAAGTTTGAGCAAGCTCTAGGAGTTTGTGATGGACAGGGAAGCCTGGAGTGCTGCAGTCCATGGGGTCACAAAGAGTTGGACACAACTGAGTGACTGAACTTCCTGATATATATAGTAGAAGTTGCTCAATTGTGTCTGACTCTTTGAAACCCCATGGACTGTACAGTCCATTGAATTTTCCAGGCCAGAATACTGGAGTGGGTAGCCATTCCCTTCTCCAGGGGATCTTCCCAACCCAGAGATCAAGCCCAGGTCTCCCACAATGTAGAAGGATTCTTTACCAGATGAGCTACCAGGAAGCCATATATATGTATTTATAGTATGTGTGCGTGCACACATGTGTGCATATTAAATAATAATAACCACAATAAATCTAGTTGAGATCTGTCACCACACACAGAATTATGCCTTTTTTTTTTTTTGGTAATGAGAACCTTTACAATATACTGTCTTAACAACTTTCAAATATACAATATAGTATTATTAACTATAGTCACCATGGCTTAGATGGTAAAGAATCTGCCTGCAATGCAGGAGCCCTGGGTTCGAACCCTGGGTCAGGAATATCCTCTGAAGAAGTAATGGCAACCTACTCAGCATTCTTGCTTGGAGAATTCTATGGACAGAAGAGCCTGGTGGACTACAGTCTATGGGGTTGAAAAGAGTTCGACACCACTGAGTGACTAACATTACTACTACACTAACTACAGTTACCATGTTATATAATACATCTCCAGAATTTATTTATGACTGGAAGTTTGTCCCCTTTGACCACCAACTCCAGCCTCCAGCAGCTGCTAATTTGTTTTTCAGAAGCGATTTTTCAATCCACAGAGTAGAAACGTTTCTTTGAGGGAGTATCAAGTCACGTGGAAGATAAGATGACTAGGGATAAACATATTGGAGAAAACTGTCATCTGGAAGAAGAACATAAAGAAGGATGGGACAGGAAGGTGGGAGAAGCAGGCAAGGCACAATTACGGAAATTAAGAGATGGGAATACCAGACCACCTGACCTGCCTCTTGAGAAACCTGTATACAGGTCAGGAAGCAACAGTTAGAACTGGACATGAAAAAACAGACTGGTTCCAAATAGGAAAAGGAGTACGTCAAGGCTGCATATTGTCACCCTGCTTATTTAACTTATAAGCAGAGTACATCATGAGAAATGCTGGGCTGGAGGAAGCAGAAGCTGGAATCAAGATTTCTGGGAGAAATATCAATAACCTCAGATATGCAGATGACACCACCCTTATGGCAGAAAGTGAGGAGGAACTAAAGAGCTTCTCGATAAAAGTGAAAGAGGAGAGTGAAAAAGTTGGCTTAAAGCTCAACATTCAGAAAACTAAGATCATGGCATCCGGTCCCATCACTTCATGGGAAATAGATGGGGAAACAGTGGAAACAGTGTCAGACTTTATTTTTTGGGGCTCCAAAATCACTGCAGATGGTGATTGCAGCCATGAAATTAAAAGATGCTTACTCCTTGGAAGGAAAGTTACGACCAATCTAGACAGCATATTAAAAAGCCGAGACATTACTTTGCCAACAAATGTCCATCTAGTCAAGGCTATGGTTTTTCCAGTAGTCATGTATGGATGTGAGAGTTAGACTATAAAGAAAGCTGAGTGCTGAAGAATGATGCTTTTGAACTGTGATGTTGGAGAAGACTCTTGAGAGTCCCTTGGACTGCAAGGAGATACAACCAGTCCATCCTAAAGGAGATCAGTCCTGGGTGTTCATTGGAGGGACTGATGTTGAAGCTGAAACTCCAATACTTTGGCCACCTGATGCAGAGAGCTGACTCATTTGAAAAGACCCTGATGCTGGGAAAGATTGAGGGCAGGAGGAGAAGGGGATGACAGAGGATGAGATGGCTGGATGGCATCACTGACACAATGGACATGGGTTTGGGTGGACTCCGGGAGTTGGTGATGGACAGGGAGGCCTGGTGTGCTGTGGTTCATGGGGTCGCAGAGAGTCGGATATGACTGAGTGACTGAACTGAACTGAACTGAACTGAAGAGAGAAAAGGGTTTGTAAGAAAATGGTGGACCCTATAGCACCCATTCAGTACTAGGACAAGTGTTTATTCCACTGGTTCATACTTTTCACCAAGTTTGGGAAACTCTGCTAGAGCAAGATCAAGGACATTAAGAAATTATCTCAGTGAATTTACATTAAATTTTAGTTTATTTTCTGCTCATGCTCAAATCTGCACTTCTACCAAAAATATTGCAATCATAAATACAGTGGCTGGATTTGTAACAAAATGGAGTTTCTTGGCAAATTCTGAAAGGATAATTGGGGAAGGTAGAGTGTGGTGTGGTGCAAGTCTGATTATTGAGGATTAAATAGAGAGAGATTACCAAGAGGGGGAAAAAAATCTCCTTTCCCTTGAGTCTTTGTTTCCCAAACTGGTTTTGACTTCTGCAAAGAGAATCTGTTAACAGGAAGTAACTTTAGCTAAAAATAAGATAGAAACCATACAGGATATCCAGAGGGAAACAGTAATTAAAGAGGAAGTGACTTGGGATGTTTCAACAATATTTATAACAATGAGAGTAGAAAGTAAAAGTGATATAAGGTCCTCTGTTTATTTTTTGAGTTGGTTTCTTCAATGTTGAGTTTCATGAGTTATGTGTATATTTTGCATATTAATCCTTTATCAGATAAAATTTTTCCAAATTTCAAAAAAAAAAAAACCAAAAATTGAGAGGCAGCCCTGAAAATCTGGTTCGATGCTCCCAAACTCCTACCAGTTTGAGGACAAGGTCTAAAATATTTCAAGCAGCTAAATCTGCTAACGCACTAGCATAGAAACACACTATGTCTGAAGTCTCCAAATTCCACACACTCTGTCTCTTGAAAGGTCCCATATGAAGGAGTTTGTTTTCCTTCCTGGAGTCTTTCTCCATCTAAATATGATACGAATATTTGTTTTTACAAATTCAACCTGTCATTTAAAGCACAGTTTAGTCTGTGGCAAAATCAAACAAAAAAGTCTAAATTTTCAAACAAACAAAAAATCCCCCAGTATTTTCAACTCTAAAGAAATATGAAGAGAACAAGGACCTGTAACAAATTACCTGATAAAAGTTCCATGCTGCATCTTTTTAAAAAAGTAGAAGCAGAAGAAAGTGCATTTAAAGTAACAGTACAAAGGATCTTCAAAGCGGCATTAAACATTTCCCAGCTATGGAAAACCCAAATACCCAATCTGGTTTCTATGAAACTTAAAAAGATCAAACAATTAGAAAGAAAGTAGGCTTGAAGGAGAAATGCTAGGGATTTCAGTAAACATCTGGTTACCATTTTCAATTGAAAGAACTAACCCACTTAAGGAAGTAGTTTAGTTTCTTTGGAGTAAAAATGAGACAGTGGCTTTTTGTTCCCTTTGCACAGTGGAGGGTAAAGGAAACATCAGAGTGGGGAGATCACTCATAACTCAGCTTCTATAAATAAGAAAGGTTTTTTTTTTTTTTTCCAAAACTAAAGTAAATTGAACTCGGATCCCTGTAGTATAAACAATTCAACCAAGTTAAGGTTAAATAAACATTCCTTGAGCGCTCCCCTGCCAATTAAGGAACACATTCTGTTTGGGAGTAAATACATCAGTAATTCTATGAGCGATGAGGAAAATAACAATAAACCCGAACACACAATTACTATGTGTCATGATACAATAAAATAGAACAGTGCAGCCCTATGCCATTTCTTTGATTCAGTTTCTTTTCTTTTCTAGTTTGATTAACTCAGGGCACAGAAGCGCTTCTGATACCGTCCAAAACCTATTACTTGCCTAATAAAAAACGTATGTCAAGTGCGTTCCAGGCAAAATACCGACAAAGCGAAACACTGTGCCTTTCAAATGTGACCTTTCCTCTTCTGTCTTCCTGCTGAACAGTCCTAGTGCATATTAAACTCAGGAAGGCAGCAGGGGTGCTGGTATGGGGCTGGAGGGGAAAAGGAATGAGTTCATTAGGCTCTCATATTGTAAAGCAGAAGAAGCATCTGCTGTCAACCTGCACCCCCAGCCTAAAGGGACCACTTCCAGTTCGGCCTTCGAGTCCACGTTTCTTCGCTCCATCTTAGCTTCCTGTTCCTCTCTTCTGCCAGAGGACAGGAGACTAAAGGCAAAGACTAAAGAAAAGGAATTCTAGAATAATAGAGGTTTAAAATCTTGTCTTGACTTGTGGACACAGTGGGAAGGAGAGGGTTGAAGAGAATAGCATTCCAGGGAATGATTGAATAGGGATAATCTAGAATAGGGAAGAATCGAGACAGTAGCATTGAAATATATACACTACTGCAGTGTGTAAGATAGATGGCTAGTGGGAAGCTGCTGTATAGCACAGGAGCTCAGCCTGGTGCTCCGTGATGACCTAGAGGGGTGGGATGGGGGGTGGTGGGAGGGAGGCTCAACAGGGAGAGGATATATGTATACATATTACCTGATTCATGTTGTATAGCAGAAACTAACACAACATTGTAAACCAATTGTACTCCAATTAAAAAAAATATTGTCCTGCTTCCTCTGATTTTGTGTGTATGAGTGTTAGAGCGCATCCCCAAACTGCAGATTTGAAAAAGGCTTTGATGCTGATTTTATGCATTCTCCTGAGTGATAAAGCAAGCCCTCTGCAGCATTCCTGCTTTGCTCTTATTCCATCAAAACTTCCTACTCTTTGAGCTGGGCTATTCCAGTGCTGGGTAAGTCTGATTGATACAATGGTCATCCTTCAACAGGTCCTGGGCCTTCTAGGGTTACTACAAATAAATCCTGTACTCAAGCGACCTTTAAACAGTGGGGATACAAAAATATTGGCCCAACTACTTGCAGGCCTCCCAGAAATGGTCTTTTCAATTGGAACAATCTATTTTCTTGTTCCTGCTACAGTTCTTGGTTTGTACTGCAACTGTAGAAATATGCCTCCTCGAGTATACATAAATAATTCCAAGCCAAAGATAAAATATACTCTGCATCAGAGTCTCCCGAACTACATATTACTTAGACTCTACCCTGGGTGCAAGCTTAAAACTTTTGGAAAATATTTATTCTCTCTTAGGCCACTATTCATTCTATGAACTAAAACAATGATTTACTAAATAGTACCTGGATGCTAGGAAAGAGACTTTGATGGTGACTTTCTTTTCCTTTAGAGACGTACATGCTGTAAAAATCTTGGGTCATATGACGCTTTTCAAAGCAAGGGACTAGAAGTGAATGTTTCACACAATGCTAAGAACTCACCGACAGGACCTAAATGACATGATAGGGGTTTTCACCTTTAATGCTCTCTACAGTCATGAGCAGCAAAAGATATAAGCTTACTTTTCCGTGTCCTTTACTGGAGAGCAGCTTTAGGTAACTCTGTGTGTTCCTCTGTTTTATGGAATATTAAACCTTCAATGAATCATTATCATCTCTAAGCAGATAGCCCGCACATCTACATCTCCCGCCTGACCTCCAGTCTCTGCTAAGTACATTTATGTGAAAATCTCAAGGCATCTGAGCCTGCACATGTTTAGAACTAAACACATCTGCCCTTCCTGCAAAAACAACAGGTTGAGGACACCGCTAAATATGTCAGAGGAGTCTTGAAATCCAAGGAAGGGGAAAACTGAAAAACAGACACAGGCATTAAAAACCTCAACAGTCTAGAATTGTTTGATGTATAAAGTATTAGCTTTATCTCCTACCACAGTTGTGGTTGCATTATTTTTGTTATATGAGCAGATTTGAACATGAGTAGAATATCAATGTTCCTTTAAATTTACATAAAAATGAAAGGCTGAAGAATTAAGTTTTAATGTGAAAGTTTAAGGTAGTTCACTATTTAAGGGGCTCAACTGTACTATTTCATCTTTATTTATTTATGTATTCTAATAAATATTTATCATGTGCCCCTATGTGGAGGGCATAGTTCTATGTGATGAGCTGAGCAGACAGGGTTCCTAATCTCAAGGAGTTGACAAATTTTTTTAGAAGTGAGGTTGTTTTTCCTAATGAAATGATCCAGGAAACCGTGTGTCAGAATTTCAGGAGGGTTAACAACCCAGATCGTTCATGAAAAAATATTAAGTTGGGAAGGAGACTTGAATAGGACTTAATAGGGAGATTTTAATGCAAAATTTCCAGTAGCAGCAAGCACCCTTCTGCTACTGGTAAGTTGTGTCCGACTCTTTGCAACCCTATGGACTATAGCCCACGAGGTTCCTCTGTCCATGGGATTTCCCAGTCAAGAATACTGGAGTGGGTTGCCATTTCCTTCTCCAGGGCATCTTCCTGACCAGGGATCAAATCCATGTCTCCTGCATTGCAGGCAGATTCTTTATCACTGAGCCATCAGGGAAGCCCCCCCTTTAATGTACCTCTCCACAAAGGAATCTTCACGATCTCCTTTCTGTATCTAGTTCCTGGCAGCAGTAGCAATATTATCTCCCATTTTTGGAGTGCCTACCACATACCATTCTCACAACAGTCTCAAAACAATCCATTTCAGAAGAGAAAAACGAGGGCTTTGAGAGGCCAACTTGTCCAGGGTAGTGTAACCATTAAGATAACACTGGGGACTCCACCCCAGGTTCAGTCTTACTCCACAGCTTATTCTCTTTAATTACCACAGTCCACTACCCTCCCCAAGAAAGCAATTATTGTGGTTAGGCTCTTCTTACTTGATTGAAATCTCAACTTCCTTATGGCTTCTTTTTGAATACAAATAAACTAAAGAAAAATCTGAAATACATTTTCCATTACAAAAGTTAAGATTGATCTGCAGTACTTGTTTTTTTCCACACAACCGGCAGAAACAGCTTTTGGCAAGTAGCCATTATAAATAAACCTTCAAAATGAGACTAAATTTCAAATGCTACATGGATGTGTTGGACATTTTTAAGAGTACAGGTGAATGTAAATAAATTTATGGGAGGGAAGAAACTATGAAATTATAAACAGGGAAGGAAATGGGCTTTTCCTTTTTTAAATACATTTTCCACAACATTAAGCAGTAGTAACATCTTGCTCTGCTAACTGTATCTTTAATAGTACATCCCAAGAACATAGCTGGGAAAATTACAGTGTCCTTCTTAGTGGGGGGAAAGCTGTAGCAATATTATTTAAAATATCATCTCTATAACACAATATAGCAAACGTATCAACACAAATATCGATAAATACTATTTATCACAGTATTAATCCTGTCTCTTCTTAGAGATGTTTTCATTATGTCATGCTGTCATGTCACACTCAGCTCACATCCACTTCGTCTGCAATACAAATGTTGCTCTAGCCCTTGACCGTACATAACATCATCAACTTAATAATCCTTTTAAAAAGTTGTTTTAAATGTACTATCTGGACATGTCAGAGATCAAGGGGAGGCACTACAGTGTCCCCTTCTTCCCGAGAGCAAAACCTCTCTCTACTCTTTCCCCTGTTGCCAAGCTGGGTATTTGGCAGCTCAAGCCAAAATTAGGCTCAAATTATGGTAGCTAAGAGGAATATCCAGTTTGAGCCCTACTTTTATACTTCCATCTTAGTAATCTTATTATTATATGTTTGACTATAAACCATCAAATCCTTTTTCAATGAGGTTTGAGTTAAGTTAAAAACCTAATCTATCTCAGTCCTTGAGTTTAACCACCATCATGAGATCAAATGACATAGAATTAGTCTAGATCCACAGGTCAGCAAACATTTTCTGTAAAGGACTCAATAACAACTATTTTAGGCCTTAAGAGCCATATAGTCTTTGTTGCAACTACTTAGCTCTGCTGTTATAGTACAAAAATGGTCAAAGACAGTACAAAAACAAATGAATGGCTGTGTTCCAATCAAACTTTGTTTATAGGCATTGGGCCAGATTTGGCCAGTGGGCCATAGTTTGTCAACTGCTGGCAAGAAAATTTATATAGTCTTTCACTTTTTATAGTTCTTCAAAGACCATTCTGTATAAAAGCCCCAAGTTACAAAAATAAGAGCAATCTGAAATCATAAGACAGTCAGTCTCCAATCCTGTAGCTTGGATAGCAGTTGGCATTTGTTTTTCACATGGACTATACAACACAACTCCAGTACTTTGGCCACCTCATGCGAAGAGTTGACTCATTGGAAAAGACTGTGATGCTGGGAGGGATTGGGGGCAGGAGGAGAAGGGGACGACAGAGGATGAGATGGCTGGATGGCATCACTGACTCGATGGACGTGAGTCTGAGTGAACTCTGGGAGTTGGTGAGGGACAGGGAGGCCTGGCGT
The DNA here is from genome assembly GCF_032452875.1 of Bos javanicus. Classification (NCBI taxonomy): domain Eukaryota; kingdom Metazoa; phylum Chordata; class Mammalia; order Artiodactyla; family Bovidae; genus Bos; species Bos javanicus. The sequence goes on along the minus strand of NC_083871.1, from coordinate 86,092,923 downwards.
GCTGCGATTCATGGGGTCACAAAGAGCTGGACATGACTGAGCGAGTGATCTGATCTGATCTGATCTGATCTGATACAACACAATTCAAAAGTGCAGGATATACTCAAGAGTGGGCAGAAAATTGCTAAATATGCTCTACCCTTCAAATATACATAAATAATTCTGATCCAGTGATGAAGTACCTTGAATCAGAGTCTCCTAGAAAACACCTTTCTTGGATGTCACCATGGGAACAGGTTAAGAGCTTTTGGGGGAATACCTGCTCTCTTTTAGGCCACTATTCTTTTCCATGTACCAGAGCACTGACTTACTATATAGTATCTAGATATTAGGAAAAGGAATAATTGGTTGGTCCTTCAATCTTTTCCTTTAGAGACATATATTCAGAGACTTCTATGGTCTTACAAACGCAGAAACAGAAGATATGTTTTTCCAAAGTAGGAGGCTAAAGGACGATAAATGTGTATGTTTCATAGTCTGCTGTTTCGTAGGCATAAATCTGTAAAGACAATTGTCCTCTTACTGTCCTCAAAATCAGCTTAAAGTTGAAATACTTATAAACAACTATACCAATAAATCTTCTCTATTAATAGTTCAATGGCATATAGCAAGCACACTTTTGTATCATTTTATTACAAAATGAACTCTAAAGATTGCTATTTTTTGAACCAGTAGTATATCCCTTAGGACAGTGTTCCTCAAACCAGGCTACACATCAGAATTACCTGTGTCTGTTTTTAACATACAAATTTCTGGGCCCCACTCCCAGACTACTGAATGAGAAATATTGGCTGGGCTTTACTTTGTTTCCTCCCAGAACTCTGATGGGTGTGGACAAAGTGATTAAATTCTCACCACATATTCTCGTGAAGTAAATATCATTACTGCCTTTAGTTTAATATATAAACTATGATAAGACTTAGAGAACAAGGCCAAATATATACAGATCTATTGTTGTTCTGGTTAGAATCACCAATATCTATTATATCACAGAACAGAATTAACCAGGGGAAAACATAATACCTATATTTGAATTTTCAACCTAAGACTGCTTACTTTTCCCTCCAATTAATGTTTACTAAATTAGTAATTAAATATAAGATGAAGCCCAAATATTACTCTTTAAGAACATATTATTCTTAATAGTAGAATGTTGCCTGCCTGGACTAGCACTCTTTTAAATTTTTTCCTAATTTTTATCCATTTCTAGCCTTAAAAGTTTTTTTTTTTTTTAAAGGGACCCTGAAAAAGGCCACCTGTGCTTCAAAGGATGGCACAAAAAAAGAGATAAGCAGAAATGATGGGGGAAAAGTCAAAACAGGACTAGAGAGCAGGTAGAATAAATGGATAGAACAGGGAAAATGTGTTTTATATTTATTTTCTTAAGACCAAAAATGTGTTTTATAAATGTGTCAACTCTGCACCTTGGTACTTAATAGCATTTGTAGAAGTGCTTCTTTTGTTTTTAAGGTAATCTTTTCAAATCTCAGGTTAGCAAACAGCAAATGATGAAAAGAAAGATAAGGAGAGTAGGTCTCCAGATCATTCTCAATTGCTTTCACTTCCACCAAGCTGCTTAGCATGGGGAGATGAAGTTTAAAGGGGCCAATTTAGGGTCCCACTCTCTGCCGCTGTACATGTAGTAAGACAAGCATAAGTTGAATATGTGAAACTAGAGCAAAATAAATTTTACACGAATTAAATCTCAAGAAATTATTTTTGACAGTAAGTGCTTCAATTCAAACAGTCTATAGATTAAATGTGTGGCCATGGAAAACAAGTTGCAATTTAAAAAGTGGCTTTTTTTCTATACGTTAGATAATCAGAAACGTATTAGATGATGGTCACGGAGATTTTTTATCTCAGGTATTCGATGCACAGGCTCTCACAATGAAAACTACAAAATCAAATGGAGAACCAACAATATCCCTTACTTGTGAAATTGCTACCCTTTCTTGAGGCCTATCCAGGAATAATATCTTACCATATAAAGCAAAAGAATAGCAAGAAAGAAGCAGTGAATGTTTTCAAAACTGAGGAAATGTAGGGAAAGCGAGCCAAATCAGTATTTACACTGACAAATTCCGGTGACACCATCTAGTTATCTTGTGCTACTGTGCCCAGCAGCTCCTCTGGCTGCCAGATTCTATTGCCTTCAGGCTTTCTTTGCACTTTCTTGGTATTTGGAAGCTGCAAAGTGATTCTCCTTTTTCTTATAAAACTGACCCAAAGGACATCAAGGGAGAGAAGAGACATATTCCTTGTTTTGCAGGTGGATAAAATGGAAATTGAAGTTGAAAGCACAGATAACCTGTGTTGTGCCCATATACAATGAGTAGCAGCACCGAGGGGGCAGAAAACACGTGAATTTCAGTGTTGTATTATCACAGTCAAGGCTTTGCAGGAGTCCAGGACCACAGCTTATGTGGCACAGGGTGGTGCTAATACAATCACCTTGTTCAGCGGTGGGCTAAAATAATTTATAGGATGAGAAGAAGACAAAGTGCTTTATATCTTTCCTTAAGTTTGGCAGCTATTCTGGTCAGTGGTGTTCTGACAATATCATTTATGGATGTTTTAGAACTTTCAGTTCAGTTCAGTTCAGTCAGACTCTTTGCGACCCCATGGACTGCAGCATGTCAGGCTTCCTTGTCCATCACCAATTCCCGGAGCTTGCTCAAACTCATCTCCATCAAGTTGGTGATGCCATCCAACCATCTCATCTTCTGTCGTCCCCTTCTCCTGCCTTCAATCTTGCCCAGCAGCAGGGTCTTTTCCAATGAGTCAGTTCTTTGCATCAGGTGCCAAAGGACTTTAGACTCCAGATGGGTCCTTCTTAGAACCAACCTCAGTGAGGTTTGTAAACTTTGTCTCCAGCTGCTTCCATATTCCATATCTTTCACCTCCCTTTTGCTTTTCTTATTTGCTTCCAAAAGCTTTAGATTAACATACTTCTCCTGGGGGCAGAGGCCGGCAAATGGCATTCCTGAAGACTCGTCTTAATGGACTGTATTCTGCACATTTTTAAGTCCTTTCTTTTCATCAAAGTAGATCTTTTGAGGCTTTTTCCCCTGGGAGCTTTGTTAGTGAACTAGCTTATAACTTTATCACCGACATTGTTAAAAAAAAAAAGGTGGTAAAGGGTGATCATGGCTAAGTGTTCCCAGCCTCTTTCATAACCAACGTAAACTAGCATTTTAAAAAGCAAAAGTGAAAGTCGGTCAGTCTCAGTTGTGTCCAACTCTTTGTGACCCCATGGACTATACAGCCCATGGAATTCTCTAGGCCAAAATACTGGAGTGGGTAGCCTTTCCCTTCTCCAGGGGATCTTCCCAAAGCAGGGATCAAACCCAGGTCTCCCACACTGCAGGCAGATTCTTTACCAACCACAAGGGAAGCCCTTAAAGAGCAAGGGGGGGCCTAATTAAAAAGCATGTGCTATGAGGATGTCAGGATGGCTGACACTGAAATGACAAATGAAAATTACTGTGGCACCGGGATCTATTTTCTCCCAGAAGCAAACACCATGGAGATCAGCAGTTGATTCAAATTACTTTTCCTCTCCTCCCTTTTGATAAATAGGAAAACAAACACACACTGTACCATCCTAAAAAGAAAACTCTGATTGGCCCACAGAGAATGAGTGCTCTACGTTCTGGTAGCTGTAAAATGATTGATTAATGCAGGAAAAGACCCTGATGCTGGGAAAGATTGAAGGTAGGAAGGCAAGGGGATGACAGAGGATGAGTTGGTTGGATGGCATCACTGACTCAATGGACATGAGTTTGAGCAAGCTCTGGGAGATAGTGAACAACAGGGAAGCCTGGCGTGCTGCAGTCCACAGGATCACAGAGTCAGACATAACTTAGTAACTGAACAACAACAAAGGGGTCAAAGAGGGAGTGAGCAACACGGAGATGAAGAGGACGAGCACAGAAGTGAGATCTGGAATCTGCGGGGTTCAAATCCTGCCCCTCCATCACCACAGTTTAAGATACAAGGTGCATCCCTGAACTATTCTAAGCCTTGGGTTCCTCTTCTGCAAGTGGGGGAGGGATGAATATTTCTTTCTTAAATTTATTGGAGTATAGTTGCCTTATAATGTTGTGTTAGTTTCTGCTGTGCAGCAAAGTGAATCAGTGATACATGTATCTATTCTTTTATAGATTTCCTTCCCATTGAGGTCACCACAGAACATTTACTGGGTAGCTCAGCTGGTAAAGAATCCACCTGCAATGCAGGAGACCCTGGTTCAATTCCTGGGTTGGGAAGATCCCCTGGAGAAGCGATAAGCTACTCACTTCACGTTGTTGGGTTTCCCTGCTGCCTCAGACGGTAAAGAATCAGCCTGCAATGCAGGAGACCCGGGTTTGATCCCTGAATCAGGAAGATCCCCCAGAAGGAGGGCATAGCAACCCACTCCAATATTCTTACCTGGAGAATCCCCTTGGACCAAGGAGCCTGGCGGGTTACAGTTCATGGCGTCGAAAAGAGCTGGACATGACTGAGCGACTAAGCACGCACACAGAGCACTGAGTAGAGTTTCCTGTGCTATACAGTAGGTTCTCACTAGTTCTCTATTTTATACATAGTAGTGTATATATGTCAACCCCAATCTCCCAGTTAATTCCACCCCCCTTACCCCTTGGTGTCCCTACATTTGTTCTCTATGTGTGTGTCTCTGTTTCCCCTTTGCAAATAAGTTCATCTACACCATCTTTCTAGATTCCACATACATGCGGTATTATACTAATCTGTTTTTCTCTTTCTGAATTATTCAATTCTGTGTGACAGTCTCTAGCTCTATCCAGGTCTCTGCAAATGGCACCACTGTGTTCTGTTTTATGGCTAAGTAACATTCCATTGTATATATGCACCATATCTTCTTTATCCGTGTCTCTGCTGATGGACATTTAAGTTGCTTCCATGTCTGGCTATTGTAAATAATGCTGGAATAAACATTGGGGTGCATGTATCTTTTCTTGGGGGTACTCAGAGGCTTTCAGTGAGGAGTAAATGAGGCCATGAATACAGAATACAATATGTCACATGGTTAGTCACTCAAGATCTGTCAGCTGTATTGTTACTGCCCTTTTTGACCCTCATCATCTACTCAACTTCCTTTTCAAATAACTTATTTAAGAACCTGTCTCTTATTTTTCACTTCAAATGATAGAAATAAAAAGTACTTGACTAGTAACAGTGTGTGAGATAAATATCTACACTTCTTTCGCATTTAGAGCCAATCTGTGATTCACATTTAAGTTGGCTTCTCAAAACAATTTCCAGCACATTCTACTTGCAGTCAGATGAAGTGGCAATTTTCTTAAAATATGGAGCAGTTCGGTGCTGGGCAGAACATGTATTCAGGCTCATAAACATAAACATTTTTATGCAGCATTTAAAGATGAACTATGTAACTCCAAAACGCTGCAAAAATATAAACAAAATAATTTCAGGAATAAAGAAATGCAGCTAAAGGACAATGGAGAGGAAGCTAAAAAAGAATCCAAGTTTTCTATGGTGCAAGAAAGTTGATCATGGGTAAAAATTTGTTCTTGTGAATTTTTTTAGAGGAAGACAGTAGCACATTCCAGGAAGTATTTACACTAGATGACAAGCAACTTTGGTAATTACTCCTGATTCTGACCTTTTTCTAGTAGCCCAGGGTCGGCACCGAGCCTTTCTTCAGAGATGACAACCGTATAGTGATGCTGAGTGAGAATGCTCCGGTGGAGCTGAAGCTCCCTTTGGCTGGAGGAAGAAGGCCTGTAGAGAACAGCCCTTCTGCCATGGCTGCTGAAGTGGATCTCAACTGACTGTTTGATCTACAGGGGGAAAAAAAAAAAAAGAAGGTGTAAAAATTCAAGAGGAAAACAGGAGCACATTTCCTTTGAAGGAGATCATTAATGTAAATCGGGAGCCATTCAGAAAGTTGACTTTGAAGGTTTTCTCCGGCAATGCTCTGAAAGGCGCATCAAGGACAAAAGCAACCTCATTTGTGAGAGCTGAAGGTGAACTGTATTTTTCTCACTATTCCAGAAAGATGAAGATTTCAAGCCATTAAATACAGAGTTCCTGGCGGAATACTGTGATATACCGAGCTCAACTCTGCCTGAAAAATAGAAATTAATAGCGATGCTTTTCATCTGCATTGTGCTTTTCTGTAATAGTTCCAGCTGCCTTATCTTTTAATAGTTCTTTTAGGTAAACACAGTAGAGGAAACAGACCCAGGGAGGATGGATTTTGTGCCGGAAGGACATGGGGGACAGCTGAAAAGCAATCCCAGAGCTCTCTGCAGGCACAATGCTGTCACTTCTCTCCATCAGGATGCAGCAAAATTTCAGTGCCTCTCACTGAGACAGGATGGATCTTCATGTGAGAAGAGGAGGGTATCACTCAAGAACCATAGATTTTAGGCTCTTCCTTCAGCTGTTGATTGCTCCTCCAAATAAATATTCTTTCTTACAATGATGCTTGAAGTATCATTAACAAAAGGGAAGTTTTGAATTGGCAAGTAGAAAGAATGCTGACAATGAAATTCATTATATGGTTTAAGCCATTCCTAGTGACTCAGACAGTAAAGAATCTGCCTGCAATGCAGGAGACTCTGGTTGATCCCTGGGTCGGGAAGATCCTCTGGAGAAGGGAATGGTTACCCACTCCAGTGTTCTTGCCTGAAGAATTCCATGGACAGAGGGCCTGGCAGTCTACAGTCCATGGGATTACAAAGAATCAGACAAGACTGAACGACTGAAATACACACACACATACACATATGGTCTAATGCAGATACTGTGTGTTTTCCTGAAAATTTTTGTGATTAAACCTTGATAAAGTAGACATTTTTTACAACTGAAGGGAATGATAAGATTGGGTGGAAGTTAGGGCAAAAAAAATGGGAGAGGCCAAAGAAGAAGAGACAAAGGGTTGGAGAAGGCAGTTGAGGGGAAAGAGGTAAAAAATGAAATTAGGAATCCACATTACTTTCAGTGGCAGCTCTGAATCAAATTGTCCATTGGCCCTCAAACATAATTTGTACCATGTCTTTCACTCCTTAAATTTCTTCATTATTTCCCATTACTGACCGAATCAATTCCACATCTTTATCACAGAATGCAGGCCACCTGAACTTAAACCCCATCTTCCTCCCCTGGTCATGTCACACTTTTAATCATTTCCATTCCTAATCCTAACCTGCTACTTCATACAGACTCCACTGTGCCTTCTCACTACAAATCCTTCCTCTCTCTCCATTCTTCCATTTAGCAAACTCCAAATCAAGCAGTACCTCTTTGGAAAATTTTCATTGACAAACATCCTTCCATCAGCACTTACAAAATTGTGTGTCTCTCTGATTTGAGTTCCCTAACATGCAGCCTGCATTGCCCCTGTGTCTTTGGTAAACACTGCTGCTGCTACTGCTAAGTCGCTTCAGTCGTGTCCGACTCTGTGCGACCCCATAGTCGGAAGCCCACCAGGCTCCCCCTTCCTTGGGATTCTCCAGGCAAGAACACTGGAGTGGGTTGCCATTTCCTTCTCCAATGCATGAAAGTGAAAAGTGAAAGGGAAGTCGGTCAGTCATGTCCGACTCTTCACGACCCCATGGACTGCAGCCTACCAGGCTCCTCCATCCATGGGATTTTCCAGGCAAGAGTTCTGGAGTGGGGTGCCATTGCCTTCTCCGTGGTAAACACTACACATTCAATAAATGACCATATCAAGTAAAATAATGGACCATAATGCTCTATCAAGATCTGATCTTTGAAGATATGTATGAAAAGAAAGAAGAAACAGATTTAGATTGTTAATCCTTTGAAGGCAGGCACCATATTCTACTTTTCATTACATACAAATGATGGCTATATGAAAATCAATCTACAAAGCATGATATAGTGCAGAAGGACACAAAATCTGCAGCCAGGAGGCCGGCTTTGAATCTCTTGGTTCCACCAGCACTAATCCTATGACCTTGGACAGTACCTTCTTCCTAAGGCGGCTTCGAGGATTAAGGAGTTAGTATTTGTAAAGTGCTTAGAACTGTGCCTGGCATATGTGCTTAGTCCCTCAGTCGTGTCTGACTCTTTGTGACCTTACGAACCGTAGCCCACCATGCTCCTCTGTCTATGGCAATTCTTCAGGCAACAATACACAAGTGGGTTGCCACGCCTTCTTCCAGGGGATCTTCCCAACCCAGAAATCAAACCCAGATCTCCTGCATTGCAGGCAGATTATTTACCAGCTGAGCTACAGAGATCTGCCTGGCATATAAAAAGTGCTATATGTGTGTTTTTAAAATAATCATATGTCAAAAAGAGCAAAGAGTCGGGAACACGGTTTCCGTGCCTGAGCTTTGCCTGGCACATGCTAACACAGGTGTATAATATGTGTGTGATGAATACAAAGGGAAGAAAGAGAACACCAGCTACCAAAACTTCTTGTGCATGATACTTTGGGAAAACACAATCAGATATTTCCCCTTGTTGCTGCTGCTGCTGCTAAGTCACTTCAGTCGTGTCCGACTCTGTGTGACTCCATAGATGGCAGCCCACCAGGCTCCCCCGTCCCTGGGATTCTCCAGGCAAGAACACTGGAGTGGGTTGCCATTTCCTTCTCCAATGCATGAAGTGAAAAGTGAGAGTGAAGTCGCTCAGTCATGTCCGACTCTTCACGACCACATGGACTGCAGCCCACCAAGCTCCTCCATCCATGGGATTTTCCAGGCAAGAGTACTGGAGTGGGTTACCATTGCTTTATCCATTCCCCTTGTTAAAGGACTGCATTTTATTGATAATGAATCTATTTAAACTCAAGAATTTAACTGAAAATTGGAACATAATTACTCAGCAAATGTTGTGATTGTTTTAGTGATAAACTTTTTAGAAGGAGAATTTGAAACCAAATACAGGCTGAGTCTTTGGACTCAGGAGTCAGAGGGAACCAGTACCAAGAGCTCACAGGAGGCCAAAATAAACAAAGGTGGGTCTAGGTGAAAGGGGAAGACAGATGCTTCCAAATATATCAGTGTCACTCAAGCAAAACGCAGTGTCCAGAATTCCCTTCTCACATTATTTTCTTTCGAAATCACAGGATGCTCCTCTCAGTTACAGCTGGCTCGGATACAGGAGTGACTTCCCATGAGAAGACTGTATTTTCAAACTTTACCTTCTTATTAATTTGAAAGATATAATCCCTCTTCCTCACCCCTCCCCTAAATCAGGATCAGTTTATGTAAGAACACCATAACCTTACCAGCATTATCTTACAGACAGCATATTCTAAATAGAGTATTAATTACTGGCCATATTTTATCATAACCTTTATAACACATTGAAATTTTAACTCACGTCTCAGACTACAGAGAATAAATAGGAAATGAGTGTGTCCATCAAATTAGGTTGCATTATCCTGTAATACAAACTGCCCCTGTCCTTGTAATATTTATAACAGCCTGTATCAGCAGAATGGCCCAATACCAAGGGGCGAGAGCGGTTTCAGCCGGTTGGACAACAGGTGCACTACACTGCGTCTGTGAAATACAATTATGTCAACCGCACCAGCAAGTGCGGGATGATCAAACGCCCAGAGCAGCAGTTTTGGAAATGAGAGCTCCTGATGACTCCTACGATTTTGAGAATGTATTTTTAGCGGAAGAATACATTTAACCTGGCCATCACTACAACGACTGAACTTGAGACTTGCGGATCTGCTGGGGAGAATTTAGAAAAGAATGTGTGTTTCTGGCCATTTGACAGGCTGAACCCGGAGTCACTTCCCTGTCTCCCTTCTTCCTGAGAGATCTGCACAAAAGTCTGTCGGAAATAGCTTCGCTAGACTACACGAAAGTTATTTTCATACTGAACACTTACCATTTTTACTGGAAGGACTTCAATACCTGAAGTCTCTATGCTGCCTGAGGAAAAAGTGTTGTAATAAACTAGGTGGAGGAATAGATGCAGGGACATGGAGTAGAACAGCAGTGCGTGTGTGTATTAGATGCTCAGCAGCGTCCAACTCTTTGCGACTCCATGGACTGTAGCCCACCAGGCTCATCTGCCCATGGGATTCTCCAGGCAAGAATTGTGGAGTGGGTTGCCATTCCCTTCTCTAGGGGATCTTCCCAACCCAGGGATTGAAGCTAGATCTTCCGAATTCCGTCAGATTCTTTACCACAGAGCCATCTGGGAAGCCATCAGAACAGAGGAGGGTTGGGAATCAAAAATCTGGACTTGGGATTCTGGCTCTGCCCCTGGCATGCTTCCTCCACTGGGAGAGTGACAGTCATCTCCTCACATCAGAGTTTTCTCACATTTATAGTTGAAGTAACAAATCTTACTTCATGAGATTGTATGGGGAATTAAATCGTATTTCTATATGAAAGCATGCAGCACAGCATCCCCCCAATAAACCATGTGAAATATATACATGGAGGAAAAGGGGACGACAGAGGATGAGATGGCTGGATGGCATCACTGACTCAATGAACGTGAGTCTGAGTGAACTCAGGAAGTTGGTGATGGACAGGGAGGCCTGGCGTGCTGCGATTCATGGGGTCGAAAAGAGGCGGACACGACTGAGTGACTGAACTGAACTGAAAACTGAATAAAAATCATTATCATAATGTAACTGGTTTTACATTAGTAATTAAGTTTTTCAATTAATATAGTCTGGTCCCTGTCATAACTTCTATATATACCCTGGTAAATATTTCTCTCTGTAGGGCTTATCATCTTTTAAGGCAAAAATATGATTTCCTTATTATTTTATTGTCCATTTTCCCAAACCATAAAAGAAGGTAAAAGAAAGCATATATTTTTGTCTGTTTTGTTCATTTATGCTTCCCAAGCCGAAGAATGGTATACTTGGCACATAGCAGGCACATAATAAATTTTCTTTGAATGAATGAATACAACATATTTTTTTTTCAATGTGTAAAAGTCATTTTTATAAATACTAGCATGAAAAATTTGGATCAGTTCAGTTCAGTCGCTCAGTCGTGTCCAAATCCTTGCAACCCCATGAATCGCAGCACGCCAGGCCTCCCTGTCCATCACCAATTCCCGGAGTTCACTCAAACTCACGTCCATCAAGTCGGTGATGCCATCCAGCCATCTCATCCTCTGTTGTCCCCTTCTCCTGCTGCCCCCAATCCCTCCCAGCATCAGAGTCTTTTCCAATGAGTCAACTCTTCGCATGAGGTGGCCAAAGTACTGGGGTTTCAGCTTTAGCATCATTCCTTCCAAAGAAATCGCAGGGCTGATCTCCTTCAGAATGGACTGGTTGGATCTCCTTGCAGTCCAAGGGACTCTCAAGAGTCTTCTCCAACACCACAGTTCAAAAGCATCAATTCTTCGGCGCTCAGCCTTCTTCACAGTCCAACTCTCACATCCATACATGACCACAGGAAAAACCATAGCCTCGACTAGACGGACTTTTGTTGGCAAAGTAATGTCTCTGCTTTTCAATATGGTATCTAGGTTGGTCATAACTTTTCTTCCAAGGAGTAAGTGTCTTTTAATTTCATGGCTGCAGTCACCATCTGCAGTGATTTTGGAGCCCAAAAAAACAAAGTCTGACACTGTTTGCACTGTTTCCTCATCTATTTCCCATGAAGTGATAGAACCAGATGCCATGATCTTTGGTTTTTGAATGTTGAGTTTTAAGCCAACTTTTTCACTCTCCTCTTTCACCTTCATCAAGAGGCTTTTATTACCTCTTCACTTTCTGCCATAAGGGTGGTATCGTTTGCATATCTGAGGTTATTGATATTTCTCCTGGCAATCTTGATTCCAGCTTGTGTTTCTTCTAGCCCAGCATTTCTCATGATGTACTCTGCATGTAAGTTAAATAAGCAGGGTGACAATATACAGCCTTGACGAACTCCTTTTCCTATTTGGAACCAGTCTGTTGTTCCATGTCCAGTTCTAACTGTTGCTTCCTGATCTGCATACAAATTTCTCAAGAGGCAGGTCAGGTGGTCTGGTATTCCCATCTCTTTCAGAATTTTCCACAGTTTATTGTGATCCAGCACAGTCAAAGGCTTTGGCATAGTCAATAAAGCAGAAATACACGTTTTTCTGGAACTCTCCTGCTTTTTCCATGATCCAGCGGATGTTGGCAATTTGGTCTCTGGTTCCTCTGCCTTTTCTAAAACCAGCTTGAACATCTGGAAGTTCACGTTCACATATTCCTGAAGCCTGGCTTGGAGAATTTTGAGCATGACTTTACTAGCATGCGAGATGAGTGCAACTGTGTGGTAATTTGAGCATTCTTTGGCATTGCCTTTCTTTGGGATTGCAATGAAAACTGACCTTTTCCAGTCCTGTGGCCACTGCTGAGTTTTCCACATTTGCTGGAATATTGAGTGCAGCACTTTCACAGCATCATCTTTCAGGATTTGAAAGAGCTCAACTGGAATTCCATCACCTCCACTAGCTTTGATCATAGTGATGCTTTCTAAGGCCCACTTGACTTCACATTCCAGGATGTCTGGCTCTAGGTCAGTGATCACACCATCATGATTATCTGGGTCGTGAAGATCTTTTTTGTACAGTTCTTCTGTGTATTCTTGCCATCTCTTCTTAATATCTTCTAAAAAGTGGTAAAAATTTGTATTTATAAATTTGTTTCAGTAGAATTTTGAATAGTGGCAAGAATGACAGAGTCAAATTCCTGAGCAAAATAATGAATTTACAGTAAAAGAATTCAAGAAAGAACTATATTATAAAGGCACTATATTTCTCAGTCAGCTCAGTAGCTCAGTTGTGTCCAACTCTTTGTGACTCCTTGAAATGCAGTACACCAGGCCTCCCTGTCCATCACTGTATTTCTCAGTTACTATTAAAAAGTCTTCATCAAGACTTACTACAAAAGCAAGAAATACAGCTTTTGAAAAATATAGTAGAGATGAGAAATAAAACTTGTTTTTTTTTCTGTATGATGGAAAGATTTTTTCCGGATTTATTAAAGTAGCTCTGTATTTATGACATCTTTTGATGTGTGAACACAAATCATAGAGTAGACCTCAGATGTGTGTCATATATAACTAAAAGTTAAATTGCCATGCTGTCTAGATTTCTGGCATTTTAGAAAGATTGTAGAGTCTATCATAGTGAATTACGTTTTAATTTTTCCACTACAAGAATACAGAATTTTTTTTTTTCCATTGGCTAAATGTACACTTATTTTAGAGAATTCAGGAAATAAAATGGATGGCATGTCCTAGGATGCATATCCTATACATTTTCTACTTAAACATTATTTATAATTGTAGGACAGTTTAGGAATTGCAGGTTTTCTGGATATACAAGCAGAGCCTCTGAGAATATTCCCTACTTACGTGACCTCTAGTGACCCTTGGCCTCCATCTCACAGCTGACTCAGCTACACCTTGAGTCGATCAGTGAATGATCACACCTTTCTCAGAACTACTTCACGACCCTGAGTACCCTCTGAATGCACCCCCAAACCGTATACTGGGGCTATCCCAGCACCCAACATCCAATGTAAGGCAAATTTACCCATCTGTAGCTCTATATAAATTCTAAACAAATAAGAGAGAAACAAAAGCAATAAATTTCAATATAAAAAAAAGGATCCACAATATTGCTTTGATGAAATGGCACCCACTTAAATAGCAATTGCCGAAACTCATTTTTACCTGTTCCTCATTCTCATTTTCCCTTTGACACTCTCACAGTTTATAGTTATAGACATGTGTTTACTATCTGCCCCTCCTACAAGTCTGTATGTTTCAGAAGGGTCTAGACTTGTCTGCTTTGGTCATTATTGTACAAACAGCTTACTGCTAAATAAGAGGGAATGGAAGGATGAATGAGCAAATGAATAAATGCTAAAGGCAAAGTATGAGTTCATTACTTGTAAATATACGCATGCCCTTTTGTTATTTTACTTACTGTCAGGTGAAACAATAGTAGGAAGTCTCAAAGGAGGCTTCAACATCTGCATCTCAAGTCATAAGGTATCCATGACCTCTTCATCCCTAATGACTCTCTCCTCTGATTCACTGCAACCACCCACTTCAATGGCCAGATCTTTTTCCTTGTGGTCCCCCAAAGAACCCCATCTCTGAAATTATAAAATAATTTACTCCATTCTCTGATTGCATTCATCTAATTCCAGCTCTTTTTATTTATCCCTAATACATCAATTCCTCAAGCACGAGTCTTTCCCCCTAATGCCAACTTTCTACTGGCCTGTTTTTCACCTCCCTTCTCCACATCTCAGATTCCAGGACCCAATACTCTCTACCTGGTCCATTAACTCACGTTGTTCACAGTCATATGGCAAAACCTCAAGCATGGACGACTCGGGGACACAGCAGTAAACAAGGTAGGCAAGTCCCTGCCCCAACAGAGCTGACAGCCCATCAAGGCAAGCAGACGTAAGCATCTGGTTATAATCAATTATGACATGCTGGGTAAATCAGGAGGGAGAGGATGCTGTGGAAATTCTGAGCTGAGAGAGTCAAGGAAGATCTCTGCAGCCCGCCTGACCTGCCCCTGGGCTGGGGTGGTTGAGAGCTACTGAAGAAAAGGGGCCAGATGGACAGATCCTGGTTGGCAAAGCCAATGCAGTCTTCCCACTCCCTAGACCATCCAGCTATGCTTCCTGGGTCAATTCTCTCTCACATGCTCCAGAGTGACAGACTTGCCCACTCTTCAGCTACCTCCTTATTTCTGCAGATAACTGCCTCACGCTGACAGATGAAATCAGCCATCTTAGAAAGAAATGCACTGAGTTAACACAGCAACTCTTTTGGCAAACCTATAGCCTGTCCACATAACTAACATTTCCTCTTTTCTTCTGATTTCCACAGGAAAGAAAAACTGCCCTCTTCTTATCAATAGTCAGTCACTCTGCGTATTCTCCAGACTCCAGCTCTGCCCAAGCAACAGACCTCCTCCCAAGCTCCATCTTCAAACCCCTGAGAACTTGATCCTTCTTTTAGTTCCTTCTCCTGGATCATTCCTATACACTCCCCCTGTCCCCAACCCCTTCTCTCCCACTGGCTCTTTCTCAGTGTTTATGCATTTTCTTATTTAATATTTCTGAAAGCTTTCTATGTGTCAGACATGGTTCTAGGCTCTGCAAAATACAACAGTGAAGAACCTGGATAAAGTTCTAGCCCTCACGGAGCTTACTTTTTAGTGGGAGGAGCGACAGACAGTTAATGAAATGATGCAAGGTAAGTTCCTGCAGAGATAAAACACCCAGTCAGGGTAAAGTGTCAACAATGACCCAGATGGTCATGCTGCTGTTGCTTGTATGTGTTAGGAATGTTGTGTATGAAAGACAATGAGAAGAAAGAGAACTCTTAGAGAAACAAGAAGGGAATATGCATTAAAACAGAAGTCCTTGAAAGTCAGCAGCAGAGGTACTTTTTGTTGTGAGTGGTAAATATGGTCAGGCAGGCAGGCAAAAAGAAATAATGGGCGGTGAGGATAGAAGTGGAGGTAATGCAACATGACTTATTATCTCGTTAAGTAACTAGTTGTTGTTCAGTTGCTCAGTCGTGTCCAACTCTTTGCGACCCCATGGACTGCAGCACACCAGGCTTTCCTGTCCTTCACCATCTCTATAGGAAGTAGTGAGTAGGGAACCAAGACGTAGCGAGCAGTAGAGAATTTAAAAGTTGGTCTCTTTATGCTGGTCTTTCTCCCTAGGTGCAAATTTTATGAACTTTGATGCCTTTTATGAAAAGCCATGGCAGGGAAGAGGAAGATGAGGAAAACTAGACTTACTAAGGTAGAGGGAGGATGGATCCCCTGATAGAATTTCAGAAAAAGAGACATCTACTACCTAGATCACAGGATTTCCTAAGAACTCTATGTCATAGGTCCTGTGATGCAGAAAATAAGTCTTTTGGTTTGTTTGTTTTTGTTTTTTAATGGAAGCACTCAGTGACCTGGGAGACCATACCATAAAAGGGAGAGCTGAGACCTGTCCTAAGAAGGCATGTAATGGCGCTGGGGGGACACTGGGAGGCAGAGCACTGTGAGGGAAGGGCGGTGAGAACACTGCACTGAGGTGCTGGGTTGGGTGAAGAAGTGAGGCAGGAAGGAGGCAGAGTACAACCCTTAAAAGAATGACATAACCATTGAGGACAGGACATAAACTGGTTAGAACAAACTAGGTCCAAGATGACAGACAAGATGCTCTCCGCTAGACCTTGAACCTCCGTATACGTTCACTGTAACACATCAGCAAGCTAAGTGACACACTCACAGGCACCATGACAGTTCTGAAGCTGACCAGAAAGGCCCAAAAGTAGAAGGTGACCCAATTTCTGGAAATCCCTGCCCTTCTCCCAAATGCTTGAAATAATCCACCCACTCATTAGCTTATGAAATTATCCACCCGTATAAAAACTGACAACTCCATACCCTATGGCCTCTCTTGCTTTCCGAGATGGACCACAGTCTGTCTACGGAGTGTGTATCTCCCCGAAAAAACCTTCTTTCACTTTACTATGGCTTGCTCTTGAATTCTTTTGTGTGTGAAGCCAAGAACACACTCAGCAGCTACCCCTGAGCCCTGGGATGTGACCTTCCTCTTGTGCCCCACTTTCTTCCCTGCACCAGAAGGAGAGGCAGCAACAGGACAATCACACCTCAGAGTGTAAATGAAGGAGAGGTAGGGTACAGAGGATGAACACATTCCAGAAGTAGGAAGAAAGTTCCCAAAGAAAGGATGTGCAGTGAAGATTTTAAGTAAACAGAGGAGGAGTGTGCAAGCCTGACACATGAGAAGAAAGAGAGGTGGGCATAAAAGAGAACAGAAGAGAACAACAGGAGAGCCTGACCCGGCCATCCTAAGCTAGAAATTATTTAATGAGAAACCAGATCAAATTGCCTTAGTCCACCGGGAACAGCTTAAGATATTTAGTATGGTTTTTGTCCACTAGAACAGACTTCCAATCCATCAATAAAATACGAAGCATGTAAGCTGATGATTGTTGTTTAGTCGCTAAGTCGTGTCCAACTCTTTTACGATCCCACGTGAAGGAGGGAACAGACAGAACAGGCTCCATCTTGAAAGCAGGACTCCATCTTGGGCGAGATTGTGGACTTTGAGCTATATGCCCAGTATCTATGGAAACAACATACCAACTAGAAAACCAGGCTCCCTGGATGGAAGAGCCCCGGGGCTCGTACTTAGACTCTCTGTTGCCTGAAAGAATACCCTAATTATCTGTGTAACTGAATAGAATCATAAATTCTATTATGCTTATTTGGGTATGACCACAGGCCTATTGATAATTGTCCACTGTTAGCTACCTAGGCTTAAGGCATATGAATCATGGGTTAACTTTGATTGTATCTTTCTTCTCCTTTGATCAGACTCGTTTCAGGGAATTTGGGGAGGTGGGTTTGGGCATGTACACTTAGGGTATATAAGGTTTTCACAAAAACTGGTTGGGATCCTTGGCTAAGAGGAGACTCTGCCTTGGGCCGGCTGGTGTAATAAACTGCACTCCACTATCTGCATTGTCCTTCTGAGTGAGTTTGTTTCCCAGAACACATAGCTACAACATTTGGTGCATGGGCGGGGAAACTCCTCACTTTGAGGAGACAAGTCCCATTTCAGACTACTCCGAGGCCTTGCGGCTTGAATCTTCTAGAGGGGGGAAGGCGCCTCACCCTTCTGAAAGGATTCTGCTTCTCAATGCCCGGACCTTTCAAGTTAGTAGGTAGTGGACGGCAGCAGGGGAACTGAGCGCTCAGGTGAGGAGGAACCCACCTGGTAGGGTGGAAGAGGGGGCCTGATCAGCCCCCTGGGAGTGATTAGAAGGGGCACAGACCCACAGGAGCCTGGAATAGCCAGGTGGCAACGATTGCTTGGTACATAGGTTGACAAGTGTGTTAGGGCTTAGGAAAGAAATTTGTGAAGGTCATTTAGGAGGTGGTGTCCATGCCGTCTTGGGGAAAATTATTACCAAGCAACTGCCAGGGGATTTTTTAGGAGAAGAAACTTGGTTTTTGTGTGCTCATATTCTGCCCTCCCCAAGGAGGTGTCCCATCTGCTATGAAATTCTTGACCCCCTTGGAATTGTCAGGCTAGAAGGAGGGGATACATAAGTGAGTACGAATTGGCTTTTCTGGAGACGGCCTGGGACGTGGGATATTTAACCCATCTGTATTTTCATTCACATCTGATCAATCTCACCGAAGCAGAAAGAACTTTAAAAGTTAAGGGAGAAAGTCTTGGATCATGTGGTATTCTGGTTCGGCTGTGCTGACCGGCAGGTGAAGACATGCTGATCCCCCTTCTCCCTCTGGGATCTGGCAGGTAAGGCTCTTCTCACCCCAATTAGGAAGGAGGCAGAATGGCAATTTAAGTGTCATTGAGTGGAAATATCAGAAGTACGTAGGGTACTGAGAACTTCATAGACAGAATGAAAAGGAAAAGTAGAAGGTCCAAGAAGGTAAGCAAGATGGGGGAAGTGAATCTAAGGCAACTGTATTGGAGGGCATGATTAACAATTTAAAGAAGGGATTTGGAGGAGACTGTGGGGTGAAGATGAAGCCTAACCACCTCCACATACTCTGTGAGGTCGAATGGCCCCCCATGGGAGTAGGATGGCCACCAGAGAACACCATGAACTTACAAATAGTGGAAGCAGTCTGTACAGTAGTCACAGGAGAGCCAGGACACCTGGATCAATATCCATATATTGACTCATGGCTAGGATTAGCTCAAGACCCTCCTACTTGGACAAGGTTCTTTATTCAGAAGAGAAAGAGAAAAATATTAATGGCACAAAAGTTGACTGATGATAAAAAGGGAAATTCTACAGGATTTGGACGGGGATGAGCTGGCCCCTCCCCCATACTGGATAATGATGCGCCTGCCTCCCAGTGATCCACCAGGACAGGAGGCCACCTTACTGCCCAATCCAGGGCCAGGTGAAGTTCCTGCAGCAGCCAATGCTCTTCCATCAGCTCTCCCAGAGTTCGTAGAGCTGCCGTTTCGGTAGTCTCCAATCCCAGCAATGGAGACCTCTGGTCAATGCCCCCAGAATTCCACCTCAGCTGGACCTCCTAGATTGTATCCACCTCTCCCAGTGAGTACTGACGGGAAGGGGGAAGAAAACACAGCAGTTAGACAGAGGCTGCGCTCTGCCAAGGAACAGGGGGAAAGAACCCCACAACAGATGCCCCTCAGAGAGCTACAACAGCCTCCAGTTCAGGACGCATGGGGCACTACAATCAGCGCCCTGTAGCCTGTTATTACCAGCCATTTTCCTCTACGGATATATTAAACTGGCAGAGACATGCTCCACCATACTTGGGGGAGCCACAAGCCATGATTAGGCTAATGGAGACTATTTTGCAAACCCACCGCCCTACATAGGATGACATAATCCAACTACTAGTCTCCCTTTTCAGCACTGAGGAAAGACACAGGATCCTAACTGAGGCCAGAAAATGGTTAAGAGAAATGGCACCTGAGGGTACTACAAACCCGCAGCGGTGGGTAGAACTAGCCACCCCTGATGAGAGGCCCAACTGGGACTGTAACGCAGAGGAAGGGAGGGGCCACCTGGAGAGATATCGGGTGACTATTTTACAAGGTCTCAAGAAGGGGGCCCAAAAACCTATGAGTATCGCAAAACCCTCCTAAGTGATTCAAAGGGAAAGCGAATCACCCTCTGAGTTCTGCAAAAGACTGTGCGAGGCCTGTAGACTTTCTAGGCCAATAGACCCAGCCAGAGGCTGCTGGGTCTCAGATGGTGATAAATGCAGCCTTTGTGTGTCTAGCCTACCCTGAAAATGTCAGATGGGGGGACACCAAGTGTCTCGTGAATTTTTATACATCCCTGAATGCCCAGTACCTTTCTTAGGAAGAGACTTGCTGTCTAAATTGGGGGCACAAGTGACCTTTCCCCCCACGAAAGACCCACTGTTTGAGTGGGCTCAACCACCTATTTACTCTTCCTCAGTAACCCCTCAAGATGAATGAGGTTGTACAATCTCCCGGAAAGGAAACCAGACAGGCTAAACCGTCAAGTTCAGTTCAGTTCAGTCACTCAGTTGTGTCCGACTCTTTGTAACCCCAAGAACCACAGCACGCCAGGCCTCCGTGTCCATTATAAACTCCCAAAGTTTACTCAAATTCATGTCCATCGAGTCAGTGATGCCATCCAGCCATCTCATCCTCTGTCGTCTCCTTCTCTTCCTGCCCTCAATTCCCCCCGGCATCAGGGTCTTTTCCAATGAGTCAACTCTTTGCATGAGGTGGCCAAAATATTGGAGTTTCAGCTTTAGCATCAGTCCTTCCAATGAACACCTGGGACTGATCTGCTTTAGAATGGACTGGTTGGATCTTCTTGCAGTCCAAGGGACTCTCAAGAGTCTTCTCCAACACCACAGTTCAAAAGTATCAATTCTTTGGCACTCAGCTTTCTTCCCAGTCCAACTCTCACATCCATACATGACCACCTGAAAAACCATAGCCTTGACTAGATGGACCTTTGTTGGCAAAGTAACATCTCTGCTTTTCAATATGCTCTCTAGGTTGGTCATAACTTTCCTTCCAAGGAGTAAGCATCTTTTAATTTCATGGCTGAAATCACCATCTGCAGTGATTTTGGAGCCCCCAAAAATAAAGTCTGACACTGTTTCCCCATGTATTTCCCATGAAGTGATGGGACCAGATGCCATGATCTTAGTTTCTGAATGTTGAGTTTTAAGCCAACTTTTCCACTCTCCTCTTTCACTTTCATCAAGAGGCTTTTTAGTTCCTCTTCACTTTCTGCCATAAGGGTGGTGTTATCTGCATATCTGAGGTTATTGATATTTCTCCTGGCAATCTTGATTCCAGCTTGTGCTTCTTCCAGCCCAGCGTTTCTAATGATGTACTCTGCATAGAAGTTAAATAAGCAGGGTGACAATATACAGCCTTGACGTACTCCTTTTCCTATTTGGAAACAGTCTGTTGTTCCATGTCCAGCTCTAACTGTTGCTTCCTGACCTGCACATAGATTTCTCAAGAGGCAGGTCAGGTGGTCTGGTATTCCCATCTCTTTCAGAATTTTCCTTTTTCTCTTTCCTTTTGAAAGAGAAAATTTATTTTCAGTCAAAGGCTTTTTTTGACTTTCAGTCAAAGTCAAAGTCAAAGTCAATAAAGCAGAAATAGATGTTTTTCTGGAACTCTCTTGCTTTTTCCATCATCCAGCGGATGTTGGCAATTTGATCTCTGGTTCCTCTGCTTTTCTAAAACCAGCTTGAACATCTGGAAGTTCACAGTTCACATATTGCTGAAGCCTGGCTTGGAGAATTTTGAGCATGACTTTACTAGCATGTGAGATGAGTGCAATTGTGCGGTAGTTTGAGCATTCTTTGGCATTGCCTTTCTTTGGGATTGGAATGAAAACTGACCTTTTCCAGTCCTGTGGCCACTGCTGAATTTTCCACATTTGCTGGCATATTGAGTGCAGCACTTTCACAGCATCATCTTTCAGGATTGAAATATCTCAACTGGAATTCCATCACCTCCACTAGCTTTGTTCATAGTGATGCTTTCTAAGGCCCACTTGACTTCACATTCCAGGATGTCTGGCTCTAGGTAAGTGACCACACCTTCATGATTATCTGGGTTGTGAAGCTCTTTTTTGTACAGTTCTTCTGTGTATTCTCGCTACCTCTTCTTAATATCTTCTGCTTCTGTTAGGTCCATACCATTTCTGTTCTTTATCAAGCCCATCTTTGCATGAAATGTTCCCTTGGTATCTCTAATTATCTTCAAAAGATCTCTAGTCTTTCCCATTCTGTTTTTCTCCTCTATTTCTTTGCCCTGATCGCTGATGGAGGTTTTCTTATCTCTCCTTGCTATTCTTTGGATCTCTACATTCAGATGCTTATATCTTTCCTTTTCTCCTTTGCTTTTCATTTCTCTTCTTTTCACAGCTCTTTGTAAGGCCTCCCCAGACCGCCATTTTGCTTTTCTGCATTTCTTTTCCATGGGGATGGTCTTGATCCATGTTTCCTGTACAATGTCAAGAACCTCCATCCATAGTTTACCATGCACTCTATCAGATCTAGTCCCTTAAATCTATTTCTCACTTCCACTGTATAATCATAAGGGATTTGACTTAGGTCATACCTGAATGGTCTAGTGGTTTTCCCTACTTTCTTCAATTTAAGTCTGAATTTGGCAATAAGAGGCTCATGATCTGAGCCACAGTCAGCTCCTGGTCTTGTTTTAGCTGACTTTATAGAGCTTCTTCATCTTTGGCTGCAAAGAATATAATCAGTCTGATTTCGATGTTGACCATCTGGTGATGTCCATGTGTTGAGTCTTCTCTTGTCAAGAGAGAGAGTTAACTCGACAATTCCCTGAGGTCTGGGTGGAAGACAACCCCCACCCTCCACCCCCAGGCTTGCAAAACAAGTCCCACTGGTAATAGAACTCAAATCTGGTACAATTATGTCAGCACCCACCTTGGGCCTGCCAGATCTTGCTAAGCCATTTACTGTTTACCTGACTGAAAAGGACAAGGTGGCTTCAGGAGTGTTGTCCCAGACTGTGGGGAGATGGGACAGACCAGTGACTTATCTCTAATCAGCTGGACAATGTTGCCACTGGGTGGCTGGGATGTTTATGGGCAGTTGCTGCAGTTGCCTTACTGGTCAGGGAGGCAACCAAGCTGACTTTGGGGCAAGATTTGTTTGTAAAAGTCCCGTATGAGGTCAACCCTCTCCTGCGAGGGGACCCCCATAAATGGCTGTCAACATCCCAGATTACTCAATACCAGGGACTGTTATGTGAGAACTCCCATGTTACTACTGAGCCTTGTCAGGCCCTGAATCTGGCCACTCTCTTTCTTGTGGGAGAAGGTGGGCCCTCACATGAGTGCAAGATAATATGCCAGCAGACCTGATTTGAGAGACCAGCCAATCCTGGACCCAGATTTGCTCCTGTACACCAATGGCACCAGCCTGGTGAAACAAGGACAATGACAGTATATGCAGGATATGCAGTAGTCATGATATGCAGTAGTCATGGAAGAAACCATCGTTGAGGCTAGCTCTCCGCCATCACACTGGTGCGCTCAATTGGCAGAACTATATATGCTCTAATCCAGGCCTCCAGCTGTCAAAAGGACAAAATCTCAGAATTGCACCGCCTGCTCACAGGTCAATGCTGCCTTTCGGCACAGACAGAAACCTCCAGGGATTCAGATAAAAGACACGCTGCCCTTTAAACACCTGGAAGTGGACTTCACTGAAATGAAACCTCACCGACACTATCATTACCTGCTGGTCATAGTATGTACATTCTCAGGATGGGTAGAAGCTTTTCCTACCCAGACTGAAAGAGCATCAGAAGTAGCCTGGTGCCTGCTTAGGGAGATAGTTCCCAGATTTGGATTTCCTACCAGCATTGGATTGGACAATGGCCCGGCTTTCGTAGCTGATTTAGTATAACAAGTAAGCAAAACTTTAAATATCAAGTGGAAATTACATACAGCATATAGGTCCCAGAGTTCTGGGATGGTGGAAGGAACCAATCGGACACTTAAATAGACACTCTCCAAGTGGATCTTAGAGACTGACTGTTCCTGGGTGGACTTGTTTCCCACGGCTCTGCTCAGACTCAGGATGATCCCACAGCCCCATGGCTCTTCTCCATACAAAATTGTGTATGGGAGGCCCCCTCCCATAATAAAACAGGTGTCAACAAATTTGCCTCAGGTAAGGGGAGATGAGATTTCACAGCAGATGGAACAACTGGGTAAGGTAATAAATCAGGTAACTAAGTTTGTACAAGAAAGGGTGCCATTCCCCCTTGGGGAACAGATTCACGAATTTGTGCGCAGGGATCAGGTGTGGTCAAGGCCAACACGACTCCTTGGCCCCTCATGGGAAGGGTCCATATACTGTTGTTCTAACCAGCCCTATGGCAGTTAAAGTTGCAGGTGTCACTCCCTGGATCCTCCACATGAGGGTGAAGAGGGCATACCATGCAGACCCAGGGGACCCCGAGCAGACTACACAAAAGGACCCCACTGATCTCTGTGAAACCAAGATCATCTTAAAGAAGAAAAAGAGATGAAGCTCTACAATCAACTGCTGCTACAAGGACTTGCTGGTATCATCTTGAGACTAACCATAGTTTCAGTATAAAGAGGGACCTGTGCTATAATTAAAGTTGAATGTTGTGTATATAGTCCTGATTTATCTGGCTATATATCAGCCACCCTAGATGACATGAAGGTCAGGTAAAAGTTATGTCTGAGGATAATCTTCCTTTTTGGACTTTGGTCCTATCTTGGGTGAAGGGTGAATGGTGGAAAACTACATTTACCATTGTTATAGTTGCCTTGATAGTTCTGCTTTGTGGACCCTTTATTTTACAATGTATTATGAACTTTGTAACCCAAAGCTTGATGTCATTCTCCCAAATTGGATGTCGGAGAGTCAGGGTGCAATATATTCCTATGAATTATGCTCATACTATGAGTTAAGAGCATCAAGAGGGGGGAATGAAGGAGGAAACAGACAGAACAGGCTCCATCTTGAAAGAAGGACTCCATCTTGGGTGAGACTGTGGACTTTGAACTATATGCCCAGTACTATGGAAATAACATACAAACTGGAAAACCAGGCCCCCTTGGATGGAAGAGCCCCAGGGCTCGTACTTAGACTCTATGTTGTCTAAAAGAATACCCTAATTATCTGTGTAACTGAATAGAATCATAAATTCTATTATGCTTATTGGGGTATTACCACAGGCCTATTGAAAATTGTCCACTGTTAACTACCTAGGATTAAGGCATATGAATCACGGGTTAACTTTGATTGTATCTTTCTTTTCCTTTGATCAGACTCGTTTCAGGGAATTTGGGGAGGTGGGTTTGGGCATGTACACTTAGGGTATATAAGGTTTTCAGGAAAATTTGTCAGGGTCCTTGGCTAAGAGGAGACTCTGCCTTGGGCCCACTGGTGTAATAAACTGCACTCCACTATCTGCATTGTCCTTCTGAGTGAGTTTGTTTCCCAGAATGCGTGGCTACAACACATGGACTGTAGCCTCCTCTATCTATGGGATTTTCCAGGCAAGAATACTGGAGTGGGTTGCATTTCCTTCTCCAGGGGATCTTCCAGACCCAGGGATTGAACCCATGTCTCCTGCATTGCCAATGGCTTCTTTTACGACTGAGCCACCTGGGAAACCTGATGGTAAACCCTGAGAATGTCTCATCTTCTCTGTCTAATGCCCTTTTCCTTCCTAACTCAGAACCATGCTGAGCCTTTCTAAGAAGGGTGAGCAGTATACAGCTTGTGCAGCCAGAGGAAGGAGAAGACCAGCCAGAGGAGAGCAACTTACAGGATAGGAAAAAAGAAAAAAAAAAAGGCTGCTTCTCAGCTCTTCAAACTCCAGCCAACACAAAGTCACGCTGGGCACACACAGCTTCAACTGTGTGCTGCTCCTTCCTTCCCCAGGTTAACCCACACACAGAGCAGGAATCTTGGAGATTAGGGAGAGATTAAAAACAAACCAAGAACACAGAACAGGGATTTCTCCTCCAGTCCCTATCTGGAATCTGCTGCTGTAATTTCTTACTTCATACATCCCACAGTTACTGGCTGCCGAGCTCAGCCTCACTGAAACGCTCATCCATTTCAACCATCAAGGAGGAACTTAGATTCCCTCTCTGCTCCTCCAAAATTTGTGTTCCTCTTTTCTAGCTGTTTTGAAAGTCACATTAAGCATCTTTTTCAGCCTCCTCCAGATGTAACAGGGAAGAACAGGGTCTGACTGTTCTTCCTTGTTTCATGGAGGCTGTTCCTCCAAGGAATTCAAGACTCTTTCCCTTGAGAAGCCACCCACGATGCACAGCTGTGGGCCATCGGTTTACTTTTTGCTATAACTTCCAGACATAACAAAACCCAGCTGAGATTACAAAAACACAGGACTAGCTGGGAGATGGTGGTCATGATAGCTTCCTTCAAGATATCTTAAAGAATGAGACAGCTTTCAATGAGAACAGAAGTAAATGTAGATTGCTTTTTCTTTGGGTGAAACTGATTTCACTGTCTATTTTGGATCAAATTAAAAACCACTCTGTGTCCCTCTTTTGCCTCTTCTCCTTCCTCTGCTTTCCTCTTTATCTACAATCCTTTCCCATTTTCAGTCTTCTATTAATTCGATACTTTATGACACAGAGCTTCAGAGGAGGAAGACATCATTTGCTTTCCATCCTCAGGCCCTGCTCATATATGCTGGTCTTAGAGCTACAGCTCCCCCGCCCCCTGAATCTTATCACAGTGTCAGCAGTAGTTAAAGGACATCCGTAATGAAGAAAATACAAAATTGACAATTCCCAATTATGAAATACCAAGCAGAGGACAAGGAGAGACCTTGTTCTTTCGAAAAATGTTAAAATAATAGCAAGTCTCTGTCCCCTCATGCCAAAACAAGGAGTTAATTCAGCAGTTCAGTCTTAAAATAAGAAGTCCATACAAAGGCAACGTAACAGAAAGGAAAGTACACTGGGGTCATTACAACAATATCAATACCTAAGCATCATACAATCTACCAAAGAGTTTCATGGATAGATGCCAGAGACTCTGACTCTAAGTTAGAGGCTTTGCCAGCAACTCCCTCAAGGACTTCTGAATGCTGAGTCTCTGCTCTACTCCCCTGGTCTCCACGCCTAGCAACCCCATTCATTATCTCCTGACACCACTTAAGCTCCACTAGATAGATGTACTTCCCTTTCCTCATCTGCAAGTAAACCTTCCACCCTACTTTTCTCACTGTTGTAAGGATCAAAGGAGACTCAGTGAAACAAAAGCTTTAGGATATATATATCCCCTCATAAATATAAACTGTATTTAAATGTCTCTTCAAAGGTGATCACACTGGGACTTCCCTGGAGGTCCGGTAAGATGTTCAATGCTTGCACTTACCCCTGCTTATACTGCAGGGGGTGAGAGTTCAATCCCTGGCCTAGGAACTAAAATCCTGCATGCCAACGAGTGCAGCCAAAAAAAAAGTGATGACATAAAAGTGATCTTGACAAATTAAAATATTTTACATTGTTAAAAAATATTTAACTGAGGCATATTTAAAATTTTAAGAGTTTATTTGGGCAAAAACCCAACTGGACAGCACCAAAGCTGAAGTGATTAAGAGCACTCCATTAACTGGAGCTGAGGGAAGACTTATACAGAGAAAGTGTGGAAGAAGAGAAAGGAAATTACTCATGGGCTGTAGCCTAACTGTTATTTAGTTGATAAGTTGTATATGATTCTTTTGCAGCCCCATAGACTGTAGCCTGCCAGGCTCCTCTGTCCACAGGATTTCCCAGGCAAGAATACTGGAGTGGGTTGCCATTTCTTCCTCCAGGGATCTTCCCAACCCACGGATTGAATCCATGTCTCCTGCCTCTCCTGCATGGCAGGCAGATTCTTTTATCACTGAGCCAGCCTAAAGCCTAGTTGGCTGCTTGTGGCTGGTTGTCTTTGGCATCTCGATTTAGAAATCCTGAGCCATTCAGAAGCTTAGATTTTGGTTTGCCTACAGAGGCCACATAGCCTCAGAGCTGCCTCAATCTAATGGCTTGTTTAATTAATTTAACAAAATTAAAACCTTAAAAGTTTAAATCATATAATTTCATAAGGGTTCTATCACAAGAACAGAATATGAAAGGGTTGTGTTTATATATTAGGGCATTAAAGTATTTAAAAATAATCAATGGATCAGCATTTCTACTATTCTTCTCTGACAAAAACCAGTGTCAGAGCAAACATATGAAAATAACACATGGACACTGATACTGTCTATACAATGGATACACTTTTTAGATTTGGGTGTTAGATAAAAGACAGTATTTTCATTGCACAACTAAATATGATTTAATTTTATACCTTATTACAGTGTTCCATAAATAAATTCACAACCAGGATATAAAAAGCCCCTTATCACATTACATTTCCTCTTTGGGGCTTAGAAAATGTAACCATAGCTTGGTCTTAGAACCTTCCCTAGGACTCACCTATTAACTTTCTGAACCCCTCACTTGCATTCTCCATTTCAACTCTGCTCTCTGTAGCCTCCCTACTATCAGCCTTGCTGCACATTCTCCCACTGCCCACCATGCCCAGTTAATGACACTGACCCTCCTCTCAGCCCTGCAGTCAGTCCTCTCTGCACGGCACCACTGCACACACACAGAGTCCAGGCCTCTGCATGAGGCCATCATGAAAAAACTTGTGGTGGCCAGCTAAGAATCTCTTCCAACACCATAGCAAACACGCCCTCCCCTGGACTGAGAATCCAGCCTAAATAAAGCAGCTGTTGGATGCAAGCATAGAATTCAGGCACTGAGATGGGGATTAAGACGTCCATCCAGTGCCCATCCAGTTGCCACATTCGTGCCCCCAGGAGAGGGTCTTCAGGTCACTTCAAGAGTTTACTATTGTTAATCCATGCAGACAGCATCCCTGACTCCTTTCTTCTCTTCTCAGCACTCACATCCGAACACCAACAGTTTATTTGGATTCTCTCCAGAAATCCAGGGTCCCCATGAATGGCACAGACAGTTAAGGATGGAAAGCCAGTGCATTCTATGCAGGTGACCCTGCAGCTCCAGGGCAGCAAAGGCAGGCTCCAGTTCCTGGGGGAATGAACAGCTACATCTCACAAATCCAGAGGAACTTGCATCACCCTACCCACACAGGGGCCAAAGTAATGGGAGAACGGGTGTTAAATATCCAGACACCAAAGTCTGCATAAAGCAAATATCCCACCTTACACCAAATGTGTAGACCAAGTCTCCTTAAAGTGAAAGTGTTGGTCGCTCAGTCATGTCCAACTCTTCGTGACCCCGTGGGCTGTAGCCCACCAGGCTCCTCTGTCCATAGAATTTTCCAGGCAAAAATACTGGAGTGGATAGCCATTTCCTTCTCCAAGAGATCTTCCCGACCCAGGGATCAAACTTGAATCTCTGGCACTGCAGGGAAATTCTTTACTATCTGAGCCACAGGGGAAGCCAAGTCTCCTTAAGTACACATTTATGCCTTGGCACACATTGTGTATTTTACTCTGAGCACCATTGGGGCTATTCACTGTCTATGGCCTCCTCATCTTGTCCCTTCAGCTCACTGGCCAGTACCAGTATACAACCTCGGGAATTATCCTGAGTAGCACCTTTCCCAGCCTGACTGAGCCTTTAGAAACCTCCTCCTCAAGCTTCCCTTCTAGAAGCTTCCATCCAGTCTGCCTTGTTCCTCCCCACACTGCCAGATGCTAAACTATCACACCACTGCCTTGAAACACAGCTTCACATATTCCTCTCAAAATCTTCAGTTCAGTTCAGTTCAGTCACTCAGTCATGTCCGACTCTTTGCGACCCCATGAATCGCAGCACGCCAAGCTTCCCTGTCCATCACCAACTCCCGGAGTTCACTCAGACTCACGTCCATTGAGTCAGTGATGCCATCCAGCTATCTCATCCTTTGTCGTCCCCTTCTCCTCCTGCCCCCAATCCCTCCCAGCATCAGAGTCTTTTCCAATGAGTCAACTCTTTACATGAGGTGGCCAAAGTACTGGAGTTTCAGCTTTAGCATCATTCCTTCCAAAGAAATCCCAGGGCTGATGTCTTTAGAATGGACTGGTTGGATCTCCTTGCAGTCCAAGGGACTCTCAAGAGTCTTCTCCAACACCACAGTTCAAAAAGGCACTCAGCCTTATTCACAGTCCAACTCTCACATCCATACATGACCACTGGAAAAACCATAGCCTTGACTAGATGGACCTTTGTTGGCAAAGTAATGTCTCTGCTTTTGAATATGCTATCTAGGTTGGTCATAACTTTCCTTCCAAGCAGCAAATGTCTTTTAATTTCATAGCTGCAGTCACCATCTGCAGTGATTTTGGAGCCCCCCAAAATAAAATCTGACACTGTTTCCATGTTTCCCCATCTATTTCCCATGAATTGATGGGACCAGATGCCATGATCTTAAGTTTCTGAATGTTGAGTTTTAAGCCAGCTTTTTCACTCTCCACTTTCACTTTCATCAAGAGGCTTTTTAGTTCCTCTTCACTTTCTGCCATAAGGGTGGTGTCATCTGCATATCTGAGGTTATTAATATTTCTCAAAATCTTAGGACTCTCCAAATTACACACTCATTCTAGAATGTTTAAGTAGTTCATGGCCAACTTTTTTGCTTTAAAAATCAAAAACTGGCAAGAAATGACAATATCCAGTAATACCACAACATAAGCACTATCTCTAGAGGAAAGAATAAGACATCATCTAATATTGTTATCAAATTTTCAACACCCTAAACTCTATAATCCTTTCCGTGAGGGATGAATTGTGCTATAGAAGAGCGTTTGGCTTTTTTTCCCCCCTGTGACTAGCTAAAAAAGTAACCTCCTTTGCTAGAAGTCCAGTTTATTCTTAAAGGGTCCAGCAGACGGTTTCATAGGTCAGGCCTGAAGAAGAAAGCATCTCTTTAAACAGGACAGATTACTTTGGTTTTCTCAGAAAAGCAAGAGGGAAGGACGTCTTATAAGTGGAGAAGAACCTGGATGAACCCAGGGGAGATCAGTGTTTAAGAATCCAGTTGAAAGTACAAAAGAAGAATTTAAGCACTGCTGGCCACCACAGGAAGTTCTATACTGGACACAACAACATCAATTATACAAGTTCCCATTCATCTACTCATTCCACGTGTTATATGCCAGGCATTGTGTAAACTCAATCCCTGCCCTGATCCAACTGCCAGTCATTTATTGGAAGGTTTTGTGTAAATGCTGGACTTCACGGGGAACGGCTGCATTATTACAAGCACTTGGTTCCTTTGTTCCGGGTTTTGCTAAGAATTGTGCTTAAGATCATGTG
The DNA here is from genome assembly GCF_032452875.1 of Bos javanicus. Lineage (NCBI taxonomy): Eukaryota > Metazoa > Chordata > Mammalia > Artiodactyla > Bovidae > Bos > Bos javanicus. Next base: position 86,062,039 of record NC_083871.1, on the reverse strand, counting down.
CTCATCACTGGATGATAAGACATCCTCCCATTTATGTCACAGAAAAGGGTTTCCTTTTAAAAGTGTTATTTTATAGTAAATGCAGGAGACAATTCTAGCTTCTTGAGGTTTATATTTCCGACAGGATATATATATATATATATATATATATAGATATATATAGATATATATATACCCAACAGGATATATAGACAAATACATTGACTCTGCTCTACAGCAAACAAGTGTGTTTAAAGCAGACATAGTATTATGTTAACCACTGTTTCTTTAAAAGAAATCAGCTGACCTCCTTTTCCCTGTATCTATGCTTCCTTGAAAAAGAAAATTAACTGTTTCAAATCTATCTGCTCTTAAAATAGCTTATGCAGCATTAAAATACATGAGAAACAGGTTTAGCGTATGTGTAGGAAGTACCAGATATGTTATTACTTGTCATTATTTACACAGAAAAAAATAGTTAATAATAAAGGGAAGAGTGAGGAAAAAAGCCCATTTGAAATCTCCTCTGTCCTCTGGGTGTGGCCAGCAGGGGTTTACTGCTTAATATGAAAGTCAACTTTCTGGCTGATACTTTGCAAAGGTCAGGCAAGTCCTACAGTGCTATAAAAAAGTTAATTTCCTGTTCCATTTTGCCTGAAGCATCTGTGCAGTTTGGCTAAATTAATGCTAGATTTTCCACCAGGGAAGAACTAGACTTAGGGCTGAAACTATTGGAATACCGGTATACTTCCTATTGCTTGTTAAAGAAACAGTGAAACTCAATTGTGCTTAGTTACTCAATCCAACTCTTTGCAACCCCATGGACTATAGCCCACCAGGCTCCTCTGTCCATGGGGATTCTCCAGGCAAGAATACTGGAGTGGGTTGCCATGACTTTCTCCAAGGGATCTTCCATGTATCCAATCCAGGTCTCCAGCATTGCAGGCAGATTCTTTACTCTCTGAGTCGCCAATTATGACAACACAATTCTAGACTTCTAGTGGCATTCTGAAACATAACTGTATAACCTGACATTTGTAGAGCACACAATACGTATAAGTTTTTAATGAAAAAAAAGGACTATTTCTGGTATTCACAGTTATGTTGCATATACGTGCATTCTTTTCCCTCAAGACACACCAAATGCAATGAAAATATTTTCATGACGTTATACTTCGGGATATGTTAAATTAATTGAACAAAGAGACCATGAGACGGAGGTGACTCTAATGCTGCGGCGGTCTATATGAGCAGATCAAAGTGGAGGTTTTGAAACTGACACTTAAGGACAACCAGTCACAAGCAGCAAAGAAGGTTTTAAGCTACAGCCAATCTACAACGTCCTTGCTCTGCTTCTACATTTTCTCTGTAGTAGTTTCTCCCTGGATTCTTGCCCTCTAAGTGCTCCTAACCACTTCTGGTTTGGCACTGCCCAGATGGAATCAAGTTTTGCTCAGACTCTAAATTTTTCAGTATGCTTCAGTTTGCATGCATGCCTGCTTAATCACTTCAGTCGTGTCTGACTCTTTGCGACATCATGGGCTGTGTAGCCTGCTAGGCTCCTCTGTCCATGGAATTCTCCAGGCAAGAATACTGGAGTGGGTTGCCATGCCTGCCCCCAGGGCATCTTCCTGACCCAGCGATCGAACTGGAGTCTCCATCTCCTGCACTGCAGGCAGATTCTTTACCACTGAGCCATTGCGGAAGCCCCATCCTTCAGTTTATCGTTTAACAAATATGATAATGTCTATTCCCCTGCCTTTTATAATCTCAGTGTTTTCCAAAGCATTCTGCCTAATTTGATCAGGTAACATCTGTGTAACAGGCATTTCCATCTGCAAGCCTCAGTCCAGGAAAATGAAACCTCCAAAAGTCAGTTATCTAAGGTCACTTAACTTTTCAGCATAGGTACTGGGTCCCTGGGCTTCGCTGGTGGCTCAGTGGTCAAGAATCTGCCTGTCAATGCAGGAAACTCTGCTTTAAACTCTGGGTCGGGAAGATCCCCTGTAGGAATAAATGGCAACCCATTTGAGTATTCTTGCCTGGGAAATCCCATGGACAGAGGCACCGGGTGGGCTACAGTCCGGGGTCACAGAGTCATAAGTCAGCCACTGAGGACGCTCGCGCTGGGTTCCCATCTCCGTGTGTCCTCTTTCTCCTGGAGACGGTGCGGGGAGAGGAGGGGGTACAGCACGATTTGCCTCAGATACACAGACCTTTAACAGTTGTTCAGGAGGTTTCCAGAAATCTGCACTACCAGCCCCAAACCATCTACTTTTTCTTATGTCAAAACAAACAAGAAACACCAGGATCCTGGAGCAATATTACTATTCAAATAAATTCTCCTTTCTTCCCGTAGATTGTCATCAGGCTTTTTTCCCTGCCTGAATCTCCCAGCCTGAAGTGCTGTTCTTCCCCAGATCCTTGTCTTAAGTCATAGTCATAATACACTTGGGCAGCAGATAAGAGTTTCTTTTTGTCAAGATCAGGTGTGAAGTATGTTCTAAGAAATTGGTTATAAAAAGAATTAAAATGTCAAAATCTATAAATAATTTACACTTTGTAAACCAGGGGACATGAGTTGCATTCCCACTGTTTGCAAGCAAACACTTTCTTGAGTGGGAGAAGAAGGCAGTATTGTGCAGAACCCTGGAAAACCAGTGGAATGTGTCTGCATTTGACTGCACTGAGAGGGTCAAAAGAGAAAAGTGACAGACAGTTAGCATACAACATGCTGCTTTAAACATTTGCCTAAGCAGATATAACGGAGAAAGAACATAGGGTGAGGATCAAAAATATGTACTATATAGGAAACAAATAAATTTAAAGTGCTTATTTTTGAGGTCAGAGCTTAAACACAGCTTCTTATGGGGGCAGGAAGAACACCAATGTTTAACGAATGCCAACTCTGATTAGCCACCACGCTTGCTGTTTTCAAACATGTATTCAGTTTTCACTAGTAAGGTTTAGTTAGCCTCATTTTCCCAATGACAACATTGAGAGTTTAAAATCTAGGTAAAATGTGTCTGTGTGTGATTGCTAGTAAATGACACAGCTGGAATTTGAACCAATGTGGAGGAAAGCCCATGCTCGTTCCACAACATCCTGATGCTCTAATAGACTGCGTATTCAACATAGTAAACAGGTATGGGGTTAGGAACCTTGCTGAGGACAGTCAGGCCTGTTCTCCCCAGGAATATTCAGAGTCTCCAAGTCTCCCCCTTAGAGAGTTCTTCTGACTGGGCGGCAGTATAAACAGACTGGTGGGGGTTCCTATTCAGAGTCCTCAAGTAAGGATTAGCAAAATCAAATGGAGTCTTATTTCAGAGCACACTGATAGGGCCCATTCTGTACCCTCAAGTCTATGTGCTCTTTTAATTATTACTTTGGTTCATCTCTTAAGTACCCATAGCCTCTGTTAGTGAATTTAATTGAAAGTTCAACATTTTTTTTCATTAATATCCTTATCTATAACAAAATCTCAATACATCTTTTATCATTATGTTCCTTTTTTAACCGTGTGTCAGATAACCAGGATATTTTGTTTTGCTTGTTGAACCCATCTCTCTAAAGTACAAAAGTTGACAGAGGACTTTTACCTTGCAGATTGCCAACTTTGGTATAGTTTTTGTTACAGAACATAATTTCTATTTTAGAACATGAGCTCATTCTTTTGGTGAGAATGGCTCCCTAGAAAAAATAACCAAAGGAAATCAAAGGGAAAAATAAAACCAAAACATTCCTTTCACCCCAAAGGCCACAGACTCAAAGTTGATCATATGAAGCACTTTTTATAATGTCACAGTGTATCGCAGAGGTTTCCATTTCAGAGAGTTTAAGCTTATGTGAGTTTCCAATTCCATTGGAACAAGAAACGGAATTGCTTACAGGGAGAAAGAGGCAGAGGCTATTGCTGCTATTGTGAAAAAACAAGAGAGAATGACACCTATAAACTGATTGATTCCTTGATTCAAATGAAATTTAACAAACTTGCTTAAATATAAGCTTCATCAAGACTTCAATAAAGTTTGTCTAACATAAGCAAAATTCACAATTGCATAAAATCCTCTCAGTATGAACAATTTTTAAAATTTCATTGTAAAAATTTGACATAGCTCTAATCAACTATCTCAGAGAAATCCACAAACATTAAATGCTCATCACTAGCCCAACCAATTCTAGGAAAATCACATATCTATTAGTATGCTGACAACATCTCCTGAGAGCCTCCAATACATAGACCTCTCTATTTAGATGCCATCAGCACGATTTTAGAATATTTACATCTAAATCCATTTAAAATATAAAAACATGTAAAAGAAAAAGCTCAATTTTGGAAAAAATCAATCTGTTAAAAAATGGAAATTGCTTGAGACAAAGAGGTGAAATGATGGTGACAGAGAAGTGAAGAGGGTTGGGTATAGTTAGCAAGCATACAGGTTGCTAACATTTCTTTTTTTAACTTACGATAGATACTTTTATGCTTTTGAACCGTGGTCTTGGAGAAGACTCTTGAGGGTCCCTTGGACTGCAAGGAGATCAAACCAGTCAATCCTAAAGGAAATCAGTCCTGAATATTTATTGGAAGGACTGATGCTGAAGCTGAAACTCCAATCCTTTGGCGACCTGATTCGAAGAACTGACTCATTGGAAAGACCCTGATGCTGGGAAAGATAGAAGGCAGGAGGAGAAGGGGACAACAGAGGATGAGATGGTTGGATATGGCATCACCAACATGATGGACATGAGTTTGAGCAAGCTCTGGGAGTTGGTAATGGACAGAGAAGTCTGGCATACTGCAGGCCGTGGGATCGCAAAGAGTCAGACTGACTGAGATACTCGAGGATATTTATTTACAGGAGAAGAATCCCAAAGAGATAAATGAGCTGAAAAGAACAAGAGAGAAGAACAAGAGAGACAGGTGATAACTGATGAAGAAATTCAATTAGCAAAATGGCAAGACCATTACACCAGGCGAAAGTGCAAGAAATGTACAGAAAGGACTTCAAGAGATACTGGTACAGGAAAAAGATGGAGTGAAGGACCCGAGAGTTCAGCAAAGGAAAAAAGAAAGAGGAGGAGTTCCTCTCATTTCCTGGCCTCTGCTTTAATGAGGACTGTCTCTGACCCTCCAACTCATGATTCATTTATTTATTCATTCATTGACCACATATTTATTCAGTGCACATTACATGTCAATACTGTTTTGGCACCCAGGATGTAGCAATAAACCAGTCAAATAAAGCCCTTGCTCTTAAGGAACTTATATTCTATGGAGGGAGACAGACAGTAAACAAATACATATTTATTCAGGGTCAAAATCTTAACTGCTTTCCCCTACTGTACACCCAATTCATCTCTCCACATCCTCAGCTCTAACATGTGGTTAATGCTAGCCTCGTAAACTTAAAAAAAAAAAAAATTCAGCTCAAACTGCAGACCTTGCTTAGAGATAAGCAGGCTTGACTCTGAGTGACATATCAGCCTCCCTAGGTTTCCTCTTGATTCTGAAGGCTCATTCTACTGTGAAAAGGCAATAGCTGAGAGGCTGGAGAACAGGGAGAGAAACTCAGCAAGGCTTTTCTCTCAGACTCTCCTTACTCATGTTCATTACAGCAATAACTCTGCTCACCTACTTTGGGAAGGCCAAATGTTAGGGTCTATAGAAACTACTGCTGCTGCTGCTGCTGCTAAGTCACATCAGTCGTGTCCGACTCCGTGCGACCCCATAGATGGCAGCCCAGCAGGCTCCTCCCTGGGATTCTCCAGGCAAGAACACTGGAGTGGGTTGCCATTTCCTTCTCCAATGCATGAAAGTGAAAAGTGAAAGCGAAGTCGCTCAGTCATGTCCGACTCTTAGCGACCCCATGGACTGTAGCCTACTAGGCTCCTCCATCCATGGAATTCTCCAGGCAAGAGTACTGGAGTCGGGTGCCATTGCCTTCTCCAATAGAAACTACAGAGATGGGTAAATCCTTAAGAAGATTCAATAATAATTATTCTGATAGTTAACACTAACCGAGTACTTCCTACTTGCCAGATACCTCAAGCGCTTCACATGTTTTCTCTCATTTAAGCCTCTTGTTAGCCTTGTAAGATGGGTGATAATATATACATTTTCAGGGTAGGAAACAAAATACTGAAGAGATCAAGAAATGTTCCCAAGGGAGCAAAGTAATCAGTGCTACTGATTCAACTTGAGAGCTCATGGGCTGAACCCATTCTGCCTCCCCCATTTTATCAGTTTCCCAGGACTGCCTGTTCAAAGTACCAAACGCTGAGTGGCTTAAAGCAAAAGAACATTCAGTTCAGTCGCTCAGTCGTGTCTGACTCTTTGCGACCCCAAGAATCGAAGCACGCCAGGCCTCCCTGTCCATCACCATCTCCTGGAGTTCACTCAAACTCACGTCCATCGAGTCAGTGATGCCATCCAGCCAGTATTGTCTCACAATTCTGGAGGCTAGAAATCAGAAACCTAGGTGTTAGCAGCACCATGCCCCACCCCCTTGAAACATGCAGAGGAATCCTTTCTGGCCTCTTCCAAGCATCTGGTGGTTTGTTGGCAATCTTTGGGATGCCTTGGCTTGCGATTGCATGACTGTCATCTCTGAGTCAGCGTCCCAATTGGTCTGCCTGCCTTCAGTTCAGTCCCCTCCAGTCCATTCTGCAGTGTGCATTCTGGAGTAGTCTGTCTAAACCTAAGTCTAATCATACCACATTTTGCTTTTCATTCTTTCGGGGTTCCCTGTTACCTTCAAGAGAGAATCTAGATTCCGTATCATACCCTCATTTCCAACATCTAGACATCTAGACCCTGCTGAACTCTCTACCTCATCAATTTGCCTTCTTGCTCTGCTTCCCTTAACACATTACACACACACGCACACACACAGAGAGAGGCTAATTTCTTCTTTGCGCATGCAGTGTTTTCTTTTCTTTCTCTACCCTTTATATTTCCTTCTCATCTTTCAAAATATAGTCTTAAAGTTATGGGTTTCCTGACATTCTATTTATTTACTTGTCTATCTCACAGTGCCTTATATTGGGTTGGCTAAAAGTTCATTTGGGTTTTTCCATTACATCTTATGGGAAGACCCAAATGAACTTATTGATCAACTCAATAATTCTGTATCACCAGTACCTGGCACAGTGTCTGGCACAAATAAACTGCCCAACAAATATTTACTAAATGAATAATAAAATAAATGAATGAATAAGTGAATGAATGAATGAAAGGGATGAGAAGGAAACAAGCTAAAGAAAGGTTTATTTTTCCCCACCCCCAGTGGGAGAGGAGAGTTCTTAGTGAAATAATTATAAACATCTCATTTAAAGAAAGTGATGTCATTTCCCAAGAGTGGGTACATATTTAGAAATTCTGTGTAGATTTCAAAAAGCAAAATTAGCACAAATATTGGATCAGACACTAGGTCACTCTGCCTCACGTACTCTTCCAGTGGCCATTTCGCATGCCACTGTTGTGATCATAAAGCTGTGGGACACTTCACCCCCGTGGCCATCATAGACCTAGAAACTCCTATGCACTGTACAGATTGAAAGGGAAGGGACCACTCCAATTTTTCCCTGGTGGCATTGCAGTCACTGAAGCCCTGACCAACCCCCCAACCCATGGCCGCCCAGAGAGTCAAGGCAACACTACTTAGAAGTAGCATGGGACCAATTCTAACAAAATAAAAGACAGAAGAGAGAAAACTGGAGAGACAGATAAATTGCTTGTCCTTCCTGCCCTTTTCCCCTGGTGCCTGTTCTGGGATGTAATAGTTTAAAATGGCCTGTCTGGAAATCTCCAAATAATTCACCCACTTGTATTTGCTCTCCTTCTTCCTTTATTTCCCCTTCTCTCATGTCCCTGGGATTGTACCAACCTATAAAATGTTAGCATCTAAGTGTTTGCCATGGGCTCTGTTTCTGGGCTATACAAGAAATTTTTAGAAATTTTCAGATGTTAGATATATCATGTATTATGAGGAACACAAGCAGATTAAACAAAAAAGTATTTACAGTGAAAACATTCATTTACATTGGTTTATGGTGGGACACTGGGACAGTAGTTGTAGGGAACAGTCGCTACAGAAAGAATAAAGAAGAAATGGAGAATGAAGAATCAAGCGACAGAGAAGTAGTCAGTCTCCTTGTGTAGAATCAACAAGAGATAATCAGAAACACATGGCTATGGTGAGTACAAATATATTCCCCAAACAGCTAAGTTTCCATTAAAGGAGCAGATACCAAGGAGATTTTCTTCCATTGTGTCTGTTTATAACTTAATGTGGTCCCTATGTTATGAGATATTAAAGTATTAGATTCCAGGAAAATGAAGAAATCCATTGAGTGACCTATTTCAGTGAAGATAACTGAAACTGTCTTCAGTTTGTACATTACATTGAAATAATTTTAAGAAACAGCACAAGCAATGAATGTTGAGAGAAAACCCAGAAGAAATGACACAAATACATCTGCTTAGCAAGGCTCTTTGGAAGCCCAAATGGAAAAAAAGAATTAAAATTTGGCCAGAAGAGCATTTCCTCACTATGGAAAGTTGGCATATTCTATATACCATGATCTCAATCTGTACCGAAAACGGTTTTAGACATTGAACCAGATCCCAGTTAGAAAGGTGTAAAGAGCACAGTCACTCACCTTTAAATATTTGCTACTGCAGAACCTTCTATTACTTGGCAGATAAAGCACAAAAGTTTCTCTCTGAGAAACAACTACAACCAAATCGACTGGGAAATACTTATTGCTTATTCATGAAAGTATGAAAACTATGATTCGAGAAGTACTCTGTGAGTATACTTTGGTTTTAGACTGTTTATGCCTGCAGACACTACAGCATTCATTGAAACACTTTTTACAAATGTTCTCAAGTGGATTCTTTCAGATTTTTTTTTTCCTTTTTCAGATTTATAAACTCAGACCCAACTTACACTTCCGGAAGGGGCAGTTTAAATGCACTTTAAAGTTTAAATGTTCTGCTTCTGAAGCATTTCTTATTTCCTAGTATTTCTTTCGGTCTGAATATCTGAAGGGGATTGTAGTTTCTCCCACATAGACAACCACACATACATGTACACACAATTCTTTGCATAAAATGCTTGGGTTTGGCAGACATCTTATGCCTCCAAATACTTTCTGGAATCTGTGAACCTTAGGTCAAAGCCAGATGTTTTAGGTGACTTTAATAATCACCTAAAGATGGACGGAGTCAAGTAAGAGAAAGCCCTAGTAATGTGAATATTTTGGTTTGACAATAAAATAACAAACCCCAAAATTTATAGCTAGAAACAATGCTTCTTCTAAATAATGCCTCAAAAGCTATATTTTAGGTCTTGTGGGAAAATCTAGGTAGCTAGCGTTTCATCAGTTATCTTTTTAATGAGCTTCTTAAGTAGCTGTTTTTGAGACGGATTTATGTATAGACTCCAAAGACATTTCTTTCTTCATTTTAGCCATCTGATAGAATATTTAATCTTCAAAAAGGGATTATTATGTGATTCTTTTCTGGGACATATATTGCAAGGAGAACTCATTTATATTTAACTAACCTCCACATGACACTTTCTGGCTCTAAACCAATGGTTGGCCCAAGTAAAGTCGAAAATAGAGGTACACAGCGAATGTTTGGAAATTCAGTTTTCATATCGACTGAGCTTCTGAACTGTAACTGTGATTTCAGAATCTTGCTTATAGTTAAAATATTTAAGACTGTGGAAAAAAAAGCATCATGTGTTAAGCATTTTTAGTGAAGAACATTCTAGAGTGAATGTTTTACACCAGCAGCCAATAAGTTTCAGATGGTTTATAAGTGGCAGAAGGTCCAAAGCTAAAATGGAATTTTCTGTGACAGCCTACAAATAACAGTTAACATATGCCTAAGTTACAGGCAACAGCAGGAGTCCATTGTAAAGTCAAGTAGTGAGAAAGAAAGGCTGCAAATTAATGAGTAAAAACCTTTTTATCCAAATTCTTAGCAAAAAATTTAAGCACTTAAAGAGCAAAACCATCTCAAATATTTTTAAAGAAATTACACTCATTGGAAACAAACAAGAAGTGACTTTCAAAGTCAAAGTTTATACCCATCATGAATTTGATGTGTTAAAAACACAAATAAGGGTTATGTTAATGATGATATAAATGAATAAAAAACACAAATTCTTCAATTATTTTAGAGAATTTAATATTTGATTCACACTTGCCTTTGAAGTTTCATCTAGATGTGTTCCTAGTTTTATTATTTGCTTTTTTGGTCATATTTCTTGACACTGCTGATAAAATAAAGTCACTCAAACGTTTTCAAATTTTCTTTGTCAAATCTGATATTATCTTGCATTTCATTTAGTTCTTTCAGCTGTGGTTTCACAAACTGTTATTAGAGCTTTGAATTTACTTTTATTTAGAGAATCAGCACTGCAATAGGGACTAGATGAATGTACCATGTCATAATGCTTGCCTAAACTGCCTTGAGTGTCATCATACCTACATTACCAACCTTAACGGATTATACGTCTGAAACGAAATATGTGAAATGTTTTTTTTTTTTTAATTTTTTGTCAACAACATTTTCTCTTTTTAATTTTCAAAATTCTTTTTAGTGTGAAAGTTTTTTGGTGTTAGCAATGATGGTAGCAATAAGTTGATATTTGACAAGAAATTCTGCTCCAAACAATAACCATAATCATAGAATCTACCTAGCTCTACACATGTAAGCTATTGCTTACAGATTCCTAAATTATCTTACTACACTACCTGCTGTAGTATAGAAATCAGTGATTTTGTTATCATGAATATTTGTGCCTGTTTTCTGTTTTACGCTGGTTTGTTTTCATTTTACTAACAGGCACAAACAGAGTGGTATAGTAAAAGAAAAACTCTGTGTACTTCCTTGTGCCTTGTATTTTATCCACACTTAACAAAGTAAGATTAGTAAAGTTAATTAGGATAGTATAAATATAAAATAATCTGTATTTTCCTAATTTTATAAGCAATAAAATGCACTGTGTCAATTCTTTTGAAGAAACCTATTACACTATTATATTGCTATAGAAATGTGCTCAGCAATGATAAATAGACATAACCAATTAGAAAATGTAATTTTGGAGTAACTTGGAGTCTAGAATGGTCCGGCCATTCATACAGACTACCTTGAGAAAAGAGACAGTCAATCTTTGCCAAGTTTTATGAATCTTTGATTTATGTTCCCAAACTGTAAATCTTCAGATCTCTTAGAACCCCAATTTTTAAAAAGAATTCACATCACCCCCATCCCCTCCAAATGGTCTATTTCATTTAGCCAAAATGAAGTGAAATTCTGAGAGATAAGATAATGACCAGGACTCTCCGGAAGTAAAAAAAGAAGCTGAAGCTAGCATGTGTTTCACTGTCAGAAGGTCACTCTCTGGGCTGTGTATACTCTGGATCCTTTTCAGACCTCATGGAGGTTAATTTTAGTCTTACAGAAGGAACAGAGAGAAGCAGACTGCTATCTTTGCTGAAAATGTCAAGGCTAAGCTTATGTCCAGCCTTACCTTTCCAATTTCCTGTGCAATGTCAGAGAGAAGGAAGCACTGCTTGTCCAGGAAGAATTCTTTGGTGCATCTGCTTGCTTGGGTTTTGGTGGGTGTGTTTGGGGCAGCCACGGGGCCAGCAGCTGCAAGCTTCTTTGTCCCCCAGAGTGTCAGAGTCTGGTAGAAGAGACAGATTGCCACCACCAAGCCCACCAAGAAGGGCCGGGAGCAAAATCGCCGACGACAGAGGAACATTAGACGACAGATCATGACCAGTTTAGCTTCACTTGGCCCCTGTCCACGTTGCCGGAAAAGTCATAGCAGCTATTTTTTGTCAGCACGAAAAAGACCAAACTGTCTTCTTTTTCCACAACTTTAAATCACATCAAGATAGCGCCATCTCCACTTAAAAAAACTTTCCGAAGCATCCTGCCAAAGAATCATAGATCCCAAACGCCTGAGGCGGTTAGTAAGAGCCCTTCCATGGAGGACAGTAAAAAGTGGCCGGCCTGGCTTTAAAAAAAAAAAAAAAAAGACATCAAAATAATAATAGTTGTAACTAATAACCTGAGCGTACCCCAGGATGCCAAACTGTTGCTTCTGGTAATGTCTTACTTTTCACAACATCCTTAAACTCACAGTAAAAGCTTCACAGGAAAAGAGAAACAACACCAAAGTAAATCTGGAGGCTAAAAACAGCCCCAGAGAACGCAATAGGTTTAAACCAAAGTGCCTGTTGCACAGCTGGAGGCAAGCCAGCTCGCCTTAACAGTTCCTCATTTTTCCTCCGGTTTTAAAGCAGTGCCGCTTTCAGTCTTTCATGTTTCTTAACTGTTTCTTTCCCTTCATTCCGTTTTAAATTGCCACTTTCCTCTAAGCCTTCGAGGCTTTTGACAGAAAAAGGGAATACACGGTCTGAATGGACATGGTTATCATCCTCAGGGTTTGGCTTGTATTTGTTTCATTCCGTTTCAAGTTCAAAGTTCTCTGTACTTACTCAGTTTTCATCCTTTTAGTCAGGAAAAAAAAAAAAAAAGTTTCCACGATCCCCTAATGGATGGCTGACCAAAACCACTCGGAAGGAAACACCCAGTCGTATGTCCAATTCATCTCCCACCCACGGACACACGCGCGCGCAGACACACAGACCCGCACGGGCGCGCTGGCCGCGCTCGAGGCTAGGATCCCGGAGCCGGAGGAGCGGGGAGCCCGGCCCGCGGGGAGCCAGCCCCCGGCCGGCGAGAAGGCGGGGCTAAGGACCGGGCTCCCGGGTCCCGGGCGGGGGTGGGAGGGTTGGGGGGGCGGCCGGAGCGCTCTATGAGCCCCGCATCTGAGACGCCTGGCTTCCCCAGACTGGAAGCAACATTGTTCATTTCCCCCTGAAATGTGGCTGATCACCCAGAGCTGCAGAATTTTAAATATATATTTGATGTCTGTCCCCTTATGTAATTTATTTTCCCTAATCCAGCACTGGAAAAACAAGTAGGCTTTCATCAACTGTTGACAAAGGTCGAGGCGAAGTGTAAACAGACTCGGTGCGTGAGTTGAGAGGATCTTCACTTGAGGGAACTGCGGTCACTGCTATGGGGATAAGAGGGTCACGGGTACTGTCTGGATCTCAGCACGTGAAAGTCTGTTTTATGCACTGATTCCACTGGAAATTATCTATGATCTTTTTTTCTGCTCTGAACCCAACTCCTATCACATCATTACTCCTCTCCTGGGCTAAACTGAATCTTTAATTGCCTGACACTGGGTTCCCCTAAGGACTGGATTGTAGCTGACATTGGTAACTTTTGCTCAGCAGAAAGGGGTACACAGCGGGCTTTGTCTAGAAGTCAACTCAGTCTAATGCTATACAGAGTGCCACAAGGAACCTTTAGCAGGGCAAGTCTGCAGACTCCATCCACTTGTGCAGAGTCAGCTGAGGACATGCCACGGAGAAAGCAAACTGGCTAGTGCCTGTTGCTCACCTCTCTGGATACCCAGGACTGGCTTCGGCTCATAGCAGACAATTCTTCCATGGCTCCTCTAAATAGGTTTTTGTGACCTGTTTCTGACCCAAACTTGGTCCTGTGAGCTGAGCTTCTCCTGTAAGGCCACACCCCTTAAGTGATCCTATCCCTTTAGGCACGCTCCTGTCACTTATATTTTGTGAGACGGAGCGCCCCCTACGGGTGCCTCGCTATTATAGATTCAGAGACTGGGGCGTCTCCTCTTCTAGCTTAAGAGACCACCAATACTTGAACACGTTAAAGCTTCAGAGAATAAGCATTCACACTAAAGCTAGATTTACCTCAAACCCTTGCATATATCCCCTCCAGTGTGTTTAATATTGCTTGATTTAGAGATTCAGAGTCCTCAATCCCATGACAAATGAAGGCACAGAGGAAAATGAAGGGGCAGTCGACTTTTAGAAGCCAAGAGAGTATGAAGAGGAAACAGCTAAACAGCAGTATTGGAAGATATAGTTTTGGTACATGCAATGTAATTTGACAGACAGTAGGAGTTATGAGATCTCTAAATTGGAATTGTCCCTGTGTTGATGTGATCCAAGCTGACACCAAGTTCTTCAGTAGATGAAAAGGAATGGACATGTATTTCTATCAAGGCAAAAAGTCTGAAGACTGAGTATGAGGAACCTGAAGTGTTATTTTGCTGCTGTTGCTGCTGCTAAGTCGCTTCAGTCGTGTCCGACTCTGTGCGACCCCATAGACCGCAGCCCACCAGGCTCCCCTGTCCCTGGGATTCTCCAGGCAAGAACACTGTTATTTTGGGGCATCATTAAATTGTTGAGTACAGGCTATGAGAGAAAGCACAAACCAGATGCTAAAATCATATTGTCTTTGAGCTGGGAGAAGTGAAAGACAACAGCATAGTTAATTTTACAGCTAAACTTCAAATAACAGGAATCAAAAAGAAGATGGCAAATTCGTGTTTTAGAAATGATACCGGCAGATTGAAAATCCCAATTTTCCATTTTAACCACTGAGTCTGAGGGAGTGAGAGAAGACAGTAAATAAAACAGTATCTGCAGAAGTGAGAAAAGAGATAGTTAAGAGTGGGATGGTAGGAAGAATAGGTGGAAAAAACGACACACATAGACTAGGGAGTCCATTGACAACATTCGAGGTAGCCCCAATCTGGGTAGAATCATGGCACTGCCTCTTATCACTGGTTTTAAACAAGTGTTTTGTGAAATGAAGATAATATGAGTGCTTCCTTTGAAGTGTTGTTGGAGTGACTAGATGACAGAATGTATAAGAGTTCTGTACACATGTGTTGGAAGAATGCATGCTGTTATGTCTTTGATCCTGGGGCTGAGCTCAGGATCTGTCTTGGTGGCAGATACATGAATAGATAATTATCAAATAATGGGCCTCTTGGATAAGCCTCCAAAGCAAACATGAGCACTTGGTTTTAGTCATCTTTCCTTTATTCTGTGAAGTGGGGTTGGGTGGTCGATGCTGGTTTGGGAAAATGAGAGCAAGTATAAGATGGGAGTGAGTAGAAGGTGGAGGCTACAGGTGGGAGGTATTGATGCCCTAGTTGTGATGGAAGGTGAAGTAGCATGTGTTAGAGTTTGGAAGCATCAGAACAGGGAACAGTGAAGACAGAGAGTAAATTGGTTCAGTGAGAGCAGTAGAAGCAGAAACTGTATATGAACCTGTGGATTCTGGCAGTGTTTCAGAGTGAATGTTTTTGTGCATACAATTTCATAAAGTACCTCTTCTCCTAAATCATTTCAGTATTCAAGGGCCTGTATTTAAGCAGCATTAACCTGGGCCAATAGAGTGGCAGGTCTTTTAGAATTCTATAAATTCAAGGTTGGACCAGCAGTCTTCCTCTTTAAAATTCTCCAACACAAAAGATACTCTTCTATCAAACATATGTTTCATTTTGGTTTGGGTATGAAATGGAGGTGAACGGGGAGATTGAATTTAATAGCTGTTGTTTGAAAAAGTTACTTTAAAAATTGCTTTATTTTGTAAACTAGAGGAATAAAGCTATCTCTAATAGAGAAGTTTCCAGTATCTGATCAGGAACTTTGGGAAAGTCATTTCTCTCTTTGAGTGTCAGCGTAGTCATAAAATATGGACTTCAGTGATTGCCAAGCTCAAAGGTCACCTAAGGCTCCAAGGTTGTGCTCATAGGGATATATTTTTGACATGGATTTCCTCTCTGTTGTATCCTGATAAGAAGAGGAAATCTTCAGATTCTGGGCCCTCTTGGTTTCCTGCAAGGCTTTCTCGTTCAAGAAGGCTCCTGACTATTATGATGTAAAATCCAGGTATACATACTAGTGGTGATGCTGTGAGTTAAGTTCTGGGGTTTCTGTCAGCCACGCCTGGGTACTCACTTTCCAGTACCTCCGCCCTAGAGGATTTGTCTGACCTCTTCCTAGCTCCTACCACCTCTCTTCTAATACTGACTATGGAACTTGCCCCATAAGCTCCAAATGTAACAGGATGCTTTTAAATCATGAACTACATATTTAATCTTTACTATGTAAAAACATCATTCCAGGTGATGTGGAAAACACAAAACATTTGACAAATACCATAAATGACTAAAATATATAATAAACACAAAGGCAAATTGGTCAGGATAGGGTAACTTCTATAAAAAGTAACCATGAAATCTCAGTGGCTTGACATAACAGGAGCTCATTTTGCACTTATATCATTTTCCAGTGTCAGTTTCTATTAAGACATTTTGTACCAAAGGTCCTTCCACCCAGTGACTTTCCATATTCTAGAATCTTGGATACCCACTGAGATCCTCTGAATCATACTAGCAGATGAAAAATGATAAAGGCATGGAGAATTATGTGACAGGTCTTTTGGGACCAAGCTTCAAATTGGCATATATACTTTGGCCCACATTCTGTTGCTCTGAGCCCGCTCATATGGACCCATCTAACTGAATCTGAGGTGGAATATGAGGAAAAGGAAAAGAGGCTGGTGCACATATGACAATCCCAGCCACAACTAAGGTGGAGATAAGTCAAGTGCCATGAAGAATCATAATCAGGAGTTCACCTCTTTTTTTTAATTACTTTTTACCAAAGGATAATTGCTTTATAGGAGCTCACCTCTTTTGAGAGGTGATAAGGAAAGCTTCAGGAAAGTGGCAGTTTCTCAACTTGACCTTGAAAAGTCACAAATATTTCAACTGCTGAAGGTTTTAGGTTTTAGTGGGAGACCACTAAGGATAAAGGGTTTCCCAGGTGGCATTTAGGAGACATAAGTGACATGGGTTCGATCCCTGGGTTGGGGAGATCCCCTGGAGGAGGGCATGGCAGCCCACTCCAGGATTCTTGTCTGGAGACTCCCATGGACAGAGGAGCCTGGTGGGCTAAAGCCCATAGTGTTGCAAAGAGTCAGACAAGACTGAAGCGACAAAACATGCATGCACACAGTAAGGATAAAACTGGAGAGTTTGGTTCTGATCAAGGATGGCTATAATTTCTAAGTTAAAGGGTTTATTTAGCCATCTGTAGACAGGAATCCAGAAAGTTCCTTCCCCAAATCTTTTATTAATGAAGATATTATGGTAACTGTCAGACTAGGAAGCCCGTTATTTATGATTATCTGAATATACTGTTATATTACCACTATCTTTAGTTGTAAACTCACAAAGCAAAATATTTTTTTTTTTTTTTTTTTTAGGAAGGATAAGTACAATAACAGGCTTTCCTAGTGGCTCAGATGGTTAAGAACCTGCCTGCAATGCGGGGGACCTGGGTTCAATCCCTGGGTTAGGAAGATCCCCTGGAGGAGGGCATAGCAGCCCACTTCAGCGTTCTTGCCTGGAGAATCGCTATAGAGTAGGTTGGTGGGCTACAGTCCATGGGGACAATAACGTGGGTCAAGTTTATGGGGTTACTCTCAGAGGTGCAAAATGCAAGACTGTTGAACAGAAAAGTCCATGTGCAATGTCATATTCTTGCCTTAGTGCCTTCACTGTCCTTGTGCAGGAAAATGCTGCACTGGTTTAAGGTCTGTGCAGAGACACCTGATCGTGTGTTATCTCCCAGAGCCACATAAACACAGAGCACTAATTTACATCAGGTTTAGGATCATGCGTCCTCTCACCTGTCTTTAGAACTTTCCATCTACCGCTCATGATAATGAAAAACCGAAAGTTCAGTCTGCAATTAGGCTGAGGTCTGGTTCTTGATATGCTGGAGGACTATGAACAGAAATCCTAAAACAGACTTACAATTTTTCTGCAATTTCTAATGCAGTCAACATTAAAAATTTTTTTGTTGTACCGAGGCTAAGTAGTGTCCAGCTCTTTGCAATCCCATGGACTGCAGCACTCCAGGATCCTCTGTCCTTCACCATCTCCCCATTTGCTCAAACTCATGTCCATTGAGTTGACGATGCCATCCAACCTTGTGCCATGTCACTCCTTTCTCCTCCTGCCCTCAGTCTTTCCCAGCATCAGGGCTTTTCCTTTTAACTCAGTTCCATTGACTCTCTCCTAATGATTATATGAAGTCACTTTTTCGTACAAATCTATGGATTTCAGCTTAAGACCACTGAAACTTTATGGGGCTTTTTGTGCATTAAAAAAAAAAAAAAAATTCTTCCTTTGTAGTGGTTAAAACCACTACAGGCTAAAACCACTCTAGGCCGCTAAATGGTGAGCTCAGGGTTTGCAGATATCCGGGAATTGCATTAGGGTAGAAGAGGCTTCCCTCAGGCACAGCATTTGTTCAGTTTACACATGGAAATAAAATACTAGAGTGAAAATCTTCATTTTCCTTCTATCTTTTCCTTGATTCATGTTTGTTTGAACAGACACATTCTATAGTCTCTAAATTCCTAGATGAACAAAACAGTCCAGATAGACTTCACCCTCCAGAGTAAGGGCTTATCATTTTAAATTGTCCACCGGACCAGTGTTTCTGAGCATATAAATCTCCTGGATATTCCATATGACCACACTTGCGGGTGCCCTTTTGAAATGGGATGTTCCATGGGATGTACTCTCTCCAGCTCTCCGTAGTTATTGACCCGTCACTCTATTTTTCACAAGTTTCTGTCACCATAGGCATTTTGAATATGCTTGCACCAGTATCCAAGATGACTTTTTTTAAATCATATTCTGTTCTGCCTTCTAACTACTAGTATACTTATATCTCTTTACAGTAGAAACTGCTGACTGAAACTATTTAACTCACTTTCCTATTATTGTAGCATCTATCAGCATCTTTTTGTGAATAATTAAAAAATTCCCATTTCATAAGGTTTATACATCATAAATTCACATATTTTTCCATATCATTGCCATTTTCCCACAAGAAATATTTCACATCTTGGTAACATATAACCCAGTGGGGGTAATTTTGTCCCCCAAGGGGCATTTGGCATTGTCTAGAGACTTTTCTGGTGGTCACAACTTGTGGACCCAGGGGAGATGCTACTGACATCTCCTATGCAGA
Organism: Bos javanicus; assembly: GCF_032452875.1. Classification (NCBI taxonomy): domain Eukaryota; kingdom Metazoa; phylum Chordata; class Mammalia; order Artiodactyla; family Bovidae; genus Bos; species Bos javanicus. The sequence goes on along the minus strand of NC_083871.1, from coordinate 86,043,079 downwards.
TGCCAGGAATGTGCTGAACATCCCACAATGCGCGTGACAGCACGCCACAACAAAGAATCATCTGGTTAAAAATGTCAGTAGCGCTACGGTTGGGAGACTAAAACTTACCAAAGGAAGGCTTTGTTACACAACTTTTCCATGTGGCTGCCAAAAATGGTCTGTTACCTCATTTAGAATAGTCCCTGTGGCAATCACACAATTAGCTCCATTGGGATTTTAACCATTTCTTGAATGTGTAATTATGCTGCTCCTCCAAACAAATGTAATTTGGGCACATCATTTCCTTGCAGCCTTCGAAGTTTGCTTTTAAGATTCACATCCTCTACATAGGTAGAATGGTAAATATTTAAAGCAAAGAATTGTATCTCTCAACTTACATTTTGGCATACAGCCAGAATTCCCAAGCTTTTATCAATTAATACATAAAACATGAACAAATATCATACAATCAAATTACATTAATTAAAAATTTCATTCCTCTTTTCTGCTGATTTACAGCATAATATTCCTTGGAAATTATGATAAATTCTCTCAAGATAACTACATAACTAGCTTGTTTTCTTTTTTAAAATGTAACCACAGTTCAATCATCCATTTTTGTTTTCAGAAAATGAAAAGTATTAAAAATTTTCCAGTGCTGTTTGTTCCCTGAAAGACTGATGTGTGTAATGGGGGATGGGAGGGGATAGGTTTGGTCTTATTACTCCAATGAAGGCTGGCATTCATTTAGCTAATCTAAGTGACTAAGAAGGAAATGTTCTTTGACAGAGTATGGTTCTTTGGTTACATGTATACCACACAAAGTCAAAAGATTACATCTATATTTAAATCATATTTTCTCTTATATATAAGCCTATTTTTTGTTTTATTTTCAACACATAAGGGGATTCTTTTTCAAACACTTACAAATGACAACCATTGGAAAAGTGAAAAAATCTTTTGGTACACTTGGAAACCCATGAAAAAATTATCTTTAGAATCAATGCCTCCAACTATTCAAGAAAATAATTATTTGTCATATTAAAGATAAATATACAAATTCATCAAGGATACAAATAAAAAATCGATAAGTTCTAGTGGAACATACTAGGGAGGTCACATTAAAAGCCTCCATTAGGCTAGTTATAAGATAGGCAAAACCATTCTAATGAACTGACTCCTATTTATATTCAGGGTTATTTAGAAATATTTCCGCCTGGTCCCTTGTATTCCATTTGACCTAGATAGCTTTTTAAAGTTACCTAGTACCAATTATAATTGTTCTTATTTTAATATGTTAGCATGGAAGGTCCCTATAGTAGAGTAGGTTTAACGGTGCAAAAATAATTAAAATACGGTTATTGTTTTTTCCTACAGCAATATTAAACTTATGAATGCTTTTAAAATAGTTTATCATTAAAGACTAGCAAGTATACACCTTCCTGTGAAAAATTACTCTTAGTCATTAACAGGCCAGTAGAAGTGAGGGATGAGAATAAGCTACACACACACTATACACATTCCTCAAGCTCACTTCTCACATTGGCTTCTGAATTTATAATGAGCTGCAGAAAAATGACTATATATATATATATATTCTGGTTTTTTTTTTTTTTGGTCGCACCAGGTGGCATGATGGCTTTTAGTTTCCCCACCAGGGATGGAACCCAGGCCCTCTATATTGGGAGCCCAGAGTCTTAACCACTGGATCACCTTGAAATCTTGTAATGTTCTCTTTACAGTCTCCTTTGCCAGGAGTGATAAAAGTAAAAGGCTCTGAAAAATTTATTAATTATTAAATTTATTTCAAATAAACATTTTAATGTCTAGACTTCTAATAATGTGTTACTAAAGTTATTTATTAAGTTAAAATACTGACTTATAAGGTATACATGACTGACTACTTTAAAATGGAAATGGCCAGAAGAGGTTATCTCTCTTTTATCAAACTTCAATTAAACATAAAACAATTCTGAAGTCATTTCATCTTTAATTCACTTTAAATTTCTTCTGTTGTAGCTAAATCAAAACATGAAATATTAAGATCCTGGGTCAGAAATTACAATCTGTTTTAATAATTTATATTTTACCATCTAAATAGGGAAACCTAAAAATCTTGATGATTTGATGAATTGATGAACAATTCTGATTTGTAGCTTCAAAAATTGGGAGAAAAGATTCACCTTAAATTTAGAATTTTACAGCCATTTGCAAGACTTAGTCTTAATTTTGTCATCTCTAGCTTATAATCTCAGTAAGAAAAGTGCCATGATTTAAACTTAAATAATCAGAAAGTATTCAACTGACAATATGTAACTGCTATCACTACTCCCACTGACAAACAACTGTATGGCACAGTGAACAGACTCTCATGAATTCATGGCTCATGAACAGACTTTCACTCAGCTTCTAGGTTCCTCCTCTGTCAGCACACTTCCCTATACCACATCTACTCATTTCAGACGACTTTTAAATTCCCAGAATGTCCATGACTCTAAAACCATTTCACCTGCCTGGAAAACCATCTGTTTTTAGGCATCATTTATTTAAATAATAGCTCTTAAGTTAAATTTCTCACAGTTCCTAGAACAATGAGTACATCCATTGATAGCACTTACTAAAATACAACAATTACTCATTAACATGTCCATCCTTCCCACTTCTTCCGCCCACCCCTCACACACACAAATACCTTCATCTGTGTAATCTCAACATCTAAATGCTTAACGTTTGATTATAAAAATGAACATTTTTGAGGATATTCTTTTTTCTCTTAAAACCCTCCTGTTGAAAGACTTTTTTTTTTTAATGTGAAAGCTGAAGGCAAACACTGCAATGTCTACACATTCAAAGAGAATCTTACCCCTTATGGTATATTAGACATTTGTTTTTCTAAGTCTAAAATAATTCATTATGTCAAGAAGACTATTGCTGAGGTCTAAGGACAAAGGGCACTAACATTGTACAAAACAAAGACGGTTAAAAATCTAAAATATGTGGAATTTGCTTTGAAGGATAAAAGACTAAAAAAAATGAACTGCCCTAAAAAAGAATGATTGTACGTTTATCAAACACTCAGCTTCGTTTAGGCATTTCATTAAGCCATTTATTGCTTCAAATGTGTCACCATGAACATTTTAATATACACTCCACAGCAGTAAGGCCTCAATTTTCATCACCTATAAACTGTGAACCCACATTCGGATTTTTCTTATGCCACCAACTGTTACACGAGTTTTGTACAACAAAGATTTTGAATGTGTATAATACCAAAAATGCTCATATACCCCTTGATGTAAATGTCACAAAGAATTATTAATAGTTGGCCACATTTTTTTTTCGATGAGGTAGTTCCATGTTTGGCCCATTATATAGATCTCAGATATTAACAGGTTCCACCCATTACTAAATAATTGCACAAAATTTTTGTTTACGTCTTTATACACGCTTCAAAATATTCAACGTTTGAGCTTAAAATTTGTCAAAATGTTTTTCTGAGTGATTTGGTTAAATAGTGGAATTCACACACTGAAAGGGACTAGCTATAGCAGCTGGAAACAGGGATGTTCCTGACTCTGACAAGAACTCTCTCTTAAAATAAGGCTGTACATAAGGCTTTTTCCTTGAACCAATTCCTATAAAACAGTGAGTTTAGAAAAGTCATTATGTATAAGATTAAACAATACCATTGAGCATCCCCAGGCAACATGCTAATAAGCTAATTGAATACTACATTATATATTATTTCTTTAGGGTTTATAAAATCTCCAAGAAAATACTGAGTATCATGAAATCATGAGTACCCACAAATGAACCTAACTTAGTTTTATGGGCTGTCCAGTTATAAAATTAGACTGCAGCAGCTCAGAACTGTGGAATCTCGAAGCTGGAAGAGACCTTGAAAATCCCCTATCTAATCCATACCCTTTTGGGTAGCATTGCATAGATTTTACAGTTTTCTATATAAGTTCTAAGAGGCTCATAAGTGGTTTTGATTAAAACATAAATCTGATGGGCCCAGTACATTTCAATATAAAAGAAATATGACATAATAAGTATTTCTAAAGTTTTAAGGATTTTTCTACCGACCAGACTCAATATTATACCTTAAATAAAACTTCCACTATGCAAAATTTCTAGTTTAAATAGCACCTATAGAATAAAACTTTCAGGATTGCTTACAGACATCCTGAAGCTGGCATCACCCTGGTTTAATAAGGGCCAGAGTGACTAAAGAAGTGAATTAACTGGCATACCAACATGTGGTAAAAGCAAAAAGAGAACTGAATTTTAAGCTCCAATCCAAGGGGTCTCTCTACTTCAGTTTGGCCACAGTGCCTCAAGTCAAAACAACTATAATGATTATTTCCGTTCGTCTGCTGTAATTAGACTTCTTTCATGTCCCTTAGACTGAAGGTAAAGCCAGGGGGATCTTCTAGAAAAATACATTTGCATTTCACATTTACATAAAAATGTCTTTTCCTTATTTCTGTATCACAAATTCCAAGCATTATTAAAGACATAACAGATTACGCAGCATTCTGTGTCCTGGGCCTCTGTCCTTTTGAGATTATGAAAATTGGAAGTTAGTTGGAATTAAGAAATTTTCATTATTAAGTGTGTAAAGTATAAATACAAGTAATTTTTTAAAAACTTTATTTTAACACCTAATACAATTCCAATTTTAAGGATTACTTGCACAAAAAAATAAACACATTTGGTATAAAAATGTTATCACTTTAACACCCTTTCCCCTCAGCCCTCCCACCCCACCCTCATGAACTGCACTCTGTCTGGATGCAGAAACATATAAAGACTAATGGCCCAGATTCGTTTTTACCTACAGGAGTTTCTGTTTATGTACCCAGGTACTCTAGAGGACATCAGCCCACTTTATCACATGAACCATTTGCTTCAGCCCGCTGAATTTAGTTTCACAAAGAAACAAAGCTTATTATAAAGGCATTTAAAAAACCATTATCTTTTTAGAAGCACTTTTTTTTTTGCAACCATTTATATACAGTGTTACATAACAGCTCTGGAGTACAGTACATGCAGCAGAACATACCTGTTGAATATAAAATACTTTTCTTAAAATCTTCATCGTTGGAATTCTTTGAAGTCTACATTATAGAATGCCCATTACTTGGAGAAAATGGTTGAGGAGTACAAATGTCTGCATACGTTGGCCACTGAAATAATCCAAGGCTAACTGGAGTAATATTTGGAGCACACCAGGAGTGCATAAATAATTTACTTACATTATTAAAATACAACCCATAAAATTTAAGTTCAAGATCTTATAGGATTGTCTATGTAAATCCTTTAAGTGGTTGCCTGCAAATGCACTGCTTCTTCTTTTTTTAAAGTCCTATATAAAATGTTGAAGCTTTTTTCTTCCACAAACGAAATGGCCTCCCTTATTTGTGCCGACTGCCTCTCCTCTTCATGGCAGCGGTGCACTGTGGACAGTACCATTTTCCTTTGGGGGCTTCTGTCAATCCAACACATCCATAATGGAACCATTCTATGGGGCACTAGAATGCAAAAACGCCAAGTAGTTTTTAGTAAAAGATCAGGAAGTATGTTAAAACATGCCCGCCCAGCAGATTAAATATTCATAATTAGATTGATGGAGACAGAACTTAGACATCTAGGAGATGGCTTTATAGATCATTTAGTCCAACTGGTAGGGTTCAGAGATGAGGAAATGGAGACACAAAAAGTTATATGCATCTTTGTTAACTCTGAGCTTCATGTAATCTACTCCCATAATCTTAAAATAATGAACACAAATCATTAATTTTTGTTAAGCTGGAGAGTATGTGGATACCAACTCACAAGGACAAGAAGTAAGATGGGTCTCTCACATAGCAGGTAAATGTATTTTAAAGATTTTGTTTAATATTCAGCCTTATTTATTTCCATGGAAAAGAAATGCAAAAAAGCAAAATGGCTGTCTGGGGAGGCCTTACAAATAGCTGTGAAAAGAAGAGAAGTGAAAAGCAAGGGAGCAAAGGAAAGATATAAACATCTGAATGCAGAGTTCCAAAGAATAGCAAGGAGAGATAAGAAAGCCTTCTTCAGCGATCAATGCAAAGAAATAGAGGAAAACAACAAATTGGAAAGACTAGGGATCTCTTCAAGAAAATCAGAGATACCAAAGGAACATTTCATGCAAAGATGGGCTCGATAAAGGACAGAAATGGTATGGACCTAACAGAAGCAGAAGATATTAAGAAGAGATGGCAAGAATACACAGAAGAACTCTACAAAAAAGATCTTCATGACCCAGATAATCATGATGTTGTGATCACTGACCTAGAGCCAGACATCCTGGAATGTGAAGTCAAGTGGGCCTTAGAAAGCATCACTATGAACAAAGCTAGTGGAGGTGACAGAATTCCAGTTGAGCTATTCCAAATCCTGAAAGATGATGCTGTGAAAGTGCTACACTCAATATGCCAGCAAATTTGGAAAACTCAGCAGTGGCCACAGGACTGGAAAAGGTCAGTTTTCATTCCAATCCCAAAGAAAGGCAATGCCAAAGAATGCTCAAACTACCGCACAATTGCATTCATCTCACACGCTAGTGAAGTGATGCTCAAAATTCTCCAAGCCAGGCTTCAGCAATATGTGAACCGTGAACTTCCTGGTGTTCAAGCTGGTTTTAGAAAAGGCAGAGGAACCAGAGATCAAATTGCCAACATCTGCTGGATCATCAAAAAAGCAAGAGAGTTCCAGAAAAGCATCTATTTCTGCTTTATTGACTATGCCAAAGCCTTTGACTGTGTGGATCACAATAAATTGTGGAAAATTCTGAAGGAGATGAGAATACCAGACCACCTGATCTGCCTCTTGAGAAATTTGTATGCAGGTCAGGAAGCAACAGTTAGAACTGGACATGAAACAACAGAATGGTTCCAAATAGGAAAAGGAGTTCGTCAAGGCTGTATATTGTCACCCTGCTTATTTAACTTCTATGCAGAGTACATCATGAGAAATGCTGGGCTGGAAGACACACAAGCTGGAATCAAGATTGCTGGGAGAAATATCAATAACCTCAGATATGCAGATGACACCACCCTTATGGCAGAAAGTGAAGAGGAACTAAAAAGCTTCTTGATGAAGGTGAAAGTGGAGAGTTAAAAAGTTGGCTTAAAGCTCAACATTCAGAAAATGAAAATCATGGCATCCGGTGCCATCACTTCATGGGAAATAGATGGGGAAACAGTGGAAACAGTGTCAGACTTTATTTTTCTGGGCTCCAAAATCACTGCCGATGGTGACTGCAGCCATGAAATTAAAAGACGCTTACTCCTTGGAAGGAAAGTTCTGACCAATCTAGATAGCATATTCAAAAACAGACATTACTTTGCCAACAAAGGTTCGTCTAGTCAAGGCTATGGTTTTTCCAGTGGTCATGTATGGATGTGAGAGTTGGACTGTGAAGAAGGCTGAGTGCCGTAGAATTGATGCTTTTGAACTGTGGTGTTGGAGAAGACTCTTGAGAGTCCCTTGGACTGCAAGGAGATCCAACCAGTCCATTCTGAAGGAGATCAGCCCTGCGATTTCTTTGGAAGGAATGATGCTAAAGCTGAAACTCCAGTACTTTGGCCACCTCATGCGAAGAGTTGACTCATTGGAAAAGACTCTGATGCTGGGAGGGATTGGGGGCAAGAGGAGAAGGGGACGACAGAGGATGAGATGGCTGGATGGCATCACTGACTCGATGGACGTGAGTCTGAGTGAACTCCGGGAGTTGGTGATGGACATGGAGGCCTGGCATGCTGTGATTCATGGGGTCGCAAAGAGCTGGACACGACTGAGCGACTGATCTGATCTGATCTGATTTATTTCCTCATAAAGTAGAACAATCTATTTGTAATTAAAGATGTAAGGATCTCCCTGGCTTTCCTTTTTTGGCATTTATCTATTTCTAGATATGCAGAGGAAAAGAATTCCACTGTGTAATATATTAAGCGGTTCTATACTCTGACAGAAAATCTTAGCACTCCAAAGAGCACAAAATGAGAGGGATCAGAGAGAGTGTGATGCGGTATTTATAGAAATATCATTCATCTTTTCCACCAAGCATCCCAGAAGACAGTTTACAATGTCTTCTTGGGACGGTTTTGCAGTCATCATGAACAGCCCACAAGTGGGTCTGCAGAGGGAGGTGGAAGGAGAGCCTTTTCTATGTGAACCGTGTTATGGGGAGCCTGGCAGGTCAGGGAAGTACACACTTCTGTGTGTCAACTCTGATCAATCTTCAAATTGCTTTAAAATTTTAAACTCTTATTATCAACCTTAGCAGCCTGACATTATTGATTAGCCCTTTATTAGAATTCAGGCTTCTGTCACTTCCCTGGAGGAAAACATGGACAAAAGGGAGCTAAGCAGTGTGACAGTAAGAAGGGAGTGGAAATTACTAGACAAAAATATTCTCAGCATTCAAGAAAAACATATCTCTAACTCAAAATAAGCTTCAAGGAAAGTAAACAGGAATTCTTTTCTTCCAAACCTTATTTTTTAATATCAGAAATGGCTCTTACTGGCTGACACCTGCAGAACACAGCAGGAAATACACTCTAATGGGAGGACAATAACCCACATCAGAAGCCTCACCTTTGCATCATTTTTCCTGAAAGTATTGCTCTAAAGTTCCAATTCTTCATTGTGATAAGAGAACCAAATCCTAGCAAACACAGAATTCTTTGGCAAAAGGGAAAAAGGGTGTTTCTAATTTTCATACAACCTGATGCCTTTTGAGAAATGTAATCTGCACATAAAACCATAAAATTAGCTTTAAAAAAGTTAAAATAGGGAACACATTAAGGGACACTATCTTATTTGGGGGAGGAATATTCCAGCCTTAATATAATTAACATTACTGCAAACCTGTTTCCTTAGACTGAGAGACACACTAAACAAAAAATATACATTCCAGTAACAATAAGGTGAGACCTGTTTTTTCATTCCTAAGTAGAAAAATTTAATACTTACATCTTGGTTATCACAGCCCACCATCTCACCATAGGATACCTAGTTAAAAGAAAATTAAATATTTTTATTATGACTATATTAACAAGCACCTAAATTCAAATAACTGTTTATGATACTGTAAAGAAAATAGAGGGAAATACACAGAATATACAACTGAGTTAAGAAACAGGGCATGTAGCCTTATACAGTTTATGGGTTTTTTTTTCTGAAGGATTTTTGGGGGCAGGGGTGTACAGCAGGATAACAGAGAAATTACATGCTCTTTGAAAGTCTATAAAAACTTGTTCTATAAACTACCTTGACAAAAGAGTCAATTTTTTGAGTGGCTCCTTTAATAAAGATTTTAAGTTTCTTTCTTGGTTATCAACATAAAGTTTTTTTTTTTTACTTTTTCTTGGGTCATGTTCGGTCATATATATTTTTGCAGTCAGTAGTCTATTTTACTGAAACTTCTAAATTATCTGTTTATTACATGTCATTTCTCATTTTTCTTTTTGCTTTTCATCACTAGCTGGAGAGTATGTGGATACCAACGCACAAGGACAAGAAGATGGGTCTCTAACATAGTAGTTAAATGTATTTTAAAGATTTTAATATTCAGCCTTATTTATTTCCTCATAAAGTGGAACAACCTACCTATAATTAAAGACATAAGGATTTCCCTGGCTTTCCTTTTTTGGTATTTATCTATTTCTAGATATGCAGCAAAGAATTCCACTGTGCAATATATTAAGTGGCTCTATACTCTGACAGAAAATCTTAGCACTCCGAAGAGCACAAAATGAGAGGGATCAGAGAGAGTGTGACACAGTATTCATAGAAATCTCATTCATCATTTCCACCAAGCATCCCAGAAGACAGTTTACAATGGTCTTCTTGAGACGGTTTTGCAGTCATCATGAACATGTCTTTTTATCAGAAGCAGGAAGAGGATATAATAAAAAACCAAAGGTATTTTACTGGAGTAAAAAGAACACTAAAAAAATGAAACAGCTCTTTTCCTATTTTATTCAGATTATGCTTCTATAGACACATCAGACTCTTACCTGATTACAAATGCAGTATCGTGGTTCATTGGGGTCATAAGTCCAATCAACCTGACTGTTGGAATCAGATTCTGGTACCACTGTTGCTTGTTGGGAAATTTCCTGTACAACAGTTGATGATGAAGAACATGATGACAAGGAAGAAGAGGAGGAAGAAGATGATGACTGTTGGCTTGAAGACTTGTTGTTGTTTCTGAAAAAGCAGTATCAGTTTTATTTGCTCAGCATCCAGAATAACTTAATTGAGAGTAACTTCTAATTAATGGCATGAAATGAAATAACAGTAAATATACAAAATACTCTTTAACACTCAAGCCATCTGATAAATGGATGTAAAAGCACAAGTGTTTAGAGCAAAAAGAGCAACATTTTTCATAATAGCTTATTTTTGTTTCAGATTTTGTTTTCTGGAAAACAAAAATATTCAAAGGAAATTCTTTTAAAATATTTCAAAGTTTTTAGAATAAACTTTTAATCTGTTACTTCTTACCGCTGTTTAAAGAGTAGGCCATCCTTTTAAGAATTAGTATTAGTTATGGCTTCCGTACAGACATTCTTTGTATTTTTAAGCAAACTGAATACTCTTGATTAGAATCAAAAATACAAATACATGGAAGCATTTGATGAAAATGATAACCATCATCTGATATGGGAATACTCACCTATGTAGAACATGAAGCAGAGTGTGTTAAAATCCACAAGAAATTTACCATTATACATATGCTAACAAATTTTAAAAATATGAAACTTTATCATCAGCAGTTATAATAAATTTGGGTCACTAAATGAATTTTTAGATATTTAGCACTTTTGTGGTAACTCTACATTGATCATTCTTTTAGAGATTCATCCACAGGAAGCACAGGAACACAGAAAATATAACATTTACTGACAGAAAATATATTTAAAAATAAACTGATACAATTATGATATAATTCTTTTGGACTAGCAACTGAACTCTCATTATGTATGAACACCTAACACATGCAGGTACTTTGGAAAGATGGTGCCAAATGCTATTAAGTTTTCATATGTGTGCTAAGTCGCTTCAGTCATGTCTCATTCTTTATGATCCTATGGACTGTAGCCCATCAGGCTCCTCTGTCCATGGGATTCTCCAGGCAAGAACACTGGAGTGGACTGCCATGCCCTCCTCCAGGGGGTCTTCTGGAACCAGGGATTGAACCCACGTCTCTCATGTCTCTTCCACCGGCAGGCAGGTTCTTTACCACTAGCGCCACCTGCAAAGCCCCTTTCACATGTATGCGTTCATACAATCATCCTAAGACTCGTATCTACAAAATCTAGGGATATTTTCATAATTTCAATTTAGGAGACATAATATCAAGGACTAAGACAATTTGTTCTTAATTAAAATGAAGACCAGAAAACACATGGCAGAACAAGGGGTTATAAGTTAGAAAAGGTTTCATTAATGGTTTATCTTAATGAACAAAAGAAAGCAATGAGAGGTCATCTATTAATAACCCCAATTCAAGACTTTAGAAAAATCAAGGTTTCTTAGAACTTTTTAAGGACTTTACCTCTTTCTAGGTAAGTCATTGTGAAGTAAATGTCATGTCTTCCCACCTCCCCAGAGTTCACCCTGACCCATTATATAAATACATGCATGTGTGTGTGTGTCTGTGTGCTGAGTCGTGCCTTACTCTTTGTGACTCCAGCGGCTATATTCTGCCAAGCTCCTCTGTCCATGGGATTTCCCCGGCAAGAATACTGGAGTGGGCTGCCATTTATGACTCCAGAGGATCTTCCTCCCGACCCAGGGATTGAACCCAAGTCTCCTGTTTGGCAGGTGGATTCTTTACCACTGAGCCATTTGGGAAGCTGCCTCTGTTTACTACACGGAAGCCCAGCTGGATGCTAGGTAGTCTGCACACTCAGTAAAGGTATGAGCTACTATAACAATAAAACTTACTTGCTCTTTCTCCCACTCCTTGAGTCGGCTGTTGATGAGCTGGCGTTCTGTGTTAATGTAGTCATGAGCGCAGATGATGATGAATAGCCAGCTGTTTCCCGGGGCATGGAAAACTCTTTTCCCAGCTGAAAGTCATTATTCTTAAATGCTTCATAACTGGCCTTTAAACTTGATGTCCTTCGTCCCTCTTTCATCTTAAAAAAGGCAGTCATTGATATTATTAATACATATAAATATGCACATTTTCTTTTGTCTATTTACAGCATTATTTTGGCTTATCTAATATTATTTTGTTTTAAACCATTATGTTCATCATTGTAATTTAAGATATTTTACATAAAGATTTACGATCAGTTTTTACCCAGTTACGAGGTAACTACAGGATGGGTAACTTAATTCGGAATATAGATGATAGCCAGCACAGAAATGAACAAACTCAAGGCAACCTAAGTTCCAAGGCTACAGAGAAAGCCCTGGAACGGGAAGAAAGAATAAAGTATTGTCCCAGCTTTAAACATTAGCTATCATAAAACTAGGATTAAAAATGAAACTATACAATGCAAGAAAACTCTTTTTGTTCACATCAAGTTATTTCTGCTAGAGTCTGCCAAGGATTCAGACAAAACTTAACATTCCATTTCTAAACCTTTTCTTTTTTACCTGAGCTGTAGCTTGAACTGCTTGGGCTGCTGCCATGGTAATTGCCCCCGCACCAGTTCCTGAAGATAAGGAGCCAATATTATAGGATGCCAGAGGTTGGGAGGAATTCACATTGTAAGCGTTGTTGGAAGCCGCCGTGGAATTATTATTTCGACAACCTGTGTAGAATTAAAGAAGGAATGAAAATGGTTAGACAGAACAAAATGTCAGTGAGCTTAAAGTATATTATTTCTCAGCACAGATACAATGACTAAATTAAAAATTTCATGTCACAAATTTTCTTTTTTTTTTTCTTCTTCTTACGGTAGACTCTAACCAGGTAAAGAATCTGTATAATTAACCTTAAATGCTGTCATTCCCCTTTATTTTAATAAAAACCAAAAAAGAAAACAATCACATTTAAGATAATAAACTTACCTAGAGTATTTTCCTTAGAGGCATCTGATGTTAGGGTAGATAAAAGAGCTTCAGATTTAAACTTCTTTTCAGGTAAATGATCTGTTGTCGTATGGTGAGAGGTTGGGTTATATTTCCTTTCTGAATATAAATAAAGAATTCATGTGTTTTTAAATTTTAGAGAACTATGGGCAAGGCATAATACATTCATCTGATTATAAACCAAAACAACATTATGTTTTCTGAGAAGACAAGAGAAATAGAACTCTTTGTGCCACATGTCGTATTAACAGCTGACTGCTCAGACATTTAAAAAACTTCAGTAGCAAAGCAGCGAAGTAAGCCATGATGCATACTGGTTTCATATATAACATGAGAGATTTTTTTTTTTTAAACATTACCTACAATTTAAAATATTTTTCAATCAACTTTTCATATCAAATTGATTTGTCAAAAAAAGGCATCAATACAGTCAATCTAGTCAGCTAGCATCTGACTAAACCATTCATTTACTCACTAACTCAACCATTTGAGACTTTATTATATGCCAACAGTAGGCTAAGCACTTGAGAAAGGATGAAAAAGAACACTCCCTAGAGAGAAACAGGTTATTTGTATCTAGAGAGTATACCCTGCTGTTATTACCACACATTCTTCCTTTGAGAATGCCAGGGAAAACAGACTACCTGTTCCCAAATCAAATATGCTCTTCCCAAATGAAGAAGATAAATCTGCCAGTAGTTGCAATGAAAAACTGTATCTCACAAGATAAAAGAAACAGGAGGATATCTGTTTCTCAATCGGTTGTGCAGAGCTAATGAAAGAGAATATATAGATGATACAATGAATTTTTAATTGTTTTTAAGATTTTAGCTCTCCTAAATCAAACTTACTCTCCACTGGAGTATGTGAGTGAGCATGGTGATTGTTCACTGGCTGTGAAGGAGTGTCTAATTCCAGAGATCCTAAAAAACCAAAAAAAGAGAGATAAGCACAGAGATACACTGCCATGAGATGTCACCAGAGAACTTTACACATCAATCAGCTACAGGACTGTGGACCCTTAACCAGCAGAGGACCAGCAAGCTCTGATGTCTATGCCTGTACCATTTTAGTCAAACACAATAGAGGGTCATCACTGCCTATTTTACCCTGCGCCAATCTTATCCTCTTTCTAAACAGTAAGTAATCCATTTTTTAATATTCACCTTTAAGTACAAAATGGGTCAAGGCATGCTAATGTCTGGCTAAGGAATTCACCACATTTGGTACCACATAAGTGGATGAATTGGATGTTATAATTTCATTACTGATGAGACCTGAAAAACTCAACCTAGTGTTAACCGAGTTGAAGACCTTTTAATGGGAGATCCTAAAGTATCAGGTGATGGGACATTACTATAGGAAAGAAAATTCTTTGATCATTAAAATGATATGTGAATATAAAGACTTCTAAGGGAAGTTAGGGATTTTGCTTGTGAAAAGTGATGCATAGATCTCTACCTCCAAGTTTTAAAATACTTTTAAAGAATGTCCTCAGTTTATCTTGGTCCCTTGAGATGAAATTATGGCAGGGCACAGGGTGGAGCAGTTTTCATAACTTGATCTGATGACTTTCATATGCTTGTGTCCTTACAGAGGATGCTTCATTAACCTCCCTGAGGTATTGAATAGGCATGGATTTACTGCTACTCACAGCTATTATCAGCATTTCAAGAAAACAAAACATTTTATTTTGTCTCAAGATACTTATCATCCTCAGATAGGATTCCCTTGGAATGAAGTATCACAAATAAATTAGATAATCATCTAAAGTGATGGACCTATTTTTGAACACAAAAATGCAACTATTGTACCAAGGATTCATGTGTGGTTGTGCCCTAGCTGACCTGTAGAGAGTATATGAATAGAGATATATGTAACCTAACACTCTAAAGAAACCTTTCATCCATGTGTAGAAACAGGTATATGTTCTTGCTACTGATATGTACCAAGAAAAAAGATGCCTGAACCTTTAGTTAAATTATATTAGAAATCGGCCATAATACTGACTTGATTCAACTAACATTTAGTGAGTGCCTACTCAGGGCTTACCATGGCACCATCTGCTTTTATGGACACTGTCTATTTAGGCTGAAGAGCTAAATTCGTTCAAGAAACAGAGCTCATGTCTCCATTTTGGGGAAATCTCCTGAGTTAAACCCTAGGAATGATAAGAGTAAATTATAGCAGGAGATCAAGTCCAAACAGTCCAACTGCTGGGGACCAAATGATCCCACCAGGTGCCTCTGTCCACCAAGGAGCAGGATCTGAGAAGTGTCTACGGAACCAGTGTCTCCTCGGTGACGTGCACATGCATTGCAGAGAAACATGAAAATGGCTTCTTACTGAGAAGAGAAGTTTAGGAAAGACTTCTTTGAGAAAAAGAGGAGATGCTGAAGAACTCATTAAAATCTTTCTCAGTAGCACAATTGAGGGAAAGCTTTAAGGAAGTTCTTAACAAAAAATAACCATTTTCCTCAACACATAAGTGCCTAAACAAACCATGTAATGCCAGATGATTGACTTGTTTCTAAGATGCTTGCATTTCTTTAAATCTTTGTTCCTACCATTCATCTTACTGGCATATGTACATTATTAAAAAAAGAAAATGACTTAATATGTTATCGTCATACAGAGCGAGTGGATGATATATAATTTCTCCAAGTATCCACAACCCAAACAGTCCAACTGCTGGGGACCAAGTGATCCCACCCAGGTGCCACCATCCACCTAGAAGCAGGATCTGAGAAGTCTCTGCAGAACCAGTGTCTCCTCGGTGATGTGCACATGTATTGCCCAATGGTGATGGAAAATTGTAAATTTTACTTACGCCTCTCTAGTATCTCTGTAATCCCAGCATTATCAGCTTCCAGCTCCATTTTAAATTTAGCCAGTTCCTGATCCAGCTTTCTCAAGTGTCGATCTACCTGTTTCAAAGAAGATCAAAGATAACCACCACAATTTGGGACACTATTAAAGTGTCAGTTTAATGAGGAAACCTAAATTTTGCTTCTTTTAGTGCATCTGCTCTGGATCCTTGAGCAAGTCAATTAACCTACACTATAGGTTTTTATTCTATAAAATGAGGTTGCTAGGCTAAATATCTCCCAAGTCTCCTTGAATACATTTTAAGAAACCAGAATTGCAATTTGTCAGAAAATGTTTGGAGGAAGTAGGCTATGAAACATAAGCAAAGATGAGGGGTGGGTGGCATAGGAAACTTTTCATATATGCCTTGGGATTACTTTCAGCCTAATCTCCTCCTTATAACAAGACCATCCACACTGCCAGACCATAGTAACTGTTACTTACAGTAAGGAATGAAAGATCCTCAGTCTACAAACAAAGAGCCTCCTATACTTTACACATACATTTCTCTAAGGCAGGAAAGCATACCATTATACTTGTAAACATTTATGTAAAGAGTTGAAACAAAAAGGGCTTTTAGCCAGAAAGTTCCATTCCACAAAAAGCTTGGTCAAAATGGTTTTCTTGAAATACTGTCGCACTTGGTTAAGGTGGCAAAATTGTATATTCTCATTCACCTAGAGATGTTTGGACTGACTTCTGAAAATTTTATAATACCTCAAACTAACAACAAGTCTTCATTTATTTTTTTAAGCTTAATATTAAATATGGAGAAGGCAATGGCACCCCACTCCAGTACTGTTGCCTGGAAAATCCCATGGATGGAGGAGCCTGGTAGGCTGCAGTCCATGGGGTCACTAAGAGCTGGACACGACTGAGCGACTTCACTTTCACTTTCCATTTTCATGCATTAGAGAAGGAAATGGCAACCCACTCCAGTGTTCTTGCCTGGAGAATCCCAGGGACAGAGAAGCCTGGTAGGCTGCAGTCCATGGGGACGCACAGAGTTGGACACGACTGAAGTGACTTAGCAGCAGCAGCAATATTAAATATCTCAATACTTTTTCAAATTTACTGCTTTGAAGTCAAACCAAAAAAAAAAACAAAGTCTTGAAAAATATTCATGTCATATTATTAGCAATACCTTTTTTCAAATTCTAATGTCCCTCTTAATCACTGTCATAATTAAGAGTAACTTTCTTACAAATATCAAAATGTCTCCCATACATCAGAAGGCAAAAAATTAAGTAAGACTGTCAATGAAATAATGTGTATGTAAGTGAGGGGGTAGGGAAGAAGAGTACCAAAAGACAATCTGTGGGTGTTAGAGGCCAGGAAATGTGTTTGGTGCATTAAAAGGACTATGTTTTCTAGTCCTTGCTCAAACCTCTTGAGGTAGGCTAGTACTGTCTCCATTTCATAAGTGAAGAAACTAGGCTCAGAAAGGTTAAGCAACACCTGCAAATTCAATAGCTAATGCATTACAGAAACAAGACTTAACTCTGATCTGTTTGTAACAAATTGTGCTTCACTGTTTATACCTAACATTGCCTTCTGAATTTCCACATGCAGGAGCCAATATCTTAACTGAAAGTAATATAATTCAAATTGAAAAAACATAAAAATATTGTATTATTATTTATATTTTATATATAAACAGCAATCATTGAGATGTTGGTTTGTGACTTTTCAATTAATTCATAAGCCCAATTCTCCTTCCAGCTTCACACACGTGTTATTTTTCAGAGCTTTGTAAAAGCTCTACAATATTTAAAATCCTATAGGCTCGGAAAAGGCAATGGCATCCCACTCCAGTACTCTTGCCTGGAAAATCCCATGGATGGAAGACCCTGGTAGGCTGCAGTCCATGGGGTCGCTTAGAGTTGGACACGATTGAGCGACTTCACTTTCACTTTTCACTTTCATGCATTGGAGAAGGAAATGGCAACCCACTCATGTTCTTGCCTGGAGAATCCCAGGGACGGGGGAGCCTGGTGGGCTGCCTTCTATGGGGTCGCACAGAGTTGGACACGACTGAAGCGACTTAGCAGCAGCAGCAGGGTCACATCTATATTGTAGACACACGCTCCTATTCAAAGAACCTGCAGGTAACTGAGCATCCTTTAATGGAACTGCCTTTCAATAATAAAGTATGAACACAGACCTCTTATTCAAGAATATCTCTTACATTGTCAAAATTTAATCTCAAGGGAAATCAGAAAAAATACTCATGCTTAAATTCCAAGTCTACTTAATGCAATGAAAATACTCCACCACCTTTCTTACCTACAACTATATTACTAATAAATACTGAGTTCCTACTGTGTGCATCAGTTCCGTTCAGTTCAGTCACTCAGTCATGCCCGACTCTTTGCAACCCCATGAACTGCAGCATGCCAGGCCTCCCTGTCCATCACCAACTCCCGGAGTTCACTCAAACTCATGTCCATCGAGTCGGTGATGCCATCCAGCCATCTCATCCTCTGTCGTCCCCTTCTCCTCCTGCCCTCAATCCCTCCCAGCATCAGTCTTTTCCAATGAGTCAACTCTTCGCATGAGGTGGCCAAAGTACTGGAGTTTCAGCTTTAGCATCATTCATTCCAAAGAACACCCAGGACCCATCTCCTTTAGAATGGACTGGTTGCATCTCCTTGCAGTCCAAGGGACTCTCAAGAGTCTTCTCCAACACCACAGTTCAAAAGCATCAATTCTTTGGCACTCGGTTTTCTTCACAGTCCAACTCTCACATCCATACATGACCACTGGAAAAACCATAGCCTTGACTAGATGGACCTTTGTTGGCAAAGTAATGTCTCTGCTCTTTAATATGCTATCTAGGTTGGTCATAACTTTTCTTCCAAGGAGTAAGAGTGTTTTAATTTCATGGCTGCAATCACCATCTGCAGTGATTTTGGAGCCCCAAAAATAAAGTCTGACACTGTTTCCACTGTTTCCCCATCTATTTCCCATGAAGTGATGGGACCAGATGCCATGATCTTCGTTTTCTGAATGTTGAGCTTTAAGCCAGCTTTTTCACTCTCCTCTTTCATTTTAATCAAGAGGCTTTTTAGTTGCATGGCGCTGGGTAAATGGACAATACCTGAAGAATGAGAGAATCCCTGCCTTCACAGGAATTAACACTTAACTAACAAATCAAGATTTATACAAGATTTTTAACATAACAGTATAAACAAATAGTCTCCTAGACGTAACAAAAAGAAAACAAAGGGTCAGAAGTCACACATAAAGAGAAAACATAATATTGGGGTCTTGTAAGCATAAAGGAGCTATGAATAAGTTAGTGAATAATGGACTGTCTTCAAATAGATGGAAAGAAGGAGTAATAAGGAACTAAAGAATGTATAGAGACACAAAAACAAAAAAGCATTTTTGTCACAGATGTAGATGGTATAAAGAGGTGATGCCTGCATAGGTGTAGACAGTACAGAAGACAAGTGTTAGAATTTCAGTTGGGAGGGAGGGGTTGGGGTGAAATGAAGAATACCTCCCTAACACATACCTCCCTAACCCATTCCATCTCTGCATTTAAGAGCCACTTAATTATATTAAAGACAGTACTAATAACGTTTATTATATTGGACATGGAACAACAGACTGGTTCCAAATAGGAAAAGGAGTACGTCAAGGCTGTATATTGTCACTCTGCTTATTTAACTTCTATGCAGAGTACATCATGAGAAACGCTGGACTGGAAGAAGCACAAGTTGGAATCAAGATTGCCGGGAGAAATATCAATAATCTCAGATATGCAGATGACACCACCCTTATGGCAGAAAGTGAAGAGGAACTCAAAAGCCTCTTGATGAGAGTGAAAGAGGACAGTGAAAAAGTTGGCTTAAAGCTCAACATTCAGAAAACGAAGATCATGGCATGTGGTCCCATCACTTCATGGGAAATAGATGGGGAAACAGTGGAAACAGTGTCAGACTTAATTTTTGGGGGCTCCAAAATCACTGCAGATGGTGACTGCAGCCATGAAATTAAAAGACGCTTACTCCTTGGAAGAAAAGTTATGACCAACCTAGATAACATATTCAAAAGCAGAGACATTACTTTGCCAACTAAGGTCCGTCTAGTCAAGGCTATGGTTTTTCCTGTGGTCATGTATAGATGTGAGAGTTGGACTGTGAAGAAGGCTGAGCACCGAAGAATTGATGCTTTTGAACTGTGGTGTTGGAGAAGACTCTTGAGAGTCCCTTGGACTGCAAGGAGATCCAACCAGTCCATTCTGAAGGAGATCAGCTCTGGGATTTCTTTGGAAGGAATGATGCTAAAGCTGAAACTTCAGTACTTTGGCCACCTCATGCGAAGGATTGACTCGTTGGAAAAGACTCTGATGCTGGGAGGCATTGAGGGCAGGAGGAGAAGGGGACGACAGAGAATGAGATGGCTGGATGGCATCACCGACTCAATGAACATGAGTTTGAGTGAACTCTGGGAGTTGGTGATGGACAGGGAGGCCTGGCGTCTGTGATTCATGGGGTCACAAAGAGTTGGACACGACTGAGCAAATGAACTGAACTGAACTGATACTTGAAAATATGGAAATAACAATGGAATTCCCAGTATTAGATACCTCAGAAAAAGCAATGGGACCCAAAGAATTAATAACTCAAAAAACCAAATTCATGATTAAAATAAACAAAGACAGAAAAGCCTCAATCACACCGTGGTGGGGAGTTTTGTAAGATAGGTTCCAATCAGTCCTACCTCCTGGTAGATTAAAAAAGATTACGAACTGATTACTATTATAAGCAACTATCAGACAATGAGAATTCTTTTTATTCAATTCACCATTACTGTACTAAATCAAATTTGAAGCTGGAAAGGAAGCAGATCACAAGATTTAACTTTAGCTATAAAGCACCAGAATATTTAAAACAGTATTAAACAGTCATAGCAAGAGCTGAGCTGAACATGTCTGAAAGCTATTACTATCTATTGGGTTGGTCAAAAAGTTCGTTTCAGGTTTTCCTATATCACCGTTTGGAAAAATCCAAACAAACATTGTGGTCAACCCCACAATCCTAGCTGATCACCATAACAGCCCCACAGGTATAAGGTAAATCAAGAATCTAAGTTATTCCATCCCTCCACCTGACCCTATAAGATGGCTAAGATTGATTTATAGTAGTAAACAGGGTACTGAGCCAATTGAGAAACTTTCCATTAACTATAGGTTTCTAACACAAGGCTGACCACAAAGCCTAATTATTGATTTGTCCCCCAGTTAATGTCAATAAATGCCAGCCACAGACGTTTCCTTATTCTACAACCCTAAATCATATCTTACAACCCCAAAGCATAACCACTTTAAATGTACTATCCTTCTGAGCTTTCCAGAGACAAAGGGAATTCTGTCAAGATTATTTTTCAACATATTTAAAATCACAAAAACATTTAAGTCACACTTCGCCTCTGAATAAAACAAATAAATCCTCAGCCTTTAATTATTTTTGCATAGAGCTGTAATCCTTTAGCCTTTCTCTCTTGTCTCTCCCAGTTTTCCAATATTCAAATTTCAAAATGTGTTACCTGATGGACTCAAACTGAACTAAATATAGCTTCTTAAAAGTTTTCCCATGATTTTATGGCTTCCAACACTGACAAATTGTGAAAGTTAGATGTTGAGTTGCCCTTTCCCAATGAGCACTCAGTCTACAATATTCTAAGTTAAAAACCATGGCAATAAGCGATAAATTTCTATTCATGAAGAGATGGAGTAACAGCGAATAAGGAGGGTAAACTGCAGAAGAAAGGAATGATGGCAAATTATTTCTCTGATGATCTATCATGAAAATGATTCTTCACATTCTGAATTATATTTAAACTGGATAAAAATTTGATCTACCTTTAGGGTGAATCAAATACTTAGGCCTTAGCACATAAACTACATCTAATCATTCTCCTAAAACACAATAAGGATAGGAGACAAATCAAAAGGTCAAGCTCACATAATATATTTCCTTAATTAGAGTATCAGATGAGGAATTCTCAAATTTATAGGTAAGATGTGGGCCTGAAATATAATCATCTGAGGAATAAACCAGGATATAAAAAAGGAGCAAGTTCAAGGGTATTTAGCAATGTAAGAGGCTGCTAAAACCATTCAGGCATTCACAAAAAGCTCAAGCTTTATCACAGTATATATAAATCACCTTTATTAGGTATTGTAATCTAATATGGCTTTATGACAGTGACATCTGGCTGAGGAACACAAAAAAGTGTTTAATGACTATGAGTATCAGGATTCTAGAAGGAAATTATTTTAATAAGATAGGTTTTTGTTTTTTTTTTTTCAGTCTGTTAGTCAAATTCCACTAAGCCTACTTAAAGTATTCGTTTGTTTCAATAAACGTCTAATTTCAAAATTTCTTCATTTGTGGATATTTATGTGGTCTCTTGTTTTCCCTTAATAAATGAAGTAGTACGGTGCTGGTCACAGAAATAAAAAAAATTTACTACCAGTTTTAAAAGTAAATAAGCTATTTTAATAACGAAGAATACAATTAAATACTGTGCTATAGAAAACACTGAGAGGCAGAATCAAACACAATTAATTATACTCAGATGCTGTATCTTAAAAGCTGTAAAAATAATACCTGCTTACTTTACACTGTCATAGTAATATGCTTAGGCAAAGCCATACATACAGTCTTCTCTAAAGTGTATTCCATGCCTCAGTTTAAAATCCTTCACTGGCCTCCCACTGCTCTGAAACTAAGAACACTGCTGCACTGGCTTTCAAGCCCTGCAAGTGTTGGGTTCGCATGTCCCTCTCATACCTCTCTTCTTCTTCATGACACACCAACCACACTGGCCTCTCTCCCGGTTTAATCAGGGAGGACCCACCTAAAACACTGCACTTGGTCCATCATCTGCTTGAAATGTTCTTCCTTAAGCTTGTCACATAGCTGGCTCTTTCTCACCTTCCAAGAACTACCTCAGAGGTCACCTCCTTAGGACTATGCTTATTCTGATAAGCAGACTCTTCATAGCCTCCACTGGTTATTCACTCTTTCCCCCTCTTTCCACAATGTTTATTTCCTTCATAGCCCTTAGCAAAGTCTCCAATAATCTTTATTTAATAGTTTGCCCTATTCACTGTCCAGCTATATCATTACTGCCCATTTTGCACCAGTGACCACTCATATCTGGATATCTATGAATATTTGCTGAATGAGTGAAAGTTATACTCTCCCACTATGTAGAACTGTACAGACAGAAGTATCACTGTTTATTTGGTAGAAGATCTGTAAATAAAAATTATTGTATTTTGACACTTACACTATATCCTGTCCACTCACCTCTGCAGCACAGAGCACTCTAACCTTCCACATGTTAAATGCGATAGGAATTTAATGAGGGTGCATAATTGATTTTTAACATTTTAACAATTATTTATTCATGAGAAATGATGTTAGAGAAGTAAAACAAGAAGCTAAGAGTTAACACGATGACTTCCAGGGCCTAGCAATTCTCAGATAAAGATGAATATACTCAGAGGAGAAGTCTGAACTTGAAGAATAATTATGGTATAATTGCTAAAGCTAAGTGTTCACGTGGAAAAGTAATGGAAACATGTTTCTCAGCTTGGGTGGTGAGTGGGGAGTGGGAACGAGAGGAAAACTGGCATTTGACAGAACAACGCTTTACCGTGTGGCGTTTGGTCTCATCGGCCTCTGGAGCTGGGGATGAAGATGAGAGGAAATTACCTCTACAAGAGAACCAAGAGAACAGAGTAACAAGCAATAAAGGTCAAGGACAGAACCCTTTCAAACACCAACCACTCTGAGCGATACCCAAGGAGACTGAGAAAGGCCATGAGGGTGGGAGGATGATGAATTAACATAAAATCTCAAGAAGGATGGATTATATAATAAGGATATCATGGTCACATGGAATGAGTATTTAATGAGACATAAGGAGAAAGCGGAGGGCGGGGGGAGAGTAAAAGAAAGGAAAGGGGAGGGAAAGGATGGGACAGAGACAGGAAAGAGTAGAGAAAAAGCAAAAGGCAGTCTTAGAAATAAATCATGAGGGAATGGGGGGAAAAAAAACAGGTTTAATTTGGCAGAGCTCAAAGGGATGCAGTGGCTTCAGGAAAGTAGAAAACTTGTTAGAGAAATGAGATGAAGTGAGTTTATTAAAGAGTGAGGATCTACTATCTGCCAAACTATGAGGTGGGTGGGTGTGGGTGTGTGTGTGTAGACAGATAAGAGATACAGACAGGTAAGAGATACAGAGACAGATGTAGATATGTGTATATATGTATACAGATGTACCTATATTTGTCTATTTCTATCTCTCTCTGTTGAAAGAGAGAAAGAGACCCAGAGAGCACTGGAAGGCACAGATCAATTCTGTGATTTTACAGATAAGGAAACTGAAGTTCCAGGATTATATCAATTTTCCAAATTCCTGCTGTCAGTGAAGTGGCTGAATTCACATTTGCATGAGTCCATTATGGGTCCTTGGTTTGTAACCCATTCATTACATTGCATTCACTTTGTTACATCATTTTTTATTACTTCAATCTCTAGCCTAAATAATCCGTCTCCCTCATAAAACTCCTAATTTTTATTTTCACTCTATGTTTTTCCATGACCTCTTAGTGAAATGCTTTCCCCTCAATACTATGCTGAATCCAGGTGCCTGAGGCTCTAAATAAATTCTGTTCAAAACTCATCTCATACCTCTAAGAAGCCAACAGTAACTCTGCTTGATTTAGTTCAATCTTTACCAGATCCCTTTAATATCCAAATGTATTCATCTTTATTTGTTAATATGTTTCTGTAACAGGCTCTCCATTTTACTGTGGGCATCTTCCCAACTAGGTAACTTGAGGTCAGGAGCATTTATAACATTTACTCTTCATTCCTCCACTGTACCTACATAAAACTCCAGTACACCAAGTACAGAGTCGATGAACAGTGTGGTTTGTAAACAAGAGACGGATACATACACCCATTTAAAAAGCATATGTTTGTTATATATTCTTTTTCTAAATGCATGAAATACTTTTAATAAAGGTGTAAAAGTAGTAAAATAAAATAGAAATGAAAGATTAGAATCAAAGAGCTACATGGTTTAAAAAGCAGGTAGTTTTTAAATAAAGATTGACAACTAGTCACTATATGTGAGGAAGAATGATACCAAACAAATTAGCCTTGTATTCAAATATAATGTCTTTCTCTATGTTTATAGACTTAATTCAAGACCAAAACAATTAAGAACTTTATTTGGGTTTATTCCACCATAAATCAAGCCACCAGCCCACTCTACCCGTCTTTAGGCAGTGTCTTTTATGAAACTGTTTTTAGAGTAACTGTACGAACAAAAGAGCCTAGGTCGTTATAGCCATTAAAATATTTTCACTATATCAAAGCAATTAGCCATTTCTGTGGTTTTACACAACATATATTTTCTAGTTTAGTATAGCACTCACAATGCATAGCGTACGGGATATGCACCTTTTATCTGTGTCTTGCTCACCAATGACACCTATATTAACGTGTACCCGTTCAATAAAAAAACTGTACCCAGACAAGACAAAAATAAGATATGAATCAATATGCTAAAGCAAATCAAAAGGAAGCATTTGTCTCCAGCTTTAACTTGCTTTGAGGCAGAACCAAAAAAAGAGTATTTCCTAAAACATAAACTTTGGGAGATGCTATACATTAAAAAAAAAAAAAAAAAGACTATAACAGCCTGAGAAATATTGCATATATCTATCTTCTTAGTGATTTCAATCGTTAAGAAGTGCTGCTGCTACTGTTAAAAAAAAGAAAAACAATTTTAAGTTTATTTAATCTTGTATTTCCCAGTTTTGCCACATGTGCCAGTTGCTGGAGTACTATCTACTGAATATCACTTAATAGACAGCTGAGTACTATCTATTAAGAGATTCAAATAAGTCCCTTTTTCATTTTAATCAGACTACGAAGAACTGTCAGCACAATCCCCTTAGGTGTGTTCTGCCACAGAAACAATCTCAAGATGATTTATCAGACAAGTAAACACACTACCTTAAGAAGATAAAAATTAGTAAAATAAAGTTAAACATCTATTTTAATACCAAAAAACCCTAACATCAGCTACAATCTTACAGTGACGTAGATATGGCTAAATGTAAGGTTTTTAACTTACTGACTGTGGACTCTCTCTCTTCCACAAAGAAACCAAAAAGTGGACAGTGAACTCTGAAGTTAAATGCAATCAAAAGAGCAGTAATTCAGTTTAGTCTGTCCTTCCTATTACATTTAAGTCAACATCATTTAAAACATAATCCATAATTCAAATACTTATGGCTATTAATTTTTACTTACCAAGTCATATATCTGGTTTGCCAACTGAACCTTCTCGTCTGCATCTTCCAAAGCTTTATAGTAATCCTGAATAAAAACATTCATGTTTCAGGAACAAATTAATAATTTAAAAATCTGTGTATCCAGGACCTATAACTGCATTTTCATTATCATGGCTTGTTATCACTGTCAGTCATTACAGGGCTTCCCTGGTGGCTCAGATGGTAAAGAATCAACCTGCAATGAGGGAGACCCAGGTTCAATCCTTGTGTTGGGACGATCCCCTGGAAAAGAGAATGGTTATCTACTCCAGTATTCTTGCCTGGAGAATCCCATGGACAGAGGAACCTGGTGGACTACAGTCCATGGGGTTGCAAAGAGTCAGACATGACTAAGTGACTAAGCACTCAGGAACACACATTATACAGAGCCATAAAAAATACAGTTAGGGATAGGGTGGGGATGAGATAGTATTAGAAATTTTAGACAACAACCAAGGATTAAAGGAAGAGAAAAGAGATAACAAATAAACACCATCCAAGTCTAGCTATACTAGTAAAAATTATGTGAGCCAAAGAGTAATTATTTTTCTTTAAAAATAAATGTTATTTAGGATTCATCTAATTTGTAAAGAGTATTTACGTTCTCCATTTTTAAAACTTATTACAAACAACTACTGAAAGGCTTCTGACCCGCACATCCATTATGCAGTTGTTCTATAACTCTCATTTTAAGTTAGGTATCAATTCTCCCCAGTATAAAGCAAACTATTTTTTCTTAAATTCTATGAATTTCCATGAAGTGTCAAGAGTTTTTAGGGTATATCCAAGCTGTGCTACACCAAAAACCTAGTAGGAAAAAGGGATGATGAATGACTTAAGATGTATATGTGTGATGTCTATACTCACACACACTTGGGCCTCCAGGTATCCTGCAAGTCAGGGTTAATTCTATAAAAGATTCTCAAGTTTTTGTTCCTAACAGAGTAATATTCCCTCCACGTGGTAAAATAAATAACACCAGTAGTTTCCAAATTTCTTTCTCAGTTGATTCTTGAACAATTCTATGAAGGTTAAGGGTAAGAGAGCCATTATTACTCAGAGATATTAAAGGACATGTCCCACATCACAAAGTCAAACTGCAGTCATGAGTAAATCCAGGGCTTGTAGATCGTTCTTCCAATATGTCCCCAAATTAACTAGATCGTATCTTTAAAGCAAACCTTGAGGGGAGAGCTGCTACTCATTCTAATCTGGAAGGGAGCTCTAAGTACTACAAAACTTGTCAGGATTCTGTTCTCCTGTGATTCCGCCAACGTAGGTACTTAGCAATATATGAAATATGCTTCAAGATTGCTAATTTTCATCCCAGTCTGTTGCCCAAATTGGAAGATACTATATTGAGTTGGTCAAAAATGTCATTCGAGTTTTTCCATAACATTTTATGCGCTGAATGAGCTTTTTGGCCGACCCAATAGATCTAAATTACCAAAATGCTTCAATGTTTAAAAGTTCCTACACCTGAAGCTCTAAAATGTAATGAATCATTTTTAATTTTGTACATCATTTTAAAATTCTAAAGAGCTATTGATAACTTTTCCTCATTTTGATATCCCCCAAACTATTTAATATTAAAATATCTTCCTCAGCTGTGCTGTGCTCAGTTGCTCAGTCATGTCCAATTTTCAACTGCTGAAAGTCGTGTTCAGTCTTTTGTGACCCCATGGACTGTAGCCTGCCAGGCTCCTCCGTCCATGAAATTTTTCAGGCTAGAATACTGGAGCAGGTTGCCATTTCCTATTGCAGGGGATCTTCCTGACCCAGGGATGAAATCCGAGTCTCTTAGGTCTCCTGGCAGGTGGATTCTTTACCATTGTGACTCCTGGGAATCCCCTATCTTCCTCGAAGAGTTCCAGAATTTACAGATAAATCATCCAGAGTGTTGAACACACCTTTTTGATGGATGCCATTTGTTCTTCTCGCCACTCTGGCTTATTTTTCTTTGCATTCATGAAGAATTCACTGACTCTTTGTTCTAGCTGATCCATTGCATCTAGGACATAATAAAAACATTTCATATTTAGATGACCAAACTCATACACTGAATATACATGCTTTGATGTGAAGAAAGATGTGATGTGAAAATATCTGACTACATACACTCTTTTACTTGGTCTGTAACTTAAATATGTCACGTTCTAATAAAATTAATAAATATATCTTAATTATCTTAGTAAAGAAAAATTATAACTTTCCCTACTGACAATTTATTTTGTAAAATATCTGATCACATACATTCTTTTACTTGGTCTGTAATTTAAATATGTCATGTTGTAATAATATAAATATACTTTATGCAATAATAAATATATATTATACTCTAATATAAATATACTGTAAATATATACTCTAATAAGTGTACTTTATAAATATAAGTGTAATATATATATAATTTACTAATTACCTTAGTAAAAGTTATAATTTTCCCCTAGTGAAAATTTATTTTTGTTACTTCAAAACTGTTTCTGATAGTCAAAGCAGTCACCAAATATAGATTCCATCCCATAGTTGTTGGCTAGTACAGGCTTGGGGTCACAAACTAATGGTATTAAGTCAGGCAGATGTGCCCAAACACAATTTCTTATTGAAAGCACTACTAGATAATCCTCACTTTTCTTTCAATAAGAAAATGTGATAAAAATGTTTTAACCTTTTGTTATATACCATTAAGCACCACATATACAATATTATTTATCTGAAGTAAGTTTTTTTCTGAAATGTGTGCTAAGAACAGTCATTTCTATGCTAAAAGAGAAAAAAGTAAAGGGATTTTGTTGCTGGGTAAACTGAGGAAAAGTTTTTACTATATTGTTTGGGAGATCTGCAGTGCTCAATAGTGCATCTCTTACCTTACAAAGAGGTATCTCTTGTTAATTCGTAATACCTATTAAATTTAGACAATTCTAATTATTGTAAAAAATGCTAGTTTAAAAAAACCTCTGATTTATATAATCAAGTCGAAATTGTTAGAGAACTTAACATTTGTGATATAAAGTACAAAATAACAACTACCCTTTATTGAATGCCCACTTTTGTATCAGGTACTAAACATTCTAATTTATGTGTATTTCTTTTAATCCTCAAGACCATAAAAATCCCTCAGAAGTGGTAATGTGGTTAAGGCCAATGAATTAAGTCAGTTAAGCCCTAAAATGAACTCAGATCTATCTGATGACTATGCTCCATCCTGTAGAAAATACCACTTTAGCAAATGTTTAGCATTTCAATTACATTAAAGTTAAAATGAATTTTGTGAGCAAGGTGAAGAAATACAGAATTCAGACTTTTACACTATAATGTGAACAAAAGGTGACTTCCATGATGTATCACCTTGCATTATGTACCACATAAAACCAACAGGAGGCTGAGAAAAGAAAAGTCATGATCAATGGGTATGGAAGTGTGTGCAGCGGTGGTAGAGAAGTGGGGGGACAGGTTCTTAGCTACCTCAAGATTCCCACTCTGGAACGTTCTGTTCTCTGATTGCTTTCCGTGATACTCCTTTCCTCCTTATCACACCCCAAAATCCAGATCTTCCCCTAACTATACTTTTCTAAGAAAATCTGTCAGCACAAGAAATTTACCTCAAACCTAATTCTATGTATAGTCTAAATACAGCTAGAACACAGGGGATCAAAAAATGTCTTCTGCAGGAATAGCCCTTAAACAGTTAAGGAGTACTTACACTTTTCCGAACCAAAGGAGTGACACGCAGCCAACAAAGTACACTGGGTTATACACTTTAATTACGTATCACATCATTCATTTCACATTCTTAATTTTTAATATAGTATCTCTACAAGACAGCTGGATCAGCTATATTATACTCATTTCACAAAGGGGGAAGGTGTGTGAGGTTCTTTCAGAGCATGATGGACTCCAAGCGTACTGAGCGCTGTTTTCTTATTTCAAAATTTTGCCTTGTTACCTCTAAAGTTATTTATTCTCTACCCTCTCTAAATCAAAAACATGACCATATAAACTAAATACTGCTCTGTGAAACAGCAAGGTTATTTTAGGGAAAAAGTATCCTGACCACCAAGCTATAACCAAAAGAAAAATAAAAAATTTTGCTACAGCAGACAAGAAGCTTTACTGTAAAATTTTATTTCCTTTCCCATTTTGACTGACAAACTATCATACTGTTTGACAGTTGAGAATGCATCCTTTATCGTGTAACTTTTCAAATGGGACGTTCCAAGTTCACCACAGTCTCTAAATAACTACATATAACCTCTGCTTCTATGTGTTGTCCGCTCTTGAATTTTGCCTAGCATCAACTTTAACAAAAATATAAATGCTGAAATCTATGTTCTACACATAAAGTCTCAAGTCAAAATCTTCGCAACATCTATGCCGATGTGCACTAAATCGTATCTACATTCTCAAAAAAGTACAGAAACTTTTATTGCACAGTCCCAAATTCGAGAAAGGAGCATACGTGCTCTAATGCCACCTTCTCTTGTAAGTCAGGAGAAAAGTAGTGTGGTAGACAGAAGAGGCAAGATTTGGCATTGCCAGTTCTTTTTGACAACTCCTTCTGTACTAGCGAATGAGCCGGAGGAGAGCCAAACACCAGAGCCGCTGACGTCGATGGCACGTAAGTCTGTCACTGAACGCGCGCAGCGAACAAGGGCAAACGCGCCGACTTACTCTGCACCTGCAGGTCCATCTCGCGCATCTCAGTGAAGCGATCCCTCAGGTCCATTGGAAGCTGCTCAATCACTGTCAAAAGGAGATTCCGTCAGAGGGGCGAGGCCAACGGCGAAAGTACGCGTTTACGTCACTGCGTGTGTGCGTGCGTCGAGGGGGGTCGAGAGAGCCCGCAGCCCACAACGAGGCTGCCAGTTACCGTGAGAAAGAAACATCCCCCGCCTCCCCCTCCCTCCCGCCATCCCGCCAGCCGGTCTACTCCCGCCCTCACCCGCCCGCAGGTACCCCGGACGGGCCAGCCAGCGCCGCCCACTCACTTTCCAGATAGTCCTCTAGGTACAACATCGTGGCCCTTAGAGCTGGGGGAGCGAGGGGGTCCAGGGGTTTATTTGTGTCACTCGCTGTCGCCGGAGTTTTGTCTCTTCCAATATGGCGCCTCCGCTAGCAGCACCCGCTCGGCTCCGGCGGAAAAAAAAAAAAAAGAAAAAAAAAGGCACTTTGGCGCCTGACGGCGCTTGCCTCACCGCCGCCCGGAGCGGTCATTGGCTGGCTGAATCAATGACGCAACCGACTGGACCCCGCCCCCGCGCCCTTGTGGGAAGTGTAGTTTTAGTCCCTCCCCAACAAGCTTGAACTTGCTGGCAGTTCTCCACGTGGAAACTACAAAAACCAGGCGCCGGTGCGAGCCGTGCGCAGCAGAATCTGAAATGCGGTGCCGCTATTTATTTGTTGATTTTTTCACGGGGGATGACGGGAGTTGTATGCTCCTGCAGAACACAACTGGGAAGAACTTTTCACCTGTTCTTTCTTGCTGTGATTCCATGCCCCGACGTTTGTGAGTCATGGATTTCAAGTAGTGCTAGGCAGACGGCGAAGGTTCTAACGCTAGAATAATCAGCAAAGTTCGGGCAATTGGGATTGTTTAAAACAGAGCTCGTTCCTGGAATGTATCCTCAGTAAACAGTCCCAAATACACAAATGGGACGTCTGGTTGGCTACCGTATAACTAAAATAGTTTACACTTAGAACATAGAATAAATATTTCCTGTATTGAAAGATGCATCAATAGTTCTCGATAGCCTGTTATACACTGTATTTTGAGGTCCGTCTCGTCTTCATTCTAATGTAATTGACATATACGTACACCTTCACGGGAAAAAAAGTGAGCAACCAGGAATAACGGATGATGTCTTAATATCTAATGGGTTATTTTTGCAATAACTATATAAGGTTGAATAAATAAACTGTATTAAACGTCTGTCACCCCGGACGTTGTCTTTTTCTTTCGATTACTTCCCGCGTTTGTTCAACCGTGTTATATTTAGCCCTTCACTGCTGAGTTTGTTTCCTTTTTCTTAAAAACGTTAACACTCAATAGAGATTGGGTATTGTTATTTTTCACCTGTCTTTACTTAACTTTTTTTCCCCCCAGGGAAATGTGTCTTTAGTTCATAATTTAATATTCTATTTCTGTTTTTCATATTGGAGCTGAAACACGTTATGTATTTGCATTTCTTTTCTCCCTCCTTTTTCTTATACACTAGACTTTTCCACAGTTCTTAATCAGGAGAGTTACCTGTCAGATTGGTGAATCGCGAAGGAAATTTACCTGAGTCTCAATGAGAATTACCTAGTTTATTTTCTGTACTTTTATCTAAAATCTGGGGCTTCCCTCATAGCTCAGTTGGTAAAGAATCTGCCTGCAATGCAGGAGACTTGGGTTCGATTCCTAGGTCAGGAAGATCCCCTGGAGAAGGAAATGGCAATCCACTCCAGTATTCTTGCCTGGAAAATCCCATGGACACAGGAGCCAGGCGGGCTACAGTCCATGAGGTTCCAAGAGTCGGACAGGATTTAGCGACTTAAATCTTCCTCCCTCCCTTCCTTCTTCTGGCTGTTTTTAAGACATTTTTTATATTTTTGCAATTCACAGTGGTGAATCTAGGTTTGAATTCCTTCCTTCCCTCCCTTTCTCTTGCCTTGAAAGCACACACACACACACACACACACACAAACTTTTTTTAACCATGCTTAGGATTTAAGAGGATTTCTAAATCTCAGGAATAATGTCCTGCAACAATTATAGAAAATTCCCACCCTTTATCTTTTTAGTGTTATTTCTTATTTTTCTCCATTATATCTTAGAACATCTATAGGACATTGGTAAGAATTTCTCACTTTATCCTCCATTTCTCTTAGCCTTTCTTTTATATGGTCCATCTCAAATTTTTCAAACACTTTTTAGTTTTATGAGTTCTGTTTGCTTCTCTTTTTCTGCCATTTTCTAATTTCCTATACAAATTAAGAATAGTCTGTATTCTGTTAATGGAGAAGGTGATGGCACCCCACTCCAGTACTCTTGCCTGGAAAACCCCATGGACTGCGGTTCCTGGTAGGCTACAGTCCATGGGGTCTCTAAGAGTTGGACATGACTGAGCGACTTCACTTTCACTTTTCACTTTCATGCATTGGAGAAGGAAATGGCAACCCACTCCAGTGTTCTTGCCTGGAGAATCCTAGGGACTGGGGAGCCTGGTGGGCTGCCGTCTATGGGGTCGCACAGAGTCGGACACGACTGAAGTGATTTAGCAGCAGCAGCAGCAGTACTCTGTTAAATCCAGTACTGAAAATGTTATGGGTCTTTTGTGCTGTTTGCTGTTTCTCCTAACTTTTGCACATGGTGTCTGCCTCCTTGTGGGTTATTATCTGTGACTCTGTGGTGTGTTTCTGGGATTGTAACTGGAAATTCTTACAGGCCATAGTTAAAACTCGGAGAAAGCAATGGCACCCCACTCCGGTACTTTTGCCTAGAAAATCCCATGGGCGGAGGAGCCTGGTAGGCTGCTAGAGTCGGACACGACTGAGTGACTTCACTTTCACTTTTCACTTTCATGCATTGGAGAAGGAAATGGCAACCCACTCCAGTGTTTTTGCCTGGAGAATCCCAGGTACGGGGGAGCCTGGTGGGCTGCCGTCTATGGGGTCTCACAGAGTCGGACACGACTGAAGCGACTTAGCAGCAGCAGCAGCATAGTTAAAACTAAGTTTTCCTAGAGATTATTAGAATTTGCTTCTGTAAATTTCTTGGAGGCACCATCAATTCTAGTACCAGATTAAATTATCCACTTGAGGTTTATTGGATTGTACAGATTGAATGAATTTGGGCCTCAAATCAAAGTGGCTTGTTATAGATTCTCAAGGGAGACTTTTTCTTCTGGAGTCCCCTGATCAAGACAGGCATGAAGCCCACTGGCCCTCACTTACTTCTCAGTATGCTTTCATTTTTCTTGCTGCCTTTCTTTTTATCCCCTGTGAGATTTTCTTCACTTGTTACTAGTACATCAATTTATTTGATTTTTTAACCCAGCATTTTTGGTTGTTTTCAGCAGGTGGTTCATTCACAATTAGCTGAAAGAACATGCTGTCAAAAATTGAAGAAATAGAAGTCCATCATTTCAGGTTAATTTGAGCTTCTTCAGGGAGTTTTCCATATTAAGGAAACAGAGATAATATATCATTTGCAATTCAGTCAATATATATCCACCACTCCAGAGAAATAAAAAAATTATAGCACTTACACCCTATGTATTTTATTTAATGGATGTGATTTTTGTTGGTTTTTTTCTTTGTTTCTTTTTTTATTGAAGCATAAGTGACTTATAACATATTACTTTCAAGAGTACAATGTATGATTTGATATTTGTTTTTTTAATGTTTTATTTCATGCAATTTTAAAGGTTGCTTTCCACTTATAGTTTATTATAAAATAAAGTTTTTTCCATTTATATTTTTACAAAATATTGGTTATATTGCTTATATTGTACAATACATCCTTGAGCCTATCTTATACCAAGAGTATGTAATGACTGTAATTATTATTCTTGACCATGTATCAGCTGCAGAAAATTGTACACAGATGTCATAGCTTCTTACATCATTAACTCATATAACAGATACTACTTGGAGTAGCTGCCCACTTAACAACCACTACTGCATTTCTAGGAAGGGCCCCTTCTATATAGGGATGACCATATCTGTATTACATTACTGTACAGCTGATTAGAGCTTATTAACTTACCAAGAACAGACCAAAGCCGGACCTATCAGATGCATTCTCTTGGGATTTTAAATTGGGAATGAAGAAGCTTGAAAACTGATGTCAGAGTGACAGAATTGCATTAATTTCAACACAATAAATAGGTGGTCCACAAACTCCTGTTGCTGAGATACTCCAGAGAAGCTCTGTTTTTTTCCTTGCCTTTTTCTCCTTTTCTCTGTCACTTTTGATAACATGAGTTGTGTGATCTTGAGAAAGTTATTTTAACACTCTGTGCCTCTGTTTCCTGATCTGTAAACCAGAAATAGCAATAGTAACAAAGTTATAGGAGTGTTAGATTGAAATAATACCATCCATGCAAAGCACTTAGGTTAATGCCTGAGAAATATTATACAATAAATGACAGCTTCTTTATCATCATCATTAAGACTGTTAAGACCCCTTGTAAGTTATCCATATGCAGATGCCCCTTTGTTCTACTCTTAGCTTTGCGTTAGATCCCTGCTGATTTTGCGTCTGGACACCACCTAGAACTCACCTGTTGTGTTGCTACTGTCATACTAAATTCAGAGAATTGGTTCAAGAAAGGCTACGTGAGAAGACTGCACTGAAGGCTAAGTAGAAGGAATCAGAAGAGGTTCAAAGCAGATGCAACATGACCGTCTTGGACAGGAGTCCAAGACAAAGGAAAATTTAAATTCTTCATATAGCATGTCCTCAGGGGAAGCTTTGCCTATGGCTTAAGGTTCTGCTGCTTCCCTGTCTTACAAAGAAAACTATCATCTTGAAAACTTGCTAGTAAAACTTGAAATGAGATATTTTCTTCACTTTGTGCCAATCAATATATGCTCCCTGATAGACCTCTATAATAGAGTAAAATGCTATCTTTATAAGACTTCTCTAATTTTACATCTTTAAAATCCATTGAGCCATTTACTAGATCAGTTATAAGCAGAGAATAAGGTGATGATTTAGTCTCAAAGCCATGTCCTACTCTTGGGACCCCATGAACTGTAGCCCACCAGGCTTCTCTGTCCATGGGGTTTTCCATGCATGACTACTGGAGTGGACTGCCATTTCCTACTCCAGGGGATTGAACCCTTCCCAACCCAGGGATTGAACCCATGTCTCCTGCATTGCAGGCAGACTCTTGTATTTATTTTTTATTGCTCTGGGTCTTTGTTGCTGTACACAGGCTTTCTCTAGTTGTGGTGAGAAGAGGGCCACTCTCTACTTGTGGCACATGGTTCAGTTGTCCTGTGGAACGTGGGATCTTCCTGGATCAGGGATTGAACCCGTCTCTCCTGCGTTAGCAGGCGATTCTTATCCAGGAACCATCAGGGAAGTCCCACAGAGGGATTCCCTACTGCTGAGCCAGCAGGGAAGTCCAAGCAGTAGGGCAATAGTCTTACTTTCCATATCTGTGGATGTTTCCAGCCATTCCCACTCTCAATACTCACTAAAGAGATGTCGTTAAAGAAGGCTCTACTTTCCTGACCTGGTTCCTGGGTGTTTGTGATGGAAGAATCTGGGGAAGAGGAGAGGAAGAGGATGGCAGGTGACTAATGGGAGCAGAATTAAGAAGACACTGCAGAGAGGATTGCTAAGTGAGGGTTCAGTGCATGGGAGAGGGAAAATACTGAACAGAATGTTGGATAATTGGTTATGAAGCTGTCACAAGATCATTTCTTCAAGACAACTGGAAATTCTGGATAAAAAGCTTGAAACCCTCATGTGCTGGAAATGAAGCATCAACTCAGAATAGTGAGCAAAAGTTGGAACAGAAAGAACTAGAGAGTTTATTGCCTTAATTGATGGGTGGTGGAGTTCTGACTGTAGCAGAGCGAAAATGAAATTTCTAGTTGAAAGATGGAGCCACTCCTTCCATGGGTGCTGTATCTGCAAACTAAAATATAGACATATTTCATGTCCCTGTAAATGTTCTGCTTGACCATAAACACAGTGTATCCAGTCAGCCAATCCCCAAAACCCAAGCCCATTGTGGGCTCTATATGTATTTCCTTCAACCAAGCAAGCTTGACTATGTGGCCCCAGCAGATTAGATATTTTTACTGATATTTAACCTCTTCCTTGTTCTTTATTTTTCACTTTACAAAAGCTTCCTGCCTTCAACCTCATTATGCAGTTCTCCAAATGGAGACGGTCCACTTCAAAAAGTGTTAAATAACATTTTCTTACATCACCTAAATTGTCTTCATTATCATTTTTTAAAAACAGGCTTCAGCTCATAGATTGTAGGGAGCTAAATCTAATCAATCCTAAAGGAAATCAGTCCTGGAAATTCATTGAAAGGACTGATGCTGAAGCTGAAGCTCCAATACTTTGGCCACCTGATGCGAAGAGCTGACTCACTGGAAAAGACCTTGATGCTGGAAAAGATTGAAGGCAGGAGGAGAAGGGGACAACAGAGGATGAGATGGTTGGATGGCATCGCCAACTCGATGGACATGACTTTGAGCAAGCTCCAGGAGTTGGTGATGGATAGGGAAGCCTGGTGTGCTGCAGTCCGTGGGGTCGCAAAGAGTTGGACAGGATTGAGTGACTGAGCTGACTGAAAACTAACCATCTTGCAAAAAGCCGGTGACCTCAAAGGGCTGTTGCTTCTGTGAAACTGACAGTTTGTTCTTATCCAGGAACCATCAGGGAAGTCCCACAGAGGGATTCCCTACTGCTGAGCCAGCAAGGAAGTCCAAGCAATAGGGCAATAGTCTTACATTCCATACCTATGGATGTTTCCAGCCATTCCCACTCTCAATACTTACTAAAGAGATGTCGTTAAAGAAGGTTCTACTTTCCTGACCTGGTTCCTGGGTGTCAAACTGCAAAGAAGGTTGCCAACCATCCACCTGAAATCATAAGTGAAAAGGCTGCTGCTACTGCTGCTAAGTTGCTTCAGTCGTATCCGACTCTGCGACCCCATAGACGGCGCCCACCAGGCTCCCCCGTCCCCAGGACTCTCCAGGCAAGGACAGACCCCAGACCTACACCCCTGCATGAGGGTAGAGTCCAAATTGAGACTCTCCACAAAATGCAGGGACCCTTTAACAAGGTAGTAAGCATGGGTCTGGCCCACTGAAAAGTGAGAGAGTTCATATGGAGACAGATACACTAGTACCCAATAGGGTTGCTCCTCAGACACAAAGAAGAACTTCTGTTGGAAATGGGCTCAGGTTCAAATGTAACAACTCACTTAAGGAAATGAGGACTCTGAGAGATTGATACCAGATGAAATAAGCAGGGGAATTCTAAAAAGGTAAGTCTTGGAAATCAGGATTGATGAAATCAATACAGAAAGCAGAACAAACAAGAAAAAGAGAAAAAGATATGAAAATTTGAGGATCAGTCTTGAAGTGTCAATACCTGATCGCTAAGAGTTCCAGAAAGAATAGGAAAAAATGGAAACACTAAAGTGTACATACTCTATGACTCATACTCATGGAGGTGAAGTTTCTGAATAGGTAAAACTAATATAGGGCGATGAGACACAGGAGAGTGGCCACCGCTGTGGAAAGTGAGGTGCTTAACTAATCAGAACATGTTACTGACCACGTCTGTTTCTTAAGCACTGCTCTATTCCCAGGGTCACTCAATTCCTACTTTTTGATGAATAAACGGAAGCACTATTAGGTGTAACGGCTTTTCAATCAGACAGACTTGTGTTTGAACATTGTCTCTGTTATTTGCTCTTATGACCTGAGCCAAGTTACTCAATATTCCTAAGACTGTTACTTCACCCTTGAAATAAGAATAAAGAAGGGTATTTTGCCCTATTACACTGTGGTGAGGCTCAAGAGTAACATATAAGAGTACCTAGCACGGAGTCTAGTACAGAAGTATAACCATGAAACACTATTATTTGTAGAATTGACAGTACCATTAAGTAAATGGTCCAGTAAGTTCTATTCCAAGGGCATTACAACAGGAGCCGGCAAATAAGAGGGAGCATTGTCTTTGGAGGATTAAAAATAATAAAACTGACTTTTGCAATCTGCTTTTATTGTCACAATGTGCCAGTGAGTCTAAACAATGTCAGTGATAAAACATTTCTCCCTGAAAAAATATTTTGTTGGTGTAAGTTCTAAACAATCTCTGAAGTTATGGTTGAATTTTTATAATTGGCATTACATACTCCTGTTAAATACTGGGTCGGAAATAAACATTGAAAGCATGCTGGTTTATAAACACAAAGATGCAGAACTTGAATTATTCAGTTATGTAATTCTATATGATCACTTGAAGTTTTCATTTGTATTTTAAATGTAAAACAGTGAAATTGTGAACTGCTGGGGTAGTATTTCTGTTTGTAAAATGCAAATTTTAGCTCATACATGAAACATTCCTGAATTTAAATAATATCTTGAAAATTGAAATGTATTCTTTTAAAATTGTTAGCTTTCTTGTTTGATATTTCAGTGCTATTACATTTTAATGTAGTTCTTTATTCGTGCAACACACCAGTATGTTTTCCCTTTTCAAAAAATGCTTAAATGTAATTAAAAGGGATTAAGCCATTACTTCTTTCCTTTTCACTGTAAAATTAATTATTCATTACGAGCATGACTATATAATGAAATTTAATAAAAGAACGTATACTGTCTGGATTTCTTTTCTGGACATTATCATTATTTATTTCATTTAATTATTATTTTTGAAAATAATTTTCTTAAATTATTAAGAAAGGGGAGTATATTAAGAAAATTATCTGCTCCAGGTGTTAGGTATGCTGGAACACTTACTTAGAGGCTTCTCACAGTAGGATATAAATGTAATTATGCACAATGACATCATGGTCTATAACTACTTTTCTGTGTTTGATTTTGAAAGCCTTAGGTGCACTAATATTCATTTTTGTGAGACTGGTAATATAAAGATAAATTATCAAGCATCTTCTCTTTATGTTACAGCATGAAAACATTTCAGTGACTGTACGGATATTTAACAGTGCTGGAAAACCTTAAAATATTTTCCTTTTGCTTTTCTTTTCTTGTTTATCACAAAGTAGCCTTATGATATTGACAAGAAGCAGTGTTTGGAGAAGTCAAGTTTTTTTTTCTTATTTTAATATAAATCTTGTTTTTAATCATTAAAGACTTAGGAAGTCTTATTTTGCTACTAGGGGCAAAACATTTTTCTAAACTTAGGGTATTCCTACCTCTCAAGAAATTGAATGTGGAAACATGACAATACAGTGCTTTTTTTTATACACTCTGTACATAAATATCTTATGAAACTCACTACACTGTAGTATAGAGCCTGCCTCCCTATTAATTTGGAATTCCTCAAGGGCAAAGACCATGTTTTATTCATCTGTTGATCCACAGATCTGAAGGTAATATGAGTTTAATAAAGATGTAATGAATTATTGAATAAATGAATTCATGAGTATCAAGCACAAGTTCATAAGTTTCCAAGTTCAACCAGAGAGAGCAAGATAAAGTTATCATTATTGCTAACTACTAAACTCTGTGAAGAAAATAGGATTCCAGCGGTCATTTAAATAACTAGAATGGAATGCTGATGAGAATTTTCTAAAAAGAACATTTTCAAAAACTCTCAGATACAAGAGTTGATTGACTTCCAAAGTGGCTTTTAATTAGAGTTGCCTAGAAGAACAGGGGCTTCCTCTGTGGTTCAGTGGTAAATAATCTGCCTGCAATGCAGAAGCCACAGGAGATGCGGGTTCATTGGGAAGATCTCCTGGAGGAGGGCATGGCAACCCATGCCAGTATTCTTGCCTGGAGAATACCATGGACAGAGGAGCCTGGTGGGCAAAGTCCAAAGGGTCGCAAAGAATCAGGCACATCTGACGAAACTTAGCACAGAAGAGTAGGCAGAGGGAAACTGAAAGTAATATGGTAATTCATGATGCTCTGTATTTAAAAAAAATCATTTGGAGTCCTAAATATTAATGTGATCAATAAATAAGGCTCCTAGAGAACCTGAGAAAGAATAATATTTAGTTCATTTTTGTGAACATTTATCAAACAGCAAATACCACTGATACAAAATATGGCTATAACACTGTTTCTGCTTTTACAGAATGTACATCTTGATAAAAGAAGCAGATAGTTAGGGAAATCCTATAAATACAGTCTGGTAAGTGGCCCAAAGAAAGGCAATGCCAAAGAATGTTCAAACTACCGCACAATTACACTCATCTCACACGCTAGTAAAGTCATGCTCAAAATTCTCCAAGCCAGGCTTCAGCAATACGTGAACCGTGAACTTCCAGATGTTCAAGCTGGTTTTAGAAAAGGCAGAGGAACCAGAGATCAAATTGCCAACATCCGCTGGATCATGGAAAAAGCAAGAGAGGTACAGAAAAACATCTATTTCTGCTTTATTGACTATGCCAAAGCCTTTGACTGTGTGGATCACAATAAACTGTAGAAAATTCTTCAAGAGATGGGAATACCAGACCACCTGATCTGCCTCTTGAGAAACCTATATGCAGGTCAGGAAACAACAGTTAGAAGTGGACATGGAACAGCAGACTGGTTCCAAATAGGAAAAGGAGTACGTCAAGCCTGTATATTGTCACCCTGCTTACTTAACTTCTATGCAGAGTACATCATGAGAAACAGTGGGCTGGAAGAAGCACAAGCTGAAATCAAGATTGCTGGGAGAAATATCAATAACCTCAGATATGCAGATGACACCACCCTTATGGCACAAAGTGAAGAGGAACTCAAAAGCCTCTTGATGAAAGTGAAAGTGGAGAGTGAAAAAGTTGGCTTAAAGCTCAACATTCAGAAAACGAAGATCATGGCATCTGGCCCCATCACTTCATGGGAAATAGAAGGGGAAACAGTAGAAACAGTGTCAGACTTTATTTTGGGGGGCTCCAAAATAACTGCAGATGGTGTTTGCAGCCATGAAATTAAAATACGCTTACTCCTTGGAAGGAAAGTTATGACCAACCTAGATAGCATATTCAAAAGTAGAGACATTACTTTGCCAACAAAGGTCTGTCTAGTCAAGGCTATGGTTTTTCCAGTGGTCATGTATGGATGTGAGAGTTGGACTGTGAAGAAAGCTGAGTGCCAAAGAATTGATGCTTTTGAACTGTGATGTTGGAGAAGACTCTTGAGAGTCCCTTGGACTGCAAGGAGATCCAACCAGTCCATTCTAAAGGAGATCAGCCCTGGGATTTCTTTGGAAGGACTGATGCTAAAGCTGAAATTCCAGTACTTTGGCCACCTCATGCAAAGAGTTGACTCACTGGAAAAGACCCTGATGCTGGGAGGGATTGGGAGCAAGAGGAAAAGGGGACGACAGAGGATGAGATGGCTGGATGGCATCACCGACTCAATGGACGTGGGTTTGAGTGAACTCCGGGAGATGGTGATGGACAGGGAGGCCTGGCGTGCTGGGATTCTTGGGGTAGCAGAGTCGAACACGAATGAGCGACTGAACTGAAGTGAACTGAAATGGTTCAGGTCCCAAATGGTCAAATTTGGGAGATGCTACTAAGTTATTCAGCAAGAGGAATTTACACAAGTTTGATTGAGAACTGAAGGTCCTTTGAAGAATGGTGAAGGTCTAGATTTAGTGGAAGGAAAAAGTGCTGGAGACCAAAATAAAGATGTAGTGGATAAGATATCCAAATATTCAGGTACTTTCTAGCCATCATATATCATGTTTTTATTGCTATATAGGTAGCTAACAAGGGGCTTCCCAGGCAGTTCAATGATAAAGAATCCACCTGCCAATGTAAGAAATGAGGGTTTGATCCCTGAGTCAAACATTTATATCCACACAAAAAAATGTGCACGTTGTTGTTTATAGCAGTTTTATTCAGAGTCGCCAAAAGCTGGAAGCAACGAAGATGTCTTTCAGTAAGTGAATGGCTTATAAACTGTGGCACATTCAGAAAATGGAGTAGTATTCAGTGCTAAAAAGAAATGAGCTATCAAGCCATGAAAAGATGTGGAGGAGGTAAGGCATATTACTAAGTGAAAGAAGCCAACACGCAAAGGTTACACACAGCATGGTTCCAACTACGACATTCTGGGAAAGGCAAAAGTATGACAATGTTAAGAAGCCTGGTGGGTGCCAGGGATTACAGGGGGGGACTGGAAGGGTAAATAGGTGGATTTCAAGGGCAGTGAAGATACTCTGTATAATATAATGATGGAAACGTGTCATTACAGGTCATTATACATCTTTCCAAATCCTTAGAACGTACAACATCAAAAGTTGTGAACCATATTTTTTTAAATACATACTTTGCTGTTGCTGCTGCTGCTGCTGCTAAGTCACTTCAGTCGTGTCCGACTCTGTGCGACCCCATAGATGGCAAGCCATCAGGCTCCCCGGTCCCTGGGATTCTCTGGGCAAGAACACTGGAGTGGGTTGCCGTTTCCTCCTCCAATGCATGAAAGTGAAAAGTGAAAGGGAAGTCGCTCAGTCGTGTCCGACTCTTAGCGACCCATGGACTGCAGCCTACCAGGCTCCTCCATCCATGGGATTCTCCAGGCAAGAGTACTGGAGTGGGGTGCCATTGCCTTCTCCAAAATACGTACTTTGGGTGATTACAATGTGTCAGTATGGACTTCCCTTGTGGCTCAGCTGGTAAAGAATCTGCCTGCAATGCGGGAGACCTGGGTTTAATCCCTGGGTTGGGAAGATCCCCTGGAGAAGGGAAAGGCTACCCACTTCAGTATTCTGGGCTGGAGAATTCCATGGACTGTATAGTCCATGGGGTTGCAAAGAGTCAGACATGACTGAGTGACTTTACTCACTCAGTCAGTATAGATGTGTCAGTATAGATTAATCAGTTGTGACAAACATCATTTTGGTGGGGGATGTTGATATTGGGAGAGGATGTGCACAAGTGGAGGCAAGGAGTATGTGGGAAATCTCTGTACCTTCCCCTCATTTTGTTGTGAACCTAACACTGTTGTAAAAAAAAAAAAAAGTAGAACTCTTAATTAAAATAATAAATAATTGATATATTTCTACTGCTTGGAAAAGAGCACCTGCTTGGAGCCACCAGAGTGTTCCATACCACCCCAGCTGCCCTGGCTCTTCCTACTAGACTCTCTGAGCCTCACTTATTATGTAGTTATGAATGAATAATCTCACTCAGGTGAGACCAACCTCTGTTCTATGGGCTGTTAATTATTTTGGCGATCACGCCTGATACATTGGGTTTCTCAGGGGGCGCTAGTGGTAAAGAAACCACTCGCCAGTGCAGGAGACATAAGGGACTGAGGTTTGATCCCAGAGTCAGGAAGATCCCCTGGAGGAGGGCATGGCAACCTGCTCCAGTATTCTTGCCTGGAGAATCACATAGACACAGGAGGCTTTTGAGCTACAGTCCACAGGGTCACAGAGTCAGGTACCACTGAAGGGACTTAGAATGCATGCACCTGATACACTATAAAGTATTAATTTAAAAATGGGTTACAAATACTGTGCGAAATATGATAGTCAGATCAGATCAGATCAGTCGCTCAGTCGTGTCTGACTCTTTGCGACCCCATGAATCGCAGCACGCCAGGCCTCCCTGTCCATCACCAACTCCCAGAGTTCACTCAAACTCACGTCCATCGAGTCAATGATGCCATCCAGCCATCTCATCCTCTGTCGTCCCCTTCTCCTCTTGCCCCCAATCCCTCCCAGCATCAGAGTCTTTTCCAATGAGTCAACTCGTTTCATGAGGTGGCCAAA
The DNA here is from genome assembly GCF_032452875.1 of Bos javanicus. Lineage (NCBI taxonomy): Eukaryota > Metazoa > Chordata > Mammalia > Artiodactyla > Bovidae > Bos > Bos javanicus. The sequence continues at coordinate 85,998,350 of NC_083871.1, read as the reverse complement.
GTACTGGAGTTTCAGCTTTAGCATCATTCCTTCCAAAGAAATCCCAGGGCTGATCTCCTTCAGAATGGACTGGTTGGATCTCCTTGCAGTCCAAGGGACTTTCAAGAGTCTTCTCTAATACCACAGTTCAAAAGCATCAATTCTTCGGCGCTCAGCCTTCTTCACAGTCCAACTCTCACATCCATACATGACCACAGGAAAAACCATAGCCTTGACTAGACGAACATTTGTTGGCAAAGTAACGTCTCTGCTTTTGAATATGCTATCTAGGTTGGTCATAACTTTCCTTCCAAGGAGTAAGCGTCTTTTAATTTCATGGCTGCAGTCACCATCGGCAGTGATTTTGGAGCCCAGAAAAATAAAGTCTGACACTGTTTCCACTGTTTCCCATCTATTTCCCATGAAGTGGTGGGACCGGATGCCACGATCTTTGTTTTCTGAATGTTGAGCTTTAAGCCAACTTTTTCACTCTCCACTTTTACTTTCATCAAGAGGCTTTTTAGTTCCTCTTCACTTTCTGCCATAAGGGTGGTGTCATCTGCATATCCGAGGTTATTGATACTTCTCAGGGCAATCTTGATTCCAGTTTGTATTTCTTCCAGTCCAGCATTTCTCATGATGTACTCTGCATATAACTTAAATAAACAGGGTGACAATATACAGCCTTGACGAACTCCTTTTCCTATTTGGAACCAGTCTGTTGTTCCATGTCCAGTTCTAACTGTTGTTGCCTGACCTGCATTTAATTTCTCAAGAGGCAGATCAGGTGGTCTGGTATTCCTATCTCTTTCAGAATTTTCCACAGTTTATTGTGATCCACACAGTCAAAGTCTTTGGAATAGTCAATAAAGCAGAAATATGATAGTACCTTTAATTAAAAAAAAAGTGTATGTGGATGGATCCATACACACTCAGAGATACATGTAGATTTAGACTTGAATTTACTTTAGTTAGTAATTATTTCTGAGCAAAAGTGAAAATAGAAGTGACTGTATTTTCTACATATATTTATACATTTTCCAAAGTTTTAAAATTATTTTGTAATCAAAAATATATATGAAGAGACAGAATGAGAGGGAAATAAAACCGATCAGATGGGTAACCTTTGTAGTGTGTTGTGTCTGCCTCCCCAGTTTTTCCCAAGATCTATAAAACTGAGCACATATCTGCCAACTATTTTTTTAAATCATCAGTTTTTTTCTCTAAAAACCTTCACGCTGAATTGTGCTGCCTACAGTGTCAAAGTGGTATCCAGGAGTCAAAATACCAAGCCAAGTCATTAAGTAAAGGAAACAGTCAGGATTCTTGGTCTCGTTACCTAGTCTCTTTATCAGCCTCGGGTCAGACACATAGAGGTCAGGATCTGGGGGAAGCAGATACACAAATAGGAAATGAGGTCAAGAACACAAGGAGGAAAGGATTATTTGCCAAGTGAAATCCTGGAACACTGGGCAACATGCAAAATGCTAAGTTCGGCTAAGGTAGGGAAAACATTGTTCAGGCTTCAGGACTAATTAATGATAGAATTCTCACACTGTGCGGATTGTGTGCTAATAACGGGAGGGCGTGATGCTGAGAGGAAGGGCGCGAATAGCCGTATGCTACCACTTGAATTGCCTCCTCATCTAGCTCAACAAGTGTGATTTTAGGGCTGAACTAATGGTGTAAACAAGGAAGTTTCTCTGTCATATAGATTATAAGTGGATCCTTGGAACACATAACATTGTTGGATGCCTAGGGCCTTGATTCATAACAAGACTATGTTACAGATATGATTGCTAAACTGCAGACCAGTGGTTCTCAACCAGAAGTGATTTTGTGCCCTGGGGGACAGTTGGTAATGTCTGGAGACATTTTAATTGTCATGACTTGGGGTAGTACTACTGGCATCTAGTAGGTAGAGGCCAGGGCTACTGCTAAACTTTCTGCAGTGCACAGAAGAGCCACCTGCAACAAATAGTGTGCTGCACTTAGTCCCTCAGTCACGTCTGACTCTTTGTGACCCCATGGCCTGTAGCCCGCCAGGCTCCTCTGTCCATGGCGATTCTCCAGGCAAGAATATTGCAGTGGGTTACCATACCCTCCTCCAGGGGATCTTCTCAACCCAGGGATCGAACCCAGGTCTCCTGCATTGCAGGTCGATTCTTTACTGTCTGAGATATCAGGTAACAAATAGTGAGCAGGTCCCAAATGTCAAGCTTGAGAAAACCTGCTGCAGACTGATGTTGTCATTGAATTCCCAGACTTCTTGGGTCAATGTTCCATGCTTGTCAGTAACATTATTGTCTCCTTAACCAAACAGTGTTGGTTTGAGAAAGTTGTACAGTAGAGGGCAGTGATAAACAAAGTTTTATATTATATTACCATTCGTCCTCCATAGTTTTCTTCCTTTTTCTACTTCTCTAGTCCCTAAAACAAAAGTGATAGCAGGAGCAGATCAATAAAAATAAATAACTTTACATTTTTGATGAAAATATCATCACATTTTATGCAAAATTGTAGTAGACATTTTAGAATAAAAGATCCAAAAATGTAGAACCCATGACTTCTTAGTGTATATCTTGAGCACTGACACTTGCAACTCTTTACTCACTAAAAAAAACAAACAAACAAAAAAATGATCAATGGCACCTAAATATTAAGAAAATGAAATGTATTTCATGTATTATATGAATGTATAATTGATGATACTTTTTTGGTAGACTATTCCAGTATTTAATAACTTATTTCTGGGAACTGCCAAGCCCATCACATTTTACCAAAGCATATGTTCTTCTGCAGTTGATTTAATGAAATTCAGACACATTTATTCTCTTCTCACTGGATTGTATATATTCAAGGAACTTTTAAAATATATATTTATTTTTTCCAAATTAATAAATAGTCATCAAAAAACCCAGAAAATCAAAGAGGGTTTGAGATAGTCCATTTTTTTGTACTCAACATCATACTTCCCCTTAGAAAAATTAATAATAATATTACTTACTCTTATTAATTTCATTGTAATAAAAATTATGATATAATAAAAGACTAGGAATCTTCCCAGTCTTCATCAAATCTATCAATATTTCACTATGGTTTCAGAATTCTACGTTATGTGGCAATAAAAGCATTTCCATTTTAAGATTTTTAATGTTCACTCCATTTTCTTCTAGCTATCTTAAGATTTCTTTATTAATATGCTTAAACAATCTGAAGTTTGGCTTCGAATTATTAAATGAGAGAGGCAATCTAAAATAACTCTTTTTTAAATGATCATTCAGTTGTCCCCAAATTTTGTAGATAGAAATGAAGGGAATAGTTGATAGTTGCATGTAGATTTTTTTCAGAGTAACACCTGTATGTGGTAACAATTTAATGGTATAAAGTAGCTTAGAATACAGTGCAACAGACTTCTGCCCTGTCCTTCCTCAGATTTCTTCCTTTCTCTGGAGGTAAATACTCTTTCTGTTTTTAGTTCTTCTAGTAGTTGCCTTGGGAACTCAAAATTTCATGTTTATAAAGTTCTTAAATTATTAATTTTGGGTAAGATATATTGTCTTTTCAATACAAAAGATGAAAATTTAGAACACTTACACTCCCTCCTTACTTTCAGGGTTTGATAAATAATTGTTCTTTCATTGGCTATGTTTGTAATGTTAATTAGATATACACTAAAACTGTACAACCCTAATCCTAACTCCAACGTCTTGTGCAAGCATCTCTGGACTTTTCCCTTGGAAGAAGGAGTCACTAGTGTGCCCACCTTGTTTTCTGTCTTGACTCCTCCCCTTCAGTTTCCCACCTTCTGCAGGTGTATTGTTAAATTGTCATATTTGTTAATATGTTTTGCCTTGTAACCACAGACTAATCTTCCTTCCATTGTATCTGCTGCTGCTGCTAAGTTGCTTCAGTCGTGTCTGACTCTGTGCGACCCCAGAGACGGCAGCCCACCAGGTTCCGCCGTCCCTGGGATTCTCCAGGCAAGAACACTGGAGTGGGTTGCCATTTCCTTCTCCAGTGCATGAAAGTGAAAAGTGAAAGTGAAGTCACTCAGTCGTGTCCTACCCTTAGCAACCCCATGGACTGCAGCCTACCAGGCTTTTCCGTCCATGGGCGTTTCCAGGCAAGAGTACTGGAGTGGGGTGCCATTGCCTTCTCTGATGTCTCTAGGATGACACTAAAAGATTAAAAATAAACAACATTTAAATCATTAGGACAATAAAAGTCTGTTTTAGTTCTTAGGCAAAGAAGCTTTTCTTCCTTAGAGGTCCAACGTTGCAACTGTGGGGACAATCGAAAGTGTTTTTATTACCAGTTTATAACACTTCACCAAGTCAATGGGGTGCCAGAGTCAGATACGACTGACCGACTATCACAAAGTGCTCAAAATCATACCATTTTTGGCTTAGTTTTATATTTGGACCATAGATTGTTATTTATAGCCCTTTCCCCCTCGCCAACCCCCATCCCTGTAGTTTCTAATTATTTCTCTATTTTTCTTATATGAAATCTTCAACCACCTTTAATTCACAATCATACTATCTCTCTCTTTTTATATTCTACTCTAATTGGGCTTTCCTGGTAGCTCAGACGGTAAAGCGTCTGCCTACAATGTGGGAGACCTGGGTTCGATCCCTGGGTTGGGAAGATCCCCTGGAGAAGGAAATGGCAACCCACTCCAGTATTCATGCCTGGAAAATCCAATGGACCAAGAAGCCTGGTGGGCTACAGTCCATGGGGCTGCAAAGAGTCGGAAACGACTGAGCGACTTCATTTCATTTCACTTCACTAATTGGTACTGATTGTTGTCTGAGCTTCCTACACAGTTGTCATCCTAGAATATGCCTTTCTTTTAAACTGGTATATGAAATATAATTAACTTTAAAATACTGACTATATATCCTGTATATCCTGTTACCTTGCTAAATTTACTTAGCTGTAATAAGTTTGTTTTTGTTTTTTTTCTTGTAAATGTCTTAATATTTCCTGTATAGATAATCATATCATTTGTGAACAAAAGAAATATTGTGGCCTGAATTATCTCCCCCAAATTCCCAAGTCCTAATCCCCTGAGAATGTGCCTCCACTTGCAAATAGGGTCTTTACAGACGTAATTCATTTAAATTGAGGTAAAAGCCTTTCTTCAATGCAAAGAAATAGAGGAAAACAACAGAATGGGAAAGACTAGAGATCTCTTCAAAATAATTAGAGATACCAAGGGAATATTTCATGCAAAGATGGGCTCGATAAAGAACAGAAGTGGTATGGACCTAACAGAAGCAGAAGATAGTAAGAAAAGGTGGCAAAATTACACAGAAGAACTGTACAAAAAAGATCTTCATGACCAGATAATCACGGTGGTGTGATTACTCACCTAGAGCCAGACATCCTGGAATGTGAAGTCAAGTGGGCCTTAGAAAACATCACTACGAACAAAGCTAGTGGAGGTGATGGAATTCCAGTTGAGCTATTTCAAATCCTGAAGGATGATGCTGTGAAAGTGCTGCATTCAATATGCCAGCAAATTTGGAAAACTCGGCAGGGGCCATAGGACTGGAACAGGTCAGTTTTCATTCCAATCCCAAAGAAAGGTAATGCCAAAGAATGCTCAAACTACTGCACAATTGCACTCATCTCACATGCTAGTAAAGTAATGCTGAAAATTCTCCAAGCCAGGCTTCAGCAATACGTGAACCGTGAACTTCCAGATGTTCAAGCTGGTTTTAGAAAAGGCAGAGGAACCAGAGATCAAATTGCCAACATCTTCTGGATCATGGAAAAAGCAAGAGAGGTACAGAAAAACATCTATTTCTGCTTTATTGACTATGCCAAAGCCTTTGACTGTGTGGATCATAATACACTGTGAAAAATTCTTCAAGAAATGGGAATACCAGACCACTTAACCTGCCTCTTGAGAAATTTGTATGCAGGTCAGGAAGCAACAGTTAGAACTCGGCATGGAACAGCAGACTGGTTCCAAATAGGAAAAAGAGTACATCAAGGCTGTATATTGTCACCCTGTTTATTTAACTTATATGCAGAGTACATCATGAGAGACGCTGGGCTGGAAGAAGCACAAGCTGGAATCAAGATTTCTGGGAGAAATATCAATAACCTCAGATATGAAGATGACACCACCCTTATGGCACAAAGTGAGGAGGAACTAAAAAGCTTCTTGATGAAAGTGAAAGTGGAGAGTGAAAAAGTTGGCTTAAAGCTCAACATTCAGAAAACGAAGATCATGGCATCCGGTCCCACTACTTCATGGGAAATAGATGGGGAAACAGTGGAAACAGTGTCAGACTTTATTTTTCTGGGCTCCAAAATCACTGCAGATGGTGATTGCAGCCATGAAATTAAAAGACGCTTACTCTTTGGAAGGAAATTTATGACCAGCCTAGATAGCATATTAAAAAGCAAAGACATTACTTTGCCAACAAAGGTCTGTCTAGTCAAGGCTGTGGTTTTTCCAGTGGTCATGTATGGATGTGAGAGTTGGACTGTGAAGAAAGCTGAGTGCCGAAGAGTTGATGCTTTTGAACTGTGGTGTTGGAGAAGACTCTTGAGAATCCCTTGGACTACAAGGAAATCCAACCAATCCATCCTAAAGGAGATCAGTCCTGGGTGTTCATTGGAAGGAATGATGCTGATGCTGAAACTCCAGTACTTTGGCCACCTCATGCGAAGAGTTGACTCATTGGAAAAGATCCTGATGCTGGGAGGGATTGGGGGCAGGAGGAGAAGGGGATGACAGAGGATGAGATGGCTGGATGGCATCTCCAATTCGATGGACATGAGTTTGAGTAAACTCCGAGAGTTGGTGATGGACAGGGAGGCCTGGCGTGGTGCGATTCATGGGGTGGCAAAGGGTCGTACACGACTGAACGACTGAACTGAACTGAATTAAGGTGGGTTCTAATCAAATATGACTGGAAATTTAGACTCAGACACACAAAGAGCAGACCACCCCCAAAAGTAACCAGCCTTATTGCACCTTGACTTTGGTCTTGTAGACTAAAGAAACAGGAGAAAACAAATTTCTGTCATTTCAGCCACCCAGTCTTTGGAGATTTGTTATAGAAGCCCTAGAAAATTAATGTAGACTATTTAAGTTGTCTTTTCTATTTTGTCCTCAATTACACTGGGCAGATGCCTGCAATGCAGTGGACCCCGATGTGATTCCTGGGTCAGGAAGATCCCCGAAAAAGGGATAGTCTACCCATTTGCAGTATTCTTGGGTGGCTCAGATGGTAAAGAATCTGCCTGTGATGCGGAAGAACTGGGTTCAGTACCTGGGTTGGAATAATCTCCTGGAGAAGAGAACAACCACCCATACCAATATCCTTGCCTGGAGAATTCCACAGACAGAAGAGGCTGGTGGACTACAGTCCATGGGGTCGTAGAGGGTCGGAAACAACTGAGCGACTTTCACTTTCTTTCACACTGAGTAGAATCCCTAGAATGTTAAAAGTATTAGTAAGGAAAATGTTCCTGCCTTATTTCTAGTTGTAAAGGCTAAGCAATCAGTTCAGTTCAGTCGCTCAGTCGTGTCCGACTCTTTGCGAGACCCCATGGACTGCAGCACACCAGGCCTCCCTGTCTATCACCAACTCCCGGAGTTTACTCAAACTCATGTCCATCGATATTTCTCCCGGCAATCTTGATTCCAGCTTGTGCTTCTTCCAGCCCAGCGTTTCTCATGACGTACTCTGTGTATAAGTTAAATAAACAGGGTGACAATATACAGCCTTGACTTACTCCTTTTCCTTTCGGAACCAGTCTGTTGTTCCATGCCCAGTTCTAACTGTTGCTTCCTGACCTGCATACAGATTTCTCAGGAGGTAGGTAAGGTGGTCTGATATTCCCATCTCTTTAAAAATTTCCCAGTTTGTTGCAATCCACACAGTCAAAGGCTTTGGCATAGTCAATAAAGCAGATAATTTTCTGGAACTCTCTTGCTTTTTCAATGATCCAGCGGATGTTGGCAATTTGATCTCTGGTTCCTCTGCCTTTTCTAAATCCAGCTTGAACATCTGGAGGTTCACAGTTCACGTACTATTGAAGCCTGGCTTGGAGAATTTTGACCATTACTTTGCTAATGTTGTGAGATGATTGCAATTGTGAGGTACTTTGAACATTCTTTGGCATTGTCTTTCTTTGGGATTGGAATGAAAACTGACCTTTTCCAGTCCTGTGGCCACTGCTGAGTTTTCCAAATTTGCTGGCATATTGAATGCAGCACTTTCACAGCATCATCCTTCAGGATTTGAAATAGCTCAACTGGAATTCCATCACCTCCACTAGCTTTGTTCATAGTGATGCTTCCTAAGGCCCACTTGACTTCACATTCCAAGATGTCTGGCTCTAGGTGAGTGATCACACTATCATGATTATCTGGTCATGAAGATCTTTTTGTACAGTTCTTCTGTGTATTCTTGCCATCTCTTCTTAATATCTTCTGCTTCTGTTAGGTCCATCCCATTTCTGTCCTTTATCGAGCCCATCTTTGCATGAAATGTTCCCTTGGTATCTCTAATCTTCTTGAAGAGATCTCTAGTCTTTCCCATTCTGTTGTTTTCCTCTATTTCTTTGCATTGATCACTGAGGAAGGCTTTCTTATCTCTTCTTGCTATTCTTTGGAACTCTGCATTCAGATGCTTATATCTTTCCTTTTCTCCTTTGCCTTTAGCTTCTCTTCTTTTCACAGCTATTTTTAAGGCCTGCTCAGAAAACCATTTTGCCTTTTTGCATTTCTTTTTCTTGGGGATGGTCTTGATCCCTGCCTCCTCTACAATGTTACAAACCTCCATCCATAGTTCACCAGGCACTCTATCAGATCTAATCCCTTGAATCCATTTCTTACTCCCCCTCTATAATCATAAGGGATTTGATTTAGGTCATACCTGAATGGTCTAGTGGTTTCCCCTACTTTATTCAATTAAGTCTAGATTTGGCAATAAGGAGTTCATGATCTGAGCCACAGTCAGCTCCTGTCTTGTTTTTGCTGACTGTATAGAGCTTCTCCATCTTTGACTCCAAAGAATATAATGAATCTGATTTTGGTGTTGACCGTCTGGTGACGTCCATTGTAGAGTTTTCTCTTACGTTGTTGGAAGAGTGTTTGCTATGACCAATGCATTCTCTTGGCAAAACTCTATTAGCCTTTGCTCTGCTTCATTCTGTACTCCAAGGCCAAATTTGCCTGTTACTCCAGGTATTTCTTGACTTCCTACTTTTGCATTCCAGTCCCCTATGATGAAAAGGACATCTTTATGGGGTGCTAGTTCTAGAAGATCTTGTCAGTCTTCATAGAACTGTTCACTTCAGCTTCTTCAGTGTTACTGGTCAGGGCATGATATTGAATGGTTTGCCTTGGAAACGAACAGAGATCATTCTGTCATTTTGAGATTGCATCCAAGTACTGCATTTTGGACTTTTTCGTTGACTATGATGAGTACTGCATTTCTTCTAAGGGATTCTTGCCCACAGTAGTAGATATAATGGTCATCTGAGTTAAATTCACTCATTCCAGTCCATTTTAGTTTGCTGATGCCTAAAATGTCGATATTCACTCTTGCCGTCTCCTGTTTGACCACTTCCAATTTGCCTTGATTTGTGGACCTAACATTCCAGGTTCCTATGCAATATTGCTCTTACAGCATCAGACTTTACTTCCATCACCAGTCACATCCACGACTGGGTGTTGTTTTTGCTTTGGCTCCATCTCTTCATTCTTTCTGGAGTTATTTCTCCACTGATCTCCAGTAGCATATTGGGTACCTACAAACCTGGGGAGTTAACCTTTCAGTGTCCTATCTTTTTGCCTTTTCATACTGCTCATGGGGTTCTCAAGGCAAGAATACTGAAGTTGTTTGCCATTCCCTGTGTGATCAATTGCTCATATTAAACATGATGGTGCTGTGCTGTGCTGTGCTTAGTCACTCAGCAATTTCCAACTCTTTGGGATCCCATGGACTATAGCCCACCAGGCTCCTCTCTCCATGGAGATTCTCCAGGTAAGAATACTGAAGTGGATTGCCATGTCCTCCTCCAGGGGATCTTCCCAACCCAGAGATTGAACCAAGGTCTCCTGCTTTGCAGGTGGATTCTTTACCATCTGAACCACCAAGGAAGCCCAAATGTGATGACAATTATGATGACAGTAGGAGTTTTGAAGGTAGCATTTATCCAATTGAAGAAGTTCTTCCTTTCTATTCCCAGTAGTGTTGACAACTGTTTTACAAAACTGTGAATCGGTGTTGAATTTTGTCAAATACTTTCTGTAAATCCAGTCATATTATATATAATTTCCCCCCTTTGCTGAGATAACATAGTGAATGTCATTAATTGAGTTTTTTTTTCTCTCTCTCTCTTTTTTTTTTTTTTTTGCAGTATCTTCGTTCCTCCACCAGGGATCCAACCCATGCTCCCGGCAAGGGAAGCATAGGATCCTAATTCCTGGACAACCATGGAATTCCCTCATTGATTGATTTTTGAAGATTAAACCAACTTTGCATCCCTGGGATAAACCCCACCTGATTATACTACAGAAATATTTTCTATATTTTGATGGAATTGATTTTTTAATATTTTGAGGACCTTTTGTGTCTCAGGTCATGAGGATTATTGGTTTCTAGTTTTCTTTTCTAGTCTTTTGCATGTATGTTTTGATATTAGGATTATGTTTGTCTCCAGCCTGGAAGTCATGAGGAATTCTAAAATAATATGCTCTTTGCTTCACCACTGTGCTGGAGAAGTTAAAAAATATATAAAACTCCTAAATTATTTTCTCAAGGAATTCTAACGAATTTGTGACTGTGATAAAATAATTTTATTTTTGTAATCAGTAAACTCCAAATATGATTCTACAAATTATAGGATTGTGGCATCAGGGAAATTCACAATCCTACCAGATCTTGTGTGAGTGAAACGATTTTTTTTGTTGTTGTTTAAAAATGAGTAGGGTAGGAAGAATAGGAATGGGGTCTTGTGGGAAGTTTCTGATGACTCAGAGGTCCTCAATTCCTGAATCTTTCTTAGCTTCCGCTGCCAGAAAAAACAAATCCTCCTTTTGTGGTAAAGTGAGGACATTCTTGCCTTAGTTGAAAATCCCTTACTGACCATTCCTGAGACAGTTACCTCTCAAGGGAAGCTAGTCTGCTCATCTCTCACTGGCATTTCCTCTGATTGTCTTCAAAAGGACATGTAGGATCAAATTCCAGCCTGACTCAGAGACTAAATCAAGTTAAACTGAAGAAAAGGCTAACTTGCCCACATTTGCAACATTGTGCTAATTTATATAGAAAATGGGAGAATAGAATTTCAAAGAGAGTGTGAAGATACTAAAGTAGAAAGGGAGAAACAATTTTAGGTAAGGCTGGATTTCTGTATATGGGTTCATGTAGATAAGCAGTTGGGAGTAGTTCTCTGACTGGTTGACTATGTATTTAACAGTAACCTAGATTTAATGAAGTTGAAATGTCACTGTTCCTTTATGAGAAGAATCTAAACAGGAAGGCTGGAATGGACTTACCAAATGTGATTTTGTCCCCTTAATCTTGTCTGCTTTGTGGACCAGAAGATCTCCCTTTTACCAAGACACGGAGAAACGTATTTATGAGGAGAGCACCACTAACTTTGAAAAATACTCTAGAAAAATATTCTGTAAACCTGGAATGCTGGTATAAATGATGCAGTTGGCCTGAGTTCTTTGATTACAATGGGGATGCTGGAATCCAAAGCAGCATGAGCATTCAAATAGGGCATTTAACTACTAGGGGCAGAATGGGTTTGATGTTAATAACCACCAGGGTTTGAATGGTAATCTGAATGATCTAACCTGCAAAGATCTTTGGTGATGGCTAATTGTTGGTTAGGTCCTGGTATATTAAATAGATGGGCAGCACGCACCTGAAGGTACTATTTATTCTCTATAACCTTAAACTCAAGGTCTAGAGAACAGGAGCTTGATTGGAAGCCCTGTATTACATTCCAAGGGGCTTCCTGGGTGGCACTAGTGGTAAAGAACCTGCCTGCAATGCAGGAGACATAATGAGACCTGGGTTCGATCCCTGGGTTGGGAAGATCCCCTGGAGAAGAGCCTGGCAACCCACTCCAGTATTATTGCCTGGAGAATCCCATGGACAGAGGAGCCTGGCAGTCTACAGTCTATATGTCTCAAAGAATTGGACACGACCGAAGGGACTCAGCATGCATTCATTAGGTTCCAAGACCTCAGTCAGTTTAGAATACCTAGAATCCCTTTAGTGAAGAGGAGACTGGAACAGTGGAGAAGAGACCTCACATCATTGTGAACCAGTGACATCACTTTTCTTACTAACCTTCCCAAAGAAACAACAGGCACTTAAGGGAATACACTTAACTATTATGAGGCTAGTGGATAGTTCTCTCAACTAATTGTCAATTCTTGGGTACGAAGAATTTTCATGATCCACAAGTGAAAGTAAGTGCTTATAGAATTCATGTAATTAGTAGAGTTTTCAACTGACTTTGCCTCCCAGTGGGCCCAGTGGTGCTCTGAACTCAGTCTAGGATAATTACCCTTGTTCCATAATATAATGTTGAAATAGATCTATTGAGCAACTGGGAAGATATCCATTTTGTAACAGTAGTAGGAAGGGTCAAGTGGAAACTCTCTCTCTCCCCCTAAAATTTACAGTTATCAAAAATTATATACATTTCAGGAATGTCAGAAAGATGAATTCTACCATTAAAAGTGGAAAGATGTCTGCCTGGGAAAATTTACCATCATCTCTCTGTGTGACTGTAATAGAATGAGAACTGGCTCCATGCTTCTCCCCACCCCCTTCCTCTCTAGGGTCCATTCTCTATGCAACTGGCAGAATTATCTTTATGATAAGGCAAATGATTTTTCTCTTCTGCTCAGAACCCTCCAATGAGACAAGAATTAACAATGATCCACAAGTGGACCCAGATGGTGGGCTGCAGCCCATGGGGTCACTAAGGGTTGGACACGACCGAGCAACTTCCCTTTCACTTTTCACTTGTCCCAGGGACAGTGGAGCCTGGTGGGCTCCCATCTATGGGGTTGCACAGAGTCGGACATGACTGAAGCGACTTAGCAGCAGCAGTTAGATGCTTAGTGCTTGTGATTCTTGTCAAACTGTCACTTAGCCAAAGAAAAATTTGTTTGCAAGAATGAAAACAGATTTGGGTAAGTTTAATTCCGTGGTAATACTAATTGCTACTGTTGTTTCAGACCAAAGTGACTGGTCCTATTGCCTTTCCATTGTCATTTTGCTCTGTCTTCTCACTTCGCTCACTACACTGCAGTCATGAAGACTTCCTTACTGTTCTTTACACATGCCAGTCATGCTTCTATCTAATGGTCTTTCTATTTATTGTTTCCTCCAACTCTGTGAACGTCAGTCAAATTACATCCCTCGCAGGGACACTTTTTCTTTGGCCACTGGATATAAAATGTCAACCCCACCCCCCGCTTCCCAACTCCTTCCCCAACCAAGTTCTCCCTCTCTTTTTTTCATATATGTATACATGAAATATACAATCTTATATATGAAGTATATTATTTTATTTATTCATTTTGATTTCTGCCTTCATTCTCTCAAATACATAAACTCGGTAAAGTCAAGATATTTGCCTGTTTTGCTCATTGTTTTACTCCCATTGCTCAAAAAAGTACCTGACACCTAGGAATAGTTTCATAATTATTTATTAAGGAGTAGTTAGGTGCTTCGGAGAAGGCAACGGCACTCCACTCCAGTACTCTTGCCTGGAAAATCCCATGGGCAGAGGAGCCTGGTAGGCTGCAGTCCATGGGGTCTCAAAGAGTTGGACATGACTGAGCGACTTCACTTTCACTTTTCACTTTCATGCATTGGAGAAGGAAATGGCAACCCACTCCAGTGTTCTTGCCTGGAGAATCCCAGGGACGAGGAGCCTGGTGGGCTGCAGTCCATGGGGTCACTAAGGGTTGGACACGACTGAGCAACTTCCCTTTCACTTTTCACTTGCCCCAGGGACAGGGGAGCCTGGTGGGCTCCCATTTATGGGGTCGCACAGAGACATGACTGAATCAACTTTGTAGCAGCCGCAGTTAGATGCTTAGTGCTTGTGATTCTTGTCAAACTGTCACTTAGCCAAAGAAAAATTTGTTTGCAAGAATGAAAACAGATTTGGGTAAGTTTAATTCCGTGGTAATACTAATTGCTACTGTTGTTTCAGATGTGGTCTATTTCCAGGAGACAGTCAGTCCATCTCTCAGCACCTGGTATGCGGCTACTGAATCTGTGAATGCTTTTTTCTATATCTCAAGTGAGAACATCAGAAGTTACCTTTCATCTAGAAGGGATAACAGTGCACCTTTCTTACTTTAGCTCCATGCCACAATATGATCCATAGAGACAGTGACTATCTCAACATCTTACTAGAAATTATCTTGGCTCACTATATTAGTGAAATAATATTGCCAAGATGGGCTTCGCTGGTGGGCTCAGACGGTAAAGAAATGGTAATCCAGGAGACCCAAGTTCAGTCCCTGGATTGGGAAGATCCCCTGGAGAAGAGAATGGCTATCTACCAGAATTCTTGCCTGGAGAAGCCCATGGATAGAGGAAACTGGCAGGCTACAGCACATGGGGTCGCAAAGAGTTGGACACTTTTGAGTGGCTAACGCTTCATTGCCAAGACCTGAATATCAAGAACTTACAGATATTTTAGGGTCCTTGCGTATCAGACACTGTGTATAAACAACTTCAGAGCCCTTGATGTCATCTGTTCTAAGCTGCCTGAGCACTGGCTGACCTCACCACTGCACAACCAGACAGGTGGCTGTGCATGGTGTTCACACAATGTGCTTCATCCCTTTCACCTATACTGTGCAGTTCTTATCTCCAGCCCATGCTGCATGCCTCTTAGTTCCTGCTTCTGCTCTATGATCACGCCTCTGCATGCACACCCTAGAATTTCAGAGCACTTAATGAACTATGGGGAAAATCTTTGACCACTGAAAGACAGCAACTAATGGATTTTTTCACCTCCCAACCACCAAATGATTATCTGGGAATGTATTTTTTTTTACACTTCTTGACTAAAAGCAGTGGCCAGGTCAAAAATTTCATTCTCCTATCCCCTCTCCTTCCTTCCCACATTGCCTTTTTTCTCTTATCTCTACTCCCTCAGATTTTATTCCTTAATAAATGGAATAGTATAACAGAATAATTCCTTAATGGGCTTCCCAGGTGGCACTAGTGGTAAAGAATCCAACTGCTAATGCAGGAGTCGTAAGAAACGTGTGTTTAATCCTTTGGTCAAGAAGATTCCCAGGAGTAGGGCGTGACAACCCACTCCATTGCTCGGAGAATTCCATGGATAGAGGAGCCTGGCAGGCTACAGTCCATAGGGTTGCAAAGAGTTGGAGATGACTGAAACGACTTAGCACATATGTTAGTTTCTTAATGGTATAGGAATAGTATAATTCCATTTAACCATAGGCTCTGCTTTCTGGAAAACCCAAGCTGAAACTGTTGGTACCAGAAGCAACCCTAAAGAACATCTTCTTAAAATAGAATTTTGAAATTGGTTATTAACTGGTCAGAGAGTGATAAGTGGGGTGGTGTTAAATCTATTTGTGATGTCATCATGCTACTGAGAATTCCTCCTGTGATAAAGTCAAATGAAAGATGAAACATTGTGACAGGCTGTGGCTGGGGAGACTGAACAGAATGGAAGTAATGCTAATTAAAAAACTGTGGCTTGGGAACACTGAAGGTAAGGTAGTTAGATATGTCAGTTTACAGATATGCCTAATGGTTTGACTAAATGATCTGGAACTCGGAAAAAGATGGTTGGGGAGGTAGGTAATAAAGGGTTTGGGGTAATGATCCAACACGTGAGAATACTTGTGTCTCGTATGCACGTTCACAAAAGACCTCCGTGGCAAAGTAAACTTTCCATAATTAGATGAGCAAGATACTCAGTTTTGTGGATATCAGTGAGCACTGTGGCAAGGACAGAGATTTTGCCTAAGCTCAACCACAAGAACTTTTCTCATCAAGACTGAGTTGGTCACTGCCACAACTATGTGTCAAATTTGACAGCAACAGCCAACTTTGTGATAGAGTGAGTATACTGGAAATCTTCCAAGTCAGAATGGCAGTGAGTTTTTCCTTAGGGAATAAAGTCAGTTTTGAATCATGGGATTCACACGTCTTAAGAACAATTCTAAAAGAATTCGTCCCTGTGGATTAGTATAATGGCCAGTTGAAGATTCAGATCTCTTGTACTATCTTATAGGATACACTATTTGCTCTAAACCGGGGACCCATTTATAGTGCTGCTTCTCCAATATGTGAGCCCTGGAATGTAATTCAAGTGGGAGTGACCCTCTTCCCAAATATTTGACCTCTAGCCTGACTCTGCTGGCTTGAAAAGTGAAAGTGTTAGTTGCTCTGTTGTGTCTGATTCTGTGACTCCATGGACTATACCCAGCCAGGCCTTTCTGTCCACGGAATTTTCCAGGCAAGAATACTGGAGTGGGTAGCCATTCCCTTCTCCAAGGGATCTTCCTGACTCAGGGATTGAAGCCAAGTCTCACACATTGCAGGCAGATTCTTTACCATCTGACTAGGGAAGCCCATCTGCTGGTTTAGATGTAGTCATTTATAAGATTTTAGAGGGTCTCTTTTTAAGTAGAGGGTGAATTTGTTTTCAGTGATAGAAGGAGATAATGTAATTGTGTTGCATTATCTTAGGTTGTGCTTTTTTGTTGTTTAGTCACTAAGTTATGTCTGACTCTTTTGTGACCCCATGGACTGTAGCCCGCCAGGCTCCTCTGTCCAAGGAATTTCCCAAGCAAGAAATACTGGAGCTGTTTGCCATTTCCTTCTCCAGGGGATCTTCCTGACCCAAGGATCCAACCCAAGTCTCTTGCATTGGCAGGCGGATTCTTTACCACTGAGCCACCAGGGAAGCCCTAGGTTGCTCTTATTGATGTTATTTTCAGAAGTTCAGCTTTGGAAAAAGAGTGTGCAATGTTGGGAAGCTAATGCATTGGGGGCTGTGGTGATATTTGTCATATTTTTGATTTGTCTTGAATGTATTGCCTATGTTTAGGGAATTCTTTATCTTACGAGAATAAAAGCCATGTAGATGATTGCTTTCCCAGATTTCCTTTCAGTATGTGATCTCAGCTCTGCCCATAAGATGAACCCAATGTGGACCAAATCAGAAATTAGAAGTTAATGATGACGCCAACTCTATGAGGGATTCATTCTGATAAGGGTGGTGGTGTCCACATCCAACGCTTGCAACTTGCAGAGCCAGTGGTACAGTCTCCACTTCCCATACTTAGCAGTGGTGACTGTAGTGCTGTGATGTTCTATATTGGTCTTAGCTTCTAAGCTTGGTTCATAGGTCCTGCCAGAGAGCTGGTGAACTACTTAAGGTTTCCTCTGAAAAATTCATTAATTATCTAAATTTATCAGACTTCATATATATTGTTTCAACCAAAAATCTTACTGAACAATTTTTCTTTTTCATTGTATTTGATTGCTCCTTTCTAAATTCTCAAGATTAAAACATTTATTTTTATTCATTCTTGTGTAGCAATGCATGTGCATAATGCTAGCATTTCCTTTAAGCAGTGCTTTATTTTTCATTCTTATTACTATACATTGCAAACATTATAAAATTTTGATTTTGATATTGTTTTACCAGAAGATTTCGAATTTCCAGATATTGCTGTTGTTTTCTATTTTTGTTGACTTCTAATTTTACTACTTTGTGATCATATAATTTGTACAAGGAGATCAAACCAGTCAATCCTAAAGGAAATCAACCCTGAATATTCCCTGGAAGGACGGATGCTGAAACTGAAGCTCCAGTACTTTGGCCACCTGATGTGAAGAGCCGACTTATGGGAAGAGACCCTGATGCTGGGGAAGACTGAAGGCAGGAGGAGAAGGGGACAGCAGAGGACAAGGTGGTTGGATGGCATCCCTGACTCAATGGATATGAGTTTGAGCAAACTCTGGGAGATGGCAAAAGATGAGGAAGCCTGGCGTGCTGCAGTCCATGTCGTCACATGGAGTCAGACACGACTTAGTGATTGAGCAACAACAACAATTTGCCCCGTGTTTGTTTCTACACTTTAGAATTTATTGAATTTTTGTAGCTTAACAAATGGTAAATTTTTGTAAATGCTTAAAGGAATTTTTGAAAAGTTGTGGTAATTTGGCATCACTGTGGTACAGTTTTGGCTTTTTAAATTTTGAAGCTGTTTTTTGGTGCATAAAGATCCTTTAGAGATATTTACTATAATTGTATTTTTTATTATTTTAAAGTATATTTTTTCTTTAATGCTTTTTGCTTTGACTTAGTAATTGCCCAATATTAATATCATAAAACTCACTTTTCCCCGCATGATTAATATTTGTTTGCTTTTTTTCTTTCAGCCTTTATTGAATAATTTTAACTATGCCTCGTGTATCTAGTTGGTTATTATTTTACAGCTAATCTAAAGAATAATGTATTCTACTTCACTCATGATTTGAAAAGCATGTTGACATTTAGTTCTGATCACATTTTTGTTTTGTGTTTTTAGTGTTTCCTCTTTTTTTTTTTAAGTGATTTGCCAAGAAAACTAGACTTAGAGCATAGTTTTAAGAAGCACAAGATATTGAAAAAATTGTTTTCTCCCTAGCAGCAATAATTTCTATTTAACTCCTTCTCATTTACATTAAAGGAGATCACTGACCATGAACCTTTCTTAGTTTCAAATCTCCAGAGTCAAGTATAATCTCCCCGATTTCTTAACTCCAGCTCTTGATTTAGTATTTTGGATATATTTCAGCTGATATATCAAACATAAGACATGATTTTCCCTTATGAGTGCTCCCAATTAACTTTTCTGCATAGAAGGAACTGCTTTCTTTCTCTCTCCCATTCACACCATGAAGTATAATCTAGTAGAATAAGAGTTCATGATGACCTATGTCTATCCATAACGTTTCAAGTTATCTTTTCAGAGTTTTTTTTTTTCTTTCTTGAAGAGTTATTTGTTCAAATGGATTCTCCTTCTCATTCCTTTAAAACTCAGAGCTTTAAAATCAAGGTCAGTAAAGAAAATCTTTTAACTTCTCTTAAAATCTTAACCAGTTACATAAACTTAGTTCCAGTAGGACCCGTGCCTCTCCTCTCTCCTCCTTCCTTCCCTTCCCTGCCTACATGATAAACACACAATGACACACAATCTGCTTTTTAGCGTTATGCAGTCATACATTCTTTTCTCAATAGTAAGCATGTTAACCATCTTCATTGCAGACTCTTAAAGACAGTCATATCAATATATGCAATTTGATGATGATTAATATTGATTAAGTAGTTCTTTATCATGAATATGTCTTTCTTATGGAAAAATTTACTTTAAATAATGCATCTACTTTTAAGCAAAGAAATAAATTGTGGGTGTCAACTTATCTATTTCAAAATCAAAATTACTCATTACTTGGTTCACCAACAGGAAAATGGAATTTCCATGTATCTTCAAACTTGACTTTTAGCCCAGATTTAAAGAAATACAGACTTTCTCTTTTAGTTCATTTAATTTACAGCTGAATTAGTCATAATTTCCTTTTTGTTTTCTTATAGTCTGCAAAGCCATTACCAGCTTTTAACCATTTAATTTCCATTTTTCAAAAATTTGTTTGAATTAACTTACATTATCATTATCTACTCTTGTTAGCATAAAGGTCTTTAACAATTATCAACCCTTAGACAAGTGAAAGTTGAAAAGATCAATTTTAACATAATGTTTTATTTGTGTGTGCAGTGAAAGACACAAGTTTTGAAGACTCATCTTTGCAATTGTTTTAAATGAATTAAAATACAATGCAACTTTGAATCCCACTCCGAGATATGTATATGGAGAAAAATCTGGTTGAAAGGATACATGTATCCCAAGGTTCACTGCAGCACTATTTACAATAGACAAGACATGGAAGCAATCTAAATATCTATCAACAGATGAATGAATAAAAATGTAGCACGTATACATACTGTCAGCCATTTAAAAAAAATTAAACAATGCCACTTGCAGCAACGTGAATGAACCTGGAGGCTACCATACAAAGGAAGTAAGTCAGAGAAAGACAAATATACACTATTACTTGTATGTGAAATCTAAAAAATGATAGAGAACTTACATACAAAACAGAAACAGACCTACAGACTTGACTTAGAGAACAAACTTATGGTTACCAGAGGGAAGGATGGAGGAGAGGGACAGATTGAGAGTTTGGGATTGAAATGTATACACTGCTATATTTAAAGGAGATAACCAATAAGTACTTATAAATAGCACAGGGAACTCTGCTTAACATTCTCTAGTAACTTAAAATGAGAAAAGATTTTGAAAAAGAATAAATGCATATCTATGTGTAACTGAATTACTCTGCAGTACCTCTGAAACTAAGACAACACTGTTAATCAACTATATTCCAATATAAAATAAAAATAAGTAAAATCTTAAAAAAATAAAAAGCATTTGAACCTTTCAAAAAATATAATCCAATTTTGAAAGCTTACTTTTGAATTATTAAAATAATGAAATGTCTCCAAGGCCTGATTCTTTTGCTTTGGTTTAAAATTTATTTGGCTGCACTGGGTCTTAGTGGTGCCATAAGCAAGCTTCAATCTTTGTTGCAGCATGCAAACTCTAGTTCCTTGACCAGGTTTCAAACACAGGCACTCTGCACTGAGAGTACAAAGGGAGTCTTAGTCACTGAACCACCAGTCCTTCTAAAGAATTGAAGTCCCTTCTGATTCTTATTCGAAGCTGTTGATAAGACATTGTTTATTGCTTTTATTGCTATGACAATAGATTTAGAGACAAATTTTAACTTTAATTTTTCTTAGAATGTTTTGAAGTGTCTTCAAAGTATACTGTGCTTTTTTTTTATCTTTTAACTTTTGTTGATGTATTGATTTGTAGTATGTGCTTAGGAATTCGACAGCATGGGATCAAATATCTTCTCCACAACTTATTGACTATTACTAGTCTCTCTTTGCCTCAGTTTATTTGTCTGTCAAATGGGGTTAATAGTTGCTACTTCATAAGGCTATTGTGAAGAATAAAAGAGTAGCTAAATATAAAGTTCTCAGAGGAAGGCCTGACATCTGTAAGCACTACAACAGCTACATTCCCCCAAGCTTATAGTGTAGTCATGAAAATCATGGACATTGGAACTGCGCAGACCTGGGAACCAATCCCAGGGGTAACTTACACTGTCACTGTGACACTGACAAGTCATTTCTTTGCTCTCTCTTCCAAGCTCTTATTTCGCTATTTGTTAAGTGAGGGTGATAATACATATTTGACTACCTTAGATGAAAAGTTTAGCATAATACCTACCATGTGGTAAACATTCAATTAATGGTAACCAGAAACTCCAAATATGTTTTAAACAGCCTTTTAAATATTTTTTGATAGAAATCAAAGAGCAAGTTTGTACATTAAAGTGAAGGTAGGCAAAAAAATAAAAAATAGAAGAAAGAGAAAAAGAAAGAGGAAGGGAGGGAGAGAAGAGGAAGTTAGTTTATATTCCATTGTATTTTTAGGTGTATAAAGAGTATAATTTCCTTAAGTGCTGGTCTGTGGAGAAAGGTAGGCAGGAATGAAAATTTCTATGACTTGAATTAACACAACTCTGTGTCACTCTTTCCTTATTCCAAAGCTTAACTGGTTTAAATGTCCTCATTTGTTCGAATATTAATTCCCTGCTGATCCTCACTTACACCTAGGCCTGAGCTCATGCAGGGTTTGGAAAATGTCTATGTGGGAAGGCTTTCCTTCCAAAAGTTGTTTTTTTGTAAACAAACCACCATTAAATGTGTTCTTATACTTATAAAAATACCTATCCCTTGAGAGATGTTAGAAATGAGTGTATTTTAAGAATGAATTTATTCATTATTTCTTAACAGCTAAGTGAGAATAGGACACTATGATGTTTGAATGAGAAACAGAGTAAAGAGTATTTTAAAAATCCAGGTGATTTTTGGAGAGTGCAATCCATTTAGCAGGTCCTGGGAAGCTCAGAAAGTAACAACTAATTTCCTTGAAACTTAAAACACAAAAGGAATATATTGTTTTTGTAAATACTTCTATTTTATAAACACAGCAGGAATTAAAAGAATCAAACACTCTTACTGTAAATTTTTGTTAATTTACAGATCAAGAAATTGTGACTTTAAAATAGTTCCTGTTTTACAATGACTTAAAATAAACTCTTGGAAAAAAAGCCCAAACTCAGGACTAGAGGTCAGGACAAAGAGGAGCATGACTCATAGAAATTGTATTAAAGTTCCATCTGAAACAGCAAGTGGAATAATTTTTATTTATATTTATACTATACAGATGTTAGAAGAGTTCTTATTATTATGACTAATTCAGAGCCTTAGGCTTATATTTCTCTCCATAAATTGCTAGTCTCTCATCTGCACTTTCCCTCCCCCATACTACTGTGGTCAAAGCACATTTTCAATAGGATGTATTTAGGCATTTCTTTCTTAAAGTCCTTGGTGCTAATGTAACTGTGAGCTTGTGCCACAGATCTCAGTCACTTTCACAGTGACCCTTGTGCTTTCAATGAAAGATATTCCCATCTGAATGCAGAGTTCCAAAGAATAGCACGGAGAGATAAGAAAGCCTTCCTCAGCAATCAATGCAAAGAAATAGAGGAAAACAACAGAATGGGAAAGACTAGAGATCTCTTCAAGAAAATTAGAGATACCAAGGGAATATTTCATGCAAAGATGGGCTCGATAAAGGACAGAAATGGTATGGACCTAACAGAAGCAGAAGATATTAAGAAGAGATGGCAAGAATACACAGAACAACTGTACAAAAAAGATTTTCACGACCAAGATAATCACGATGGTGTGATCACTCACCTAAAGCCAGACATCCTGGAATGTGAAGTCAAGTGGGCCTTACAAAGCACCACTATGAACAAAGCTAGTGGAGGTGATGGAATTCCAGTTGAGCTATTTCAAATCCTGAAAAATGATGCTGTGAAAGTGCTGCACTCAATATGCCAGCAAATTTGGAACACTCAGCAGTGGCCACAGGACTGGAAAAGGTCAGTTTTCATTCCAATCTTAAAGAAAGGCAATGCCAAAGAATGCTCAAAATACCACACAATTGCACTCATCTCACACGTTAGCAAAGTAGTTCTCAAAATTCTCCAAGCCAGGCTTCAGCAATACTTGAACCGTGAACTTCCAGATGTTCAAGCTGGTTTTAGAAAAGGCAGAGGAACCAGAGATCAAATTGCCAATATCTGTTGGATCATTGAAAAAGCAAGAGAGTTCCAGAAAAACATCTATTTTGGCTTTATCGACTATGCCTAAGCCTTTGACTGTGTGGATCACAATAAACTGTGGAAAATTCTTCAAGAAATGGGAATATCAGACCACCTCACCTGTCTCTTGAGAAACCTGTATGCAGGTCAGGAAGCAACAGTTAGAACTGGACATGGAACAACAGACTGGTTCCAAATAGGAAAAGGAGTACGTCAAGGCTGTATATTGTCACCCTGCTTATTTAACTTATATGCAGAGTACATCATGACAAACACTGGACTGGAAGAAGCACAAGCTGGAATCAAGATTGCCGGGAAAAATATCAATAACCTCAGATATGCAGATGACACCACCCTTATGGCAGAAAGTGAAGAGGAACTAAAAAGCCTCCTGATGAAAGTGAAAGTGGAGAGTGAAAAGGTTGACTTAAAGCTCAACATTCAGAAAACAAAGATCATGGCATCTGGTCCCCTCACTTCATGGGAAATAGATGGGGAAACAGTGGAAACAGTGTCAGACTTTATTTTGGGGGGCTTCAAAATCACTGCAGATGGTGATTGCAGCCAAGAAATTAAAAGACGCTTACTCCTTGGAAGGAAAGTTATGACCAACCTAGATAGCGTATTTAAAAGCAGAGACATTACTTTGCCCGCAAAGGTCCATCTAGTCAAGGCTATGGTTTTTCAGTGGTCATGTATGGATGTGAGAGTTAGACTGTGAAGAAAGCTGAGTGCCAAAGAATTGATGCTTTTGAACTGTGTGTTGGAGAAAACTCTTGAGAGTCCCTTGGACTGCAAGGAGATCCAACCGGTCCATTCTAAAGGAGATCAGTCTTGGGTGTTCATTGGAAGGACTGATGCTGAAGCTGAAACTCCAATACTTTGGCCACCTCGTGCAAAGAGTTGACTTATTGGAAAAGACCCTAATGCTGGGAAGGATTGGGGGCAGGAGGAAAAGGGGATGACAGAGGATGAGATGGCTGGATGGCATTACCGACTCAATGTACATGGGTTTGGGTGGACTCCAGGAGTTGGTGATGGACAGGGAGGCCTGGCGTACTGCAATTCATGGGGTTGCAAAGAGTTGGACATGACTGAGTGACTGAACCAAGCTGAATTGTTAATTGATTGTTACTGTCCTGATTTCCTCTTTATTGTCTTATAATGATTGGAATATGCATTATTTATTGTTTAACAACAAATTAAAACTTAGTGACTTCAGTTCAGTTCAGTTGCTCAGTCATGTCTGACTCTGGTACCCCATGGACTATAGCATGCCAGGCTTCCCTGTCCATCACCAACTCCCAGAGTTTCCTCAAACTCATGTCCATGGAGTCAGCAATGACATCCAAACATCACATCCTCTGTCATCCCCTTTTCCTCCTGCTTTCAATCTTGCCCAACATCAGGGTCTTTTCCCGTGAGTCAGTTCTTTGCATCAGGTGGCCAAAGTATTGGAGCTTTAGCTTCAGTAACAGTCCTTTGAATGAATATTCAGGACTGATTTCCTTAGGATTGACTGGAATGATCGCCTTGCAATCCAAGGGACTCCCAAGATTCTTCTCCAACATCACAGTTCAAAAGCATCAATTCAAACACTGATAAATAGTTGCTGTCTCTCACAATTTCTTTGTCAGGAATTGAAGAGCTGCTTCAGTTCAGTCAGTTCAGTTTAGTTCAGTTGCTCAGTCATGTCCGACTCTCTGTGACTCCATGGACTGCAGCACGCCCAGCCTCCCTGTCCATCACCAACTCCCAGAGTTGACTCAAACTCAAGCCCATTCAGTCAGTGATGCCATCCAACCATCTCATCCTGTCTTGTCCCCTTCTTCTCCGCCTTCAATCTTTCCCAGCATCTGGGGCTTTTCAAATGAGTCAGCTCTTTGCATCAGTTGGCCAAAGTATTGAAGTTTCAGCATCAGTCCTTGATAAATGAATATTCAGGACTGATTTCCTTTCCAGGATGGACTGGTTGGATCTCCTTGCAGTCCAAGGGACTCTTGACAGGCAGCAATTCTGTTTCAGGGTCTCTCAGGAGGTTGTCAGAATATCTGCCTTCAGTCATCTGAAGGCTTGTTGGAGGCTGGGAGACCTGCTTCCAAGAAGGTTGTCTCACGAGGATGGTAAATTGGTACCAATTTTTGGTAGCAAATCTTGGTTTTGCTCCACATGGACCTTTCCAAGATTCGTGGATCTAGAGTGTTCCTAACTGCATAATGGCTGGTTACCCTCAGCACAAGCAATACAAGAGAACAAAGCAGAAGCCTCAGGGCCCTTTATAAACCAACCTCAGAAGTCCCACACTGTCACCTCTGTCCTCTGTTTGTCATTCATAGCAGCCCTGATTCAGTGTGGGAGGAGAATATACAAGGGACTGACTGTCAGGAGATGAGAATCCTTGGGGGTGTGTGTGCTCAGTTGCTCAGTCGTGTCCAACAATGTAGCCCACCAGTCTCCTCTGTCTATGAGATTTTTCAGGCAAGAGTATGAGAGTAGGTTGCCATTTCCTTCTCCAGGGGATATTCCTGACCCAAGGATTGAACTTCCATCTCTTGCATCTCTAGCACTGGCAAGCAGATTCTTTACCACTGTGCCACCTGGGAAGCTCTAGGGTCTGCCTACCACACAGTAAAAGGATACGATCTGTTGTCCAATACTAGACACTATCTTATGTCTCCTGAACTGGGCTTCTCTATTTTCCAACAACTAGATGAGCCTGTGCCTGTCTTTTTGGCTTCAGTGATTTATTATAAATTCTGGTTCTGGCCACTCCTAGTCTTCACCATTCAGTGAGACAAGAACCCAAAAGATGCAAGTACAACTAAAATATACTTCTCAGTTAAATCGTCAAGGAGTTAGTAAACAGTTTTATTCTCAGTGAATTGTTGGTGAACTTAGAGGATTGCTTGCCCCTTTTGAAGTTTAATGAGGGCTTCCCTCATAGCTCAGTTGGTAAAGAATCCACCTGCAATGCAGGAGACCCCGGTTCAATTCCTGGGTCAGGAAGATCTGCTGGAGAAGGGATAGGCTACCCACTCCAGTATTCTTGGGCTTCTCTTGTGGCTCAGCTGGTAAAGAATAAGCCTGCAATGTGGGAGACCTGGGTTCAATCCCTGGGTTGGGAAGATCCCCTGGAGAAGGGAAAGGCTACCCACTCTAGTATCCTGCCTGGAGAATTCCATGGACTACAGTCCATGGAGTCACAAAGAGTCCGACACAGCTGAGCAACTTTCACTTTGAAGTTTAATAACATTACACTTGTCAGTGTAAGCCTTTTCAAAGTCAGTAGGAATTTTATACCCTTCTCTTGGATAAAATATGTGTGGAAATAGGAGAAAAACATTAACTTCATGGAAATGTATATTATATGGTTAACAATAATTATGAAAATTCTTGTTTTCCAAGCTGTACTTTTCCATTTGTTTTCCTTAAGGTTATTTTTACTTGGCCATAGATTGGGACTCTCTACTCCAGGTTTACTTTAACAGAAAAGTTTTAGGAGGTTATTGTTTGCATTTGTTAAAATAAGTACTCTTAGTTTATTGAAGTATGGGTTTCTTGTACTCTTATTTATTGAAGTTTGGGTTTTCCTTGATATAAAAGAATTTATATAACAGTGAAATAATCAATGGCACAGAGATCTGTAAGCCAGGATACTTACACAAGAATGTGGTAAAATGATAATTATATAACTGATTGAACCAGAGTGTCATGATTAATCATAGAATTCTATAAGCAGATATACAAGGAATATGGTAATTCATCTGTTACTTTTAGAACAAAATATTGTTTATTAATTCTCTAAAACAGAAATTACAAATAAAAGGCAGATTATGTAAATGAAATATGTTGTATGTTGATTTGCAGAATTATTGAGCAGATATTAAATTTCAAAACCTGAATAAACAATAATTAATGACCTAAAATTATCCTAAATGCATATTTTAGAATAAATGGACAATAGGTAGTGTAAATCTTGTGACTAATTTTATTTGCTGTAATTTTAATTGCATTAACATACATTAAGTATGTTAAACATATTATACATTAATATACATTAAAACATAGCAAAAGACATTTTCTTAAGAAGTAGTTCCCTGCTTTAAAGTTGATATCCTTAGAAGATATTATTAGACTGTATTTCAGTGGTTCAGTGAAATTCACAGGAGATAACATTTCTCATTAAAAATTCCTGTAACAGCTCGTTGGGCAAGCTACATGAGTTTACTTCTGGTAATTTCTAGTGCAGTGTTCTCAAAGCCCATAGAATTAAAAATTGAAAAGGCTGGGAGAAAGGAACTGAAATATTTTCCCTTTCCTTTCCATTAGTCCTAAGCTCACAGTCTGAATCCAGCTGGCCTTTTACCCATTTGCCCTTCAGAGTTAGGAAGGGATAATCAAAGAAAGATCATATGAAAATGTGGACAATAAGAAGTGAAGAAGAAGAAGGAAGTAGGCTCACCTGGAGCAATTAAAACTTGCTTAGAAATTATGTTATGGACTTAATGTGTCCGCCCAAATGGGGCTTCATATGTTGAAGTCCCTAATCCCCAGTGTGATGGGATTTGTAGGTAGGGCTTTGGGGAGGTTAATTAGGTTAAGATAAGGTCATGAGTGTGGAGACTGCATGTTGAAATTAGTGCCTTTATAAAAGAAGAGGAGACCAAAGGCCTCTCTTTCTCTCTCTCTCCCAACAGAAAGTAGCTATGTGCATATCAGGAAAGGGATTCATAGCAGACACTGAATCTGCACCTGATTTCAGACATTCCAGATTCCAGAACTGTGAAAAATAAAAATATCTGTTGCTTAAGCCCCCGGTATATGGCATTTTCGGAGAAGGCAATGGTAGGCTGCAGTCCATGGGGTCGCTAAGAGTCAGACATGACTGAGCGACTTCACTTTCACTTTTCACTTTCATGCATTGCAGAAGGCAATGGCACCCCACTCCAGTACTCTTGCCTGGAAAATCCCACAGATAGAGGAGCCTGGTAGGCTGCAGTCCATGGGGTCACTAAGAGTTGGACATGACTGAGCGACTTCACTTTCACTTTTCACTTTCATGCATTGGAGAAGGAAATGGCAACCCACTCCAGTGTTCTTGCCTGGAGAATCCCAGGGATGGGGGAGCCTGGTGGGCTGCCGTCTATGGGGTCGCACAGAGTCAGAGACGACTGAAGCGACTTAGCAGCAGCAGCAGCATATGGCATTTTATATGTATAACAGCCCAAGGTGACTAATCTAGGCAGATACCTCTGGGAAGAATGTTCTATGTAAAGGCAACAGAGAGTAAAAAGTCCTAGGGAAGAGCTTGTCTGGTGTATTATAGGAACAAGAGGAGCTTGGTATGGAAAACCAATCACATATACTTAAATTTGATTAACCAAAGTGGCATCATTTAATCTTCTGATAATCCAACAGCTTTCTGTAAATGAGCAGGAGTGCAACAATCACTCTAGGAGCAGAAAATTTGGGGATGATTAGGGAAACTCTGTCCTTTCCATTCCAGGACACTTTCTTTAGAGGCCATTATGTTTTAATAACAACCACAGCAATTTTACCCGACCCTTAAAAGTAGCTCTGTTTTGTGTAATGTCTTGTTCATTGTAGGACTCAGGCTCCTCTCTTCTCTAGAAGAAGAAATCAATCTCCATAATAGTCAAAACTACATAATCGTATATGTAGTTATGAGCTCAATGAACTGATGAAATCCTTGTGTTTCATTTCCCCTGGACAAACATACTGTGGCCACTTTTAAAACACATTATCAGCACTCTTTTATGTAACTCTCCAAGTTTGCTAACTTATCATAAGTTAGCCTAAATGCCATGAACAGTTTGCTTTATGACTTAATGTACCTAAAGAAAATCCCTTGACTCATTTTTGAATATAAATTGCACTTCTAGCAAGTCCAATTAAGGAAATGAGGTTTGGCCAGGAGTCACATCCAGCTTGTGAGTGTCTCTCTCATTTTTACATACTTGTGATTGACGAAATCCAGCTATAAAATTGGACTCTGTCATCTAATTTTCCATGACAATTTGGTGAAGACGTGGGAGGATCATCAGATCCTGAGAACAGCCGAAGAGACATCAGGACATCAGAGGACCAGATGTGAAAAGTGAAGCTCCCTACTGTCTTCCTTTCATTTCTTTCTCGTTGTTTCCCTGTTACTGTTCCTCAACAACCCTGAACAGTAACAGGGAACAAGGAGAAAGGAATGAAAATAATGAGGTTATTTTCATCCTAGACCTGTTTTTTATCCAGAAGTTTTGTTATTTAAGATAAATATTAGAAACTAATGTTATGTATCCAGCTCTTAGGACACCGGGTCCATGGTCTTTCAGACATCAAGCAATTCTGCAATTCTCTGACACCAACTGGGTGTCTTACAATTCAATCCTATTCTCGTGTTAACTACCCAGAGTTACCATCAGACTCTACAGATTTAGTCACTCAGCTGTGTCTGACTCTTTGTGGCCCCATAGACTATAGCCCACCAGGCTCCTCTGTCCATGAGGATTTCCCAAGCAAGAATACTGGAGTGGGTAGCCATTCCCTTCTCCAGGGGATCTTCCCAATCCAGGCATAGAACCTGGATTGCACTGCAGGCAGACTTTTTACAGTCTGAGCCACCAGGGAAGCCCCATGGCAACCCACTCCTTATTCTGGCCTGGAGAATCCCATGGACAGGGGAGCCTGGCAAGCTATAGTCCATAGCGTCACAAAGAATTGAACCTAACTGCAGTGACTTAGAATACATAGCAAGCTACAGACATGAGGATTGATTTCCACAAGACTTCTCTCACCTCAGACACCAGTTCCAAGTCTCATGGACACAGGCTAACTACAATTTTGTCTCACATGGCTGCAAATTGTGAAACTGTCACAACTCCCCACCTCATTCAGGCTCAAGAATTCACTAGAATGAACTAGAATTCTCAGAACTCAGGAATAGACCATTTTTACACTTAAAGGCTTATTATAAGTGATATGCAATTCATGGGGTCGCAAAGAGTCAGACACGACTGAGCGACTGAACTGAACTGAACTGATAAGTGATATGACAGAAGAACATCCACGTGGAAGGGCTCCATTAGGCAAGATGCAAGAGTTAGGTGTGGCAGGGGGTGTCCATGCCTTCTCAGGCACATCACCCTCCCAGCACCTCAGTTTGTTCACCAACCTGGAAGCTCTCCAAACTCTGTTGTTTAGTTGTATGTTTTTTTTTTGAATAGTTGAGATTTAATTACTTAAATGTGACTGATTAAATTATTGGCCATTGATGATTAAACTCAGTCTCCAGCCCCTCTCCCTTGCCTGGAAGTTGAAGGTTGATGCTGAAGGTCCTTATCCTCTCATTGAAAGTGGAAATGAAAATCGCTCAGTCGTGTCCCACTCTTTGCAACTCCATGGACTATGCAGTCCATGGAATTCTCTAGGCCAGAATACTGGAGTAGGTAGCTTTTCCTTCTCCAGACAATCTTCCCAACCCAGGGATTGAACCCAGGTCTTCCACATTGCAGGTGGATTCTTTACCAGCTGAATCACAAGGGAAGCAAGGGAAGCCCTATTCTCTCATTACCTGTTTGCATTTTCTTGTGATTAGTCCTTATTTGGAAGCCATCTATGGGCCTGCCAAGTCATCTCAGCAGAAGACAGGTATGGTGGAAAAAAGCTTGTTATAAATAACAAAAGATACTCACATCACTCAGTCCAAGAGTTTTAGAATCTCTGTGTCAGAAACTAAGGACAAAGATCAAATATATTTTTTATTATACCACATCTATCCATCTCATGTCTTTCCTATTAGACAAAATAAAGAGTTAAGTTGTCCTTAGGAACCAGTTTAAAGGGGCTCCCACTAACCAAATCTGGGAATGACAAAAGACTGAGGAGGCAAAACTTAACTAGAAATCTCAACTGTGAAATGCTGAAGCAATAGTAAAGTTTGAAAGTAACCGTTTGGCACCCATCAGTTCAGGCCAAAATCATGAGTGGATACAAGAACAAATGGATACCAGTGTGATGAGAAATAGGACATCTAAGTAGTCTCAAAGTATCTCCTCTCAAATACTTTGGTA
This sequence comes from Bos javanicus, assembly GCF_032452875.1. Taxonomy (NCBI): domain Eukaryota; kingdom Metazoa; phylum Chordata; class Mammalia; order Artiodactyla; family Bovidae; genus Bos; species Bos javanicus. Next base: position 85,966,927 of record NC_083871.1, on the reverse strand, counting down.
TTTGTTAAAAGAGAAATAATTTTGAGAAATCTGGCAGATACTACCTAAACTCATAATGAATGCTAATATTAAGAGAAATGAGGCAAATTAATAGCATATGCCTCCTGACACGATGCTTTGGAAAAACCCAACATTGCTTTTGTAGTATTTGTGCCAAAAATGTAGAACCTGAATCTAATTGTGGAAGAACATCAGACAAGCCCAAACTGAGAATATTCTACAAAGTAACTTAGCTAGAGTCTTTAAACATTGTCAGGATCATGCAAGACAAAACAAAACACGACAAATCAAAAAACTGCAGGGGCGCTATTCCAGATTAAAGGAAGACTAAGCCTCAAAACTGCAAATGCTTCAGTGTCACCCACCCCTAAAAATGTGTTTGAATAGACATGAAATTTGAATATGTATAAATGTTCACAGTTCTAATACAGGGAGTTATCTTTGCTTTATGGATGCAGGACATATTCTCTCAAAAGAACCCTTTAGCACTATGACTCTTAAAAACATAATTTTTACAATTAAAAGGATAGTTTAAAAAATCTCTAATTCCCTAATTATGATTGTTTGAATGAGTGCTTTCCCATCAAATAAATAAAAAGCACTTGATTTTACAAAATGAAGCACTTATTGGAAAAATAGAAAATATTTGAGTTTGATTTTTTTCCTGAATGACTATATATATGCATTTGTATGTAGTTAAAATATATATGAACCAAGTGGGTTTGATCAAGAACTATATTTTTCAGCACAGTCTTAGGTTCAAAATTACATTTAGTCTTTAGTTTGATAAGAACAGGCCACAAGTCAAGTAATAAGTAGTTTAATTATCACAAGTACATTTCTTAAATGGCAGTTTTAAGTCTTTGTTGTTTTTCAGTCACTAAGTCGTGTCCGACTCTTTGAGATCCCATGAACTGCAGCATGCCAGGCTCCTCTGTCCTTCACTATAACCTGGAGTTCACTCAAATTCATGTCCATTGAGTTGGTGATGCTATCTAACCATCTCACCCTCTGCCACCCCCTCCTTCTTTTGCCTTCAATCTTCCCCAGCATCAGGGTCTTTTCTAAGGAGTTGGCTCTTCGCATGAGGCGGCCAAAGTATTGGAGCTTCAATTTTAGCATCAGTCCTTCCAATGAATATTCAGGGTTGATTTCTTTAGGATTGACTGATTTGATCTCCTTTCAGCTCAAGAGATTCTCAAGTCTTCCTCAGTCCCACAGTTTGAAAGTATCAATTCTTTGGTGGTCAGCCGTCTTTATGGTCCAACTCTCACATCTGTACATGACTACTGGAAAAACCATAGCTTTGATTATATGGACCTTTGTCAGCAAAGTGATATCTCTGCTTTTTAATATGCTGTCTAGGGTTGTCATTGGAGAAGGCAATGGCACCCCACTCCAGTACTCTTGCCTGGAGAATGCCATGGATGGAGGAGCCTGGTAGGCTGCAGTCCATGGGGTCGCTAAGAGTCAGACATGACTGAGCGACTTCACTTTTACTTTTCACTTTCATGCATTGGAGAAGGAAATGGCAACCCACTCCAGCGTTCTTGCCTGGAGAATCCCAGGGATGGGGGAGCCTGGTGGGCTGCCGTCTATGGGGTTGCACAGAGTCAGACACAACTGAAGCGACTTAGCAGCAGTAGCAGGGTTGTCATAGCTTTTCTTCTAAGGAGCAAGTGTCTTTTAATTTTATGGCTGCAGTCACAGTCCACAGTGGATTTTGGGCCCAAGGAAATAAAATCTGTCACTGCTTTCAGTTCTTCCCCTTCTATTTGCCATGAAGTGATGGGATTGGATGCCATGACCTTAGTTTTTTGAATGCTGAGTTTCAAGCCAGCTTTTTCACTCTCATCAAGAGGCTCTCTAGTTCCTCTTCACTTTCAGCCATTTGAATGGTATCGGCATATCTGAGGTTGCTGAGATTTAAGTCTTGCTTAGTAGCAAAAGCCCTGGTTGTAAAACAATAAAAATTGTGGGCAGGAAGTTATTCAAACTAACCTTACCCATCTCTGCCTTGCTCCTCCTTAGTTTGCTCAACGTTATTAATGCACTTAATGCTACTGAACTGTACACTTTAAAATGTTTAAAATGGTAAATTTAGGTTATGTGTATTTACCACAAAAATTAAGAAATAACATGTAACTATTTCATTTACAATGTTTTAGACATTTTCCCAATTTCTTTATTATTTGGAAAAAGGTTTTCAAAAGTCAGCATCACAGATGTTGCTGTGATCAAGGTGCTTTGTAAAAGAAAATTCATCAACTTTTTGATGAATATAAGCCATAATCCCTAGGAAGGCCAGTCAAGGAACTTCAGCTTCGGCTGCCTCCTTGTTCCTTCCTGCATGAAGCATTAGTAAATGACAGTCTTTATTTGGACGTGGACTGTGCAGTCCCATTCTCCCAAAGCTTTGTCTCCACCGCTTCTATTGTACCAATGTCTACTTCTGTTGTTTTCTTTTTTTTACTAGCTGCAGCCTTCTTGTTGCATTCACATTCTCAAAACGGGAGTCAGATGATCACAATTAGTGTCTATCCAAACTATAGCTTCTCTGACTGGCAGAGTTCTTAGAAGTTGCCAGGCCAGGCATTGATAAATACAAAATGCAATGTTTTGGCCAGGTTTCCAGGGGCATATGACACAAAGCATGGAAGCAATTATGGAAAAACTGGTTCAGGATATTTTATTGAACATTAAACAACTACTTTGAAGGTTGATGTAGCATGCATTGGATCACTGCTACACTGCATGCATTGAACATTTGTATCAGCCAAATTAGAATTAAGGCTATCACTACATACAGACTCAGACAGAATGCACTGTTAATTGGTGCACTACGTGAAACAGTTCATCAGAATCAGCTGGGCTGGACGGCAGTGTAATCTGTGACCCTGGCTTCGGATTCCTAACCAAACTAAAGGTCTAAAGAACAGCAGCGGATTGTGACTTGCTACATTTTGTTTTAAGATCTCATTTGTCATAATTACTGTTATCTTGTACTTAATACATTTCATCACCATCAATTGAAGCCATACTTTATCTAAAATGACCAGATAATATCACCACTACCAAGATTCTGGACCACAGCCAGTCTTCTGGCATTTCAGTGATCCTTGATGCAATCTAACACCGCTGTGAACAGGATGTTGAAGCAGCTGTTGCAGTAAGCTGAAAGGGGACATTTGCAATCAGCGAGCAGAAGAAACACATAGCAAACCGTACAAGCCAAGGTCAAGTCATGCAATAATGCCTTGAACAAAACATGATCTTCTGGGTTGAGAGTTTACTTGAATAAATGAAGGCAGAAATACAGCAGTCATTTCCCAGTAAAAATTCTCCTTCGGCAAAACTTAAGCATTTAAAATTTATTTATATATTCATGTAAATTAGCCAATATGTGATTTTTCAAATTACTCTTTTGATAATTAAAGAATAAGCTTATAGGCTGAGTAATATTTCATTATATTGAGTGTATCATGTTATTGAAATAAGTTAGACAAAGACAAACACTCTATGTTCTCACTTATATGTGGAATCGAAAAAATAGAACAAATGCATGCATATGACAAAACTTAAACAGACTCACAGATATAAAGAACAAACTAGTGGTTAGTGGAGATGGAAGCAGGGAGCCGGGAGATAAGGGTTTGGGATTAAGAGACACGGACTGCTATGCATAAATTAAATAAGCAACAAGGACATATTGTAGGGCACAGGTAAATAGAATAACTATTTTGAAGTAATTTTAAATGGAGTGTAATCTATAAAAACATAGAATTACTAGGTTGTATACTTGCAACTAATATAATTTTATAAATCAACTATACTTCAATAAAAATAGAAAATACAAAAGAATAGATAATAAATCAATGAAGTGAAAAAGAGGTCAAATAGAAGAGTAAGTGCACTTTCTTTTGCAATTCAGGCTTGGAAAAGATACTGAATGTTAAAGAGAAGAAAACTTAGTCCTTAGAAGAGGTGTGAGTGAACTGGGTCATAGACAAAAAAAAGCTGGTGGAGATGAATCAGAGATACAATACCAGGACATGAAAGTATAAGCCGGGGATTGTCATGTAAATGACAACATCCCTAAGCCAGGAAATCATTAAACATTTGCATAAGAAAACAAAAAAGATTTCTCAATGTGAGATGGCAATTTTTTTAAAATCTTCATTGAATTTGTTACAAATATTGCTTCTGTGTTATGTTTTGGTTTTTTGGCCACAGGGCATGTGGGGTCTTACCTCCCCAGTTCAGTTCAGTTCAGTCCAGTTCAGTTCAGTCGCTCAGTCGTGTTAGACTCTTTACGACCCCATGAATTGCAGCACACCAGGCCTCCCTGCTGCTGCTGCTGCTAAGTCGCTTCAGTCGTGTCCCGACTCTGTGCAACCGCCTAGATGGCCTCCCACCAGGCTCCGCTGTCCCTGGGATTCTCCAGGCAAGAACACTGGAGTGGGTTGCCATTTCCTTCTCCAATGCATGAAAGTGAAAAGTGAAAGTGAAGTCGCTCAGTCGTGTCCGACTCTTTGCAACCCCATGAATTGCAGCACACCAGGCCTCCCTGTCCATCACCAACTCCCGGAGTTTACTCAAACCCATGTCCATCGAGTCGGTGATGCCATCCAGCCATCTCATCCTCTGTTGTCCCCTTCTCCTCCTGCCCCCAATCCCTCCCAGCATCAGGATCTTTTCCAATGAGTCAACTCTTCGCATGAGGTGGTCAAAGTATTGGAGTTTCAGCTTTAGCATCACTCCTTCTAATGAACACCCAGGACTGATCTCCTTTAGGATGGACTGGTTGGATCTCCCTGCAGTCCAAGGGACTCTCAAGAGTCTTCTCCAACATCACAGTTCAAAAGCATCAATTCTTTGGCACTCAGCTTTCTTCACAGACCAACTCTCACATCCATACATGACCACTGGAAACACCATAGCCTTGACTAGATGGACCTTTGTTGGCAAAGTAATATCTCTGCCTTTTAATATGCTATCTAGGTTGGTCATAACTTTCCTTCCAAGGAGTAAGCATCTTTTGATTTCATGGCTGCAATCACCATCTGCAGTGATTTTGGAGCCCCCCAAAACAAAGTCTGACACTGTTTCCACTGTTTTCCCATCTATCTTCCACCTCCCCAATCAAGTATCAAATGTGCACCGCTTGCATTGGAAGGTGAAATCTTAACCCCTGGATTGCCAGGGAAGACCAAAGATGGCTAATTTCTTAAACAATGGATGATACTGGCCTTTCTCCCCCCTCTTATCTATGAAAATAAATTCTAGCTTTATCTAGTCAGTTCCCTATCCCTCTGGACCCACCACCACAGTTCTACTGATCTCCAAAAGAGGTCCTGTCTTGTTTCTCTTGTCTTTGGAACTTTCATGATGAACTATTAAAAGAAGAAATGTGGGCCCAAAGAGAACAATTTGAGTACTAGAGTGGCTTGAGGATTAAAACTTTCATGGAGGACTTTCAGAGGAATTTTGGAAGGAGGGGTATGGAAACTACGATATGAGAATGATGCTGATGAAATGGGGAAGGAGAATTTTAAGCATTGCAGTAGAAATATGCTGCCTTCATGGATTTTAAGAAATGTATGTGAAGAGTTTAAATTACTTTAAAATGATCTCTTTGGTTGTGACTCCATTACTGATCTGGGTCTGAACCTTGTGGACTATGACTCTATAAACAGTTCATTCGCCTGTACAAACACCCTCAGTTTAATCCAACAGCTGTGCATGTATCTTGCTGAAGCTGCAGCGAAGAGATGGAGTCTTCATAGAGGCTTGGGTTGTGAACAACAAAGCACAGTACAGATCAAATTATTAACTTGTTTTCATCAATTGTCATTGATCATATCCTTCATGATAATAGTTTATTTTCTGCTTTGTGTCTTGAATATAAAAGTCTAACAGCTTTAATTGGTTAATTTCTGACTTCACTTACTCTATTTTTCTCAACTCTACATTCTTCTAGACAGGAATTTTCAAAGACATGGCCTCTATGGATAGGGAGCTACTTTGTAGTTTTTGAAAATTTTATTTTTCATAAATTTTATTGTTCATCTCAACCAGAGTTTGGTCTCTCCTTCCACACTTAGATTTCAAACACACAGACACATCAACCTACAATTAACTAGACCTATATGAAGATGTGACTGCCTGTCCTGTGCTCTTCTCTGTCTTCCCCTGTCTCTGTTTTTCTCTTTCTATTACACACACACACACACACACACACACACACACACACACATACACTTAATGGCATAACAAAAAAGGTGGCAATAAGATACTTTTATAACACATTTCCCTCTGCTAAATACAAAGAGTTGATGGCACTTCCTATTTGAGCCTTGCAGTTTCAGTCTGAAACTGTATGAAAAGATACTGTAATTTAAAAATAATTAGTGAAGGCCTGGATGCTCAAGCAAAATGTACCTTGAATACTGCCGCAGTCTGAACTGAGTAAGTTTGATAAGAGATCTAGCCACAGTGAAAGAGCCTAGCTTCCAGTGTCTGTATTTATAACTTATTATAATAGTGTGTATCTATGTATGTCTGCATGCTCTGTCACGTCTGACTCTTTGCAATCCTGTGGACTGTAGCCTGTCAGGCTCCTCTGTCCACAGGATTTTCCAGTCAAGAATATTGAAGTGGGTTGCCATTTCCTCCAGGGGATCTTCCTGATCTCTCTTGCATCTTCTGTTTTGGCAGGTGAATTCTTTACCACTGTGCTAATCTCAAATTTGTAATGACTTTTAATGCCATAAATGCTGTAGGGGAACCACAGCATTGAATAAGTATCAGGTGAGCCCTGCTGGAGAAGCAGTTATTCAGAGAAGTGCCTGATCAGGCCTAGCCCAGAGAGTTTTGCAAACTCTGTTCTCCAACAGCAACATCTAGTGTAGAGTACCCTTCCCATTAGCTAGGTGTCAAAGAAAAACCAGAGCTGGATGGTAGTTAAGGCTATAAAAACAGATTGCAATTAAATAGCTTTAAAAAAAAAAAAGCTATTGCAATTGGTGAAAAAGACCTTAGCACAGAACTGGCTGAATTTTGAATATAACCTGGAAAAATGAGAATTTTTTCCAGGGAGCAGCCTGGGGATTGGTGGATGGAAAATTACTGTGGGAAACTATCAGGAGTAAGGGGGAATTCTAGCTACACTGATTTAATAGGATTCTTGGGGAAAGTCAGGCCAGGGCGATCTGACAGAAATTGGGGAATGGTGAAGGATGAGGAACTTGATGTTAAGGGTGATCAGATATGCAGGAAGGGGAATTCTGCCTAAACCCATTTAGCAGGATTCTTGCTAAAATTAGAAATTAAAGGATGAACACTGAAGCCCAAAACTCAAGGTCTAGGTGAAGAAGAGCCTGACTAAATTTCAGTCATGGAGGGAATCTTTGTCAGTAAAAATTGGACAAGTTATCTGAACCCATGTTCTGTGACCCAACTGTCTGGTTCCAAAGGGTGAACACTGAGCTGTTCCTGAGTTTACCCTTTCCATTAGTTCCAAACACAAAGTCAACCTCTATTGTTTTCTTTGGGCTTTTGATAATGGATATAAAATTTCCTCCAGTTTTGTCTGTAATGTATTTTATAAACACATAATTTGTTATTGGAAATTTCTTCTCCTTTCAATTCTTTTACACAACTAAACCCTTCCGAAGATGGTAAGACCAATTTATCTGCATATGAGAAATACTAAAAAACAAAAAACCGTGTTCCCCCAAGTTTTTGCTTTTCCACGATTGTAGACTAGTCAACCCAACTAGTCAACTACTCTCTCTGACAAGAGTTTCTTTACACTCAAATTCCTAATTCTCCTGGGAAGTTCCACAGTAGCCCCATCAGAAATTTTCCCTGAGGTATGCTCCACAAGTTACTCATCACACACCTTCAAAAATACAATCGTTTGCCTCAGTCTTGATTTTAATTAAAAATCACTTTTAGCAAGATGACTTTCTACCTTGACAGTTAGGAGTTTGTGGAATAGCTTTACAGAGAGTTCTTGGTCTTTTCTCAGTCTTGGGCAGGTGCAGAGCTCTGACCCCTGCCTTTTGGCTAAGGCACCACTACAGCACCATCACAACTTTAGGAACCCTTGTTAAGGGAGAGATATAGTCACAAGTTATCCTTTTATTCCTGAGAGCAAGCAGTTCAAACCCCAGAGGCTTTAGGTTCTCCAAACAGAACACTTGTGGGTAGGAGACACCTTTGTTCAGCTGAACTAGAAGCATAATCTCTCACTCTGGTCATTCTTTTACTAAGACCGTGTCTGTTTGTCTCTAGTTTTGCTTTTCAAGGCAACTTACTTTTCCGTTAGTCTTTCTATTTCTCCCATTTCCAATTTCCTTCTGTACATGATTTTTCTGGAAAGAATAAATGCCACCATGACACTTGATTATGACCTCTATATCTCTATTCAGTAGGGAGCCAGGCCATTCTCAAATCCATAGTATTTTCTTACACTGAATTTTTCTGGCTTACATCAGTATTTTCCACTTCTTGTGAGGATACAAGGCTGTGACATTCTATGTAGGCTGAGATAGGTTTGAGTACGAGGGTTTAATCTGATGGATGGGGATCTTCTCAGCTCCCATTCTGAGGTAAAGGGCTTTAGATTCTCAGTGAAGGATTAGGACTTGCAAGCCCTGAGAGACTGAGACCTTCTACAGAGTCCACCAGTATAAGGGATCTATAAGTTACTCCGGTTATTTCCGTCACCACTGAGTGAGAGACTACTTCTCTCCTCTGTGGTTAACATGGCATTGACGAGTCATTTGAGTGACATATTTCTTTCTAAAGTGATATTTCTATTTTCCTAACAGATTTATAAAACAAGTACCTTTTTGGTACATGTCTTTTGTATCACATATACAGTCACATATACAATGTACAAAAATTATATATATTTTATATTAGTTTCTCCTGAAAGAGTCTATTTTTCTGTTACTAAAATTGTCATATATGTTTGATTTAAATACTATTATTAATTCCCTTATTTTAAAAACTATGACATAAGATTGGTCAATTTCCAATTTGAAAAATTATTTTAAAAACTAATTATTTAATAAAATTAGAACCTTTTTGCTACTTCTGACAAAAATTTTTTACCATTTTATCAAATAGTGAAAACCGAACAAAAGCTAACAGCTGCCAAGCCATCAACTTTCTGCTTATGCTGTACAAAACATACAATTTTAAACAGGCAGACATATGGGCTTTAGATCATGTTTATGTAGGCATTTGTGAATTAAATTCAAAAAATGTTCTGTCTCAAATTATAACTATATCTTTCACCTTAGGGCAACCCATATAAATTAATACATTAGGTTTTTGTAGAGTTAGTATGTTCCACTTAATGAGAGAATATTTTGCAGTTACTGGAAAATATTTTTCTTTTTTGATGGTGGTGGTATTTGGTTTATATTGAGGTATAATTTGCATATAATGCAAATCATTCTTTTTGCATTTTGAAAAATGCACTGCAGTCAAGATAGAGTACAGTTCCGCCCTCATTCCAAATTCACTTATGCACCTTATGTCATTATCCTTTTGTCTCAGACTGAGTCCCTGGTATACAAAACCCATGACTAATGTGTTTTCTGTCCCTGTAGTTTTGCCATTTTCAGAATGCCATGTAAATAGAATCAGACATTACGCAGCTTTTTGAGTCAGATCTTTTTTTAACTTATCATAATAGATTTAGATTCATTGATGTTTTTGTGTTTATCAGAAGTGTATTTCTTTGAATAGCTGAGTGGTATTCCATTGATGGGTATACCATGGTTTGTTAACTCATTCATCAGTTGAAGGTGATATCGCTTGTTTCCAATTTTTGGTAATTATAGAAAACTGTTCTAAACAGTTAGTTTATTCTTTTTGTCTTCTTAAATATCAAATTGAGTGAGGATGAATTCATAGAAATGACAATGGTATAACAAGAAACTCCTATCAAAGCACTACAGTATAGTTTCCTTGGAGATATTTTCCTTAACATGCAATGTATTACCTATGATCAAGGTATAGGTAAATATTTCTTATCTAATATCTTTGTCATCTAAGAATTCTTTACCACGGTGACTTAGGTCTGATCCATTTGGGACTCAGTTGCCCTCAGTATGTATATATAGTATGTATATAATTTATTAAAATCATTCTATCTTTGCTCTTTAAAAAAATCAAATAATATGATAGGCATCAGAAGATCTTTAGCTAGGTGAAAGACAACTTAATGACAAAGTGATCAAGATGCATAAAATAAAAGAAGGACAGTTTATGCTTTTTCTAACAGCTGTTGGCCAAGACCAAATTCAATCAGCTCTATATGAGGCAATGGAGAGGAATGGGAGAGATTAATATCTATGTGTTAATGGGATGGGGTCTATGTCTTCTCAGCTGTGTAGTACACCATATCATCCAGTGCTTTGTGCATAACGGTTTCAGTAAATGAAAAAAATAGTGCATCAATATGTGTACATATATATTGAGACCCCAAGGAAGAAACACCAATATACCATATTATACTTCACTCCACTACATTTCCCACATTAAGAAATCACACTTTTTGACTTAGTAAATATCTTTCTAACTTCTTCTTTCTGTTTTAAATCTCCATGCTCTAACTCTATAAATACATAGCAAGTCCAGGAAAATAAAAGGATGTATTTTATTAACTAAGCTTACAAACTTTTAACATGCCTCCTGATGAGTTCTTTTGGAGAAATTCTTTCATGGTGAAAAAATATATAAATTTAAAAATTATGGGAATAGGATTTATAAATGAAAGTCAATTACAAAAAATTAGGAGTTTTGTGATATTCAGGATATATAATACAAATTTTTTCTTTTGAAGCTAAGGCTGGTTTTATTTATCATCAGTTGAAAACTACTTTCTCCCACAAAGTTAATATTGAGCATATATTTAAAGAAAGAGAGTAAAATGAAGAGCTTACTTGGTCTACCATGAATTTGTTTTAGACAAATTGGTCATTAAGGGAAATACTTATAACCAAACTAGCTGTAGGTGAGTTGCTTAGAAAGCCATGGATTTCACAGATCTGGGATTAATACCTGAAATCTTTATTGCAAAAAATAGTAATTAGGCTGAAATCACTTTGAAGAACTTATTATATAGAAATAAATATTATCAGTTTGTAAATATTTGCACATGAGAATATTTATTGAAAGATTTTAATGGTCTAAAACTATACCAATTTGAGTGTTATTACTAGAAGAATGGGTAATTAATTTTAGTACTTCCACACAACACAGCTACTCAGAAGTATGAATTCTATTTGTATTTATGGACTCAGAGGCACATATATGATGTATTTTTTTCAAACTTTAAACTTTTTATTTTGTATTGGGTATAGCCAATTAACAATGTTGTGGTAGTTTCAGGTGAACAGTGAAGAGACTCAGCCAGACAGATATATGAATCCATTCTCTCCCCAAACCCCGTCCCATCCAGGCTGGCACACAGCACTGAGCGAAGCTCCATGTACTATACAATAGGTCCTTGCTGATTATCCATTTTAAATACAGCAGTGTGTACATGACCTTCCCGGAGTCCCTAACTATCCCTTCTCACTAACAACCATAAGTTTGTTTTTGAAGTCTGTGTGTCTCTTTCTGTAAGTTCATTTGTATCATTTCTTTTACATTCCACATATAAGGGACATTATACAATATTTCCCCTTCTCTGTCTGACTTACTTCGTTCAGTATGACACTCTTTAAGTTCATCCATGTTGCTGAAAATGGCACTATTTCATTCTTTTTAATGGCTAAGTAATATTCCATTGTTTATATACACCACATCTTCTTTATCCATTCCTCTTTAGGTGGGCAATTAGGTTGGTTCCATGACTTGGCTATTGTGAACAGTGCTGCAATGATCATTGGGGTGCACATATCCTTTTGGATCATGTTTTCCTCTGGGTATATGCCCAGAAGTGGGATTGTAGGGTCATATGGTAATTCTATTTTTAGTTTTTTAAGGAAACTCCATACTGTTCTCCAGAGTGGCTGTACCAGTTTACATTCCCACCAACGGTGTAGGAGGGTTCGCTTCTCTTGACACCCTCTCCAGCATTTGTTGTTTATGGGATTTTTGATGATAGACATTCTGACCGGTGTGAGGTGATATCCCATTGTAGTTTTGATTTGCATTTTTCTAATAACCAATGATGTTGAACATCTTTTCATGTGCTTATTGGCTCTATGTATGCCCTTTTTAGAGAAATGTCTATTCAGGTATTCCACCCATATTTTGAGTGGGTTGTTTGTTTTGATGCTGTTAAGTGTCATAAAGTGTTTGTAACTTTTGGAGACTAATCTCTTATGGTCACATCATTTGCAAATATTTTCTCCCAATCTGTAGGTTGTCTTTTTATTCTGTTTATTGTTTTCTTTGCTGTATGTGATGCATTTTTAAAGGAAAACATCCGACTGCATTTAATGAATATAGTGTTACTCTATTTTTTTAAAACAATTCACAAAACCTGTGAGTATGTGTCAATGAGAGAGAGAGAAGGAGAAAGACAGAAACAGAAAGAGAGAGAGACAGAGAAAGAGAAGAGAAGGAGAGAGCGGCTGTGATTTTGCACTGGTTTGTGTGATCATGTGGAAATGCAGGTTACCTCTGCAGAAGGTATGTGGGCAGAAAGGTATTTAAAACATGAGGTAGTGTATCTTCCTCTATTTTTGTATAACTTTTGCTTGGCTCAGTTGCTATAATAAACACGTGTTCCTGTTATAATTTACCGACAGTTAGCAAAATTAAAATTAAAATTGCTATTTGAGCAAACAGCAGCTTTCTCCTCATTTCATCTAGACCTCTTTTCCCTACAGCAAATTTATGGCTAATCAAGCAAGAGTTCTTAATAACTAACTGCTTTTGGTAATTTAAAGACTCCCCTGCCTAGAGGCTGAACAAGATGTCCTCCCAAGTTCCTTCTGATTTGGCACATAAACTTAGATTCAAATGAACATTTATTCATCTATATTAAATGACATGAAACTATATGGCACATTTTAGCCCCAAATATTTTTCTCCCATTTAATCTGTTGATCTCTGTAGAATTAGTATTTTTAAATTGAATCAAGTGAATGGTGGACTTTCAAGAAGTTTATATCTATAAAATTTCCATGAATATATATATATATATGATGCTAGTGCTAAGTCACTTACAGTCGTATCCAACTCTTTGTGACTCCATGAACTGCAGCTCACCAGGCTCCTCTGTCCATGGGATTCTTCAGGCAAGAAAACTGGAGTGGGTTGCCATTTCCTTCTCCAATATATATATATATATATATATATATATGCACAAATATATATATATATATATGCACAAATACATATATATGTGTGTATATATATATATGCACAAATTGAGATTTACAAATTGCAATAAAGATGATATGGGAAAATAAAGAAGCTAGTTGCCATTTTAAAGGCAATACTATTTGCTAATCTGAAAATTACATTTGGAACTTTTCAATTGCTTCTTGATTTTTGTCATGCTCGCTTGATTTGTTATATGTAATATTTTCTTCCTATATCAAAACTTTTGAAGCACTGTAAGCCACCTTCTTACAGTAAAAATGAAGGTTGAGGTTAGGAAGTAGAAGGCACTAGAGATGATTTTCTATAGCATCTTAAATTAACCATGGAATGAAATGGAAGTATTCTGCAAGGAAAAGTAGAGCTGTGGTATTCTCTTCCTCATCACACCAAGTGACCACAACTACGCAATTACAACAAAATCTAGTATATATTTCAGAGATTTTCCCTTCTGAAACTGAACTTTGAGAGACAAGGATCAGACTTCCATGTTTCATAAATATTCATGATCTTCACGAATTTATAAACTTTCATTCATAAATATCATCTATCCAACCATATTCAGTAATTCGATAGATGTAGATTTGAAAATCTCCTTGTAAATGTTTTCTGTAAATAACCCAAGTATAATAAGCAAATAATTGCTACTGCAACCTTGGGTGACAAAGAGAAAATAAAAGTACCTTGTCTTCTTCCTTCCTTTGCTTTCCAGGAAACTTAGAGATACAAATATTCTCTGCATGTTATATTCCTATATATAATTGTAGGCATTCCATTTATTATGGAAGAAGGTGGGATGTGATGCAGTTATCAAGTGGTGCTTGGTATGTAAGAAATCAATTTAGGAAGATCTGCTCCTGTATGTCTACAGCATAGGCTCTGGTAACTTACAGAATGGCCTGGTGGGAGACTCTAATCACATGGACACCTGCCTCTTCTCCTCTCATTTCTATGCAGAGATGTTGATGAGTTAGTTTCTGTAAGCTCAGCTTCATCATTCTTGATTGCGGTGCCTACTTCATAGGGTTGTGAAGGAGATTACATAAAGGGTGGCCTGCAAAGTACTCAAGCAAAGGGCCTGGCACAAAATCAGTGGTCTGCATATGTTGACCATTAATGATATAAAGTATGTTCAAGCTCATTTTTGAATCCACTGAGCTAGAAAAATTGTTTTGTTCTTTTTTTTGTTTGTTTTTGCTTTCATTTTCTAGGTCCACATTCAAAAAAATCAATTTAAGACCAAGATAATTTAAACAAAAGTATAGCTAAGTCTCAGACCAATTAGACCAAGAAAACTTCTGATTCTGAAGGAAACATAATGGGAAATGCGCTTCTGAAGTGCCATGGTTCTTAAGAAGTAGTCAAAGGAGAGAGAATCAAAGGAAAATAACCAGAGAGGAATCCGCTTGAAGCTTCTGGAAGACAGAAATAGCAGTTGCAGGTGATTTTAACCAATCTTCAAATTTTCTTTCTTGAAACTGCCACTATGAGGAGTGAGAAAGTGGTTTTATGAAGTACTTTTTTACCTCTGCCCCTAATAGATGGTTGCTATGAATCATCAAAAAGATGCAAGAGAGGTGAAAAGGTAAAAGGGAAAAAAAAAGTAAAAAGTGAGAGGGAAACTATTAATTTTGTATTACTGTAAGCTTATAAAAGCAGTCTCATTTTAAAAAATGCCCAAGATTGAAGAAAAAGTGAAGGAAAAGAAGGAGTGCTTGTTAATCAACTAAAATGTGCTAAGCACTCAGGTAGGTGGTTTGTATATACATATAGCATTGACTTCATCATTTCATTAATCTCACAAAGATGCTTAGTCAGGATAGAGTAGGTTATCCTGTGATAACAGCTCTCAGCGGCTTAAATGCAGCAAGATTCTAGGTTTGGTAATTCTGAAAGGCAGCCTTTTCCACATGATGACTCATATTTGCCATTCCATATCATATCGATACATTCTTCTAAATTGAAAAGAAAGACACTTTGTAAAGTTTCATAATGCCACTTAATGCGTCTTCCCAGAAATGACATACTATATATACTTGCATTCACATTTCATTGGCCAAAGTGAATTACATCAGTCTGTGTCACTTCAATGGGGAACAGAATGCAATTTCCTCATGTACCTCAAAGCAGGAGACTCAGAAATTCTGGTGAGCAGATGTCTATCACAAAAAGGGACTTCCTATTTTGAAGGTAAAAAATCTGACATTCAGAGACACTCGTAACTTAGGCAAAATCACTCTTTCTGTTTGGTATATTGGAATGTAAAACTCCTAAATCTATATTATTTACTATTGTAATGTTTTGTTTGACATATATTCACTATTGCATTGATATCAATGTTACACACAGAACAAACATATTTTCTACTTAATGTAAAAGTAAGCATTATAAGTTATCCCATAGCTAAATCACATAGAGAACTGTGCCAATTATTGTGAAAACTACTAATATCATAATCATGGACTTTGGAAGGAGTTATTCTTGTCTGCTATTGATTCTAAGATCAAAAAGTTTCGATCTTGCAGTGTCTCTGTGTTTTTCATTTGTTTTGGTTTTTGTTTTTGAAAGGATTTTAGCACTTGTGTGTCCTGAAGGAACCTCTCTTGTACACTTACAGCCTAGTAAGATCCATGGCATGCAGTTCAAAGAAATTGCACCAATTAGGCTAAGAACATTTTCCAGATTCAAGGAAGCCTTCTCCACATTTGAGCATAGTCTGAGGATCAGTGGAGATAGTAGTTCAAAGGGACTAGTCAGTTTAGTAAAATAAGTACCTTGGTTACCCATTAAATTTGCCTTTGTAAATAAAGTACAGTGAGTTTCCCTTTGATCTTATGAAGATAGTCCTGCGTGCTATACATAGCACAGAGATGAAAGTAGACGAGGCTGCTTAAAATGAAATATGCTACTGAGTGATATAAAGCTTTCAAACTCTTGAGGAGAAGCAGAAGTAATCTTGTAATGTCCTTGTTTGAGTATTTTCATAGGGCATTTGGTGTTAATTTCAGTTATTTTCTTATTAAAATGAATAAACTGACACTATAGGGAAAATGTTACAGAACATTAGGCATAAATATGATCAATGATTTATGAAAGGCTGCATACATTTGTTTCCATTTCTTCAAAGTAGCATCTAGATTTCATATTGTCTCATCAAGAATCCCTTATCACTGTCCTCTTTGGTCAGGACATTTATTTTTAATTTAATAAAAATGTCTATATACATAAAATTTTTAATTTTATTTTTTAATTTAATAAAATTTTCTCTCTATATATAAATTTTAAAATTTAATAAAATTTTCTCTATTTCTATAGAAATTTTAATTTTAATTTTTAATCTATTTTTAAATTTTTTGACATGATTTTCTTATTATCAATAAATGATGGTGCATTAAAAATTAGAAAAATAAGGAAAATTAGATGTTGTAGTTTCCATTTTAATAAACCACTCCAACCTTCTGGTAGATTTTCTCTGGTGCACTTCTCTTCTCAAATGTCAAGTTTTATGCTAGTTTTTAACAAATCCAGGCCAGGGTTTTTGCTAATATTTAGCTTATATTCTAAGTACTGGCATTTTAATAGAGGTTTTGAACCCAAAGGAATGAATCTCTCTTGGAGGAATTTTCAACACAAGTGATGGATGGAGTGTAAGGGGTGGTCTGAATAGGGTGCAGTGATGAGCTCCCACTGGCATTCCAGTCACCATTTGGAAAGCTAACCCTGGCTGAGGTATATATATATAATATGTACAATAATTCTTACTCTGGCTTTGTGGCAGTCTGATTATATTGTCTTCTTAAAAGTTTATTGGAGAAAATTTATTTTATTAAATCCCTAAATTATAAAGTTCGGGCTTTCAGGATTTATGTGATTTTACTTTATTTGACATTTAAAAAAATTACCTAGTTTTTGACTGTCATAAGGTGGCTCAGATGGTAAAAAACCTGTCTGCAATGCAGGAGACCCAGCTTCAATCCCTGGGGTGGGAAGATCCCCTGGAGAGGGAAATGGCTACCCACTCCAGTATTCTTGCCAGGAGAATTCCCCGGAAAGAGGAGCCTGGTGAGCTCCAGTCCGTGGGGTTGCAAAGAGTCAGACACGACTGAGTCTTTCACACTTTCAAGTGTAAACAATGGTTTCCATTTTTCATTTAGAAGTTATTTTTAATAAATTCAGCTTATGCTCACATTTGATTATATGTTTTCTGACGAATAAAAGAACTTTCTCTATGTATCTTTTTTAAATTAGAGGGAAATTATATATGGATAAACAGAGAATTAGCAGAATTACATTTCTGTATCTGCAAAGCCAACTACCTTAGGCAGAATGATGGCCACCCAAACATGTTCCTGTCTAATTCCTGGGGCTTGTTACTATCTGTATCTTACATGGATAAAGCTACTTTGAAGATACAGTTAATCTTAAGGACCTTGAGATGGGGACAACTGGATTATCCAAGTGGGTCCAACCCAATCATCTGAGTCCTTTTAAGAACCTCTCAGGCTAAGCAGAGAATTGTAAGGAAGGATGGTTAGAGAGATGGAGGAAGTGAGCTATAAACCACCAAGTATGTATAGTCTTTAGAAGCTGAAAAACACAAAGAAATGTATGATCTTGTAGAACTCAAGAAAGGCATGCAGCCTTGCAAAAATCCTGATTGCAACCTAGGAGATCTGTGTTAGACTTCTGAGTTCTAGAATTGTAAGACAATAAATTGGTGCTGTTTTAAGTCATTTAGTTCACAGTCATTTGTTACAGCAGCAATAGAAAAATAATACAGATTTTAGTACCAGAAGTGAGATTTGAACCCATATAAACAGACCACCTGACCTGCCTCTTGAGAAATTTGTATGCAGGTCAGGAAGCAACAGTTAGAACTGGACATGGAACAACAGACTGGTTCCAAATAGGAAAAGGAGTACGTCAAGGCTGTATATTGTCACCCTGTTTATTTAACTTATATGCAGAGTACATCATGAGAAATGCTGGGCTGGAAGAAGCACAAGTTGGAATCAAGATTGCCGGGAGAAATATCAATAACCTCAGATATGCAGATGACACCACCCTTATGGCAGAAAGTGAAGAGGAACTAAAAAGCCTCTTGATGAAGGTGAAAGAGGAGAGTGAAAAAGTTGGCTTGAAACTCAACATTCAAAAACCAAAGATCATGGCATCTGGTCCCATCACTTCATGGGAAATAGATGGGGAAACAGTGCAAACAGTGTCAGACTTTATTTTTCTGGGCTCCAAAATCACTGCAGATGATGACTGCCGCCATGAAATTAAAAGACGCTTACTCCTTGGAAGGAAAGTTATGACCAACCTAGATAGCATATTGAAAAGCAGAGATGTTACTTTGCCAACAAAGGTCTGTCTAGTCAAGGCTATGGTTTTTCCAGTGATCATGTATGGATGTGAGAGTTGGACTGTGAAGAAAGCTGAGCGCCAAAGAATTGATGCTTTTGAACTGTGGTGTTGGAGAAGACTCTTGGGAGTCCCTTGGACTGCAAGGAGATCCAACCAGTCCATTCTGAAGGAGATCAGCCCTGGGACTTCTTTGGAAGGAATGATGCTGAAGCTGAAACTCCAAAACTTTGGCCACCTCATGCGAAGAGTTGACTCATTGGAAAAGACTCTGATGCTGGGAGGGATTGGGGGCAGGAGGAGAAGGGGACGACAGAGGATGAGATGGCTGGATGGCATCACTGACTCGATGGACATGAGTCTGAATGAACTCCGGGAGTTGGTGATGGACAGGGAGGCCTGGCGTGCTGCGATTCATGGGGTTGCAAAGAGTCAGACACGACTGAGCGACTGAACTGAACTGAACTGAACACACAATATACCAGATATTACTGTTTCTTCAACTGGAGAAAAAAAATGCTTCCAAATACAATTTAAAAATAAATATGAAAAAGCAATGCTACATGTACAATTTTTGAATAATTTTTTGTGTGTAAGACATGCTTCTTTTTGGTTCACAATGAAAATGGTATTTTATTGGTTTTTCTAATTATATGAATATTATGAGAACAATTCAGCAAAAAACTTCCAAATATAAACAAACCAAAACCCATCTGAAATCTCCCCATCTGGAGAGATCATCTATTGATTTTTTGATGGCTGCTATTTTAAACATCTCTATTTTTAAACATAAACTCTATACATAAAATTTTACATAAATGGAATCATCACACTTGCCATTTTTATCATGAATAAGCTATTTTTTATTTTTGAAATGTACTATTCATATATATTAAAATATATAACTAGTGTATGCATAATAACAAGAAACACCTCTGTACCCAACAATGCAGATTAACTGTACTTGGAAAGTCCCCTGTGCTCCATACCAGTTTCATTTCCCCACCTCTACTCCCAGAATTAACCAGTTTTTTGACTTTTATTTTAATAAAAGTCCCTTTCCTTGATGTACAGGGAAGCCTTGTGTGCTGCTGTCCACAGGGTCACAAAGAGTTGGACATGACTGAGTGACTGTTCTGAACTGCTTAAAAATAAGCTCAGCACTCATGTATTTATTACTAAACAATTATTTTTTTAATTTTAAAAAATTAAACTGCAAGCTAGACATATCTATAAAAAGAAAGCAATTACTACTCTTAAATGAAAGTTCCCAGGAGAATGTAACAGAAAAGAACCTGTCTGCCTTGTGGTGGGGTTTTATCTCCATGGAGTCTATTCAGTACTTCTCTTATGATTCTGGTGGGACTGTGTTATCCTTCATGGATTTGGAATTGAGGGAATTAAGATTGAGATATAATAATGGATGAGAATAGAGACATGTAGAGTGTTTTGAAAGGCAGAAAGCTTTCAGGCCCATGAGATTTGACATCAACTAGATTTTTTATGTTAACAGAACATAAAAAAAACAAAACAACTACAGGTGAGAAAAGTGATTGATCTTCAATAGAAATGTGGGAAAATGAGAATCTTTGTCATGGGCTGTACCATCCTGACTTCATCAGGGTAGATGCTGTCCTGATCTAACCTTTTCCAGCCCTTTCACAGAGCAGAGCAATTCCTCATGTGAAGATGGTTGTTGCCAGGGCTCACAGGGCACTTATTCCCTCTTGTGTAGGTAGAACTGAGAAGGATTCCTGAAGAGACATCCTGTTGTTTTTTCTTTTCCTTGGTTCCTTCTTCCCACAGGAGGAGAAATGTCTTATCTAGTAAGAGAAGATGGAAGAGAGAGATGTCTTTCTTCGCCCTCGTCTCTTTCTTACAATCCAATGTTTTTATACCTAGATGTGAATACCTTTACTTGTCTTAGAACTCAGGAAAGCAAAATCCAACTGAGAAGCAAGGCCACCTGCAGAAGTTAGAGACTCTAACCTGACTTGAATGTGATTCACTTCTAATGGATATGAGCCACATGAAGTTTTTTTCTTTCACTGTGGAAGTCCTTATTATAAACTTCTGTAATCTACCAAGTTCAGTACATTCTAGCCCTGTCACAGACAGGATCCAGGTTTATCCCAGGACTTGTTTGAGGTCACTGAGCAGATGAGTAGGCAGCTCCAAAAATGCTATGGGGATGTAACCCTCAAAATTGTGTGAGATGGTATGTTTCCTTTGTGGTAAAGTTTTCATATCTGGGAGGTGTAGAATTAACTGTAGAAATGTTGAAAAGAACCAAAATGTAATATTAATACTTTTATATTAATTAAAGTGTGCATACTTGCTATATTAAGTAGATGTAATGCTTAAGAGGCTTTAACCTGTTAGAAAAACAGGTCAACCTTGTAACATTGTTTTAAAATGCCTAACTAAGAAGTGATAGAGGATCATGTGTCTAGACTGAATATAATTAATTTTATAAAAGTATTTGAAGATTTAAAAAACTTGAAACCAGTTTTAACATTCAGTTATTGATTTTCTAAGTATTGCTTAAATACTTGAGCAAGTTTGTTAGATAATTTATGTATGCATAGGAAAAAAATGAGCATATTAAATGCACTAGGGCAGCTTAAAATGTTTAAAAGGAGTTAAATTAACAAGATTTATAACTGGTCCAGATAGCAACTAAAGACCTCCTTTAAAGGGACTGTGAAAATGTTATCTTTCTACATGGTTTTTTATAAGGTTTATAAAATGAACTGAAAACTGCAAAGAAGAACAAATCCCTTTTTACATATAAAGTTAATTGCTCAGTTGTGTCCAACTCTTTGCAACCCCATGGACTGTAGCCTGCCAGGCTCCTCTGACCATAGCCTTCTCCAGGCAAGAATATTGGAGTGGGTAGCTATTCCTTTCTCCAGAGAATCTTCCCTACCCAAGGGCTGAACTTAGGTCTCCTGCATTGCAGGTAGATTCTTTACCACCTGAGCCACCAGGGAAGCCCCTTTTTACATTTCAGTTCAGTTCAGTTCAGTTGCTCAGTCGTGTCCGACTCTTTGCGACCCCATGAATCACAGCACGCCAGGCCTCCCTGTCCATCACCAACTCCCAGAGTTCACTCAGACTCACGTCCATCGAGTCAGTGATGCCATCCAGCCATCTCATCCTCTGTCGTCCCCTTCTCCTCTTGCCCCCAATCCCTCCCAGCATCAGAGTCTTTTCCAATGAGTCAACTCTTCGCATGAGGTGGCCAAAGTCCTGCAGTTTCAGCTTTAGCATCATTCCTTCCAAAGAAATCCCAGGGCTAATCTCCTTCAGAATGGACTGGTTGGATCTCCTTGCAGTCCAAGGGACTCTCAAGAGTCTTCTCCAACACCACAGTTCAAAAGCATCAATTCTTCGGCGCTCAGCCTTCTTCACAGTCCAACTCTCACATCCATACATGACCACTGGAAAAACCATAGCCCTGACTAGACGGATCTTAGTTGGCAAAGTAATGTCTCTGCTTTTCAATATGCTATCTAGGTTGGTCATAACTTTTCTTCCAAGGAGTAAGCATCTTTTACATTTAAGTATACTAAATTGATTACTTTTTAACTAACAGTCTATTAATGATTTTTTTCCACCTGGGACCCAATCTGGAAGAACGCAGATTCTCATTCAGTAGGAATCACTTTTAGTGTCAGGCACAGATCAAAATCCTGCTATCAAAAAGTTGAGGTCAATGTCTGCTGCTGCTGCTGCTGCTGCTAAGTCGCTTCAGTTGTGTCCAATTCTGTGCAACCCCATAGACGGCAGCCCACCAGGCTCCCCGTCCCTGGGATTCTCCAAGCAAGAACACTGGAGT
The DNA here is from genome assembly GCF_032452875.1 of Bos javanicus. Taxonomy (NCBI): domain Eukaryota; kingdom Metazoa; phylum Chordata; class Mammalia; order Artiodactyla; family Bovidae; genus Bos; species Bos javanicus. The sequence continues at coordinate 85,944,363 of NC_083871.1, read as the reverse complement.
GGGTTGCCATTTCCTTCTCCAATTCATGAAAGTGAAAAGTGAAAGTGAAGTCACTCATTCCTGTCCAACTCTTCGCGACCCCATGGACTCCAGCCTACCAGGCTCCTCCGTCCATGGGATTTTCCAGGCAAGAGTACTGGAGTGGGGGTGCCTTTGCCTTCTCCTGAGGTCAATGTCTAGATTAGGTAAATTCACTAGAGGATGCCAACTTAGGATGGCCCTTTGAAAGTTAGACAGCTAACTTTGAATCTACTACATTCTGACCACATTATGGCCAAGTCCTTTCCTTTTCTGGGACTTCTACAACATTATTTAGTGCCTTATTAAAATAAGTTGTTTCTTTGAAGTACTGAGTATTTAAAGTATGACGTATCCTAATGATTAAAGCACACACTTTGGGTAATCATTGATTCTTATGGTTCTCAAGCAAGTAAGCTCTGGTAATAATGGAGACAGACTTGAAACTTTAGTAATGTAATTTACCTAACTTCCTAATGAGTTTCATGACTTTGCACTTCAAAAGAGCTTTTGCCTCTTCTCTAGGTCTTGTTGTGTGAAGCATGAATAGATCACTGGTTATCAATGGCAGGAGAGTTTTGGAACCAGACAGATGTTAGTATGAATTAGAGTTCATCTGCATACTAGGTCTGAGGCCTTGGACCAGGTATTCAATCTCTTAATTTTCTCATCTGTAAATTGAAAATGATAATATCCACCTTCGATGGTTGTTAGAAAGCTTAGAGATATTATATGAAAAGAGGCAGTAGACAACTGGTCTTCAATGGAATAATACATGTGATTTTTATAAGTAGTGTAAAAACGAGGGAGTGTATGTGTTGTTAGGTGAGAAAGGGTTAATTTCAGCAGTGGGTTGAGTATGTGTGTGTGTTGTGTGTGTGCAGATGAAGGGCCAGCTGCCTTGACAATATGCTGCTGCAGTGAATCATGGCTGGCTGCCAAACGGAGGCTCCAAAGACCCTTGTGCAATGTTAGGCGATGATCTGCAGGGTGTAAATGATACCCTGCAAAAACTCGAACTTCAGACTTCATGGGGTTGGAGCTCTGGCCTCACACAATCTCCCAGAGATCACATATCCCATACACCATTGGAGTGAGAAAAATCCCTAAGCCTAGCAATTGTCCTCATAGATTTTTGGCTGCCTACTTAATTCCTTAAGGTCTCCTTCATTCACCAGTCACATGCCCTAGTGTTAGTTTTTTTCCTATAACCAGTTGATGTTTGTGTTTTTTTTTAAAATCCTGTCCCCAACCATGATTATTCCAGGCAAAATGTTATACTTTAAAACTCTTATGGAAATCATAAAAAATGCTGTCTTCTACATACTGTTGTGGTTGCTGAAATTCTGAAAGGGGCATTTTATATCAGTATCCAACTGTAAACAATGTTAAAAGAATCAAATAGAATGATCCAGGAGGCAGAGAGAGATAGAAAGAGATCAAAGCTGCTGAGAATATTTGGATGCAAAAAAAGCAAGGTTTTTAAAGAAAGCTATATGAAAGGGAAAAGAGCTCTTCCATTAACAATCTTACTGAAATCCACTATTTTTCAATTAAGTCTTTGTCTAAAGCCACCTTTTATTAGGAAATTTTTTTTCAGACTTCAAGGTGTGCATGCAGTGTCCTAGTTTCCCGACCAGGGATGGAACTGTGCCCCCTGCTTTGGGAGCACAGACGCTCAACCATTGGACAGCCAGGGGAGTCCCCAAAGTCACCTTTTAAATGGAACAACATGTATATATATAAACATAGACACATAGTATGCATGTGTGAGTTTTCTGGTCTATTTTAATTTTGAAGACCAAAAAAGTGTTCCTCTGGTCCTTATTCCTTTAAATATAGAATAGCAGTATAATTTAGTAAAAAGAACTCAAAATTTGAACTAGCTGGACCAGTTTTGTGGTTTATGAAATGGGATAAATTGTTGAACCTCTGAGGTGATTCACCTAGCTTAAAATTCTAGTTCTATCCTTTATTGCCGTGTAGCCTTGGACAAATTTATTTACTGTCAGGAACCTCACTTCTCTTTTCTGTAATAAGAAGACAGTGATTTCTACTTTTTTTTTTTTTTTCTGGAGAGTAGATTGAATGGAGCCAATATCAGTGTGGCAAAGGCTGAGGAAGTATCCCACTTGAGAAACTGCAGTTTTTTTGACTAGGTGGGTAGCATTGAGTGCAGGAAATGAGACAGATTTGCAGTGTGTTTTACAGTAGAATTGACAGAACTTTCCATTAGAGTGGAAATGAATGGTGATCCCACTTACCGCTTGTTCAGAAGTGATGTAGCGTTCCATCGCTAAGAACTCCATTATGCACATATGAACTTGACATAACCTGTAGCTGGTTGGATGCTAGAAACTGGAGTTCCCAGTAGAAGTGTTCTGGGCTAGAGATGTACTTATAGGAGTCATCAAGATATCAATGCAGTTTAAAGCTTGAGAACTAATTGAGATGGTACAAGGGTGTGGTGGGGAGACTGGAGGAAAAGAAAAAGAAGAAAAATAACGAGAAGGACCAGAGTGGGCTCAGGAAATACAGCTGCTCCCCATTCCATCATCCCCCCAGTGCCCTGCAGGGAGAAAGGACTCTTGAAACTGATCCCACTGTCTCTTTCCAGGGTTAATTTAGCAGAGTAAGAAGGGGACAGTAGAGACATATTTGAAAGCCTTAAATAGAAGCAGCTGCTGACTCTTCTGAGTAGTAATTTGATGACTATTTATTTAGCTTTAGCAGAATAATTTTGTGGAATAGATGAAACATTTTAAAATAATCTTATGCTGACACTATATGCCTTTATGTCTTACCAATATTTTACAACTGCATGGCTAGATTTACAGAAGGGCATTTCCAGGTAGAATTGAGATATTTTTAGAGTTAAAAAAAGCTGGGTATTCTATATGTTCAATTTGAGCTAGAAATAAATAAATATTTCTGTTAATATTCCAAAGTGCTATATTTATGTTCATGATGAATGATCATTCCTATTTGTGCTTTCCATATTATTATAAAATAAAATAAAGCTATATTGGCAATTTGCATCTATTATATCTGTGATAGTAAGTGCTTTTTTTGGTAAATAGTGGAAAGCAATAATTTCATGAGCCAATGAGAGGTTTGAATGTTTATTTTATGAACTAAGAAACTTTTTTTCAATCTTCTGATTTGGCCTGTAAGTTTGGGAACTTTTTTCCCCTTTCTTTCTTCTCTCAGGAATGAAAGAGATGAAAATCTAAAGCGTCCCTGTTACACTCTGCACTGAAGTCACTAAGTTAAAAAACAAGTTCAGCAAGTTTTAAAGAAAAGACCTGTTAGTTAAGTAGAAGGCAAATATTTTCATTAGTACTGAGTGGAAAAGGGAGAGTTTCATGTGACACTTCAATGTTCAGTCGCTTCTTACCCCAAGTCATTTCACCTCAGAGAAGAGGGACAAAACAAAATGAGGAATTAGAAATGAGAGTTTACATCAGCCAAAAAAACAAAACAAAAAATACTTTTCCACTAAATGCAGAAAGAAGAAATGGTACTATTTTATTCAGTACCTCAGGGCTTTTTCAGTTAAATTAGAAACTCAGTTTGGGGGGCGATGTTTTTGATTAGGATGGAACAATTAAGAATAACTGAGAAGACGCTCAATGTAGTAAGGAAGATAGAGAAAGGAAGTAGGTTCCTATAGCCCATCCGATTGTGTGAATGGGGCTTCCCTGGTGGCTCAGAAGGTAAAGAATCTGCCTGCAATGCAGGAGACCTGGGTTTGATCCTTGGGTTGGGAAGATCCCCTGGGAAGATCCCAGGGAACCCCTGGAGGAGGGCATGGCAACCCACTCCAGTATTCTTGCCTGGAGAATCCCCATGAACAGAGGAGCCTGGCAGGCCACATTCCATGGGGTTGCAAAGAGTCAGATGTGACTGAGCGACTAACACTTCACATTGTGTGTATGTGATGGAGATCAAAATGAACACCATCTCAAACCTAGATGGTGCCAAGAAGGCTGTATTTAACTTCTAGAAGTGAGGTGATACACCTGGACACAATGCAACTTAACCAAGGCCTTTGAGATATGTCTCTGGAGGAGGAAGGGGTTTCTCTCCATGGTGGTCCTCATCCTAGGGAACTCAGTTTGAAAAGGGGAGAGAAAGCTGTTTCATTTTATTTTTTTATCATTTTTATTTCTATATTTATTTTTGGCTATGCTCGATTTTCATTGCTTTCAGTGCTTTTTTCTAGTTACTGAGAGAGAAGACTACTCTCTGCTGCAGTGCAAAGGCTTCTCATTGCTGTGGCTTCTTTTGTTATGGAGTACGGGCTCTAGGGCCCTTGGGATTCAGTAGTTCCAGCACATGGACTCAGTAGTTGTGATTCCTGGGCCCTAGAGCACAGGCTCAGTAGTTGTGGCACACAGGCTTAGGTGCTCTGTGGCATGTGGGATCTTCCTGGACCAGGGGTTGAACCCGGGTCTTCTGCATTGACAGGCAGATTCTTACCACTGAGCCACCACGGAAGCCGAAAGCTGTTTCATTTTAGACTTGTCCACGTAATTGTTAGTGAGGAGAGATGATCTCTGTTAGAAGTACTATCTTCAATCCAGATCCAAAGGAAGCTTGCAGCAGGAAACTAACTCAAAAATTCACATGAAAATTTGCACAGGAAAATACTGTGATCACAAATCGCTGTGATCATGAACCTAGTAAATACATTGTTACACTGGCTGGAGGAGGACTAGCTCAACCTTCCACAAGCACACCTTCTTCTACTTCAACCAAGAGAGGAGAGGGGGAAAAAAACATAAGAAGAAGGGAGACACAAGGGCAGTGCAGTCATGCTTACATCATCAGGAGCAGCAGCTCACTTAAATGCAGCACAAAATTGACAATGGAAGTTGATTCACCACATTGGAGCCTGTATATAGAACAAGTTCTCACCAGGGACTGACGGAGATAGGCTGGACCTCACTGAAAGAAAGAAGTGTATAAAAGTTTGCAGTTTAAAAACAAACAGAAGACTATGGTTATCATTCCTTCCCACTGCAAATATATCCTTTCATATCCATGAAAAACGGCAGCGAGCATTGAGGTTGCACTTGAAATACTTAATACCATTATGGTCCAGACAACAACAAACTGGAATGGATGTTCCATAGATCCTGGCAGGCAAACGCTGCCCCAAATTTAATGCTTTATTTTCTAGATGGTGCCAAGCTTGTGGGAGAGTGGGCCGGATGGTTGGGGAGTCAAAACTCAGAGCAGCAGTGATTTCAGAAGCATTTAATATTTTAATGACCAGTAGAGCCATATCCATGCTTGCCAGATGAATATAAACTCTGATGAAATTATACATGAGTTCCCAAATGTTCCCTCCCTCTTGAAAACTTGACAAGGTTGTGCAGCTTTTTTTTTTTTTTTTAATATTTCAGTTCAATAATGAATCTGAGCTTGCTTCCTTGATCATTCATTGCACATTTATTTTACTACACATTAATTTTGGTGATAGACAAGCTTTTAAAACTACTTCTTTTGAGAATTTCTACTTCAGATCTCTTACCAAAATTGAATTATTATCAAATGGCTTTTACAGGTCACAAATCAAGATTTCATTCATATATATAAACAACGTTTTAATGTACAGCTGCACTTGAAATATCTGAATCTTTATACATAAAGATTTGAGAAGAGCTCATTTAGCACAGCCTTTCTAAGCATAGTTTTTAAAAAGCTAGTCAGAATAGCAAATAAACTACTGATCATAAATTACTTTTAAAATTACTAATAGGAAAGATTGATTTTTTTTTTTTTTTTTGCCATTGATGCAAACAGGGGAAGAAACTAATTCAGAGGCAAATCTATTGTGTTAGCATGTCTAAACAGAGTGGATGTCCCGACCATCCAAAAAAATACACACATTAAGTTGCTTTCCAGCCCAGGCTATTCTTAGCATCCTTTAGCTCTCTGTTGATTAAGGGCCACATTTTCAGAGGGCTTTACTGGTAGCTCAGCTGGTAAAGAATCTGTCTGAAATGCAGGAGACTCCAGTTCGATTCCTGGGTCAGAAAAATTCCCTGGAGAAGGGATAAGCTGCCCATTCCAGAATTCATGGGCTTCCCTGGTGACTCAGAAGGTAAAGAATCCACCTGCAATGTGGGAGACCTGGGCTCAATCCCTGGGTTGGGAAGATCCCCTGGAGGAGGGCATGGCGAGAATCCCCATGGGTAGAAGAGCCTGGCAGGCTACAGTCATTGGGTTTCGACAAGTCAGATACGACTGAATGATTATGCATACACTTTCCAGAGAGAAGCAAGAACACAGGATCCTGGGAAAGAGGACAGACTCTCAGTCTTGTTGAGTTGTTCAGAATTTCCCTGGTTATGGGAGGATGGAAAAAAATTATTAGAGTATTAGGGAACTTGGAAAATTTTCTCTTTTGGAGAATCATAGTCCTATCTTCAGATGCTTTATCCCAGAGGGAAAAGGATGATTTAAAAAAAAAATCTAATGCCAGGATCATAGATATATAGGTAAAAATAGGCTTGGCTCAGCAATGAGTGATATGAGTGTAAAACCATCTTTGTATTCCTGCTTTTCTCCTGTTCAACCATCTCATTAACTCTTCCTTTTCTGGTTCTTCTTTCTTTCTTATTTCAACCTCCTCCCCTTTCTTCCCCCGAGATCTCTTCCTCTGCTCCTTTTTCCTGTTTCCTTCCCTCCCTCATTCCTTTTCTGTTCCAACTCCAGTCACACCAGCTTCCTTAATGCTTTCCTCCTCTTGTAATGTTTCAGCACAAACAACCAAGCATAATCTGGGAAACTGGTCCGGGGGAGTTTTGTGGGATTTCGAGCTAAGGGTATATAAGAAGGATTTTATGATGTAGATACTGTAAAAGGTTTAAAGTGGTAAAATATTCAGACTTTCTATAGTTAAGGTCTTTAGACTAGAGTATATAAAAAGGGTACAGATTAAATTAAATGTGCCTTAGTGCTGCTAACTAATTAAACTAATCATGAACACTCATGATTTGCCTTATCATTTTTACATTAAGAAAATTTCTCAAATGGAGGATAATTGCAGCCAAAGCCTACTTTTAACCATGCTTTTCTGTTCTGATGCATTACTGATTTCTTTTGTATTATAATTGTTGTTTTCATCAGAGTGCATTTTGTTTCTTTTTCAGTATTCAAGTAGGGGATGCAACATGCAAAGTGGGAAGTGTGCCTTAATGAACCAGTTATTGAAATGAGTTTGATATTTCTAGTCCAAATGATTGCAGTTTTATTATCTGTGTGGTAAAAGAAAATTCCAGAACACTTGGTACTACCATTTAACAGAAAACATATCTTTTGAAAATTAGAACTTTCTCTCGTTCTCTTCAACTGAGAATTTCAAATGTACTTATACTGAGCTATGAATGATTACTGATGTACTAATTATTTGTGATGACTGTTAAATCACAAAAATCATATAATATTGCCATTTTTATCTTGAATAATAGTGGGTTAAATGCATTATGATTGACGGTCTTGAATCTGAATGAACGGAGAAAATTAGTAACTATTAATTAGCACAGATTAATAAACTACAATTATACCTTCTATGAATGTCCAAAGTTAAAAAATTATAGCACTAAGTATGAATGAGTATGCATAATACAATTGCATGTTTTAATTCACAGCCATCTTCAGACTTGAAAGATAAAAGAAGAATAAGAAAGAAAGCAAATTTAACACTTATAATGCCAGATACACCTAGAGGAAGTATAAGTATTTGATTTATGTAACACAAGCACAATTTCCAAACCCTCTTAGAAGCAGGAGATTGTTGTTAACCAATAGAAAGCAAGTAAAGTCACTCAGTTGTGTCTGACTCTTTGCAACCTCATGGACTGTAGCCTGCCAGGCTCCTCCATCCATGGGATTTTTCAGATAAGAATACTGGAGTGGATTGCCATTTCCTTCTCGGGGGGATCTTCCTGACCCAGGGTTCGAACCAGGGTCTCCGGCCCTGCAGCACACTCTTTACCATCTGAGCCACCAGGGAAGCCCAAAGATAACATGTAAATTAATATTATGTACCTAACTTTGGGCTTAAACAAATAAGTCCAATAATTGGTCCAAAATGGAACAATAAGTGGTTTGTTATAATACCAAAACACCAAACTATTGTTATCAATAGAGTTGAAGGACTTTCCCCATATCAGCACTTAATGTTTAAACTTAAGTAAAGGATGACAGGTTATGAATATTTTGCTTCTAAAAAACCTACCATGGATAGTAATTTTTGTCAAAACTCAAAAGGACAGAATTTTAAAATATGTGATCCAGTTGTTCAATGTTGGAACTATAATATTAAAATGAAAGAAGTTTATAGAATGCTGTGGAAAACTCAGCAGTGGCCACAGGACTGGAAAAGGTCAGTTTTCATTCCAATCCCAAAGAAAGGCAATGCCAAAGAATGCTCAAACTCTGCAAAATTGCACTCATCTCACATGCTAGTAAAGTAATGCTCAAAATTCTCCAAGCCAGGCTTCAGCAATACATGAACCGTGAACTTCGTGATGTTCAAGCAGGTTTTAGAAAAGGCAGAGGAACCAGAGATCAAATTGCCAACATCTGCTGGATCATCAAAAAAGCAAGAGAGTTCCAGAAAAATATCTGCTTTATTGACTATGCCAAAGCCTTTGACTGCGTGGATCACAATAAACTATGGAAAATTCTTCAAGAGAAGGGAATACCAGACCACCTGATCTGCCTCTTGAGAAATCTGTATGCAGGTCAGGAAGCAACAGTTAGAACTGGACATGGAACAACAGAATGGTTCCAAATAGGAAAAGGAATACATCAAGGCTGTATATTGTCACCCTGCTTATTTAACTTCTATGCAGAGTACATCATGAGAAACGCTGGACTGGAAGAAACACAAGCTGGAATCAAGATTGCCGGGAGAAATATCAATAACCTCAGATATGCAGATGACACCACCCTTATGGCAGAAAGTGAAGAGGAACTAAAAAGCCTCTTGATGAAAGTGAAAGAGGAGAGTGAAAAAGTTGGCTTAAAGCTCAACATTCAGAAAACAAAGATCATGGCATCTAGTCCCATCACTTCATGGGAAATAGATGGGGAAACAGTGGAAACAGTGTCAGACTTTATTTTTCTGGGCTCCAAAATCACTGCAGATGGTGACTGCAGCCATGAAATTAAAAGACGCTTAGTCCTTGGAAGGAAAGTTATGACCAACCTAGATAGCATATTCAAAAGAAGAGACATTACTTTGCCAACAAAGGTCCGTCTAGTCAAGGCTATGGTTTTTCCAATGGTCATATATGATGTGAGAGTTGGACTGTGAAGAAGGCCGAGCGCTTTTTTGAACTGTGGTGTTGAAGACTCTTCTTTTTTTTTTTTTTTCGATTTGTCTTTTTCTTTCTGAAAAAAGTCTACAGAAAAAAAAAGGTTTCCCCTCCCTCATCAACAAAAGCCCACCCCCTCTTATCAGTTGTGATTTACAAGGCTTAGATGTAAATTCAAAATACAATTAACAATAATTTTGAAGCATACCTTAACAACAAACTTTTCCTACGCTAAAAAAGAAAAGAATAAACCAAACAATCTTGCTTATATACAGCCGAAAAAAGAATCTTACTTGATAATACAAAAGCTACCACCAGAAGAAATCCCTTCAGGATCATTAAGCCATGTCCTTTGCTCTGAAGCTCCTATAGTAGTATTAAGTTTTATTAAATCACCTGAAAAATATTCCAAGAGAGAACCACACACTACTATATCCGAACTTTACCATTTAAAAAAAATTCCCCAAGTTTTTATCTAAGTCAGCGCAGAGGGCCAGACCAACCCCCAGTCATTTTCCTTTCCCAAGCCCTACTCTTTTAAATCCAGTGAATCTTCATCAACTTTCCCATCTGTTAAATTCAAAAATTGGGGCAAAACAGAACCAGAGGATTTCGAGTTACTTGCCAACTTGGAAGTTGAGATTTCTTTAGTTTTTCCACCTTAAGTATTTAAGTTCTCTGGCATGAGTTTATCTGTAATCAAAAACTAAACAATTACCTAAACCCACGCCCCCCCCATCCCAATCATCACAAGCCACTGCCAACTATAAATCGCCAAAATTTGCCCCTCCCCTTTAATAAAGGTATCTTAAAAGTCGTTATTTGAAAACTTAACTTCAACATTTGGCGTAGTCAAGCTCTTCTGAAGTTCTCCTGAGATGACTGAATATGAACCAAAGCTGCACTGGGCTGTACATTTCAGCTTCACTGGGAATACTCTTCCAAGGAAAAAAGCTGCTCCAATCCCTGAAGGTGTTGGTGCCAAACAGCGTAGCAGTACAATCCTTCTCTAACTCAGTTTGTCAATAGTACTATAGAATCTGTGGAAAATCTTAGAAAAAAAAAGTTTCTCCCCCACCCTCTTCCCTGTTCACACCACCCCCAAAATATTTAAGTAAAAATAACCAGTTACGTACTTTATAAAAATATTTAATAAAGGGGTGGGGAAAAAAAGAATAAACTACCAGCCATTACTCCAATGGACAGCTGCGCCACAGACCTCAAAGTGAAAGCTGCTTGTGCTAGAGTTTCTATAACTGTAAACCTGCAGTGTTCTGATTATCCTGATATTGGATTTTCTTTTCGCCTGTTACCTCGAGTCATTTGCCTTTGGAATTCTAGACAGACCTAAAGGGAAAAGAACTCAAAACATAGTTTGCTCCCCCCCAAAAAAAACTCCCCCCGCCCAGAATTATACACCGAAGCTACATATTTAGAAGACTTTTAAAATACAGGGTGAGGAAAGAAAGGTAGGCCCTCTACTCACAAAACTGAAATGCTTCATTACCCCCAAACTGAATATAAAATCTGTTTACAAAGCTTGCTGAAGTTGTCTCACAGTTGTTCTACCAAATTCAGGATATCCCTCATATTGGTTAAAAACAAGAACACGTGCCACCTACCATTCCTCCGGGCCTTGAAGTCTGCCCTCAAAAGCTCCAGACAAGATGCATGAGAAAATAGGCCTGAAAAAGAGAAACCTACGACACCCGAAAACCGGCCTACATCCCCGTAATAAAATCCCCTTTATGCTTAAGTACACAACTCCCCCATTACTATTAGGAAAATTTAATAAGAGATATTACCATACTGAGTTACAGGAGAAAAAAAACCCACGATAGTGCCGACTTCACGGATTTTTACCACACCACTGGCTCTCCCTGCGGGGCTCGTACACTGGGCTGCTGCTCTAGGATCCTCTATGTATCCTCCACTCCGCCTGCTCGCCGCCTCCGCGTGGTTGCCAAGCCAAGCCGCACGCTAGCTTCACCACACCGCACTGGCTTCCTCCTTCCTGGAATCCTCTCCTAGCTTCACCTCCAAATCGTTAGGACTCGCTCCTTCTTCCTAGCTTCCTTCACCAAGTCGCACTGGTTCCCGGGCTTCTCTTTCCTATCTTCACGAACTGCCGCTGGCTCCTCAGTCCTAGTTTTCACCAACACTGACTCCGAATCCTGTCTGCCCCTCCTGCCTTCCTAGCTTCACTGAATCCACTTCTGCGTAGCACCTGCGTCAGCTGTTATTTAGCGCCTAGTCCTCAGGATTTAAACATTCATCTTAGCTCAAAGTCCAATAACTCGATGGTTATTCTTGCTCTTCAATTTAATTCACTTATAAAGTCCTTTACATTTTCCAAAGGAAACTACGCTACCGCATTTAAGCCTTTCAGATTTTTAACTCTTCCAAATACATTCTTAACTTTTAAGTTACTTCAGTCCCCTTCAGTAACTTTTTGCTGAGATTTTAAACTGACTCTCCTAGTTTCCGGATTTTCTTCTAAGTTGGTCCTGGTCTACAGCAGTTTTAAAAAAACCCTCATCTTCTGAGATCTAACTTTTGCACCACCAGAAATAAGTTGATGGGCTTTTACAATAAATTCTTATTGGCTATAAAAATTTCCTTAGTTTTTGTTCCTGTAATTTATCCAACATTATTGATTTTGAACTATCTAAATTTTTGGACGTCTATCTTGTATGTTTGCGTCCAATAGCTTTCTTTTCATTCTATCTTAAGCACTCGCCCGTATTTTCAATTTTCTCCTAGATTTGTCTTTTTTTCTGCCTACTTACTAGGCTCAGGTTTTCTGTCTTCTAAAATGTGTATCTCTATCTTCTCTAGTTTTTTCTTCACCTTCCTGTACTTCTGTCTTCCGAATTTTCCACTTCAAACTTCCAATTTTCTTTCCTACCATTCCTAATATTTCCGTCAACTTCAGCCAAACAAAGCCTTAATATCAAGCAGGCTTCAAATGACGCCATTTTTACTGCGCCGTGAATTTGAAGGCATTATTTCTGAAACCACCTTCAGTTAAATCTTAAGATGGCCTTTATAGTATTTTAATCATCTACAACTCAACCTTTTAAAACGTTTAGGTTCGATTTACGTAACCCAACGTTTTAATGTTAAGGTAAAAGGTTGCCCTTCAAGTTAAGGCTTAAAAAAAAAAAATCCAGACTTTGCAGTCCTAGCTCATCAATTCTCTTAAATTTTTCACTCCATGAAAAAATTTCAGCTCTTAACCTCCATCAGGTTCTAAAATTATCTTTTTTCTTCCCTCTTCCTTTCTCCAACTACTCTTTAAGTCTTCATATTTTCCCTAAAATTTATCTAAGAACTTAATGCAAAGCAGTATCTCCGTATTCTCACTACTTATAATCCCTAAAGAAATACACTAATGCCTATCTTTTTTAATAGAAAAACTTATCTGCGGGCTCCTCAAGCAGCATCTCCACCCCTAAAGCCGTCTCTGCGCTCGCTGCCTCAATGCCTCTGGAGAAGACTCTTGAGAGTCCCTTGGACTGCAAGGAGATCCAACCAGTCCATTCTGAGGGAGATCAGCCCTGGGTGTTCTTTGGAAGGAATGATGCTAAAGCTGAAACTCCAATACTTTGACCACCTCATGTGAAGAGTTGACTCAATGGAAAAGACTCTGATGTTGGGAGGGATTGGGGACAGGAGGAGAAGGGGACAACAGAGGATGAGATAGCTGGATGGCATCACTGACTTGATGGACGTGAGTTCTGAGTGAACTCCGGGAGTTGGTGATGGACAGGGAGGCCTGGCGTGCTGCGATTCATGGGGTTGCAAAGAGTCAGACACGACTGAGCGACTGAACTGAGGGATGAAAAACTCTGTCTGTCCAGACAGAGAGCCATTAAACAGCCCTAGGTTTCCTGGCTCAGGAAAAATCTGGATGAGAACCTCATCTTGGGTTTCCTAGTGCCCTGGTCATTTCACTCACCCGATAGGCTTGAAGATTTGGAAATATTATAATCTGCAAGAAGCAAGTTTTCCTTCAAATATTTTCTCACAGACTTTTTTCAAAAGGTTAGTTCAGTAATACTTCTATGACTGGAGTTACTGATCTTCGAACTTTAATGACACAGAACATAAATGGGTAAAAGCACACACATGTACACACACACCTTATGCAAAAACAGATATCATGAAATCCTTACACTAAAGCTCATGTATTTTTCTAGACCCTTATTAGGGTGTATTTCTTCTTACTTTGAGTTCCATTCTGTCATCTTGCTTCTTCTGAATTTTTCTGCCCAGAGTAGAGTAGAAGATTCTTCCTTTGCTTCTGACAATAAAGAGAGCAAGATGCAGGTAAGAGCTATGTTGCAGGCTCACTGTGACTAAAATAACAAACAAACCAACAAAAACAGCCTGACAGTTAGAAGACGGTTTTGTCACAGATTCACTCAGGAGTGAAGCTAATAACTTGCTCATTTTTAAAAGCTATGAGAGCCACCCTGAAAAGAGACTTTAAAATATTCACTGTTAAACTGTTAAACTCAGGCAAGTTTAAGCAAACAAACACAAAGACACAAAAGCCATCAAATATTTACAGGTCAGTCTAGGAAAGAGCCAGGGACAGTGCCCCAGCTCTGGGGTTTGAGGTGTATGTCTGAATGGTCAAGGCAGACCCAGACTTGCTTCTTGCAGGTTTTAGTATCCAAGAAAGTCCAGCAATATGGGTGAGTAAATGTGTGCATGCATGTGCTTGGAGTGTGGTTAGAGTCATGGGGGGCTGATAGGGTTGGAGAGAGTTGAAGAACATCAAGAAAATTCCAAGTTGAGTAAGTCAGAGCACTGTAGTAGTTTAAAGGTCCATTCTCAAAGGGTCCTAGAAAAGTAAGAATGCAAATGAAATATAGGGAGCTAGATCTAGCTTCTTGAGAAAGAGATTAAGAATAGTATTAGGGCCTAGGCAAGAAGACAGGCTTTATGGGAGAATTTCTGATTCTAACTAAGAATTGAAATTGGAATGTCAGGTAGGGAAAGAAGGCAGGGGCCCATAGTTAGTTCTGGATCAAGTGTCAGGCCAATAGAGATAGGCCACAGCTAGGGTCAAAGGGAAGCTCAAAAGCTCTGGTAGCAAATAGACTTGGCCTTCCTTCCAGCTTGTTTTAGCACCAGAGTGGGGATCAGGAACTTAACAAGTAACTGCTAAGGAAGATAAGGGCTGGTGTCAAGATCTCTGATGAGGCAGAACAGAGGAATCCCTTCTTCGCTCTGCTCTTCTTCCCATCCTTCCATCTTTCCTTTCTATATTTTAAAAATTATTACTTTATCTATGATCCAGCAATCATACTCCTGGGTATATACCCAGAGAAAACCATAATCCCAAAAGATACACACACGGCAATGTTCATTGCAGTAGTATTTACAATAGCCAGGACATGGAAACAATGTAAGTGTCCAGCAAGGATAAAGAAGATGTGGCACATATATATAACAGAATATTACTCGGCCATAAAAAGGAATGAAATGGTACCATTTGCAGAGACATGGATGGACCTAGCGACTGTTATACAGAATGAAGACAGAAAGAGAAATACAAATATTGAATAATATCGTTTATATGTGGAATCTAGAAACAATGGTACAGATGGACCTATTTGCAAAGCAGAAATAGAGACTCAGGCCTAGAGAACAAATGAATGGATTCCAAGGAGGGGAAGGATGAGCGTGAGATGAATTGGGAGACTGGGATTGACATGTATATACAGCTGTGTATAAAGATAGCTAATGAGAACCTACTGTATAGCACAGGGATCCCTGTCTGGGGCTCTATAGTGACCTAAATGGGAAGGAAATCCAAAAAAGAGGGGATATATTTATGCATATGGTTGATTCACTTTGCTGTAGAACATAAAATAAAACAACATTGTAAAGCAACTTTATTCCAGTAAAATTGTTTTTTAAAAATTATTACCTTATCACAACAGTCTTTGGCCTAGTCCATTATAGTTTTGCTCCTACCCACCTCTTTTGTGCTATTATTGGCAATTTTTTACAATTGTATTCCTATATGTAATAGGACACATTTCATGGATATCATGTATTGTTTATACATATTTTGTTTATATATGATCTATTTATATGTATAAATATAAAATGTGTCATTGAGTCTAGAACACTTACCATTTCGTTATTTTTTACTGATATTATCTCCATGATGTGACACTGCCGTCATACCTTCCTGTGCTTCTCTAGTCATACTTCCTTTTGTGCTGTGAACATATTTATAATGGCTACTTTGACATCTTTTTTTGTTAGCCCCAACATCAGGTCAGTGTCACAGGCTGTTTCTGTTGTCTGCTTCTTCCCCCTGGTATATGAGTCACAATTTCCTGTTTCTTTTCAGGCCTCCACATTTTTTGTTGGAAACTAGGTATTTTAGATAATTCACTGTAACAACTCTAGGTACTGGTCACTTCCTCCCACGTTGGGGCTTGTGACTGTTACTTGCTTGTTTGTTTGTTGAGCGACTGGCTGGATCTTTTATTTGAGAGAAGTCTATCTTCCTCCATGGTGTTAAGCCTCTCATATTGCTGCTCAGGGAGACACAGCTCTGGGTGCCCCCACCAGCCTGGCAGTGGGGCTCGTTGGGTTCTCTTCTACTCCGTTCTTGACACCACCAGCTGATAAACTCCACTAATTGCCTGTTGTTGCTTCACTTTCTTTCTTTCTTTTTTTTTTTTTTATGTGGACCATTTTTTTAAAGTCTTAATTGAATTTGTTATAAAACTGCTTTGGGGGTTTTATAACAAACCCCTGTTTTATGTTTTGGCTTTTTGGCCATGAAGCATGTGGGATCTTAGCGCTCTAAACAGGGTTGGAACCTGCAAGCCCTGTAATGGGAGGCGAAGTCTTAACCACTGGACCACTGTAGAAGTCCTCACTGTTTCTTATATGGTTTTCAATAATGCTGCCAGGCATATGCAGGTTTCCCAGGTGGCTAGTGGTAAAGAACCTACCTGCCAACGTAGGAGACCTAAGAAATGCTGGTTCGCTCCCTGGGTCAAGAAGATCCCCTGGAGGAGGGCATGGCAACTCATTCCAGTATTTTTGCTTGAAGAATCCCAGGATGAGATGGTTGTATGGCATCATTGAGTCAATGGACATGAGCTTGAGCAAACTCTGGGAGATAGTGAAGGACAGGGATGCCTGGCGTGCTGCAGTCCCTGGAGTTGCAAAGAGCTGGATACGACTGAGCAACTAAAGAACAACAACAACCAGGAATATATTCCTCTACAACCTAATCCAATCAAAATGTGGCTTCTTGGAAGGATGTTTCCAGGGTCAGGGTTTGCTTTTTTTTTCTGATTCCAGAATGACTCCTCCCAGCTATCTTAATTCCATGTTCTCTTCTGAAAGCTATCTACCTGCTACATGGGCTGTGAATCTCTTGCTGATTGCCTTGCACCAGAATGTCCCTTAGGAAGAAAACTGTCTGAAAGCTGAGATCTCTAGAGCATAGTTTGACAGAAGACTGCTGTTTTTCAGGTCCTGTCTGACTCTTCAGGACCCCATGAACAGAAGCACACCAGGCTTCCCTGTCTCTCCCCATCTCCTGAAGTTTGCACCAATTCTTCAGCATTCTGCCTTCTTTAAATGGCCCAGTTCTTAAAACCATATGTGACAGAAGACAATAAAATAAAAAAGATAGCTATGTCATTTGCATGAGAAGTGACCAGGAATTTGGGGTTGGAATGTAAACAGTGGGAGAACAGTACAGAGAAGGTGGGGTCAGTCAACACGGAAACTCCAGGTAAAGACAACTAGGAAAAAATGAGCAGTGCCAGAATAGCACAAGATTTCTAATATTTGTTTTTGCCATCTATGTGATGCTGCTGCAGAAGTCCTCTCAGATTCTTTGGGATTTCAGTCAAAGACAGCTACGAACAGACGGTTGTGCTAGTGATATTTTGAGGGGGAAAGGCTCTTTTGCTGAAGATTATTGCCCTTTAGTGAAGTGAAGTCGCTCAGTCGTGTCCGACTCTTTGCTACCCCGTGGACTGTAGCCCACCAGGCTCCTCCATCCATGGGATTCTCCAGGCAAGAATACTGGGGTGAGTTGCCATTTCCTTCTCCAGGGGATCTTCCTGACCCAGGGATGGAACCCAGGTCTCCCATATTGCTGGCAGATGTTTTAACCTTATTGTCCTTTAGAGAAGACAAAAGCACGCACAGGATGAGAAGATGACCTTCAGAACCTTCTAGAAGGTGACCTTCTATATACAGAACTCTGGAAGGACTGTTTCTCCTTCTTCTCACATCCCAAGAATCTCCCAGTTCAGTTCAGTCACTCAGTTGTGTCTGACTCTTTGCCACCCCATGAATCACAGCACGCTGGGCCTCCCTGTCCATCACCAACTCCTGAAGTCCACTCAAACTCATGTCCATCAAGTCGGTGATGCCATCCAGCCATCTCATCCTCTGTCGTCCCCTTTTTCTCCTGCCCCCAATCCCTCCCAGCATCAAGGTCTTTTCCAATGAGTCAACTCTTCGCCTGAGGTGGTCAAATTATTGGAGTTTTAGCTTTAGCATCAGTCCTTCCAAAGAACACCCAGGACTGATCTCCTTCAGAATGGACTGGTTGGATCTCCTTGCAGTCCAAGGGACTCTCAAGAGTCTTCTCCAACATCACAGTTCAAAAGCATCAATTCTTCAGTGATCAGCTTTCTTCACAGTCCAACTCTCACATCATACATGACCACTGGAAAAACCATAGCCTTGACAAGATGAATATTTGTTGGCAAACTCATGTCTCTGCCTTTGAATATGCTATCTAGGCTGGTCATAACTTTCCTTCCAAGGAGTAAGCATCTTTTAATTTCCTGGCTGCAATCAACATCTGCAGTGATTTTGGAGCCCAGAAAAATAAAGTCTGACACTGTTTCCACTGTATCCGCATCTATTTCCCATGAAGTGATGGGACCAGATGCCATGATCTTCGTTTTGTGAATGTTGAGCTTTAATCCAACTTTTTATTCTCTTCTTTCACTTTCATCAAGAGGCTTTTTAGTTCCTCTTCATTTTCTGCCATAAGGGTGGTGTCATCTGCATATCTGAGGTTATTGATATTTCTCCCGGCAGTCTTGATTCCAGCTTGTGCTTCTTCCAGCCCAGTGTTTCTCATGATGTACTCTGCATAGAAGTTAAATAAGCAGGGTGACAATATACAGCCTTGACGTATTCCTTTTCCTATTTGGAACCATTCTGTTGTTCCATGTCCAGTTCTAACTGTTGCTTCCTGACCTGCATATAGGTTTCTCAAGAGGCAGATCAGGTGGTCTGGTATTCCCATCTCTTTCAGAATTTTTCACAGTTTATTGTGATCCACACAGTCAAAGGCTTTGGCATAGTCAATAAAGCAGAAATAGATGTTTTTCTGGAATTCTCTTGCTTTTTCGATGATCCAGCGGATGTTGGCAATTTGATCTCTGATTCCTCTGCCTTTTCTAAAACCAGCTTGAACATCTGGAAGTTCACGGTTCACGTACTGCTGAATCCTGGCTTGGAGAATTTTGAGAACTACTTTACTAGCGTGTGAGATGCATGCAATTGTGCAGTAGTTTGAGCATTCTTTGGCATTGCCTTTCTTTGGGATTGGAATGGAAACTGATCTTTTCCAGTCCTGTGGCAACTGCTGAGTTTTCCAAATTTGCTGGCATATTGAGTGTAGCACTTTCACAGCATCATCCTTCAGGATTTGAAATAGCTCAACTGGAATTCCATCACCTCCACTAGCTTTGCTCATAGTGATGCTTTCTAAGGCCCACTTTATTTGGCATTCCAGGATGTCAGGCTCTAGGTGAGTGATCACATCATTGTGATTGTCTGGGTAGTTAAGATCTTTTTTGTACAGTTCTTCTGTGTATTCTTGCCACCTCTTTTTAATATCTTCTGCTTCTGTTAGGTCCATACCATTTCTGTCCTTTATTAAGCCCATCTTTGCATGAAATGTTCCCTTGGTATCTCTAATTTTCTTGGAGAGATCTCTAGTCTTTCCCATTCTGTTGTTTTCCTCTATTTCTTTGCATTGATCGCTGAGGAAGGCTTTCTTGTGTCTCCTTGCTATTCTTTGGAACTCTGCATTCAGATGCTTATATCTTTCCTTTTCTCCTTTGCTTTTTGCTTCTCTTCTTTTCACAGCTATTTGTAAGGCCTCCCCAGACAGCCATTTTGCAATCTCCCAAGAAATGGCAAAGGGAAAACAAGTTTACCCACTGCTTGCGGGAAAGAGGCTCAGCTTATTCTATTTAAACCTCAAAGGACAGTGTAACCCCAGCTAAATTTAGGCCCCTCACATATGAATAATACTGATGACCACTTTAGGAGGTAGGTATACAGATAAGGAAACTGAGGCTTATGGAGGTGAGGTCATTTGCTCATTATCACATTACCAGCAAGAGAGAAGCCAGCATTCTGATCCAGGTCTGACTTTAAACCCCTGCTGTTGTTGGTTATGTTAATGCTTCTGATAACATGGAACCCTTCAGTGGCTGTCATTGCCTCTGAATAATGGGCCAACTCCTCAGCCCTTAATCCAGAAACCACAAGCTTTTCTAATCTTAACATTGTGACTCTTAAAAGTAGAAACTAGAGGAATTTCTCTGGGACTGTGGTTCTTGTGCTTGAATCATGTTTTTCTAGGAAACTGCATTCATCTCCGTGGACCAAGCTTACCTGATGGAGTCTTGGCAGAGAGGGGCTCTATCACCTTGACATACGTGCGGTGGAAGTGGGGGGTCCTCTTCCTGCCTTTGGGGAACATTTCCATGTTTTTGTTGCCCAACTCCTGTGTCACTGAATCTGTCTGTCTGCCAGGGCACCTGCCTGGGACCATTTGCTGAGCCTCTCTGATGCTGCCATCTGTCTTCCTGCTGAGATTTCCACTTCGCCCCCACCAACACATTCCCTTCATACTTGGTTCCGCTTGGCTGCCTGAATTCACATTGCCCTTTGATGGGTCTTCACTCCAGTTCCAGTCACACCCTAATTGATTGGTCTAGTTTTTAGGTTCTGGCCATCCCCGTCCGCTCCCATAACTGAACAAGGAGCTGTGAAACTCTGGATGGGCAACAAACGGGATCCATTCATGGGAGAGTTGGCAACACTGGCCTGAATACAGTGAGGGGTGTGGAGGAAGGATGATGAGAAATGATTTCTAGTGTTCTTAGTGTACATGGAAGTTGGGGATCATAAAAGAAAGAAAAGTGCAAGACGGAGTCACGTCCAACTCTCCATGACCCCATGGACTGTATAGCCTGCTAGGCTTCTCTGTCCACGGAATTCTCCAGGCAAGAATATTGGATTGGGTTCCCTTCTCCAGGGGATTTTCCCCACCCAGGAATAAAACCCAGGTCCCCTGCATTGCAGGTGGATTCTTTACCAACTGAGCTAACAGGGAAGCTTCAAGACAGAGAATAAACTTAAATAGCATAAGTTTTTGGTTGTTACAGTCTCATTTTCATGCCCCATCTAAGGAAAGTTAGTTAAATTAACATATTGATTAATTAAATTAAAATATTGATCAGCCTTGCAGCCCAAGCTGGCTGCTGCTACGTTTGAAGCCACTTTCTCTGAAGGGAGAACCAACTCATCTTCACACTGGCAGACTTACAAGGTTCCTTTCTATGACCCAGTGCTAAGGTGGCAGAGACTTATAAAACACCATCAATATAAAACTCGCAATAGAAAATACAGAATTTAATTCCTAGTAGTCATTCTGGAAAATATGTGTGAGTTTTCTAAAACAAACATATTATACCCTAAGTCTTTTTTTTTTTTCTTTCCAGCTTTAGTTAGTAACATTCCTGATAAAGCTAAGAAATATATTAATAGTAAAAACTCTTGTAATTTATTAAAACTACCTATATGAGTTATGTATGGATGACTTTTGTCCCTGACATGATATCTTTTTCTTTATTACTATGAATAGTAATCATTTGAGACTACTTTCTAAGAAAGAATACAAACGATACAAAGATAGTAAAACATAATGGCAATTGTTAGTTCTTGGCAATTAAAAAAAAGCAGTATCATCACTGAAATAAAGCAGGAATGCACTTTTCCCCCCCTTATTTTTCAGTCAATAATTCACACATTCATACCATGAAATATGAAATGAAAATTTATTACATCTCTAATTTGCCACACATGGTTATGGCTAATATATATGCACACAAATAATAACATAAAAATAGAAAGTCTAAATTTCAATGATAAAACTTTCATAAAGGCTGAATTATAATCACAAAACCACAATTCTTTTTGTTGCATAAAATAGTTTATATATGAAAGCTGAGGACATTCAAGAGTTTGGATTAGCTAACTGAAAATAATTTTAAAACTTAAATATTTGTATCTGGTGTAAATAAATAAATGTTTTATGAATGTACTGTTGGAGGAACCTAAATGTTTTAAAAAACAATAAGTGAATTGAAGGGGTAGCAGATGAAGACAGATGTCTAGTATTCATGATAAATATTTGTTTATCTTTCTTCTAGTTGTATTGTGGATGTGAAAAGAAACTGGTGTCACAAGATAATGGAATTATTCCTTAGGGATCTTTCTAAGAAAAATAGCGCTTGGCGCCTGTTTGTAAATGGAACCTACATTCCTTCCTTTTCTTTATAGCTTGTTTTAAAGAACTGTCAATTAAGACTTTTTACAAAGGGAAAGAATTCTTAAGTTCTGTAAGTTTGACCTTCTGAAGAGAAAGTAGGCTAATGATGTTACAAGTTCTTTGAGACTCAAAATTATGTTAGAACTTTTGGTATCTCCTGGCACAATTCTGAGTTTGTACTAACAATTAAATAAATATTTATTGAATAGGATTCGATTATTTGTACCAATGACAGCTGGTGAAATGAGTCCAAATCCTGAACTGTGTACAGAGGATGAGGTTTGGATAAACTTTGAGGAAATTCTTCTAGGAGTTTATACCAGGGTACTAATTTGGACCATTCTTTATCCAGTCATATGGTTTACAAAGGTAAATGTGGATACAGGATAGAAGCTGATGGCATGGGATGGAAATGATGTGATCTGAATTTTCTTAGGGTTCTTTGCGGTTGCCAGGATGTTCCTGCTTCAGGAACTAAGCATCTTTGCTGAGTAGGACCGCAGACATTTTTGGCTGAAAGCTGGGATTTCAGCAGTGAACAGGAGAAAAAATGGCAGCACCCATTTTTTTCTCCACCTTGCAGTTCAAAAATCTGATTATTTTCAGTTATCTACCCTCTTCCATTTGACCATGTGCTTCAGAGAATTGCCCCAGGCAGAGGAAAGGCATCTAGATTTCTTTAAACAAGTCAAGACCCATATCCTCACCAATAATCTGTGCATGCATCAGTATGTGATAGGGTTCTAGTTGATGAATCATAAGGAATAACCTGTTGCAAAACTTCTGGGAGAGGGCTCCTTGAGTATAAGGGAGCCCTTATAGGTGGGAATAGCTTATGCCCTCTGTAAAAGTAAAACCTGTACATAATGCCTGGATTTGCACAGTCATCTTGTAAGGCAATGGCAACCCACTCCAGTACTCTTGCCTGGAAAATCCCATGGACGGAGGAGCCTGGTGGGCCGCAGTCCATGGGGTCGCTAGGAGTCAGACATAACTGAGCGACTTCACTTTCACTTTTCACTTTCATGCATTGCAGAAGGAAATGGCAACTCACTCCAGTGTTCTTGCCTGGAGAATTCCAGGGATGGCGGAGCCTGGCGGGCTGCCATCTATGGGGTCGCACAGAGTCAGAGACGACTGAAGCGACTTAGCAGCAGCAGCAGCAGCAGCATGTGAGTATGAGAAGATGAAGCCCAAGAATGTTAGCTGACACACTGTGTGTATCAAAGAGTTCGGTGGTAAAAGAGTTGATTCCTTGATGTCATTGCTAATGTGATGGATGGTTATTTTTGGATTTGTGAAATAATATATTTATGTATATCCTTATTGTTGTGGCACTTTGAATTGAATATTTAGTTTGCATAGGATTGCCAGAATTATCAAATAAAGATGCAGGATGCACAGTTAAATTTAAATTTCAGATAGGCAATGAATACTTTTTTAGTATGTGTATGTCCAGTGTGATACTTGACCCATGTAATATTTGGGACATCTTTATGCCAAAATTTTTTTATTGTTGATCTGAAATGCAAATCCTGCATTTTATTTGTCAAGCTTATAGTTGAGCGAAGTCTACTTAATTCAGTGCTGAAAGGCTATTCTCGGGTCCAACTGAGTATACTCTTTCAGAAGTAAACAGTGAAAGTAGATTCTCCAGTCATAGTTTAAGTATACATATTTGAAACAGCTTCATATGCTCAAGAACTAATAAAATGTCTAGAATATTTTTCTTCTTGAGGATCATCAGTGAATTTCCACCCAAATTTGAAATAGTATTGTAATGAAGGGTAACACTAGGAAGAATCAGACCCATCTTAGAACCTCACTTTCTTTACTTACTACCTGTATGGCCCTGGGGAAATCAGCTCTCATAGTCTCAGTATCCAACTATGTCATTACGAGGCATTAATAAGATAGTTTATGAGAACACTTATTATGTCAGGCACCTGTGTGCATGTGTGTGTGTGCACGTGCACACTCAGTTGTGTCCGACTCTTTGTGACTCCATGGACTGTAGCTCACCAGGCTTCTCTGTCCATGGAGTTTTCCAGGTAAGAATACTGGAGTGGGTTTCCGTTTTCTGCTCCAGTGGATCTTTCTGACGCAGGGATCAAACTTGCATCTCTTGTGTCTCCCACACTGGCAGGTAGATTCTTTACCTTTGAGCCACCTGGGGAGAACATCAGACACATAATACTTCTCAAAACATATTAGATCTCTTTCCTGTATTAATTGTGAAGAACCATCCAAGGAATACTGTGAGGGTATTATACCAAGAAGCAATAGAAACTCACTCACCCTACCAAAATACCTATGCAGTTCCTTCCCTCTGCACAATCTGAGCAGAAAGAGCACAATAAGATATGGACAAATGAGTTGCCTTGTGGAGTGAAGAACTTGTATTACCTTACTGCTTAGCTAGTGAGTTTTGTTCCAGTTCTAGAAGCAACACAAGAGGTAACCAGGATGGCAGAATAGAAGGACATGTGCTCATTTTCTCCGTGAGAACTCCAAAATTGCAACTCACTGCTGAACAACCAGAAAAGGCAATGGCACCCCACTCCAGTACTCTTGCCTGGAGAATCCCATGGACAGAGGAGCCTGGAAGGCTATAGTCCATGGGGTCGCTAAGAGTCTGACACAACTGAGCAATTTCACTTTCACTTTTCATTTTTATGCATTGGAGAAGGAAATGGCAACCCACTCCAGTGTTCTTGCCTGGAGAATCCCAGGGACAGAAGAGCCATCTATGGGGTCGCCATCTATGGGGTCGCACAGAGTTGGACATGACTGCTGCTACTTAGCAGCAGCAGCAGCAGCTGAACAACCATCAATAGGAGAATGTTGGATCCCACCAAATAAAGGATATCCACATCCAAGGGCACAGGAGAAGCCCCAACAAAATGGTAGGAGGGGTGAAATCATGTTTAGAATCAAACCCCATACCCACCAGAGATGCTTAGAGGGCTCAAAAAAAAAAAAAAACATTGTGTGCACAAGGACCCATGTAGCATGTGGCAAAACCCTCTTGGAGGAGATCGCCATTAGCCCCACCATAGAGCTGCCAAGCAGATGACCCATAAACTGCAGAACAATTATACCAAAGAAATTCTCGCACTGTTAAGAAAATTCTAGGACTCAAGATAACTGCACCTGGTCCCATCATTTCATGCAAATAGATGGGAAAACAATGGAAACGGTGACAGACTTTATTTTCTTGGGCTCCAAAATCACTGCAGATGGTGACTGCAGCCGTGAAATTAAAAGACACTTGCTCCTTGGAAGAAAAGCTGTGACAAACCTAGATAGCATATTAAAAAGCAGAGACACTACTTTGCCAACAAAGGTTCATCTAGTCAAAGCTATGGTTTTTCCTGTAGTCATGGATGGATATGAGAATTGTATCATAAAGAAGTCTGAGTGCTGAAGAATTGACGCTTTTGGTTGTTGGAGGAGACTTTTGAGAGTCCCTTGAACTGCAAGGAGACCCAACCAGTCAATCCTAAAGGAAATCAGTTCTGAATATTCATTGGAAGGACTGATGTTGAAGCTCCAATACTTTGGCCACCTAATGCAAAGAACTGACTCATTGGAAAAGACCCCGATGCTGGGAAAGATTGAAGGCAGGAGGAGAAGGAGATGACGCCTCCGAGATGAGATGGTTTGATGGCATCATCAGTTCTATGGACATGAGTTTGAACAAGCTTTGGGAGTTGATGATGGACAGGGAAGCCTGGCGTGCTGCAGTCCATGGTGTCGCAAAGAGTTGGACATGACCGAGCAACTAAACTGAACTGAACTGAGCTAGGAACAACACACATATGATTGCTTGTAAATAGTGACTGCTATTGCTTTCCACACTGAAGAGTTTTGTCTTTTCTCGAAGGGCAGACAGTGAAACAGTTAGTCACTCATTTGTGTCTGACTCTTTGCAACCCCATAGACTGTGGCCCACCAGGTTCCTCTGTCCATGGAGTTCTCCAGGCAAGAATACTAGAGTGGGTGGCCCTTTCCTTTTCTAGGGGATCAAACTTGCGTCTCCTGCATTACAGGAGGATTCTTTGCCATCTGAGCTACCAGGGGGAAGTACAGGGACCCATCTTATCCTCAGTCTCTTCAGCATATGGCACTGTAAGTGCCATATGTACCTTCACTCAAAGGTACTGAGTGAAGCGTACGCAACCATTAAACTGGGTTCCTACTTCACAGGTGGGCAAGAAACAGATCATACCTCTTTATTCGTGTGTTATTCTATGTTCAAACCATCATGCCCACTGGGGATTTTTCTATTCTACCCTTGTAGCTATTCTCACGGAGAAAAATGTAGAGCTGACAGAATGACAGCTTCACAGCTGTCAAGTCTTACTGTGCTTCTATGATCCCAGAGAAGAGAATACTTGGAGTGGGAGGGCCTAGCAGCTGCCCTCAAGGAGTCGAATGACTGTCAGATGGGAGAAGGATTGCTTGTGCTGTGGATTCCAAAAGGCAGAATGAGAGTTGAGTGGTACCAGTTATAGGCAGGTATGGTCAGACTTAAGCTATTAAAACTAACCAGTTCTGCAATGCCTCAAATATGGTGAGGGCTCCTCTACTGAGATGTTGATCCATAGACTTGTATAAACCATTCTTCAGGAATATTAGAACAGGAATTGCAGCTCTGTCTTCTTCTTAATTTATAGAAATAATCCCAGGTATCATTTCATGGTGAGGGATTTGATCCAGCTGAACCTGAAGAAACTCCTTTGCTAGTTTTTAGGCATCTGTAGAGTGTTAGCTTCAGGGGTTTTCAAACTTTGCTACAGATTAAAATTACCTTGCAAACTTTGAAAAATCTGGATGACCAGGCCACATCTTCAGAGATTCCAAATTAATTAGTGTGGGTTATAGTCTGAGTATTTGGGTTTGTCCAAAACTACCTCAGTGGTTCTAATACACAGCGATTTTGAGACTCACTGAACTACTTAGAGCATATGATTCTGGATTTTAGCTTGGAATCTGATTCATTAGAGGTGTAACTTTTAAAGCTTCTCGTGGCTCTATATTCCTCATTTACTAAAAGCAGGTGGAGGTGAGGGTGGGATATGTACTTCTAAATCATCTTCCTCTAAAATTTTATTATTCTGGAGCCCTTTATAGGTTTAAGATATTTTTTTAAAAGATTTTATTTATTTTGTTTTTTGGCTGTGGTGGGTCTTCGTTTCTGCACTTAGGCTTTCTCCGGTTGAGGAGAAGGGGGGCTACTCTCTAGCTGTGGTGTGTGGGCTCCAGACAGCGGTCTCAGTAGTTATAGTGCTTAGGCTTAGTTGCTCTGGGGCATGTGGGATCTTAGTTCCAGAAGTGAAGTGAAGTGAAGTTGCTCAGTTATGTCCAACTCTTTGCAACTCAGTGGACTGTAGCCCACCATGCTCCTCTGTCCATGGGATTTTCCAGGCAAGAGTACTGGAGTGGGTTGCCATTTCCTTCTCCAGAGGATCTTCCCGACCCAGGGATCAAACCCAGGTCTCCTGCATCGTAAGCAACACGCTTTACCATCTGAGCCACCAGGGAAGTCCTTAGTTCCAGAACCAGAGATCAAACCCCTGTCCTCTGCATTGGCAGGCAGATTCTTAACAACTGGACCACCAGGGAAGCCCAGATTGATGAATCTGAAAGATACTTTTCCTGCTTTCTAGAAAGAGAAGAGTATCTCTGTTCAGGGACTTGGGAGTGACTGGCACTCTTTCCATCATTTTTAGTGGCAGTCATAGACTCCCCTCGTGGTGGGGATATTTCTGTCACTCAGAGGAATGCGTGGCATCAACAGCATTCAGATGGCGGGTGGTTCCAGGCCCTCTGCTTGGAACTTGTATACATCCCAATTTGAGCAGTAACTGAGGATCAAAGAGGGTTGCTTTGCTCCTCGCTGTGATTCCAGAAGATACTTTGTGGCCAGACTTAGCCTCATCTGATGGGTGACTGGACATTTTCTTGGTGTTTGGAGTGTATGGCTGTCTTTGTGCTCTTTGAAGCTTGCTGCCTTACACTCAGCTTAGCCACTTGCTTGCCAAGACTTTTCCTCCCATAACCCAGGACACTCAAATTCTCTTTGGGTCTTAATTTTACTTCTATCCAAATGACAATGTGTGTCTCTTCATTACCCTGGTCATGTAGCAATTGATGCTAGACAGGCAATGAGGGACGTAGGACTCCATTTTACTCCATGTCTACTCTGAAGAAAATTTAAGGAGGACTCCTATTATTAGGTTTCTTCAAAGATACTGCTTATATTTTTAGGTAATTCATATTTGTTAGTGAAACTTTATTTGCCACACAATGTGCACAGAAGTCATCAGAAATGTGAACTACAAAGCATAAAACATCAAAATTAGATAGTATTTTACATGTGAAATTTCTTAACTTTCAAAGGAGAAGGCACGTTTGGAAGTACAGTTTCCCCTAGTAAGATTTCCTAAATTTCTAGTTAAAAAAAAATTCAAAACCCATCACTACTGTACACAATTCAAGATAAACCACCCAGTTAAAACTCAATCTTATTGCGAGAAACCTTTGGAAAATTTGGGCTACTTGTGAAAGGGTTAAAGGCATTCTTCCTATTCCGGGTGTCAGACCTCCACATGCCTACCCTGGGGTGTAAGTAAATGCTCTGAGTGCATTATGCAAGTGGGAAAGAACTGTTTTCTTTCTTTTTTTTTTTTTTAAACTCAGGGAGGGCAACAAAGCAATAAGAAGGAGTAGAGGGCACCACCTTAGTGACAAATCACAGGAGGTGGCTCTCGAAAGGTTGTGAAAACTAGTTTCTCATTGCAGGAACTAAGCTGGGCCACTCCACCCCCCTTCTCAAACACAAATATTTTCATATAATAAAAGCCTGTTTCCCTATGGCTATAACCCAGCCTCCCCTCCTCCGACACCACCATTTTAAAGGGGCTTGCTGCGCGAACGTTTTCAAAGCGCCTAGGCTTTAGCTTTCTCTGGCCCGCGTAAAGGTGAGGCGTCCCTTCGAGGGGCTCGCGACTGGCTAGGGGACAAGAAACAGCCACTAGGCTCGCGGCCGGGCGGCCGGCGGCCCGAGCATGCGCCGAGAGTGCGTGCAGCTGGCCCTGGCCGCCGCCGCTGCCTCGTCCGGACTTGGCGTGGACTTGGGAGGGACAGCGGCGCTGGGAGGTGGCTTAGCAGAGACTTTCCAGCAACTGCTGCCCAGGACTTTTTTTTTTTTTCCTTTTTCCCAGGAGGCGGCGACGGCGGCGGGGGGGACGGGGGGAGAGGAAGAGAAGGCAGCGTCTCCAGTTTGAGCCAATGCAGCCCTGCGGCTGTCCGGGAGGAGCACCCCTGCCCCGATGAGCCCCCGCCGCGCTTCCCAGACTGTCCCCCGGCGGGATCGGGGCGCGGAGCCCAGCGCGGACGGTGAGTGGCCGCGCGTCTCTCGTCCTTCCTGCCCGCTGTCCCGCCAGCCCGCGGGCGCTGTGTGCTAAACTACTTAGAGGCTGGCTCCGGGGCTCCCAGCCGCCCGCGCTTCCCCGCGCGCCCTGCCGGGGGCGCGCGCCGGGGTGGTGGGGCCGCTGACCGCGCTGGGCTTTGTGCTCCTCCGGCGGCTGGGAGCGCGGGGTCGCGGCCGGGACCCGGGTCGGGGCCGGGGGAGGGGGGGACATGAATGACTAAGCCGGCGTCTGCACAGCTGCACCGGCCCTAATTCCCCTGCGCCCCTCCCCGCCCCCCGCCCCCGACTAATCCATCATTCCGGGGCCGAAACATCATTTCTCACATTCTCCCAGAGAAACCCTAGTCGCCGGGCGGAATCCCAGCTCAGCGCTGCGCCCCCTCCAGTGGCCCGTGTTCACACCGGAGCTGCGGGATGCGGAAGGGGCTGCGGAGGTGGGGGGCGCAGGAACTGTCCCAGTGAGAGGGGCACTCGCACCTTCGATGTCTCGGGCGGCATTTGTGACATCTCCGGGGGTGGTGGTGTGCTTTCCAACCTTCGGGACCGCTCGGAGCAGAGCTGTCCCAGAGGAGCGGTGTGGATTGAGGGAGATTTTAAAGAGCGTCTCATCAGAATGCAGAGGACACCGCCGCGTGTCTCCTGAGAACGCAAATGTAGTGCGCGCATTCATTCATCTAGGGAGACGATCTTTTCTCTTCCCCAGCAGGTGTTATCTGAAGCCAGTTTGGAACTTTGGGAAGTTTAGGTTACTATTATAACTTTAACAAGTGATTTGCCATGAAACGATGTCTAGAATGAGATAGGCTTCGGACCAGACCCTGGACCGGGCTGAGGGCTGACAGAGGAGAGATGGGCGGGGGTTGGGGAGCGCGGTGGTTAGGAGTCTCCTGTTCTCCCCCGCCCTCTGCAGATCGCTGCTGTTTAGCCCGTCGGGGTAGGATGTGTTGAAAGGATGGGGCTTCTCTCTCTTGGGGCTCACGATGGCGAGAGAAGATTCTGTGAAGTGCTTGCGCTGCCTGCTCTACGCGCTCAATCTGCTCTTCTGGGTAAGTCAAGCAGCCCACTTGCACCAACAGGTGGGGACGGCTGGACTCGGCTTCCTGCAGCCACCACATAAAGCGCCAAAGGGCATGGCTAAGCATTAATTAATTACATGCGATCACACCCTGTATTTTTCGCAGAAGTATATTTTGACCTTTAAATGCCTTTGATCTAGCTCAAGTTCCATTTGTAATTAGAAAAAAGAAATCCACCCCTGGATACTAGTGGCAGTAAAATTAGACTTGAAGTTAATCTAGGGATATAAATAAATGCACGTGCTTGTGCTTGTAGATAAGAAAATTTTGACATACTACTTAGGGAACTGCTTGTTTTCAGGAATTTCAGATAACCGTGCAAGCCATAAATTGTTTCCTTACGTCATCCTATAAAATTTGGTTGGAGCAAGAAGTCTTACTATTTTTTTTCGGTTGTAGGAATTCATACCCAGATATCCTATTAAGAGACTGCGTAGAGTTTTCTAGGAGATTCCTTATAGTCTGAAAAGGTGGTTTTCATGTAACTGTTTCTAAGTTGGCAAAGTTTTAAGGAATTTTGTGTATGCTTTTGGAAAATCCCATAACCATTTAAGGAAATAAAATACATAAAATTTAACAAGCTCATGGAAATCTTTATGCCTTTTGAGTTAGTGACTTTTTATGCTTTGCAGCCAGGCGTAAATGTTCATTAAGTGTTATTAATAATCACATTGTTATTTACAAAACTTATGAGGAAACTATAAAAATTAAAAGTGTTGATTTCAGAAGCTGTCATGCTTAAGCAGATACTTTTTTGTGTGTGCCAAATTTGTATTCTATTAGTAATTTATATTCAGAATGTTCTGTTGGAATTTTTAATGAGTAATGTGTTTATTTGGCTGACCTGCTGGGCTTGAGCAGCTTTTTTGCATTCGGTTATGACATATGGTCTCTAGAGGATGACATTTTGGTTGAACTTATGGATGGTTCCATTTTAAGGTGACAAATTAAGCCTTAATTCTGCAAGTAATCGGAAAGATATCAAAACAGGTAACGTTTTTTTTCTCAACATGAAAATTAAAGCATATTTGCCACCTGGAAATGTAAAATACCTAATTGATCTTATTGCAGTTTTTAATTCTAAAAATGTACATATTTAAGTGGGTCATTAAATTATCTGCTTACCTATAAAGTATTAAGATCTCTAACACTGTGTCTCTAAAATGTGCAATAACGGTTACTTCTGTTTACTAGTTTTTCACTTTTCTACTTTATGGTTTTTAATTACAGAATCATCACATTTTTATAACTAAAAGGGAATTTAAAGATGATCTGTTGAACTTCCTTACTTTGGGTATGAGAAAAATAAATGTAGGTTAGTGACTTGCCAAAGGTCAAATAGCCCATTGGTGACAGTGCCAGGAGCAGAACTTGGCTCTCTTGCCCCTAGACAGGGCCTTTACTTGGATGAGCACTGTGTTTGAACCTTGGAATTACTAGGGCGTTTTTTATTCAACAAAGAATAATTTTTTTGGCAATTTTCTCAATAATTTGTATCTTGTGTATGTGTTGGGGAGATTCAAATCATTTAACAAAAATATTGCCCTTCTGAGTAATGAAATTTAAAACACCTATTCCTTAAACTCCTCCACGGCTCTTTGTGTCCCCAAAGAATGTAGAATGTTATTTCTTTGTTGTTATCTGGTCCTTCAACACTCTCACTTTCCTTGTGCATGTTTTGATTTATTGAAATTGCTTCCCCCTTTCTCTAGCCCTTCTGTTCTCCAAATATCATCTCTCTGCCACCAGAATAATATGTGCTAATTGCCTAGTGTGCATACCTCAGTATTTTTCTTTATTTCATGAGAAAATATCTTTTCTCATACCTGTCCACATATACCCATTCAGGTACATATTTGCTATTTTTTATTAGGCTGTTTTTTTCTCATTTGGCTAGAGTTGCAGGAGTGGGATTGCTATGTGAGAGGATATGTAATGATGACAACCAAATAGCTGATATTTATGTAGTTCTTACTATGTTTGCCAGGCATATTTAGTGTCTCAGTTTCCTAGTCAGTGAAATAGGAATGGTAGTTCCTATATTTTAGAGTTGTTGGAAGGATTAGAGTTGATATACATAAAGTACTTGGACGGTGCTACTTAATAAGAGCCATCGATGTAGTAGCAGTAGCAATAATAGTTGTAGTACCTGCAGTTGTTACTACTACTACATAATGATGCTCCGTAATAGTTTACTGTAATAAGATTACCAGTTGAGTCAAAGGAATCATTGTATTAGTAATAGTCATTGTAGTAGTAATAGTAGTAACTGTTATTGTTATGATTAATACTACTACTGTTTCTACCACTCCTGCATTCCTTTGATCTAGTAATTCTGTCCTGGGAATCCATCTCCTAGAAATAAAAGTACCCATATACTCCATTATAGGTACACAACTATTTGCTGCCATCTTGTTGGTATTATGACACCTTTTGACTTCCACCAATCTGAAAAGTTTAAAATGTTATTTCACTGTTACTTTATTGTTTTTCCTCCTCCACTAGCAGTAAGCTTGAGCATCACTTTATATAAACAAATCATTTTATATAAATAGAGTTTTGTATGTTTTCAGTAGAATTTTTCTCTTGAATTATATATATATATATATGTATATATATATATATATATATATATATATATATATATTGTTCTTGTGTTCTCTTAAAGCACCTGCCTTTCTTATCTTGGTTAAGGTTTCTTTTTCCATATGGACTTTAAGATTGTTTTGTACAATTAAAAATATCTGTTGGGAGTTTTGTTGGAGCTGTATGAAACATATACACTAACTTTGGGAACATTGATGTCATTCTTTCAATGATAAAGCAATGTTTGCAGATCCTATATTTCTTTATTGAATGAGAAGCAGTTTTATTCCTTGTGCCGGGAACATTCCTGGACATCCTGAGGCTAATTTCTCATCTAATTCTCATAATAGCCATGAAAAATGGAAGTGGAGGGAGTAGTAAAGAGATGTTACTCAGAGAAGTTCATTCACTTGTTAGTAAGTTAGCAGAGCAGATTCAAAGTCTTTTTTTTTTTTTTTTTCTTTAAGCGCAGCAAAAGTTTTACTGTTGGGATTGGTGGTGAATTTATTTGCAGCAGAGAAGTAAACATCTTCAGTAGGAAGGGATTAGCTGTCCACCTGCTCATTCCAAGTCCTCCACAGCAGTGCTTCTCAACCTCCACGTGCCTACAAATCACCTGGGCATCTTATTAAAATGCAGATTCTGATATGGTACCTCTGGGGTTGGGCCTGAGAGCCTGCATTCCTAAAAGCCCCTCTGTGATGCCATTGCCTCTGGTCTGAGTGCCGAACTTGGAGGAGCAAGGCTTTAATCCTTGCTTTTAGTTCTTTTGAAATTAAAAGCAGAACAAACCAGTGTGGCATGAACTTGAGTTTATCATGAGGATAGAGAGAATGATTGTTCTGGTGTCTGGTTTTGTGGGATTGAGATAACTGCTGTTGTTACCTTTGGGATCAAAAGCTATATCCTTTTACTTTTCACATAGCATTTCTTGTTTTGGTCGCTAAGTTGTGCCCGACTTTTTGCGACCGTGTGGACTATAGCCCACCAGGTTCCTCTGTCCATGGGATCTCCCAGGCAAGAATACTGGAGTGGGTTGCCATTTCCTTCTCCAGAGGATCTTCCCAACTCAGGCATCAAACCCAAGTCTCCTGCATTGGCAGGCAGATTCTTTACTGCTGAGCCGCCAGGGAAGCAATAAACATAGACTAGCACTTAATGTAGACTTTTCCGCTATTCACTTCTACTATACTGATATCTTCTCCTCTTCTCTACCAAACAAGAATTTTAAGGAAAGAAAAATAAATTTATTTGGAAAAACACTGAGGACCTATACAATTTTGGTTTTGTGTTCCGGGAGTTGGATATCAAGCTGATTTGTTTCAGTAAAATTATATCTTGCATATTTAATTGTTAAGTGGGAGGTATAGATAGACCCGTCTAAGAGGAAGCAATTCACAGAGTATTCAGGATCACAATTGCACCACATTCATTCATTGCTATGTATCCGGTCACCTTGATTTACCATCTGTTGAGTGGCTCTTTTACTTAAAGAAGCATGAGACTGGTTCCGCTGTATTGGGGTGGGCAGAAAGATCTGGGCCCCTGAGGTTTGTCATGAGTTTTGTGGGTTTGTAATGGGGAAGAGCACATGAGACAGAGGGAATGTGAACAAACTGCCCGAAGAGCTCTTTTGAGACCATGATTCACGTTCTGGCCACGATGGAGCAAGGAAATGGGTTATTTTAACCTCAAATGTATCACACTTTTCCTTTCTAAATGACATATTATTTCATAAATGAAAGCTTTCCTCCATTTTAAAGACAAGTTCTGTGGCTTTATCGTATGAGTGTTTGCCATTCTTAGACGATAATTTTCTGCTATTGGAAATATGAATGCATATGTTCTTTTTGGAAATTCCTGAAATTGGTGAACACAACATTCCTCACAAGTTTGTTTATTATTTTCTATAAGTATAATATCCCATCTGTATTAAAGTCTCTTTTCTCACCAGCAGATAGGAGCCATTGTTACCATTACCAAAGATAGTAGCAAGAGAGAGGAACTACTCTTGGTGAAATATGAAAAAAAGCTTATAAAAGAAAGCCTAAAAAGTAGACAGGAAATCTGGTTCACACTTTTGGGATCCATACAAGCTAGATGAAAAAAACAGAAGGCTTTATGTTTGGCTTCTTTTTCTCCAGCTCTCTGTAGTGAATCTTAGGTGTTTGACCCATGAAGACCCTAAAGAGGTTCTTGGCAAGTGGGTGTTTGCATTCACACAGCATTTATATGGTCATATGAAAATACTACTTTTAAAATTGATGCCATCCCCCTCGCCATCCGCCCAGCTTTATACTATGAAAGGCATTCCAGTTTACTTTAACTCTTCCTAAGGAATAGTGGGGAGCCCTCCAAGAAATGTCAGTGCTTTTTAAAAATAAACATTAAATAAACTTTAGTCTCAGGGGCAAAGCTAATACAATTTTTTTTAATGCAGTTGGCTGAGCTGAGCAAAGACAGGCCACTGCATGCTTCTTAAGGAAGCGTTTCAAGGAGAAGGGCGTGGAGGTTTCTTTGGGGCACAGTCTTGCTGCCAACTGGACTCATAGGCCCCTCACTCATCATCTCCACTCAGAACAGTCACAGTTATGTCTCTGAAGAAACCATGGTGTAGAACAAGGCCATTCCCCTTTCTTTGACCTGCAGTGTCTATGGAGTAACCGGTTCACTTATTGTGGAAATCAGGCCAAGTTTGATAGTTAAGTTAAAGGGATCGTCTCTCTTGATAATGATGCCAGGATAACAGGGATTCAAAGCGGAGCCATCCTGGTCAGAGCAGGATGTATGGTCACCTGTCTGCAGGGCAACATGATCTATAGAAACTATTAGTCAGCACAGTTCCAAGGTGCTATTGATTTATTCAGGCCTAATTAGCAGATGTTCATGCTTAAATGATGCCCACAAGTAATCTCCGGAACTCATTTCAGCCATCATTTACAATGCCTACTCTTTCACAGCATTTACCAACAGTCTTATCTGTTTGCTCTTTTCTGCTGCTGCCCCCAGCGCTAGAAGGGAAGCTGGTTGAGGCGTGAACTGATTAAAAAGCAGAGGGGAGCAGGCCTGGAAACATGAAATGGGCATGTTCCTGGGAAGTCCTTGCCTTGGGCTACCAGCTTCCAAATTATCAAAAATTGATTTACCTTTACATTTTAATAAATAACAGTTAGAGTCTTTTTGTTTTTTAAGAAAAAAAGGGAATTTTAAGAGCACCTAGTTCAATTTCTTCATTTTCAACATGAGCGAACAGAGTTTCTAAAAGTTTGAATTACTTGTCCAAGTTCTCTGTAGAGACAGAAATGTAACTAAGTTCCTGGTCTCTATTCCCAATTCTGCTCTCTGCTAACAGATTTGACATAAAAAGAGAAGTTTAGGTAGGAGGCTTTAGACATCTGTCAGCCTGGAGCAGAAATGACTGGTGTTACTGTCACCTTATATGAGATTATATATTATGTGTGTCAGACAGCTGAAGGATGAAAATGGCTGTTTTTTGACTGTGACCTTACTATTTGGTGGAAACTATACATATACATTTCATAATAAATTCTGATTTAGAAAACCTGATTTTCATTTTTTACATGATTAGATTCAAGCAAAGCCAGAATGTATCAGCAACATAGCACATTTCATTTTTATAAATATTTGTTGAGAGCTCACATTTTCTAAATGTTTTTGCAAGACAGAAGGTGGCAAAGGACCTGCCAAGTAGTACATTAAATATATTTCTTTAGAGTAATATTTGTGAGGACTTTCCTGGCGGTCCAATGGTTAAGACTTTGCCTTCGATGTGCAGGGTGCAGGCTGGATCCTTGGTCAGGGAGCTAACTCCCACATGCATTGTGGCCAAAAAAAACAAAACAGAAAACAGAAGCAATATGGTAACAAATTCAATAAAGACTGTGAAAATTATTCACATTAAAAAATCTTAAAAAAGTAATATTCGTGTTATTTTCTAAATATTCCTTGAACTACAGGTAATATTTTTCTATATTGGAGAAGATGTAAGGAGCTATGAACCTTGCTACATGTGATAACTACAATGCACTAATTAGTCATCATGAATGGCAGTTGAAGAATTATTTTAAGTTGGAAAATTAGTGGACAATAGCATTATTAGTAAGGAGTCCTAAATTACTTGCATAATTTGTCCTTCTGGATTTAATAACATCAGGATTAGATACTGAGGTGACCGAATCTCATTTTAGCTTGGTTTCTTGCTATAATATATACTGTATTCATTGTTACCATTATTATTTTCTCAACCCTAGTGAGTAAAATCGTTCCAAGAATTGAACTGTTCTCATACACTTAACATGGCTGGAAATAATGTCAATAAAAAGCAGCTTCTTTTCAGAATTGCTTGCTTGCTATGAGATCAAGCTTGTGCTGGTATTATTTATTTTGCCTGATAACTCTATGCACAGTTGTGACACTTGGATAACTACAGTGATAGAAAGCAGTTGAGCCAAGTAGAATATGACGTTTGCAGTTTAAAGGACTTTTGAGAACACTTAAGCCAGCTTCTGACCTGATATATAAATCTTTGATCATGTAATGTGGCAAGCGTCTCTCTACTGGAAAACTTCCAGTGATAGAAAGCTCGGTTCTACTTAAAGCATCTCCTGATTTTGCTGAGCTTCTCCATTAGTTAGCTTATCTGACAAGTTGAAATCATCTTCCTTTAATTATGTTCTCATTCATTCATCTAACATGTAGCAGGTCTCACTACTGGGCCTGGTACTCTATTGTGAGAGGAAGCTAGAGGCAGTGGTCTGTGACCTCTAGTGGATGAGATGGGTGGGTAAGGCAACAGTAGATCAGTGCTCTGAAGTCTAGACAAGAACACTGACTCTGGGTAAGGAGGGAGCTGGGAGAAAAGCTTCATGTTTGAGCTGGTCTTTAAGGATAAGGTTGTTCTGCTCCTGAGATGGACAGGCTGGAGCAGAATTGCATTTTAGGCAGAGGAAACAACAGGGACAAAGACATAGGTTCAGGAGGTCTGCAGTGGTACATATCAGAGAAGCAGAAGCTGGACTTTGGTCATACGAGGACAGAATGTGTGTGGGAAGGAGCTGGCAGGAAATAAGTTGAAGGAAGAGGTCAAAGGGTAACTGGAGAGGGCCCCGTGTGTCTGCTGCAGAATTTAAACTTATTCTCTAGGAGAGAGCTGGAGGAAGTAGAAGTGAGCGATGGCAAGGAGCCATAAGGGGCAGCTATTAGAGGTTTATAAGCAGAAGAACTTGATTTGCATTTTATAAAGCTAACTGAAGGGTGAATTTGAGGTGAAATCCATGAACTGGAGAGTCCTATTGTAAGAGGATTATAATTGCCTGGCAAGAGGTTGAGGGCCTGGACTAGCCGGAAGTGGCAGGAAAGGGGGAGGAATTCACGAGGCGTGTTGCAGGAACAATCTGCAGGACTTGAAAGTAATGAGATGTAGACTGAGGAAGAGGGAGAGGTTCAGGCTGCCTGCCAAGGTGCCAGTGACTGTGATTGAAGCATTGATCATACCATTTACTGAGAAAGGAAGAACAGTGGGAGGGACATACAGGTTTCCAGAAGAATGAAGACGAGTTCAGTTTTAGAGATGTCAGAACCAAGAATGGCTGTGGAAGTTCAGTAGATGGTTCTATTTCAGTAGATGGTTCTAGTTAAGTAGATGGAAAAGTCTGCCTTTTTCCTCCATTTGTTAGACCTTCACATAGCGGAAGATTCCATTTTTGAACTGATTTAGGATGCTAAAGCTGAAACTCCAGTACTTTGGCCACCTCATGTGAAGAGTTGACTCATTGGAAAAGACTCCGATGCTGGGAGGGATTGGGGGCAGGAGGAGAAGGGGACGACAGAGGATGAGATGGCTGGATGGCATCACTGACTTGATGGATGTGAGTCTGAGTGAACTCCAGGAGTTGGTGATGGACAGGGAGGCCTGGCGTGCTGCGATTCATGGGTCGCAAAGAGTCGGACATGACTGAGTGACTGAACTGAACTGAACTGAGGAGTTGTCTCCTAAACTGAGAAAGATTAAGAGAAAGCCCTGAGGTCAAAAGTGGCTTGAGATAGTAATAGATAGTATGTAAAAGAATCCTGCTCTTTTTTCATCCCTGGAATCCTCTATGAAGTCGGACTTGCTATTATAATGTTTTATATGGGAGGAAACTGAAGCTTAGGAAAGGTTAAGTGACACACCCAAAGTCATGAAGATGGAAAGGAGCAGAGCTGAACTCAAATTCAAACCAAGACTTTTGGATTCAATGGCATCACATGGTCATTGTCATCACATGACGTACAAACAGTGACCTCTAGGACCCGTGATCTGGCCCCTGTCTGGCTTTTCATGCCTGCCCTGTGCCGGTCTCCCTTCCTTGAACATATCCTGCTGCCTTCCACTCTGGGACTCTTGCTGTTCTTTCTGACTGGAATGTTCTTTTCAGCCTCCCTTTCCCTAATGAACTTGATAATTATCCTTTAGATCTTAGCTGTCTGGAGAAGGCCCTTTGACCCCATGGACTAGGTCAGCCACCCTAAAATGAGTTTCTACAGTAACTCATATTATTCCTTCCTCTTACTTAATTACAGTTTACAGTTACACGTTTATGTCTCTCATGAGTTGACTAACATGTGAACTCTTCACTTAGTATAAAATTTCAACATAGATTTGAGAGGGTGCCTGCTATTGCCAATCAACATATCTCCAGTTCATTGCACGGTGCCTGACAGAGAGCAGCTGATCAATATATATTTTTTGAAAGAAAGAATCACTTCAGAACCATGCTTTTAACCATTCTACCATATTAGAAATGTTTTTGAATATGCTGTTTTTAGAAAAAACATTTTTGTTATGAATGGATGTTAGTCACTCAGTCATGCACGACTCTTTGCAACCACATGGACTGCAGCCCACCAGGCTCCTGTCCATGTGATTTTCCAGGCAAGGATACTGGAGTGGGTTGCCATTCCCTTCTCCAAGGAAGTTATGAATGGAAGTACTGTTTATATAATGACAGCCACTGATACTATATTATACAAAATGAAAAATCTGATAATTTATTGCTACTTCTCTTGAAAGTAAAAGTGTTAGTTGCTTAGTCATGTCCTATTCTTTGTGACCCCACGGACTGTGGTCTCTGTACATGGAATTCTCCAGGCAAGAATAATAGAGTGGGTATCCATTCCCTTCTCTAGGGGATTTTCCTGACCAGGGATCAAACCCAGGTCTCTTGAATTGTAGGCAGATTCCTTACTGTCTGAGCCACAAGCCCTAATAGCTGTCTTAGAGCTATGATAATTGAAAATTGGCTCAATAGACTGTGAGAAATTAAAACATGGAGAAATCAGTATCAGTTATTATTCTGAAGATGGTAGAAGAGAGGATTATTAATAACTGCCAAAGAATTAAGGTGAATAAATAAAATGGCACAATGGTAGAATTTCCTGACCTCCTTAAACATATAAGTTATTTGAACACCCACATATAGCCAAGTAGAGGAAGACCATTTAGCCTCAGATTTAATCAAATGGTTTATGGTCCCCTGCTAGCTCTGTGTGTTGTAATAGGTTCTGTGATTATTGAGGACTGGTAAAGCCAATAGATCAGAAGGTAACTGTCATTGAAAATGGCTTCTCTGGTAGCTCAGCTGGTAAAGAATCCACCTGTAATGCAGGAGACTTGGATTTGATCCCTGGGCTGGGAAGATCCCCTGGAGAAGGGAACGGCTACCCACTCCAGTATTCTGGCCTGGAGGATTTCATGGACAGTGGAGCCTGGCAGGCTACAGTCTATGAGGTTGCAAAGAGTCAGACACGACTAAGAGACTTTCACTTCATTTTACTTCACTTCAGGGTCAACAGATCAGAAGATAACTGTCATTGAAAACGTTGTGTGTTATACTTGAAGATCCCAAGTGACAGAGTACAGTTCTCCTCATGGTGGGCCAAGAGGGGAAGCATGGGGTCCATCACGAGGCAGGGAGAGAAGGGCACTGGGCAAGTACTTTTACTGGGGCTTCTTCAAGAAGGAACTGGCAAGGCAGGGTAAATAGGTTTCGGATTGGCTAATTTGAATACTTTCAGCAGCCTTTCTCCCTAGTTGTCTGGCACATGGACCTTGTGGTGATTTGGGCAGGTGTAGAGTGGCCTGGAATGAAAGAGCTCGATAAAGGAGTGGTTGGGAGTGTGCACTCTGGATTGGTTGGTTTGTATTTAAAAATGAAAGCTATGTCCCTTGGAGAAGGACTCCTCCTAAGGTCAGGTAGAAGGTGGCCAAGGCAAGGTGACTCAGGCATATTATCGGTTTGTCCAGACCAAGATGTGTCCAGCATGAGCATGTAGAACAGATGTTAAAGCATCAAGTTTGCAGGAGCTATAAGCACAGTTAATACACTGTGACAGAGCCCCTGGGGAACTTTTATTAGGTTTACAATCTGTTCTTCACTCCCAACAGGGATGAGGGTGGTAATGTGTGTGTGTTCACAAGTGGGCCTGTATGTGCTCAGTCACTCAGTCATGTCCCACTCATTGTGACAGCCTGGACTATAGCCTGCCAGGCTCCTCCAGACAAGAATACTCGAGTGGGTTGCCATTTCCTACTCCAGGGGATCTTCCCAATGCAGGGCTTGCACCCGAGTCTCTTGTGTCTCCTGCATTGGCATGTGGATTCTTTACCACTGAGCCACCTGGGAAACCCATACAAGGCATTTTTGAGGATGGTAATAACTGGCCTCATTCTCCTCTGAGCTGTGGTCCAGAGGTTCTTAACCTGTTTTAGGCCATTGAGCCCTGAGCCTTCATTCAGCAAAGAATGTTGTTCGGATGCTCAGACTGAGCCTGGGCATTACAGACAGATGATCCTCGTGCTACTCCCTGCTCCCCACCCCTTTTGAAAAAGAAACCCTCCATGCTATTGAAGCTCCTCCCGTTTGTGGAGCATAATGCTTCTTTCTGCATTTGGAAGGTAGTTAGTGACTAACTCTGAAGCTTCAGAGATGAAGGCCTGGATTTGAATCCAGCTCTACCATTCAGAATCTGCAAGACCTTGAACAGGTTTTCATGTCACATTTTACACTGTAATTATCTAGAAGCTCCACAGAGGCTGGGATCTTGCTACTTTTATACATTTTTTGGGTCTGAGACTCTGATACAGAGAATACAAGGCAGATGGTTGGTGCTAGGTAAATGAAGTAGTTCCCCTTACCCTCGGTTTCATTTTCTGTAGTTTCAGTCAGACATGGTCAACTGTGGTCCTAAAATATTAGATGGAAAATTCCAGAAATCAACAATTCATAAGTTTTATGTGGTCCTGAGAAGCAGGATGAAACCTCCCACTGTCAGGTCTAGGATGTGGCTCATCCCTTTGTCCACGTAGCCGTGCTGCATTTGCTACTCGCCCATTAGTACATACAGGATTTGAGACACTCTGTGGTTTCAGGCACCCACTGGATTTCTTAGAAGATATCCTCTTTGGATAAGGGGGGAATCTACTATATTTGCAGCTAAATGAAGACAACATAAGGTTACCAGTTGATTTTCCAGGCAGGTGACTATGTTTCACTGAACAAGAGGTCACAGAGCTCCAGGTGTCATGCTTACCTGGGAGCCTTTATTGAGAAAGCATGTTTTATGGCCACTCTTTGAGTCAGTAAAGACTCATTCCTGTCTTGTATGTTCATTATTTCAGCATTTAAAGAAAACTTCTAACATAATGGTACTTAATGTTCATTAAGATGCCAGAAACTATTAAAAATCAAATTAAGCTGAAATTCACTGTATTGCACTTAAGGTAAGGCACATTTGAGAAAATTTTCTGAAAGACCTTTAGAACTTAGGCTTAACCTTCAGCTCTTAGAAAAACCTCCCAGGAAGACTCATTTTGAACATATTCTAGATAGTAGCTGTTTAATTTTGTTTTTTTTAATTATGGACAATTTAAAACACACAGAAGTAGAGAGCACAGTATAATT
Source organism: Bos javanicus (assembly GCF_032452875.1). NCBI lineage: Eukaryota > Metazoa > Chordata > Mammalia > Artiodactyla > Bovidae > Bos > Bos javanicus. Next base: position 85,901,302 of record NC_083871.1, on the reverse strand, counting down.
AATCCCCATTTATGCACACAATCTCCACTTCCCACTTAACTCCCATGCATCATGATTGTTTTTTAAACCATTCATCATGTATCTCTAAAACATAAAGATTCTTTTAAAAAAGTAATACCATTGTCATATCTACAATACTAAATAATAATTTCCTAATATTTTCAAATACCCAGTCATGTTAAAATATCCCCCATCATCTCATAAATGGTTCTTTGTGGTTGGTTCATTTAAATCAGGATCCAAACCAGGTCAACATGGCCTTGGACAATCTCTTTTAAGTTAAAACAGTTTCACCTTCCATCTTTTTATTCCACTTGCCAGCTTTTTTTTTTAATTGGAGTATAATTGCTTTGCAATATTGTATTAGTTTCTGCTATAGAATAAAGTGAATCAGCTGTAAGTATACATATATCCCCTTCCTCTTGAGCCTGCCTTCCACACCCCACCATCCTACCCCTCTAGGTCATCACAGAGCACTGAGCTGAGCTCCCTGTGCTATACGGCAGCTTCCCATTAGCTATCTGTTTTACACATGGTGGTGTATTTATGTCAAACCTGATCTCCCAATTCATCCTGCCCTCCCCTTCCCTTGTTGTGTCCACATGCCCATTCTCAACATCTGTCTCTGTTCCTGCCCTGGAACTAGGTTCAACTGTACTATTTTTCTATATATATGCATTAATATATGCTATTTGTTTTTCTCTTTCTGACTTATTTCACTCTGTATGACAGACTCAAGGTCTGTCCACATCTCTACAAATGACCCAGCTTTTTTAATTAAAGAAACCAGATCATTTGTTCTGTAAAATTTCTTACATTTTTTATTTTGTTGATTGCATGCCCATGGTGGCATTTAACAAGTTTAAATCTGTTCTTTGTATTTCCTGTAAACTGATAGTTAGAGCTTGAGGCTTGATTAGATTCACGTTTGACTTTTTGGTAAAAATACCTCAAAAGTATCTTTGAGTACTTCTGATTGCATCACATTGGGAGATATTATCTCTGTTGTCTCTTTCTGTGATGTTAAGATTGATCAGGGCATCTGGTATTTTATGTCCCCATTCTAAAAGTCCCCATCAGGGCTGGTGGTCCAGTGGCTAAGACTAACACAGATGGAGTTCCATCTGTGGTCAGGGAACTAGATCCTACAAGCCACAGCTAAAGATCCTGTGTGCCACAACTAAGACCTGGCGCAGCCAATAAATAAATTCAATGAATATTTTTTAAAAAGTCCCCATCAGTCCCTTTTCACTTAATGCAGTAGCTCTCAGCCCTGTACTACCTATTAGAACATCTGTGCAGCCTTTACACACTTCTGATGCACAGGCTCCACTTCCAAGAATTTATTCAGGGTTGACTTGGGCTCAGCAATTTTTTTAAGTGTCCTGGGTGATTCTGATGTACAGACAGGACTGAGAGCCACTGACCTGATAATTTTGGCAGTCATTGAGGATCTTTGCCAAGAGAGCCATTATTTCAGAAAAGCTTGTCAAATAGTGATATTCTATCTTGCTTTCTGTACGTATTAGCTGATATTCTTCTGTAAAAACTTTCATTAAGTCTTTGATTCTTTCTCTAGTTTGTATGGGAAAAATTGAATAAACATTGGATTCTTATCAGTTTTCTGAATGATGAGTTGAATATCTAATATCCTCCAAAGCTGTTTAGTGAGTTTTGTTTAAATATTTTTGTGAATTCGTAGACTTTAGTGTATTGGATGTTTTAACCATTGCAGTTGTTATTATTATGTATTATTTTGATGGCCAAATTGTTTAACTTTAGCCAGTGGAAGTCCTTTGAAGTTAGTGCCTGTAACTTTTTGGACATCAGTAGTATTTTATTGCTTCCTTGCTTTTACATATGATGTATTTTAGGCTCATCTTGTACATTTGATAATTTAGTTGTTCTGTGAAATTCCTGTCCTGGTCTTTCTAATAGTTCAGCTCTCCGTGTCCTATTTAGTGACATTCTATTTAGTGGCTATGATGTAATTACAAAACAGAATGGCAGATATTTATAGTAAAAGTAAATTTCAACAGGTGGTAAATGGTCGTTAGGAAAAATCATAATAATTATGTAAATAAAATCCTCAATATTTTGTTATAAGTCCTGCAGAGCATGATGAATAACTTCTTGGTCACCAATTTGTAATTTTTTACCCACAGTTAATGTCCATCAGCGTGTTGGCTGTGTCTGCTTGGATGAGGGACTACCTAAATAATGTTCTGACTTTAACTGCAGAAACAAGGTAGGTTTTATAATTAATGATTGAATTCTTTCATCAGGGTTTCCTCAGACACTAATTTCTAAGAAACTTTGCCCTCAGCTGTTTAGATGGTAGTGCTCACCCCCGATCATTTGGAAAGTTTTTCCTGCCCATGGTAACACTTGGATTTTCTAGAATTTTCATTAAGGTATACTGCTGTTTGTAGAGGACACCTCTGGTTATGGTAATACCACCTGCCTGTCCTGGAAGTGTTTGAACCAAGCCATATTTGTTACAATGGACAGCACAGCTACTTTTCCTTAAGAAAATAATTGCCAACTTTTTCTTGCCTTCATATTCCTGAGCTAATGAAAACCAAACCCTGCATGTCATTTTCTTACCCAATTTCAAGGATTAATCCACTAACATCACAAATGGCAAACTACTTAATGTCTCTGAGCCTCATTTTCTTCATCTCTGAATAGGAATTATATACCTCTTTGAATTTTCCTAAGGATTTCTGTAAAGTCCTTAACAGGATGGAGCTTAGTAAGCACTTAGTAATGGTCTTTTTTCTGTTATCCTAGTTATTACTCTTACTGTTAAGGCTCTAGTTAATCATTTTTCATGGTTTTTGAGCAGAGAAGGCATCTCCCTCCCTTCTTTATAATATAGACCAATTTCCCTTTCCATAGCAGTGTTTCATATTTTTGGAAAAGTGCACACTGCATGCGGAGTCCCAGATCAGAGAAGAGAGTCTTCTCAGCTGGGAAATACTGACGTTTCATGTGGTTTCCTCATGAAAGTTAAGGCTTCGGCGCTAATATTAAATGGACTTTTTAAACTGTAGGTCCCTATCTTATAATATATTTTAAATGAGCTGAGATGGGAAGTTTTTTTCTTTTTTTTTGTACCACTTGTATAAAAAACTAAACCAAACAAGATAAAACATGAAACAAACAAGCAAGTTGGTGACAGCACAGTGCACAAGTCAGTTGTGTCTTGTGCTATGTCTTGGGTGCCTTTTTATTCTATTTATAATATAAAGACTTAATGAAAGTATCATAGAAGAATATCTGCTTATGTGTGCAGAAAGCGAGATGGGATATTGCTATTCGACCATCTTTTCTGTTCTTCTTTCAGGGTAGAGGAGGCTGTCATTTTGACTTACTTTCCTGTGGTTCATCCGGTCATGATTGCCGTTTGCTGTTTCCTAATCATCGTGGGGATGTTAGGATACTGTGGAACAGTGAAAAGAAATCTGTTACTACTTGCATGGGTATGGTGTTTATATCTCATCCTTATTGTGGTTAAAGAGACCAACCGGTATTGTATTATTGGTTCATCAGTGCAGGAGATTATATACGTAGGGAACTGTGAGAGCAGTTCCCTAATCTGTGGTCATTGTTCAACATCCTGTGAGAAAGGAAGTGTTCTTTCCATGAGAAATGATGTCAGTACAAGTGTTTGCTGTACTCAGAAGATGAGGTGTAGAAATATGTACACTATTTAATTATTTCACTCAGGCCACATGTTGACATTTTCATTTGAAAGTATGAGTTTTTTTTTTCTAGTGTCAGGGACCTTATTACCACTCCAATAAGCCTTTTGGGACTTGAACTGAGATGTAATCATGGAATTCTGTTTCTTTCTCTCCTTTCTTGTTGTAAACAAACCCACCACTTAAACCCATATGGAATTCAGGTGGTGACGTAACAGAGAGAAAGGCATCATAATCCTAGTGCTACCTTTACATATGGCAACCCACTCCAGTTTTCTTGCCTGGAGAATCCCCACGGACAGCGGAGCCAGTGGGCCACAGTTCATGGGGTCACAAAGAGTCGGACACGACTGAGTGACTAAGCACCAAGCACCTTTACCTAGGTTAGTGAAAAGAAGTAAGCCTCAGTTTCCATAATCTTAGTTTTTTTTTTTAATTTGGGAAGAATTGGATTAAATTACTTCTTAAATTCCCTTTAGTACTCCATTTCTATGATTCCAAAATCTATGATTAGATTTTTAGCTTAGAAATGAGCAACCCCCCCTTTAATATGAAACATTTAAAATACAGTTTACACATAGATTTTTGAAGCTCATTGAGTGTATAAAATATGTTAATGGCACCAGGTAGTTGAGACTGCTAACATGTAATTGCGGACACTTCAGATTCCTACAAAAGCAATTTATTGAGTATATCCCTTTCTTTGCAGTAGTTCTCAATGGTATCTGTGCACTCATTTCTTATAGGGAACTTAAAAAAAAATTTTTTAGTGGTGTGCTGATATGCTAGATACCTGAGCAGAAAAAAGCCCTGATTTGTAGCATTTGAAGATTTCTGTGGTGTAAATACTCCCAGCATGGTCAATTTTAGGTTACCAACACAGTGTTGCTGAATGCAGAGCTGGGGAGAGATGAGCACAAATTCTCATTCCGGAGCCAGCTTCTGCACACCAGGGCTCTCCTGGCTTCTGTCCCAAGCCCATTAAAACAGAATCTTAGTGTGAAGCTAAACTAAAGCTTTGCATTTCACAGGAACAACCTGTGTTAATGTATTACTTGGCTTCATGGATGATGACTCTTCAGGTCGCGTGACTGGAAAACAGAAAATGCTGCAGAAAATGAACTACCCTCAGAGAAGGGGTACATGCCCATATCCTCATTTCTGTCCACTTTGGTATATACAATGATCTTGATTATATTTTATTTATAATATGTCATTGTTCTTTCAGGGGAAAGGAGGTGGAAGGGTTTGGAATCTTATGTTGCAATTTAAGAAATTTGGATAATAATTTAAACATAAAATAAAGGACTTATATAAAACATAGTTTAAAGGATGGATATAGTATTGAAACTTAAAATCTCAGAATCATTTTCTAAAACCACAGTCTTACAATGATGTCCCATGTATACAGTCATTAGGTCTGGCTACTATTAATATGATTCTTCCTTCTCCCAACTTGTATGATTCTGGATGGTTCCTGGACTGTGGGATGGGGAGGGGTAGGATAACGTATTTCATAGAATCTCAAAGACTTTTAGGAATATATTTTGAAAACCATCTATGCATTCCTTTAGGTAATTTGAATGAAAGTAAAACAATTTGACAAATAAGGTAATTTGGGCTCTCCTTGGGGCAGGATGAATCATAGAGACTTGTGCATAGGAGCTAGTTTGTAATGCTGAAAGAACCTTATGATGCAAAGGTAGCATGGAGGGCTGAGGTTCTAGGGGATGGTAATTTGTTCATTCATTCATTCTTCAAACACTTCAGAGAATACAGGCACTACTAACCTTTGCCATCAGACCAGGTTATACACAGTGGATAGACAGTTTCACTACTGTCTGAAGAGACCTCTAGTAAGATTTACTGTGAGTACTGAGGCTAGAGAAGAGCTCCAAGCTCAATCCCAAGGGATCAGCCCACCCTTCAGGAGGATGACTGGAGTAGTTTGATGATGCTGTATCCCATCCCCTGTCCTTTTGCCTGGTTGTTGTTGTTAGTCGCTCAGTCGTGTCCAACTCTTTGCAACCCCATGGACTGCAACATGCCAGGCTTCCCTGTCCTTCCTATCTTCTGGAGAAGAAGATAGTGTGCATTGACATGACTCTATCATGTCCATTGAGTCGATGATGCTACCCAACCATCTCATCCTCTGTCGCCCCCATCTCCTCCTACCCTCAGTCTTTCCCAGTATCAGGATCTTTTCCAATGAGTCGGCTCTTTTCACAGGTTGCCAAAGTACTGGAGCTTCAGCTTCAGCATCAGTTCTTCCAATGAATATTCAGAGTTGATTTCCTTTAGAATTGACAGGTTTGATCTCCTTGCTGCCCACGGGACTCTCAAGAGTCTTCTCCAACACCACAGTTCAAAAGTGGATGTACTCTTTTCCATAAAGCAGCTTTTGGTGCATCGCTGTTCCCCATGTCCATGGCTGCCATCCGCACGTTGGTCGTTTCTTCCCCTTGACTGTCTGTGGCGGTTTTTCCCCCATTCACATCAGGCTGCTTCTCTCCTCCTAGCAAGTTTCCTGTCTAGACCCAGCACAACCTATCCTTTGCTTGAAGAATGATCTGCAGTCTTAGGTCCCAGTTACCTGTTGCTCATAACTAACCTGCTTCTCGGACAGTTTTTTTCTTCCCCTCTGGCTTTCTTTCCATAGCCTCTTTCTCTAAACAGTTGCCAAGTCCCTTAAGGTTCTAGTTCTACAACTTTCGGATCCTGTGTGCCTTCTTTTCTATTCTCATTTGGAATGCCCAGGATCAGGTTCTTCTGACTTCTTACTGAAACACTTCATAGCCCCCTAACTAAACTTCCTGCCTCTGTTGTCTCTTTCTAATTTACCCCAAGTCAGTGCTGCAAGGTTAATATAATGCTACAGTGATCACATTACTCCTGTTTTCCAAAACCCTGAAAGACTCTTGATGGGGTAATGAAGTGTTTAGAGACACCTTAGTCTTGCATCAAACTCTTCTGCAATCAAACTTTCATCTGTCACTTCTAGCTTTCTTACTTCATTATTTTCTGGTCCAACTGGATTTTCTGATCCGTGAATGAACTTTTCTGGCTGTGTTCTTTCCTGCCCTTATTCTTGCTGTTCTCTTAGCTAGGGATTTCTTCTAATACTTCTGTTTCAGTACTAACAGCCTGTTACAGTTTGTCTGAAATAGTGCCTCCTGAAATTGTAATAATGATGAAGATGATGATGATAATCAAAAGTAATTGACTTTTCTCAAGTACTGACAAAACGTAAGGCTTACAGGCTGTATAGATTTACATAAAGAGTTTTATATTAATTAAACAGTTTTGTCCTCTCCACAATTCTAATGAGATGTACTGTGCTTAGTCACTCAGTCATGTCTGACTCTTTTCGACCCCATGGACTGTAGCCCACCAGGCTCCTCTGTCCATGGGGATTCTCTAGGTAAGAATACTGGAGTGGGTTGCCATGCCCTCCTCCAGTGGGTCTTCCCAACCCAGGGATCGGACCCAGGTGTCGTGCATTGCAGATGGATTCTTTACCGTCTGAGCCTGAGATAGATAATTATTCCCATATTGTAGGTAAGGGAATGAGGCACAGATTGGTTTAATTATTTGCCTAAGTTTGCATAGCTAATAAATGGAGCATATGGTATTCAGACCATCACAGTCTAGTTCTAACAACATATGTGTAGCACCTTCACGACACTGTTTTACTCTTTGTGTGTGTGTCACTCAGTCATGTCCGACTCTTTGCGACCCCATGAACTGTAGCCTGCCAAGCTCCTCTGTCCATGGGAATCTCCAGGCAAGAATACTGGAGTGGGTTGCCATTTCCTTCTCCAGGGATTTTGCTCTTTAATTGCTTCCTTTTCCTAAATACTTAAGTATCTTAGTTTAATATGGATTATGTATCTTACATTGTATAAAATGTTTTCTATAAATCTTTCATTTTAAACTCAACAATCATCTAAGATAGATAATTATAAACGAAGTTCAGAGAGGTTTATTAATATGTCCAAGGTCACTCAGCACTAACAGGTAAAGCTTTGATTCATACCTCCATGTTTCTGACTGCCAAGTCCATTCTCATTGGGCTTTTACCAGGGTCTCCAACAGACATGTTTCAACGTTTGAAGTTCAGTGCTTTTCTCTTATTATAAATTTCCTTTTTTATAACCAGCCCAGATTATCAGACTACAAACAGCTTGATAATATGAACCATTCATCTTGCCTATTGCTTTAATAATTTTTTTATGAACTCAAATAATAACCAGAAAATTAGAACAGTGTGAGTAGAAGTGGTCAGCACATCACATGAAGGATGGTGTCTGGAAGACAATGATGGATGAGATTTTCAGGCAGGAACCTGGCTGTTAGATAGGTTCAGACAATAGTGGCTTGTTAAAGTGGGGCAGCACTCATGCAGGTTATGATGGGTTATTAGGTCTTTGGCAAATATTTGCAAGGCAACTCTCATGGTTTCTTCTTTTGTGTCCTTTAGCTTTTTATCCTAATTAAAAATAAACTTTGGAAGGTTCCTTAATTGTAGTTGTAAATTTTAAGAAAGCCCAATACGTTCAATCCAAATTGTGCACTTCCTTGTATTCAAAATCATGCTTCACTTTTAAGACCCATAAACTATCTTAGAGGAGGAAACATTTTTCTTTTTTTAAAGACAACTTGTATCTCTGAGAGCTGCCGTATCTCTTGAATGATTACTAAAAAAAGAGCTGACAACTGGGCGATGGTGCTACTTAAGCATAAGTCAAAGTCAAAATGCCATTATTCATCTGACTGGTCAAGAAGAAGCTTTACAACTCTCCTACCCTCTACCCGACTCCTACCCCGACCCCCCAAAGAAACAACTGCAGGCTAAGAGGCCATCTGTAGGAAAACATTGATTGAGAATCGTGATCAAGAATTTGACCCTTCTATTGAATTATAGGTACAAATTGTTAAAACACCCTAATTTAAGTTTCCTAAACATACAATTAAATTTGCATTTCAGCTAGACAACGAATAATATTTTCGTATAAGTATTTTCCTTGGAACATTTAGGATATACATCTACTAAAACATTTTCTTATCTGAAAGTCAAATTTAAATGAGCATCTTGTATTTTTATTTCCTGAAGTTAGCAACCCTACTGTAACCAGATTTGTTCTTAAAAATGTGAAACTGTCACAGAACAGAAACTTCGATGTATTTGTAGGAAGAGATTATGAGTAATTAAATCCCAATTATATTGGGAAGACAAGCCAAAATGACTAAGAAGATAAACTTGAATGTGCCATGACTTTCAAAGTAATTTCAGTAGCAGAACTTCTTTTCTATTTTAGAGAGAAACCGAAGCTAAATGGAAATTGGTTTTAAGCTTTAGATGGGTACTTCCCAAGGCTTTTAGCTGTAGACTAAATGTAATTCATTTGTTATTGCAGTTCTACCTTGCTATTAACATAGGCATTAGGAAAGCGGTGCCAGCTCAAGGGAAATGTAAACAGGTTGAACAGACGTGTTTACAATATCGACAGCAGCTGAATGTCACCATCAGGAGATTGTCATTTGTCAGAGTGTGATGTTAATATGTACTCGACTGCCAGCAACCCACAACTTGTCAGGCCCTGGTCAGAAATTAAGTTGCATGCATCTCACATGTGTAAGATCAGTACCTTATATATAAATGGAAAGGTTTTATTTTTTTTTCACCCTTATTATCCCAGAGAATTTTCACATAGCTAGTGATTATGTGGAAGCACTTTTAAACTTTCTTTAAATATCCAGTGGTTGCACCAGATTTGAAATGATTCTCTTGATGGAAATCAAGTACATTTTTAATGGCCATGGAGAAATAAACCATCCTCAGTGTTCTGTTGTTTAAAATCATAATGCAAAACTGGAATATCTTTAAATTGGAGTTAATTTCCTACAGACTCAAAGTTCTTCTTTCAAGTAGTTACACATTTAATAGTGATAATGCTACTGATAACCTATTAAGTTAAAATTAAACTATTAAATTAAGTATCTTTATTATCTGCTAATAGTTTTGGTTGATAGCCTAGTACCTTTATTTCTAAGTCAAGGTCCATCATATCATTGATTACATGTTCAGCATCTGCCCAGAGTTTCGCTCTGTTTTCTCAGAAAATACTTATAGCAACTTTATATGGTTAGATGTATTTTATAACTGAGGGAAAGTAAGATGCCCAAAGACACACAGCTGCTAGTTGCTTTCATCAGCATTTAGATACAAATTACATTCAAAGTCTGTACATGTTTCACTCCACCACCCAATGACTGGAATATATTTAATTAATTGCTGGCATAACTTCTATAAGACTTAAATATGCTTCATCTATAATTCTAACGTATTCAGTAGTCATTCAACTTTTAAAGGTATATAATATTTTAATGTTCTTATTACAAAAGGAATTCTAAAAATCCAACCTTAGTTCTCCCTTATCCTATCAAAGAATCAGACAGCTTCTCTTTTCCTTTCTTGCCTCTTTTCTGCCCCTCTCTTTCCTTTTCCCCTCTGTAAACATATATTGAGTACCCAGTCTGTGATAAACACGAGATACAGAGATGAAATGGGAGACTGCAAAGAAAATAAAAAAGCAAAATAGACCATTAAAGTTATAAATAAATTAGTGTGGGAACCCTGAATAAGGAGCAGCTGGAGGTTTCCAGGAGATTTTGCAGGAGAGTCTTTGTTTGAGCTGGATGTTGAAAGTGTGTAAGAGTTTTCTGGCGGAGGAGGGAAGTTACATGCAGACTGTGTGCAAAGATACAGAACCTTGTACATGTGTTCCCCATCCTGAACCCCCTCCCACATCCCTCCCCATCCCATCCCTCAGGGTCAACTGATCCATGTCAATGTATGGCAAAACCCACTACAATATTGTAAAGTAATTAGCCTCCAATTAAAATAAATATATTAATTAAAAAAAGAAGAAAACAAACCACATTAAACAAGCATTTCTTATTAAAAAAAAAAAAAAGAACTGTGAAAGAACATGGCAAGTTTAGGCAAAACTTAGAAATTCTGGTGGCTATGGTGTCAGTGAAAAGTGGTTGAAGTAGTCTGAAGACCATGAAGATCTTTGTAGGAGAGTCTAATGTTTTCCCTTGGACTGTGGTCAGTGAGTGTGTCTAGCATTTGATGAAATGATAACATTTAGGAATGGAGGCTTTGGGAAGGATGGTTAGTGGTTATACACAAGTAGGAGAGCTGGGTTTGATCCCTGGGTCAGGAAGATCCCCTGGAGAAGGAAATGGCAACCCAATCCAGTGTTCATGCCTGGGAAATCCCATGGACAGAGGAGCCTGGCAGGCTGCAGTCCATGGGGTTACAAAAGAGCTGGACATGACTGATCAACTGAGCACAACCCCTAGTCCTTGGAAGCATGGATGGGGTCTGGACCAAGACTTTGGGGACTGGATGGAAGACAGCTGAATTCAGCATATCTTGCTGAGATAGTATTTTTGCACATGATAGTAATGTTTGTATTACTTGACATCAGGAAACAGGATATTATTCAGTATCTATGTGTTTCTAATCTAATAGACACATATCCCATTCAATATAGGCATTTTATTTTGACATGTTAACTAGAATTCTTTTAAAGTTGTAGTTTTAAAATTTAGTTGTTAAACTCACAAAAATTTCAGTCAGAGGAAACCAAAGATGATGCAGGCATTTCTGCATCCAGAGGCTCAGTTTGCATATCTTGGTTTCTTAAATGAAGCTGGCGGTATTGCCTCTAATTATACCCCAGGAAAGCACATAAGCAAATGTATTTGAAAGGAAATGTCATGATATTCCTGCCCTTAGTGGTGGTCTTTGTGACAGGATCTGGAGTGTTCTTTGGACTTTTTGCTTACTTTAGGGTTTGAAGTATGAATGGCTCAAGGTTTTGTATTTCTGACTTTGGTATAATTTAGGTATACTCTGTCATAGTAAGCATTTTAAGCTTTGTTATATATTGTTTCTTAATATATACATTTGCGATAGCTTTGGCTAAATGTAAGGGATATAAATCTATACCCATCGATTTGGTGAATGTCCCCAGTCTGTGTGGAGTTCAGTGACAGATATTTCTCTGGCAGCACATGCTCTTAAAAGGGTGATTTCAGCAAATGCTCCCTTGAGGCTAATTCAGCAATTGTGTAGAGTTTCTGCTTTCACGTTTGCTATTGACTTCCTTTGGCCTGGGTGGAGCAGTAACTATTCATTTGAAATCATATCAGTGTCTAGAAGACTTAGGCAATAGAGCTAAATCAATAGTCAAGCAAATGACACAAAAGATGAGAGAATTAAGAATTGTTGAAGCTATAATGAGGAAAATAACTTTTAGAAAGACTTTCTGGAAAAATGAAGTTTAATATTTACTTGTATGCAATATCTGAAAAATGTGAATTTTTCTTTTCTTTCTTTCTTTCTTTTTTTTTCTTTTTGGCCATGCTGTGTGGCATGCAGGGGCTTAGTTGCCAGTAGGTGATGGTGGTTTAGTCACTTAGTTTCATCCGACTCTTTTGTGACTCCATGGCTCCTCTGTCCATGGGATTTCCAAGGCTAAAATACTGGAGTGGGTTGTCATTTCCTTCTTTAGGGAATCTTCCCAACCCAGGGATCAAACCTGCATCTCCTGTATTGACAGGCAAATTCTTTACTGCTGAGCTACCAGGGAAGTTTCCTGACCATGTATGGAATCTGTGCTCCCTGCAGTGGAAGCTTGGAGTCTTAACCACTGGGAACCACCAGGGAAGAGCCCATTTCCTTCTTTATTCAGATACAGGGTGATTACAGGCTCTGATGATGTGCTCAAATTAAGATGAATCTTCTCAGCTCACATTACAGAAACACTAATTTTAAGTATATAAGCACTGTAGTTGTATCACTTAGTATTCCTCTTAAGCAATATATTTGAATTATTCAGAAATAAGCGATTATCCCTGAATTTTCTTTAGATTACCATATTATTTCAGTTTTTGATGCTATTGTTCAGTCGCTAAGTCGTGTCTGACTCTTTGCAAGCCCATGGACTGCAGCACACCAGGCTTTCCTGTAAAACTTTATAATTTGGAAGCTATGCATTTTCTCAGTATGGTCACAGCTGTGAAGACATTTCAGAAACATCTTTTAGAATACTGGAATTTTATTAGATTATATATCCAATGTCAAAATTGTTTCTAATTAAGTAAAAATATGAATCTGTTCAGTGACTCTTCTAGGAAACAACCATTTAAAATATAAATTTTCCAGTTTCTGTGCAGAGTTTACACAGCTGAGTTGAAGACATGGACTGATAACTTTTAAGGAGACCCTGAGAAGTTTTTGTTTTGTAATTAAAATACTTTAATTCTAAAAGCTCTTTTTTGTGTTGTTTAAGTACTTAAAAACAACAACAACCACTATGAGGAAGGATAGATAGCTTCTTCTATGGGAAGTATTTAATAGCGACAAGAGGAAGCGTTTGAACTGAGATCTGAGGGGGAAGGCAGAATTCCGGTGAATCATGGGCAGAGGTGGGCAAAGGTTGATGGAAAGACCTTTGCTGGGGAAGCAAGGGACTTTGAGGAGTTGAAAGGCTAGTGGAGAGAGTAATTGTGATAAGATTCAGAAGTTCATGGAGTGCTTGGCAAAGGGCATGTGTAGGTCATTGGAGAGATGTGTGCCAGGCATGCAGGGCTAAGACTTGACTGTGTGACTTAAGCCAAATCATGGGGATGTCTTGAATATCCTGTGCATATACTCTGCAGTGTGAAGTTTGGGGAGCTGAAGAGTGATGTGATCTGCTCTATCTTTTGCCACATAACCCTGAAACAGTATCCCTTCTTACTTTCTTCTGGGCTCTTATCTCATTTACCCAGCGGGGGATTGCTACCCAATCCTGCCGCTCTGGGCTAAGCAGACTTGGCATTTAGAGAAACTTTTTTAATGATAGAAGAGAGAATGGAAGATGTATTTTTCTTCTATCAATGTGCCTTTACTAATGAAGGAATAAAGGTTTTCAGGTGGGGCAGTCTAGCTAAGGTTTTAGAAATTTTTCACAGATGTACATCAGAAATAAAAATTTTATTATTCTGGATGTTTTGAGTTCAGGTTTAATAGCAAAGTTATAGTCATATCAAGCTAAAGTAGGCACCAGGAAACTGGGTGTGCAGCAAGGGTGCTCTCAGGGAGACCAGCCAGACAAGGGCTCTTGTGGAATGGTCAGAACAGTAGTTCTTTGGAATGCTGCCACAGTTTCCCAGACTCAGGGGAAAAAACGTTCCATAAACAGTTGACTAGTAGCAGAGGATTGTTACAGAACTGCTTAACTTGTTTGAGAACAAAATTTTTAAGCACGTTAGAAGCACTTATCTAATGATAATGGATAGGGACCTTTCAAATTATTATTAGTCTGTCTATAAAAGCAGGTCTTCAAGGATCTCAAGTTTTTAACATTCTTATAACTAAAATATTTGTTATAACAAACATGCATTAAAAAAATTCATCTGTAATTTGTGCTATTAAATTGTGTCTTTCACCAATTAGATTCTATTACTGGTGTTTGGGCACTTTGGTGAAAATTTTGTAATTATATCATTATTCACATATGATTTTCTTTCCCTGAACTTTAAGCGTGACTGTGGACAGACAGGCTTGTGTTCTTACATTTTATTATTTTAAAAAGGAAAATACATATTTTTGGTTCAGGAACAAAGTACTTTTACTCGAGTAGATTTATCAAAAAAACCCCCCAAAAACAATAAACTTCTTCACTTGTAATAAATATTTGTATTCATGAATTTATAAAATTTAAAGAATACATTCCCCTTTAATATTCTTAAAAAATTTTTTTGGCCTTGCCATGCAGTCTGCGAAAACCCCAGTTCCCTGAGCAGGGACTGACCCTGTCACCTCTTCAGTGGAAGCGTGGAGCCCTAACCACTGAACCACCAGGGGATTCTGTTAAAACTCTTTTAACAAGTTGGCTTGAGATTTTCCGAAAAATGTGCAAAGATAAGTTAAAATGTGTATCTTGTTTGAAAATAAAGGTAAAGCCAAAGAATGTGATTTAGAATATAATTTTGCAAATATAGATCAATTTAAAAGTTATTATAGATAGTAAAGTATGTATTCTCTTTTTATCTAATAAGTCTCTTAGAATTTCCAATCTCTTATCCTACTCTAACTGATGTTGTCTTAAAGATGCCTGTGGTAATGACTCCTGGCCCTCTGGTGTTTGCAGGGGATCTGACCATGTTTGGGTCTGAGTGAGAGGTGTGACTGGGATTGAATCGAGCCTAGCGTCCTTTGTGTTCCTTGGGATACTTCCTCTGGACTTTCCCTCCAGGCTCTGGTGATGGAGACCCCTGTCTCGCATTGTGAGGAACAGCCCAGTAATGCATAGAGACAGCTTCTTCTAAGACCAGTAACACCCTGTAAATCATTTGCAATGGGGCCGAGCTTGTAGACTTTAGCTGACCTGGCTTACAAAGCAGCAGAAACTATATATGTGGTGACCCGTCTAGCGAGACCAGTTGCTTTATTGTCTCACCCTTAATGGTTTACCTGTCACGATATACATCACTGACCCTGAGAACCCATAGCCCTTGGCCGAGTCCCTCTGATCCTGGCATAACGCATTTCTCTGTCTCGCGGTTTGAACTGCGTATGAAGCAAACACCTACTAATCTGAACTTCACTAGCATCTCTGATAGAGAAACTAGCTCATCAATTACCAGTGTCAATAAGATGGAAAGGAGGGTAAATTAAGATACATTATTACAAAAAGTTTTCTATATTTTTACTCAAGTATAAACATGCGCAAAGGACCACAGCTTACCAATCACTTTCTTACTTTAGCTCACTTTTCTGCATGGGCTCAAGAAAGACAAGACTTTATTTCTTCAAAAACTGGTGTATGGTTCTAGCTTTTTCTCAACTAGATTGAACTCATCTCACTTATGATTCTTTAAAGAAAGGAAATTTAATGTTGCCTTTTTTTGGGAAATTTTTGTAAAGACACATGAAGCGTGGTGAATAATTGGCCTTCAGAAAGTACCAAGCCTATGTCTGCTATGACATCGTTTTGAGACTTGGCTAAAACAAAGGCTTTGTGTAGGGATGTGTTCTAAGCACAAGTGCTCTTGGACTGTTAGTTTCATCCGGGTGGATTCTTAACAGAATGTCGGCTGTTCCATTATCTTGTACAAATATTTGGCAGTGGAATTCTCTTATTTACTAACTATAAGTAATATAATATTTTTAAACCTCCAATCACTGGGAAAGGAAAAATAAACAACTGACACAGAGATACTTAACACTGAAAGCTTGCAGAGTTTAGCATTTGACAGGGTAGAGACTGGAGTTTATCATTTATCATTTAGTGAATTCAGGCTTTCATCAAACTTTTTGTTTATTAAAACTGTTGGTTACGTAGTATGTAAGTAGGAGTCCAAAGGCACCATGTTTTTAAAATATTCAAATGTCTGGTCAAGTATGTTATATTTTAAAATAGTTTTTATTTGCAGAGAGGTGAGTCTCAGGTTGTATTCATTTTCCAAGATAAGCAAATCTGACTTTGGTGGTTTTAAATTGTGTTGAATGTTACTTAAGAAAAAAACCTGAGTCTTTACTTATAAATTAAGAGGCTAGCAGATTAAAGTAACTTTTACAATGTTTATAATTTTTACTTTTTGCTTAGTGAAATATATCCTCACTGAGGAGTTCTGTGATATGTAGTTGATTATCCGCTTGCCAGCACAGAAAAACTTACGAGAAAGACATACAGTTTTGCTTTAATGTAAAAATTCTTTTCCAGGAAAACAGTTTGGAGAATAACTATTTTGTCTATTTATGGTAGGGCTTCCCAGGTGGCACTAGTGGTAAAGAATCCACCTGCCAGTGCCAGAGACGCAAGAGACACAGTTTCACTTCCTGGGTGGGGAAGATCCTCTGGAGTAGGAAATGGTATTCTTACTGAGTAGGCTCCAGTATTCTTGACTGGGAAATTCTGTGGACACAAGAGCCTGGTGAGCTACAGTCTATGGGGTTGCAAAGAGTCAGACATGACTGAGTGCACACACACACACACATGCACACACTATTTATGGTACATTGGATATAGGATTCTTTGTTTCCTTTAGATAGTATATATCTCAGAGTCCTCTGTCCATAAAACTGGATAGGATGAGGCCAAGTTTTATATTAATAGAGCATATTTCTTATAAAAAGGCTCTTCGTAATGAATGTATCTTTTCCTATATTTCTCAACTGCTTATAAAGTTTAATATCCTCAATAAATATTACCACTCATTACATTGATTGGCTTTGTTAAGGCAGATTGCTTTCTTGTTTTCATTAGATTGAAAGAAGTTAGAAATGAGAAAATTAAATGAGTCTGTTTTCTCCAAAGTAAAAAGTATTTGAAATATTTTATATAAAAGCTTAAGTAATGCTTATTTCATTTATTAGTGTTTTTATGAAAGTTCAATGAAAGAACTGTTAAGCAGTCATTGGCCATATGGCACTGTATTTCATTATAAAAATTGCAAAATATGAATAAGAACAAAAATTAATTTTACTATTAATTTAAAAAAAGCTGATCTGACTGACTTAATGTAAGTTCAAAACATGAAAAGAGGAGGTGGAATTTTTGATGTAACTTGTCCAGGAACTTGACATAGCAGTTAAGGCAGCATTTGTGCCTTTAACTAGGCATTATTCAGTTCAGTTCAGTTCAGTCGCTCAGTCGTGTCTGACTCTTTGCGATCCCATGAATTGCAGCACGCCAGGCCTCCCTGTCCATCACCAACTCCAGGAGTTTACTCAAACTCATGTCCATCGAGTCAGTGACGCCATCCAGCCATCTCATCCTCTGTCATCCCCTTCTCCTCATGCCCCTAGTCCCTCCCAGCATCAGGTTCTTTTCCAATGAGTCAACTCTTTACATGAGGTGGCCTAAGTACTGGAGTTTCAGCTTTAGCATCATTCCTTCCAAAGAACACCCAGGACTGATCTCCTTTAGAGTGGACTGGTTGAATCCCCTTGCAGTCCAAGGGACTCTCAAGAGTCTTCTCCAACACCACAGTTCAAAAGCATCAATTCTTCGGTGCTCAGCTTTCTTCATAGTCCAACTCTCACATCCATACATGACCACTGGAAAAACCATAGCCTTGACTAGACGGACCTTTGTTGGCAAAGTAATGTCTCTGCTTTTGAATATGCTATCTAGGTTGGTCATAACTTTCCTTCCAAGGAGTAAGCATCTTTTAATTTCATGGCTTCAATCACCATCTGCAGCGATTTTGGAGCCCCCCAAAATAAAGTCTGACACTGTTTCCACTCTATTAGGTGGAGGGAAAAAGGAATATTTTTGCTATCCTTAAAATTTTGATATTATTGGTAGTCTTTTTTTCCCCTACTGAATAAGTTCAAAGATGAGAATATGGTGTTTTAGTTCAAAGACAAGAAAGCATTTGTAAACACCCATGGGAGCATGTACTTGTATGTATGTGTGTTCAGTAGTTGGGATCTATAGGTGATGGGTTGTAAGGTATTGTTAACATCACCATCAACATGACTGATATAACATGTACTATTTGCCAACCACTATTGTACGTGCTTTACATGTATCAGCTCATTAAATTCTCTCAACTGTACTATAAGGTTCCCATTGTTGTTATTTCCTTTTTGTACATGGGGACACAGAAACACAGAAAAGTTAAGTGATATGCCCAACTATTAAGTGGTCAAGTCAGTATCTGAATTCAGGATGCTTGGCTGCAGTAACTGTGCTGTGAGCATTCTGTTGTCTCTCAGTGAATCTAGTTCCATTCTCTCTTTCAAAGGTACAGCTAATTATATTTTTGCAATACTTATTGAAGAATAACATATAATGTACATACATCCTTGGCATAATAAGCACACATACATTTGTATATATGCATATATGTGTAAGAATACTTGATTTTTACCTACTTCTATATACTTTTAACTTTATGTATTTATAGTACTTGATTATATGTACAAACATAAATGTTTCTTGAGCAAATAAACTAAATCCAAGCCTCTCTCTCATGGAACAAAATTGCCCCTAACACAGAGTTCTAAGCTTCAAAATTTTGAATATAAAATATTCAATATTTTATTTTTATATTTTATATTTTGAATATAAAAATATATTCACTTTATTTAAAATATATAGAATAGAAAAAATAGAAATAGAAAAAAATATAGAATAGAAAATAATCCAGCTCACACTGATTTAAATAGACTGTATGTGTGGTTTTAATAAGCAGTATCACAGGAGAGATTCAAATTTCCAAATAGGGTCTAGTGAAAGAGACGTCTGGGAGTTTGTAAATCACATTTGTGTGCATATATGCTAAGTCATTTCAGTAGTGTCCGACTCTTTGTGACACTGTGGACCATAGCCTGTCAGGCCCCTCTGTCCATGGAATTTCATAGGCAAGAACACTGGAGTGGGTTGCCGTGCCCTCCTTCAGGGGATCTTCCCAACGCAGGGATGGAACCTGCATCTCTTATGTCTCCTGCATTGGCAGATGGGCTCTTTACCACTAGTACCACCTGGGAAGCCCAAATTACATTTAAATATACACCTTTTGTATTTTGTATAGCATCCCTATTTTCAGTTAGTGAAGGTACATTTAGCATAAGGTGTTTCATCACCTGAGCATAAGTTTCTGTCAATCACCCCCTTTACTCCCAATAAGCATGAAGTATAATTGAGCTACTTAAAATTTTCAGCCTTTTTGAATAACCTTTTCTATACAAAACATATTAAATCCTCCAGCTACCAGCCTTTTTATCTTGATCTCCAGGTTGTCAGGGGCAGGGCTATTGTTTAATTTTATTTTTACTTTTATCAGAGTGCTTCATACACAAAATGTAAATTTAATTCTAAAATGCTTCTTATGAAAAATAGTAGTCCTCCACCTTTATCATTTTACACTCCAAAGAAAGAAGCAACGACTTTCAGTTTTTGTTTTAGCAGATTCCCTTGAAATTTTCATCCATGTCTTTACATCACATTTTAATGTAACTCTTTTCATTCTTCTAGTTTTAAGGGTCTATCCATTGACATCTATGGAATAGGAGGAACTGGTATCCTTTCCTGCCCTCAGCAAACCCCTTCCCCCACCATGGATACTTCCTGTCTCCCCTCAACACAGACATATCATTTTGGTTAGAACAGTGTTTACATGATCATGACTATGTAAATGTTATTCACAGTTGGGCAAGGTAAATTATTGGGTTTACCTTTTCTTTCTGGAATAATACTTTGGATTTTGGGGGGGGATTAATAACTCTCCTTGTTTTTCATGTATTAATATTTCTAACTCTAAACTTCTTCTGGTGTATGTTTTCTCCTTGTATATTCAAATATTTGGGGTAGTCTATCAATGATTATTTTTAAAGAAATCTCAGTGTGTCTTAGACCCAGTCTAGACTGTTGGAGCTATTGCCGTCATGGGATATCCCTTGACCACCTTTCTGAGATTTCCTTTGCCTCGCTTTTGTTTTAGATCCCTTGTTTCCTGGAATCCAGGTCATTGTCCTGCTCTGTTTAGTCTCTCATTTTAGGGAGCATACCTTCCAGTAATTTCCTGAAAAAACATACATAGGAAATACAGTTTTTAAAAAACTGCCTGCCTAAAAAATGGCTTTATATACCCTTACATGTTCTTTTAAAAAAAAAAAATTTTTTTTTTTGTTGGAGTACAGTTGATTTACAATGTTGTGTTAGTTTCAGATGCACAACAAAGTGTGATTCAGTTATACATATACATATATTCATTCTTTTTAAGATTCTTTTCTCATGTTGGTTATCACAGAATATTGAGTAGAGTTCCCTGTGTAGTAGGTCCTTGTTGGTTATCTGTTGTATATAGTAGTATGTGTGTATTAATCCCAAGCTCCTGATTTATCCTTCCTCCCCACGTTTTCCCTTTGGTAACTGTAAGTTTGTTTTCGATACCTGTAAGTCTGTTTTTGTTTAGTAAATAAGTTCATTTATGTCATTTTTAAAAAAAAATTAGACTCCGCATATGAGTGATAAGATATATGGCTTTCTCTGTCCGACTTACTTCACTTAGTACAATAATCTCCATGTCCGTCCATGTTGCTACCCTTATATGTTAATTCTGATGGCTATAGAATTAAAGGTTGGAAATAATTTTTCCCTCTGAATTTTGAAGACATTCTTCTGCTGCCTCGGGCTTCCAATATTTTACTGAGAAGTCCAGTGCTATTTTGGTTTTGAACCTTTGTGGGAAAAGTATTTAAATATGAACTATTCTGTTTCTAGTATTCTCCTTTATCCTCGGCTATACTTAGTGTCCCCAATTTTGAGACTCTGTTTTACTGTTTCCACAGAATAACACCCCATCTTTTAACTTCTGTACTGGTAGGGGTGGGTAGTCACTCAGCTACATAGTAGAGAAGGGGACCAGAGGGCTCTAATTTCTTCCTAAACAAGTTTTCAACACATCATCCTCTTTTTAGCTCTACCTTCGTCCACTTCCACAAGTGGATGCCCATACCAGGGCTGCCAGCACATGAGCATCTGGGGGGCTCTGTATATGAATCAGGTTATTCCCAGCTTTCTCCACTGACGATTAAGCGTTCAGCTTTGGGGGACTGCTGAGAAACTTGCTATTCATCTATTTGCTTTGTACCTTCCAAAATATGCTTGCTATTGTCTTCTTTTCCTTTATCTCTGGGTTTAAGTCTTTTAAAAATATCCCTTTACTGTTGTTGAAGTGAAGTTTCAAGAGAGAAAAGGGATAAAGGCGTGTATTTAACCTACTTTCTTTAGGGGGAAATTCTGGGGAGTGGGGGAAGTGTCAGGGGACCAGCTTATTTTTATAAATCAATATTTGTTTAAGAAAAGACCTCCTTGAGATTTTACTCTCTTGTCTGTACACATGTAATAAGATGAGATAATCTTTAATAAGGGAAATGAATCCCCTTTATTTCTCTTGGAGGATGTGTTTATTTACAAGTCATGAAGGGTTAAATAGGAAGGCAGGATTCCATGCCTTTACCTTCTTCCTCAAATACTTCCAAGAGACAAAGGGACTAGTAAACTGTGCCATTCCTGCCCTTCTGTGGCCAACCTTTGTTTAAAATAACAGAAGAATTGATTTCAGTATTTTGAAAAAAGAAGTCGAGTTCCCCACCCTCCACACCCTTCCTTCTTTAGTTTCCTAATAAAGATGTTTTGAAAAATACCAGCTATATTCTCAGTGGACAGGGATTTTTGCTAAAGATTTCACCAAATAACTTGGGGGATTAGCTGTTCTCTAGTGGAAGTGGCTGGTTGTCTTTAGGATGAAACAAGCAGTTTTACTTGCTGTCATCCTCCAATCATAGTTACATCTATTAAAGAAATATTCATGGAGTATGTGTTCTGTGCCAGGCAGTGTGTTAAGTATTTAAAACATAATGGTACTTCTTGTACTCCTGGAGTTTATTTTCTAATAGATACCAGGATATGGTTAATAATAGCTACCCTTTAGGTAATGATTCCTATGGGGCAGTTCTTTACCTGGCCAAATCCTTGGTGAAGCACTGCAAGGTAATTTTAATATTCTCATTTTCCAGATGAGGAAATTGAGGCTTAGTGGTTTGCCCAAGGTCAACCAACTGGTATGTAAAGGAGCCAGAATCTGAAGCCAGTCTATTTTATCTCGAAGCTCATGTTCTTACATTTGTAGAGTTGAAAAAAGTCAACAAAGCAATTTCATCTACAGTGTTTTACCTAATCTTCTATTATCTAACTCAGTTGAGGACGCTTATTTTTTAACGGAAAGGTAGTTAGTCTCAGCTTTAGAGATTTAGTGAAAAAAATCATTAATTAATTGCATAATTTTGAAGGTGTATCTTATTATTAGCTTGCTTTACTTGATGCAGTTTTTTCATGAATATGTGTTTAGGGATAAAACTTATTCATAGAACACAAATTTAGCTTGCAGTAGAACTTAGCTCTTTTAAGAAAGTCATATCAAATCATTTTTAAAGCAAATAAAATAGTTTGTTAATGCAAATAATTGTATTCTAAGTCCCTTGTATAAATACACTTCTTCAGAGTTTATTTATTTAAAATATCCAGTTGATAGAAGCTCAGGAAAGATGAGGAGAGTCTGCATATGGTTCCTTTTTCTTTAACTATGTAAATTGTCTTAAATGTTTAAAGGTGTACTGAACTATCATAGGATAATCCTCCAAAAAGACAAGTAGTAAAACAGAGAGGCAATATTTAGAATAGAAATGTGTAAGCAGAAGTCAAGGGGAGTCAAATGTTAACAAGAAACTCAGAGCTTAAATTAGCCAGAGAAATTCAAGGAAATCTGAAATTGTTTTTTTTTTCCTCAGTTAGTAAGCTGATCATTATTCCCACTGACATTTATTAAATACCTGCTGTGTGACAGGTGCTCCTTAGGCACTGAGGATAAAATAATGTTTATGAACAAGATCCCTGCCAGCCAGAACCCATGGTCTGGCGGGTTAGTGAGCACAGTGACTTGTGGGTGAGGCAGCCAACTGGTTTAAAAGCTGAAGCCGCTGAGAGCTGATGTACAGGAGCTCTGCTACACAAGGGGGAGGAGAAACATAAAATGATAAAGAACAAGAGATGAAATACTGGAAAACAATGATGAGAAAGAAACTGCAGCACACTGCAGGGAATTAACGGCAAATCCAGGAGGAAAGGACAAGTCCATATGGGATTGTATTTCAAAAACTACTTCAGAATAGCATTTGTATAATGCTTTACAAACTCAAAAATTTAAAATTTCCCAACTGCTTTCCCATGTGTCAAATCAGATCATGACAGTGAAGAAGACTTTCTTTTTATCTTCATCAGACAGATGAGCAGACTGAACTCAGGGCAGTTGAATGATTTTCCAGAGATCAGAGTGTTTCAGAGCTGAGTTTGAACTGCTATCGGCTGACTCCAAATTCAGAGCTTTTCCCACCCTTCTAGGACAGCATTTGTAGAGGAAGAGGGCAAGAGTTACTCTGCAAATGCAATTGTGCGCTTAGTCGCTTAGTTGTGTCCAGCTCTTTGTGACACCATGGACTGTAGTTCTCCAGGTTCCTCTGTCCATGGGAATTTTCCAGGCAAAAATAATGGAGTGGATTGCCATGCCCTTCCCCAGGGGATCCTCTAGACCCAGGGATTGAACCCAGGTCTCGCACATCACAGGCAGATTCTTTACTGTCTGAGCCACCAAGGAAGCAAATGTGATTGGTACAGATCATCTCAGCACAGCATGTGTGTGGGGGAGAGTAAGAGCTGGAGAGACACAGGTTGACATCATTAGGAGAGATCCACTAATGTTCCAATAATGTTGAGGACAACAGACGGTTTTGTAGTGAAATGTGATACGTATGTACACTTCCTACCATAACAAAGCTCAGCAGGAGCTGTTGCTGAATTCTTTGCTGGTTTTGTTCTGTGTAAACTATGGATTAACACCAGGTTTTATAAATGCTGCTCTTAGATCCAGCCCTTAAACTAAAAGTGACTGAGTGATTCTCTGTGCAATGATCAATATGAGGATGGTTTTATCTCATCCTAACCCTAACCGGAAGTCAGTTTTGGACAAAACTTAGGTTGGAGATCTGAGAAAGCAAAAGTATATCATAGTGTAATTTTTTTTTTTTTTTTCTGGACTCTCACTTTCTCCTAGGGTCTTATTAAAGATAAGAACATTTACCTAGAAAATAGTTATTGAACATTTGTTGTTGTTGTTTTGTAATATAAAGTGAAGATATGATATTGTTCATGTCTAGACACTCCAGTACTCTTGCCTGGAAAATCCCACGGATGGAGGAGCCTGGTGGGCTGCAGTCCATGGGGTCGCTAAGAGTTGGACACGACTGAGCGACTTCACTTTCACTTTTCACTTTCACGCATTGGAGAAGGAAATGGCAACCCACTCCAGTGTTCTTGCCTGGAGAATCCCAGGGACAGGGGAGCCTGGTAGGCTGCTGTCTATAGGGTCGCATAGAGTCGGACATGACTGAAGTGACTTAGCAGCAGCAGCAGCAGCAGCAGACATTTCTTAAGTATTAAGGTAAATTTGGAGAAAAACTGACTTGGAGTACTGTGTTCACGAATTTTCTTCTAATTAAGGCTAAAATCTTCAAAGTAAGGCAGTACTTGGAAATGAGATCTGAGTAGATTGAAACTGACCAGAAATACTACATAGGCTGAAAATAAAAGGACTTATAAAATGGAATCTCTTTAAGAAAATATTACTTTATCTTTTGTATAGCAATGGTCCCCAACCTTTTTGGCACCAGAGAAGACAAATTTTCCATGACTGGCCTGGCTTCTCTGGTTGCAGAGCACAAACTCTAGGCGCACGAGCTTCTGTGGTTGCCGTACATGGGCTCAGCAGTTGTGGCTTGCTGGCTGTAGGGTATGTGGGCTTCGGTAGTTGCAGCACACAGGCTCAGTAGTTGTGGCTTGCAGGCTTTGGAGCTTGAACTCAGTAGTTGGGGCACATGGGCTTAGGTGCTCCGCGGCATGTGGAATCATCCCAGACCAGGGATTGAACCCATGTCGCCTGCAGTGGCAGGCGGATCCTTATCCACTGCACCACTAGAAAGTCCAGTGGAGTTGTTTTAATTCTGCTGGAATTAGTGAACTTTCAGAAAGCCCATTCTTTCTCACCCTTTTACTATTTACTCTGTAAAGTGACCTGCTTGACTGGAGAAGTGGCAAGGAACAGCACACAGAACACGTGCAGTGGTCTAGGTCTCTAAAATTTATTATGCATGTTCTTGAGCAAGTCATATTGTATACTTTCTCATTAATTTCTTCATTTGTAAAATAAGGTAGTGTTATCTGTTGAGAGAATTAATTATAAAAGCATTTGATAAATGGAGTACTATCCAAACGACCCACTTAGGTAAGTATTGAATGTTGTCTGCCGATGCC
The DNA here is from genome assembly GCF_032452875.1 of Bos javanicus. Lineage (NCBI taxonomy): Eukaryota > Metazoa > Chordata > Mammalia > Artiodactyla > Bovidae > Bos > Bos javanicus. The sequence goes on along the minus strand of NC_083871.1, from coordinate 85,875,654 downwards.
TCAAAATTTGCTGAAATTTTCCCCATCTGCTCCCTAGGGAGGGAGCTTCTTGAATATGTGTCTCTGGTTTCTTGTTCTTTGGGTGAACAACACTGAATAATACTTAGCTTGTCTCTAATGACTGTATTTAACTTTGATTCTATCCTAACAGCATTCATTTTCTGTTCTCCTACAGTATTTTGGAAGTTTACTTGTCATTTTCTGTGTAGAACTGGCTTGTGGTGTTTGGACATATGAACAAGAAATAATGGTGAGTTCAAAATGGAATATAACCACACTCTGAAACAGTATTTGTTCAGCCTTTTAAATCAGATACTCTGGATTTGTTAGGTACATGGTTATTAATTTGAATGTTTATGCTTTCTGTCACAATGCATACTCCCAATACTTCTAAAATGTAATGTTTTCTCTCCTGTCTCTACATCACAGTTAGTTCCAAAGTGTAATTTGTAATATTTCATTTTCTCTACTCCAATACATGTCTTTAATTCCACAGATTGCTTAGATATGGATATAATAAACCAAAATAATATATGTTCTTGAACAATTTTATGAAGTTCTGAGTGAATAATAGGAAATGTTCACATTTGCAACAGGTCTTAAGAAATCTTGAAAAGCTACTTGAAAACCTTGTAAAATGCTGACTTCAGCTGTAGGCTGATGTCTAGGAAACACGCCCTTCTATTTACAGCAAGCTGAAGTGTCTTCTTCCAAATTAAGAAGTGTGCGTTAAGAATGAATGAGAATGAGAGTTTCTTAACCTTAAGGTTTTACCAGCCATGTTTGGTTTACCACTCACACCTTTGCTCCACTGGGCATTATCACTTCTTTAATGTTTGCTCACTCCATTGGTAAAAATTGGTGCATTGATTATCAGTGAGGTTGAGCACCTTTGTATGTCTGTGAAGGCTGCCTACTCTGAGCCTCATAGAAGAATTCTATTTCAGGAAGATGATGCTTTTTTCAACATGTAGTCTTTGGGTTGTGTATAGCAGGAGTCCATCAGAGTGATTCTTTAAAACGCACAGTATAAGTCTGTAGGCCAGACCTGCTAAATTGGAATAGAGGGAAAGGCGGGGACTGGGTATTTGTATTTGTGGCAAGTTCTCCAGATGAGTCTTCAACATTTAAAAACTTAAGAGTGCTCTTTTTTGTTTGTTTGTTTGATTTTTTACTATGTATTTATTTGTCTGTGTGGCATGTGAGATCTTAGTTCCTTGACCAGGGATCAAACCCTTGCCCACTGCAGTGGAAGCGTGGAGTCTTAACCTCCAGATCACCAGGGAAGCCCCTAAGAGCTCTTGAGAAGAGAAAATTCTTTTACGTTTCTGAGAGGCATTTTGGGAGCTGTGTGAGAAAATTGAAGACATTTCTGGTACTGATGCAGTTTTTAAAGGTTCTATGTTGAATCTGCAACTGTACTGTGACTCTGTTTTAATACTAAGTGATAATTACAGCCTAGTGGCTACTCTACATAATTCAGCTTACACGTAGGCTGCCCTTTGGCACTGCCACACCTCTGAACCCCTCTGAAAATACTCACGCTTTCAATATGTGACAACTCTCAGGAAGAAGAGGGAATTTATCGTTATTTTCTTCTCTGTTAAAAATTGAAAAGTCAGGGCAGGTTCTAGCTAGTTTAATATAAAGTTAAACACTATCTTAAAAACAAAATGTCCCATTAAAATAGAAAGGCTCTTGCTGTCTTTGAAAATCATATTTTCACACTATCCCTAGAAACTTGGTTTGTTAAGGAAGTGAAGTGGTAATTGGGTCCAGGGACTCAGTTTTGGTGTCATTAATTGTTTCTGATTTCAAAAAACACATGGATCTCCTTAACATTTAAGAATAGATAGTAAATTATATAATTCTCATAAATTATACAGTAATTATACAGTATATTGGTGCTGGGAAAGATTGAAGGCAGGAGGAGAAGGGGAGGACAGAGGATGAGATGGTTGGATGGCATCACCAACTCGATGGACATGAGTTTGAGCAAGCTCCAGAAGTTGGTGATGGACAGGGAAGCCTGGTGTGCTGCGGTCCATGGGGTTGCAGAGTCGGACACGACTGAGTGACCGAACTTAACTATATAATTCTTGATGGCCTCATTTCAACATTTTTGTTCTTTTTTGGTAATTAAAAGGTTTTCAAAGTGAGTTTACTTTCTAGTGGATTTTAAAAATGGTTTACATAGTGTGTATGTCATATTAATATTTGATTAATTTCCTAAGTTACAATGAGTTTGAAATGAATTAATTTAAGTATTTGAAAGGAAATCTTTGGACTCTAATGTAATTCTAAGGAACTTGAGGAGACAGAAAGGAATGTATGTATTTTAGGTACTTTCTTCTATTCTATGAAGGGGTCATTGGCAAATATTTTCTTAGTATCACAGTGGTGCTGCATGGGTGTACACTGCTGTGCCAGCTGAAGCATACATCACTGTTTTGCTTGTGTAAATCTCCTCCCCCCTCCATTAAGTCACCAGGATAAAATAAGGGCTGTTTAAAAGAGAAATGTGGAAAGTAGTCCTTTAGGAAAAAAGTTTGTCAGAATTTTTTTTATTGCTTTTGCACTAATAGCAGTGTGAATGAAAAGTGCCATTAAGGTTTATTAGCTGCCAAATTTTGCAGAACCCAGCCTTTACATAGAATGGGCTTTGTGCTCTTAGCTGTTCCACGCAAGAAGCCAATATACGTGTGTGTTTTCCTTCATGGCCAGATCACTGCATTTTGTGCCAGAACCTCAATGACCTCCTCTGTTTCTTGCTATATTTAGTCTCAGATGGATTGTGGTCACAAGAGGGAAACAACTTATATTTATTTTGGAAAATAAATTAAAAATAAGACTGTTCTAATAACCAGATCTAATAACCAAAAAGATCCTGATCCTGGGAAAGACTGAGGGCGAGAGGAGAAGGGGGGCAATAGAGGATGAGATGGTCGGATGGCAGTGAACATGGCAATGAACATGGCAATCGACACAATGAACATGACTTTGAGCAAACTCTGGGAGGCAATGAAGGACAGGGAAGCCTGGCGTGCTGCAGTCCATGGGGCTGCAAAGAGTCAGACACAACTTACTGACTGAACAATAGCAATAACCGAATCAAGATATTTGGGGTCAGACAGCCTATTTCCCCATTATTTCTGTTTTTTATACATATTCACTTCCCATTCATCATTCCTTCTCTAGATAAAATCTGTCAATAATACTAACTGCTTCCAATCATACATTTCTAGAGAATGTATTTCACTTCCATTTATTTTATGTTCAAAGGATATGAAATAATAAGAATTTATAGGAAGTAGCTTGAACTTTGGTTAGTTCTCTGAACTTTGTTGAAACCATATGAACACAAAGAATACCCAATCAACTCATTATTTAGGGAACAAAGTTGTGTGCCTAGATGTTGGGGTGTTTTCTTTTGTATTGTGCATTTCCAAGTAATAAAAATGAAAATTAACAAAGGAACAAAATGAAGATTTTTTGTGGCCAGGAATATTTAAACTACTGTTGATATTACTATTGTTAAAAATAAGATTTCAAAAAGATATGAATCTTGAATTAGTGTCAAATTTGCTCAACTAAGCCCAGTTCATATTGCCCTATAGATCAGATGTGGACGTCTGTCTAGTCTCCTAAGAGTTACTTTAATACCACAGGTGTGGAGAGACTACGATTTGTGTGACCCCATTTCTCCTGTGGCACTGTAGATAAATCTATACAAACCCTTCCAAAAAGGTTGAAGAGGAGGAAATACCTTCCAACTCATTCTATGTAGCCAGCATTATCATGATGCCAAAAACTAGACAAAGAGATTAAAAGAAAACTATAGATTAATGTCTCTCATGACAGATATAAAAATTCAAAACAATGTTTTAATAAATCAAATTCCAGCTATAAGAAAATCACAGCATGATATGCTGAAACTAAATTTCTTGCCAGCTGTTGTATTGTGTACCTGAAGCTCTGTTGTGATTAAACTCTGTTAATTGCCTCTAAAATCCAATTCTTGAAAATGTATTTACAAGGTTATTCTGGAATGAGGCTTGACTTGAGCTAAACTCTTTCTGTTCTTAATTCTTCTCTGTTTATTTTAGTATCATAATCTGCAGTCACTTCAAAGAACAATTTCATAGCATTATATACTCAAATCAAAGGGCATTTTTCAGCAGGGATCGTTTGTTATTAGGAGCTCTTCAGGTGTATCTATAGAACACATTGCAGGCAGATTCTTTACTGTTTGTGCCACCAGGGAAGCCCATAGAACACATAGCTTATTTGTTTGTGATTTCCTTAAACTTGATATTGGCATTAAGTGATTTCACATTATTTTGCTTAGTATGAAGTAACTCCTCATTTAGCACATGTAGAGATTATTCACTAAGTTTTTAATAACCCTGAGTTAATTTAAACCACAAACAAATATAAATTTAAGATAGTATCTGTCAACTGCAGTATATTCCAAGTAAGTATATGTGGATGAGTCTATGAGTGATTGTGTTTGTGAATATGTAAACATATATGTGTCTGAATGTGGCTGTTTGAATGTTAGAGTTGTTGATATTTTGTTTCTTTTAATTTCTAGGTTCCAGTTCAGTGGTCAGACATGGTCACTTTGAAAGCCAGAATGACAAATTATGGCTTACCGAGATACCGGTGGCTTACTCATGCTTGGAATTTTTTTCAGAGAGAGGTAAGTGCTACATTTTCTAAGGTAGAGGTTATGGAATAAATGGCACATGTTCATGAGTATGCAGAGCTTTGGCTTTGGTCATTTTCTCTGTGCTGAGCAGTTAAGCCCATGATTTAGTTACCACTGGTGTAGTTCTTTATCAAGAAGTACTTGAAGTAGCTCTATGCCCTGCTTTTCTTCCCATATACATCATTTCCCCTTCATTTCACATGGTTCACGTATATTTTAAAGTTTTTTAAAGCTCTTTTGCTAAACTACTGTAAATTTTCCCTTTTTAATGACAATTCCTTGATAACTACCCAAGCTGTATTTGAATGGATCATTTTTCATGATTTTTAGAGCTCTCCTATAATTTAAACACCATTAAGAAATTTAAAATAATGGGTCTCATTGGGGAATTAGGACTCAGTATATCATTAAAAGCATAGCTTTTTAGAAACAAAGACCTTCCTTCAAATTCTAGCTCTGCTGCTTACTATTACATGAGCTTCTGTAATTTTCTTAACTTCTTTAAGCCTCAGTCTCCTCATCTGCAAAATGGGGATAATAAAAGCACCTGTCTCTTCTGGGTGTTGAGAAAATTAAATGGGATCCTGAGTTTGATCTCATTTAGCTTATGATTGTTAATAATAACATTACAAAGTTAGGTGCTTTTAGGTTTTTGTACTTACTTTGCATATAGTACCTCATCCCATTATCTTCTCAAAGAGGGACTATATTTAGTTGCTTAAAATCTGGTTACTTTAACCATTGATTCAAGCAAAATTCTTCTCCCAAGCAGTTTCCTCGTGATTGGAGTGAGATTCTCAGGTGACCAAGTATATCTCTTTCTGTTCATGTCATTTAACCCTGGGCTCCGAGTGTTTGAGGATCAGTGTCTTGCACAATAGGTGTCCTGCTCTCTGCTCAGTCACTCTGTCTTGGATATGGGCAGAGGTTCAAGTCCAGGGTAAACTCCAAATCTGGCTCTTTGTGTTACAGTTGTTGAGATGGTGAAAATTATCATTGCAGCACAGATTTCCTGTTTATTTAAATGCTTCCTGACTTTGTTTGTTTATTTTTCCTCTGTATTAAAAGCAATGTGAAGGGAAAATAAATGAAGCATGTGGGGAATTTATAGTAAGCTCTGTTCAGCTACTGCCCTGAATGGGAGCTTCCCAGAGCTCTTTATTTTCTGAGATTTGTGTTGTAGACCATGATATTCCAAGTCAAAAAATAAAGTGAGGTGTTTTTTTTCCCCCTAATGGTACAAAGAGGGATCCAACTTAGGTAGACTGTATAGCACTGCAAACAATAGCGCTCCTGTGTTTGGATTTGTTGTATATTAAGTTCTCTCCTCCATCTCGTAGGCCTATTTCACCCAAAAGGAGGTGGGGAAGACCTCTGGGCCTCCTGGAAGAGTTTTTCAAAGGCCCTTGTATTAATTCGCTAGAGCTGCATCCATGACAAAGTACCACAGACTGGGTGGCTTAAACATCAGAAATGTATTGTCTCACAATTCTGGAGGCTGGAAGTCTGAGATCAAGGCATCAGCAGGATTGCTTTTTTTTTTTTGAGACCTCTGTCCTGGGCTTGTAGATGGCCAAAGTCATCTCCTTGTGTCTTCTTTTGTGTCATCTTCCCTCTGTGTTTAAATTTCCCCTTCTTATAAAGACATCAGTCCTATGGGATTCCCTGGAGGAGGAAATTTCAACCCACTCCAGTATTCTTGCCTGAAGAATCCCATGGACAGAGGAGCCTGGTGGGCTACAGTCCATGGAGTTACAAAGAGTCAGACACATCTGAGCGACTAAACAGCAGCATATGGGACTAGGTCCCACCCTTGTGACCTTAGATTAATTAAATTACTTCTGTAAGGATATTTCTTCCCAAATATGGTCACATTCTGGAGGTTAGAACCTCACCCCATGAATTTTGCTGGTAGGGTCGGGAGGACACAGTTCAGCTGATAACACTCTTCTCCCAAAATAAATTGTAGAGCTGAGAGCAACCTTGTCAGGCAGCAGTTTTCCTGACTTTTCATTCAGTGTGGTTTAGGCATGCATCTCACTTTAGTGGAAACTCACTTGAGACCTAGTGATGTTTATTCAATATTTTTTAAAAAAACTGATGCTAAAAATGTATTTTTTTTTTTAACATAGAGGTGGGAGTACAGGCTTGGGAATGAATAGGCTCCATCACTCACTGATTGGTGATCTTGGTAACTTACTTGACCTGTTCATCTGGTTCTGCTTATGTGAAATGGTGGTGGGATTTTCCAGTTGACAACATGTTAGAGAAGTGATTCCATCTCACAATGTGACTCTACAGGAGGCAGGAATAGTCTAAGGAGATGTAGTCCATAGTCATGTATGGCTTAAGAATGGGTTTGTGTCATAAGGGAGTTCTCAGGAAGAATTTCAGTATCAATTCAGTATCTTCTATTGATGAAGAAAAACAATTATGTAAAAAGAAACAATATCTCAGTGACTTATTAAAATAAAAAAGTGTTTGGTCCAAAACATGAAATGCTTAAATTATTTGGAAAAGTCATTTCTGTGCAGCCCCTCACTTCATGACAAGGCCAGATAAATGGACTGTTCCATTGTGGATGGAGTCAGAGTGTTCCCAGAACTGTCCTCCTGTCATCACACAGAAAAACACACGATGTTAGGAAATGAGAAGTAGGTTTCCTCTGCATGCAGGGATGTAAAAAGACTAACCTGGAAATGTAGTAGTTTATGATTTTGAGAAAGTGGTCATTTCTACTATGTGTGTGTTTTTATGGATACTTAATGACAGGTGAAATATATGGTATTAAATTATGTTTGCCTTAATTTCTGATATTTGTGGCATAATTGTATCTTTTAGACAAAAATATATAAAATGAAAATACTAAAATTTTTTCTCAAGTTTCTTGGAAAATTTAATATTACTCATAGCATCAGTGATTCATCATTTATAGTATTCAAGATGATTTTTTTTCTGTTTCAAAATAGATGTTTAAACAACTGAAAACATGTTAAATCATCTCTTGTTTCATTTCACAAAAGAAGTTCAGAATTCTTTAAAGTTTGTTTTAGATAAATTTTGAAATGGTGGGTTGTGATATTTTATGATGCAGAGTTAATCCTGAACACAGATTGATCAGTTGGTCCACATGATTTTCAAAGCCAGCTGCTCTTGGCAGAATTCTTCTCAGTGACTGCTCATGTATAGTCCTTCTTTCTGACTGTATGGAAGAGTAATCCTCCTCTACCCAAGGGCAGAAAGTTTTCATAGTTAATTACTCTGAATCTAATCTAAATTAAGCAGTCCTTAAGCAGTGTTTCTAAACCTTGGCCAGAGAAAGTTTTTGTTAATACTTGGTGAAATGAGACTTAAAAAAAAAGACAATTTAGTTTGTCTTAAACCCAACTTTATTCAAGCTAAAAGCACATCATTTTTTCTGAGATTATGGTGATAGGATATGACAGCTTTTTTCAAGATTCTCACTCAGTTGAATAAAATTTTGTCGGCCAAACCTATGTTTATATCTCAGAAACTTTTGGAAATTTAGTGGTTAATGAACTCAAGTTGGGTAATATTTGTGATGTGGGCTGTTGGCCAAAAATCTTTCTACAGAGATTGCAGAAACATTTAGTATAATATTTGAATTTGTGAAGCAGTTAAGTCGGTAACTAGGCAATATGCAAACAGATTGATCAACTATTCCCTAGTAGCTAGAGGCTTAATGTTAAATGCATGATTTCAGCTATTTGTTTTGTTAGTATGCATATTAATACTATCGCTCTATGATCACTTGTAGAGGAGCTTACACTTGGGGAATGAGTCTCAGTCATGCCTGATCTGTCTTCGTGCATTATGGGCGTTATTGTTCAGAATTGTTCCATTATGAAGTCCTCTTCTACATTTCTGTTGTCAGTATAGAATGTGCACATATCATTAGGTGATGACAGAAGTGACTTCAGCTCTGGGTGCAAAAATTTAAGAAATCTAACGTTTAATCTCCCAAAAGTTAAGAAAATATTTTTGTTGTTTCTGAGCCTGACCGGTCATTCTTTTGCAGTTCAAGTGCTGTGGCGTTGTCTATTTCACCGACTGGCTGGAAATGACAGAGATGGACTGGCCCCCGGATTCCTGCTGTGTTAGGGAATTCCCAGGATGTTCCAGACAGGCCCACCAGGAAGATCTCAGTGACCTCTACCAAGAGGTAGGGCCCTGTGTCATTCACTTATCATGGAAGTAAAGAACCAACAACGGGCCAGTGCAATTTTCCTCCTCTATCTAAATATGAAGAACTTGAAATATTTTTTCCTCTGAAATGTGAAGAAAGGGAACCAAGCTAAAAGTAAACATAAAAGTCTGAATACTGATCACATTTTAACAGAGAAAATTGGGAAAGATTAGGTTTTAGAATTAATTGGAGTTTGAACTGTGTTATCTAGAACCAAGCTCCATTGCCGTCTCCTAAGGGTGCTTTTAAAATAGACATGCAGAGTGTGTGACTAACTCTGGATTTTCAGGAAGACAAGGTTTGGAGTTCCTGAGCAGAATAGGTATTTAGGGCTTCCGTATATACTAAAACATGGGAGTGGGGGAGAGGAAGAAAACAAACAAAACAAAACAAAATGACAAAACACACACACACAATTGTGTGTTTCTCTCCACTCCCCAGAGAAAATGCTATCCTCAAGTCTTCAGGTCCCCCTGCTGGTTAATGATCAGTGATGTTAGTTTTAGCTGGTTTAATGACAGATGCTCACTAGGATTCAAATCAGTTATCAAGTGGCCAAGAAACTTTCATAGTTACGTTTTCTGGGAGAATTTATTGGAATCATCAGTTATTCATTTGTTAGCAGAATCGTTCTTATTCCTTCATTTTTAATGGTGACTTTCAAACTTCATTAAGGGAATCCTATTTTCAAGTTAAAATTAGAACTACATCATTCCAGTATAGTTGTGCTGTGCTTAGTATAGCTGTGCTGTGTTTAGTCGCTCAGTCATGTCTGACTCTTCAAGACCCCATGGACTGTAGCCTGCCAGGCTCCTTGTCCATGGGGATTCTCTAGGCAAGAATACTGAAGTGGGCTTTCATGCCCTCCTCCAGGGAATGTTTCCAACCTAGGGATTGGACCCAGGTCTCCCACATTGCAGGTGGATTCTTTACCATCTGAGCCACTGGGAAGCCCAAGGATACTGCAGTGGGTAGTCTATTCCGTCTCCAGGGGATCTTCCTGACCCAGGGATTGAACCCAGGTCTCCTGCATTGCAGGTGGATTCTTTACCAACCAATAGCTACATGTTCTTATTTCAATTAAAATTAAACCAAATAAAAATTGCATTTGCTCAGTTGCATTAGCCACATTTTAAGTGCTCCACAGCTACTTGGGGCTAGCAGTTCCTATGTAGGACCACACAGATATAAACATCTTTACAGAAGGTTTTATAGTCTTGATCTAGAATGGAGGCTCAAAACGTAAATCAGATGCCGGGAAGCTGCTCCAGCTGATGGGCTGGGATCATTTCCCAGATACCTCACCAGTCAAGCATCTGGGTACCACAAATCATCTTAACATAAAAATAACAATTGACACCATTCATAATATAATATATACACACAACACACATCTGTTTTTCCCTGGAAATACTATTATTGTTCCAAACACCTTTTAGGCCATTTGCTAAAGTCAGTTGTAAAGATACACAAAGAGAAAATCAGTTTTATTAATTTATAGTGTAAATTAACAAATTTGAAAAAGATGCTGGATTACCCATACAAATGCTTCATCTCATACATACCTTAAATATGAGTAACTTTTGGCTGTTAAAAAATTCATATGAGAGGACAAGGCTATGTCACATTTAAGATATCCAAAATAAAGTTCTTTGGGCTCTGAAGACATGCCACAGAGAGAAGTGCCAAATATTTTTAAGAGATTCAGAATTGTGTTAGTCTTCCTAAGGTAGGAGAGTACCACAGTGTGAGTAGCTTAGACAAAACATATTTATTCACTCACAGTTCTAAAGGCTGTATGTCTGAGATGAAGGTGTCAGCAAGGTCGGTTCCTTCTGATGCCTGTGAGGAAACATCTGTTCTGTGCCTCTCCCTCAGTTTCTGGTGGTTTGCTGTCCATCACTGGCATTCCTTGGCTTGTAGAAGCATCACCCACGTCTCTGCCTTTATCTTTACATGGCAGTCTCCCTGTTTGCATTTGTCTCCAAGTTTCCCTTTTTCATAAGGACACCAGTCACACTGGACCAGGGGCCCATCCTTCCCTGCTATGACCTCATCTTAACTAACTCTATCTGCAGAGACTCTATTTTCAAATAAGATCACATTCTGAGGTTCTGGGGATTAGGGCCTTAACATATGAATTTGGAGGGGCTGAGAATTTTTGAAGCAGCTGAATAACTCAGGTTGTTTATTTTAAAGAATAATCAAAATACTTGTAGTCATGCCCCACACTACTTGGAAGTACTGTGTTTAGATGTTATCATTTTAAGCATATTATGCTTAGTAGCATTTTGGCTTTGAATGAAAAGAATATACAAGATATATTGAACAAAGAATTATTTGTTCAGTGTCTCTTGAGTTCCTCAGTGATATCCTACATCTTTTTTGGGGGGTGAAAGCTGAATATTGGTTGGTATCTGTAGTAGGGATGGTCACCTAAGTTCAATAGTTAAAGTCTTGTTGATTTCATAAAACAGGAGGTTGTGCTAAATATTTCTAAGATAATAGTAAATGCAGACATAATTGTGGATATTCGAAGACATTATAACTCACCACTAGGTTTAAAAAAAAAGCAAAACAGATGATTATAGACAGACATTTACTTATTGGAATGTGAGCCCCAGGGAGTGCTGCCTCCTGGGATTAAAAAAAAAAAATTCAGAATAAAATCCAAAACCAAAATCCATAAAAAGCCCCAGATGATTACAGAATAGATGTGAATGTAGACATATGAGTTGAAACCTATCAGTGTTCCTAGTGTGAACTTAGTCTAATCCATTTGTTAATTCTTAGGAGTAGGAAGTCAATATGGGAAATTATTGGGCTACATATATAATAATTTCTACCTTCTTTGGTGATTAATACTAGTAATATGATTATAACCAATATTTACCCTTGAGAATGACAGAACATGGATGAATTTGCCATATCTTCCCACAAAATCTGAATATGGACAGATTCACTTCAATTTTGTTACTTAGTTGAGAAGCAATTAATTAAATATTTAATGAAAATTTTTGGTTTAAAAAGGCAATTCACTTTTGCTGGTAGTATTTTAATGGTGCTTTACTTCAGGATGTCTATAATTGCTGTTACATGAATTTTAAGATTAAAAAGAGCTACACTATTGTGCATGGGCCAATTGATGATCCATATTATTTTAAAAGTTTTTTTCGTATTTTCATCAAAGACTTTCCAAAGCAAGCTGACATTATCAGTTCTGAGATGTTCTCTGGAAGTCTGAGACAGACTTCCAGCAGAGATAGAGGTTCATTATATCAGAGTAATTTGCATTTGCATTTTATAATTAATAACAGATGCTGATATTGATAATGATATAGCACATAATTATATGTATAGCTGACGTACAAAAGTGGATAACTTAGTAGCTTTATGGCACAAATACAATTAAATCCATCATTAAAGATAAGAGTTATTTCCTCTCTGCCCTGGAGAACATTTCCAAATTGTTCCCAGAGATCATCCACCTGAACTATGAGGGGTCTAAAAGGGTAAACAAGTGAGGAACAGCTATTGGTATTCAGGAAATTTATTCTGAAATAGTAAGTACTAAAAAGAGATATTTTGATGTCTCCTAATATTTCAAAGTTCATCATTCTGAACAGGAACTAGACTTATTCATTGTTGCTCCAAGGGCCAGAAGTTACAGGAAGGAAATTTTGAATCAATAGAAGGAAGACCTTGCTCATCAAAATCCGTCCAATTGTGATAAAGGTTCTCTTGTAAAACAGTGAGTGTCTCATCACTAAAAATATTAAAGTCAAGGTCAGATAACTATGTCATTGGTGGGTAGAATGGATTTTTAAATTAAGAGTGAATCTGGACTAGATGAACTTCAAGGTCCCTTTTATCTTTCATATTCTGTAAGCTTAGAGATAAGAACTGACTTTCTTCCTGCAATCTTTCTTCAGCAGTCTGAAATCAAGGAAATAAATCATTCTGAACCATCTGGTGGCCTGCATGGTCCCTGACCCAATAATATTTTATGACATATTTGAAATCTGTGAAAAATGACAGAGTGGAAATAGAGCAGTAATCACACATTTTAAAAACATTTTTATCAGAGGTATTGTTTGGTTTGGCACACAGCTCCTCAAATATCTGTAATGAGCTATCCACTTGTATAAAAGTATACATTCAAAAATTCACAGATGAAAATATCTCTGAACATCAATTTGGTTCTGTCCCATTCATTCATTCAAAAGTTTTGCTTACTGGTTTCCAAGTGCTGTTGTGAATGCTGAAGATATAGTGGAGAATGTTGGAGACAAAAAGTTCTCCTGCAGTATAACATATATTCTAGTTAGACATTTAACAAGAAAAAAATAGCAGTAAAAGATCATTTCAAGTGGTGAAAAGCACTTTAAAGACTCTCAACAGGGCCATGTGCTGAAGAATGACTTTCTTGGTGAAAGTGAAGTGAAAGTCACTCAGTCGTGTCCAACTCTTTGTGACACCATGGACTATAGTGGAATGGGTAGTCTTTCCCTTCTCCAGGGGATCTCCCCAACCCAGGGATTGAACCCAGCTGCCCGCATTTCAGGCAGATTTTTTACAAGCTGAGCCAGAAGGGAAGGCCAAGAATACTGGAGTGGGTAGCCTATCCCTTCTCCAGTGGATCTTCCTGACCCAGGAATTAAACCAGGGTCTCCTGCGTTGCAGGTGGATTCTTTACCAACTGAACTATCAGGGAAGCCCTATGAAGGGATTACTTAAGACAGGCTGTTTAGGAACAGGTTCTCTTAGGAGATGACATTTGAACCTAGCCCAGTTGGTGGCAAGGATTTGGCCTGGTAAAGATCTTTTGAAGAGTATCTTTTCACCCAGAAAACTGCAAGTGTAAAAGCTACCCTTCCTTCAACCTGGAGGTGGCTGGACCACAGATTCCTGACTACTTCCTACCCTCTAATTTGATTTTTAATGTAATCACACTCTCTAAATATTAGGTGTGAGACTTGGCTTCAATGAAACATCAGAGTTTAAGTTGGTAAAATACAGGACTAAGATGCATCTCTTCCTTCTCTCCCTTGCTGAGTTTTCCATCCTGTCAGCTACTAGAGCTCTAGACTTGACTGGAGAATAAGAAGAGAGAAAGAAGACTAAAGAAGGCTGGTAGAGTTAAAAGTTTGGGTAAAATAGGGACTTCTTACTCCTTGCCCAGGGACCTTACCCCAAGCCCAACTCTTGGATGGGCTTCAAGAGAAAAGTGATACTGTTGTAATTATTTTTGATATTTTGCATGCATTTTTCAGCGACCCGTATCCATAGCTTTCATCAGCTTTTCTCGGGAAGAGACAATATACCTAAAAGTGTGAAGAAACACAGTTGTAGGGAATAGTTACAGTGCTTGCTATCTCAGACAGAAAATGAAGAAAAAACATCTCCTCAAAAAAAATTGAAAAAGCATTTTTATCCTCTGTGTGCCACCTCAAGAAAAAGAAATGGAGCTAAACATGCTAACAACAGGCCCTACTTCAAAAGGACCAACTCAAATGTACAAGCAAGAGGGAGAGAGAGTCAAGTAAAGTATATGTCCAAAGACACAATCCTTTGTTTTGTAGTTAGGAGAAAGACAACTGTTCAGAGATGGACTGCTTCTTCAGAAAATTAGTTATTCACAGAGGTTATGCAAGGGCCAGACGGTGAGCTGGTTTCCACGAAGCTGTGTGCCATTTAGACACTTTTTCTTTAGACCTTTAATCTTAACAAGTTCCCTGTGGTATTGGGTTTGAATATCAAATATTCTTAATACTTTCCTTTATGGCAAATAATTTTGCCCTAAACCATTTCTTCCTTTTTAGATGGTTGGTTGTTTCTTTTCTGAGTGACAGAAAACCTCTCTATATAAATAGAGAGAGAGAGGAGGGCAGGGCTTCCCCGCTGGCTTAGCAGTAAAAGAATCTGCCTGCAATGCAGGAGATGCAGGAGTCTTGGGTTCGATCCGTGGGTCAGAAAGATCGCCTGGAGGAGGAAATGGCAACCCACTCCAGTATTCTGGCCTGGAGAATCCCATGGACAGAAGAGTCTGGCTGGGTTACAGTTCATGGGGTTGCAGAGTCGGACACGACTAAGCACGAGCCTGAGGGGTATGGATATGAAGGGGATGTGTCTTTCTCTCTGAGTCCAGACTTGCAGGAAAAAGAACGGAGATGATAACGATGTGTCTAGGTCTGCAGTCCTCTCAGAAAGCAAACGGACATGCAGAGATGCTCCCCTAAGTTGAAGGTGGGGGCAGCCATGGTGATCATGTGAGATGGCTTGTTTTGAGGCTTTTCTCCCAGTTGTGTGTTAACCTTTCAGTGAGCTGAGAGTCAGGAATTCAGCCTTCCTGGGATTGGAGGTCCTGGCCCCACCCATCTTCTTTGCACCCTGCTGTCCTTGAAAATGATATTCATTTTATAATCTATGTACATTTTTTCTGGGGAGGGGCAGTAATCTCAGCCCTCAACTCTCTTTGTTAATACTCTTCTCCTGCCAACGTTTTTGTTAGAATTAGAAAGGTGAGTCAGTCCTATGTGTCTGCTTTGACTAATAGAAGTTTAATTTTATGATTTTCACACACAGCATCCTACACACATAAATATTATGTCAGCACTTCTGAACCAGAGGAAGAAAGATGACAGAGTGTTGTGGGTACAGAAGGACGGGGTGGGGAATGGGGGTGTGGCCTTCTGGCAAGCTCTACCTAGGTATGGGATGGATTATTTTTTTCCTAGCTCATCCTGCTGTTGTGCTGCTAGTAGGATTCTTCTCGGGACCAGGTAAATTGCCATGCCCCAAACAAAATTAGGGGAAAGTGTTGAAAAAAGGAACCCAAGGCAGGAAGGAAGAGGTAACAGCTTAGAACCTTGGCCAGGTACCATCCAGTTGCACTACTGTGAAATTGGTTAAATCTGTGAAGGAATGATCCTCCCGTCAGTGACTAGGAAAAGAGGTGGGAAGGAGATGATCCTGACCTGGGGCATGGGAAGAAGCCTGACACTGGGTGGGCGGTTCTTCATGCCACTGTCTTTATAATGGAGTTGTGCGGTGAGAACACACAGAGCAGGTAGTAGATACTGGGTCTCCAGTCTTATTAAAGGCTAAGTGAATGTTAGCCAGGTGCTGAAAAACATGTGGGTGGCTTGGGTCCCTAAAGGACTTTTCAGGCAGAGGCAATGGTGCAGAATTAGAGCTAGAAGCAGGACAGCCCAGTGGGTGCAGGGGGCATGGGAAGGGCTGGACAGGGCAGGTGCTGACTTATGAAAAGCCCTGTATGTCCTGCTAATGCGTGTATTTTATCCTGAAGTCTGTGAGTAATTGCCAGATGAAAAGACAAACAAGTTCACCAATTTGAGGCATTGTTAGGAAAGTAAAGCTGAGGACAGAGTAGTTATGGGATGCTGATTTATTAATGATGAAGTGCCATTTTCAGATAAACATACATAGAATTGCCTGAACGGTGAATGGTAGGAAGCTTTTCAAGTTCCGTGGTTATTTAGATGGAATATCCCCAAGAAGTTCCATTCTCAGGGCTCCTTTATATAAAGGCAAAGACACTCCCTCGTGCTTCTCTGCTGACTTCATTATCTCCTCCGTTAACTGCTGGCAGGGATCGGGGTTGACTGGGACCTGGGGTGATAGCTGTCTTATCATCCAAGCCTTGCAGGACCAGTTTGGGCTTGGTGGGGGTGGAAATTCCTTTTATCTTCAAGCTTTGCTTGATCTAATCAGGTCTTGAACTGTTCTGCCGGTTTTGCTTCGGGTATACAAATGCCTTCTTTCCTTTCTCTCTCTGTCTCAATATAGTCACTGGCGAGTTTCCTGTTACCTATTCACCATTCAACTTATTTTTCCTCCTGTGCTTTATTAGTAGAGACTTGCAAATTTTGCCTTTAGAAGGTACCGATATAGAAAGCCATAATAATATTTTGACCTAAGAAAGTACCTCACAGAGTGACAATTTTAAATTTATGCTTTAAAAAAATCATTAGGTTGGCTTTGTGGAGTCTGAGTGGAGGTGAGAATTGTGTCTTGATGGGGTGAGAAGGGAATCAGGTAGGGAACTGTGCAGGTAATTCACATGAGTGATTATAAGGGCTGGAATTCAGGTGTGCCTTTGAGGAGGGCAAGGAGGGAATGAATGTGAAAGATAGTTAAAGGGGGAGAATGAATAGAATGATGACTGGGGTGGGTGTGGGGAGTGAGTGACAGGGAAGCTGCAAGGACAGGATGCTTGACATTGACTTGGGCTCTGGAGAGATGAAGAAGTCATTTGTTGAGGGGAGCAGTAGGATTTGATTAGCTCCATTTTGGAAATGCTGAGCTTAAGGTTCCTGTCAGGGCTTCCATGTGCAGAAACCCACTAGGAAGTATGAAGCTCAGGAGACAGAATTCAGCCAGAGATCTGGGTTTTGTGTGCCCTATTTAGGAAAGTGCTAGCTCCAAATACAATGGCTTGCATAAGGTAGAACTCTGTTTCTCTCTCATAGATCAGCCAGCTGGTCCAGGTTGCCAGGCAGCCCTATTGTACAGGTTTACCCAGGGGTCTTAGGTGGTTAGACAGTCACTTTTTTAAACATTTGTCTTCCACAATTGCTCCTGTTTTCCTTAAGTTGCAGTAGTGGGGAGGAGGAGGAAGTAGGACGGGGAACATCCAATGCATGAAGCTCCACCCTCCGCACCTCTGCACACATTCCCTTGGCTTACAAGACTGTGCTTAGCAGCAAGGAAGGCTGGTAAGTGTGGTCTCTGGATAGGAGGCTATGTTCCTGTAGAAAATGCTATGCTAGGAGAGTGGAGAACAGACTAGGGCAAGTGGGATGTCTTAACAGTTTCCAGGTGTTATCAATATGTAGGAGGCAATAAAACTACACAAAGAGATGGCGTAATATATGCAGCAAAGGACAGAAGTTGGGGAATGGCAATACTTAAAGACAGAGAAGACACCTGTTGTAGGTAGAGAAGAAATGGAAAGTAGTGTCCTGAAAGCCAATGGAGGAGAGGATTTTAGGAATGAGTTTTCCTTAGTGAGGAACCATGGTTCAGGTTAAGGCTAGTCTCCAAACTAGACTCTTTGGGTTAACCTCTCTGTGCTTCACTTTTATTACCTTTAAAGTGAAGATAACAAATACCCATCTCATGTGAGTGAATTAGCATGTTTACAACCCTTCAAATAGTGCCTGTCTGTAATATATACTACAGTAATAGCTGAGAGTCAAAGTAAATTAGGGATTGAAAAGGACACATAGGGTTTTTCAAATAGAGTCACATATAGAACTCTCTGAGCAAGCATTTTATGTACGTTATATAAATGTATATATAAGCCCTATAACATTTATTTGAAGGTGCTGTATCATTATCTCCATTTTACAGATAAGAAAGGTGAGGCACAGAGAGGTTCAGTGCCCTAGTCCAGTTTCATAGAGCTAGTCAGTGACTGAACTCAGATCTATTTGATTCCAAAGCCCATACTTGTATTAGTCACTAAAATTTCAAGATGTGGAGTATATGGTGAGGAGCAAGCTGAGTGTAGATTTTTTCACTTCTAAACCTCAATTTCCTTATCCATCAAATGAGATAATAGTAGTATCTGCCTCATTATAATTAAAAAAAATTAAATTAAGCTACTAAGAAACCCTTAGCAAATCACTTGACATGAAATAAACACAAATCTTCAATGCATGGTGGTAGCAAATGACAATAATAACAGGAATTTATTAACATTTATTAGGGTAAATAGAAAAAATAGTGACTCATGATTAGATTTTTAACTAACCAAATTGCCCTAAATTTTGCTAGTAATGGCAGGAAAATATGCATTTTCTAGTTCTATTTGTGTTGGCTGAAGGTAGATTTTAGATCAAGGTTTTGGGGACTTCATGTGGTTTCTCATTTCGTTTTCACATTTTTCCAGTTCTTAAGGACAAACATTTAGGTGGACAAAAGCGCCCAGTGAGAGATGACATCTAATGAGCAATTTGTATTTATACATTTTCTGCTCAGACAGTGAACATCTGCCCCTGCACCTCACCTTCCTAGGGAGAATACTACCTTCTGGGTTTTCTAACACTTGTTGTTCAGTCAGTAAGTCATGTCTGACTCTTTGCAACCCCATGGACTATAGCACACCAGGCTCCTCTGTCCTTCACTGTCTCCTGGAGTTTGCTGGAATCATGTGCATTGAGTCAGTGATGCTGTCTACCCATCTCATCCTCTGCAGTTCCCTTTTCCTTTTGTCTTCAGCCTTTCCCAGCATCAGGGTCTTTTTCCAGTGAGCGGGCTCTTCACATCAGGTGGCCAAAGTACTGGAACTTCAGCTTCAGCATCAGTCCTTCCAATAAATATTCAGGGTTGATATCCTTTAGGATTGACTGGTTTGATCTCCTTGCTGTCCAAGGGACTGTCAAGAGTCTTCTCCAGTACCACAATTCAAAAGCATCCATTCTTCAGCACTCAGCCATTTTTATGGTTCAACTCTCACATCTGTACATGAATATTGGAAAAACCATAATTTTGACTATACTGATCTTTGTCACAAACTGATGTCTCTGCTTTTTAACATGCTGTCTAGCTTTTCATAGCTTTCCTTCCAAGGAGCAAGCATCTTTTAATTTCATGGCTGCAGTCACCATCTACGGTGATTTTGGAGCCCGAGAAAATAAAATCTGTCACGGCTTTCACTTTCCCCCTTCTATTAGCCATGAAGTGATGGGACTGGATGCCATAATCTGAGTTTTTATAATGTTGAGCTTTAAGATAGCTTTTTCACTCTCCTCTTTCACCCTCATATTTTTGGTAAAAATGACAGATGTTCAATAAATGTAGTCTTTTAAACTTGGGATTCTTCATCTCTAATAGGGATCTTGTGAAGATGAAATAAGATACAAGTGTCTGTGGGTTTTTTTGAGATACATGAAGACTTTTTCTACTGCTTTTCCTGTGTATGGGTGTGAGTAACTTTACTCTTAACAAAACAGAAAATCTTGTAGTGAATTTTATTACTTGCTGTTTAATTTTTTTTAAGGACGGGTTTATTTTCCTGCAGAGCTTATGCTTATCAGTGGAGAACTTTTGCTCCAACCTCTTTAAAGCTCATGAACTCATTAACTGCTATCACTCAGTTTTTCAATTTTAAAATAAATAGGACTGAATGTTATTTATTTGTACTTGATAATTAACACTGTCATCTCATACTTGGGAGTTATGTTTATTATGAAAAATAGGTTATGAAGATATCAATACTGGCATGTATTGGCACCTAGATTTTATTTATACTTTATCTTCATAAGCACATTGGAAGTCTGTTTAATTTTTTGATGTGGCCTGTGAATATTGAGTACTGAAAAGCCACAGGAGTTCTTCTAATTTTAGAAACTCATCTTGGAGCTTGATCAGAGAATAATTTCAAGTGTATAATTTCCTCAAGTGAAGTAAGGCATCTTGACATGCCTTCAGATAGATTCCAGGAAATACAGGGATTAGTGATTTCTCTCTGATAAAAAGGTAGTGTTGTTATTTACAGTTGACCAGAATTTTAACATTGCAGCAAGCAAAGTAGGTTAGCCAGCTTGTCTTATTCCATACCTTTGAATTATCTGAGGTTATTAATGCAGTGCTAACATGGCTTTATTTAGGAAGAAAACATATTCAAGGTAAATCAACTCAGTATTTTATTTTGAGAAAAGCAAATAAATGCAATTTAGTTCTTTCCTATTGTGAGTAAAAGAGTCTTTGTGAAATGGAATGCAGTTTTGAACTCTAACATTTCTGTTTCCTTTTTTGTCTCACTCAACAGCAAACACTCAACAGTGTTTATTTGTGCAACTAAATATCTGTGAATAGTTGAATAGATTATATAGAGACACATTTATATTTTTTATTCTCTAGACTTAGTGTCTTGCTTTTCAACAAAAAAATCCAAGTTTACACTGAAAAGTGTGAATCTTATTCATGATTATTTGACTGGCTCAAAATAAGCTCACAACTTGTATTCAGACTGAACTACTTTGAAGAGGGTGTTGCAGAATAGGCCATAAACCCGGAGCTGTTTCTATGAAGAATTCAGAGAGTGGCTGAGGCAGACAATCATATTGTACACAGAAATCTGAAAAAAATACTCTCTTTCCAAGAAGAAGAATATTCATTTGGAAAGTTAATCCTTAACTTTAAGTAATAGTGTAAGCAATTCTCTGAAATTCAGCGTGATACCTAATAGGCTGCAAGTTTTTACAGTGCCTCCTGAATTACTAAAGAAATATTAAATTATACACAATGTAGAGGGATTTGTGCTTTATTTATATGTTTACACTTTGTATATTTTTTATTAAATGATTTAATGCAACATACAACAAAAAGGCACAATGGATGAATAATAAAAATAAGATTTATTTATTGGATAAAGCTAAATAAGTCCTAGAGAAGTAATGTAGAACATGATTAATATAATTAACATTGCTGTGTGTTATATATAAAAGTTGTTAAGAGAATAAATCCTAAGAGTTCTCATTACAACTCTTAAATGTAAAAATGTTTCTTCTTTTTCTTTTCTTTTGTATCTATATGAGATGATGGATATTCAGTAAACTTATTGTGATAATCATTTCATGATATATGTAAGTCAAATTATTATGTTGTATGCCCTAAACTTACACAGTGCTGTGTGAATTATAACTCAATAAAACTGGAAGGGAAAAATACATAAATAGCAGTAGAAAGCCAGGATTAAAGAAAGAGTAATTGGACATGCTTGATGTGAAGGCAAATGGGATTACTGTGGTTTAGTTTCATATTTGTCCTTGAGCTTTCTGAAAGCCCGGGTGAAACGACACATAATCGTCTGGATCATTTTAATGTTTGGAGGGCATGTATTCCAGTTTTTCAAAGGGAGCAAAATTCTAAAGTATTTGCTCAAGTGCAGTTTTATATCTACCACTCTAAAATACCTAGGAAAATACCTTCAGTATTATTTTTCAAAATTTTTATAGAGTAATTTCTTATGGTGTTCTTCAATATCATTGAAATACACTTCAGTGGAAAATAAAACATAAGGGCACAGGTTAATATATTGCAGCATGGCAGAATTTGGTAGTCTGGTGTGGTATTTAGATATAAATTGAAGTACCTAGAGATGGAAATTGGTTTTATTTATTTTAAAGAGTCTATAGATAACATCTCTTTTTGAGGGGTTTTTGATAGAGAAGGACAAACTGTAATTTAATAAATTCTGATGACAAACTTAGTACTAAACTAAATACTTACATTCTGTCTAGTTTGGGAGTTATCTTTGTAAACTAAATGAAGAAGTAATAGGGCTGATTTATTTATTAAAAATTGATATTTGGCAAAACCAATACAATATTGTAAAGTTTAAAAATAAAATAAAATTTTTAAAAAAATTGAGGAGTCTAACTAGGGCCTTTGCTTTGAATAAACCACCTTTACCCTCCTTGACATGGAGATAATCTTCCAGTCCAGTGATCTCTAAGGAGGCCAGGTCCTGACTATGAGCCATAACGATACAATCCTATGTCCACTTTTTTGGGCGGAACTGAAAACATTTTTTCACTGGGATCCAAACCCATTCATGACAGCCTGGATTGTCTTAATATGTTATTGCATTTTCTTGTGTGGCCACTGAGGTTTCCTTAGATTCCCAGAACCAATAAGTCTTCCAGACTTTGCTGAGGAATCATAGAGCCTCAATTAATATGAGCCAGAGGTGAGATCTTAGGGTCTTCTTAGTTCTTTCTTGAACATGTGCACAGTCCTGGGATTGAGCATAATCTTACTCACATGTGTAACTTTCTAGATCCCTGCAAATATGTCAGAGCTTTGCCAAAACCACAAAGGACTTCACATTCTCCAGTTTTTCCCCTTCGGCTTTTGACTAGCCCATTGTGTGCAACTATTATCCACTGCCTCAGGCAGCCTCAGTGTTGAGCAGTTACCTGTGAATGCTTTTGACAAATACTCCCCAGAGGGAAAATTCTGTTGCCCAGGTTGAACTGCAAGTCAAGTCAAATAAAGACAGCTTTGCTAGTGAGCTCTTTCAGGGAACCACCAGATAGGACAAATAATGACAGTTCTCTGACAGTGGGTCTTTGAAGGAGCTCCAACCCTTTTCTGTTGCCTTTGGTGGCTGCCAGACCACTGATTTTTACCATAATTGTGGGTTGTTTATTTTCAAGGCTCCTGCAGAGCTGGGGAAGGGGTATGGGAGTAAAGCACATTAAAATGCCACAAAGCTTGCTGTTCTTACTGAGATTCAGGTGCTTCTCTTGAATAAATGCTCCTCAGATTGCTGCAAGCATTTGGTTAATTTCCAGAGTTCAAAAAAAAGTTGATTCTGACAATTTTCTGTAGTGCTTTCATTGCTTATATGGGGGACAGGCTATTCAGAGGTCCTTTTTCTGCCAGTTTTGTGGATGTTACTCTAGAAGTGCTTTTTAGCCGTATTTTTACAAATTAAAAAGCTGAACTTTTTGACTTCTAAGTTCCCCTCCCACTCTGGAACATTCACTGTTATCTAATATATCACATTCCCAAATATCCTAGATAATATAATTTACTGTATCTTTGTTTTGGTATATGTGGCTGTTTAAAATAAAATTGAAACAGACTTTACTGGATGCCAGAGTATGAAGCATAGTCGATTTCTGCTTTGTTTTAATCACAAATTAAAAAGTATTACCTTTTCTGCATAGTTATTCAGCTTAGAGTGAGTTAGTCTAAAGGGATGGGAGATCTTTACATGCCAATGGGAAGAACTATATGGGTAAAATTTAAGCACCAGAGACTGCTGAAAAGGTAAACATCAAATAATAATTGACTTATTTCACAGGGTTGTATCATTAGCATATGCATTTCTTGAGTAGTTTACCTTTAATTGTGGAATTTATTTTAATTGTTCTTTATTCATTAAAGATCCATTTTTGTACTAAGTACTGAAAACATAGTTGAGGAGTCAACTAAACCATGCAAAGCCATTTTATATCAATTTCTTTGGAGATGGATATGATGATCTGTGCTGCATTACTCAGCAATGATGTTAATTTCCAAATGTCTGAAGCTAAACCTTTTTAAGTAGTTTTGATGTGCCTCTTTCCAAACTATGTTAAAGATTTTTTTGCATCATGAGGAGAGTCATGATCTAAAGTCTCAGTGGCAAACATCATTTTGGATAGTTACTTCACTGTCTTGAGAAACAGTGACCCCCACCTTCGCTGTTACAGGTGGGCAAGGATTATTTCATCAGTACTCAGTGGGAACACAATGCCATGCTTTTGGTGTTTTATTCTCTAAAAAAGTTTTGTACTCATACTTGTCCATTAATACCTGCTTTTCATAGATTTTGCAGCTCTTTTAATTTGTGCTTTCTAATCTTCTGTGGGCTGATATACCAGATAAATCTGATCCCTACTGAGCTCTTACTATATATGAGATCATATTCTAGGTGTTTAATTGTGCTTGTTCATTTAATTTCCCCAAGATCACAAACAGGACGGCCCTATTATCATTCATGTTTTCATACAAGAAAACTGAATCACAGAGAGATTAAGTAACATGAACAAAGTCACAAAGCTTATAAATAGCAGAGCAGGGATTTGAATTCAGAATTCTGGCTCTGAAGTTCATGATCTATATGGTGTCATATAAGGATGTTAGAATTACATATAAGCATAAGTACGAGTGAGTTCTGATGAATTACCTGAGTGAAACTCTTTGAAAAATACCTGAATGTCGGTGATTGTCTTTGTGTCATCTATTTTGGTTTCTCAGTGTGTGTGTGTGTGCGTGCGTGTATGTGTCTGTGTGTGTGTATTAACTAGGTAAGATGAATAGAGAAGTTATTTTATTAAAGCAGTATTAAGTATCAATAGTATTACTTATAAATATTTTAACTTCACTTTTGGTGAAATTGATAAAACTTTGCTAATGTTTTGCTGTTAATTTGCATTACATGGTATACCAGAAAAGGTAGTTACTGAAATGTGTCTGTGACTAGTTTTACATGATTTTTATTTCTTACAAGTAATGACTTATTAGGGTATAGTTACTTATAAGTGTCTTTGGAAATTTAAGAGTTATGTATTATGTATTCCTCTCCTCTACTATAATCCACAAATTAACAATAGGCTGGTTCAGTAGCCTTGGTTCCCTTGATTTAGTTGAGTTATTTATAGAAGCTGGGGAAGGAAACAAGAAGGCAGTTATTTTAATAATTAAAATTTATTTTCAAAGAATGCACACCTCTGTCTCCAATCCAGCGGCTCACAGGGGTTCCCTCTTGAGAGTCACTATCTTAAAAGTTTGTAGTTCAAGTTGTTTGGTTCCACTAACTGATGGATGATTTTATTTTTCACTATTTTGATCCTCTGTAACACAGTGAGAGGAATATTGACCATATTATTTCTTTTACAGGGTTGTGGGAAGAAAATGTATTCCTTTTTGAGAGGAACCAAACAGCTGCAGGTGCTGAGGTTTCTGGGGATCTCTATTGGAGTGACACAGATCCTGGCCATGATTCTCACCATTACGCTGCTCTGGGCTCTCTACTATGACAGGCGGGAGCCTGGGACAGACCAAATGATGGCTCTGAAGAATGACACCACTCAGCATCTGCCTTGTCATTCAGTGGAACTGTTGAAACCAAGCCTGTCGAGGATCTTTGAACACACATCCATGGCGAACAGCTTTAACACACATTTTGAGATGGAGGAATTATAGAGACTGTCAAAGAAGGAAACCACAAATTTATTTTACTGGACTTGTGAATTTTTTGAACACACACTTAACTGTTTCAGAAATGTGTAGAAATGAAAATGTTGCCATAAAAGGATACCCAAGCACATAACGTTCCACTCTTTGAAAGGAAGTGGGAAAAGTTCCATATATGATAAAGCACCACCTGGACAATAGTTGATACCTTTTGTAATGCTGAGGACGGATCTAATACCCACTTTATAGCCTGTGTAAGATTTTTACTGAACACAGTTATGCTTTGAGGTTTATGCTTTGGCAGAGTTTGACCAGCATTTCTGCATCCATGTAAATGTGCCGAAACATGCTAGGGTGGAGTTGGAGTTACAGTAAAGTTTGATTTACTTCCATAAGCTTACTAGTATATAAAGTTCCAAATAACTGCTAACATAGGAAGTTAGACAGTACTAATGACTTTTATTACTTGGTGATATATTCTTTTGAGGAGAAATAGATTATACATAAGTACACTCTGAAGATTGGTGACTACCTAAATGTGATTTTTGCTGGTTACTAAAAGTATTCTTACTACTTACAAGAGCAAACTATAACATTGTCTCAAACTGATCAGGGATATATGTGTATATGAGTCTGTGTTGAGTCTGTGTTAATTCTGTATAATTCAGTAGATTTCAGTTCTTATAACATGAAGAATAACAATTGTGAAAAGGATAAATCCATAGTGTATAGCACCATTATTTTAACCTTTCCTGTTAATAGAGCTAAATTTAACATTCTGTCTTGGGTTTATATTACATACATAAGTGTTAACTTAAATACTTAACCACTAATTTTGAAAAATTACTCATGTGATACAAAGGAATCATTATAATTCAGAATGCAGTCTAGTTTCTAGGAAGTATTAACAGAAAAAGTTTACATATAACTTTAGTTCATTCAGCAAAGACCTGGATATTATCCTTCTGCCAAACTGAGACTCATTTTGACACTAAACACTTTATAAAGGAACTTATCTTTGTCTTCTCCAAACTAGAAGCAGCAGTCTCCAAGTCTCAATATAATTCTACAGAGAATAGTTTTCCTTTTCTCTAGCAAAAAGCCAAGAGAATCTTAAAGTAAGTGACAGTTTAGCTAGAGGTTTTCTTTGCCTTATTTCACTGATTAAGATACTGTGGTGAATTACACAGATTATTAAATTTTTTACAAGAGTAAACTATATTTATTTGAAATGGGAAAAGTGCATTTTACTGTATTTTGTGTATTATGTTTATTTCTCAGAAAATAGAAAGGAAATTAAAATGTGTCAATAAATATTTTCTAGAGAGTAAAAATTTGCCTGTGTCTAATTTTTATACTTTATAATCACTTTCACCATTCAAAATATTAGCAAGGGGGAAAATCTGAGACAACATGATTGAATAAAGTAATAATAACTATCTCTAAAACCCAAAGCTACTCTGTAAGAATATGTATCTTCACTGAAAAATGACAAAAAGATGCCCATTTACTTTTCAAGTTTTCTTTTTAAGCTAAATGATAAATAATGTAGTTGTCTGATATAATACAAAATATGCCCATTTATTTCAATTTATCTTCTCAGTGTTTTCATATCCCAGTTTCTTAAAGTAATTTTCTGAAGAAAAGGAGCCTAAGGAATACAATATTTGAAATCAACTGCTAAATATCATGTTTACCATAACTTAAATAAAAATTGAGTAGATAACTTGCTCAATCAGAACCATAAGCATCCCCAGGACTTCCCTGATCGTACAGTGGTTAAGACTCACACTTCTACTGCAGGAGACATGGGTTTGAACTATGGGTCAGGGAACTGAGATGACACATACTTCATGTGTGCTAAGTCAATTCAGTCGTGTCTGACTCTGCGACCCCATGGGCGGTAGCCCACCAGGCTCCTCTGTCCTTGGCATTCTTCAAGCAAGAACACTGGAGTGGGTTGCCATGTCCTCCTTCAGGGGATCTTCCCAACACAGGGACTGAACCTTCATCTCCTACGTCTCTTAGCTGGCAGGTTCTTTACCACTGGTGCCACCTGGGAAGCACACATACTGCATGCTGCTGCTGCTGCTAAGTCGCTTCAGTCATGTCCGACTCTGTGTGACCCCAGAGACGGCAGCCCACCAGGCTCCCCCGTCCCTGGGATTCTCCAGGCAAGAACACTGGAGTGGGGTGCCATTTCCTTCTCCAATGCATGAAAGTGAAAAGTGAAAGTGAAGTCGCTCAGTCGTGTCTGACTCTTAGCGACCCCATGGACTACAGCCTACCAGGCTCCTCCATCCATGGATTTTCCAGGCAAGAGTACTGGAGTGGGGTGCCATTGCCTTCTCCGACATACTGCATAGTGTGGTCCAAAATATTAAAAAATTAAACAAAAACATAAGTATCCCTTTTTCTAATTTCTTCAACACCTCAGCTTCCTATAATTTCACCTAAAATGCCAAGTAATTAAGACAGCTGTATTATTTGAATTATTTGGATAATTTAGCTACTAAATTTTATTATTAGTCTAATTTAGCTACTTCTCTTTTGAAATATCTTACAGTCACAGAAAGAACAAGCATATGTTATGTTGAGCTCAGTTAAAAACAACAACAACAACAAAATATATAAAATTAATTTCTAAAGTTTTGATGTATTACCTGACTTAATAGTCTCAAGAATACTCGACATAAATTTAGACAATCACCTCATGCACTTATACACTGCTTAATGGGGCCAAATGACATTTATAGCAGTAGACCACAAAGGCTTCTTATGGTTGCAGTGCACCTGGAATAATAAAACTGCAAGGGACTTTAAAAAGTGTATTTAATACAGTGGAGCTGAGGGAATTCACTGGGCACATTGCAAACAAATAGCTGTTTCTTTGCTATTTGTAAAAGCTTTATTTAAAAAAAAAAACTATTTCTTATAGTAAGAAATTAAGAAGATTATTTTCAGACTGGTGAATAGTCAATTCAAAATGTCCTGGAGATTCAGAGATGACAATAAGAGATGGTATCTGTCCTCTTGCATTGTAAAATCTGGTTGTAATAGCCACCAATGAGAATAATAGAAGAATACGCAGCTAATGCAGCCCTGCTTAAGAATATGAGATGAAGAAGGTGGCCTGCAACCTGAGTCAGGAAGGAAGAGAGGAGCTTAGCTAGCTCGAGCAGAATATTCCAGGAGCCACTAACTCTGAGGTTAAAAATTTACATTATTTGGACTCACAGACTTAGAGAACAAAGTTATGGTTACTATGGAGCAGGGGGAAGGGTGGGATAAAGGGATGGTTGGGGAGACTGAAATCAACATGTACACACTGCTATATTTGAAACAGATAACAAACAAGGACCTATTATATAGCATATGAAATTCTGTTCAATGTTTGTGACAGCCTGGATGAGAGGCAAGTTTGGGGAGAGTGGATACATGTAGGAGAAGGCAATGGCACCCCACTCCAGTACTCTTGCCTGGAAAATCCCATGGATGGAGGAGCCTGGTAGGCTGCAGTCCATGGGGTTGCTAAGAGTCAGACATGACTGAGCGACTTCACTTTCACTTTCCACTTTCATGCATTGGAGAAGGAAATGGCAACCCACTGGTGGGCTTCCGTCTATGGGGTTGCACAGAGTCGGACACAACTGAAGCGACTTAGCAGCAGCAGCAGCAGCCAGTGTTCTTGCCTGGAGAATCCCATGGACAGAGAAGCCTGGTAGGCTGCAGTCCATGGGGTCGCAACGGAGTCGGACACGACTGAATCGACTTAGCAGCAGCAGCAGCAGGATATATGTATACGCATGGCTGAAACCCTTTGCTGTCCACCCGAAACGATCACAACCTTGTTAATTAGCTATACTCCAATACAGAAGGTAAGAAAAGATGTCCAGGTCATAAAAAATTCTAAGAGGTGGAAATGGTGTTGAAAGTGTTGGGAGAAACTAGTTACACTGCTTGAAGGACAGGGCCTGCCATTCAAGGTACATAGATGGAGCATAGAAAGCTTGAAGAGATACCATGGGAAAGGTGGTGGTGGTTTAGATGCCAAGTTGTGTCCAATTCTTGTGATCCCATGGACTGTAGCCCGCCAGGCTCCTCTGTCCATGGAATTTCCCAGGCAAGAATACCAGAATGGGTTGCCATTTCCTTCTCCAAGGGATCTTCCCAATACTGAATCGAACCCAGGTCTCCTGCACTACAGGCAGATTCTTTACCAACTGAGCTACGAGGGAAGTCCATGGGAAAAGGAAATGGAAGAAATTTGGGTTTGGGGACTTCGTTCTGTGAACTCAGTGGTGAGTTACCGAAGTATTTTCAGAAAGAGAAGTGATTTGTGCTTGGGGAATTTAACTGGATTAGCCACTTGAGAAGCTGGGAACAGGGGCACAGGTACATCCATTACACAGCTCTGTGGGGTGGGCCATCGTTTCGCTGGTATCCATTAAGGAGTGCTTTGGAGTTGCAGGAGCCTAATGTCTCTTGAAGGGCTTCCCAGGTGACACTAAGTGGTAAAGAACTCATCTGCCACCAGATGGAGCAGTGGTAAAGAATCTGCCTGCCAAGGCAGGAGACACAATAGTTGCAATTTTGATCCCTGGGTCAGGAAGATCCCCTGGAATAGGATATGGCAACCCACTCCAGTATTCTTGTCTGGAAACTTCTATGGACAGAGGAGCCCGGCAGGCTACAGTCCACGGGGCCGCAAAGAGTTGGACATGAAGCCTCTGGAGAGGGCCAGGCTAATTGCTGTTGTCGTACTCCAGGAGACAGCAGAAACCTCACTAGGGCAATGGAAGTCAAACAACGGAGTGCAGGGCACAAACGACAAAAGGGCGAATCCACAAAGATGACAGCAGACTGATCTTGCAGGTTATGAGACGAGAAGTGAACGGACTGAAATGTCTAGATTTTGTACCTGGGAAATTGGCTATGGCATTAACCTAGACAGAACACTGGAGGGGGGAACCAGTGTGTGGGAAGGTAATTAATTTGGTTTGGGACATGCTGGGTTGGACATGCCTGCAGGACATGCAGATGGAAGTGTCTACAGGCAGCTGTAAATTCCCGTCTGGAGCTCAGGAGAGTTCACTTCAAGCCTGAGAATTTTTATGCACTGCTTTCCTATCTCAGGAAGCCTGACAGAAAATGGGCTGAGAACCAAATCTTGTATGACGGGAATCTTAAGCAGCATGCTACAAGATCTTTTTGTTTCAACTCCCACATCTGCGTGTGAGTCAAGGGAGGTAAAGAAAAGAGAAATGAACACACCACTGAATCTTCTGTGGCAAATGGAGCCGCCTCCTTTTGAAACAATACTGCCAACTGCCATGTTGCCTTACCTGACCCCACTTCCTATCTTTCTGTGATTTACCAGTGACTTTGTCTCTCCTAATAGCCAAGGTCTTATTTCCTCATGTGCACAAACATTGACAGTGTTCAACCACCTCCTAGAAACACGTATGGATAGTCTTCAGTATCATCTTGCAAGCTCACCTATTTTCTATTATAATATGTGATTATTACAGCTATTCTCAGTCTCATGCACTCATGGGTGCCTAGCAGGTGACAGGCCAGAAGCTGCTAGGTGTTTTGCACATTTTTTTTCTCTCTGCTGTTCACAACTTTTCCAAAATCCATATCATCGTTAACCTCATTTTACATATGAAAAAAGACTAGGAGAGACTGGAAAATATATTTAAGTGGTAAGTGTGGCCCTCCATCTTCCTCGCTCTCAGTTTTGTGATGTGGCATCTTCACCAGCCTGTGGGCAAGCTTAGCTCATGCTTCACATAGAAAAGGCAGATCCTCTCACATGTGAATCAGTATCTCCAGGACCAGTTTGTCTCCAAATTCTGTTACTTCTTCCCTCAAAATGACTTTTTTGTCTAATGATTTCCTTCTTCCCACTATATTCCCAGAGCAAGTTCAAATGATCTAAAGTTTTGTTTGAAGTCATAAACTGTTCTCCCCACCCCTTGTCTCCTCCCACTGATCTGTTTTGCACACACAGCCAACTTAATTTCTTTACTCAGTTTTACTGAGGATATATATATATATATATATATATATATATATATACACACACACACTCAAGGACGAGATCAAACCAGTCAATTTTAAGGGAAATCAACTCTGAATACTCATTGGAAGGACTGATGCTGAAGCTGAAACTCCAGTATTTTGGTTATCTAATGTGAACAGCTGACTCATTGGAAAAGTCCCTGATGCTGGGAAAGATTGAAAGCAGAAGGAGAAGAGGGTGTCAGAGAATGAGATGGCTAGATGGCATCACCGATGCAATGAACATGAACTTGGGCAAACTTCGGGAGATTGTGAGGGACAGAGGCCTGGCGTGCTGCAGTCCATGAGGTCACAAAGAGTCGGACATGACTGAGCAACTAAGCACGGTACACACACACACACACATACAAGTATTAGTTTTGACAAACATACATATATATATTATACGTACTCATGCACACACACACACTCATCATCAAAACCACAATCACGATCTAGAATATTTCATCATCTCAAAGAGTTTTATCATGTCCCTTTGCTATAAATTCTTCCAGTCCCCAATTCTAGCTCCAGGTAACACTGATGTGTTGCTCAAATTCTTATAAAACACAATTTTAGCATGTCACTTCCTTACACACTTCCAGGGATTCCCTGTTTAAACTAAGACAGAGATTCCCAGTTCGGAAGTGTGTAAGTCATTTCTATAGCACACTGGGTCAACGAGCCTCAGAGGCGACTGGCCATCCTAGGGCTTGCCTGGCTAAGTGAGGACTGCAGGGAAGCAATAGCTCAGCACACACTATAGGTGTAATACACAGTGGCCTACACAAAGTAGAAGTGACTTTATAAACACATGTGTGTGAGTAGCCTGAGGCTTGCTGCCTGAGGATGTCAGAGTGTCAGACTCCTCTCCTGCTACCGTGCTGTGCCATGCTCCCCTTATTCACCGGGTCCCAAATGACACACTCGACTTCCACAATTCAGGTGGCAGGCTGGGGAAAGTGAAAAATGAAAGGGGAGGAGGCTCGCCTCTTTCCTTTGAGGACATGCGCAGAAGCCCACACTGCTTTCATTCACGTATCATGGCTGGAGGGGTGAGTGGGAAACAGTCTTTGTTCTGGAGACCCATGTATCCAGCTAAGCCAGGAAGTTTGATGACCATAGAAGGAGAGGCAAGTGGGTATTTGAGTCCACTAGAAGGCAATGGCACCCCACTCGAGTACTCTTGCCTGGAAAATCCTATGGACAGAGGAGCCTGGAAGGCCGCAGTCCATGGGGTCGCTGAGGGTCGGACATGACTGAGCGACTTCACTTTCACGCATTGGAGAAGGAAATGGCAACCCACTCCAGTGTTCTTGCCTGGAGAATCCCAGGGACGGGGGAGCCTGGTGGGCTGCCGTCTATGGGGTCGCACAGAGTTGGACACGACTGAAGCGACTTGGCGGCAGCGGCAGCAGCAGCCATCTCTGCTGCATGCCTAAGTGTCTACAGAATAAAATCTTCCACTTAAACTTCTTTTTCCAAACCTATCCCCTAAACGTTTCCCACTTGTCCCTGTATACCACCAGATGGGTCAACCACGGTTCCCTCATTGCCTCCACCATCCCACACATCCTGGCCTTGTCTTTGCTCACCTTATGGTGTTTCCCTGACATGCCATCATCGCCATAGTTCACCTTGCTCTCAACCTTCAGGTCCCAGTGCAGCAGCCACTCCCTCTCTGAAGCTTTCCCTGACCACTCCACCCCTTAGCCATCCTTCCTTCTCTGAGCTCAGTATTTATTTGTTGCTACTCTGCTCCTTGCATTTTCCATTTTATAATATTATTTTTCATTGATAACATTTTTTCTTTATATTTCTGGTCTCACGAGACAAAATATTATGCCATTTTGTATCCCACTCAGCATTTTGCATAAGCCTAGATAGTGTTTCTTATGTATGTTATAAATCACTATGTATGTGAATTAATATATGCATGAACTGTGAGTCGGTTAAATGAATCAAAAGCTATTGTCCTAAATGATTCCAAGAAGGAGAAACTGCTCTAAAGGATATCGTCTCTTCTTGAGTGAGATGGGACACTGGGTTATCAAAGGCTAAATACTTATTTAGCTATAAATGGATGTAGATTGGATCTGCAGAATGTGTTTAGAGCTTAGCCAAGTCTTACTAATGTCTGAGTGAACTATCAAATTGTATTTGTGGTCTAATCATATAATAGTATCTTAGATTTATAAAATGCTTTTATGCCTAACTTGCAATCCTTTAACTTTTAAATCTACATTTATTTAACTGGGAGTGTACAGAGTAAAAGCTGAGTGCACATCCTTGAAGAAATCTCTGGAGAGCTGGAGGTTGGAGCGGATCACTACTAATGTTGCAATTTCCATGCAAATTCCAGAAAGCAACTTAAAAAATAAATGTGGTAATCCAAAATTTTTTGCTAAGTACATCAGAGTGTTTGATTTATTCTTCTCGTAATCTCAATGAGGTCAGTTTTATAAAGCTAAGGTAAGTATGGATCAGTGATGTTAAAAAACATGCCCAGAATTATATGGCCAGTAAATGATAGGGTTGGGATTTTAACAGATTTTTTTAAAACTCAAGGTCTATGCTCTTAACTGCATTATAAGAGGGCTATGGCTTCTTGCTGTTTTGACTAAGATCAAGTGTGAAATGGGGGCTTTCCTGGTGACTCAGTGGTAAAGAATATACCTGCCAATGTAGGAGATGTAAGAGGTTTAATCCCTGGTTCAATCTCTGGGTCAGGAAGATCCCCTGGAGTAGAAAATGGTAACCCTCTGCAGTATTCTTGCCTGAAAAATTACATGGACAGAGGAGCCTTGTGGGCTACAGTCCATGGGATTCCAAAGAGTCAGACATGACAGCAACTGAGCACATTGTGGTAACAAATTTCCTAAGTTATTTTTAATTTATTGGTCATGGTATATTGTCAATTTAATATATTACTAAATTTTACTAACTTGTACTTTTTCCTGATTTTGTGTGTATATATTCAAAAGTTACATTCATTTGTTTCGTATATGTGTGACACATTCACTTTTGATAGATATTATCAAAAGGACAAGTTAGAGTCCTTTAAATATATTTAATTAAAACTTTATTTTGGTTTAAATATGTGGAAGGTATGCATACTGTCGTTGTTTGTATAAGAAAAGAAATTCTTTAGTCTATTGCTATCAACATTGAAAATGTAAAATAGAATTTCTGCTTCCAGCCAAGATGGAATAACAGGAACCAAATTCACCCTCCTGCCTGATATAAGCAACAATAGTGATGCTGAAGCTGCAACTCCAGTACTTCGGCCACCTCATGCGAAGAGTTGACTCATTGGAAAAGACTCTGATGCTGGGAGGGATTGGGGGCAGGAGGAGAAGGGGACGACAGAGGATGAGATGGCTGGATGGCATCACTGACTTGATGGATGTGAGTCTGAGTGAACTCCAGGAGTTGGTGATGGACAGGGAGGCCTGGTGTGCTGCGATTCATGGGGTTGCAAAGAGTCGGACACGACTGAGCGACTGAACTGAACTGAACTGAACAAAATATTTGAAACATGGATTTTAAAACACTGAATATCAGACAAGAAAGGATAGTGATCTATGAGGCTGGTGACAAAAGAGGTGAGTCCTACAGTTTTCCCAACTCATTGCCTTGAGAGAGCTTCCAGGATGTGGCAAAAGGATGGAGAATCTAAGTAGAGCCTAGGGAACTCCACAATGAGAAGAAATGGAGCTCAGAATACAGGGAGAGTAGGGCATTATGAGTTTGGAGGACTGAGTAATGGAAGAGAGAGATGCACAGACAAAAAGCCTGATGGATATGTAGACTGTCCCCTTTGAGTGTTCAACATATTCAAAAGAATTAGAGCAATGCCTGGTGCCCACATATGGCTGGGAATAGTGCTGTTTCACCAGCCAGACTACAAAATCTCATAATTCACAGCGTAGTGGGTAGAGTACTCAGAAAGGCTCACCTCAGTAGTGGAGAATAGCTAGCCTTCAAATTAATATGACTCTACTGGCACCAAATACATCATAAAAGTAAGACCCTAGATTATCATACTGTTTCCACATACTATAAGTACATCTGGAACAAAGCTCAAGACTACTTAAGGAAATACAAAGGTCTCCTTGCTGGAGCATAAAGAGAACATTTATAAAATTTGATAATCAGTCAAAGATGATTAGCTAAAAAGCAAGAAAATATGATCCTAAGTGAAGAGAAAAACATAAATTGAATTAGATCCAGAATACATGTTAAAGTTAGCAAAGGTATTAAAGGAATAATTATTGTGGTATTCCATGTGTTAAAAAATGAAGCAGAGATGGGAAGATATTTTTAATAAAGAAATTTTTAGAGATGAAAACTATAAAGTGTGACGTGAAAGATATGCTGGATAGAACTAACAGAACACTAGTCACTGAGGAAGAAGAGACTAACGCATTTCAAGACATAGCAATATAAATGATGCAAAAAAGAAACCAGTGATAGAAAACAATCAGAAACACTGAAAAGTGCATCACTGAACTGTGACAAGTTCAAATGGTCTAACATACACGTACCCTGTGTCCTCAAAGGGAAGGGGCAAAAGAAGGACTGGAATAAATGTTAGAAAAAATTTCCAAGTTTGATTTTAAAATATCCAAGAATATAAAAGGACTCCAACCACAAAAACATGAAGGAAAATTACATCAAGGCACGATATAATCAAATCTTGAAAGAGGTCAGAGGAAAACAGTCTTTATGTAGAGAGGAACAAGCATCTTCATGACAAAACAATGTATTCTAGAGGACAGTGGAATAATGTATATCTTGTGTGGAAATAAAAAATTATCAAATTAGAGCTCTCTACCCATAGAAAAATCTTTTCAATGAGATAAAGTGAAAACTTTTTCAGACATACAAAAGCTGAAAAAAAATCCATTGTCAACAGACCATACGTGAGATGTCAAAGGATAATAGAGGGGCTACTACATGAGTAAATACATGAGACTTTTTTCTTATTCTACAAGGCAAGAAAAAGAATGAAAAAGGATTCAGATTTTCTTTATTTGTATACCACATGATTGTCTCTATAGAAAATCCATTGAAATCTACAAAAGTACTATTCGAATTAAGAAGATATTTTAGGAAGAATGCAAAATACAAAGTCAAAATGAAAAACTAAATTATTTCCTATATATTCGGTTCAGTTCAGTTCAGTTGCTCAGTCGTGTCCAACTCTTTGCGACCCCATGAAATAACCAGAAATTGAAATTGAAAAGTGCCGTTTATAATTATGGACTTCCCAGGTGGCTCAGTAGGTTAATGAATCCACCTGCCAATTCAAGAGATGCAGAAGACACAGGTTCAATCCCTGGGTAGGGAAGATCCCCTGGAGAAGAAACGGCAACCCTCTCCAGTATTCTTGCCTGGAGAATCCCATGGACAGAGGAGCTGGGCAGGCTACAGTCCATGGGGTCACAAAGGATCAGACATGATTAACTGAGCATGGATTTATAATCACATTAAGATACTAAAGGGCTTCCCTTGTAGCTCAGCTGGTAAAGAATCCACCTGCAATGCAGGAGACCCTCGTTCAGTTTCTGGG
Organism: Bos javanicus; assembly: GCF_032452875.1. Lineage (NCBI taxonomy): Eukaryota > Metazoa > Chordata > Mammalia > Artiodactyla > Bovidae > Bos > Bos javanicus. The sequence goes on along the minus strand of NC_083871.1, from coordinate 85,838,376 downwards.
TTGGAAAGATCCACTGGAGAAGCAATAGGCTATCCTCTTCAGTATTCTTCGGCCTCCCTGATGGTTCAGCTGGTAAAGAATCTGCCTGCAACGTGGGAGACCTGGGTTTGATCCCTGGGTTGAGAAAATCCCCTGGAGAAGGGAACAGCTCCCAGTCCAGTATTCTGGCCTGGAGAATTCCATGGACAGAGAGGAACCTGGCAGGCTATGGTCCATAGGGTCACAAAGAGTCAGAAACGACTGAGCAACTTTCACTTTCAGTTCATTTCAATTCAGTCACTTTGATACTAAAAGATATTTCTTGGAATGAAAAAGATATGAAAGACCTATACATTGAAAGCTAAAAAGCATTTTTGAGAGAAATTAAGTAACACGTAAGTAAATGAAGATATATAGCATGTTCCTGAATCAGAAAGATTATTACTGTTAACATGATAATTTGTCCTCAGTTGATCTTTTGATTCAATATAATTTCCATCAGTATCCCAGAAAGTGTTCATGTAGAAATTGACAAGCTAATTCTCAAATTCATATGAAAATGCAAAAGAACTAAAATATTTTTAAAAATTTGTACCAGAAGAACAAATTTTAAGGATAAATACTGCAGAATTTTGAAGAATATTATAATGCTATCAAGACTATGTGGTACTGATATCAAAATAGACAAATAGAGTCATGAAACAGAGTAAAAAGTCTAGCAATGAACCCTACATATATAAGAACAATTGATTTTGAGCATAAGTACAAAGACAATTCAGTGGCAAAGACAATTTAGTGGTAAAAGGATAGTCTTTACTTTCAACAAACAGCACTGGACAAATTGGGTATCCATACACAAAAACAAATAAAACTTCCCCCTTCAACTTTGTTCCATGCCTCAGACCATGAACAAAATAATTAAAAACTGGTCACAAACACCTGTGGCGGATTCATTTTGATATTTGGCAAAACTAATACAATTATGTAAAGTTTAAAAATAAAATAAAATTAAAAAAAAGAATAAAAGTAATCACTTATGCAAAAAAAAACAACACATAAATATACAACTGAAAAACAATACTTCTATAAAAACATAGGAAAAGATTTGTAACCTCAGATCAGGTAATTTCCTAGATATGGTACCAAAACATATTCCTTTTCCCTTTGTGTATGCATGGATATTCAAAGCAACATTAGTAAAAATCACAAGAATTAAGCTGAATGAAAGAGGCCAAACTATAAATATAGTGCATACTATGTGATTCAGTTTATACAGAGCTCTAGAAAATGCAAATTAATCTATACTGACAAAAGCAGATCAGTGGTTGCTTTGGGGAGGACATGGAGGGAGGGAAAACACATGGGCATGAGGAGACTGTCATGGGGATGCTAGGAAATTTAAGAGATATCTCAAGCTCTGACAGTGCTTGAACCCCATTTCCTATAGGCTAGGTCCCTACTGGCCTGTTTGGGCTGTGGTTCACTTCCTACCTCGCTCCTACTTGAACTGTATGTTCGCAGTCATGCCCTGAGCATCGCTGACGTTTTCTTCATTAACCACTTGAGCAATTTTTGAACCCTCGTGTCTAGTCATTAATCGTTTATTAGAACTTGGAATAATTTCTCCTGCTTTAATTTTTTTTTTTTAGATTTTTTTGATGTGGATGATTTTAAAAGTCTTTTCTGAATGTGTTACAATATTGCTTCTGTTTTATGTCCTGTATTTTGGTTGCAGGGCATATGGGATTTTAGCTCCCTGACCAGGTATCGAACCCACACCCCCTGCATCGAAAGGTGAAGTTTTAACCACTCAACTGCAAAGGAAGTCCCTCTCCTGCTATACTTTAAGATAATTTTGCCTCATCAGAACTGAATAAATCAAATACTGAGCCAGCTATTAAGCCTGATAGGTTGGGACCTTGCAATGATTCAGCAACAAGCTAAGCAATCAGATGTAGCCTCTCTTCCACTCCTCAGGGATTTCATTCTGCTCCAACCCAGAATATCTCTACCATACTCTCAGAATGTATTCTTCTCCTTATTCTTAAAAGAAGGTTTAACAAGATAGGTCTATAAATAATGGTCTTTGATTGATCTAGTAAAGAAATACAGACAGCATCTGTTACTTACTGAGGCAGGAGAAAGTTTACCCCTGTTGTAGAATTCATTGTTTAAATGCTTGTCAAAGGGCAGGGTCTGGTAACTCGAACAGTTAAATGGGAGAAAAAATAGATGCATAGAATTAAAAATTAAGCCTTGGGCTATTACCTTTTATATATTATGGATGAGGTGTGTGAGAATTTAACTGCTCTTGTGTTGTTAAGTTCTCCATACATGCATAGCTTAAAAATCTATTTCCCTCTGGAAAGCTGTCCTCTGACAAAATTGGAGACGAAAATTGCTGTGATGAAGGTATAATGTGCTATTATTCTGCTGAGGTTCAATATGAATCAATCTGACAATCAGATGTCTAATGATGGTTCCTAATTCCCTTCTAATCTTTCCTCATTTTCTGTGGAATTCATCTTCTTATTTTTCTCTTGCCAAGTTTGAGACCAATTCAGTTCAGTTTAGTGAAACCCATTGAACATCTGCTATGTAGAATAAGTTGGGCTGGACACTGTGAAGATCAGAATATATATATATATATATATATATATATATATATATATATATATATATATATATGTTATAATCCCTGCCTCAAGGAACTCACAGTGTAATTGAGAGATCAAGCAAATGGACATGGACTTGTTAACTGGTGCCTGGTAGTTTCTGGCAACTGAAGGTACTCATTAATCTGTGAATTGGATTTAAAACCCTGAAAAAGAGTGTAAGGCTAGATGCAATGTGTGTGGTACAGATATAGGATTTCAGAAATAGCAAGACATCAAAGTAGGCTGAAGTTTTGGTGCATCATGGAAAAATTGTATTTGTGGTGAAGCAAGTTTTAATGAGAAGGATATTTCAGGTCAGGGCCATTATGAAAATCAAAGAGATGGGTGTCAGCATCGTGTGTGTCTCCTGCAGAGAGAAGCCCTTTATGATTAGAGAAGATGGAAACATAGATGTAGGTTGGGTCAGATAATGGAGGGCCTTATATGAATTTTGGACTTAATTCTGAGGCTTCTGAGGGCATTGGAGAACCCCACAAGTATTTTTATCAGCAGAGCCCTATTTTTGAAATTTACATTTGTGTAACATGCAGGACAGTCTGAAAGAAAAATATCTGAAGGCTAGGAGACCTGAGTGTAGGACAATAGAAACTGGGTAATGATAAGTTGAAGTATTATGTTTGCAACATGGTTGAGAAAAGAAAAGCCAATTACGGAAAGTAAAAAATCATGAATCTCACAAATTGTGAAGAACAAACAAATTTTGACTTCCTGATTTGGAACTCAAAATTTAGGACAATAGAGTCCCAGATACAGAAGAGGAGAAGAAAAGGCGGAACTGTGGTAAAGATTTTGTTTTTGATTCAAGTTTGAGATTGTCATGACCAAGTCAGGTTCTTAAAGGACAAGATGTTTAATAGTGATGAGCTTAGAGCCTTGAAAACAATGGGATTGTCTTCTGTTAACTCAGCAGTGCCTCTGTTTCTTCCTTCTCCTATCTTTCATAGGAAAGAAATATGGTGCTCATTCCTCAAAATTTCCTTCTTATGTGGCTTCAGGGTAGCTTATTCCAATAAGAGCCATTTTTATGATGTTCAGAAGGCCCCGTCTTCATTTGTTCCTGAGGCAGCTGTAATCTGACTTCTTACTGAGAGCCTCATGGTAATTGAGCAATCGTTTCTAGACTTCTGGGCACCTTCTGGACTTTTGCTTCCTTCAGCCCTTAAGTTGGGCATGCTTCTAATTCCCTGTATTAAATATCTTTCTACTCAAAATTTCTAGACTGGAGTCCTCTTTCCTCATGGATTCTGACACAAAAGCACATTCCCTGTGAAGACATGATGAGCGATGACAGAGACTGAGTGATAATTTTGTGCGTGTGTGTTGGAGAAGTACAACTAGTGAAAGACGCAGAGAAGAAATGGCATGAAAATTACGAAAAAACTGAGCACGTCATGAAAGAGAGGCTACTTAAGGGAGGTTTTTGAGGAGAAACATTTTTTTTAAAATTCAGTTAAAGGGACAAAATAAAGAATCTGTAGAGACATGGATGAACCTAGAATCTATCATATGGTGTGAAGTAAGTCAGAAGGAGAAAAACAAATATTATATATTAACTCATATATATGGAATCTAAAAACATGATGCAGATGAACCTGTTTGCAGGGGAGGAATAGAGAAGCAGACGTAGAGATGGATGTGTGGGTATTGGTAAGGAAAGGAAAATGGGATGAATTGGGAGATTGGGACTGAAATATATACACACCATGTATAAAGCAGATAGTAGAAACCTCTTGCATATCGCAGGGAGCTCAGCTCATTGCTCTGTGGTGACCTAGAGGGGTGAGATGGGGAAGGATGGAGGGAGGTCCCAGAGGGAGGGGATATATGTATACATATGGCTGATTCACTTCACTGTACAGCAGAAACTAACACAACATTATAAAGCAACTATACCCCCCAACATTTGTTAAAGTTAAAAAATTAAAGAGGACTGCTTGCTGAGAAAATGGTGTCATATTCGTCAAGGTGAAGGACAACTTGCAGGAATTTAGTTCCCATGTATTGTTATTCACACACATTGAATTACAGGGTCAGTTAGAATGATATCACCAAAATAGCATCCATAATGTTTGGTGGGATGATCAGATGATCAAGCTCCCTGGAACTTGATTACCACAGAGGAGACAAAGTCTTGAAAGCCCTGAATTAATAAATGGAATGTCTAGTATTGCCCGGCCACATAAAAGCAAACTGCTTCTCTGGTCTTTACTAATTGGTCTAGAGGAAAAGCATTTGCCACATTTTATAGTGGCATGCTATTAATCACATTTTGACCAACAGTGCAAGAGGCAACACTACCTGATTATTTTTATGAGAGTCCATGTAAGTGTACAAGATCCATGTGTCTTTGGCACAAACCATGTAGGTGAATTAAATGGATTGGGTGGAAATCTCCACCACTTACTTTTCAAATTTGATACTGGCACCTGTTTCTGACATATTCCTGGTGATTTTTGAAGGGAGGGGGCTATTCCAATCACTTTCATTTGATCCTTCCTGCTTTATAGTCCTTACTCCATAGATCAAACAGCTGAAGTGGATATATTTTCTGTTGTTGAAGCATGATTTATATTCAGAAACTGCACAGATGAGTTCACACCCATGAGGTCTAATTTTTGCATTCTTTCTCTGTATTATAATAAAGGCTTTCTGGCTTCTCAGCTCCATTTAGTGTAGGTCGTTGATCAGAAAACGAAGATCATGGCATCAGGTCCCACCACTTCATGGGAAACAGATGGGGAAACAGTGGAAACAGTGTCAGACTTTATTTTTTTGGGCTCCAAAATCACTGCAGATGGTGACTGCAGCCATGAAATTAAAAGACGTTTACTCCTTGGAAGAACAGTTATGACCAATCTAGATAGCATATTCAAAAGCAGAGACATTACTTTGCCAACTAAGATCTGTCTAGTCAAGGCTATGGTTTTTCCTCTGGTCATGTATAGATATGAGAGTTGGACTGTGAAGAAGGCTGAGCGCTGAAGAATTGATGCTTTTGAACTGTGGTGTTGGAGAAGACTCTTGAGAGTCCCTTGGACTGCAAGGAGATCCAACCAATCCATTCTGAAGGAGATCAGCCCTGGGATTTCTTTGGAAGGAATGATGCTAAAGCTGAAACTCCAGTACTTTGGCCACCTCATGCGAAGAGTTGACTCATTGGAAAAGACTCTGTTGCTGGGAGGGATTGGGGGCAGGAGGAGAAGGGGACGACAGAGGATGAGATGGCTGGATGGCATCACTGACTCGATGGACGTGAGTCTGAGTGAACTCTGGGAGTTGGTGATGGACAGGGAAGCCTGGCGTGCTGTGATTCATGGGGTCGCAAAGAGTCGGACATGACTGAGCGACTGAACTGAACTGACTTCCTTAAGTCCCTCCCCTGAGTAGGGCCACACTTCCAGAATTAGTGTTAGTTCTGAGCCAGTTCAATAATGTCTGAAGAGTATTCCTCTTTCCCCATGGCACAGTCACAATAGTAAATGACATCAGGTTGCTTTAGGAAACTAAAGGCAGAAGATTTACATGAACTTCTTGTGGTGGTGTGGCAAGGGAGATCCTTAAGGGAATCTGGTTCTCCTTTCATTTATAGGGCACGTTTACAAGCTGGCTCAAGTTTAGAAATTGAGTGACAAGTTGTGACTCTGTGTGATGTCAAAGTCAAGACTCTGTTCACAAGAATTAAAGATTAAAAATGGCTTTCTTATATTATCCAGTGCTCAAATATATTTGTTCTAGGAACACCATAATCAATGAGCCACTCACAAAGATTTTCGTGGATTAAACACTTTTGATTACTGCTCGAATCCTGCTATGTGTTTCATCACTTCCTGCTGTTGCTTAATGTGTGAGTGCAATTCAAAGGGAGCATCTCTCAACATCAACACTGGCTTGAAGCACCCTGAGCTTTTTAGGAGGTCTGTCCTTTTCTTGGTTGTTGTTGATGCTTAGTTGCTTGGTTGTTTTGGGGGACTCTTTGCAACCCCATGGACTGTAACCCACCAGGCTCCTCTGTCCACAGGATTTTCCAGGTAAGAATACTGGAGTGGGTTGCTATTTCCTCCTCCAGGTGATCTTCCTGACCCAGGAATCAAACCTGTGCCTCCTGCATCTCCTGTATTGGCAGGCAGATAGTATATTTCTCAATGCATTGGTAAATGTAATAATTTCTAAACACTCCCTTGGATTAGACTTACTGGTTTGGTGAATGGGACACACATGATAAATTCACTCCAAATTCCTGACTTCCTAAATCTTTGAATGTGTCCTTCTACAATATACCAAAGACATCTGGTATCTCAACTTCATTTAAATTGCATGTATAATACTATACATACCTATAAACACACACACATATATAGATACAGATATAACAACTATTGAAAAGTAAATTGTCAGTGTAACATACAAATCTTAGGTTTGTATCTGAAAAGCGAAGAAGGAAACTGGAAGCTGGAAGTCTTCACCTGCCATTTTAATGCTTTTTTTCTTTAAAACAATAAAAATATCTGAACCAAACAAAGCAAAACATTAACATTTGTTGCATCTCAGTAGTGAGAACACAACTGTTTGTTTATTCTTTCTATTCTTCAGTATTTCCAAAATATTTCATATTAAAAATATCCTAAACTCTCAAACAATCAAAATGAAGCCAATGGTTGAAAGTAAGTATGTTTGTAAGCACAGATCACATTGCAGGTGTTTGGAAAAGTAATTCTCAACATAAAAGCCCTTAAAAAGAATTGATCACCAAAAAATTAACCTCTAAGAAGACAAAGACAGAAGTAGATGAAATTGATGCTCTAATTCAAAATTTTTTATGAAGAGATGATAATTCTGCATGTTTCTTTGAGTAGTTAGATGCGTCAATCTTGCCATTATGATCGTTTTATTCATTCATTCCTGGAGACCAGGCACTTCTCCTAGGAATGCCCTTCTCCTTTATACTAGAGGTTAGGAGAGGAAGAAGCTAATAAAAAAGAAAAATTTAAGTCTGATGCCACAGTTATTGCAATAGCCAAGCAAGAGCACATATATTTTGTTTATACACATTTCATCTCGAAGTGTGGGTTTTATGTGTACGTGGCCTTTAACACTATCATCTGCTTACCACTGACTGCTGTGATGACTGATTCTTTTTAATGATTTTAACAGAGAGAAAGGAGAATAGAAACTGATGCTGAAAACACTAGCTAACCCAACCAGAATTGACAGCACTTCCCTGAGATTTTCTGTGTCTTTAATTCAATAAAATAGCTTGGACTGAGAATTCTCAAAGAGGAGTAAGAGCAAGCTTCTAATAACCACTTATAAAAGTGAAATAGAAGAATAGCTGAATCAGGAGTATGAAGCTACACTGAGACACTTGGGGAGAAACGTGTACTTTGGAGTAAAATGTGCTGAGCTCATGCAATATATGAACAATTTGAAAGAGGAACATTTAGGGTCACCTGAATAAATGTATTCCCTCCTCAAACAAACCATTGACCTCTATCCAGCTATTTCTATTCACACACCACTAGCAGAGGGAGTAGATAGGATTATCCCAAAACCTTGTCATTTAAAAGGACTTTTCACATCTTTTATTTAACCCTCTCATCACTATGGGACATGAGCAGAACTTCATTTCAGAGATGGAGACACTGAGGAACAAGACTGAATACATATTCCCAGTCTCACAGCCAGGTGATGGTAGAGACCAGGCTTCTGGGATTTTGCTTTACATCTCACTGACTCCTCATTCTCCTTTACTCTCTCTGTGTTCTCTTGGTCTTGACTTTCCAGTTTTAGGGAGATTGATAATGTTTATAGCAACTTCTTTTGGAAATCCTTTATGAAACACACAGTGTATTGACTCTAAGGGATAGTGTTTCATCACCAGGAATACTGATTCAGGTAGGTAGTACTTTGACCAAAATAGTTGAAGGCGGAAGATGTTACCCACACATAGATGCATGCCACAAGGGCTCATTCCTGTGCTGACAAAAAATGCGATCAATACACTTCGGAGAAGGCAATGGCACCCCACTCCAGTACTTTTGCCTGGAGAATCCCATGGACAGAAGAGCCTGGTGGGCTGTAGTCCATGGGGTCGCTAGAGTCGGACACGACTGAGTGACTTCACTTTCACTTTTCACTTTCATGCATTGGAGAAGGAAATGGCAACCCACTCCAGTGTTCTTGCCTGGAGAATCCCAGGGACGGGGGAGCCTGGTGGCCTGCCATCTATGGGGTCGCAGAGTCGGACACGACTGATGCGACTTAGCAGCAGAAGCAGCAGCAGCAGCAAATACACTTAGCATATTTGACTTTTTTTTTCTCTTAGGAGTAAAGCAGTAGAGGGGAAGCTTATTACACACAGTTATTACACAATGGCTGTAATACTGTAATATTACAGTATGAATAATTAATACTGTAATACAACTGAGGCGACTTAGCAGCAGCAGCAGTTACACAGCATATTCTGTCCTCTATGCTGAGTCATTAGTCATCTATTGCTTTTAACATGCTAAGCCTAAAACTTAATGGCTTATTTACCAAAGGGGAAAGAAGCGTAGTGATAAATTAGGAGTTTGGGATAACATACACACACTAATATATATAAAACAGACAATCAGCAAAGACCTACTGTATAGCACAAGGAACTATATTCAATATTTTGTAATAACCTATAAGGATAAAGGGCTTCCCAGGTGGTGCTAGTGGTAAAGAACCCACCTGCCAAAGCAGGAGATGCAAGAGATGTGGGTTCCATCCCTGGGTTGGGAAGATTCCCTGGAGGAAGGCATGGCAACCCACTCCAGTATTCTTGCCTGGAGAATCCCATGAACAGAGAAGCCTGGAAGGCTACAGTCTATGGAGTCACAAAGAGTCAGACACGACTAAAGATACTTCGCATGCCCACAAAAGGAAAAAGAACATGAAAAAATATATAATTCTATATCCATGTCTATAGACATATATCTGAGTCACTTTGCTATACACCTGAAACTAACACCAGATTGTAAACCAACTATATCTCAATTTAATAAAAGATACTTAATGACTTAAAACAGCAAATACTTATTATCTCATAATTTCTGAGAGCTGCTCGATTGGATGGCTCTAGCTCAGGTTTTCACATGAAGACATTGGATGAGGCAACCGTTATCTGGAGGTTCGCCTGGGAACAAAGGATCCAGTTCCAAGCTGGTTCACTTAAATGGCTGGCAAGTTGAGATGAGCTGTCCACCGGAGCCCTCAGGTCTTCTGTGTGTCAGTCACCTCGGAGCACACACACCTCAGATCAAGTGATCCGAGAGAGAGAAAGTGAGAAGGAGCAAGAATGCTCACCCAAAATGGAAGCTGCCATCTTTTTATAAGCTGATCTTGAAATCATAGCCCATCACTTTGCCAGATCCAATAAATTAGAAGTTACATGCTGCTCACACACAGGGGAGGGAAATTCAGCTCTACTTCTTGGAAGGGGGAGTATCAAAGAGTTCTTGGACATATCCTTAGAACCACAACAATGCCTCGCTCAAATTAGCTTTGCAGGAGAAAGCACATAAAGTAGACAGATTCTTTTTCAGGTGGTTCACATATTTCTGAGGCTGCTAAGTCGCTTTAGTCATGTCTGACTCTTTGTGACCGCATGGACTGTAGCTCACCAGGCTTCTCTGTCCATGGGATTCTCCAGGCAAGAATACCAGAATGGGTTGCCATTTCCTCCTCCAGGGGATCTTCCCGACTCAGGGATTGAAACTGTGTCTTTCGCAGCTCTTGCATTGCAGGCAGATTCTTTATCCCTGAGTCACCGGGGAAACTCGTGGTATTTGTCATCCTTTACTAAACAGTTTCTTCTATATTCTTTGCTGTCCCAACTTCTTCATTTGCCTTGAAATGTTGGAGGGTCCCTGGCTGCTCAGAGCTCTTCTTTATGCACACACTCACCTTCCCAACACCCTCTCGCACCATCTCAAACTCCACCCCTATTTCTCACAATTCTTATGTTTCTGTCTCCAGCCTTGATCTCTCTTTGTAGTTCTGGTTTTGTACATCCACTTCTCCTTGACATTTCCGGAAGGATCACAAGAATTTAAAATGTACCACGGCTCACAGAACTCTTGCTTCCAGAGTATTCTCCCAGCCTCCCCGTTTTCAGTAAATCCACCCAGTTGTTTAAGCTCTTCCCCACCTCCTGTCTAATCCCTCAGCAAGTTCTGTTGGCACTTTGCTCAGTGTCTTTCCTGGGTCTACCACTGTCTCCATCTCTACTGTTCTCACTCTAGTCCAAGTCAGCTCTCCTCTCACCTGGACCATGGCAATTGCCTCCTAAGAGGTTTCCCTGTTTCTTCTTTGGTCCTTGTAAGTATTCTCCATAGCCCAGCCATGATGGCACTTTGAAAATAAATTCAGTTTTTATCACACCTGCATTTAAAACACATAATGACTTTCTATACTTAGAAAGCCACTTAGAATAATAAACCCAAACTCTTTGCTCTGACTTAGAATTTTGTACACTTTCTTGTCCCTGCTCACTGACCAGTGACACTGATCGTCACTGTACACGGTACTTAGGTATGTCAGCATACACTGTGTGGGCACTTGTATCTGTGTGTATGTGTGTTTGTGTGCATGTTGTGTGGGTGTGTATAATGTATGTGTGTCTCAATGTGTTGTTAGTATGTGTCTGGAAATGTGTCTGAGTGTATGCATGTGTGTGTGTGTGTGTGCCTTCTCATGTGTATCTGGTGTGACTGGTATATACAGGGCCATCTTGATCGACCCTGTAGATTAGGCAGAATAGACTGCTCCCTTGAGAAAACTCAGGGACCACAGATATCTTCTCTCTCAATATTAATATTTCTCTAGAGATGCATTAAGTTTAAGTGGTTTCTTTTCAATTGCAAATCTCCTGGGGGTTGCATCCATCATCTGTATCTTTTTGTGAGTTGTGATAATTAGATTATATTCCTCCCAGCACTTGGTGAAGACAGCCAGAGATAAGACCGAGTGTAGGGAGCTCAGAAAATGAGACCCACGGCCCCTTGGGTGGTAGGGTAGCAGCTTGCTGACTCAGGTGCCACTTCCTGAATGATCTCCCTGGATCACAAAGATTCCTTCTCATCTTCGGGACTGGGCAACACTGGGGAATGAGAGACAGCACAGAGAAGAAGTGTAAGGGGAAAAAAGAAACATGAAAAAGTCCGTTTTCCCCAAGTATATATGAGTGCCATCCATGCCTGGTATGACTTTCTGCTTCAGAGATTTCTGGGTGCTCTTCAGAGTAAAGTCATTCCTCCTTTTATTCAGAGCAGTGTAAGGGCATGCTTTTTCCCATGAGACACAGTAATTCCTTGGGGAGCACAAACAGAGGACAGCAATGTAGCACATTCAGCAACTATTCCGTGTCTGTTACAACACGACTACAAGAGTACCACCATTAGAGAGGTGCCCCACAGGAAGCCACCTCCTCCCATCCTCCCTTGCAGTGTCTTGTCCTTCTCCTGCACTCTGATTCCATGCCACTCTTTCTTCACTCTCCATATTTCTCTTCCCTTCCCTGAAACTTCAACCTTTATTTTTCTATCTACTAGATCTTTCTTACCAATATTGGAACATGTCATCTTATATCCCATTAAGTTGAGAAAATGAAAACACACACACACACACACACACACACACACACCTTTCCCTTTTATCCCATTTCTTCTCAGAAATCTCTTCATCTTTGAGCTGTGCTTTGGAGGGAAGGAGTTCCAGAATGTTTTCTCCAGTTCAAGTGTCTAATACAGTGTAGCTTTTGTTTTCCTCATGTCACATCATGGGCTTTGGTTTAATTGAATAATGCCCACTCCGGTGCCACATCGTCCAAACACCTGCACTTCATACCTTACTAGGCATGTTAGCAGTGTTCAGTGAGTTGCCCCTTCTCTTTGTCTTGAAATCCTCCACACTCACCCTGCTTCCTCTTGTTCACTGATTATTTTTTCTCAGACTACTTTCTAGCTCTTCCTAGATCATTGCAGGGATCCTTCTCTTATGTTACACTCTGTTGCATACTCTTGAATTTAAATACCTCTTCTGTGATGCTGATTCCTTGGTGAATAAGTGCAATGAATCCTCTTTTGTGCTGTAACTTCCCTCCTGTATCTGACTGCTTACTTAAAGATCAAAGAGAGAGATCCCTAGAGTTGTTCAGTTCAGTTCAGTTCAGTCCTCAGCTCAGTCGTGTTCGACTCTGCAACCCCATGGACTGCAGCACGCCAGGCCTCCCTGTCCATTACCAACTCCTGGAGTTCACTCAAACTCATGTCCATTGAGTCAGTGATGCCATCTAACCATCTCATCCTCTGTCATCCCCTTCTCCTCCCGCCTTCAATCTTTCCCAGCATCAGGGTCTTTTCCAATGAGTCAGTTCTTCGCATCAGGTGGCCATAGTATTGGAGTTTCAGCTTCAGCATCTGTCCTTCCAATGAATATTCGAGACTGATTTCATTTAGAATGGACAGGTTGGATCTCTTTGCAGTCCAAGGGACTTTCAAGAGTCTTCTCCAACACCACAGTTCAAAAGCATCAATTCTGCGCTCAGCTTTCTTTATAGTCCAACTCTCACGTCCAAACATGACTACTGGAAAAACCATAGCTTTGACTAGATGGACCTTAGAGTTATTAGGTATTCAGGATTCAGAGTCCGAGTCAAAAAGCTGTGTGACTTTATGTAAGTTTGCAAAAATTCTGCTTTTTTGTCTATAAATTAGAAGAAAGTACTAGTATGTATTTTGAGAACTGGAATGTTAGTCCTGTCATAGTAAACAAAGATGTCAGTCACCAGCAATTGCAGCCATGATGGATGGTGAGCTGGTGAGCCGTGAGGGAACTCAGGAGGGAAGGAACACCTTCCCTAGATGGCTAGAACATCTAGCAGCCATCAGACTGTAGCAACTTCCCACCATGAGCCCTGAGGAAATTCAGGATGTGAAAACACAGGATACTGGCCCCAAATAGCTGAGGTGCATATCAAAGAAATGATTTCAGTGAACCCAGACTCTTGAGTCAGAAAGACTCAAGTTCTATGTAACTTCTCATGCATAGAACACTAAATTTCTTAACTTGGGTTATCTGGTTTTCTTTACTTAACAATGATTTTGATGTTCAGACTTCCTGCCCTTTGTTGCAAACCTTGTATATAACCTGGATCCTCTCTTCACCTCATCAGAAAGTTCTCTCAGGATTACTTGAGATGCTGTTTCCCAGGCTTGAAGTCCTAAAAATTCTCATCAAATAAAGCATAACTCTCAACTTTTGGGTTGTGAATATGTTTTAATTCCACAGCTTCGTAGGGTTTTTCTGATGACAGTTAAATGAATACATTTAAAACACTTAAAAATTGTGCCTAACATATAGTAAACATTTAATAAATATTTATCAATTCTCCTTCTTATTATTTATCCCCTTTCCTTACATGTTCAAAGCAACACTTCTGATTGTCTCAGCAAATGACATTTCCACTCAGCTATTGAAATCAGAAATTGGTAGTTTTCTTAGAATTTTCTCATGCTGACACTCATCACTACCAAGTCTCCTTGACTTTAACTCCAGACTATTTCTTAAGTCATCCAGTTCTCTCAGACACCACTCTACATCAGCCACACCTCATCTCTCACTTCAGTTACTGAAATGGGTTCCTAATTAGACTTCCTGCCTCCTTTGCTGCCTGCTTCTCTGACTGATTCTTCAGCACACAGCAACTAGAGTGATCTTTAAAAAGCACAAACTGGTTCCTGTCACTCCTCTGCTCAAAACTCTTCATGATTTCCCAGTGGACTGAGGACAAAGTCCAAGATCCTTAAGTGGAAGGGCCTATAAATTTAGACACCTTCTGCCATGTCTACTTCCAAGCTGTGTTCAATCCCCCATCACACACTGTGGCTCATCCACACAGCCATTCTAACAGGTTTTCAAACGTTTTAAGGGCTTTTCTACCTGTGAATTTCAATTTTGCTTCTAGGGGCTGCCTGGAATGTTTTTATCCCCCTTTTTGAGATAATTCCCACTTCCCTATTTTGAGCCCCAGTAAATGTCATTTCCTCAAAAAGAACTTTTCTGGACCTTGAATCTTAACAATTTGAAATTATATATTATCCGTGTATTGATTTGCGTAGTGATAGTCTTTTCAACGGGATGAAAATACTATGATGATGGAAATCATTTGTCTTGTCCCTTGTTTTATTTCAAGCATTGAGCAGGGTAATGCTTAATCAACATTTATTGAATTAATGAAGTGAAGGAAAGAATTGTGGTTGGTGCAAGTCCTTAGTCATTTCATTGATGGAAACATAGTAGTACAGGTATGATAAGCAAGTCACAAGATGTGCCTAGATTTATTGCCTTTAAATGATGAAATTCAGAATTGTGTATTACATGCAGATTTGATACTATTTAGTTTTACAATTAACATAAGGAGAGACTGTGGTCGAGGGGGAAGTGCATGGGTTTTGTAGCAGATTCAGGTTTAATAACATCTTAATCATTTGCTGGTGGTGTGACCCAGGTAAAGTCCATTTCCTAGCCTGGAAAATGGTTTTTCTAACTCCAGAGTTGTTGCAGAGACTTGAGATGGATGGCTCAAGTTGATTGCTTTATAAATAAATATTACTTGTCATTTTTACTGGAAGACCTTTGTGTTAGTACTTAAATACAAAAGGGAAAGACATAGGAACCAAAAATGATAAACTGTTGACTTCTTTAAAATATCCAGAAAAAGTTGGCCTCCAACTTTTAGATCCTATAAAGGCCTGAAATAAGACATAGTAGAAGGGAAAAATAAAAACCCATGAACTTTACTGAAATCAAATAGATTGATTCTTAAAATTCCAAAGACAAAGGTATATGTGCTTCCTAGGCCTGGAATGTTCTGTGTGTGTCTGGTTCTTCCCTCTGCATGTCCCACATGCTTTTTCCTAGAGGCCTTTTCTTTAACACCATGTTAAGTCTCCCTCAACTTCTCCCCACCGTACCATTTCATGGCTGATATGAACATTTTATGGGCTCCCCAGGTGGCACTGGCGGTAAAGAACCCACCTGCCAATACAGGAGACGCAGGTTTGATCCTCTGGTTTGGGAAGATCCCCTGGGGAGGAAATGGCAACCCACTCCAGTATTCTTGCCTAGAGAAATCTGTAGACAGAGGAGCCTGATGGGCTATGGTCCATAGGATCACAAAGTATTAGACATTCAGCTTCCCTGATAGCTCAGTTGGTAAAGAATTTGCCTGCAATGCTGGAGACCTGAGTTCAATTCCTGGGTTGGGAAGATCCCCTGGAGAAGGAAATGGCAACCCACTCCAGTATTATTGCCTGGAGAAGTCCATGGACAGAGGAGCCTGGTGGGCTACAGTCCATGGGGTCTCATGTACTGGGGCATGACTGAGTGACTTTGGGAACTTTTTGTAGGCACTTGAAAAACAGTAAAGGCAGGGAGAGATGTGCTCTGAACTGATCTCATCTGCTTAAAGATAGAGCTCCAAAAGCAACTCCTTTGTCATCAATTCACCCCAGGCATTTTGTCAACCAAGGTGGACTGACTGTTGCTATAGGAGAGAAGACTTGCAGTTAACACCATACCCAGACACACTTCGTCATAAACAATTATACTTTCTATCTGTTCTTCTAAGGGCCCAATTACCTTTTCTAAAAATCATTCACTCTCCCCTAAGAGATCCCGGGGCTTCCCTGGTGGCTCAGGGGTAAAGAATCTGCCTGCAATGCAGAAGCCCTAGGAGACACAGATCGATCCCTGGATCAGGAAGATCCCCTGGAAAAGGACATGGCAACCCACTCCAGTATTTTTGCCTGGAGAATCCCATGGACAGAGGAGACTGGCATGCTTCAGTCCATGGGGTCGCAAAGATTGGACATGACTTAGTGACTGAACAAAAAAATAAAAACAACATACAGGTTAATAAACTTCTTTATTTTTCTTTGATTGTTTTTCTCTTGTTAATCTGTGTTTTGTATCAAAGGATCTGAGCCAAGAATTCACAAGGGTAGAGGGAAAATGATTTTTCCTCCCTTACAATGCCAACAAGGGTAGGATCTTGTTACTGATTTATCCCAGGTACTAATACACTGCATGGAACATAAGATGTGCTCACAAAGAAAAGGAATGAATAGAATGGCTACCTGTACAGCCTGAGAGCCATTATGCCCTTCTGCAGAACTATTTTTGTTATAGCTGGAGTTTAATGCAAGATTCATCCCTTAAAAAAAAAATCCACTTCCTTTTTAGAAAAACCTCTTGAAATTTACACAGTTTTAAGCTGCATTATACTATCAATTAAAGGAGCTGAAAACAACTTTCTTGAGTTGCATCTTCACTGTTTAATATTCAGGATGCATCTAATGTGCCCTTTGAGTAAGGGGACTTTGCTTCCATCCTCTGGGGTGTCCCCAGTTCTCCACAATAGTGTTATATACAGTGATTAACATGGACTGGAGAATGTGGGCATGTGTATACCTCTGTGAATCTTATAAATTATAAAGTCCAAACAAAGTGGTTTAGTCACTTGAAAAGTAGGGAGAATAGGGCAGAAGTTCAGAGATACATTTTGTAAGTGAGGATTTGAAGTTGTTAGTGTTCTTTTTAACTTCATGGTAATAGAATACAGGGATAGCTTGGTTTTCACAATTTTAATATCAGATAAAATTACTTTAAAATTGAAAACAAATTTAGCCAAGAAATGAATTAAAAATTTTGGAAACCTATCTATTGCTTTACTTCAAACTATCCTAAAAGAGACAGATTCTCAACACATTTGCAAGTTAAAAAGCAATGAGTTTCCCCTTTACATGTGTATACTAAAAATTGTTGCTGTTTTATTTTCCCCCTGTTCCAGCTAACCTGCAGTTTCAGGCATTCTAAGCTTTGAAGTTTGGAAAAGAGACAATGTTGTCTAGTAATCCTAAGAATGCTAACCGTGATGGTTCTTTTCAAGAAGATTTGTTTAAAAAGCCTAGACATTACCACATTATAATTTCTACAATCAACAAAGATTTAAAAAAAATGCCCGAAGATATGACTACTGGCAAGAAAAACTTTCCTTTCACATTTCATTAAAACATATCAGGCGATAAAATGAATGGAACTCTACATTCTGCCTCTGTGTGTGTGTTCAGTTCAGTCTCTCTGTTGTGTCCATCTCTTTGCGACCCCATGAACGGCAGCACGCCAAGCTTCCCTGTCCATCACCAACTCCCGAAGTCCACCCAAACCCATGTCCATTGAGTCGGTGATGCCATCCAACCATCTTATCCTCTGTCATCCCCTTCTCCTCCCGCCTTCAATCTTTCCCAGCATCAAGGTCTTTTCAAATGAGTCAGCTCTTCGTATCAGGTGACCAAAGTACTGGAGTTTCAGCTTCAACATCAGTCCTTCCAATGAACACCCAGGACTGATCTCCTTTAGGATGGACTGGTTGGATCTCCTTGCAGTCCAGGGGACTCTCAAGAGTCTTCTCCAACACCACAGTTCAAAAGTATCAACTCTTCTGCACTTAGCTTTCTTTATAGTCCAACTCTCACATCCATACATGCCTACTGGAAAAACCATAGCCTTGACTAGATGGACCTTTGTTGACAAAGTAATGTCTCTGCTTTTTAGTATGCTGTCCAGGTTGGTCATAACTTTCCTTCCAAGGAGTAAGTGTCTTTTAATTTCATGGCTGCAATCACCATCTGCAGTGATTTTGGAGCCCCCCAAAATAAAGTCAGCCACTGTTTCCTCTCTTTCCCCATCTATTTGCCATGAAGTGATCGGACCATAGGCCATGATCTTAGTTTTCTGAATGTTGAGCTTTAAGTCAACTTTTTCACTCTCCTCTTTCACTTTCATCAAGAGGCTCTTTAGTTCTTCACTTTCTGCCATAAGGGTTAGTGTATGTGTGTGTATTTTCAGTCTTCTCCCTGCCACATTTTGTCTCCTGAGTTTTATCTGAGACGCAAAAGATTTCATAAGGAAACCACTGCATAAATTCTATAGTAATCTGTGATTAAAAATAGAAATGTATATACAAGAAATGTCCTAAAAACTTATGTTTTCATAGTAATATTTTATATTGCTTTACATGTTTCTATTATGATAAATGCACTGGATGCTTAAGGGAACTTGTTCGACTTTCTCTTTGTTGTTGTTTAGTTGCTAAGTCGTGTCTGACCCTTTGCGACCCCATGGAGTATAGCCTGCCAGGCTTCTCTGTCCTGGGATTTCCCGACAAGAATACTGGAGTCAGTTGCTATGTCTTTCTCGGGGGGAACTTCCCAAACCAGAGAGCAAATCCACATCTGCTGGCCCTTTGACTTTCTCTTATATTGTGAAAAACTGTTGAGGCTGTGTTCTGAAAGTATTTTGGTCATTAAAGATATTTTACTCCATTATGAGAAGGAATAGAGAAGGGAAATAACAGCTAATTAAAAATGAACGATAGTCATGCTAAAGTTCATTTGTGTTTAAATGTTGACTATGTTCAGGGATTATTATAGAAACACATTTAGTCAGAATCAGAGATACTTAGACACCAAAAACTGAAGCATTTGTAATCTCACTCTTTTGTCTTACTGCCTTAACATTATTGTCCTAAATTGAGTTTATTATAATCATTTTACTGTTCATTCTAAATTTCTGTTGAGACACTTATTACAACTTGAGGCTATAGATAGTGAGTGAAATACCTTGCATTAATTTCAGATAATCATACAAAATTGATCCTCTATATCTCATAGTAAACAGTTGCAGTGTAATTGAACTAAATTCCCAGAATCTTTGCCAATGACCTGAATTCTAGGTAAGGTAGTAAAAGGAATTGACGTGATTTTGAATTCTTCGGCTTCTTCAAATTTTGTATCTTTCAAACCCCATATAGTTTCAGGTTCCTCCAGTCACTCATAGCCCCATTTCTTTCTTAGTCTCTCATTAGTTGGCTCCTGCACACTTGGATGAATAAATGCATTTTGTTTCAGATGCTAGCAGAGCTGTCTGATATTATATATGTCTCCTGTTCAAAATATAGCTTGATTTTTATATCATACTTTATCTACTGTGTATTCCTACATGGGAAAAAGACAGAAATGAAAATTTCTCTCCTTCTGTAAGACAATTTGGAGAAGTTTTACTATTTCATTGAAGCAAATTTTTGTAATTTATCATGTTAGGATTTGAAAACAACAGCCATATATAATATTATTTTTTCTATACATTTCTTTTTAATCATATTGCACTTTAATTTTTCATATAAAGGAAGTTTTGGACACAATATCAATAGTTTAAAGAAATAACACATTCACCTTTTGAGAAACAGGGAAGGAAAGATTGAGGTGGAAGGTAAAGAGATTATTAATAGGCCACTGTTATTTTGGAACATAAAACACGCAAACGATGAAACTCAAAGAAGTTTTATGACAAGCAGTTATATCCCAAGTACCATTTTAAAAGGTACATTAAATTTTCTACAGTTCCATATAAATCAAATGCCCATGTTTACACCTTTATTGAAGCTTTCTATTTTATTTGGAGAAAATAAAAGCTATCAACTACCTGCAGAAAAATGTTGGACTTCTTTATGAGGATGGAAAAATCCAAGAATATTTTAATTGTATTATATTTACTTGGAATACTGAATTATGCCATCTCTTTGCCTATCTGAGTGAATCTTTCAGTGCCTTATTTTGCATGTGGAACTAAATGCCAATAGGCATTTCATTATCATCCTCCAGAGGTTTTGCCTGCAGGAATTTGAAGAAGCTGCAAAAGATAATGAAGGGTGGGAATTGTGGGTTTGACCTTAATTCCAAAACGTTGCTGTTGTGTTATTATAAGCCTCTAGGATGTGGACTATGGGCCAATTAGTTGCTGTACATGTGACTACAGCCCTGATCAGCAACCTTGAGAATGTTGGCAGGCCTTGTTCAAAAAGGGGGACGAGTGAGAGATGATGCACGCTCCAACACATAATTCTCTCTGTTCCTGGAAAATTAACTCAGTGTGTTTGCTGTGCTGATATGGCCTTGTTAGAAAATCTTTGTCAACTAGGACAGTACTGTATTTCCCAGCTAGGTTCCATCTTTATTTTAATTTGCCAATAGTCAATCAGGAATAGTAATTCATAGCACATTTTGCAAGATAAGAAAAAAAATTTAGATCAAAGAAAGTGGAAGGAAACATTGATCCTCTTTGATAATGAAATTGCAGCCATTAGAGCAGGGATATAATTAGGCTTCCTCCTACCCCCCATTTTTAAAATAAACTCTGTTTTACTTGGAGAGAAGAGATAGCTGCCTCAATATTTCTATAAAATAGATCTCCATGGTTTAATTAAAAATTATACATCATTTAATAGTTTTCTTCACATCTTTTGAAACTATGGAAGGAAGAGCAGAGTGTATACTTGGAAAAGACTGTATTTTTACAATGCTTAAATCATAAAGGTGAAGTTTTGCCTCCTTTTCTGTTTGCTTTGCCTTGTCTTGCTTTCCATTCTTCAGAAATACACACGTGCTCTTTTTCTGCTCCTCAATTCCTCCATAGAAAGAGGACCATGGCCTACAGAACAAGGATTTTAATAATGTGATGTGAAGATTTTAGAAAATACTTCAAAGAACACTATCTGATGTAAACTCTGTTGGAGAGATATTGTCAGGAGGTTAAGTAGGAAAATGACTGTCAATGTGGCAGGAAGGAGAATACTTATTTGGTTTGGATTCCTAATCATTATTTCTCCAGGATCTATCACAATGTGTAGTCCATCCTGTGTACCCAATGACCTGAGTGATAAACAGAATGAATAGTACTTACATAGTGGATTTTCATAGAAAACAGAGAAAAGAAAGTGATTAGGGGAAGAGGGAGAATAATCTAGTTAAAGAATGATTAGTGCTGGAAGAGAAAGAAGGGAAAAGATATGGCAGGCAGTAAAGATCATAGGATTAGAATGTACAGTATGGATCTAATATTTTCACTAAAGGTATTTCACTATATATATATATATAAAATATTATAAAGTAAAGTGAAAGTCACTCAGTTGTGCCCTACTCTTTGTGATCCCATGGACTGTAGACTGCCAGGCTTTTCTGTCCATGGGATTCTCCAGGCAAGAATACTGGAGTGGGTAGTCAATCCTTTCTTCAGGGAATCTTCCTGACCCAGGGGTTGAACCTGGGTCTTCTCCTCCTCTCTCTCTCTCTCTCTCTATATATATATATGTATAAATGGCTTACATATATATCTTATATATTGGAAGGATGGATGCTGAAGCTGAAACTCCAATACTTTGGCCACCTGATGAGAAGAACTGACTCCTTGGAAAAGACCCTGATGCTGAGAAAGATTAAAGGCAGGAGGAGAAGGGGATGACAGAGGATGAGATGGTTGGATGGCATCACTGACTTGATGGACATGATTTTGAGCAAGCTCCAGGACTTGGTGAAGGACAGGGAAGCCTGGTGTGCTGTAGGCAATGGTGTTGTAAAGAATCAGACACGACTGAGCGACTGAACTGAACCAAACCGATATATCTTATAGGGCTTCTAAGGCGGTGCAGTGATAAAGAATCCACTTGCCAATGTAGGAGACGCAAAAAGATGTGGGTTCAGTTCCTGGATTGGGAAGATCCTCTGGAGTAGGAGGGGTCTTCCCTGATAACTCAGTTGGTGAATAATCTGTCTGCAATGCAGGAGACCCTGGTTCGATTCCTGGTCCTGGATGATCAACTGGAGGAGGGATAGGCTACTCGCTCCAGTATTCTTGCCTGGAGAATCCCAATGGACAGAGGAGCCTGGCAGGGGGCAGTCTGTGGGGTTGTAAAGAATTAGACACAACATATATTTTATAATTGTCTTAAGCAAATCTGGTATTCAAAAGTCAAAATTCCTTTTAAGTATAAACTTACTTTTTGGAGACTGTTTTACCACCCTAAACACAGCCACCTCCAGTGGATAATTTAAACTCTTATTTTTTTTAAAAAAATTATAGTGTGCCTACATGATTGTGTTGACAGTTCTGATGAAGTTTACACAGTGCTGACCAACAACCATTCTTGAACACATGAGTTAATCAAACAAACACTTTAATAACATGCTAGGGAAGAGGAGTTGCCTTTCTTGTAAAACTCAAGAGGCATCAATCAAGACCTTTTTTATTTTTTTAAGCAATGTGGTTGACTGACATTGGTATAATTCCCTGGAGGCTGTTTCCAGGCCAACTCTGTAACTGAGTTGAAGGAATAGGGAGGCATGTTAAATCTTTTTAATGCAAGATTAGCATCTCAATAAATCAAAGAGTGTAAAGGAAAATAATAAGAGAAAAATGGAGATTATCTATCAAGAGAATCACTAGTTGCTCTCTGGGTACTCGATGATTTACTCTTTGTCCTTCTAATAATCTCTTAACATTTTTTTGCTTTTGGTCCCCTATTGAACAGAAACCATCGGTATATGTGTATTTTTAAAGGGAGAATTAAAGGTGGGAAGATTTGGGAGAATGACATTGAAACAGGTAAAATATCATGTAAGAAACGAGTTGCCAGTCCAGGTTCGATACACGATACTGGATGCTTGGGGCTAGTGCACTGGGACGACCCAGAGGGATGGTATGGGGAGGGAGGAGGGAGGAGGGTTCAGGATGGGGAACACATGTATACCTGTGGCGGATTCATTTTGATATTTGGCAAAACTAATACAATTATGTAAAGTTTAAAAATAAAATAAAATTAAAAAAAAAATAAAGGGAGAATTAAAAAATCTGTATGTATATATAGAAATATAAATACACAAACACATGCACATATAACTATACAAATAAATCACCTCTTTCCATAGATAGAAAAGAGTCTGACTAAGAATCTTCATGGTCTAGTGGCTAAGATCCTAGGCTCCCAATGCAGGGGCTTGGGGTTTGATGTTCCACCAGGGAACTAGATCCCACCTACTGAAACTAACAGTTTGTATGCCGCAAATTAAGATTCCCCATGCCAGAATGAAGTCAGAGATCCCTGGTACCATAACTGAGAGCTGGGACAGCCAAATAAATAAAATAAATATTTGGGGAAAAAAATCTAACTGCGTTTTGACCAAAGTTATTACCCCAGAGCTTCTCTTTGCTTAACTCAGGCAGTGATGATCAAGAAGTACATAAAGTTCAGGCATCAGTCTTCTCTCTGGTCCACACTCTCTAAGAGGCAAGTGGCATTTAGGGTACAGACTAATAACTGTGGGTCACACACTGAAGAAAGCATTCTACTTGAAAATATCCTATACAAAAAAATCAACTGATTTCAACCCTACTTTTTTCTTAATAACTAGTAAAACCAAGCAATATACTTACATTATCATAGTTAGTAGCTATGGAGGAGTGTGTGTGTGTGTGAGAGAGAGAGAGAGAGAGAGTCGCTCAGTTGTCTCTGACTCTTTGTGACCTCGTGGACTGTAGTTCACCAGACTCCTCACTCCATGGAATTCTCTAGGTAAGAATCCTGGAGTGGGTTGCCATTCCCTTCTCCAGCTATGGAGGTGTAGTTGCCAAGATATTTCCAAAAGTGACCATTTAAAATAGTGGCGCTCTTTTATCTTTAAATGATAGTAACTTTTCTACTGAAGCCTCTGCCTAAATTCCCAATGCTGGCAGAAAATTATTATCTCCACCATTTAGAGTAGATTTGTTTCACTCACAATCGATGGGTTCTTTGAGTGTGTCCACGTTACAGGTTTCCCAAAATATGTATGAAGAGGGCAGTACATACTAGATTTTGGAAAAGAAGGAAGTCTTAAAAAAAAGGGCAACAGTCAACCATGTTGTCCTGTTCAAGCATGCACATGTTTTATTTGAGTATTCTCCAAAGGTCTATTTTTTTCCAGCATAATGCAGATATTATGCTATCCTTTGAAATAAGATATATGAATTTCAAACAAAATTGTCAAAAACAATGACCTTGGTTACTCCATATGGTACACAGAAATAATTACATTTCACTTACAATACAGATGCACTTAACACAGTCATCAATAGTCATTCACCACCAACACAGTATATTTTTAAATCACCTAAAACACCAAAAAGTTTTTTTTTCTTTTCCAAAAGTCTAAAGAAATTAATAGTTTTGGATAAATGATAACTTGAAAAGGAGGCAAAATTGTCAACGGAAGTAATCTAACTGCATTTTAAAATGTAATATTAAGAACATGAAAATAGAACTTTTTATTGGGAATAAAGACCTAAGTATTCCTGATTGTGTTTTGTTTAACCTACTTTTTAAAAAGTTTTTCAACAAATGCCATCAAAGAAGTTTCACTATATATTTGCTCTAGAAGCATAAAGTGACATGAGGCAGGTGTTAATATAATTGTTAATATTCACACTTCAGGAAGATTAGTGACTTTTAAAAAGACATACTAGGTATAAAGCCAGTTTTTCCCTAAAGATAGTAGAGTTTATCTGACTTTCACTCAGCAAGTGTTTATAAATCTACTGTGTGCACAGCTTTGTTCTAGAAGCTAGTCTAGAAATGGGAAGCAAGAATTTCTGGCTTTACTTGAAAATGGTTGGGTTAATTCCTTTTTATGATAAATTATGATTAAGCATTTTAAAATCTCTATAGTAGAGGGATAATTATTTACTCTTTCCATGTGTTGAAGCTAAACTTCATTCCTTACAGTGGTGGTTTGGAATGAACAAAACTTTTCATTGGACATAAAACTTTTTTACATTGTCACGTGCAGACATGTCTGCTGATATATTTTAAAGGTGAAAAGATATCAAGACTTTTCACTTAAATGTACATAGAGATCAATTTTGCATCATCAAAATCCTGTCCTCCTGATTTAGAGGAGAAAAATTGCTCCTTGCAATAAACAGGAACCTTTCTGAGACAAATCTGTGCTGCCTTCCTCAATGGCATAGAAAGCATGCTTTCATCAAATACTGCTACATAAAGCACTCCAGTTTATCTCTGCATTTCAATTCACATTAGTTATTCTCAAAACGTATTTGAGATCTAAAGCAAAATAAATAATACATCATGTGAGAGTCTGGGATTACTGGTTCTGTGATATTAGTCCCAGCCAATTCTTTTCATGAAACATACAATGATGTATACAGTATCTGGGCTTTTCCATAACAGCAAAAAGTCAGAGATAATTCACAGATGTCAACTCCTTTTTTTTCCTAATTCTTGACAAATGGATTGAAGATGATGGTGATCTGCTGATAAGATAATTTGTCGGGGAATACAAAAGTAGGAAATTCCTTGGAACTACAAAACGTTAGTCTAGTAGATGACGATAAACCCAATAGAAAGGTGCTATAGAAATACAGGAACAAATAATTCACTGTCACAGGAATACAGTGGACCAAACAATATTACAGGAAAACGTTTATGGCACAAGGGTTTTATTAAAAGGTTATCTAAAACCTGGCCACACCAGAAGTTTTTCTATGGAATGTGGCTCTTAATGTATCTCTGAAGATCTGGAAATACAACAACAAAAATATCCTGATTCCTGATACAACAAGTGTACAATTAATTATTGCAGTTGTAACAGTATCTAGGTGCAAGGTAAAACAATGATTCGTACTGAACTATCTGAACACTTTAGATGTACTAGTGAGCATCCCCGTGAGAAATACTGCAGTTCTAAAAGGAGTTTATTTGCACAGCCCACCATGGAACATGAACAATCAGCTTGTTGTAAGTGCACAGAAATTCCCTCTTTCTACTAGTATAGTTTATCATGCCTATTCTGAAGACAACATAAGGAAACTGAGATAACGGCTCCAAAGAATTCTAGCATGCATTATGATGGTTTCCTTCAGTCAATACAAATGTGTTGTGTGTTTGTGTTTTTTAATGTGTAATCATCTTCATCATCGCCAATGTTCATGGTTTTAACAGGAAAAATTTTTATCAAAATGTTTTCCATATTTTTTGTTTTGCATTCAACTGGAACATTATGTTCAAAGATTTATTTTATTAAAAAAAGAGTTCTGGTCATAAGAAGCATCAATAGGCGGCATTTCATTTGTGCTCATTCACAGTCAAAGGGCCACAGACTATTTTATTTCTCTGTATAACAGGTCAAACTCTGTCCAGAAATGCCATTTGGTGGTTTTATTTCCATCCACAAGGTTGAAAGCTTTGTGTTTGTTTCATTACCAACCTCCTTGCTTTGTCATTTTCATCTGCAGAGTGTTTATTATTTTTTCTTTCTTCCACATTGGGACTCTCTTTCCACAGCCAGGGCTCAAATTCTCTTGAACCTGATTCCAATTGTCTTACAGAGCAGACACTCTGACGATATTGCCTCCTGAGTACTCAGGAGACTCTGGCCTGTCATCTCCTTCGGGGGTGGTGACTGGAGGTGTTGGGATGCTTATTATTGCTGTAGTCACATAAGGTTGTTCACAGTTCAGTTTAACACACTCTTCCATTTTGGCATTTAAACTGGATCGGCTGATGAGGAAGAAAAGATTTAAGAAAGAAGGTTGTTTACTTAAATTTTTTTTCTTACAACTAAAGAATATATGTTTTCATGTTTATCAGTAACATTTTAAAAGGTTAAAAACAATCACCATAATTAAGAAAAATGAAACACCAAAGCTTAAGATAAATTAACGTGAACATTAGGGCATTAACATCAAATAAATGTCTAAAAGCCAGCTCAGTGTGGTTCAATTAGTGTTTCTCAAAGTGTTTCCTGCTTTGAGAATGCAAAAAAGAGGATCAGGTGAGTTTTAGAAAACCTAGGCTAGCAAAGTAAAAGAGTTTTCTTTATGACAGGATCTCTGAGAAGTCTGAGATGCCATAGTGAAAGGGATGGGCCTCCCAGATGGTACTAGTGGTGAAGAATCCTCCTGCCAATGCAGGAGATGCGGGTTCCATCCCTGGATTGGGAAGATCCTCTGGAGAAGGAAATGGCAGCCTACTCCAGTATTCCTGCCTGGAAAATCTCATGGACAGAGGAACCTGGTGGGCTATAGTCTGTGGGGTTGCAAAAGAGTTGGACACGACATGGTGATTAAACAACAATGATAATGAAGGGGACATACCCTGTGGATATATCTTAATTCTTTGGACCAGAGTCACTTTACTATCTTGTATCTTTGGGATACAGGATGCCCTTAAAGCTCTCAACTTAGTGACAGCAAACATTAAGAACTCAAGTTAGTCATTATCAATACTTAAAAGTTTTCCCCAGTGCTATTTTTGCATGAGTTATATACTCTGTGTGGGAGGCGGGGGTGGGGTGTAAGGGAAAGGGATAAGGAGTGTAGACGTAGGAGCTTTAAACTATTCTTTTTCATAGGAAACAAGATTTTTGTGTCCCAAGATTTTCTTTTTTTTTTTTCCTGAACACTACTCCATTTCCTACCTTGTTCTGGAATAAATGTAAAGCAACATACAGGTAGACTATCTTAGAGACAGAAATCTTCATTGCTCCAACATTTAACATTCTGATCCCAGAAACATCTGATTACATAAAATTGACAGAGCCTGAATTCAGAATCTTGTCTAGACTTTCCAAAGATGGTTGGATGTCAACAAAGAAGTTGGACTGAATTAATGGATTGTTAATCTGAAATGGTAAGCTTTTTAATTCGAAGAGCAAAGGAAAATCATTTGGGCAGAAATTGATATTTTTAATGACTTACGTGGTTGAAATGTACTACTTATTATTACACATGCATGATTATGGTCAAAACAAGTGACATATAAAGAGAAGCAAAGGGAAAATGCCAATAGAAAAATACACTTAAATTATCCATAAACTCACCAGAGGTAAACCATTTGAACGTTTCACTTACCTTTTTTTTGGTATTGGATTGGTTTTTGTGTTTGTTGAGGCCCAAAATACCTTCATGATCAAAACCATATACTGATTCAAAAGATCCTTCTGGCATAGTTTTATTTTTCACTGTGACAATGACTGTGTGGATATATTTTGGCGTGTATTGAATACCTTACAATCATATCAATGTTAATTTGTCACTTGTGGTTGTGTTGCCTAAATTTCAGGTCATTCATGTTTACTTAGGGGACTCCTAAGTGGAGAGGTATCTGCTTAAGACAAAGTTGTGAGGTTGAAGAGGTAGAAATATATTTGTGAATGCCTGACCTTCTTATCTTCTTTCTACTCTTTTAGTACTGATTTAGCTACTGTCTTTGCCTCTTCATGAATATTACAGTAGATCGATTTTCCTACTTGTTTCAGATCAGTTTTGTCTCATTCTAAACCCAAGGAGTTAGGATTTAGATGTCACAGAAGTAACAGCGTGACAGCTGGTGCAGATGTGCTCTGAAAAACAGCACAGGTGTGTGGACGCACACAAACTAATCTCAGGTACCTGTTAGACAGTGGGGTTCTCTCCACACATCTAATCTGAATCGTGCTGAGTTCTTGCACGCTCCCTCGGTGGCTTCCTGATACGTTGGCATTTGGAATGCGGAAGGTTTTTTTGTGTCGTCTTGAACAGCAAGTGCTGGTGATTCCTTGTTGTGAAGAAAGAGAGGGACTGTGACTTGAAGGACGATTAACTGTTGCAACTTCCATGCAGCTTTCTTCAAAGACTTGTTCATCCACAAATTCGTGATTCTATTTCGTAGCAGTAAGAAATGTGGAGAAAGCACAGAAACACAGTTTAACTTTTAAAAAAATTCTTTATTATTTTTAGTGAAGTATAGTTGACTTACAATATTATCACATTTTACCTTAAAAAAAAAAAAGATTTGAATAGCTTTCTTTTTAGAACTCAAATATGCCCACAGTACATTTAGACTATCTAATGGGTAAAAAAAGTACCATTTTCATAATAATTAGAATAGCAAAGCTTCATGTTGTCGTTTGTATGAAAATAATATCTCTCCAGTTAGAATCTGAGATTGATATACACAGGCTGATTTAGCATCCGTTATAGACTAACTTTATTTGAAATATCATTTACTAATTTAAACATACAATCTGGAAGTTATAAACTAAATATTAAAATACTCAAAAATGAGTATAGATAAAACCCATAGGGAATGTGCAAATTTACATGTATGTTATTTTTTAAACAAATTGACAGACTGAAGTTATGATAGAGAGACTATTTTAATAGAATGTTCCAAGTAAGATTGTCTGTTACATATTAGCAAATACTTTCACATGGGATTGAAAATATTTTTTAATCAGAAAAATGAGATAACGAAGACATTTCCCATTTCTTTAGATGCTCCTCTAAAATTCCCAGTGTACAGAAAACTATGACTTATTAAATAAGTAAAATATATTTATCAAAATGTATTACTTTATATTTGACCTAGAAGTGGTTAACACTGAACTTCTGAGGTCTCCATTCTTATCTTTGTAATATATTACTGGCTGGACCCATGATCTGTACCTATGTTCTTATAACCCAGAAGTCATCAGTGATGGACATCATTTCACATAGCACATCATACAGAAACACAGTGTAAAATTTAATTTTAAAATATTTAATAAAGAATTGGCCCATAAATTATGTATGGAAGACTTTAACCTCAGAAATAAAGGATAAAACATTTTTGGTTTGAACTACTAAGAATGTTTTCAACTACTATTATTTTTTTTTCTTTGTGTGGGTGGGAATAGTCTTATAATGGAACGTTTTGCTCATGCCAAATTTCACTTAACCACCTCTCATCCAAAAATATTAGTAAAACAATGGAAGGAAATTGCTGGCTAATAGGAAATAGATTGCTTTAGTTATTCATTTTGCCACTTCTTTGCTAAAATAAGCATTTTGCAGTAAATGAAATTTAACATTCTAAAGTCCAGAGGATACTATGATCATCTAAGACAGAATTTCATGTTAAATATTAATTTTTATAGAAAAAACTATTGCTTACAAAGGAACAGATTGTTCACACTCTGTTTTCTTCTCTTACATGCACATTTCACACACAATATACAAGTTATAAGGCATGACATTCTAATTTATCTCATCAGTGATTGGAAGGGAAGAAGCCATTCTGTGACAGGTTACCACATATTCTGGAGTAGGTAGCTCCATGTAAACTATATTAGTAATTCAGTTTAGTGTTAATAATAATTTAGTGTTACATAATTTATGATTAAAATAGCCCTAAAAAGCTTCCCTGGTGGCTGTGATGGTAAAGAATTTGCCTGCAATGAAAGTTCATGGGGTCACAAAGTGTTGGACACGACTGAGCAACTAACACTTTCACAAAAGGTAAAATAGTCAAAAAATGAAAATAAAAAGAAAAAAAATGGTAAGGATAAATAAATTTGATTAGTGTTGTCATTTAACTTTCAAAGTTATCCTAATATAGAACTTTATTTAAGATACTAATATAATCAGTAACCAGTAATATTTGTTTAAAACTTTCTAATATTTTTCCATTTATTATGAGATAAAGATCAAAGTTCTTTACGTGCCTCCAAAACCCAAGGTTATCTGCCCACTGACTTCCTCTGTTCCTCCCTTGTGTTATAAGAAAGGTCAAAATCTGACTCCATGTTGGATCTACTTCTTTAACCTTTGCTTCCTGTTGCTTTTGTTTACAAAATGATACTGTCTATACATAATGGCCTGACTTGGGGAACCCTGCCCCTCTGCCTGAATGTTAAACCAATGTGCTTTTGTTGAGGGAGACATCCTGACCCTGTCCATCTGGTACAGGAAGGAAGAAATTAACATATCCCCTCCCTGAAGCTGACCATTCCAGGAGATATTTGCAAGATTAATAGGCTTTTTATTTTACTTCCTCATCTCCCTCCACTCTGTTCTATAAAAGAATCTGGCGTTCAGACTTTGATAAGATGGTTATTTTGAGACATTAGTCTGCCATCTTCTTGGTCTGCCCACTTTCTGAATAAAGTTGTTATTTCTTGCCTCAACACCTCGTCTCCAATTTATAGGCCTGTCATGTCGTGAGCAGAGTGAACTTGGACTCGATAATACTTGCAACGTAGTACCCTCTTTCCTTCTGACAACCCTCAATGTCCTTTCCTTCCTCTTAGGCCAAGTTCCAGTCTTCTCCAGGCACTTACACCTACTTTTAGCCCCTTCATCTCTTTGCTTAACTAACTCATAACCATCCTGTGGGTCTCAACTCAATTTTCTCCAGGAAGCCTTGCCCGATCCTGTACCTTCTGGCTGCCCCTTCTTCGCCCCTAGTCCACTGGGGCCTCATTGTTTCTTTCCTTGCTTATTGTCCTTCTCTAGTAACATCCATATTTTGTCCCAAACCTGGAGGCTCAAGTAGGCCAGAGGTCATACTTGACTTCATGGTGTATCTTGGGTCTGGCTGACTGTCTGATACATTATAGGCAAGAAATACATATTGGTTGAAAGATTATATAGGTAAATGAATACATGGATGAACAATATGTCAGAATTGACTACAAATATGTGTCTCTGGTGAATGGACAAGCAGACGATTCAAATACAGTGAAAATTTTATTCTGCTCTGTGGTCACAGACTGTGATCCCTTTTGACAACCTATCTAAGAAACAGATGCCTTTGTTAAAGAGGAGGTCCAACTGGGAGCTTATAAGGGAAGAAATGCAGACTCAATCCTCAGGCCCTAGGGGTATACCAGTAACTAAACGTGTCATTTTTCTTAAGAGAATACATAGTTTTTATTGTCTATCTGTTCATTATACCTGTGAATGAAAGAAACGTTTATTTTCAGTTATTCTCTATTTTGTTATTGCTATTCCCTTTTCCCAGATGTCAGGAACACTTAAACTTCATTATTTTTTTCTGTTTAATCAGCATTTTAAGAAGCAGGAAAAGATATTTTATAGAACTTGCAGTCAGCTATTAGAACACAACTTTCTATCTACATTCAACTGATGTTTTAGCCTAAAGTTAATAACATTTTAAATAAGTCTATAAAATACTTTCTATGTTGAAATGTCACTAGAGCCTTTCAAAGTAATTTCAATTATTGTGGATTTTTTTTTGGGGGGGACGCTTAGTATGTTTTGCAGTAATGCAGACATTGAAATCACACTTGGAAACCTTAAATATTCACAGAAACCAATGGGATTACTGTCTGAGTTGCAGGGGCAGGCAGTCCTGCCTTTTCCTTACCGTGGTTTTTTCTAGGCAGTGAAGCAGGTGGTGGTGCTGGGTTTCAAAGCTGGAGCCAGATTTGCTAACAAAGG
Source organism: Bos javanicus (assembly GCF_032452875.1). NCBI lineage: Eukaryota > Metazoa > Chordata > Mammalia > Artiodactyla > Bovidae > Bos > Bos javanicus. The sequence goes on along the minus strand of NC_083871.1, from coordinate 85,805,545 downwards.
CCTGCTCATCCTCAGAGGACTGTTAACAGAGAGAAGACAGAAGGGCTTTCTCTTTTATTTGCAAACAATGAGAATCTCAGCTACATATTTCTACTGAGAGATCTGGCCTATTTTCTGAGATTAAATGGCAGTATTTTATTTTTACTTTTTTTTTTTAAAACCGAAAAGGATCAAATGTAGAGTTCCTTTTGAGTTTGATAATCATCATTTACATTTTCATCAAATTAGTGGTCTTGGCTTTTAGACTTGCCTCCCTGAATTGAAAATGTAATTCTCTTTTACTCATTCATCTCCCAGTTACCTTTGAAAGTCTGAGAGCCATTATTTTTGGATAATAATTTTTAGCCTAGTACTTACATAATCCTGAAACCACATCATGCTCACCTACACAAAAGCTATTATGCAAGTAAAGATGATTGGGATCCTAAATATTAAAAGAAAGTTTTAAGGTGAAAATTAAGTTTCTCAAATTACATTTTATATTATGTGACTTTCATAACACTGAATGATGTTCCCTCTTCAGTAAGAAGTACAGTAAGTTGGTTGTATACAAACCTTCAAGTTGTGAACTTTCAAAGATTCAAATGTACATCTGGTTCCAGCAAGGAACCAGAACTTGTGCCATCAAATCCAGGTGTGAGTGAAATTGCAGCTTGCCTTCCAACTCCTATTACTGACGATTCTTTAGCTCTACCATCTCCCATGCCTCTCCCTCCTCCAGTCAAAACTCTCGCCTGTTCACTCAATGCAGTCCCTGTGTGCGAGCTCTGGTACTGTACAACTGTATACGCTTTCAAGGTGCTAGCTATACTGTAAGATTAAAAATGTTTTCTTTATTTTTTGTGTTTGTTTTTTATTATTTGTGTAAAGGATTATAAACTTATTAAAGTACAGTACTATACAGGCGATTGTGTTAGTTGGGTATCCAGGCTAACCCTGTTGGACTTATGAACACATTGGACTTATGAATGCACTCTCAGAACAGAACTTGTTGGTATATAGGGGACTTACTGTAAAACAAGATATCACATCACCCCTCCTATCGACACCCAAATGAACTTTAAGGAACACACCTAAGTTTGAAATAAAAAAACCTAAGTATTTTAACTGTTGAGAATTTTCCCCATGTGTACACGAGATAGTGCCAAATACTGCCTGATCATGAATGGGAATCATGACTCACTGGCAGTATGACATATCCCAGCTTCTAGCCTACAGCCAATAAGATGGTACAGGGCGAGGTTACATTAACAAATGACACTTTTGTTGTTTCGGAGCCATTTTCATAATTATTCACAATAAAATTACACGGTTAAGTAGAACTAAATCAATATTGCACCAATAAGCTGAACATTAAAAGAAGAGAAATTCTTGACTATACCTGCAGTTGGTTACTGAGTAAGCCGTTCCGTTTGCTCTGCATGTAAGCATTTGCACTTCCGCTTTTGGCTGCCCGGATCCTGGCCAGTCTGGCTTTCTGTAAGAGCGAAAAAACAATATCCTCCTAAGATCTATGATTGGTTTTCTTAAAACACTGATTGCACGCTTATATAATCCTGTTGTCAGCACACATATTTAAAAAAGCATACCAGCTTTTCACACTAACTACTGAAAAATAGACTTTCAACATTTGAGTGTTTGATTTTGGCTAACATTTATCACTGAGATTGATGACTTATTTTGGAGTTTAGAGGTAAGAATTTAGGTAATTAAGGTAATTAAGGTTTTACAGTAAGATTAAGTTATTTCAGGGCTTCCCTGATAGCTCAGTTGGTAAAGAGTCCGCTTGCAATGCAGGAGACCCCGGTTTAATCCCTGGGTTGGGAAATTCTCCTGCAGAAGGGATAGGCTACCCACTCCAGTATTCTTGGGCTTCCCTTGTGGCTCAGCTGGAAAAGAATCTGCTTGCAATGTGGGAGACCTGGGTTCGCTCTCTGGGTTGGGAAGATCTCCTGGAGAAGGGAAAGACTACCCATCCCACTATACTGGCCTGGAGAATGCCATGGACAGTGCATGGAGTCCCAAAGAGTCAGACATGACTGAGGGACTTGCACTTCAATTTCAAGTTATTTTAGTGTTGTTTCTGGTCAATTGCACCAAGAAAAATAGCAGTCTTACTTGTATTTTCACTTATCCCAATCTGAGTAACTTAGTGAAATAAAGACCCAGCAAACTAGCTGCCAACTTCTTTTCATTTAAACTAATGTTCTTTTTAAATTTAGTAATTAAGTTCCAGGAACCTACTGCCGTTCTCTTTCTTCCTTTCCTCCCCAGTCCTTCCTTCCCTTCTCCTCTCTGTTTCTTGCCTTCCTCCCTCCCTCTCTCCTTCCTTCCTTCAGTCCCTCTTAAAAAAAAAAAAAAAAGGCTATTCAGTTGAATCTGCATCCTTGAATTTCAAATTTGTTTTTGCAATTATTTTTATTCAATTGGCCAATGAAGTCCCTGTACCAAAAAACAAGGGCTCTCTTAAAAAAAAATCCTCTAATTTATCTTTGTTTACTGGTTGGACTTTGATAGTTCATTCTACTTTAAATCTGCTGTTCTATATATGTCCCAGACTTTCATGGTAAGGGTCTGGTTTTTGCTTCCTGGGGAGCACTATTTGGTGACCATTCTGTCCATACTAAACATGTCTAGCAAGTGTATTCAGGAAGCGACTGGAATGACCTGGGTAAGAACTTGTACAATTACCCTACAATGACTCTTTTGCTTTTTCTAAACAACCAGAGGGAGACCATCTCAGTCTCTAATCCCGGAATCTTCTTTTTAACAAAACAATTTTAATGATCTAGATTTTTTAAATGGAAAATGAACATGTCCGCATGATACAAATTTTGACACTACAAAAGTACGTGAAAAACAAAAGTCTCTCTGGGCTTACCTACTCCTGTCGTTCAGAGTCAACTACTGGCAAAATTTCTAGAGACATTTACCAGAAATATACTAGGCAAATAAAAGTAAATATATATATATATATTCATAAGTATGCATCCATACATTTTTATTCATTTGGGATGATTTGCCACACAGCCTTCTGCACGCAACTGTTTTCATTTAGTACAGGTTGGACTCCTCCCATATCTCCACATATAGAGCCACCTCATTTATTTATGCTTGTATAACATACGGCTGTAGGAATGAAGCATCCTTTAGGTAGCAAACCAATCACAATGAATTTTCAAGGCATTTTTTTTTTTTTTTTTTTTTGCTACTACCAGCAATGCTGCCTTCTTGGAACGTCATGATGAGCTGATCAGCAATTTCGAGAAGTAGAACTATTCCTAGGTCAAAGGGTATGCGTGCATGTGTTTCGTTTGCTAGGTTTTACCAAACTTCCCTCCAAAGTGGTACCAAGGTGCCTTTTTACCAACACCCACAGAATTTGACAGTAACACTGAGATGTTTGAAGCTCTCAAAAAAGCATTAAGATAGCATCTGGCTTCAACCTAACCCCCTCTCTCTTCCTCTGTGAATTTCTTCTTCCTGTGTGCCAATTCCAGGTTAAAATAATACTCTGTACAAAAATCATTTTATAAGTGATGCGAAAACTAGACAAATTTCACTGTTTGTTGGCACGACAGCGTTTAGATGACTCAAAATACTGAGACAATGCTTGAGAATGAAATTGGAAGGTAGAAAATGTTTAATTTGAAAAGCTGTGGTGTGCAGCCAGGATTTCAGGACAGACAATAAAACAACAGGAAGTGACAAGCACATTTGGAAATGATTTAGAATTGATGTAATAATTCAGAAATAAGTAATAGAAATATACATTAGGTTTCCAGAAAGGGGTTATGGTTGAAACATCAATCCTAAAGTCTCACTGGTGTCCTGGAACGTTCAATGCCTTTTTTGCTTCCCTTCGTCCCTTGACCTTCCTCTTCCCCACCCTTTTTTTTGCAACCACTGCATGTAATTATATTACCTATATCATAGTTACTAGTCTCACCTATGTCTTTCTCCAAGCATTAGGCTCAGTATTAAGAAGTATTACTTTCTTTCATGAATGAGACACACACACTACTCAAAGATACCCTCCGACAAAGGAAAATGACATATTTTCCATAACAGAAAACCTACATGTTACAGAAATCACTACTGCAGAAGTAGTTCTAAGTTGAGGAAAAAAGAAACAGTTGAGTTTTAGTGACTGAATAGCCATTTAGTGACTGAATAGCCACAATAGTCAGGTACTGTGTTAGAAAAAGAACTGGTTTCATTCACGACTTTTCTTTTGGTTTACTACATACAATACTACAAGTTAATTGGTTTACTCGGTCTTGTGGAGCACCATGCTAAATGTCTGTTGAATGCTAGCCTTCAACCAGAAGATCAGAAATAGGAGATTGATAAATGGAAATAAGTATAAGGCATCACAATGCAAGACATGGTACCTGCTCTCAAGACATATTAAACCTCGGCTAGGAAGATACTATTCATGAAAAGATAAAAGTCAAAAATAAAGTGAGATGTATGGAAAGAGTAACATGGAAACTTATACTGCCATATGTAAAATAGATAGCCAAAAGGAATTTGCTGTATGGCTAAGGAAACTCAAACTGGGGCTCTGTATCAACCTAGAGGGGCGGGATGTGGAGGGAGATGGGAGGGAAGTTCAAAAGGGAGGGGATATGTGTATATGTAGGCTGATTCTGCAAGGAGATCCAACCAGTCCATTCTGAAAGAGATCAGCCCTGGGTGTTCTTTGGAAGGAATGATGCTAAAGCTGAAACTCCAGTACTTTGGCCACCTCATGCGAAGAGTTGACTCATTGGAAAAGACTCTGATGCTGGGAGGGGTTGGAGGTAGGAGGAAAAGGGGACGACAGAGGATGAGATGGCTGGATGGCATCACCGACTCAATGGACGTGAGTTTGAGTGAATTCCGGGAGTTGGTGATAGACAGGGAGACCTGGCGTGCTGCGATTCATGGGGTCACAAAGAGTCGGACACGACTGAGCGACTGAACTGACTGAACTGATGGCTGATTCGTGTTGAGATTTGCAGAAAACAACCAAAATTTTGTAAAGCAATTATCCATCAATAAAAAATAAATTAATTAAAAAAATAGAGTCAAACAGAATTGTCCAATGGAGACTAGAGATAGCAAGTGACATAAGATTTGGGAGAAAGAGAGAAATGACTGCTAAGGGAAGGTTTCACTGAGAATGCAGGACTTGGGACAGTAAGATTCAGAAATCTGAAGAGAGTAAGAAAAGAGATTAAGTGTCTCTTCATATTCTGTCATTCTATCCTGGGATGTGTGTGTGTAGAAGAGGATTTCTCTTGAGATACTGAACATTTGCTATTATAATTGAAAAGGGAAAGTGCAGGTATGCAAGATTCTCATTTTTTACTTAAACCCTCCACAAAGTGGTTAAAACTTTGAGTACAGTATTGTTTGCATACCTATTTTTTATTTTGTATAAGTTTTTGCTTGAGCTTGGTGCTGGCAGTGGGATTACATATAAAAAATTTTGGCCTCAAAAGCATTTTGTTATATTATTTATTATTCAGCTTGACTGCTACTTTTTACTGAATGGACATCTTACTTGACTGAATTTAGCTGGTTATTTCTGCATAACTTTGATATTTGTCAAATCACCCAGTTTCAGATAAATCTAAATTATTTTAGCCTAATAAATGTTTATTATTTTTTAAGACATTTCTTGGGAAGGAAAATAGAAAATATCCTTTGGTGACTTATTTAGTTACATATTCATCTTTCTTTCTTGGATAACTATGTTCAGTTTATTGGTCACAGACTATTTACTGAACTTGTCACTTTAAGTTATTATATTTGACTTTATTAAGCCAATTATTCTAGTAGTTACAGTATGTAAAATTCACTCATTATGGCAGAAACTTAGAATATAGAGATACTTTAAAGATTAAAAAATTCATACAACATACTTTTCAATTTAGTGTTCTTTTTAAATACCATATTTATTTATGCATTTTAAATTTATTTAGATAGAAAAGCTTCTCAAATATTCTAAGATTTTCTTTATCGATTTGCTTGTTGCAGATGACAAAATTTAAAAAATACATATATTTTGAATGTTGGTTTATTTGAAAATCATATTTGTATTTCCTACAGTTTTCATGCAGGTAGCTCTTTTTTTGGTGTTCAGAAGATGAATGATAGATAGCTCATACTAAAGAAGAAATTTCTAGAAGGGAGATGGATGGATGCTGGAGAGCTAAGCTTTTGCAGGATTTCTGTTATTGTTTTTAAATAATTTTTATTTATTCATTTATTTTTAGCTGTTCTGAGTCTTTGTTGCTGCATGTGGGCTTTTCTATAGTTGCGGAGAGTGGGGGCTACTCTCTGCTTGCAGTTCTGGGGCTTCTCATTGTGGTGGCTTCTCTTGTTGCTGAGCACCCTCTAAGACACCCGGGCTTCAATAGTTGCGGCTCCTGGGCTCTAGAGCATAGGCTCAGTAGTTGTGGCCCACGGGCTTAGTTGCTGCATAGCACGTGGGATCTTCCTGCATTGGCAGGAGGACTCTTTACCACTGAACCACCAGGAAAGCCCAGACTTCTGTTATTTTAAACAATGCACTTGTGTGTCCAGTAGAGGGATTGTAGTGTGTGGGCAGAGACAAAGCTGTGGTATGTGACAAGGCATGACGGAGGCTGATTGTGGACAAAATTTCGCCATCTCTGTTTGTGAACAGTGTGCCCCACAGGAGACTACAATTGCCCAAGAGGGTACCTTTTTCTACTCCTCCTTGTTTATTGGATTGCCAGTTTTATTTACTATCATTCTCTACAATAACTAAAGACTAGATGCTTGTCCAAAAAATGGGGGATTCTGTAAAGGAAGAAAGTACAAGGCAGAAAGAGTGATTCTTGCTAAAGAGAGCAGATCTCTGACAATGGATAAAAACAAATTCTCCGGACAACATGCTGTGTGGCCACACTGATTAACTTGCATTTCCAAAGAGTTACTTTATATGAGATTTTTATACTTTATATGGGGCTTCCCTGGTGGCTCAGTGGTAAAGAATCCACCTGACAATGCAGGAGACACAGGTTCCATTCTGTGGGGTCAGGATGATTCCCTAGAGAAGGAAATGGCAACCCACTCCAGTATTCTTTTCAGAGAAATGCCATGGATAGAAGAACCTGGCAGGCTACAGTCCATGGTGTTGCAAGAGGCAGACATGACTTAGTGACTAAACAACAACAACAACAATACTGTATACTGTATGAAGTATAAAGTATACTTTTTATTTTACTAAAGGCATCAACACTGTCTAAAAACATGTTTAAAACCTTGTTCTAGAATTACCTACAAAGCTAGTTACGAACTGCACGAGAATCTCTCGTGGTATTTTATAGTTACACCACACTATCTAGATTGTGCATCCACTTTAGTCACAGTTTATGGATATTTAAAAAAAAACAAATCTATTCTTAAAGGACATGATACAGTATCCATGAAGAATCCTGGAAATCTAGCTCCATAGCCTTAAGGAAACTATAAAAGATTTCCATAATTATTTCTAAGCAACAAGGGCTCTGACTCTCAAGGTGATTATTTTAACAAAGAATGGGGAGAGGCTATGTGCTCACCTTTAGTTAACTTTTTTTGGGAGATATCTATTATAGTGTTTAAGTGTATGAACCTGGGAGCCAGGTGCCTTGTATTGAATGAGAGATTTCCAATTTGTAAGGTATGTAATCTTGGAATTTCTCAAATTTTGGGTAGTTTAGAATTCTCATCTATGAGTACAAATAGTAATAGTAAGTAACTCCTAGACTTGCTATGAAGACTACATGATTTTTAAAACATCTAGCCAATACCTCGCACATGGGAAGCCACCAATAAATAGCATTATATTATGCTTATGTAGATTTATATACATTTGCATATAATCTTAATCTTATTGTGAGGTAGGTGTTGTTTTCTCCATTTCACGGATGCATATGCAACCTGTTTCCTCTGAGATGGATGAGGTCATTGATGTGAAGTTCAAAGAAACAGTAAGGTGCTGGGCCAAAAATAAGACTCAGCTACTAATGATCAGATTTCTCCTACTTCCTGTGTCAACTATGGTGGACATCTGAGACATATTTTGGTGCCCTTTAATAGCCCCAGTCTACTGGAACCAGCTTGATCTCTGATGGACAGAGACTAAATGAATCAGATCTACAAATCTGATTCTAATAAAATTTGCCAAGAATCTATCATTGGTTTTACTGTTGTCATTAGTGCTACTCACCAAATATTTCTTTCTTCTCGTCTGTGGTTGCATAGTAGGATTATCTAGTTCTGCCAGTTCTAAAGTTACACGTGACCAAGCGACTTACTTGGGTTAATGCAATAGAGATGGAAGTGACTTGGCCCACTTCCAAGAGGAAGCTTTTGGGTCAGGCTGTGATTCATCATGTCCTTTTACCTCTGCTTGATGACTGCAGATGTACATTGTTAAGATGGAGTTTCTATCACCAGAGTAATCTGTAGCATGATTAAGAAATACTCTTTGTCTTTAAGTCACTAAGATATTAAGCTTCTTTTTTACTGTAGTATAATTTAGCTTGTGCTGACTGATGCAACTATCGACCCAAACCAGAACACTGAATAGCCAGTAAGGGATTTTAAAGCTCACTTTACAGAGTGGGAGATGCTAAATCATGGTTGCACAGAACTGAATACTCACCTTTTGCGCTCTTCGTTTGTCTGCTCGTTGATTCTGGTGGTAGATCCGACTGAAGTTGGACACTATCACTGGGACAGGTAGAGCGATGACCAAGACTCCACTCAGTGAACAGATGGAACCAAAAATCTTCCCTGCTATGGTTTTCGGTACCATGTCACCATACCTTGGAATAGAAAAAAAAAATTGTTTTAAGTCACAGAAAGTTATTTCCATCTTCTACAAATAGTTTTTAGCTTCCAGTCAAGTGATTTTTTGGACCAATCTATCTCTACTTCATGCTTCCTAGGTGGTAATAGTGGTAAAGAACCCGCCTGCCAATGCAGGAGACATAAGAGACATGGGTACAATCCCTGGGTCGTGAAGATCCCCTGGAGGAGGACATGGCAATCACTCCAGTATGCTTGCCTGGAAATCCCATGGACAGAGGAGGCTGGCAGGTTACAGTCCATCAGGTCACAAAGAAGCGGACAAGACTGAAGCGACTTAGCAGGCATGCACACATCTCTACTTCATGGCTAAAACATACATGGTTTAAGACTTCAATAATCCAGGCATCATGAATATCTGAATATAAAAATTACCTTTTGTCCTTGCAGAAGTGGATTCTAACATTTAGAGATTGCTTTAATTTATAATAACTTAGAAATTTATTTTAAATTCTTAAAATATTTTAAGCCAGATGATGTAATGAGAGCTATTCGATTTGTCCTTTACATTACATGGCATTGTTCTTTACATTTATTTATGGTCACTATTTCCATGCTGAATGTTATAGTCTAGATAACACTCTTTTCCACTTAATTTTTTTTCTACAATGGAGTGGTTATGAAATTTAAATAGAAAAAGTGGTACATCACATTCCTTTCATCAGATATAATGTCTTAAAAACTTGAACTCTCCAAGGTCCCATTAATCTTCATTTATGAAATACAATGGCCATTTCTCCATGATTATCTTACTTAATCTCTTATTTATGTTTGATTGATTTTCTCTTTAGTTAAAATACTTTCTATCGTCTTCAGGGTTAGCACATTCCCTTAGTGACCTTCTACCTCACTGGCTGCTACTTTTCCATCTCCTTTTCTGGCTCCTCCTTTTCTCTTATCTGATTTCTAAATCTTAGAGTAATGTCAGTCTCAGGCTCTTATCATCTCAGTATTAACCCTCTTCCTATGTGATTTTATCCAATCCCATAGCTTGAACTATCTGTACTTTGAAAGTGAAAGTCACTCAGTTGGGTCCGACTCTTTGTGACCCCATGGACTATACAGTCCATGGAATTCTCCAGGCCAGAATACTGGAGTGGGTAACCTATCCCTTCCTGATCCAGGAATTGAACTGGGATCTTCTGCATTGCAGGCAGATTCCAGGATTTCCTGGAATCATATTTGTTGTCTATATGCTACTGACACACTAATTTACATTGATATCTCTGATGTTTGTCTTGAAAATCACACTCATCTCTTCAGTCATTTCTGCTCTGATTATTCCTACCACTAGATGTTTAAGAGCCTATTAAGGCTTAAATTAGCCAAAAAGGAACTCTTATTTCCCTAGCTTCCTCTGCTGCTGCTGCTGCTGCTAAGTCGCTTCAGTCATGTCCAACTCTGTGCGACCCCATAGACGGCAGCCCACCAGGCTTCCCCGTTCCTGGGATTCTCCAGGCAAGAACACTGGAGTGGGTTGCCATTTCCTTCTCCAATGCATGAAAGTGAAAAGTGAAAGTGAAGTAGCTCAGTCGTATCCAACTCTTAGCGATCCCATGGACTGCAGCTTACCAAACTCCTCCATCCATGGGATTTTCTAGGCAAGAGTACTGGAGTGGGATGCCATTGCCTTCTCCCTAGCTTCCTCTAGCCCCTTCAAATCTATTCCTCTTGCAATCTACCATTTCTAGTTAAATGGAACCACAAACCACCCAATTGCTCATATCAACACTGAAAAAACCACCCTATCCTCAGTCCATGCATCTCACTACTCAGCTAGCCTTGTTAACTCTGACCAAACCAAATTATATTCCATTTGGGTCTCTTTCCTCAACCAGAGCCAGGGATACCACTTCTCACTTGAATTCTCTTTTCTACATTTGCCCCATTACAAGTTACAATTCACACCACCATAGCAGCGAGGGTTATGGCTTTAAAAATGGAGTTTGGGCTACTGCTACTTTATTTAAACCTTCTAATAAACTTGAAACTAGAATAAACCCAGGTTCCTACTTTTGTCTCCAAAGGCCTACATCCTTCAGTTAGTTTCTGGCTATATTTCACACTGTCTTCCATCCAGCTCCCCGTCTTCCAGCCACATTGACCATCTGATTTCCTATCACATGGGAAGCCCCTAGATCATCATTATGCAGGTTGAGACTTAAATGTCTCTCTTCCAGAAGTTATTTTCTGGCCACATTCCCCATAGCGGTATTATTTTTTCACCCAAGTCTTTCCCTAAAACATATTCCCATTTGATTACCTTTAAAGGACTTATTAACACATGAAACTTTCTAATTTGTTAATGTGAAACAATTTCCTTGGCTCCCCACATACTCTGCTGACATGAGATTATAACCTTGATGAACTGCAGTTATTCTATTTTGTATCTCACTAGCACACAGAAAGTTCTTCCTAAATATTACTTAAATGAATATGTTTTCACTACCTTATTGATACAGAGTTCTTCTAACAGTTCATTGTTGGGGAAGGGGACAAGGAGGAGTTTTTTTTTTTTTTTATTGAAATATAGGTAATACGCCTGGTATTAGGGATTCTTTGGTGGGTCAGATGATAAAGAGTCTGCCTGCAATGAGGGAGACACGGGTTCAAACCCTGGGTTGGGAAAATCCCCTGGAGAAGGAAATGGCAACCCACTCCAGTATTCTTGCCTGGAAAAGCCCATGGCAGGAGGAGCCTGGCAGGCTACAGTCCATGGGGTTGCAAATAGTCAGACATGACTGAGTGACTTTGATTCACTTTCACTTTCAGGTGATATGCAACACTATATTAGTTTCAGGTGTACAACCTATCGATTGAATATATGCAGTTTTATTGAGATATAAGTGACACAAAACATTCTATTAGTTTCAAGAAGGAGATCTGTTATAGCATTGCAGAAGTTACCCGGCTGCACCTTTGAAGTGCCAACTACTCCCTGTTTGCTTCAGGGCTTTGGGGTGCTCAGTGCACTGAGAGTTTAGTCCTTAGAAACAAGGCACAGATATTGGAATCCAGACTCAAGGACTTTGGGAGTACTTGGGGATACTCTAACTTGAAGAGTGATCTAGGACATGTCATTCTAATTAACACTGTTTTTTGGGCATTTATATGTCAATATGGTGCTCAGATGATAAAGAATCTGCCTGCAATGCAGGAGACCTGGGTTCAATCCTTTGGCCAGGAAGATACCTTGGAGAAGGGAATGGCAACCCATTCCATTATTCTTCCCTGAGAATTCCATGGATGGAGGAGTCTGAGGGGCTACAGTCCATGGATTGCAAAGAGTCAGACACGACTGAGTGACTAACACATATACACGCGGAGATGGAAATTGCAGAACTGGCTCAGGACAGGCTGCTGAGAGTGACCACAGGCTGTACTAACCAGCACCACATTTGCTGACCCTATTCCAGGCTCTGGTCTTTTGCTTTGAAGGCCCAATGATTCACTCTTGTCCGTATTTGATCAGTAGTTGAGCTAATTCACTATAACTGAAATTCATACACGGTTTTGGCATCAATATGACAGAATTGATTTACATTAAAACAAAACAAAACAACCCAGCCCAAGAACTTGAAACAGACTGCATCCATGTGAAACAGGACCTCTTTCCATAGTCCATCAGGGAAGCTAAATCAGAATCTGAAAATGATGTTAGTAAGGAAACAATCAAAACTAAACGAATGTAGATGGTGAGCATAAAAGGCTTGGGGTCTTTCTTGCCATAAGGATATATCAGTGGAAGATTAACTTTTTATACCATGTTTGCCACAGATCACATTGAGTACCCAGCCATGGTTTATAAATATCTTCTTTCCTTTTGCACTGACTATGCGTGGGCTCTGAAGAAGTCTTTAACACACATCCCCTTCATATGTACATGCATACATAAAAGCTGCTTTTCAAAACAGAGATTTGATTTTAATGTTTAGCAATTAAGATCTCAAAGTCTCTCAGAAGAGAAAGTAAATAAAAACCTAACTATTTGTTATAGCCAGAGAAGATACAGATTAAGTCCATGTAATTAAAGTAAACCTTTAAAAATATAAGTAAAATAACTAAATGAATCCATCATATACTTTTTCCTGCCTCTCTGAGATTTTTTAAAATTACTATTTCTTAACTAGTTTTTAAAATTTTAGGCTCATTATATCATCCTGCAGGCAGGGCCAGCATACTTGTGATTATTAGAAAAAATAAAGGGCTGGCTGAACCCAAAGCTCAGTAAGATGTTAAGAAGAGTGGGGATTAGTAAACTCAGTTGGCAGCTGATGGTGGTGATGGGGTGGGGGTAATCATGCTATCAGAAAGGCTGCACCTAAAAGAAGGGAGAAAATAGATTCTACGGGATTCAGTCAAAGAGATGCTGGGCCAATTGATAAAGCAGGTTTCCATGGGAAAGAAATTTTTGATGAGGTGTCTGGGATTCAACTAGAAAAATAATCACTGCAAATCCTTTTTGAATATAAATAGAGATTATAATTTCGGAGAAGGCAATGGCACCCCACTCCAGTACTCTTGCCTGGAAAACCCCATGGATGGAGGAGCCTGGTAGGCTGCAGTCCATGGGGTCGCTAAGTCAGACACGACTGAGCGACTTCACTTTCACTTTTCACTTTCATGCATTGGAGAAGGAAATGGCAACCCACTCCAGTGTTCTTGCCTGGAGAATCCCAGGGACAGGAGCCTGGTGGGCTGCCGTCTATGGCGTCACACAGAGTCAGACACGACTGAAGCAACTTAGCAGCAGAGATTATAATTTGAATAAATAAAGCAGAAAGTGAACTTACTACTCAGAGGGAAAAGACGGGTAAAATGAAATATCTTGTTTGTACTGTAACAAAAGGGGGAAACGTAAGGGTATGAACCAGCTTGCTGAAAGTTAGCAAATTCCCATCTAGAAGGATGCATAAGGGAAAAGAGGTAATAGACAAAAAAGGGGTGGTTTAATGCCATAAAGCTCTGCTAATCTGCATCAAATACAATTGTATCTATTATTTGCCTTTGTCATATTTGTTTCTAAATCCGAATTTACTTTATAGTCAAGAAAGCATAAGCGAATGCTTGAGACGACTGGCCAGTGTGCTATGATTATGTGGGAAGAAGCAGGGAGAACAAAATCCTCATTGGTGGGAACACCTCTCAATGTTTTACTCCTGGGTTCCACAGATCTTTCCCACATAATAGAAAATTAGGATGGAACTTCCCTGGTGGTCCAAGGGTTAATAATCTGCTTGGCAATGCAGGGGACATGGGTTCAGTCCCTGGACTGGGAAGATTCCATATGCTGAGGGCAACTAAGCTCATGTGCTCAACTACTGAGCCCAACAGTCCTTTACAGCCCGTGCTCCAAGAGAAGCCGCCACAGTGAGAAGCGCATGCGCCACAGCAAATGGTAGCCCCCAGTTGCTGCAACCAGAGAAAACCCACGAGCAGCAACGAAGACCCAGTGGAACCAAAAATCAATGAAAACAAAGAAAATTAAGATGATCCTCAAGGCCATGGAAGATGGCGAAAGCACAAGGAAGCAGAAGGGGCAGGATATTAAGACCAAGCAGCCTTGTGATTATGTGTGTAAGGGCAGCCCAAGGCTTGGGTGATCCCAAAGGAACACCTGCTGCCTCCGTCCACACGCCCTTTGGCACTAAATGTACTTTTCTGTCTGTTCTACTCCCTACCCCTCTCTCCTTTTTACAATTAAACTGCTATTGATATCTTTAATATTCAAAGCACCTTTCATTAGCTTGACTGTGTTGGAGAATCATGGAAAAGGCACAGTATGATTTGTATATGTTCTTATATTGTCCATTTGGTTTCTCTTCTCACTTGGGAAGGGGTTCCCAGGTGGTGTTATTGGTAAAGAACCCATCTGCCAGTGCAGGAGACCTAAGAGACCTGGGTTTGATCCTGGGTTGGGCTGATCTTCTGGAGGAGGGCATGGTAACCCACTCTGGTATTCTTGCCTGGAGACTCCCATGGTCAGAGGAGCCTGGTGGGCTACAGTCCATAGGGTCGCAAAGAGTTGGACATGACTGAAGTGACTTAGCATGCATGCTTGCTTGGGAATGACCTTGAGAATTGAAACAGGTAATTTTTATTGCAAACTTGTAATTGGGCATAGAATCTGGTAGGGAAGGGAAACAGTTTGCTAGCAAAACCAGCTGCTTTCCTTTGTTTCTATTCCTATTCCTACTGGAGTATTCAAACTCCAATTCTTACTAAGAAGCTAAACAGCATTACAGACCTCAGGAGTAATCTCTTTGAAATCCAGTGGAAGAAAGGCTTAGCAGAGAAAGCTTCCTCATGAGAGGTGACACTTATAGTGGCTAAATGATCATTTTAAAATTTATATATTGCCTACAATACTGCCCATCTTTTAATGATTATTCTTATCCTAGACAACTTGTATAATGGTTGGTATTTTATTTTCTATCATATAAAAACACATCTCACTTTGCCCAACTCCTGATGTTTACATTTATGCTAAGCCCAAAAGTATTATATAGTCTATTCTTTCTGTCTTCTTCAGATTTTTATATTAGGTCTCAAGTCTTCAAAAATCCATTTTCCTAAAACAGTTACATTAGAACATTACAAAGATGTGTTTTTGTTTCCACAGAGACATTTTTTTTTTCTATATGTAAATAAAACTGATTCAAAGACTATAAGAGGCCTCTAAGGTCAAGTAAGAAAGAAGAAAACAGTGGAGAGAATAGCATCATATAAAAGAAAAACTATCAATAAATTTTACACAATGAAAAATGAGCAGACTTGAACTTTATTAATGGAAGGGACGCTTTCCCGATACATCTGCTTTCCTCTCTTTCTTCTAACTTTCCCTTCTTTCTCCTACATTTACCATAGAGAGTCACCGTAGGTTCTTTCTGCTCCTTTTTCACCCTGAGCATCCCCCAAACTTTATGTTTATTGCTCCCTTTCCTCCTTATATCAGTTAAAAGGTACAATATAGGGGTATTATTCACATAAAATGTTAATTCTAAATATGTACTTACAGCCCCCTAAAAT
Source organism: Bos javanicus (assembly GCF_032452875.1). Lineage (NCBI taxonomy): Eukaryota > Metazoa > Chordata > Mammalia > Artiodactyla > Bovidae > Bos > Bos javanicus. Next base: position 85,789,642 of record NC_083871.1, on the reverse strand, counting down.
ACTTGGTTAAAATTAAATATTTTGCCATATGTGAAAGATCATATTGAGTGGAGGACCAATTTCTCAAGAATAGTTTCAGTCATTGGTTCTTGAAGATTTTAATCTCAAATATTATCCAAAACTTTCATGCTAAGTACTTGAATTCTGGAATGCACTCAATGCCAAAAAAGTGGTAAATCTTGTTAACATAGACAATCAAACAGTGGTAAATCTTGTTAACTAAGACAATCAAATGAATATATCATCTATCCTTTGTCCATTTATCTTTCCAATTTATCAAGTAATACTGAAATAGATGCGAACGTGGATAATTTTCAAGCATAATACATTGCAAACCAAATTTTACTAATATCTACTCAAACTTTCCATTTTTGGCATTTCTCCAGAAATCAGATGACTAAATACATTTAGATCTCAAATGGAGAACAATTTCCTTGAATTTTTTTTACACAGTGCGAACACAATACTGCTAGCTTCCTAGTCCTATTCATATAGCTTCTATTTTTTTCTTCTCTTTTCGTTTGGAGAGCATAAATGTAGGCTCATTGGATAAAGAAGAAATGTTATATAAGGCAAACCTCCCCAGCAAAGGCATGACTTTCCATCTGTGAAACTCTTTCCCATGGATAACAAGAAAGAAAACAAAACCCAGGAATTCTGTGAATAATTATAAAGGTAGAACAGATCTTCGTATAACAGGAAGGAAATGCTGATTTGAAAATAAACCTTGATGCTTACTGTAATTCAAACTCACTCTCCTTTTTTCTTCCTTATAATGAAAAAGTCTTAAATTGCTAGTTATCAGAGACAGAGTGAATGGACTCTGTGCAGCTGCATTGAAGTCCAGAACATCCTGTACGTTGTATAGGGCAGGTGCTGGTTCAATAAAGACTGTATTTTACTATGTTAGAGTAAAAAACCCTGACATTTTCATATCAGACATAAACCAAGATTTGGGGATACAAGTATCTGAAAAATTTTGTTGCTAAGTCATGTCCAACTCTTTTGCAACCCCATGTACTGTAGCCTGCCAGGCTCCTCTGTCCATGGGATTTCTCTGGTAAGAATATTGGAGTGGGTTGCCATTTCCTTCTCCAGGGAATCTTCCTGACTGAATTTCCTGCACTGGCAGGCAGATTTTTTTACCAGTGAGCCATCAGGGAAGCATCTGAAAAATAGATACCTGCTATGATTATGATATATTTGAATGCCTCACTATCCCCACACACAATTCATAAGTTGACATCTTAATGTCCCTTGTGATGATGTTAAGAGGGGGGCATTTGAGAGATAATTAGGTCATGAGGGTGAGGCTCTCATGAATGGGCTTCATACTTTTATAAAAAGAGACCCCACAAAGCTCCCTAGTCCCACCGATTTGTGACGATACAGAAAGAAGGGCTGTCTGTGAACCAGGAAATGGAGCTCACCGACCATCACAAAGAATCTGCTGGCACCATAACCTTGGATTTCTCAGCCTCCAGAACTCTGTTGCTTATAAACTACCTAATCTGTGATATTTTGTTATAACAGCCCAAATGGATTAAGATGTGTAACAAAATAATTAGAGGAATATAAGTAATATGTATAACAACTTCCTTGTGAAAGCAGTTAGCTATGTGTGTGTATGTGCATAGGTGTGTGTGTGTGTGTGTGTGTGTGTGTGTGTCTGTGTGTGTTGTAATTACTGATTTTGTGTCTGAATTTTTCTCCTAGATCTGACTGCTCTTCTGAGTTAGACTGAGAAATAATTTCTTCTAACCTGGAAGCTGGATCACTTCTTAACTAATAATTCAACCCCTTAGGGTCTCAGTAGCTATGTTATTCATGAATTTTTCTGCCATCAACTTATTATTCTATAAGGATCACAGTTTGATGGATAATTTTTATGGTAGCTGCAATGTTTGCAAATAAAAAACAGCTTAAAAAAAGTGTTACTATATAACACCTGCTTATGGTACAGAACTTGTTTGCCAGAGGGGTCCTGCTATTACTTTGACAATAGACAGATTTCTCTTTGACATGTTAAAATCAATGTTTGCCTAAAAAGAGCTGCCTTGATTTTGCTTCCACCTCTCTTCCTGTAGGATCAATCACTATACTATCCTGGCTGTGTAGAAAGTTTGATATTTTTTTGGATTATCTAACATATATAGTTATTTCAAGTAATCTGTGTACTCTCTTGTTTCTTTAAATTGAAGCCAAAATTTTGAGCTATTTTTAAAAAGCGTATCTTTCTTTTTTTCTTTTTCTACTGTTTACAACATTAATAATCTTAGCATAACCCCACACTCCCTTTATTGGACGTTCCTAGCCAGGAGTCCATGGATTCTTAAGGAACTCATGGATAAAATTCAGATGAGTCAGGGAACTCCATGATAGTCTCAGTCTTCATAGGCATTTTACTGAAAATTTTTGAAGCTTTTATTGAATTATCACAAGTGGAGTTTCCAAATAATGTTCAAAATTTATAATTTGATTATTTAAGGGCATATCAATTGTCAGTGTAAGCAATTTGAACACACACTGCACAAAGGAAATGCTGTAAAAATCACAGCATTATTTTATAGCTGCAGAAATACCATATATCCACTAGGGGGCATAAAAGCCTAAATGAAAGTAGAAACCAGGATCTTTTTTGGTTTTCACAAACTGAAGGAAAGAGAGAGAAGTATTTCCAGTAAATTGCCTGCACCGATTCCTTATCTTTGCCTACACACATTCAATATTTAGGATATATCTTGGGCATTTTATTCCTCTGGAAATAGTTGAACAAGACAAAAACCTTACCAGTTTCATTGATTACCTATTTTTAAGGTGCTTCCAAAAAGAGGGACCAGAATTCTGACAGCATGTTCTATTTCTTGTAGAAAGAGAAGTAAATTTCTGTAATGTGAGATATCACTAAAGTATTATTTTCAATAAGAAGCCCTTTAGCCAAGACTTTTAGTGAAAAAATTAGGGGAAATTAAAGGACCAGGTTTGGAAATTAAAGGGGAAAACTGAGGAGATGAGGGAGATTCTTTTAGCACATTTATTCCCGTTTATGCACTAAGCTCTCAACATGAGATTTCAGTAGGGCTTACTAACCCTTTCTCCAGCTTGTGCCTCTTTCAAACACAATTTTTTTTTTTCTGACTTCTTTTGTTTTCTCTTGTTTTTAGCCTACTATATGATCAAATGATACTTTAAAGGCTACAAATAAAGCATATGATTGTGACCCAGTATACTGATAAAACATGTTACCCAAGTGAGTATCATTAGTAAAAGCCTTTACAAATCTTTAAAGAAAATTTTTTCTTTTTAACTTTCAAAGAATTCTTGTCAGAGCCCACTTTCTCATACTGTATTCTTTCTTTTTTAAAAAGCTATGAAAATACATGTACCATTGATTATTGTGAGCATGCATATAGAAAAACAAAACAAAACCAAACACCTGGAGCTGGCTTGCCCAGCTGTGGGACCACCGGAAATACTTTCCCCTGCTTTTGGAGCCTAGTCTTTGTTGCCTGGAGCTATCCTTTCACTCTCACATATCTTAGAGTCTGATCATGTCATTCTCCTGCATGAAAGCCTTCATTGTCTCTCCATCACCTGCAGGAAAAAGCTCCAGCTTCTTAGCATGATACACCCAGTTCTTCATGACTCTCCCATCCCATCCTCCACTGCTCACCCCACAAACCTTATATTGTAATCACAGCAAATAACTTTGTATTACTGAAATGCACTAGGAATGTACTAGAGGAATCCTTCCATTCTTCTATCCTTTGTATATATTGTTATTTCTAGAATACTCCCCTTTGCATAAATCCTTTGGGTGAACTCCTAATTTTCAGTGATAAAGCTCTAGCATCAATTCTTATTTGAAGAATTTCTTGACAAGTTTCTCTGTCCAATAAAAGTAATATCCTCTGTCTCAGATGCCTCCCATGTTGCTGGCAATTAATAAAGCACAATTAGTTTTGTACAGGTCTTTTCTCTCTCACTAAACTAGGAGGTCCAGTAGGTCAAGGATCATGTCATCATTATAAACCCAGTTTAGCACAGACCTTGTCCGAGAGCTGAGCAAGTAGTTGAAACTCAATAAATGTTTATGGTTTAAATAAATCCTCCAGGGAGAGCCTGATGGTAAACAATAAATAATGGGAGGGAGTGAAGGTGAGTATACATCTCCTGCTCTTATTTTCTCTTAACCAGATTTCCTTTTCTTCTCCAGACCCAGCACCAACTCATCTCCTCAATTTGTCTAAATTCTTCTTCAGATACTTATATGATGTGCCCAGAATAACCTAGTTCTACCCTGTCAATTAACCTTACTTTTTATACCCAGAGGAATTATTTTTAACCTACATGATTTTACATGAACAGAGAAGTCAAGAGACCTGACACTTTTCAGTTCCTACCCACTTTCCATTGTCACATGCTTAACCAACGTATATCCAGCCAGAATTTCAAAATACAAACCCCCTCAAATTTGACAGATTTTGCAATCCTCAAGTGCCCAACAAGTTGAACAAATATGACTCATGCTTCTCTGAATCTCACATGTCATCCTAGGAGATGGCTGAGTCTTTCCACATCTCTGTATTCTACTTGAGGATGCTGCTAATCTTAGATAGTGAGCATTGTATCAGTTCTCTGAAAATGTCATTGTTTGGTGCCCATTTTTCTTAACAAGGTTTATCTGCTTATGCCCTGGGAGTATATTGGAGCAGATAGGCTTGTCTTCCATCAGAAGATAGTTAATACTTCAAGCAAAGTCAAGGTCCCAGCGAATACCTGATCATTTTGGCTGTGGGCTGATGTCACCAGTTTTCATAGTTTTTTGTGTTCTGGTTGTGCATCCCAAGGGGTTTCATCTTTAACACTGTCAGAGGTACTCTCACACTGGGAACTTTCTTCAGTTACCTTCTGCTGTTGCTTCCATCTCTTCCTGTCCTTTGAAAGGTAAATCTGTTGGAGGAAGTGCCCCACTGTTCCTGTTTCCAAGTCACTGCTGCTACACTGCAGGCTGCCACCCAAGGAGACAAATCCCAAAGCCATTTGGACAGTTCTGCTCGTTAAGTCTGTTTTCTTATAACCAGCCACTGATATCTAACACCACCAAAATTATTCACTATTTACAATCCATTCAGACTCCTAAGTGCCTTTGTCATGGGAAGAAGGAGGAGTTGGTCTCCAGGAGTTTGCTTGAAGCCTAAGTCTTAGAGGAGAATTCAGTTGGGCAAAATAAAAGCATGAAGTGAAGATGTTTATTGTGAAAGTTTTTATTTTTTTCCACCTGAGTTTATAGTCTAAGACCTGTTAGCTGTTATAGGCCTCAAGGTACCTTTGAGATGTCTTCAAGTATTTACATATTTTATTTTGAGCCTTACTTTAAAAATTACTTATAGATTATCCAATAATGACCTAACACATCTTTTGTTTCTAATTCTGCCCAGGAAGGCTTAATAATTTTGCCACATATTATCTAGTTCTTAAATTTTACAGAAAAGAAGGCACACAGCTCTAATTATACTGGAGATAAGATGTGCTTAGTGAGTCAGGTTCTGCTTTGGCAGCTGCAGCGTCTCAGGAAATGGTGATGCTGCAAACACAAGTTGTGTCACTGCTGCCATCTAGAGGCTGGGAAGTCCAAGGTCAAGATGCTGACACCTCTAGTGTCTGGTGAGAACCCACCTCCTCGGTCACTGATGGCTGTTCTTTTGCCTTTTGTGAGGACCAGGCAGCAGGAGGGAAGGAGCTCTTTGGGGCACTAATCCTGTTCATGAGGGCTCTGCCCTCATGACCTAATCACCTCTCAAAGGCCCCACCTCCAAATACCATCCCACTGGGTGTTAGGATTTAACAAGTGAATTTGGGGAGGAGGGGCACATTCTGTCTGTATTATCTAAAGGTAATCCCAGGAATGGCCTGGCACCCCTCACTCAGCTGACCATGGGCAGAGGCTGGGCTTCTCTTGTCTTGTAGGGAAGGTGAGAATTCAGTTTGGAGCTCATCAACATGGAGTAGTTTCTCCAAGTCATACAGCCAGGTTGGATGCCTGCCTTGTAACTTCTCTATCTATGCATCACTCAGCCTGGTCACTGACCAGGAAAGCTACTTCTTTCCTGTTAAAAGTTTCAATATTCTTTAAGTATAAATTATTTAATACAATTATGCCTCATGTAAATAGTCACAGCTGTTTAAATACAAAAGGAAGTGAGACTGGAGGAGCTGTGATTTAACCTCCAAAAGACAGCCAGGCATTTCTGGTCTTCAATTTAACCTAGAAAGTTTCTATATCCTTAAACAAACTTTGATTTTGATGAGACTCCAAAGACCTATATTTACATTAGAAATGCTTTTGGAGAACAATTCTATTCTGTTCAATGTGCGGCAAAGTTATTTCCTACAATTGAATGAAGATACTATATTCATTTTGTGTTTAGATTCTTTCACCTCTTCTCAGGATAGTAAAGCATTGATGAAATCATCCTTTTTTCTTTAACAGTAAGAAACAGTAAATTTTAAAATTTATAATTAATTGCCTAAGTTGTATGTATAGCAAATTTTAAATTTTATAATTTAACAGTAAATTTTAAAATTTATAATTAATTGCCTAAATTGTATGTATAGCAAATTTAAGGAAGTTCTGCTTTATGTTATTTAATGACTTTGATAAGGATATAATAGTTACATGTTTCCCCAAAATACTAAACACCCACCCCTCATTACACAATCATCCTTTTAAAAAACTTAGATGGTGAAAAATTGCTATAAATTAATTATTAGACATGTTTCAAGTCTAATCAAGTCCGCTGGCACACTGCTGCTGCTGCTGCTGCTAAGTCGCTTCAGTCGTGTCCAACCCTGTGCGACCCCATAGATGGCAGCCCACCAGGCTCCGCCGTCCCTGGGATTCTCTAGGCAAGAACACTGGAGTGGGTTGCCATTTCTTTCTCCAATGCATGAAAGTGAAAAAGTGAAAGTGAAGTCGCTCAGTCGTGTCTGACTCTTAGCGACCCCATGGACTGCAGCCTACCAGGCTCCTCTGTCCATGGATTTCCCAGGCAAGAGTACTGGAGTGGGGTGCCATTGCCTTCTCCCCTACTGGCACAATGCTACATGTTAAAACTTTTTATGTTTTATCTATATAATAGGCAGAGGGGAAAAAAGCTTGTATCCAGTAATATAACTTAGACCTTTTTTAAAATTTTGTATTTTGTATTGGAGTATAGCCAATTAACAATGTGGTAACAGTTTCAGGTGAACAGGGAAGGGACTCAGCCATACATATACATGTGTTCATTCTCTCCCAAACCCCTCTCCCATCTAGGCTGCCACATAATATTGAGCAGAGTTCCACGTGTTATAAAGTAGGTCCTTGTTGGTTATCCATTTCAAATATAGCAGGGTGTACATGTCCATCCCAAACTCTCTATTTTTTACCCCATCCTTTCTCCCCCTCAGGAATCATAAGTTCATCTCTAAGTCTGTGAGTCTCTTTCTGTTTTGTATGTAAGCTCATTTGTATAAATGATCATTTTTTTTCTACTACTTATGTAAGTTAAGGCCTATTCTGAATAAACACAAATGAAGGATCTTAAATAAACACATGTCTCTATCCCTATAGTCCTAACTGGTCAGATTTCAGTATGAAAATTCACCTGTGTTTGCATTCTGATAGGATCTAGCTTAAACAATTTAAAATGAAACAAAAAGGTGCACCTGTTAAAACATAAACCAACTAAGAAGAAATTCTATAAAATATTATTTGCCTGAGGTTTCATTTTAAGGAAAAGAGGAAACAAATTATGTAAAAATAAGTTAAAACTAGAAATTAAAGTTTAAAAAATTCCAGAATATATCCCACATTCCAAGCATATTAATACTTTTCTTACATCTCTTTGCATTTTCCTATCTAGTTAATCTTCTGGAAATGAGATTAGATTATAGGCACAATATCTTACTTTTAAAATACTACTGTTTATATTCAAGGTCTACGCAGGAAAGCAGAAGCCACCTCAAGTATTTACAAGAGAAAGGACTTAATGAACAGAATTATTTTCATGGTGGGGGAGCAGACAATGGGGGTGGGTTGGGGTGGGGTGGTGGATTTGCAGAGACAGGACTAAAGGTTAACCCAGGGGGTGGTAGCAGGAAAAGGAAGGCATTCCTTTTCCAGGGGATCTTCCTGATCCAGGGGCAAAGGAAGAGAAAGCTTGCTGACCTCAAGAGCAAATTCCTGATGGAAGCTGGGTCCTTAGAGCCTCTGAGAAGAAAGAGCCACTGAAGAGGGTTAGCTTCTGCCTTAGAAGATGCAAAGAAGGAAACCTGACTCCTCTCCCATCCCCTTCCAATCTCCCATTGGACAACCCTGCAGAACATCAGATCACAAGCCAGCCTGGGAAATGAAGCCCACTAGGTTCTGGGAAAGATTGAAGGCAGAAGGAGAAGAGGGCAATAGAGGATGAGATGGTTGGATGGCATCACCAATGCACTGGAAGTGAACTTGAGCAAACTCGGGGAGATGGTGAGGGACAAAGGATCCTGGTGTGCTGCAGTCCATGGGGTTGTGAAGAGTCAGACGCAACTTGGCAACTGAACAACAATGGGGTCTAGCTAGGACTTCCCAGGTGATGCTAGTGGTAACGAACCCTCCTGTCAATGCAGGAGACATAAGAGATACAGGTTCGATCGCTGGGTCAGAAAGATCCCCTGGAGGAGGGCATGGTAATCCATTCCAGTATTCTTGGCTGGAGAATCCCATGGACATAAGAGCCTGGTGGGCTACAGTCCATAGGGCCGCAGAGAGTTGGACACAACTGAAGAGACTTAGCATGCACACACAGGGTCTAGCTAATAAAAGGCAAAATCCAACTTGAAGCTAGGGCTTTTCCCCTCCAAACAGGTCTCTGTGCATTCACCACAGCACACTGCTAAGGTCCATCCTGATTTCAAGTTATTACGACCCAAACACAGACCTGCTTTTTGGTTGACTGACTCCAGAACTCCCCTAAAAGCAGCAAATTACATTTGACCAGAATTAGAATCCTGGTAGTCAGACTGATAGAACCTCTCTGCATAGCAGTGCCATGTGTCATGTCATGTCATCCTGCTTTTGGAAATGTCATAAGCACATCAGGCTTCCTACCTTAAGGAATAAGGGGCAGTCGGACCTCCTGCTAGGGCAGGCTTGAGGCTTTTCAGTTTCTATCAAAGGTGTGTGTTTCAACCCACTGTAAACTAAAGAACCAAAATGTCCGTTTGGACAGAGTGAGGGGAAAAAAATGCCAAGCATAAAGCAATCTCATAAAGATGTCCAATTAGATCTGATGATTGTAAAATGCTCTACTTGTATGATACTGGGCACAGTATGTAATAATATCTGGTCCCTTGGGCCTTCCAAGCCTCGTGGTAAGTAAGTGCTGACAAGAGGCTCTTCATTAGAATAAATCATTTCAGAGTTGCATCCTTCAGCAGATCATTGGGAATGCCATTGTAATAAATTAAAGCATATTTTAAAGGCAGGTGAAGAGATGTAAAAACAAATTGCCTTCCCAGATGAAGAGAGTTCCACAATTTAGTTGTTTGTGAGGCTGTTTGTAGCAGAAGCATCTGCTTTGGTTGTTGTTATTTTTGTTGTTGTTGTTTATTATAGTAATGAAAGTCTACAGCTAAACATGATAGAGCCTGGCTGTTAGTTATAAATTTGAGTACAGAAAAAATATTCTTATGTTTAAAAGTGAATATAAGATTGTGGATGTGGGTTTTGGCAATAAAATGATAATATACAATGTGTGCTTTAAATTAAAAACAAGAAAGAATATAGTGGTTCCATTATAGATGTCATTAACATGGATAGCTAGAATAGTCTCTTAAAATTTGTTTGACAGCTTGCTGTTTCTACCACTAATGAGTGTTTAAGATAACTCTATTTACAGTTGTAGAGTTAAAGCCTTTATAACACAGGGCCTTAACCTCAAAGAGCAGTCAGTATGTGATCAACAGTGCTTGATTTTTCACTTTGAGAAAATGAGGCTGAAACTTGAAACAGCATGAGTAACATTCCTTGAAATATTCTTTAATACATTTGCTAGTGGTTTTATGCATACAAATAAAATTGTCTGCTTGGATAAAAGCACTTAAGGTAGTGAACTTCCACATATAAAAAAGAAAAAAATAAGTTAAAGTGAATGATAAAAGCTAAAAGCAAATGCTCCTCTTAAATCTATTTTCTTCCTTTCTTTTCTCTCTCCCTTTCTTACTCAAAAATTTATAAAGTTCCTATAATGAGTGAGGTACTGATAATAAATTCAATACTTGGTTCTTTTTTCTTCCCCAAAGATCTTATAGCTGAGGAAGAAAGTTAGAGTAATAAATAAACAACTGAACTCTTGCTATTTCAGGTTTCTAAATACTTGTGTATTTTTTTCTCTTACCTCCAAGATGCCTGAGGTTATTGTTTGCAATGTTTTGTTTTATCTAACTTCTACTGGAAATGTCATTAATTATCTTGTTTATACCTCTACTATTCACACTAAGAAGGGATGTCCCAATGGTTTTCTCTATTCAACCCTGAAGAATCTCTTTTCCTCATAGGCAACTGTGTCTGAACTATTTTTCAAAAGAGATGTAAATAATGTCATTTTGATCCCTGGGTGGGGAAGATTCCCTGTAGTAGGAAATGGCAACCCACTCCAGTATTCTTGCCTGGAAAGTTCCATGGACAGAGGAGCCTGGTGGGCTACAGTCCATGGGATGGCAAAGAGTTGGACATGACTGAGTGACTGAGCACACGTGTGCATGGAAACACACACACACACACACACACACACACACACGTTATTCCTTATATGCTCATTTAGAGCCCTCTTCGTGTAAAGGACAAGATGATGGTATTTTACGCCTTGCAGGACATGTGGCTTCTATAACAACTGTTCAAAGTGCAAACACAGCCCTAGAGAATCCATAAATGAATAGGCTAACTATAATCCAATAAAAATTTGTGTTCATAAATAAATAAATAAAAACTTAATTTATGGACCCTGAAATTTGAATTTCATATAATTCTGTGCCAGTAAATATTCTTCTTTTGATTTTTCTCCCTAACAATTTAAATAAATGGGCTTCCCTGGTGTTTCAGTCGGTAAATAATCTGCCTGCAGTGCAGGAGACCCAGGTTCAATCCCTGGGTCGGGAAGATCCCCTGGAGAAGGAAATGGCAACCCACTCATATTCTTTCCTGAAGAATCCTGTAGACAGAGGAGCCTGGTGGGCTATAGTCCATGGGGTCATAAAGAGTCAGACATGACTTAGTGACTAAACCCATCACCAACTATTTAAATACGTAAATAGTCTTCTAAAATCACAAGTGGTACAAAAACAGGAGATAGGCTGTGTTGGACTTGTGGGTGGTATCTTATCAACCTCTGACTTAGAGGGGCCATTCTTTGTGTAATCAACTCACTTTGGAAATGTTAAGTGTTGTTTTCCTGTGGAAGAGCTTGAAATCATTCAAGGAAATATTTCCTCAATACTGTCATACATATTTCTTCAAATATTTTGTAATTCTTGACTTTAGGAAATGTACCTTCTAGGAGGGAAGAATAGAGGAGCCCCTGTTTTCCCAGCTCATCTGCCCTTCCCATCATAGCCCACTCTACCCACGACTGGAAGCCTGGTGTCAATGAGTGTGCAGCAGATCAAAGGGGAAATGGATTGATTGTCTGGTGGCAGCCAACTCTTTATCTAATTTGGGGTACAGTGGGTAGGAGGAAAATTTATTGTGTTCCAAGCACTTTGCTAAGTCTGGGAAGGCAGAGGGAGACTAAAAGAGGCAGACCTTGTTCTAGGTGACTTCTAGTAGGGAGAGAGGCTACATAGGAAATAATAATGCAATGATTACCACTGTAACAAGAAGAATTCTGGGATTCATCAGGAGTTGAGCATACTTGAGAAATACTCCCACAAGTATTTGGAAAGTAGGTCGATTGGAATTGAGTCTAGAAGGCTAAAAAAAGAGTGAGCCAAACAATAAAGAGAAAGAATATGTTAATAATGAGAGGCTTTCCGACAAGTGTTAGCAGCAGGAATGGTCTTATAAGCAGGTGGAGTAAGTCCCTGCCTATGACCATGCTCAGATACCTTCCTGGCTACTTCCTGTCTCTCATGCTCTTTGAATTACTTGAATTCCACCATAGAGACTTATTCTGCCTAAGAACTCTTCTCTTGGCTGAAATACAACTATTCTTGAGAGTGCTAACACATTAAGCCTTTGAACTCATTTGTATCTCTTTGGGATTAAATTTATGTATCAAACCGCTTCTTAAAGGCACTTGTAATGGGGAAAAAATGGTTCAAATATGGAAATCAGGCCCAGCAATGAAGCCTGCAGCACTGAAATCCAAACTTGGACTGTTTGAAAGTTTTACCTAGGGCTGGTTGTGCCTAGAAAAAGCTTTTTTCGTGAACTGACTTTTAAAAGGGCATTTGTTTGTCTAGCAGGAGTGAATGGAGCCAGCCATTATGCCTTAGAGACCCTGTATTGATCTTTGTAGACAAACCACTAAATAGGACTTGACTGCTACACAATGGAGGATTAATTTGCCCTTCCGTATAAGCCTACAGTGGGCATGTCAATATGCATTTATGAAACCTTGCTCTGTGCAAAGAAGAGAGTGAAGAACCCAATAAGCAAATTAAACTAGGGAAGCCAAAAAAAGGAATGTGGCCAACATGTTTCATTTTCCTTAAATGAAATTTGATTAAATGAAACCAGAAAAAACAAGTTTTAATATAATTTTCTAACTCTATTCATGGTTTTTAATTTACTGTTTATACACAGTTTGATGCTAATTATTTTATATTTTAGAAGGAATAAGATATGGAAACAAGTTTTTATCATCTGAATGACACTTTCTTGTTGAAACACCCAGAGATTACAGAAGATTTGAAATAAGGGTGAATCTAGGTAATTATGAGCTCCTGCTAGCCTGGAAATATAATTTTGTGTGGAATTTTGCCTAGGCTTACTAAGTGAGTAGGGAAGTAGGAAAGTTCTCTTGGCTAATTATTTATCAAACAAATTTCACATTTAAAACAAAATAGTTTTTCAAAAACCAAACTGATTAGCTAAGATATAAGTTTAACTCCGTAATTATTAATTAATGACAAAACTCACACAAGATAGGTGGCTTTCAGGAAAGCTAGCAAGTGAGAAAAAGAAACACACAGACAGCTACATGTTGGTTTTAATGTAATCAGGGAACATTTTGGTGCCTATGAGGACTCATCACTATGTACCTACTGAAATATGGTGTGCGTGCATACTAAGTAGGTTCGGCCCAGTCCGACTCTTTGCAACCCCATGGACTGTAGCCCACCAGGCTCCTCTGCCCAATGGATCCTGAGGTAAGAATATTGGAGTGGGTTGCCATGCCCTCCTCCAGGGGATCTTCTGGACCCAGGGATCAAACCCGTGTCTTCTTATGTCTCTTGCACTGGCAGACAGGTTCTTTACCACTAGTGCCACCTGGGAAGCCCCACTAAAACATGGTACCATTAACTAAAGATGTGGAGCTACAGAACCATGCGTTAATGTTAAGCTCTACAATCTTTCTTATGATGCACGTGAGGTGCTCTTTTAACCTCTTTTCAACTTTTCTGGAAAAGGTCAGTTTTCATTCCAATCCCAAAGAAAGGCAATGCCAAAGGATGCTCAAACTACCGCACAATTGCACTCATCTCACACGCTAGTAAAGTAATGCTCAAAATTCTCCAAGCCAGGCTTCAGCAATACGTGAACCTTGAATTTCCAGATGTTCAAGCTGGTTTTAGAAAAGGCAGAGGAATCAGAGATCAAATTGCCAACATCTGCTAGATCACTGAAAAAACAAAAGAGTTCCAGAAAAACATCTAATTCTGCTTTATTGACTATGCCAAAGTCTTTGACTGTGTGGATCACTATAAACTGTGGAAAATTCTGAAAGAGATGGGAATACCAGACCACTTGACCTGCCTCTTGAGAAATCTGTATGCAGGTCAGGAAGCAACAGTTAGAGTTGGACATGGAACAACAGACTGGTTCCAAATAGGAAAGGGAGTACATCAAGGCCGTACATTGTCATCCTGCTGATTTAACTTCTATGCAGAGTACATCATGAGAAAGGCTGGGCTGGATGAAGCACAAGCTGGAATCAAGAATGCAGGGAGAAATATCTATAACCTCAGATACGCAGATGACACCACCCTTATGGCAGAAAGTGAAGAAGAACTAAAGAGCCTCTTGATAAAAGTGAAATAGGTGAGTGAAAAAGTTGGCTTAGAGCTCAATATTCAGAAAACTAAGATCATGGCATCTGACAAATAGATAGGGAAACAATGGAAACAGTGAGAGATTTTATTTTTGGGGTCTCCAAAATCACTGCAGATGGTGACTGCAGCCATGAAATTAAAGGATGCTTGCTCCTTGGAAGGAAAATTATGACCAACCTTGACAGCATATTAAAAAGCAGAGACATTTCTTTGCCAACAAAGGTCCATCTAGTCAGGGCTATGGTTTTTCCAGTGGTCATATATGGATGTGAGAGTTGGACTATGAATAAAGCTGAGTGCCTAAGAATTGATGCTTTTGAACTGTGGTGTTGGAGAAGACTCTTGAGAGTCCCTTGGACTGCAAGGAGATCTAACCAGTCCATCCTAAAGGAAATCAGTCCTGAATGTTCATTGGAAGGACTGATGCTGAAGCTGAAACCCTAATACTTTGGCCACCTGATGAGAAGAACTGACTCATTTGAAAGAACCCTGATGCTGGGAAAGATTGAAGGAAGGAAGAGAAGGGGACGGCAGAGGATGAGATGGTTGGATGGCATCACTGACTCAATGGACATGAGTTTGAGTGAACTCCTGGAGTTGGTGATGGTCAGGGAGGCCTGGGGTTCTGTGGCCCATGGGGTCGCAAGAGTCAGACATGACTGAGTGACTGAACTGAACTGTACAACTTTTCTACTAAGAAACAAAAGTACGTGCTAAGTTGCTTCAGTTGTGTCTGACTCTTTGTGACCCCATGGACTCTAGCCTGCCAGGATCCTCTGTCCATGGGATTCTCCAGGTAAGAATACTGAAGTGGGTTGCCATTTCCTTCTCCAGAGGATCTTCCTAACCCAGGGATCGAAATGACATTATTTATATCTTTTTTGAAAAATCATTCAGCAGCCAGCAGTTATGATTTATTAACTGGAAGCAGAGAGTTAAGTGTAGCAATAGTTTCTATTCTTTCATAATTGGATGTGAAAAGTACAAGTAATTGCAGAGAAGTACAACAAACCTTAAAAATCTCACTTTACCAGGCTACACAACTACCAATTTTGTTTTTTTTATAAGCTAACCTTAACAATTATATTTAAACACACACACACACACACACATAAAACAAAACAAACCAAAAAGCAAGGTAGAACTAACTTTGGGACAAGATAGAGAATCTTACTTTAAATACTCTGCCAAATCCCTGCTATTAGTAAGCAGAGAGACATGAGTCCACAGTACGACCTCTATCAGTCAAGATCCTCTTTCTTTAGTCGTTTGCTCAGTTATGGCAGTGCTCCGTCTCTAATGCCCCAAAGGTGAATGCCAAAGAAAGCCAGAGAGCTGAATGAGAGGTCTATTTGGTATATTTGGTCTGCATCATCTTCATGCTCTAAGTTCTTGATTTACAATCATTGATTCCTAGTATCCCAGTAAGACTTTAATTATCCTAAGAGCTATTTGGTGTTTCCAAAAAGTTTTTCTGTGATTTAATTTATATTTAATTCACATGAAAAATTAATATATGGCATTCTGCTCTCTAATTAAAAATGGGTGCTTGTTATAAACTCAAAATCTTAACAGAAAGATGTCTCAATTCCCAAAAGTTATAAATGGCTATTGTGATGAGATTTTCCATTTTTATCTTCTATTTCATATGAGAACATACCTCTGAGGGGAAGGTAAGTACCATAAATATTAAATGTGAGAAAACTGATAATACAGAAGGAGCAGACAAAATGCATCTGAATATTGCTAAATTTGTGTGATTACAAATTAGTATACAATTCTGGGGGTAAAAAGAGTTTAAAGATGAGAAATAGCAACTGGCAAACCAAATCAATGTAATTAATTGTTTCCATGGATAGCCGTTTGCAGGCACAATGTTGGCTCATCCTGGGTTATAACAAAATGAATCTATGAATTATAACTGAACATTTTTTACATGTTAATTGCATTGTATTTATAACAACACATGTTTTTACTTACATAATCAGACAGAAATAGTAATTTGCTTTCTTTGTCAGAACTTCCTTATCATATAAAAGAAGCTTTATCTGATTAACTTTAGGTGGTAAATTAAAATTCTCGAGGATTGAACATATTAGTACCATTCTCAAGGGAGGCATGAAGGAAGGAAAGGACAATTTTTAGGAAGAAAACATGTGAGCTTGTTTAGTAGTCCTTTATAAGTCCTTTAGCTTATAGTCCTATGACTATAGGATTCAGAATTATGTATCAAATTTTTTATTTTCTTGTATTCACTATCTCTTAGCATTAGAGATTAAATAATAATCTAAGTATTCAAGAAAGCACAGTAAAAGATCTACTACTCTCCGGATATGAGTAAAAACCTATTTTAATTCTAGAGCTTTCCTGGAATAAGCTATCATACAGAAAAAATGCTTGCTATCAAGCTAATATTGTTATTGGACTAGAGCTTCCCTGGTGGCTCAGTGGTAAAGCATCTGCTTGCATTGCAGGGGACACAGGAGACATGGGTTCAATCCCTGGGTTAAGAAGACCCCGAAGGAGGAACTGGAAACTCACTCCAGTATTCTTGCCTGGAGAATCTTATGGACAGAGGACCTTGGCAGGCTATAGTCCATGGGGTCACAGAGTCCCTATGGCTGAGCACATATACATACATACATATTCCAGAAAAACTAAACCTAACCAAACCAAGAGGAGTACATCACCACTATCCAGGCTTTTTAAAGTCCTTTCCCTCACAGTTTAGCTGTGCAGTTCACATAACTAATAACCTTATAGCAGAATCTCCCAATGACAATAAGGTCTTTGAGTCCCAGCTGGCACTTTAGTTCATTTCAGGAAAAAACAGATGCAGTTAAATTTCAGATTAGTGAGAGATGACAGGAACATTTGAATAAGGGTTTATTCTGGTGACTCTTGTCAGGAGTCATGGCCATCTCTGAGCATACATTTGCCAAGGGGTGAAATCTGCATGGATTTTGCTAAAAATAAGAATCCACCATTGCTGATTATCAAACACTAGCATAATATACCCCTTATTAGTGTTTCCCAGTTGACAGAATTTTATTTGAAGCAACAAGATTGTGAGATATTTTATTTTAATCTTGACAAGACAGGGAGTCAGAACACCTGCAGTCAAGTTCAGACCTGTCTCCTTCCAGATTTGTGGACATGGAGTGAATAATCTAACCTGAGACTGCTGCTGGTGCTGCTGCTAAGTTGCTGCAGTCATGTCCGACTCTGTGTGACCCCATAGACGGCAGCCCACCAGGCTCCCCGGTCCCTGGGATTCTCCAGGCAAGAACACTGGAGTGGGTTGCCATTTCCTTCTCCAATGCATGAAAGTGAAAAGTGAAAGTGAAGTTGCTCAGTAGTATCCGACTTTGAGTGACCCCATGGACTGCGGCCTACCAGGCTCCTCCATCCATGGGATTTTCCAGGCAACAGTACTGGAGTAGGGTGCCATTGCCTTCTCCGAACCTGAGACCGCTCCTCTGCAAAATGTGGGGATAAGCATATTCACTCTTTCTACTTTCCAATTTGTGATGGGGGTTATATTCTAAATCATCTCATCCAGGTGGACTCTGCTGTTGGAGAAGAGTTGGTGCATTTTACAAATCATATTTCTAAAATGTACATAATCCCATCATTGGGGAGGTATTATTACTACCCTTATTTTGCAGATAAAGGAAAGTAGGATTAAAAGGGCTAAGTATCTGCAGGGACAATCACAAAAGAAGTGAGGTGTAGGTGGGCCTGACCTCACACTCTTCCAGGGGCTTACATGTGGTCTTTTGACTCTTTTTACAAATGATGCCAGTTGCAAGGAGATGCCATGTATGCTTATCAATGGCAGAGCTAAAATCTGAACCTAGTACTCTGGACCTTGTCGGTGGAATAAATGTCTTTCAAGAAGGAAATGGAGGTATATCCTGAATCTGTACCCTTCAGGAAATTTAGGTTCAGCCATCACTTCAGGGACCTGTAGCTGGTTTTCGAACTTTCAGTTTAAGAGAACCATTTCTTTTGATTACCTTCTATTTTATTGTATTTATTTTTTAAATTTCCTTCTATTTTAAAATCAAATAAAATTTACTTTCTTGGGTGAAAATGTTTTGCACTTTTCATTATGGACTTCTGTTTGCTCTCCTTATCTAATATTCTTTTGTTCATTTATATTTTTCCTAGACTATAAAACTAAGTTGAAAAAAACACAATTCAGAAATTCAAACTTCAAAGGAAAACAAAACAAATATTTTAAAAAGTTAAATAGAATCCATGGATACAAGTATGAATCAGATTCAGTGAAGCAGCCCTCATAGTCAATAAGAGTCCAAAATTCAGTACTTGCATGCAGCCTCAAAAATGACAGCATGATCTCCATTCATTTCCAAGGCAAACCATTCAACATCACAGTGATCCAAGTCTATGCCCCAACTAATGCTGAAGAGACTGAAATTGAATGGTTCTATGAAGACCTACAAGACCTTCTATAACTAACACCAAAAAAACAAACAACAAAAAAACAGTTGTTCTTTTCATCATAGGGGATTGGAATGCAAAACTAAGGAGTCAAGAGAAACCGGAGTAACAGGGAAGTTTGGCCTTGGAGTACAAAATGAAGCAGGGCAAAGGCTAATAGAATCTTTTTTAAGAGAACACTCTGGACATATCAAACAATCTTTTCCCAAAACACGAGATGACTCTATACACGCACATCACCAGATGGTCAATACTGAAATCAGATTGATTATACTTTGCAGCAGAAGATGGAGAAGATCTATACAGTCAGCAAAAACAAGACCTGAAGCTATAGCTCAGATAATGAGCTCCTTATTGCAAAATTCAGCTTAAATTGAAGATAGTAGGGAAAACCACTAGGCCATTCAGATATGGCCTAAATCAAATCCTTTATGATTATACAGTGCAGGTGATGAATTTATTCAAGGGATTTGATCTAGTAGATGGAGAGCCTGAGGAACTATGGACAGAGTCATGTAACACTGTAGAGGAGACAGTGAAAAAAAATCATCCCAAAGAAAAAGAAATGCAAGAAGGCAAAGTGGTTGTCTGAGGAGGTTTTACAAATAGCTGAGGAAAGAAGGGAACTGAAAGGA
Source organism: Bos javanicus (assembly GCF_032452875.1). Classification (NCBI taxonomy): domain Eukaryota; kingdom Metazoa; phylum Chordata; class Mammalia; order Artiodactyla; family Bovidae; genus Bos; species Bos javanicus. The sequence continues at coordinate 85,770,242 of NC_083871.1, read as the reverse complement.
AAGGGAGAAAGGAAAAGATATACACCACTGAATGCAGAGTTGCAGAGAATAGCAAGGGGAGATAAGAAGGCCTTCTTAAATGAACAAGGCAAAGAAATAGAGGAAAACAATAGAATGGGAACAATTAGAGATCTCCTCAAGAAAACTGGGGATATTAAGGGAACATTTCATCCAAGGATGAGCATGATAAAGGGTAGAAACAGTAAGGACCTATCAGAAGCAGAACAGATTAAGAAGAGGTGGCCAGAATACATAGAAGAACTATACAAAAAAGCTCTTATTGACCCAGATAACCACAATGGTGTTGCCATTCACCTAGAGCCAGACAATCTAGTGTGTAAAGTCAAGTGGGCCTTAGAAAGCACTGCTATGAACAAAGCTAGTGGAGATAATGGAATTCTAGTTGAGCTATTTCAAATCCTAAATGATGATACTGTTAAAGTGCTGCATTCAATATGTCAGTAAATTTAGAAAATTCAGCAGTGACCACAGACTGGAAAAGATCAGTTTTCATTTCAGTCCCAAAGAAAGGCAATGCCAAAGAATGTTCAAACTACTGCAAAATTGAGGTTATTTCACATACTATTAATAGAAAGTAAGTAAGTAAGTGTTAGTTGCTCAGTCATGCCTGACTCTTTGTGACCCCTGGTGGACTGCAGCCCACCAGGCTCCTCTGCCCATGAGATTTCCCAGGCAAGGATACTGGAATGGGTTCCCATTTCCTTCTCCAGGGGATCTTCCCAACCCAGGGATCAAACCGGGTTTCCTGCACTGCGGGCAGATTCTTTACCAACTGAGCTACAAGGGAAGCCCAATAGAAAGGTTGTGCTCAAAATCCTTCAAGCTAGGCTTTAGCAATATGTGAACTGAGAACTTCCAGATGTATAAGCTGAGTTTAGAAAAAGCAGAGGAACCAGAGATCAAATTTCAGATATTCACTGGATCATAAAGAAAGCAAGGAAATTCCAGAAAAAACGTCTACTGCTTCATTGACTACGCTAAAGCCTCTGACTGTATGAGTCATAAGAAACTGTGGAAACTTCTTAAAGAGATGGGAATACCAGACCACTTTACCTGTCTCCTGAGAAACCAGTATGCAGGTCAAGAAGCAACAGTTAGAATCAGACATGGAACAACAGACTGGTTCAAAACTGGAAAAGGGGTACAGAAAGGTTTTTATTGTCATCCTGCTTATTTAACTTATATGCAGAGAACATCATGAGAAATGCCAGGGTGGATGAAGCACAAGCTGGAATGAAGATTGCCAGGAGAAATATCAACAATCTGAGAAATGCAGATAATACCACTGTAATGGCAGAAAGTGAAGAACAACTAAAGAGCCTCTTGAAGGTGAAAGAAGAGAGTGGAAAAAGTTGGCTTAAAACTCAACATTTAAAAACCGAAGATCATGGCATCTGGTCCCATCACTTCATGGCTAAGAGACTGGAAAAAAGTCAAAACAGTTTCAGATTTTGTTTTCGTGGTCTCCAAAATCACTGTGGATGGTGATTGCAGCCCTGAAATTAAAGACACTTGTTCTTTGGAAGGAAAGCTATGACAAACCTAGGAAATGTATTTAAAAGTAGAGACATCACTTTGCTGACAAGGGTCCATATAGTCAAACCTATGGTTTACCCAGTAATTATGTACGGATGTGAGAGTTGGACCACAAAGAAGGTTGAGCACAGAAGAATTGATGCTTTCAAACTGTGGTGTTGGAGAAGACTCTTTAGAGTCTCTTGGACTGCAAGGAAGGGAAATCCACCCTGAATATTCATTGGAAGGACTGACGCTGAAGCTCCAATACTTTGGCCACCTGATGTGAAGAGCTGACTCACTGAAAAGACCATGATGCTGGGGAAGATTGAAGGCAAAGTGGCAGAAGATGAAATGGTTAGCTAGCATCACTGACTCAGTGGACATGAGTCTGAGCAAATTCCAGGAGACAGTGAAGAACAGAGGAGCCTGTTGTGCTGCAGTCCCTTGGTTGCAAAGAGTCAACACGACTTAGCATCTGAACAACAACAACAAACCAAAGAGTAAGTGCTTTTAATCTCAGTCCTTTTAACGTCCATGCTGACAAACTGTAGAGCAAAAAGCCTTGGTTCTGCCTGATCACATCGACTTTTAATCATTTCAGTTGGGAGGAAGCACCTGGGACATCAGCTGCCAACTCTGGAGCGCAAGCACTCAGTCTTCTTAATTTTCCCTAACCTTATTTAGAGTCTTTGTTACACAATCAGCTCTTTTGCTGTCCACTTTAGCTTATATATTTTTATTTTTTGTCTCTTGTGTTGTCTGAGTATGGCCTGAGACTAAATAAAATTAGTTGTGCTCCTAACTTTAAATACAGATCTTGGTGATCCTTCATATTAAAATGAACCAAAATAAAAAATGAACTCATTCTGAAAAATCTGTTATGAACTCCTTTTGCCCAGAAACTAAACCCTTAAGTATGAGAACCAGAATATTCTCTTAGTTGAATCTGAACAAAACTTGTATAAAACACGAAAAGCATTTAAAATTTTTTACTTATTCCTAAGGAAATCCAGGGGAGTTGTGTCAAATCCTCAGTGACAAGAAAGGCTACTTTCTTATGTAATTTAATTTAGGGAATCCTACTGGGTCCCTGCTGGTGGCATGACCCTCTCCATGGCCTATCTGGTACTAGTCGTTTTCATAAGAAAATATAATTTCTTTCAATTTCTTTGGTGCTCCTTAAATTAAGTTTGGACAAGAATATCTTTATAGCTAACAGACATTGAACTATTTTAGGCTTCCTGGAAAAGTATATACAAGTCATTTAAATCCAATGTTAAATTCATTGCTTAACATATACTGACCTTCAGTTTTACTGAATAAATAATAAATGTTACAGAACATGTGGAATATAAACAGCGATCTAAATGTACATATGCACTATATTGATGAAATCAGTATTTTGAATCTGTTATCAAATGCTAAAATCAGTATCTTTGATGAGAAGATATGATATCTCTTAAAGTGAAAGTGAAAAGTGAAAGTGAAGTCACTCAGTCGTGTCCGACTCTTTGAGACCCCCATGGACTGTAGCCCACCAGACTCCTCCATCCATGGAATTTTCTGGGCAAGAGTACTGGAGTGGGTTGCCATTTCCTTCTCCAGGGGATCTTCCCAACCCAGGGATTGAACTTTAGACAACTGATAATTTATCATTTTTATATAAGCATTGAATGTGACATACAATATATAAAAGTATATAAATATAATATTTAATCTACATTTTATATTTTTGTGTCATATATATGAACTAGGAAAATGTTTGGTACAAAATTTTCTAATTGTGGTATAGTTTGGAGAAGGAAATGGCAATCCACTCCAGTACTATTGCCTGGAAAATCCCATGGACAGAGGAGCCTAGTTGGGGTTGCAAAGAGTCGGACATGACTGAGAGACTTCACTTTCACTTTTCACTTTCACTTTAAGGAAATATGGGCTTCCCTGATAGCTCAATTGGTAAAGAATCTGCCTGCAATGCAGGAGACCCTGGTTCTATTCCTGGGTCGGGAAGATGCACTGGAGAAGGGATAGGCTACCTACTTCAGTGTTCTTGGGCTTCCCTTGTGGCTCAGCTGGTAAAGAATCAGCCTGCAATGCGGGAGAACTGGGTTGGATCCCGGGGTTGGGAAGATCCCCTGGAGAAGGGAAAGGCTACTCCAGTATTCTGGCCTGGAGAATTCCATGGACAGTATAGTCTATGGGGTCGTAAAGAGTCTGACATGACTAAGCGATTTTCAGTTTCACTTTAAGGAAATATTCAATTTATTTATATCTTCAGAAAAGTAGTGGCAGAAAAGCAGAAAGTATGTGAGAAACAGTGTAGACAGACAAAAAACTTACCTAAGAACATGGTTAACTGATTAATGTAAATTAAAAACTCAGACTGAGGGGGGAAAAGTGCACAATATCTCTAGTTTTGTAAAACCATACAGATATTATCATTGCCATCTCCCTTGCTTTAGTGAGTGCAGCAAGAATGATCAGGTAAGGATGCATGTTTTGCCAGACCTGAGTGCAAATGCTACTGCTGCCGTGTAGCCTGGGTGTGAATTAACCTTGATGAGACTAAATTTTCCCATCTGTCAAACAGAGCTAAAATCCTCAGTTTGTTAATTTTCTTGATACAGTCTGAGTACCAATCTTATTATGGCTGCTTAAGCCAAGACAGTCACAAGTTACGATGGTAAATAAGAAAACTTGTTGTTTGGAGCACTTGCCTTCAGAACTGGGATTCATATCAGGGGACACTGAAGGCAAAATGCAAAATCAACTCAGGTTAAAAGGACTGAGATGATAATTAACTTTGTTTATCATTGTCTCTCTTTTCAAAGGGACTGAAGTGTACAATGCCCTCCTGGCTAAAATATTTGCAATTGCATTATTGTATAATTTAACTTTTATTCAACTTTTATAATGAGACAGAGGAGAAAATATTGCTGCACTAAATTACCTGCTCCCTGCTCAGATTTGAATATTTAATAGCTCAGTCAATGGCAAAGCAATTATAAATGTCTGCAAATAAAAATAATTCCTTATTCCTGGTGTGCAAACATATGCATGTGCTTTCCTTATCAGTTACAATAGGAGTTTGAAAAGAGGCTTAGGAAATATTTGTCATTCTTCCTTGTCCTCATAGTATATTGAAATTCCGGATCTTTATTATAATGATTCATTATTGTGAATCTGGAGTGTGATTAAAGTGCCATCAGGTACTAAGCAGCAAAACACAGTAGACACACGGAGTGCACAGGGCCGGCTTCACAGGTGTGTGACCTTGCATGAGCACAAGGTCATGTGCTCACAAAGGCCCCCTGCTGGGTTTAATGCTCTGCTGCTGCCGTCTTGAAATTCTTCTTAATTCCATCTGAGATTGTGTTTTGTAAGTGCAATCCTGTGGGATGCTGGAGCACACGCAAGAGCAGAGGAGCTGCACACAGCCTGGGAGTCAGCTGTTCTTGCTGCTCTATTTGCATATAACACGTCCCATGGGCATAGGCTCCTGGGGGATCCACACACACTATGTGGGAGTTCAGCAAGACAGAGCAAGTACATCTTGCTCTGAGCATTACATCCCCGCCTGAGGAAGTAGGGGTGCTCACAGCCCTGCAAAGTCACGCTTTCCTCTTGAACCAGAATGTGGTTCTAATATAGAAAGAAGGAATGGCATCCTAAGAAACATGAACAAGCAAAGAACCTTCACCACATACACCCCTTTTTACTCCTGTTCTTTTCCTCCTTCGCTGACCACTTATGGGGAAGATAACGAGAAGGAAAGGGGAAAGACAGGGCAATCCGGAGCAACCCAAAGCTTTTCCCTCAGGGCTTCCTCACTCATCAGCAAGCTCGGTAGACAATGTGGGTATAATGAGAACATAATCATGAAGGTACATAAAAACAACTGAGTTAATTTTGTTTAGCATCTCTACTATTCTTATAAAACCAAAATATGCATATGTATTTGAATTATGAAATATGAACTATGTAATTTTGCTGTTTCTGCATATAAGGGGAATATTCATATTTGCATTTCACACTGATATTGCCCAGTGTAAAGATGAAAAATAAAATTCATGGTAGTAATTTAAAGTAAGTTTTCTTTACTTAGAATCACAATAAGTAGCAAAGAATTACAAGTGAAGATAAACTATGGAAGAAGGGACAAAGCTTTGCATTTTAATGTTTTTAAGGGACTTTTTCCCTTGCTTTTTGAACAGAGGCTCAAATTTTTATTCTGCACTCAGTTCTGCAAATTATGTAGCCTAGCTGGCATGAGCAGGGTATAACAGTGGTTAATTTCAAACGTTTTGAAGTCACCCAGAGCTTGATTTAAATCATGTTCTGCCACTTGGATATGGCTTCACTTTTCTAAGCTCCAGTTTTCTCATCATTTAATTATTTAATTAACCTTTATTGAGCTTATTTAATTAACCTATATTTATTGAACATACTGTGCTTCTGTGAGGCACACAAGTAACTTTCTTTACCCTCATGGGACTTACATGGTAGAGAGGAAGACAGAAATTAAACTGATAAAAAATAAGTGCATAATTACACATTCGGATAAGGGCTATTAAAAAATATGAAGATATTTTGAAAAAGAAAACTGGGGAGGGTATTGCTGCTGCTGCTGCTGCTATGTCGCTTCAGTCGTGTCCGACTCTGTGCTACCCCATAGACGGCAGCCCACCAGGCTTCCCCGTTCCTGGGATTCTCCAGGCAAGAACACTGGAGTGGGTTGCCATTTCCTTCTCCAATGCATGAAAGTGAAAAGTGAAAGGGAAGTCACTCAGTCATGTCCAACTCTTTGTGACCCCATGGACTGCAGCCTACCAGGCTCCTCCATCCATGGGATTTTCCAGGCAAGAGTACTGGAGTGGGGTGCCATTGCCTTTTCCGGAGGGTATTGAGACCCAATTTATTTTGGGTAGTAAATACTTAAGTTGAGACATGAGGAGGAGATAATTGGGAAAAGAATTGATCAAAGGAAGAAATGAAAATACCTCTCTCATAAGGCATTTATGAAGACTATCTGATACACATAAAAACATCAGGACAGTCCTGATAATAGTCCACAGTGAACACAAGAGAGCTTTATCATTATTAGAAGGCTGACACTAGCCTGTCTAAAAGTTGATTTTTTTTGCCTTATCCTCATTATCCATTCATATTAGGCAGTATGTGTGTAAATATTTTTCTAGAAGGTTCATTATTGACATACTGCTGCTACTGCTAAGTCACTTCAGTCGTGTCTGACTCTGTGCGACCCCGTAGACGGCAGCCCATCAGGCTCCCCCTCCCTGGGATTCTCCAGGCAAGAACACTGGAATGGGTTGCCATTTCCTTCTCCAATGCATGAAAGTGGAAAGTGAAAGGGAAGTCGCTCAGTCATGTCCAACTCTTTGTGACCCCATGGACTGCAGCCTACCAGGCTCCTCCATCCATGGGATTTTCCAGGCAAGAGTACTGGAGTGGGGTGCCATTGCCTTTTCCGGAGGGTATTGAGACCCAATTTATTTTGGGTAGTAAATACTTAAGTTGAGACATGAGGAGGAGATAATTGGGAAAAGAATTGATCAAAGGAAGAAATGAAAATACCTCTCTCATAAGGCATTTATGAAGACTATCTGATACACATAAAAACATCAGGACAGTCCTGATAATAGTCCACAGTGAACACAAGAGAGCTTTATCATTATTAGAAGGCTGACACTAGCCTGTCTAAAAGTTGATTTTTTTTGCCTTATCCTCATTATCCATTCATATTAGGCAGTATGTGTGTAAATATTTTTCTAGAAGGTTCATTATTGACATACTGCTGCTACTGCTAAGTCACTTCAGTCGTGTCTGACTCTGTGCGACCCCGTAGACGGCAGCCCATCAGGCTCCCCCTCCCTGGGATTCTCCAGGCAAGAACACTGGAATGGGTTGCCATTTCCTTCTCCAATGCATGAAAGTGGAAAGTGAAAGGGAAGTCGCTCAGTCATGTCCAACTCTTTGTGACCCCATGGACTGCAGCCTACCAGGCTCCTCCATCCATGGGATTTTCCAGGCAAGAGTACTGGAGTGGGGTGCCATTGCCTTTTCCGGAGGGTATTGAGACCCAATTTATTTTGGGTAGTAAATACTTAAGTTGAGACATGAGGAGGAGATAATTGGGAAAAGAATTGATCAAAGGAAGAAATGAAAATACCTCTCTCATAAGGCATTTATGAAGACTATCTGATACACATAAAAACATCAGGACAGTCCTGATAATAGTCCACAGTGAACACAAGAGAGCTTTATCATTATTAGAAGGCTGACACTAGCCTGTCTAAAAGTTGATTTTTTTTGCCTTATCCTCATTATCCATTCATATTAGGCAGTATGTGTGTAAATATTTTTCTAGAAGGTTCATTATTGACATACTGCTGCTACTGCTAAGTCACTTCAGTCGTGTCTGACTCTGTGCGACCCCGTAGACGGCAGCCCATCAGGCTCCCCCCTCCCTGGGATTCTCCAGGCAAGAACACTGGAATGGGTTGCCATTTCCTTCTCCAATGCATGAAAGTGGAAAGTGAAAGTGAAGTCACTCAGTCGTGTCCGACTCTTCACAACCCCATGGACTGCAGCCTACCAGGCTCCTCCATCCATGGGATTTTCCAGGCAAGAGTACTGGAGTGGGATGCCATTGCCTTCTCTGTCATTATGGACATAGTCACTCCTTTAATGATATTTAGCTGAACTTTAAGTATGGAATGGGCTTCCCTGGTGGCTCAGAGGTTAGAGCGTCTGCCTGGAATGCAGGAGACCCAGGTTTGATCCCTGAGTTGGGAAGATCCCCTGGAGAAGGAAATGGCACCCCACTCCAGTACTCTTGCCTGGAGAATCCCATGGAGGGAGGAACCTGGTAGGCTACAGTCCACGGGGTCGCAGAGTCGGACACGACTGAGCAACTTCACTTTCACTTTAAGTATGGAATAGGATTCCATTTTGTTCATTCTGTCTTTGTTTCCAAGCTCTTTCTTATACATGCATATCAGTTTCTAATGAATTTACTTGGGAGGCTGTAGTTCATGGTCTGAATCTATACGCTGTCGGACTCAGTTTTGTTTCATTATAATTGTGATAGCACACTTCCCTTTGGGCATAAGAGCATTTCAATTAAAGAAAGCTAGCGAAGGTCTCTCCTTCCTGTCTTTAGTTTTCTTTTACATGTCATTGATTTTAGCAACTGTTATGAAAATGAAAAAAGAAAAAGTGCCTTTCTTCTCTTTGAGTTGTCACTTTTGTGTCTCCCTTTCTGCCAATCATGGAATTATCATCTCCCATATGCCTCTTTTATTTGAAAACAGGCTCTTCCCTGTCACCTTCCCTGGTGGAATCCCAGGTCTGAGGTCAACTTAGCTAGCTTCATGCCAAAGCAGAAACATCTGGGAAAGGCTGGCAAGTATAGAACTGTCCCCGGGCAAAATCCTGTGATGGGGAAGGTGGTCTTTGCTGTCACTGTGCTCCTCATCACTAGCTCTCTTACCGCTTCCTCCCTTGATCATCCAGAGCCCTCAGGCTGATGGAAAGGTGTCCTATTGCAGCCTGCCTTGTCCCTCAGCCGCATCCTTGGTGCTCGACAACCCCTTGCTCACCCCCACCAAAGGCAAATGAACTTCAGGGCTCTGGGAAGGGGCCTACCAATGTGTCCACAGTGTCAAGTATATATTTGTTTAATTTTATAGAGTCAATTATTGTATGTCTATAGACTAGTGCTGCTATCTCTTTCTACTTCTACTTTCCTGCCTTCATATTTCCCCTATGGTCAGAGAGTGTTGGAGCACGTTAGGATCTGACTAAAGGATTAAACTGGGTATACATTTAGTTTGAGTTTAGTGGGCTACATTTATGGGATTCATAGCCACTCCCGAGAATAGTTACTATTGTCATCGCTGTCTTGGTGTAGGGATTATTTGCAGGTATATACCTACCACCCTCTGTGTCAGTCATCCAGTACCTCACCCACAGGTACAAGGCTACAATCTTTATCAATATAGAAATATGTTCTGCATCATCTGGGAACAGAAATAGGTGTATTTCTCCTAGACTAGCCAGAACTAGTCTAAGGAAAATTCTGTCAGTCATCACATGTGTAAACTAAGAAGCGAAAGATTCAGTTCCCATTAATGCAAAGTGAAAGACAAGTTCTCTCCTGCTGGGGATAGAATTGATAATGCAGGGTACATTGCATCATACACTTTTAATAGGAATCTTAAAGCAGAATTGTACTCAGCTACACTTCTGGAAAGACAGAATCTTGCCTTTTTACTAAACAAGCCTGTAATAGTACTATAAGCAATAAATAGGTTTTATGCATAAGTGTCCTAAAAATCCTAATAATGATGCTGTTAAAGTGCTGCACTCAATATGCCAGCAAATTTGGAAAACTCAGCAGTGGCCACAGGGCTGGAAAAGGTCAGTTTTCCCAAAGAAAGGCAATGCCAAAGAATGTTCAAACTACTACACAATCGCACTCATCTTACATGCTAGTAAAGTAATTCTCAAAATTCTTCAAGTCAGGCTTCAACAGTACATGAACCATGAACATTCAGATTTCAAGCTGGATTTAGAAAAGGCAGAGGAACCACAGATAATCGCCAACATCTGTTGGATCATCCCTTTGGGCATAAGAGCAAGAGAGTTCCAGAAAAACATCTATTTTTTTCTTTACTGACTATGCCAAAGCCTTGGACTGTGTGGATCACAACAAACTGTGGACAATTCTTAAAGAGATGGGAATACCAGACCACCTGATCTGCCTCCTGAGAAATCTCTATGCAGGTCAGGAAACAACAGTTAGAACTGGACATAGAACAACAGACTGGTTCCAAATTGGGAAAGGAGTACATTAAGGCTGTGTATTGTCACCCTGCTTATTTAACTTATATCCAGGGTACATCATGCGAAATGCCAGTCTGGAGGAAACACAAGCTGGAATCAAGATTGCTGGGAGAAATATCACTAACCTCAGATATGCAGATGACACTAGCCTTACGGCAGGAAGCGAAGAACCTGAGAGCCTCTTGATGAAAGTGAGAATAGAGTTAAAAAGTTGTCTTAAAACTCAACATTCAGAAAACTAAGACCGTGGCATCTGGTCCCATTACTTCACGGCAAACATATGGGGAAACAATGAGAGACTTTATTTGGGGGGGCTCCAAAATCACCGCAGATGGTGACTACAGCCATAAAATTAAAAGATACTTGCTCCTTGGAGGAAAAGCAATGACTAACCCAGATAGCATATTAAAAAGCAGAGACTTTACTTTGCCAACAAAGGTCTGTCTAGTCAAAGCTACCTTTTTCCCAATAGTCATGTATGGTTGTGAGAGTTGGACTATAAAGAAAACTGAGTGCAGAAGAATTGATGCTTTTGAACTGTGCTGTTGGAGAAGACTCTTGAGAGTCCTTTGGACTGCAAGGAGATCCAACCAGTCCATTCTAAAGGAAATCAGTTCTGAATAGTTATTGGAAGGATTGATGCTAAAGCTGAAACTCCAATACTTTGGCTATCTGATGTGAAGAACTGACTCATTTGAAAAGACCCTGATGCTAAGAAAGATTGAAGGCGGGAGGAGAAGGGGTCGATGGAGGATGAGATGGTTGGATGGCATCACTGACTCGATGGACATGAGTTTGAGTAAGCTCTGGGAGTTGGTGATGGACAGGGAGGCCTGTTGTGCTGCGTGGTACAGTCCATGGTGTCACAGAGTTGGACATGACTGACAGGCTGAACTGAACTGATGCATAAATGTGTGTGTGTTAGTCACTCAATAGTGTCCGACTCTTTGCGAACCCATGTACCGTAGCCCACCAGCCTCCTCTGTTCATGAAATTCTCCAGGCAAGAATACTGGAGTGGGTAACCATTCCCTTCTCCAGAGGATCTTCCTGACCCAGGGATCCAACCCAGGTCTTCCACATTGCAGACAGATTCTTTACCATCTGGGCCACTAGGGAAGCCTTTTATGCATACCACCTATCAATGAAATAAAGCCTAACTTTGACCATCCATGCTGCTGCTTCTGTTAAGTCGCTTTAGTCGTGTCCGAGTCTGTGTGACCCCGTAGACAGTAGCCCACTAGGCTCCCCCGTCCCTGGGATTTTCCAGGGAAGAGTACTGGAGTGGGTTGCCATTGCCTTCTCTATTGATCATCCATGCTGTAGCAAAAACTAAATTCTGTTTATATTCTCTCTGTAGAAAATACTACAGGGACTTCTCTGGTCATCCAGTGGTTAAGTCTTTGTATTTCCAATATGGCAGGCATGGGTTCAAACCCTGGTTGAAGAACTAAGATTCCACACACCATGCCCTGAGGCATGGCTAATAAAAAGAGAAAATACTACAAATACTATTATTAAGCAAGGAGGTGTGCAGTAAGTATGCAACCTAAAAATATGGGGAAAAATATTAACAGATGTGTGTTAAAAGATTAATTCATAGATATATTTTCTGGATTTTGTAATATTTATGTTTTTTTTTTTTACTTTCTTAAAGTATATAATTTGCTATACCTTCATAATTCTAAACAAATATTTTTCTATGAAATGTTTCATTCGTTTTGCATGTTTGCCTTAAAAGGGTCCTCAAAATTACCTGCTTCAGCACCCCCCCTAAACTGTATCCATCCTTACTTCAACTGTATACATCTCATTAGAAAATTAATGTTATGGTGACAAGCATTTAATGTTACCTTTAGTTTTATGATGGAGTACTACCCTCTACTACATCCCCATTCTAAAGGGTCTTCTTACACTCCATAGATTGAACTGTGAACTGCACAACACCACCTACTGGTTTTACATTCTATTCCTCAGCTGGACGTGAAATACAGGTTATTCAATAAGGAAATTTTTATGGGGATAAAGGGCTTCCCAGGTGGTACAGTGGTAAAGAATCTGCTGCCTAATGCAGAAGACACAAGAGATGCAGGTTCGATCCTTGGGTGGGGAAGGTTCCCTGGAATAGAAAATGGCAACCCACTCCAGTATTCTTGCCTAGAAAATTCCATGGACAGAGGAGCCCCAAGGGCTACAGTCCATGAGGTCACAAAGATTCAGACACAACTGAGCACACACATACTCACATACATACATGGGGATAAAAGAGATAGAAGAGGGCTCCAAGGAGCTGTGGATACTAAGGCGGGAAAGGGTAAAGAAAAGAAGAGAGATATTGCAGAAGGGGAAATATCATGTGAGTAGAGATAAAGAAGGGCAGAGAGTAAGACCCTTATTCCTTTTCAGTCTTCCATTCCAAGATACTCCACCTTGAGATCCATGGGTCTCTCTGAAACATCCTGATACCCCTGCTTCACATCTCTCATTTATTGGGACTTGAGTGGTTTCTTGTTTCCAGGTAGATTAAAAAAAAGTGTCCTAAAAAAATCATCCTTCTCAATGAATTTGCATTTTACTGGAGGACTCTGGAAAATAATAGCTGTGATTAATTGAATTGCCACCACAATTATTGAATGGGCTTCCCTGGTGGCTCAGCTGGTAAAGAATCTGCCTGCAATGTGGGAGATCAGGGTTCAGTCCCTGGGTTGGGAAGATCCCCTGGAGAAAGGAACGTCTACCCACTCCAGAATTCTGGCCTAGAGAATTCCATGGACTGTATAGAATTCCATGGACTATAGAATACTGTAAATTATTGAATATCAACATCATTTCTAATGTTCACAACATCCTCAGCAGGTAGCTATCATCCACATTTTAAAAGGGATAAAATAGCCTCAGAGTTGATAATAACTTGCTAAGATCATGTAACTGGAAAGCAAAGCTGGGCTGGAACTCAGCTTTGCTGACTTCAAACTAACCTCTATCTGTTATATCACACTACCTACCAGTGTCTAAAGTCAAAGGAATTAATTTCTGCTGGTGAAATTTTATGTGCTTTCGAACATATGACATTTGGATGTTAGAAGCCATAGAGATTGTATAATTCAACCCCTCATTTTTACATTAAGGTCATTGATTTCTTACAAGTGGTACAGCTCAAAGTTCCTAAATAAGTGTTGAAGCAGAGCCTGGTTTCCTTCTATTAAATTTTGCCTATTTTGATAGTGTACAAGAATCCCAGTCATAGCTCAGAATCGTTTTCCCTTGAATAAAAACTATTGTGTATGCTAAGTTGCTGCAATTATGTCTGACTCTTTGCAACCTCATGGACTGAAGCCCACCAGCTCCTCTGCCCATTGGACTCTCCAGGCAAAAATACTGGATTGGGTTCCCATTTCCTCCTCTAGGAGATCTTTCCAACCCAGGGATCAGACCTTTGTCTTTTATGTCTCTTGCATTGGCAGGCAGGCTCTTTACCACCAGAGGCACTATCTACCTCTGGTAAATTCACATCTAATATTTTACAGTTTTATTCCAAAAGAAAATATCAATAGGCAGTATTAAATACATTTAAATATTTAAATTCCTTTAAAAAGTGTCTTAAATTTTATTCCACATGTTTATTCATTTTAAAGGGTTTACTCTTTATGTCATTTAGATTATTTAAAAACTGGAAAATGAGAGTAATACTTGCTATCAATAGCACCTGCTGTGTTTTACATATATTATTTCTAATCCATGCATAGTGTAGTATGATATGCATAGGGACAATAAAATTAGATAAATTAGGTAAATTAGGTAACTTACATGTGGTCACTCAAGTAATAAGGGGCAAAATAGTATTTAACACAGATCTTGGTTGACTACAAATAGCAAATACTCTATGAATTTTGTTGAAGTTTGTATATATATAAGATTCAAAATGTGGGCATTTAAACATGGCTTGTGTTATGCCCTTATCTTTTTGTGCTTCTTTTCTTACTGTGAAATGATTATGACTTGCATTGAAATCAACGACCTGGTCAACAGCTTTTAAATATTCCTTGAACAGAAACCTTGGTAAATAAATACTCAAGACTGTGAATTTTCTCATTGAGCAGGAATAGCCTTTGAAGAAGAGATACATTATACATTATAAAAATAACACACCTGACCCGGGCTTTAAGATTTAAGAATCACTTCTGCATTTCAAGCTGAAGTTCAAGGATTTATAAGGCATATGTAAGCCTTTAGGAAAAAGATCATCTTGGGAATTCTATCATCCTGAATAATGCATCATCCAAAAACAAACCAGAATTTATTATGAAATTCTGATATTTTAGAAGTGCCTTTTTCTAAAAATTGCTACTTGGATATGTTATGGTTGATTACACTTGATATTGATTTTTGTTCTTCTCAAATAAACAGATAGAGGTTATGAAAGGTAATATTCCTTACCTAGACTTTTTCATTCAGGATTCTATTAGAAGGAAAGTAGACAGGCCTGGATAGTATTTGGCCAACTGCCATTATTACATGAGATGAAATGAATATAAATTTAGCACAGTGCCTGGCATACAGTAAAAACTCAATAAGTGTTTAGCTATTGCTATTTTTATTATTGGCTACAGAAAGATGCCAGGGAAATCACCAAAGATGTGGATGCTTCCCCAAAATGCACATAGTATTTTGTCAAAAGCTTCATAAGACAAGTGTGCTAGGCTAGTGGTGAAATAAAGCGACCTTGTGTAGCTACAAGGTGGGATTTCTGGGAAATGGTTTGCTCCTGGCTTTTTGCCATCCATGTCCGAGCCCTTGTCGATTACCGTGCAAGTTCGATCTGACCTGCCGATGTGACGCTGCTGACACCACAGCGCGACCAGTGCCACCTGCAATGTATCAGCACTTTTCTGCAAGTCCCATGTACCTCTAACAAATATCCAATTTCTCACCCTGAGGATGAACTTTCTTTTCTCTTTCTTGTACTTAGGGCCCCATTTAGGTTCTAGTGCTGTGTGATCACTGTCCTTCTGAATGTTACAATGAGCAGGCTCAGGTCTTTTTTCAGTTGTAGCTATCTGAAAGAAAAAATTGGCAGCCAAATATTCTGTCAACATAGCCACATTGTTCCAAATAATTTTAACTGTAAAAAGTGGAAAAAAAATGAGTTCAATACTCAGCTAGGCATCCACTCCAGTATTCTTGCCTAGAACATTCCATGGATGGAGGAGCCTGGTGGGCTACAGTCCGTGGGGTCACAAGGAGTCAGACATGACTGAGCAACTTCATGAGGGATGACAACCTTTGAAAGGGAGTTTGCCAAGGTTCTGAATATCACCATCTGGATGCTGATGGCTAAATGCTGACTCCTGTCATGCAGTAGTAAGAATGGAAGAACACTGACCTTGGATAATTCCTGAAGGAAGTTGCTGATGAGCAGTGCATGCTTAGTCGCTCAGTCATGTCCCACTCTTTGCGACCCTATGGACTGTAGCCCGCCAGACTCCTCTGTCCATGGAATTCTCCAGGCAAGTTGCCATTTCCTTTTCCATATGTGCAGCAGAGGCAGCTATCACTGAATTGCCCATTCAATTCAGTGGATGGCCCTGATGGTTGTATCCAGCTCACGTTCCAGTGAAAAGTGGCATGTGTGAAAATTTCAGATGTTTTTTTACATGTTCAGATGCTTTTTCTCTTTTATAGCAGCCATTCCAGAGTTTCTCAAGAATGTCAACTTAGCCCCCTAATCATTGGACCAATTAGGACATTGAAATTTGCCATTCCATGTTTGAGGCCAAGTTTTCCATTCTTTTCATGGATATATTAGAATTAACTGAGCTAAGACAGAGAACAATCACAAAGTGGACTACCAAAACTTTCCAGGCAATTGACTTAGGAATATGAGCTCTCTTAGAACATGACCTATTCGCCATCCTGATTTCTACCCTAAACTCTTCTAGAGCCTACTTTGCTTCTCATCTCATTCCCTGCTGGGCAAGGAGGGATCTTTTGGAAGCTTCACTGCGGGTAGAACAGTATGGCAGAGATTTCTATAGAGCCAATATAGCTAATCACTAATAGAACTGGTACACTATTTTTTTTTTTTAATTGAAGTATAGTTTATGGGCTTCTCAGGTGATGCTAGTGGTAAAGAACCTGTCTGCCAACGCAGGAGACATAAGAGATGCGGATTTGATTGCTGGGTCAGGAAGATCCCCTGGAGGAGAGCATGGCAACCACTCCAGTTTTATTGCCTGGAGACTCCCCATGAACAGAGGAGCCTGGCAGGCTATAATCCATAGGGTTGCAAAGAGTCAGAAATGACTGAATCAACTTAGCACGCGTGCACGCATGCAAACTTGATTTACAATGTTGTGTTTGTTTCTATGTGCAGCAAAGTAATTCAGTGATATATGTTTTATTTCTTGATACTGAATATAGTTCCCTGTGCTTCGTATTTATCTATTTTATATACAGTAGTTTGTTTCTGATAATCCCAAACTCCTAATTTATCCCTCCACCTGTTGTTTTTCCCTTTGGTAATCGTAAATTTGTTCTCTATGTCTATGACCCTGTTTTCGTTTCTGAAATAAGTTCATTTGTATCATATTTTAGATTCCACCTATAAATGATATCATATATTTGTCTCTCTTTCTGACTTACTTCCTGTAGTATGATACTCTCTAAGCCCACCCATGTTGCTGCAAGTGACACTATTTCATTTTTTTTTTATGGCTGAGTAGTATTTCACTATATATATGTACCATATCTTTTTTATCCATTCATCTGCCCATGGATATTTAGGTTGCTTCCATGTCTTGGTTATTGTAAATAGTGTTTCTATGAAAAGTGAGATGCATGTATCTTTTTGAACTAGACTTTTCTTTGGTTATATGCCCAAGAGTGGAATTGCTGGATCACATGCCAACTCTATTTTTAGTTTGTTAAGAAATCTCTATACTGTTTTCCATAGGTAGTCACAACAATTTACACTCCCACCAACAATGTAGGAGGGCAGGACCCTAATTTTTTTGCTATGCATTGCAGTGTTTCAACTAGGCAATAATTCAGCTAGGTTTTATCATGTGACTAAGTTCTGAGCAGTGAAATAAATGCACATATGCTAGAAAGAACTTCAGGGGAACTTTCCTTAAATAGGAAAGGAAATATCTTTATTTTTCCCCTTTCTACCTTCTACTGCCCAGAATATAAATATAATAGATGGAACTCTCACAGCCTTCTTTGGCTGTGAGGATAAGAACACATCGTAAGGATGGGGGAGCAGTGATCTAGGAGGCTGTCTCTAGACTTCGTGGAGTCTATATCAGCCTTCTACATCCTTCTTTTATTCCTTTATGTAAGGGTCAAAAATACTTCTATCTTGTTTAAGTTGCATGCTTATCTTGTTTGTTGTCTTGATACATAACATAATGGATGTTACCTGAATTTTTTTTTTAACTTTTATTAAGTATTGTCTCTTCCTTTATGACTCCGCGGAACCATGTATTTTTGCATTCAGTAAACATTTAATAAAGCAAATTAGTCTTAACCATCCTAAGATAGTTTTGTGCTACATCTACAGAACTGAAAGTATTGATTTGTTTGATTCACTGAGGACCTTGCCAATCTAATTAAAATTGTTGTCAACTTTGGAAAATTAATTTTTGTATTTTTTTTATCATTATATGGGTTTTATTTAATCTCTTGATTTCATAATAGTATCTCTCTTCTTTTACATTGAAAAATCTTGGACCTTAACAATATAAATATAACATATTAACTTGCTTTATTTTCCTATATAGTACTTTTAAAATTCCAATATCATTAAAAATAGTAAGACTTTCAAAACGTATTTTAATATTTTGTGTAGCCCTACTGTGCCTTGAGTATATCAGTATAGCAACTAAGAGTGTACAATCACAAGACTATATTCTAAAGCAATACAAAATAACTTTTTTCACTATGTACTTTTTCCCCAGCTTCATTGAGATATAATTGACACATAACATTGTCATGTTATGTATTAAACTTAAACATAAGTTTAAGGTGTACACGTTGATTTGATAAATTTTTATGTTGTAAAAAGACTACCACCATAGCATTAGCTCACACCTCCATCACATCACACAACTACCATTTCTTTTTGGTATTTTTTAAGTGCTTAAAAGTTTGCACGTTGACAGGGGCCTAATTATGATCTATATCATGGTTGTAAGATCATATCAAAATGGAATATTGACTTCAAACAAACAAAAAAACTAAGACGTAGCATATTTATCATGTCATAATTTCATATGATGGCCATAAATAAAAATGTGACTTTGTCAATTGAACAGGCTATCACTCTGGGATCATGTCTCCCACTACTTCCACAAGGCATGCTGCTACCTAGTGGGAAAGAGTTACTATGGGTACAGATAACTTTGAGTGTTCTTTTTAAAGGAAAGTGTTCTTTTCTGAAGTGTAGTTAGGCTGATATGAATTAGCCATGTGAAGCTTCTCCCTTTCTACTGGCTCATTATTTGCAGTAAATACACATAATGGAAAAACAAAACAAAACACACCATTTCTCACCACTCAGTATCCATCTACTTTACTGTCTTTTCCTTTAGTGATAAACTTAATGAAAGATTAGTGTAAACTCACTCTTTATCCTCACTTTGACGAGACTTTTCTAACATAAATTTTCTGGACCAACCTTTGGCATTTGCCTCTCTTTTTAACATCATCCTGGGAAGCACTTTTAACTCCCAGCTTCTGTGGGAGTTCTGGTCCTGAATCTCCCAATTTAGTAGCCACCCCTTATTCTCAATTTGCTGTGTCTTTTCTCTCCCACCATGCTTGAAATGTTGGTTTTCTTAGGATTCTATCTTGAGTTTCTTTCTCTGTCACTGCACATGCTACCTATTTTCTGATGACTCATAATTGTACATTCTATTTCCTGAAGTTTAGAGTTGTATTTCTGTAATTGTGAAAAAATCTACAAATCTAAGACTCAGCTCACCCACCTAAATGTCAAGCTGTTGCCTCCACCTCTCCCTCCACCAGTGTTTTCTCTTTTGGGTGATAACATTCTTGTTTTCCTATCCCTCTTTACCTTGAAAAACTCATTCATCCTCTAAGACTGATTTCAAGTTTCATTTCTGCCTGGAAATATTTCTCACCTTACTGGGGGATTTTCCTTCTCCTGCACTGCTGTTCTTTGCCTCTATAGGGTTGGGACGATTCACTGGAAGGGGAAATGGCAACCCACTCCAGTATTCTTGCCTAAAAAATCCCATGGACAGAGGAGTCCAGTGGACTACAGTCCATGGGGTCACAAAGAGTTGGATATAACCAAGTGACCAAGCATACACACACAGAGGAAACAACTACAGAAGAATGATAGTAGTATTTTCCTGTTTCTCTCTATTTTGAACCCAAAACACAATTGTTTTCTTGGGGAGGAGGAAGACATACATGCCAGATTCCAATACCAAATTCCTATCATAGAGTAACCGTGATTAGAAACCTAGCCCACTTATTGGGTCTGACATTTGGACTTATTCTAAAGTTAGCCAATTAATCTACAGCCTGGTACCAGTAGGCACTCACTAAATATTTGTTGAATGATTTTCTGCACGAATGACTTCATCCATTATTTCAAGCTGAGATAGCATGTGGACTAGTTCATAACTCATGGTAGTCATGAATAGCTGACATTTACTGAAGGCATGCCAGGCACTGTTACTTACAGTTTTATATGTATAGTCTCATTTAATCCTCATAACAACCTTATAAGGTAGATGATGATGATGAATATCACTTAACAAATTGGGAAACTGAGTCACAGAGAGGTTTAGGAAATTGTCTAGGATATCATCACTTGTTGTCCCTCAGTCCCTGAGTTGTGTCTGACTCTTTGCATCCTCATGGACTGCAGCACGCCAGGCTCCTCTGTCCTCCACTGTCTCTCGGAGATTGCTCAAATTTATGTCCATTGAGTCGGTGATGCTATCTAACCATCTCATCCTCTGCTGCCTCCTTCTCCTTCTGTCTTCAGTCTTTCCCAGAATCAGGGTCTTTTCCAATGAGTCAGATATTTGCAGCAGGTGGCCAAATTAATGGAACTTCAACTTCAGTATCGATCCCTCCAATGAATATTCAGGGTTGATTTTCTTTAGGATTGATTGGTTTGATCTCCCTGGAGTCCAAGGGACTCTCAAGAATCTTCTCCAGCACCACAATTCAAAAGCATCAGTTCTTTGGTGCTCAGCCTGCTTTATGATCCAACTTTCACATCCATACATGACTACTGGAAAAACTACATCTTTGACTATACGGACCTTTGTCAGCAAAGTGATGTCTCTGCTTTTTAATATGCTGTCTAGGTTTGTCATAGCTGTCTTTCCAAGGAGCAAGTATCTTTTAATTTCACAGCTGCAGTCACCATCTGCAGTGATTTTGAAGCCCAAGAAAAATCTGTCACTGCTTCCACTAGCAGGCAGGAGGGCTGAAACTTACGTCCAGCAGGATGGTGTAGCTGAAGCCTGCATGCTCTCAAGTAACCTGCAATAGTTGCTCTGTGATAAACAAACTGATTCTAAATATATTTTTAAAGTCAATTTACATAGACAGATATTCTTCCCTAAAATATGAGAGTTGTGGGTAACCTAAATAATTACTCTTTGATGTGTTTTCAGAGTGTAAATACAGTGATATTTAAAAACCCACAACCACAACTGGATGGACTATAAACAAAAGCTCTTTATTATTTTATAAAATGTCCAGTAATTTTATTTGAGAGCAGTTGATACATGATGCTGAAAATATTTCATCAGTCTCAGGCCCTGCTAACTATATTTTACTGTTTAGAGGCAGGCTACTTACACTTTAACTATATTTCACAGCTTTGTTGATCATTGTTCTTACCATTAGCCTGTCAAGAGCCTCTCAGCTTTTACTTTTCATTCTCTTGCAGTTGGTCTACGGGGATAAATCTGTTGCTTCCTTACTCTTTTGCATTTTACATGCTCTCACGTTTTTATGAAATCCCTCTAAAGGATCATCTGTATATCACCACATGCATGACTTACATATTAGAGTCTATAGGAAAAATTTATACTCTGCAAAAGCTGTTAAAACCTGTTTAGCATATAAGACTAGGGACTCTTCATTATGAGGTATCTCTGTGCTCTTTTAAAATATCCTGGAGCTCTTTGCAGCTTCTGAAACAAATAATTATAATAAAAATTCCTCTCACACAGAGATAAATCTAAAGGGGGATTATTTTATTCATCTAGGTGGAAAAATTATTAATTTTTAGAGGCTGGCATTCTCAAAATCAACACGGGAAAGATGCTTAGTTAAGTAATGAAAAAATTATTGGGTGCAGTATAAAAAGTTTTCCTCTGATTACTTTACCTTGTGGTAATCTGGAGATTTGAAAGGAGGAAACACATAAACTATATCTGTAATTAGAATGCAAACTCACTCATTTATCAGCACTTAGGGAAGATTTATCCCCTCAATACTCTCTCGCCCTATGTGAAAATGATAACATTTCCTCTGAATCAGCAGTTCAAGGCTCTACAAAACAGGATATGCTCAACATTTAAAAAAGGGACAATGTCAATGTTTGCAAATGAATATAAATGTATTTTTCAAATATTTAAGTAATTATATTTGCTTGAGAATCTAGGAGTATTTCACTTACGGATCAAACAAGACAATTTAAAGTTTCAGTTCAGTTCACAGTTTTGCAACATGACCAACTTTAATATGGAAAAATGACCCAGGAGGTCACCACATACTTCCATTAAAGTATTATATGTTGGGTGGGGTCTTTGTTGGCCGCTCCTAATTAGCAATGAGAATGATTAAACTTGGTCCTGGAACCCTTAATAAAATTGTAATTTATCCTTCAGCCTAGCCAAACTTTTTTCTGCTGAGGGAAAAAAAAAAAAAAATATATATATATATATATATATATATATATATATATGGTGAAAGGATTTCCTGTTACTCATTCAGTTCTAACCAAGAATGTCTGCAACCCATATGGAAAACAGCATCATATTGGGTTGTCTAGGAAAGATAAAACCAGATTTTTCTAAAGATAAATTACAGTTTGAGTTAGCTAGCTTTATGAAATAGAAATGTTGCTTGGGATAATGACATTTCTGGCTGGTTGCCTTGTTTGATGCCCCCAGAAGTGGTTTCCACTGAGACTATTAAGTAAAAGGATTGATATGATATGGGACTTCAGTAAGTGGTACTTCTTGTATGAGGATTAGTTGACTCTTTGATTTACTTTGGCATTTCATTTTACACCTCTTTTTGAAATCAACTTATGGCCTTGTGGTCAATCAACTTCCATTTATAAACTAGTAAACTTCTACCCTGAAATAGTTTATATGTATTTTGATCTCAAATGTTATCAAAAATAAATAAAGAGTTTTAAATGCAGTGCTCCATGAATAAGCTTAAGAAGATGAAATTTCCATTTTCACTGTTCTTATCATTATCATCAATAAATGCATTTGTTAGGTTCACACATGTACACGGCACTTTCTGTTTTTTCTTCATTATAGTTTCACTTGAAGGCACACACACTTGGTGATTATTTAAAAAAATGCTAATTCAGATAGTTTCATCAATAAACAGTATAGGCGAAATCAGATATTTCATGCAAGAGAATGAAATGAGACCCCTACCTTATACCACTCACAAAAACTAACACAAAATGAATTCAGAACTCAAATGCAAGGCCTGAAACCATAAAAATCCTAGGAGAAGACATAGGCAAAAGCCTCCTTGACATAGGTCTTGACAGTAACTTCTTGCATATGATGCCTAAATAAAGAATAAATGAGACTACATCAAATTAAAATGCTTCTACATAGCGAAAGAAACAATCAACAAAATGAAATGGCTACCTATGGGATGGGAGAAAATACTTGCAAACCACACCTCTGATAAGGGGTTAGTATCCAAACTATACAAGGAACTCATATAACACAACAGAAAACAACAACAGAAATTTTACAGAGACTTTCTTCCTTGGAACAATAAGTCATGACTTCTGAACTTGCTCAATGCTGAGCTTTTAACTTCATAAGCATATATTAACCAGCACAGGACAAGGGCAAACATCTGAGCAACCTAGGCATTATGATGGGTAGTAACATCAACAAGTACTAGAATTGCAGTGGCCCTTCTCATTCACTTTAGTCCTAGTCTTTTCCAATCATTGGAGGCCATAGGAAATTATTATGGAAAATCTGTCTATTGCCTACTGGAACAGAGGGCAGCTGAATTTGGACTTGACATTATCTCTGGCCTGGCTCATAAAAGAAAAGATAGCTGTCCTCCAACTTGAATGTATATATGGTCATCTCCAATAGAAACCATTTACAAGTCATTTATTTATAGATTGTGTCTGACTTAATGAATTCCAGGCACCAGACCACACTGTTCTTATGAACATAAAATACTTTGTAAAGCCCACCTGTGAGGACTATACCCAGGTCTAGGTGTCCAACATGAAGGGCTAGCCTCTAAAATATCAAGTTGGCATGGGCTTGCTCTACCAAAATGTGGAGAGGACACAGAGACCAAGTTTTAAAGTTTGGGGAAATGTAGATGATAATTGCATCAAGCTGGAGGCACCAGCGCAAACGGGTTTGGGAAAGGAGGCATCAACATGGGTTGCCCAGAGTTGGTTCTGAGTCTAATTCCTAGAAAGTAGACAGAGAAGATCACGTTTGTCCATTTTCATATGTTGTGATGTTTTATCTCCTTTCTGGCCTTTCTCTGTCATATTGCTTCCCCATTGTCCCGGGAGAATAGAATGGAAAGAGGTGGATAAATGCATTGGAGAAGTAGATAGGATACTGTTCTAGCTGCCACTTGCGGGTTGTGAGACCTTAGCTTCTCTGAGTCTCAGTTTTTCCTTCTGTGAAATGGGAATGATAATTCTTTTCTGTGAGGGTTGATTTTTGAGATGGTATATAGAATAGCTAATGCTGAGCTAGACATGCAATAATCACACATGGGAAGCTCTTGGAATCTATTCCAAAAAATGCTATGGAAAAACCCAAATGAACTTTTTAGCCAACCCAACATTTTACTTCCCTACTTCTTTCCTTTCTCTCTTCTCCCCTTTTTATCTCTCCTTCTTCCTCTCCCTCCTTTCTCTCATTCTTTTTTCATTATCTATTGAAAATATTTTTAAACCACTTCCCATTTGCTAAGTATGATGTTTATCACTGAGGATAAGTCGGTGCCTCAATGTGATCCCTGCCCTTACCTATTCACTATCTAATAAACCAAAAGAAAGAAAGTGAAGGTCAGTCATGTCTGACTCTTTGCAATCCCATGGACCATAGAGTCGATGGAATTCTCCATGCCAGAATATTGGAGTGGGTAGCCTTTCCCTTCTCCAGGAGATCTTCCCAACCCAGCGATTGAACCCAAGTCTCTTGCATTGCAGGCATTCTTTACCAGCTGAGCCACCAGGGAAGTCCACGAATACTGGAGTGAGTAGCCTATCCCTTCTCCAGGGGTTCTTCCTGACACAGGAATCGAACCAGGGTCTCCTGCATTGCAGGCAGATTCTTTACCAACTGAGCTATGAGGGAAGTCCCAATAAACCAAAAAGACAAACTTTAATCAAAGTAGGACATGGTGATCATAAAGAATTATGACTATTAAGTACAAAGCAGAGGTGGATGGCATTATGAGAGTGAATAACAGGGCTACTAGTATCTTTTCCTTTTCCCCTTTCTGTAAGTATAAACAGAAAAACAGACTATGCTAGAATAGAACTCAAAAAGCTGACAGAAAATGTAAATGCATCTGTGTTGGTGAACTGATCTTGAAAAATGTATGAATGCTGATACTTCAGTATTTTGCAGTTCTGGAATCAGGAAGATGTATAAGAGACATAACAACCAAACACACTTCTATTCTATGTTTGTATCTTATGCTTGTTTGGTTCATTTTTCCAGGATAGTAGTTGTTTTAGTAGACTTTTATAGGTTTACTCTTCCTTTGATTAAATGAATAGACATTCCTTTGTTCCTTTGAGGGGAAAATGTACTTCGGAGTTCAAAACAGTCGGCTGCCCAGAAACTCTGTGTTCAATCACATTACAACCACTCAATAGGAAATAAAGCTTCTTCGCTTGTAGGAGTTCCATTGTAATGAATAGAGCTGAGGCAGCTTCACAGTATGGAATGCCTGTAGGGGCTGAATTCTCTCCCAAGCCCTGTGGCTTGAACAGAATACAGAACTCAAAGTCCCCATCTACATAAAACCTCCTGCCAGGAAGTGACAAAAGTCAGCAGTCCCAAGCAGCAAGGCTCTCTCTTATTGGATAATAATTCTCTTTGAGTTAATCCTAGAAGGGATGGGTTCCTTGCAGGAGGTCTTGCAGTCTGGGATAAAATTAACTTTTTATTAAAGGACAGCACCTGGGAAATCTCTTTTCCTCACTTGTCCTTGTCTGTCAAGGCTGGGGAACGTGGGTCCAATCACTAACAGAAACATAATCTAGTATAACTTTTACTCTAATTATAGTAAGGGACTATTTTTATGGCCAAAACTGGGAGAGGAAAGAAAAGTTAGTTTCCGAGGATCTTTAATAGGAAATTTGGAGTTAAATGATTCACAAAGCATCATAGGGCCATCAATGATCATCAATGATGATCACAAGGGTCATCATTTCAGAAGTCATCGTTGGAGTAGATTATTACTTTTTTAAGGAAGTATTTTCTGTTGTTGCTGTTGTTTATAATTTTATTTTTTGGCCAGGCCACACAGCATGTGGGATCTTAGTTTCCCAACCTGGGCTCAAACCCATGCCCCTGCCTTGGAAGCACAGAGTGTTAACCACAGGATCGCTAGGGAAGTCCCTGGAGTAGATTATTGAGCTGTGGTGATCTTTGTTGCTCTAGGAGGTGGCTTTCCTGTAATAATACACCACACACACACACATTCTCTCTCCTCTAATTCCCCATCATCAAACAAAAGAAAAACCTTTCCTGACTCCACTTCCCTCTCTGGCTGCCTCCTTCCCTTTATAACAACATTCGTTGAAAGAATTGCTACCCATCGTGTATCTCCTTTCATTATTAAACTTTCTTCCCCACTACTTCACCAAAATCGCTCCTTTGAATGTCCTCTAAATTGCTAGAGCTGAAGGTCAATTCACAGTGTTGGTCTCCCTGGGTCCAGTCACAGCATTTCACACAGTGAACACATGCTCCTCCTGGCAACACTTTCTTCACTTGGCTCAGGACCTTAAGTTCTGCTGATTCTCCTAACTGAGCTCTGCTTCTTAGCCTCCATGTTGCATGGACCCCTTTGGACTGGAATCACTCAGCTTTAGCCCCAGCAGCACTTCTCTTCTATATTCATATTATATTGATGATCATATGGAGTGGCTTTCTAACATTAATACTCGGGTGATGCCCAAACTAGATCTTGTCCTCGCATTCCAGACTCACATATCCAACATCCCATACGTCATGTCCATCTGATGTCCAGTAAGCATCTCAACATGAACATGTCCCAACCTCCACTCCTAATTCTCTGCTCTGGTTCTATTGCTCTCTGTCTCTCTCAGTATAAAGGCAGCATCACTCCTCTAGTTGCTCAGGCCCCAAATCTCAGAGCAATCCTAGACTTTCTCTTTCACTCAGTGTGCAGTCTACCAGCAAACAATGTCAGCTCAACATCTGAAATATACTTACTGTCCACTCTCTTCTTTACATGTCCTCTGACAACACCCTGGCTCAAGTCACCATCTTCTGTCTCCAGGACTATCATTATAGCCTTTTTATCAGTCTCTCTGCTTATACCTTGTCCCTCACAGTCAAGTTTAGTCTAGTAGCCAGAGATACCCTGATGTTAGAAATGTCTGATGGCTTTTACTGCTCTGTTTAAAATCCTTTATTGTCTCTTTTTTAAGTAAATTTTTATTGGAGTAATCACTACAGATGATGACTGCAGCCATGAAATTAAAAGACGCTTACTCCTTGGAAGGAAAGTTATGACCAACCTAGATAGCATATTCAAAAGCAGAGACATTACTTTGCCAACAAAGGTTCGTCTAGTCAAGGCTATGGTTTTTCCTGTGGTCATGTATGGATGTGAGAGTTGGACTGTGAAGAAGGCTGAGAGCCGAAGAATTGATGCTTTTGAACTGTGGTGTTGGAAAAGACTCCTGAGAGTCCCTTGGACTGCAAGGAGATCCAACCAGTCCATTCTGAAGGAGATCAGCCCTGGGATTTCTTTGGAAGGAATGATGCTAAAGCTGAAACTCCAGTACTTTGGCCACCTCATGCGAAGAGTTGACTCATTGGAAAAGACTCTGATGCTGGGAGGGATTGGGGGCAGGAGGAGAAGGGGATGACAGAGGATGAGATGGCTGGATGGCATCACTGATTCAATGGATGTGAGTCTGAGTGAACTCTGGGAGTTGGTGATGGACAGGGAGGCCTGCCGTGCTGCGATTCATGGGGTCGCAAAGAGTCGGACACAACTGAGCGACTGATCTGATCTGATCTGATAGTTGCTTTACAATATTATGTTAGTTTCTGTTGTACAGCAAAGTGGTTGTTATACATATACATATACCCCCTCTTTCTGGGGTTTCCTTCCCATTTAGGTCACTGCAGAGAACTGAGTAGGATTCCCTGAGCTATACAGTAGGCTCCCATTAGTTATCTATTTTATACATAGTATCAATAGTGTCTGCATTGTCTTCCAACTTCACTGAGGATGAAACCAAACCATCATTGGGTAGACCATCATTGGGATGGTCTACAAGACATACATTATCTGACACCCACTTAATTCCCTGCCCTTCCCACTCCCTGTACTAGTGCTGCCCATTGGCCTCCATGTTATTCTTCACCAATCCCAGACATGCTACTGTTTCTGAGCTTTTGTACTTTCCTGAAATTCTCTTCAAGGCCTTTAAGTTAAGTGTTAGTTGCTCAGTTGTGCCCGATTCTTTGCAACCCCATGGACTATAGCCCATCAGGCTCCTCTGTCCATGGGATTTCAAGGCCTTTAGGTCTTTATTTAAATGTCATCAAGACCTACTGGGAGTTATTTGTGGATTTCCTTTCCTTCTTAAGAAGTATTACATGAAAAGGTAATATAATCATATTCATATGTAAGTGTTTTTATTTAAAAAAGAAGAAGGCCAACTTAAAAGTCATTCTAAAGAAGGTATTTTTCTGCATGTCTCATACTCGCATAATATACTAGCTCTTCATGGACAAGTACCAGGGAATATACTTGTCTACTGGATGTCTGTCACTAAAAAGAAATAATTTTCATTTTTGATAAAAAATTACTATTAAGAAGGAAATATTTTCCAAAGTCAGAATTAGGTAAAAAAATTTGTACTTTGAAGGTGAAGATCAGGAAGTATCTAGAAGCATTGTTGATTTGAATAGAACTACTACACACCCTTTGGCTAATGGTAAAAGGGTTCAAGAGCTGGCCACTAGTATATAACCTTCAAACTCTTCCATTCCTTTCCACTGGTACAAAGGACCAGGAATTCTGCTACTTATCTGAAGGCTGCTCTGGGGAATTTACTTAATGGAGGATAATCCCAAGATAAAAAAGACGTTAGTCTCCTACTCTCATTTATTTCTCTAAGGAGAAAAAAAGGGGTAGGGGGCTACAAAATGAAGTCAACTTACATAAACTTCATGTTAGAAAGAAGCAGCTTACTGCAATCTTCAAGTATATTATCCAGGTAATTTTAGAGAGAAGGATAGTGATGATTTATAAACAAATTTTCATATAAATCATAATTACTAAACCAGAATATTGATCTAAAAATAAAATGAGGGGCAACCTGCATCATAAATTTGATGACTGAATATTTATTATATATATTCCAGGTAAGTATTAGGTCCAAATTATACAGATGGTGATTTTAGACTCACACTCTTTATAAACAAAAATAGAGCAAACTACAAAATGAGATTATTGAGCTGAGGCTATTTTAGTCCAGAGACAAAACAAAACACCTATTTCAATGTATGTGTCTAAGGGGCAAATGTTTAAAAAAGGAGAACTGAACTTCTTGAAGTATTATCACTATGATTCAAAATTGGTGACAAAGAAAAGGAAAATAGTACCAATGTCTCATGGTATTCTGTATGGTACTTGTTGAATTTTTCATTTTGTGTCCCATCTTGTATTTTTCTTGTCCAGAAGGGAAAATGCAATGACAATATCTGAGTTAGGTTCACCACTATGCATGTTTCAACTCACAGTTCCATTTTTCATAAAAATAAGACTGTAATATAATGACACTGTGTGTGGATAGTAACCTTAATAAGGTTCTCTCTAGCTTCTGGAGGAATGGCAAAGCAGAGAGGGCACCAGTTGGAAGAGAAGATTGACTATGTAGGGTCTGCCTTTCGATACATCACTGAGTTATCCCGTCTGCAAACCACTTCCCTGCTTTTTCCTTCATATTCAAGATGTGACTATTGCCATACAGGAGGTAAGACTTCCCTTCCTCATGCTATGTCTTATAAAAGATCTTTCTTTTTTGAGAGCATTAACATCAGGAAATGCAGACAAAGCATGTTCACAGAGGTGCAGGTAGTTCTTTTTTAAAAATCATAACCAGGCTTGAATACTACTCTTTAAATTTTTTTCTTCAAAAATTATGTTATGTAATGAAGATGGAGTCTCAAAATGAAACAAAGACTGAGAATGACAAACTTTTCAGAAGCCCAGAGATGAGGGCAATGAATTCTCATTGCTCTATGGCAGACCTTCAGGGCCTGGGAAGATCTCCATCTATAGAGCACAGTTTGGCAAATTATAGCCCATGGATGAATTCCATC
Source organism: Bos javanicus (assembly GCF_032452875.1). NCBI lineage: Eukaryota > Metazoa > Chordata > Mammalia > Artiodactyla > Bovidae > Bos > Bos javanicus. Next base: position 85,739,989 of record NC_083871.1, on the reverse strand, counting down.
TACCTCATGTTCTTGTACAGCCTGCAAGCTAGAAATGGTTCTTAAAATTTTAAATGGCTGAAAAAAAAAAAAAGAAACTCATAATACAAGAAAATGGCATGGAATTCAAATTTCAAGGCCTATAAAGTGCTACCGGAATTCACACATGTTCAATTGTTTGTCTGTTTTCTGTGATTTATTTCATGCTACTACAGCAGAGTTGAGTAGTTTCCACAGAGTGTGTGAGGTCTTTAAACTGGAAGTATTTATTCCCTGGGATCTTATAGAAGAAGTGTGTGAACTCTTGGTATACTTTAAGCAACTCTTACCTAAAATGACATATAAATCAATTGCAATTTCTTATGTTAAATATAAATCAGGGATAACTATATCTGTTACATGGTAAAGCTTTAGTTTTTGCAGCCCTAAGTTTTGAGAAAGTCACATTCATCATTGGACTTATCTGAAGCTGAGATTCAAGAATGCTTTTTCCAAGTCTCAGTAGGTATTCAGCCTACCCACTCTGAAATAAATGCTAAATGCTTTCCATTACCTGCAATATTGATTTGTCTACCCTTATTTTATTATTAAAAGTACAATTAAATAGCTGAACCTCAATAACAAAAGAGATTCTTTTGAAAGAAGTAAACTGTTACAACTGGCTATGGTTTTTCCAATAGTCATGTATGGATGTGAGAGTTGGACTATAAAGAAAGCTGAGTGCCAAAGAATTGAAGCTTTTGAACTATGGTGTTGGAGAAGACTCTTGAGAGTCCCTTGCACTGCAAGGATATCCAACCAGTCCATCCTAAAGGAAATCAGTCCTGAATATTTATTGGAAGGACTGATGTTGAAGCTGAAGCTCCAATACTTTGGCCACCTGATGTGAAGAGCTGACTCATTTGAAAAGACCCTCATGCTGGGAAAGATTGAAGGCGGGAGGAGAAGGGGATGACAGAGTTTGAGAACTTGGATGGCATCACCAACTTGATGGACATGAGTGAGTAAGCTCCGGGAGCTGGTGATGGACAAGGAAGTCTTGCATGCTGCAATCCATGGGGTCGCAAAGAGTTGGACACGACTGAGCGACTGAACTGAACTGAAACTGTTACAAAAAGGTGAAGTATTTTAAAAGGTAAACTTCAATTCCAGTTTCACTGACTGTAAGGGTTATGTATTTGTGTGCCTTGATTAGAATATTGTTTATTATGATTTATCATTGAATGAGATGGCTGGATGGCATCACTGACTCGATGGACGTGAGTCTGAGTGAACTCTGGGAGTTGGTAATGGACAGGGAGGCCTGGCGTGCTGGGAATCATGGGGTCGCAAAGAGTCGGACACGACTGAGCGACTGATCTGATCTGATCATTGAATCTTATTCGGAATCCAGATATTCTTATGTGGGGCTCCAGAAATGCAAAATGCTTGATGTAAAGATCCTCTAGGATATATCCCTCAGAGACTAATATCCTGACCTTTGCTAGAGAGAAAGTTTTTAAATTCTGCTTTCTGCTGAATACCAGAGCATGTGTGATGAGAAGATGAATCGTTAATCTTTGCAGTGTCTTGCATATGTTCTCTGAGACCCAGGGATTCCTGCTTCTTTTCCTTATAAAGGACTCAGAGGAAAGGTAGAAACAAGTTTTAATAGGACAACATCTGACTACCAAGGGAATGGGGAAGAAAGGTTCTCTTCCAATCAGATAGGCAGCCCTTTTTCCTTCATCTTAGGAGGAAAGAAATCTAAAAAAAAACAAAACAAAACAACAAACAATTGGCTTGTCACAATGTTCCTCAGAAACTGCTTTTTCTAAGAGCTCTCTTCCTTATGTAGAATAAAACATACTTTATCAGGATTCAAATAAAGCTGTGGAGTAGAAATGTAGCTGCTTTTGTGACAGCAGATACGGAGTTGACATTGCAATGCTGATGAAGACCAGATTCGGCAGTGACAAATAGATTGTAAAGCAAGAGTTGGCAACCCTTGAATTTGGAAATTTCTGTGTTCAGCTGTATGATCGTGCATTTATCTCAGACCTCCAAATTCTGCCAACTGACACTGTGGCCTGTGATATCATCATAGCTACTTCCTAGTGTTCCACACATATTGTCAGATAATTGTCCCTAGACATGTAATCTGATATTAAGAAATGTTTGTGAGAACTTGGACAAGCTCTTACATCAGTGTCTATATTGGGCCATGACAGGTCTCATGATGCTGAAGAACCCTCAGAGTGTACACATTCTCAGTGCTGAGTCAGCTGCTCAATTTTTAACAACGAAATTGTTAAAGGTGACATTCCCTGCAGTGGAGTGACAGAGTCTCACCTTTGCCCTCGTCTTAGTTTAGACACACACAGGGACTCCCCCCTTCCCAGCCTTCATCTGTGTTGCTGCCTCTGGGCCTTACTGTAAATTGCTTCTGAGACTTAAGATCTATGAGAAGATCTACCAAAGTAACTGTTGCTGTTGTTCAGTCGCTAAGTCATGTCCAACTCTGCAACCCCAGGAACTGTTGCCTGCCAGGCTCCTCTGTGCATGGGATTTCCCAGGCAAGAAATCCGTAATGGGTTGCAGCTTCCTTCTCCAGGGTATATTCCAGACCAGGGATCCAACCTTCGTCTCTTGCATTGCAGGTGGAGTCTTTGCTGCTGAGCCACCAGGGAAGTCCATCAAACTAACTAACCAGAGTCTACACAGAGTATGTATGTTCCTGTGTAGCTGAAAGTTGGCTAGAATTGCAAAACCTCTTAATTTCTTAATGGGAACAGGATGAAAACTACTAGCCAGTCTGCTAGATCTCATCATCAAGAGGTAAATTCAGATACTCTATTGGGATATTCTAGGAGTGCTTCTTATAATTTTTTTATTAATCTATAGCTCCTTAAAAATGACTTCTACTTATATGGAGTTATATAAGCCACAAAGCCCGAGGGACTGAAATGCAGTGTGCTAACCTGAACTTCATGTGACATATGTTAGCAAAGAAGAACTTGCTATATTTGAAGGCCCCAGGTGTAAGACGACTCCACGCTAGCGTGCACACAGAGTTCAGCCTTTGTATAAACTTAGGCTTTGTCTTGACAGAGGCTTTCAGGTTAATGAGCAATATCCCTTTTGCTTTTAGGTAATGATAAAGTACTCCATTTTCTTATTACAACTGTTTTACTAAATTAAGGTTCTATTTGGAAATGCCTCCTATTATCCCAATGGCCCAAGTAAGAAGCCATAGAAACATTAAAAAAATTACAAAATAATTTTATACAAGCTGCAATGGAATCATCTGTGTTTACTTCACTATTCCTACCATTACTCCATCTGCATTTAAGGTCTCAACTCTCAAGTCAGCTGAATGTTTAAAGTGTTATTTCCACTTCTAATTTCTTTTTCTTCTTAAACAAATATCAAAGGGATTTAACTTTTATTCAGAGTTCTTATCCTCTATTTTACTGAAGTTTCTGTACAAGAACTCGCTTTTGTCGTACCTCTACTCATTGGATCCTGTCATTGATTACACTGTTATTCTCAAATTTTCAATCTCCTCAGTCATCTTTTTTCTTTGAGTACAGAATGTCCTGATTGTGCTATACATGTTCAAAGTGTGCATATATTACATGCCAGTTATAATATTATTTAAATAGTTTAAATCATCATCCCTTTTGTGAAGTATCTTAGAAAATAGAACTTTTCACATTTGAGCATCTGCTTCTTTCACCAACTATGAAAATGCTACCAGTATCTTTCCAATTAGTTCTCTTGATGTTATCCCTTTGCACAGAGGATAAAGCACTTCTGAGTTCCATGGACATCTTTCAACCCCATATCCTACAGAGTTTCTAGGGCACTCATCATTATTAGTGTGTCCTCTTGCTGACTTGTTGAAGAAATGCCAACTAGTATGTCGATAGTAGACTAAAGTTCCTCGTTCATCTCCATTTGCAGTGCCATCATCAGAGAAAGCAATTCAACAAACCATAGGACTTTTTCATTTATTCATCAAACACGTGCTGAACGAAAGACACCATGCTTGGTGTTTGATATAAAACTTGACTCCAATTGCTAGGGGGAGGAAGTAATCTCGTCAGTGTCTCTACTTTCAGGACTGACTGAAAGTCAGAATTTAATTATATTTTTCATTTGAAAAATTGCACTCATATTCAATTTTTGTGGCAGATATCGATATTTTCTTTTTCTGCAGCCATATGTCTTTCTTCTTCCTTAAAGAAGTCCAATTTTGCTCACATATGAGATAATGTTTTTCTCTGAAAAAGAGGCATCCAACCAGGTTTCATGGGATAAACCAATAGCTTGTCTAAGTAAGCCATGGCAAGCCCATTTGTCTTTGCCAATAATTGGCTTTGAGATAAGCAAGTGAAGCAGTTTTGGCCAACAGGAGAGTTGGAGAGTCTGCTAGAAGCTCCAAAACTTGGGAAGACTGGCCCTTCTATTCATTTGGAAGTTGTTCTATGGAGACATGGTGCTTATAGCTGCTATTGAGTGAGTGAGTGAGTGAAAGTTGCTCAGTCATGTCCAACTCTTTGCCACCCCATTACTATATATTTCATGGAATTCTCTAGGCCAAAATGCTGGAATGGGTAGCCTTTCCCTTCTCCAGGGGATCTTTCCAACCCCTGGGATCTAACCCAGGTCTCCCACATTGCAGGCGGATTCTTTACCAGCTGAGCCACAAGGGAAGCCCAAGAATACTGGAGTGGGTTGCTTATTCCAAACCAGGGTCTCCTGCATTTCAGATGGATTGTTTACCAACTGAGCTATTAGGGACCTTAAAACCCTAAGTAGGGAAATCACCAGCACACCAAATGAAGACAGAGCAGAAAAGTGGAACAGACATTATTAAGCTAAGTCAAACACAGAACAGCCTAACCCCAGAGTTCTTGTTAAGAGAGAGACAATAATTCACTATTTCTTAAAGTACTCTATCTAGGCATTGTGTAGCACATAGCTAAAAAATAATCTTAACTGATACAACCATGTTCCCCATTCACATAATTCTGAGCCACAGCTTCATTCCTGAAGCCCTTTCTCAGCTTTAGCTGTATGGTGTTGTTATAAAAGAGAATGCTGTATCTTTTAATAATCATTAAAATGGCTAATCAGTAGGAACAGTTTTTTTACCATGAGTGGATAATTGGGATGATTTTTGGTTGCTTCCATGGAATCTTTGTGCTTTTTGTATATATTCATGCTTCATAGAAGGAAAAGCACCTCACAGGAATCTTAACCCATTTTACATGTCATTTTGTAAAAGTCTTTATTGAATTTATTAGAATATTGCTTCTGTTGTTTATGTTCTGTTTTTTTGGCCATGAGGTATGTAGGATCTTAGCTCCCTGACCAGGGGCTGAATCAGCACTCCTTACATTGAAAGACAAAGTCTTAACCACTGGACTGCCAGGGAAGTCCCAATATGTTATTCCAATTCACTGTCCTAGATTTTATTTTACTTTGCAGTCTATTAATTAGGAAAAGTGACCATTACTAAAAATGTATCTGAAAGATTGCTAATTTAAAATTTTTAAGTGTCCTGATAATTTGATTTGTTATCTGCAATAACATATGTATTATGGATCTCATATTTGTTAATATTATCTTTTATTCCTCCACATATCTCTGAGATAAATAACTGAGGCAATGAAAACAAAATGCACTTGAATAAAACATTTAGAAATCTTATAAAATTATGTTTATGTTTCTTAATTTAGATCAAGGAAAGTAAGGAAAGGTAACTATTGCATTGATGAAATGAATTGTTTCAAGTTATGATAGCTTATGTTCTAGCAGGTTTTGAGACTATATTTTTGAAAATGATACAACAAACTGCAATCAAAGCTAAGTTATACTCATTACATTATGTAGGATTTTATCATTTTTTAAAAACCAGTATCTTGTCCATTGTACAATTATCTACCTAAAAAGTTACACTGTACCTTTTGAGGAGTTTCATTTAATTATTTTTAAGTTAATATTAGTTGCTTAGTTAGCCTAATTATGTTATTGAGATAAATAAAATGATGCTTTTGAACTGTGGTGTTGGAGAAGACTCTTGAGAGTCCCTTGGACTGCAAGGAGATCCAACCAGTCCATTCTGAAGGAGATCAGCCCTGGGATTTCTTTGGAAGGACTGATGCTAAAGCTGAAACTCCAATACTTTGGCCACCTCATGCGAAGAGTTGACTCATTGGAAAAGACTCTGATGCTGGGAGGGATTGGGGGCAGGAGGAGAAGGGGACGACAGATGATGAGATGGCTGGATGGCATCACTGACTCGATGGACGTGAGTCTGAGTGAACTCTGGGAGTTGGTGATGGACAGGGAGGCCTGGCGTGCTTCGATTCATGGGGTCGCAAAGAGTCGGACACGACTGAGCGACTGAACTGGACTGAACTGATACAGACATTCAGTAAAGGGTATTTACCATATGGTATTAAGAATGATCCCCAATTTCTGATATAAAACCAGCATTTACATACCCTACCTGTTTATTTTTAATCAATACTGCTTACAAATAGGTTTCTTGACAGTCAACAATAAAAATGTAAACAGTGATACCCAAAAGATAGAGAGGAATTATGTAGCCCCAAACTCGTTTATATGTATAGGATAGTTTGATAAGAAAAATTGAATAGAAGTAACTTCTTGATAAAAAAATTTAGTAGAAAGCACAAGTTATAATGATTGTGCCTTCATTTTATAGTCGGATATAGAAATTATTTGTTACTGATACATTTTAAATAATTCTAACAGAAATGTCACCAGATGTAAGCACAGGTGAAAAATCGTAGTTGCTGAATAAATGTGCTTAGTAAGAACATGATCAGTCTGCTTTTTTCCCTCATCTTCCCCATTACTCTATCCAAACCTTCCTCAATGAGAAAAGAATTTAGAAGCAGTACAACTGGAAAGAATTTTAAATCCAAGTATGCTATCTCTACACCCTCCATACCTCTATCCAGAGAAGAGAGAACTGAAATCTAAGGTTCCACAGAAATCTGTGGTTCCACAATTATTTAGTAGCAATGAAGGTCCTGGAACTCCTAATTTCAGTCCAGTGCTCTGAAATAATAGTCCTAGGCAGTGAACTCATTAGGGGCCATATTGCCATCCAAATGCCACTTTGAAATAAGCCATTTTGGGGGAACTGCTTGTTTACATAGCCTGAGATACACTAGCCATGAATCAGTTCAGTTCAGTTCATTTGCTCCGTTGTGTCCGACTCTGCAACTCCATGGACTGCAGCACGCCAGACTTCCCTGTCCATCATCAACTCCAGGAGCTTGCTCAAACTCATGTCTATTGAGTCAGTAATGCCATCTAACCATCTCATCCTCTGGTGTCCCTTTCTCCTCATGCCTTCAATCTTTCCCAGCATCAGGGTACTTTCCAAAGTCAGCTCTTCACATCAGGTGGCCCAAGTATTGGAGCCTCAGCTTCAGAATCAGTCCTTCCAACAAATATTCAGGATTGATTTCCTTCAGAATGGACTTGTTTGATCTCTTTGGAGTCCAAGAGACTCTCAAGAGTCTTCTCCAATACCACAGTTCAAAAGCATCAATTCTTTGGCACTCGGCTTTCTTTATGGTCCAACTCTTACATCCATACATGACTACTGGAAAAATCATAGCTTTGACTAGGCAGACCTTTGTTTGCAAAGTAATGTCTCTGCTTTTGAATATGCTGTCTAGGTTGGTCATGGAGAAGGCAATGGCACCCCACTCCAGTACTCTTGCCTGGAAAATCCCATGGACGGAGGAGCCTGGTAGGCTGCAGTCCATGAGGTTGCTAAGAGTTGGACACGACTGAGCAAATTCACTTTCACTTTTCACTTTCCTGCATTGGAGAAGGAAATGGCAACCCACTCCAGTGTTCTTGCCTGGAGAATCCCAGGGACAGAGGAGCTTGGTAGGAGGCCATCTATAGGGTCGCAGAGTTGGACACGACTGAAGTGACTTAGTAGTAGTAGTAGTAGTAGGTTGGTCATAGCTTTTCTTTCAGGGAGCAAATGTCTTTTAATTTCATGACTGCAGTCACCATCTTCAGTGATTTTGGAGCCCCCCCCCCAAAACTAAGTCTGTCACTGTTTCCATTGTTTCCCGATCTATTTGCCATGAAGTGATGGGACAAGATGCCATAATCTTTGGTTTTTGAATGTTGAGTTTTAAGGCAGGTTTTTCACTGTCCTCTTTCACTTTCATCAAGAGGCTCTTTAGCTCCTCTTTGCTTTCTGCCATAAGGTGGTGTCATCTGCATATCTGAGGTTATTGATAGTTCTCCCAGCAGTCTTGATTCCAGCTTGTGCTCCCTCCAGCCCAGTGTTTCTCATGATGTACTCTGCATATAAGTTAAATAAGCAGGGTGACAATATACAGCCTTGACGTACTCCCTTTCCTATTTGGAACCAGTCTGTTGTTCCATGTCCCATTGTAACTGTTGCTTCCTGACCTGCATACAGGTTTCTCAAGAGGCAGGTCAGGTGGTCTGGTATTCCCACCTCTTGAAAAATTTTCCAGTTTGTTGTGATCCACACACACTAGCCATGAATACTTCATTCAAAATGTGAAACTAATCTCAGTCCTCTAATGTGAAGTAGCTGTTTCACCTTAAAGCACTAACAAGCAAAGTATACCATTACTGATGTCCAACAGCTGTGCCAACACATAGCGTTACAGAGAAAAACCAATTCTGACTGCATGTTGGAAACTGTTTCTTTGACCTGCTTTTCATTGCTATTATTATAATCATATACATATGATTGCTTTCATCAAAGGACATTTCCCCTCTGACAATGAAAGTGAAAGTCACTCAGTGGTGTCCAACTCTTTGTGATCTCATGCACTATATACTCCATAGAATTCTCCAGGCCAGAATTCTGGAGTGGGTATCCATTCCCTTCTCCAGGGGATCATCCCAACCCAGGGATCGAACCGGAGTCTCCTGCACTGTAGGTGGATTCTTTACTATCTGAGCCACCAGGGAAGCCCAAGAATACTGAAGTGGGTATCAGATCTTCCCCAGCCAGGAACCAAATCTGGGTCTCCTGCATTGCAGATGGATTCTTTACAAGCTGAGCTACCAGGGAAGCCCTAACTGACTGTTTAAACTAAAGTGCCTGTTCAGCTCTTAAAGAGATAATCTGACCCTGCCCACCTGTAAATGGCTACAAAAAAGAAGAGATTAACACATCCCTTCCAAAGACTGGTCCTCCCTGGAGATGTTTTGCAAGACTGAAGATGTTTTTTACTTTACTTCCTCACTGCCTCTCCTTCTCCATTCTGCCTTTTGACTTTAATTCCTCGTTCCTTCTCGCTCTTACTCTATAAAAGAACCTTGCTTCCAGACCCCGACAAGGTGGTTACTTTGAGACATTAGTCTGCCATCTTCTCTGTCAGCCGCCTTTCCCAATAAAGTTGTATTCCTTGCCTCAACACCTTGTCTCTCAGATTCATCCACATGTCATGCTGTGAGTACAGTGAATTTGGACTTGATAACAGTAGTACAACATTGACATGGTCAGGGACCTCAAGACCATGGGAGAGACTTGCTCTTTTTGATCTCATGTTTCAGAGTTTACTGAAAATATCTGGTCAGTGCCTTAAATCCATTTTATCTAAAATTAAACTTATAATTTTCTACTATAACTTTATCTCTTCATTTATCTATTCAACAAATATTTACTGAATGCTCTAAAAGGAAACTATTTTCACAACAGTGGATAGAAAATTTCTTTCTTCCAAGGAGCTTACTCAGTATTGGATTTGACTGAAAATAAATTAATATTTAATAGAGTGAAAGGCAGCAGTAATAACTTTTAAAATTGAATGGTGAGAGAGAGAGAGAGAGATCATGCCTGGAGAAAAATACAGACTGGTGGCCAGAGAAAAACTCTGTAATATGACATTTGGTCAGAGATCCCATGTGTGTGGCACTGAGTATGAGTTATTTTGCCTTGTAATTTGTTTTAGTCATTCATTGAGTATTTGCTATGTGCCTTTTGTTGTAAAGCATGCTGCCTGGTATCATATCTGCATGAAATAGGCACAAACCATTGCCCTCATGGCCTCACAGTCTAGAATCAGAGATATAACATGTATACATAGTAGTAACTAAAACAAGTGCTAAGTGTTAAGTTGCTTCAGGAAAGTGAAAAGTGAAAGTGAAGTCTCTCAGTTGTGTCCAACCCTTAGCGACCCCATGGACTGCAGCCCACCAGGCTCCTCTGTCCATGGGATTTCCCAGGCAAGAGTACTGGAGTGGGGTGCCATTGCCTTCTCTGAACTAAAACAAGGCAGATAGTAAATGTGGTAAAGAAATATTGGTAATGTGTCCAGGAGTTCAGAGGATGGAAAGAAAATGAAGACAATGCTCATTTCTATTAATCTTATCTTTCCAAACACATATTAAGGAGGTGGGGAAATATATTTTTTCTTTGTATTTCAACTTTCTCTAACAGTGTCTTTCCTGTTTGGGCCTTGTTTGTACTATGAAATCTTGCTATAGATGATAACTATCCTCTCAATTGGAGAAGGCAATGGCACCCCACTCCAGTATTCTTGCTTGGAAAATCCCATGGATGGAGGAGCCTGTTAGGCTGCAATCCATGGGGTCGCTAAGAGTTGGACACGACTGAGGGACTTCACTTTCACTTTTCACTTTCATGCATTGGAGAAAGAAATGGCAGCCCACTCCAGTGTTCTTGCCTGGAGAATCCCAGGGACGGGGGAGCCTGGTGGGCTGCCGTCTATGGGGTCGCACAGAGTCGGACACACTGAGGTGATTTAGCATAGCATAGCATATCCTCTCAATACTTTTTCTTCTATGGGTTAGTAACTACTGTCCTTAAAATGAAGGACAAAAATGATGAAAATTTTAAGTTTAAAATGAAAAGATTTTAAAAGGATGTACAGCTTGGACTCCATGGTTATTCATAGTGGAACAATGGAGCTTTCACTTCTAGTGCTTGGTTAGGCTGCAATTTCTTCAAGCAGGTGAAAAAAAATAAAGGAACTAATCATGTTCAACTCTTTGAGACCCCATGGACTGTAGCCCACCAGGGTCTCTGTCCATGGGATTTCCCAGGCAAGAATACTGGAGTAGGTTGCCATTTCCTTCTCCAGGGAACTTTCCTGACCCAGGGATTCAACTGCATTTCCTGCATGGGCAGGCAGAATCTTAACAAGCCAGGAAGGAAGCCCCTCTCTTTTAGTAGGTAAAAAAAAAAATAAATAAATAAAATAATAATAAAGGAACTAAATTAATTATGTGCATAAAATGTGCTGTCTCTATATTTAAATGAATGCAGGGTTGTCTTCTTTTGTGATCCCTTTCAAATTCCAAGTGTCTCATTTTAAAAGGAATTCTTTCCATTCCTCTTGCAGTCAAAAGAGTAAACCATTTTAATTTTCTGAGGGAAGAAGCCCCCAAAGCCACATAGAAGTTTTTAATGCTGCCCTATTGTAAGCAGAATTTCCCAAAACGCCTGCCTCTAAGGTAAACAAAATCCATTAAAAAGTAGTTATTAAGCCCTGTGAACAGAAAACAATATTAGAAGCCTAAAAATGATAGCTCTGGGGCTGTGAAACTCAGTGGAAGTAGAGTATAGAAGCAGGCACAGAAAAGGAAGAGGACTCCTTTAGTATATAAAAAAAGAGATTATGATGAAAAATATAACTAATTAGCATTTGCATTGTTTCTTTCAATAAAAATCTCAAGAAACTTTACAGGACAAGTAGGGTGATAAAACGAAGCTTCAGGGTAGACCACCAGATGGAATAATACATACAGGATGGAAATACATACAAGTAGGGAAACTTCACTGTTTGTAAAAGCTTTGTAACTGCCTAGTCATGTCATCTGTGTATATTCTCTACAAGATTTAGTACTTTAGAAAGACTTAAGGTTTAAAAGCATTAAAATTCTTTTAGAAAGTATTGTTACCTTACATGTTTAGTTCTAAAGCCAAGGACAACTGGATCAAGTCCCGAAAGGTGTTTTGAACTAACACACACACACACACACAACTGGGCTTTTATATTCACAGTATGCCCTTATTGAGAGGGAATATATATACATATCAATGACTATAAATATAAAATCTTAAAATGCATATATATATATATACACACATATATGTTTGTATTATGTATCATATGTATCAATGGTAGAAGAATTCTAGAGAATTAAAAACTGTAAAACTAAGTCCTATGCAATCAAATGAACAGGGAATTGGAAATGCACAATCCTTATTTAGCTGCTGGTATAAATCTAAGTAACGTTCTTACTAAGGTCAGATCCCCCTAACCATCTTAGATTTAATATTCATGAACCACAATGAAGTTTAAATATAACCCATACTAACACAGTACATGTGTTCTGTTCTGTTCAGAAAATGCCTATTTTCAATAAATGGAGAGAAGGATCAGCCTTGGTCTCAATTCATTAAAGCCATCTATTTCACTGAATTCAACAAAATGGTTCACAAATTAATGATTATATTTCTGATAAAATATATAGATGGAACACTGATTAAAGCATATGGACTACCTATTAGTTTCATGAACCCTAAAATAACACTTTCTATACATAGTCTTACTCACCTAGAAACAAGCTTGAATCGCCTTTTAAAACACAAGCCTACATTAGTCAACTTAGACTACAATCTTTTCTTCAGAGGCTAGTCTTTGCAATAACTTAGCATTTTGAAAATGAAAATGAAAAAACTGAAATCACATATAACAACTGGAGATGATATCCCAAAGACTGACAGACCTCATCTCATTGACAGTTTTGATGTCTCTGGACGTGGGAGTTCCTATATTCTATCTTCTGGCTATTCAAATTTATATAATTTAAAGTAACATTCAGATCAACATTGGATACTTCATATGTACTTGAGTTTTAACCACAGATTATATATGGTCATAAACACTCAATAGCAGGTCCACCTCTGTCCTTAACTATTTCACAACAACTAGCTGGATAGAGAGTCTTTGGGACTCACAGATGGTCTGTTTCATCATCCTTCCCTGGATCTTATCAGTTCTTGGCTTATTGGCTAATTCTTCCCTGGGAATGATTTTTTCCAAGGTGACTGGCTGCCTTCTGATATCAGACATGTATTAATAAATGAAGTACATTTCCATTTACTCACAGATGTTGTCTTGGTAGCACTGTCTCTATTGTCACTAAATATCAAGTCTTGAAAAACATTTTTTGTTAGGTCCAGTAGCTATGATTTCTGTTTTTATTCAGTTTCAAACACTGCTAGATAGTCATGCTGTGCTCTTAAATCCTGGCAGCCTGATCACTGTCAGGGTCTGCAAGATAAGAATAGCAGTTTTCAACTTACTCTGATCATGTATTGCTTGATTTTTCCATAGTGATTACCCACTGGATTAACAAAATGCTTATTTAATCAGGACTCAATTAGTTATGACTTCATGATTTCAGGTTTCTGTCCTTCAAAAATAGAACAGATTTGATTACTACAGATAAGTCCTCTAAAAGAAGGTTCAGTTCAGTTTTGTTCAGTCACTCAGTTGTGTCCGACTCTGCGACCCCATGGAATGCAGCATGCCAGGATTCCCTGTCCATCACTAAAAGAAGGTACCGTTTTAAATTCTAATGTTGATTGTGGTCATCCAGATATATCTTTTCTACTTTCTATCCTACATCACCAAACAGTTGATTTTATAAGCATTTTAGTATTGCATTTTGAAATAGCAAGAGACACAGGGAAGTAAATGTTGGAAGAAAACTAGAAAATAAGTCTGGTTACTGTGGCAAATATACATACAGTATTTCCCAAGAGAAATGTAAATAATCGATCAGGAATTTTGCTCACTTCTTAACTCATCGTTATATCTTGAAACATTTATCTTCAAATGAATCTGATGATAATATTCAAGACGTTATTAAAGAAATATGAGTTTGTGGTCAATGTATTTAGAATTCCTATAATCTGAAATGAATGAACCGAGTGTTAAACCAAATAAGAAAATGCTACAGGTAACTCTACTACTGAGAAAGACTAACAATCCATACAATTTAAAGACGTCTAGAAACTAAGTCAATGTGTTAAATTCAATGATGCAGAGCTGAGCACGGTGAGACTAAGCAATACCCAAACTGCAATTAAACAAAGTGAAATACATCCAAACTATGTTTCAGCTAATGATAAGAGTCCATTTAATGGCAAAAAGAGAGGGAAGCATTTAAACACAAGACTTCACGAAAAAATAAAATAAAATCGTTTCAACATTGGCAATAAAAAAAGCAACTGGCCAAAAGAATTCAATACAACAACCACCTATTGAGCATCCTTAAATGCTATGTTGTTTTGGTGCTGAGAATAGAAAAGTGAGTAAATGGATGCTACACTCAGATAATCTACAGAGTAGTCAAGGGGACAGCAGCTATATAGCTCATTATAATACCATGATAAATGAAATCATTGAGGAATAAGCAAAGCATTATGAGAACACAATGACTTTGAGGCTGTTCTCATTCCTGACATCTACAGTTCCGGCTGCAGGCACAGGGATCTGAGATGGAAACAGGTCTGTGGCATATGGGAACTCTCTATGATTCATTCCTATATATATTCCAATATTCCAGAGATTCAAACATACGTTGCACGAAAGCATGCGTTCACTACAGAAAAAAACTAGCAACTCAAGAATCATCAGGTTAAAAACTCTAGGAGTTAGCAGGCTTCAGTAGTGTTAATGGAGTTAAAATTTTGTATTGATTCTAATTAACTAGATAGATGAAATGTGATTTGATGAAAGACTTGTAAGAAAAGGAGGAAATAAATTCAAATTTCCAAAAAAAAAAAAGAACTACAGGTAGGGAAAGTTTTCTTTTTTAGAAATTCTAATCAAGGCTGGAATAAGATCAAGTTAGTAAACAGGCATCAAACTTCTATAAAAATAAAGAATTTGTTTTTGAAAGTGATGTATATTGAAGATGCATTTATTTTGAATTTATTATAAAGATGCACTTTACTATTTTACTTTTTTGAGAAAAGAAAAGCCCTCCCCCCATACACATACCTCTGGTAGACTAGAAGTAAACTGCACTAACATTGCATTTGAGGGCCTTGAGCCTTGTGGGCACATGTGGATGGCCAAGAAACTACAAGTTTATGCAATTATAGAACTAGGAAGATACACCAACAAATTACCTTTAAGATGTGGCTATATTTTTTTAATAGGAGAAAGGAAAACTTAATAATTGGCTGGATTAGGTTGTTTATCTGAAAATATTTGTCTAAAAAATTCTCAAACACATAAACTATAACCAGGCCTACTGATGGCTCAGGAAATTCTAGATAAACTTTAACATGCCTAAACCTGCACTCATATACTCATTCCTTGATTTATTATTCTATCAAATTATATTGATTGAACTCATATGAAACCCTATGATACAAATTCAAGGTTTTTTTCAGACTTTATATCGAGTGCCTTAGATTTTCAGGTAGAGTCTGTTATAGGACAAATATAAATAAAATACTTTTGGATGTCAGCAGAGGGACACCTAGATTAGGCTGGCCAATGGCAGGTCATTTAAGTAAGGCATTTTGCATGTGTTATCTGTGTTGGCTCCGAAAGGAAAATCAGAGTTAGGCAGGTAAAGAAGGGAAGGCTATATAAGGGGAGGAGGAAGGAGAAAGAAATGTTCAAAAACATGCAATTCAGGATGCCTAGAATATAGATCGGGAAATGCAGATGATGTTGGATGTTGTGTCTAGGTCATGGAGGACATTTTATGCCATTATGAAGATGTATTTTATTCTGTAGGCTGTCAGGAACATTGAGAGATTTACAACGAGGGAATGATATCATAAGATTTACATTTTGGTAAGTCCATTCCAACCTAGACAGCATATTAAAAAGCAGAAACATTACTTTGCCAACAAATGTCCATCTAGTCAAAGCTTTGGTTTTTCCAGTAGTCATGTATGGATGTGAGAGTTGGACTATAAAGAAAGCTGAGCGCTGAAGAACTGATGCTTTTGAACTGTGGTGTTGGAGAAGATTCTTGAGAGTCCCTTGGACAGCAAGGATATCCAACCAGTTCATCTTAAAGGAAATCAACCCTGAATATTCATTGGAAGGACTGATGCTGAAGCTGAAACTCCAATATTTTCGCCACCTGATGCGAAGAACTGACTCATTTGAAAAGACCCTGATGCTGGGAAAGATTGAAGGTGGGAGAATAAGGGGATGACAGAGGATGAGATGGTTAGATGGCATCACCGACCCAAGGAACAAGAGTTTGAGTACGTTCCGGGAAGTTGGTGATGGACAGGGAGGCCTGGCTTGCTGCAGTCCATGGGGTCACAAAGAGTTGGACACAACTGAGCAACTGAACTGAACTGAACTGAAGCCCTTTCCAGCTGTGGAGCAAAGAGTTGATTAGAGCAGGGTGAGACATGACAGGGGACTGGTCCGGAGGTTGATGAAGCACTTGAGTGTGAAATAATGATGTGGAGGATGACTTCGAGCTCTGTAGATGTAACACAAATAGGAATAGTGGCTGAAGAAACTCAGTGTACATGACAACTCTCAGAGTTCTGGCTGGGCAACTGGTTAAATGTAGATACTTACCATCAGAATGGGAATAAAACAAGAGAAGCAGATTTTGTGGGAAATACAGTGAATTTAATTTTGAACATGTTGATATTGGGGAAGTTATAAGATATCCAGTTTGAGATAACTGGAATGCTGTATGTTTGTGGATCTGGAGTTGAACAAAAAGAGGTTGTATTACTTTGACTATACCAGACTGATTACTATGGAAAAGGATGATTCATGAGAATTTTAGTACAGATAAGATCTGAAAGGTTTCTCCCAGTTTCTTAAAAGTGTCACGGACTTCACAATTCATGAAAGCCACCTGTGTGAAGATTTTGCCTCTGGCAGTTGCTATTTCTATATTCTACAACTAGAAAGGCTCAGAGTTTGGAAAATCATTAAAGTGTTTCTTGTCCTTTTTGTTACAGATAGAAAATAAAGACAGCCTTTCAGTGGGTTATCTCTTTGTGCCTTCTTACTTATGGAGAAGCTCAGTAACTGAGATATGTAGTCAAATAGTTTCTATTTTCCTATGGCCAGAGCACCAAGTTAGCAAATGACCAAAATAGTATTTCACCATATCCATTATTTTCTCTCCTAGTTCTATAAATTTATGTAAATTCCACTGGTGATAACGTTCTAGCAGTTTAGAGAAACTCAGAGTAACTTCAGACGCCAAGTAAATGGAAGCTCCTGTTTGTATGACATATCCTGTTTGTATGATAATTTGAGCGACCTTAGGGAAGGGCATGGATGAAACTCAAAAGATTTATTTGTAGCCTAAATAGAATTCTCCTCTTGGAAAATTCATTATTATTACTATCACCTCAGTTTTACACATGGGAGACAATAATGTTAGACTCTCATTATTTTTTTCCTCTGGCAAATAAAGAAAGCTGAGTAACTCTGTTTATTAAATTCTATTTAGTTAGTTCTGCTAAGATCCATTTAAAATGTCTTAATATTTTATAATTATTATGGCTTCCCTAAAAGGAAAGAGCTTTACTAATCTATTTACAGGCTGAACTAGAAAGAATGGACTGTTCAAGTTCTTTGAGAAGAGCTGTTTAGAAACAGGATCATCTACAAAACACTTTTAAAAAGAACTGATCAAATTTTGCAACTGGTCTTAGATAATAAAGAGAAATGCCAATGTAGTGAAAGATAAAAATGAAATGATTTGGTAGCTCTATCATCATAAATATCAACGAGCTCTGTAATTTTAATGTTGCTGAAATTGGCACTAGGGCATTATTGATTTTCTGTATCATCTAATGGTTTCCTGCAAATATCTTTTATAAAAGTACATTATACATCTTCTTAATAATCTTTTCTCGAGTCATATACTATCAAATCCTGCAGAGTGCTATTCATTCAGCAGTAAGTTAAAGTCATCAAACATATTTCTATTAAAATTTTATTAGACTTGAACTAATATCCTGAAACCGATACAATGTAATTTTACTATTCAACTAGGTACCTGATTGCTTTATGTTAAGAAACATTTTAAAAATCAGAAACACTTTCTAAAAGGACTATTAGAATCCATTAGAATTTGTTTTTGGCATTTTTTAATGCAGAGATAATTATTTTAAAGGCCTATTGAAATAATGACTTTCCTTTCTCAGGAAATCTTTCCTCTTCCCTCCTCCACCCCCCTGCCCCTATTTCTTTTCACTTTTTCAAAAAAAAGATATTCTCAGATCATGACCTATGTGAAATGTATGTTAATTTCGGTTCTAGTCCCAGTGACTTTACATCTTGACAGAGAAGAATTACTGTACCACACCATGTTAGAAGGAGAAAAGACAGAAGATAATTACTGAACTCTATGTTACTATTGATGTATGAAATTTTTCAAGGAAGAAAATCCATTCATTTTGATAATATAGGAACACTGGTTAAATGTGCAACTTTGTCCCACGAGAAATTTATTTTTAACACATTTTCCCCTTAGTAAGCCATTATATAAGAGTGCTTCAGTGAATTTTGATTTTATTTTGTGACATAAGAGACACATATTTTAATATATATATTCTTCCTCTGGGTCATTTGGGCATAGTTAAAAAAAAAAAACTTCCTAGTTACTGACATATTTAAAGGCACTTTCTGCTTCTATTTGGGGCTGTCGGTATACAATAAGTTTACTTTGGCACCACATGTCATCTTTGGTATTCTGTGTCATCATCTCATATCTGAGAAGAGTATTTGTGCTTTTTGTCAGGGAAAGAAGCTGAGGTCAAAGTGGAGTGATGTGTCTGGCCCAGCTGTTTCTTTGTTTCCTTTTTATTTCTTTCTTCTTTTTCTGAAGTTCAATAAAGAGAAGCTCAGACATGTTCACATCTGCTGCATGAACATCTGTAGAGACAGAAATTGTGCTTCATTGCTCAGTCGTGTCCAACTCTTTGCGACCCCACAGACTGTAGCCCGCCACGCTCCTTTGTCCATGGGGATTCTCCAGGCAAGAATACTGGAGTGGGTTGCTATCTTCCCAATCCAGGGACTGAACCCAGGTCTCCTGCATTGCAGGTGGATTCTTTACCAAATAAGTCACCAGGTAAGCCCAGAGACAGAAACTGGGTAACTGTGAAAATGTTAGAGATATTTAGATTAGAGAGGATTTTAACATTTTACATAAATTGGGAATCATGAGGTAACTCTCATGATCTCCAATTTTTTCTTAACATCACTCTTAGAAACTGAGTATGGGGCTGAAGACCCATTAATCTCATCCAGTATGATGTTTCTTAGGGTTTTTATTATATGCATGCATTCACCTGACCCAGGATTTACTATGTTACTTTGTATATATGTATATATGCATATATATATATTACATCTTACAGAAAAACCCAAAGGAAGTTTTTGGCCAACGCAATAGCTATTTATCTATCTATTATCTATCTATCCCTCTATCCAAAATAAAGTTCATTATTTTCTTTCTCATTACTGTAAATTAATTGATTGGAAATGCACTTAAAATAGATAAACTATATTCACTGATGGTTGCAAGAATTCTGAGACCACTTTGAAGATATATAGGATGTGTATCTGCACTTTTCTGGGGAGATCCACAGTTTTTAGTAGAATCTAGAAGTCCTTCAAAGTTAGGCATCTTTGTTACTAGACCACATTCCTATAACTAGCCACCATAAAGGTTTTCCTTATCAAATTAAAAATGAGAAATCAAAGCCTATGGTCTTTGCTATAGCAAGAGTCGTATTCTACTAGGGGAAAAAGAAGCTAAGCTTAAAATTAGCCTGTCACCTTATGCCTAAGTAAAAGATAGTTGATGGGAATTCAGCTTGTTATATATTTTCTTCTTATGAAGTCTTCTGCAGGATTCAGTTAGTCTTTTTTCTCTATTTCTTTCTTCCTTCTACTCTTTTCCCAATTTTTGTCTCTCCCTCTGTGTAGCTAAAAAGAACATCAGACAGCTATTGAGTAAATTTGACCCTAAAATTTCTTTACTGTTAATTTCCTAAGTATTGGTGCTTTTTTGTTGTCTTGAATTATTAAATACCCAGAGAACTACATGTAAATGGTAAATAAAAACAGACATATTGAAGGATTATCCTTTGTTGGAGCTTGCTCTTAGATAAAGTGGAGGGACCTAGTGGTCAAGAGTTAGACTAACTGTGCTGACTTAGCTTAGCAAGATTGGGTTGGGCCAGATGGTAGGCATTAGAGATGATTCCGTAAGGGCTTACAAATATGTCACACTGGACTACAACCAGGAAAATGGGGACATTCTCACTTGCACATATTCTAATTTACCCTTGAGTAAATAGAGAAGTAAAACTCTAATCTGAAATTCCCACCGGTGACCTAAACTATCATTTACATTTCGTGGCCCTGTTTTATCAGAATTGCACTGTTCTAATAAGTACTAGATTGCACATTCATTCCTCAAGCAAATTAACTGAATCTTTTATCTTAGCACTTTTTAGACACTAGTTGGGTACCTGGCACATAGTGCATATTCAAAATTGACCAACTACAGTTGTCCATCCTATATTGTAGGAATTCATATTTTTTTTTCTTGTTGATCATGGTCCTTTTAAGTAATTTCTGCCTTTTAATGTCACAGGTCACAATGTTCTTTAATATTCCTTTCCTGCACCACCCCCCGCACCCTGCCAAATGGCATATTTAGATGTATGACTAACAATTATCACATTGATCCAATATCAAAAATATTTTGTGATGTAATGCTAGACCAGCATTATGCAGTCACTTATGAATAACCGTCAAACCTGTTTGATCTTTTAAAATACAATCCTTTCAAATTTCTTGTTCAAATTACTTGTATTCTGTAATAGTTTTCTTAATAATTCTGTCCTCCCCTCCACTATTATTTTCTGGTTGACTTGAAATTTTATTTGTTTAATCAAGAACTTAATATTTAGCATATTCAGTTATTTGCAAAAATGTGGCCAATATTTGAAATACTATCTGTAATTACTAATAGAGCAATTGCAACTTTATACTTGATTGGGTATGCAAGCTTCTGGATGATTTTCCCATTTGTTATTTGAATAATGGTGCTTATAAAATAAGACACAACCACAGAAACATCTAATCTAGTTTGATCATCTCAGAGCTATTTGAAGAAAAAGAGATGGGCTGTGTGAGTCAATTATCATAAAGAGAATGGAAAGTAAATGACTCCAGTGATTCCGTTTAGATTAGTAAAAGCAGCACAGAAAAGCCTCCCAATCTTCCTTCTTCCTCCTTACGTAATTTTATGTTGGCTTTATTGCTAGCAAGTCCACAGACAAACACAACACCTTTCCTCCATATCCTGAAGGAATAAAAGCTGTTGGCAATATTTGAAAGAAAATAGGGGTCTTGAATCTGTTTTTGTGCTATATAGGCATGCAACTCAGTAAAATGGTTAATGAGGAATTAACTCAATTTAAGATAATGGAAAGTGCATTGACATATCAAGTAAAGTTGTAAGTGTAAAACAAATTGAGTGTGGGTATTGCCTTGGAGAGAGGTAGACGTTGTCATGTTCAACTGAAATATCTGTTTGTTTTTTTTATGTAGAACTACAGAAAGACAAATAAATATCAACTCATTAACCAACCAACTCAAAAAAAATTAGATTATTTCAGTAATTACTCAATAAATTATTTTATTATCGTGACACACAAAACTTATTTCTTTCCACTCCATCATCCCCTTAAATATCCACTTGTTTGCTCTAAAATCTGAATAGAAAAAGGATTTAAGTTTATGAACTTAAATGGCAGTGTCACTGCCATCCACACAAAACTCAACTTTTCTGGAAACATCAGCATTTGGGGTCCCTGAGCTTTAAACTTTGACTAATTAAAACATGGCTTCAAGGATCTTTTCAAGAAAAAGCAGTAATCTGGAACAAATGATAATTAAATATAACATTCAGTATCTCTGAAGATAGATATTCTTATATTTTTCCAGAGTATGAGAACTAACTATTCTGTTACTATTTGATTGGAAAATTATTGCAGAGTTTGCTGCTGTTGCTTCTTAGTCATTTCACTTGTTTCCGAATCTGTGTGACCCTATGGACTGCAGCCTGTGAGGATCCTCTGTCCATGGGATTCTTTAGGCAAGAGTACTAGGGTGGGTTGCCATGTCCTCCTTCAAGGAATCTTTCTGACCCAGGGACCGAACCTGAGTCTCCTGCATTGCAGGCAGATTCTTTACCGCTGAGCCACTAGAAGCCCACTGTGGAGTTTAGAAAGTGAAAAGTGAAAGTGAAGTCGCTCAGTCATGCCCGACTCTTTGCGACCCCATGGATAAGTAGCCTGCACCAAGCTCCTCCGTCCATGGGATTTTCAAGGCAAGAGTACTGGAGTGGGTTGCCATTTCCTTCTCCAGGGAATCTTCCCAACCCAGGGATTGAACCCAGGTCTCTCACATTGTAGACAGACGTTTTACCATCTGAGCCACCAGGGAAGTCCTGTGGAGTTTACCTACCTCCAAATATCTCTCCTACAGCGTTCTCTGACTTAGAATAATCACCGAATCACTAATGTGATACCTAAGGCTTCTGAAAAGTCATAGATTAAATGGAATCAAAGTTTTAGGGCTAGAACAAGGGGTTCATGAGTTCCATTTTCTCATCAACATAATTGTCCTTGGCACACAATGATTGTAGTACTACTTGAAAACCTATAGAGACGACTTACAAATGCTGATGCCAAGCCTGTATTTTTTTATGACGTACATCTTCCTCTTTCTTCTTGTCTTTTCTTCCCTCCTTCCTTCCCATTTTTCTCCCCTTCTTCCTTCAATAAGTTATTATAGAAATCGTACCCTGAGTATAGCAGGCTACAGTCCACAGGGTCACAGAGTCGGACACGACTTGAGGATGCACACACTTAAGCCTCAGGAGGCTTAAAGTAAGTGTCATGTGGCCATAAGTATCATGACGAGAAGCACCGTTGCATGTTTTGTGTTAAAAAAAAAATCCTGCTTCTTCATAATCATTTTTTAAATAAATAGAGCTTTTTGTCTCTGCTTCTAGGAGTGGTACAGATCAGTCATTCTGAGAGTTAGGAGGATCAGTCCTCTTTGCTCTCCACTCCTCCAAAATTATCATTTAGGTTCAGACCTTTTGAGTCCACTTGCTTTATAAACTGTATTGATTTTTAAAAACCTCGTCTAAATATTTGAGAATGTTTCCCATATAAAATAGGATTGGAAGACTGTGATACTAAACCCTCCTTCTTTTACCTCCTCATTTTTTGGAAAAAAGTCTCTTGGATGTTTCATTTTTATATGGTGGGTAGGAAAAAGCTATATGGCATGAACACATTTTTAAAATAAATTCATCATTCAATAGAATCCAAGAATTCTGTATTCTTAATAGAAACTACAGAACCTTTACAAGATATCCTTGGCTATGCTAATACCATTGATACTTTTGTATGCAAGCAAGCCTCAGTTCATATTATAATGATCTGTGTTTGCACATTTGCATATAATGGTTTTTCAAGGCCACACTGACAGCCCTATCCTAACCAATAATAATGGCATGGTTTGAGTTTCTATAGTAAATTAAGGCTAAGCAAACTTAACATAAAAGTTATTTCTATTGAAATCCAACCAACTGGAAAGAAATAGGAGATCATGATACACACAGGAAAGAAATGATCCGTTCTTAATTGAAGATTCCTTTTCATATCTACTTTTGTTTTATTTAGAGAAAAGACATTCTTCTTGGTTAAGAAGCTTTCTTCACATGATCAGTCATTGTTTCTCTTTTGAAAATTAAAAGAAAAGCATGTATGCATTTTAATCAAAAGACTTTCTGTACAATGCTCACTGCTTTTAACTGGAAGGAAAACTTCAGGGGCAATGAGAGTCAAAACGTGCTTTCCTCCTGGATACCAGTTACCAACTCAAAAAAAAAAAAGAAAATAGAATCTGAATAACATGACTTTACGTATGCCTTACCCATGTGTTGTAGTAGGAGGAAATGTCTACAACAAGAAGTTACTTACCTTGTGAACATACTGTATCAACCACAGCCACTCATAATATCTCACCTACAAGGAACCTACAGAATCTCTAGGGGGTGATAATCTTTCCTACAGATCTCCGAAGCAACAAGAAAATCCAACAGTAATCTTTCTTTTGCTATATTTGCCTTGTCGAAATTAGCTTTCTCTTTCAATGACTCATTGGATTGACGTACAAGGACAGTCGCAAATTTACTTACTATATTCTCTTCATGGTATGTAATCAACACTACAACATCTTAATCAAAGAAAAGTTTCACAATTGCAATTTAAATGTAGGAGGCAACCATGCATTTGGCAGTCATTTTCCACCCTTGCATAGACAGAATTTAAATACGTCACATAATTCCACACAGAAACACTGCTTTGCAGGTGGTGCCTTTATTGACATGCTTGTTGGATTAAGGTCTCTGATCAGGGAGTCCATGTGATTGTATCATCTTACAGCTGTAGTTATAACTCAGAGCTGTGTTAATAAAGCGTTTGAGAGAGTGGTCTCCCATCGGCTTAGTTGTAGGACATGTGGAGGCTCAGATCCCCTCATCTTAGAGCTATACACAAACCTTCTGCATACTTTTCCACAAATGAAAACACGGCAGGGCCAGAGGAGTACTGGGAAGTCTCACAAGTTGTAATACTCTTCTTTGCTCCCATCTCTCCAAAAAACGTAGTAGAATACCTCTCCCTTTCCAGCATTTACCTTAGGTATCCTGTTTTTATAAATCCCTATCTTAGCAAAAATTACCTCTATTGACTGAATGTTTATGTTGGCTTTCTCTTAAAAAAATTTATATATTGATCCAATGTAACAGTATTTGGAAATGGAGCTTTGGGGAGGGGGTGATTAGGTCATGCAGACAGAACCCTCATGAGTGGGGTTAGTGCCTTTATAGGAGGTTCCAGCGAGTTCCCTTGCCCCTTCTGCCATGTGAAGACACAAGGAAAAGATGGTCATCTATGACCAGGAAGGAGCCCTCATCCGACACTGCATCTGTTAATGCCTTGACCTGGGACTTCTCAGCCTCCAAAACTATGAGGAATGCATGTCTCTCATTTATAGGCCACCCAGTTTATTGTATTTTTATTATTAGCAGTCAAAACAGGAGAAGTCATTACTCATTCCATTAGTTATATATTGAGGATTATTTCATACAATGTCAGGAAGGTTCCAATCCCTGCACATATTTCACCTCTCTTACTGGTATTTAAGTTTGAAGGAAGGATTCAGTTTTATTCATCTTCATAATTTTTCACTACTTAATATATTCCTGCTGCTGTAGAGCCATCCCACAATGCTTATCATGTACTATACTGGACAACTGTTGAGTGAATGCATGTGGAAAGAGCACACTTTCATTTAAAGCATTTTAATATATTGTCATATAGTACCTTCCCAAGTGGCACTAGTGGTAAAGAATCTGACTTCAGTGAAGGAGACCCAGGTTCGATCCCTGGGTTGGGAAGATTCCCTGGAGAAGGGCCCACTCCACTATTCTTGCCTGGAGAATCCATGGACAGAGGAACCCAGTGGTCTATAGTCCATGGGTCAGACACAACTGGGCAACTAACACTTTTACTTTCATATAGTACCTTAATGTGAGGCAATGAGAGGATTATAATAATTATTCAGGCTGAATCCTGGAACAAAGAAAACACCTTGCTGTGCTGGGGCTAGAACTCTGAGAAGTAACCCCTGGGTGTTTGAAGGTCAAGAGTCAGGACTTTTTTCTCTTAAGGTTTGAATGTTGGATGGTGCTGCTGATGTAGATAATGACTTAATTTCACATAATATCAGGGAAGACAGCCACGGCTGAAAATAAACCTGGGAAAACTGATCAATGAAGGGAGAATAACATAAAAGACAACTGATTTGGTTACTTTAAATAATGCTAACTTTGATCACTTACATGATGTCATTTATGCCTAAATGACAAGTCACCCGGTAGACATTATGTATATCATAAATATTTGCCAGAATAATTTTGTTTGATTAAAATAGTGAAATCACTCATATGGTTTCATGTATTGGGGATGATTTGGCATAGAGGTCTGGCATCTGAACCATGAAAGAATATAAATATTTGAACAGTTTATGACATTGGGGATAGAGTAGGAACCAAGCAGATTCAATTTCTTGCTTGTCTAGGACTTACAACTAATACTACTGATAGCTCTTCTCCTTGAAAAAAATGCCTTTTGTCTATAATATCACATGAGCTTGATTAGGGGTACTGATCAAATTTTGGTGGAAAATGGATTTGGTATTAGGTTAACCAATGTCCAGGCCAGTTAGCTTCTCTTGGTTCTATAACAAGCTTAAGCATGAATATTAGTAAGATCCTTCAGAATGTGTTTTACTGGTCAAGAGTAAAATCAGGTTATATAAACCTATGTAAGTCTATCAAATAGTGAAAATAAGTCACAAGGTAAAGCACATGCATAATGAATATAAACTAACAGTAAAATCCTCCTGTCTACCAAGAACCAGCTATGGGCCCAAATGAGGGCCAGTACCATAACGTGAAAGAGAAAATTTGATATGTTGTATATCAATGCTTGTTTTCACATCTGCTATGGGCAAAAACAATCTATCTCTAATAACATATGCTCAAATTATTTTTTACTGTTTTGACAGTACCCTATTCAATTTTTCAAAATGGCCTTTGTGTATTAGAGATGAAAAATCTTCCCAGAATCAGCAGTAAGAATGCATGGAACTGAATTCCATTTCTATGCATATCTGGTCCAGTAAAAATATCTCTTCTTGCCACGTGGCTATAGCTGTTTATTTCTCTGACACGACAAACTTCCAGAAAACAGAATGCTTTCCCCTCTGTGAAAGCACGGTTGAAGAGGCATTTCTCTCTGTCTTTTTGCCAAAAAGTTTTCTTGGGATGTGAGTGTGCTGTATTTGCATGTATGGCCCCGAGGCCTCATACAGTCTCAGCTGGATAGGTCCCTTGGAAAGGGAAATAGCTAACATATCACATTTTATGATGAGGCTGCCAGATTGTTTCTCCTCCATATACACCTCCTAGTTGTTCTGCACGGGGGACTCCCTAGGGTGAATGGGAGAGATAGATGAGGTGCTGAGGGGAATAATAATTTTGCACAAGGTAAAGGAAAAAGGAAAAGTGAAAAACATTCCTGCTTAGCCACAGGATAAGTCATATTAATTAGCCAGTGTGCCACACAACTCCACAAGTGGAAGTAAAATTTATGAAAAGAGAATCATAAAATGGATACAGCTTATAGATAAATATCACTTGAATGCTACACTTCACAGCTTTTCTCACATTGTATCAAATTACTTCATTATTCATGACCTTATTAAAATACATCATAGATACCGTTGGATATGAATTCTAAATATTTAATCTCAGCCCTGTGTATTTAAAAATGTAAGGAAAGCTCCATTTCTACCATTTCAGATTTAGACATACACTTTACAGTGACAAATGGTGAAAGGAAATAGTTTTCTATGGTTCATTTGGTTAAATATCTATAAGTCAAGTCTAGTCCACAGTAATGTAAAGATGTGGCTGCTGCTGCTGCTAGGTTGCATCAGTCGTGTCTGACTCTGTGCGACCCCACAGACGGTAGCCCACCAGGCTCCCCGTCCCTGGGATTCTCCAGGCAAGAATACTGGAGTGGGTTGCCATTTCCTTCTCCAATGCATGAAAGTGAAAAGCGAAAGTGAAGTCGTTCAGTCGTGTTCGACTCTTAGTGACCCCTTGGACTGCAGCCTACCATGGGATTTTCGAGGCAAGAGTACTGGAGTGGGTCGCCAGTGCCTTCTCCGAATGTAAAGATGCAGTCATGTGCATAATCTAAAAAGCACGAACGTTCTTTGGCCTCTAGAATATAAAAGTAAGTATTTTCCTCATGTTCACCTTCTGAATTTTGTTTGACTTAGGATATTAATGAAAAATTGTATTTATAACATGGGACAAAAACTGGTCATGAAATGTCTCCCAAACATTGATCAAATTTCAGACCAAGAGGGGGAACTGAGAAATGAAACATTGCTTGCAATATCAGTAAACAAAGGATGTCATAGTTATCAGCAACTACAGCCGCCTCCAGCCACCAGGTAAGCTGGTGAGCTCTGAGGGAACTCAGAATGTGAAAATACAGGATACTGGCCCCAGATAGCTAAGGTGAATATCAAAGGAATGATTTCAGTGAGCCCAGACTCTTGAATCTTCCCATATATTGAAAAATGCTAAATACTTTAGCTTGAGATATCTAATTTTCTTTTATTAACAGTAATCTTTTGTTCTTACTACCTTCCCTTTATTAGAAAACTCCTGTATGTCCTAGTTCTGCCCCTTGCCTCCTTGGAGCAGTTTTCTCAGGATTACTCAAGATGCTATTTCCCAGTCTTGAAGTTCTCAGTATGTCTGTGGAATTTAAAAATATTCATAGCCTAAAAATTGAGAGTTATGTTTAATTTGGCAGGAATTTTTAGGACTTTGAGCCCACAGGGTAGCATCTTAAGTAACCCTGAGAGAACTGCTCCAAGGACATGAAGGTGGGGAGCAGGTTATACAAAAGTTTTACAATAAAGGGCAGGTAGTCTGAATGTTGAAAGATTATTATGAGTTAAAGGAATACCAGCTATCTCAAGTTAAGGAATTTAGTGCTTTTCTATGAATGGGAAGATGCAAGAGGCTGGGCTCACTGAAATCATTCCTTTGATGTGTACCTCAGCTATCTGGGGCCATTATCCTGTTTGCACACTCTGAGCTTCTCAGAGAGTCACTGTAGGGAGTGACTGCAGTCTGATGGTTGCTAGATGGCAGGTATTCTTTACTTCCTGTGTTCTCTCAGGGCTCACCAGCTCACCATCGGTGATGGCTGCAAACCCTGATGACTGTGACATCCTTTTGTTAGGTAGATAGAATAGAAAACAGGAGTCCAAAATGGCGGTGGCTAAAAGACGAGGAAGGGAAAAGCCCGCGAAAACAGAACAAAGGAAGGTCAAAATAAGGTCTGAGGACCAGAGTGAGGACTTCAGGTAGAACAGCACTCCTGGCTAAGCCCAATTTGCATAGGGCAGGCCCAGGGGGATGAAAAAAACATAAAAAGAGGAGCCAAAGGGCTCTCTCTCTCTCGCTCTCTCTCTCTCTCTCACACACACTCTCTCCCGCAAGCTGGGGCGCTCTTCTCTTCAAGTCTTTGGGTTGACATGCCTTGACGCCTTGAAGATAGATTTTTCTGCTGCTGCTGCTGCTGCTAAGTCGCTTCAGTCGTGTCTGACTCTCTGCAACCCCATAGACGGCAGCCGACCAGGCTCCCCCGTCCCTGGGATTCTCCAGGCAGAACACTGGAGTGGGTTGCCATTTCCTTCTCCAATGCATGAAAGTGAAAAGTGAAAGTGAAGTCGCTCAGTCACGTCTGACTCTTCGCGACCACATGGACTGCAGCCTACCAGACTTCTCTGTCCATGGGATTTTCCTGGCAAGAATACTGGAGTGGGTTGCCATTGCCTTCTCCGAGATTTTCCTGCTATTATCTAAATAAAATAGAGTTGTAACACTGAGCTGTAACACTGATTTGTCTAAGAGCTATAACAGGGTCCGCTCAAGACCTGAGAGCTATAACACGGTCTGTCCAAGACCCGAGAGCTGTGACACGCTGAGGGCTTTAATGTCTGTCACCCCAAATTTTTGTTGCGAGGAGACAGAACCGAGGAGCATACACTCGCCTGATACTTTGTTTACTGATATGGCAGTATCACACTTTGTTTACTGATACCCCATTTCTCTGCCTGCTGAATAAAACTTAACTCTCAACTTAAAAAAAAAGTATTTATAAATATATCCCAACTGATGACCAGGAAAGCCAGATCAGTCATGGAAGAAATACATGCTAGTATAGAACAACAGTAAGTATTAAATATGTGTTATAGATGATCTGTAACTGAATAGAGTTGATGCAATACTAAATTCCCTCCATTTTATTAAAATACTTCTGCAAATTATGAATTAAATGTAATTTTAAACAGCTAAAACCCCAGAAGAGTTTGTGATTTGAATGTGTGCCATCAAGGCAATAGTCTTTCTTTTTTTAGCTTTGCTTTATATAATTAGATTGATTAGATTAGATATACATACATAGAGATATAAAATTGCAATTATAATTTTAGGCAAATATTAATGTTTGTGTTTAGACTTTTTCTAACTAGAATATAGATAATTATTCACAAGAAAAAGGCAAATTTTTTCTCTCCTTTTCCATTTTTCCAATCTTACATTAATTTTGTTTTTTAGTATTGTGGTAAAAAAAAACATAAATTTTATCATCTTAATAATCTTCAAGTACATGGTTCAATAATGTTTCTTTAACAAATGTCAGTGAGAAATCTAGTAGGTCATGAACAATTAGAATCTAGTATTAAACTGACTTTACGTACTTTTTCTGGAAAAACTTGAGCACAAGAGTTTACTGAAAACTCAATGCTCCTTTAAGAAATGTGTTTTTTTCTATTAACATATTCCCCTTAAAATATTGTACATAAATAATTTTATCAACAGACTAGAGTTATAGTTCTTTAAGATGTGCCTATATCAGCATTGTTTCTTTTATGTGATTGAAGCAGTAATCACCACAGTATAATAATTATCTTTTTTTTTTCAAGGAGTAATTAGGAATGCAACCCTGAATAAGTAATGGTGTGTAAATTACGGCTGGTGTCCCAAGGATCCACTAGCTTACACATTCTTCTTTTCAAAAGTATTTTCCCTTTGATTATTATGCCTCATTTATACTATCAAATATAGGATTCATTCCTTTTTTTATAGCTGATGCTGCTTGTTGTGGAGTAAAGTAATTGAAGTTTATTGACTTCCTGGGGGAGAAAGTAACCTAGAGAATTTTAAAAATATTCTTCCACTACAAAAAAGTTCAAACTTTCTTCTACATAAATATAAAAATGAATTAACATGTATAGCTCATGAATTTACAGAAAAACTTACCTCCATGAAAATTTTTATAAATATGGTTGGGAACACATTCTGTGTTTTATGTATTTTTTTTGTTAACTCATTTAGTGCTTTTTGAGTAGGTAATATATACACATCATGTCCAAAGAGAACAAAAGTATATATAATGATATGTGGATATTTCAGTTTTCTCTCCTTCCCTTGTAACCATTGTGACTATTTTTTGTCTATCATTTTAGGGATAGTTACTAATATACAAGAATCTACAAATGTAATGTATTTATCTGGAGTGATATTCAAAACTATCTATAAACCTAGTTATATCTTTCTGCATTAATTATTTTATACTATACACACTATTGTGCACTTTGCATTTTGCTTGACATTGTATCAGTACCTATTGTGTCATCTGATTGTTTTTAACCACTGCATAGAATTACATTCTATGTAACTGTTTGAATGTACATTCATACAATGCTCAAATTTATCTAATAATTAAAAAACCCCATTCACTACCAATTGAACGTTTATGTCATTTCATACCTTTTGCTGTTAAAACCACTACAATGAATATCTTTATACATACGTTACTTCACTGATGGCCAATATGTCTGTATAATACATTTTTAGAATTAGTATTGTTGAATCAAATATTCTGTGAATTATAAATAATGGTTGATATTTCCAAGTCACTCTGCATATAAACTGTACCATTTAACATGCCGACCAGCAATGGATACAGTATCTATTATTCCTCACATTCATAGGGTATTCTATAGAAAGTACTATATCTCTAGTCAACATCTGCTTAATTAAATATAAATATATTTTTCATTCTGTTAAAAATTTTTTTTCTCATTGAAAGTAGGAAATAACTGCATTCTTTAGTCATCCTAGGATTTGAAGAAAGAATCAAGCACAATTTGCTACTAAAACTGGCTGTAGAACCATGTGAGAGATTTCAATCACCCCTGCCTCCCCTGTAATAATACAATACAACTTAATGGGAAAGGGCATTAAAATAATTGCTGATCAGAAACATTTTTGAGCACAAACCATATATGAAGCATATGTCTCTAAAGTACAGAGCACTCGGAATTGGAAAAGCTCTGACTGCATTTAAGGCACAGTTTAAAGCTGGGTAGATGGAATATACACAAAAACACGCCTTTTTTCAAGTCTCTTGCTTGTTAACTTTCCCCAAGCAAAGCTAATGATTCTTCCTTCCCACAGACAATTCCCACAGTGCTCTATTTACATTGTGCCCCTTCTCACTGTGTGCCCTTCTCATTGTGTTTATCTGCTGACCTCTCAGCAACTTTGCTGAGCTGTGAGACCTTCACGTCAGGAACTCAAGACTTTGTGTATCCTCAGTAGTTAGCATACCACTTGCTACATAGTAAATGTGTTAACTATTGCTTATATTGGGTTGGCCAAAAAGTTCATTTGGGTTTTTCCATAAAATCTTACAGAAAAATCCAAATGAACCTTTTGACCAATCGAGTATTATGAATTAATAGATGCTGAGCAGTATCTCCTTTCATCCTCACAATAAATATATGATGTAAATAATATTATCATTTTAGATAAACTAATTGACATCTTTAAGAGAAAGCTCATTCTAGGTGACATGGCTAGTTAGTTGTAAAGGCAGAGTTCACGTCTTAAGACATTCAGACACCAAATCCAAGCTTTGGATGAAAGACAAGATACTGCTTCTGGGGAATAAATGAACTATGGAAGATATCTCTCAGGCCCTACTGAGATCACCAAGTGGCCCTTTATCCAAGTTCTGCAGAATTACTGAGATTTGATCTCAAATCTTTCCCTTATTGAGCTTTGACTATTACACTCTCCCTGGTGGTTCTTCTCCATGAACAATGATTATAGAGAGAGTAAGTTTCTCCAATCATCTCTGTTCTTGCTGTCACCAAAAATACATCTTTCATACACTAAATTTTCCTGCTAATCAGTAGGAGAAAGAAGAAGAGGTAAAAATTATAACAAGATGAGGAAATTTAAAACGTTCTGGCAAACTGCAAAGTTGTTTTTCTTTTATGGTATGGTATCTTAGTCTTTTCCTCTCTCCAAACTCAAGTTATGCCTAGTTTCCTATTTTAGCAGAAAGAACTGAAATCAGTGTCAAAATGGGAATGATTTTGAAGTGGTGAGCCTTCCAAACACCAACCTTAAGAGGTAGCTTGTGGAACCACATGGGCCTCCCTTTGGCTCAGCTGGTAAAGAATCTGCCTGAAATGTGGGAGACCTGGGTTCAATCCCTGGGTTGGGAAGATCCCCTGGAGAAGGGAACAGCTACCCACTCTAGTATTTTGACCTGGATAATTCCATGGACTGTATGATCCATGGGGTTGCAAAGAGTCAGACATGACTGAACGACTTTCACTTCACTTCACTTCATGGAACCACATAGAGATGATACATCTCCATTTATCCCAAATGTGATTCAATTAAGATCATTTTTAAAAATGTCTTCTTAGTTCTCAAGTTCCATTCTCTTGGACTACATGAGGGAATCTGGACTTCTGATTAGTTATCTCTACTACCACAGTCTCTAAATTATGAGTTAACAATGGTTTTTTTGCCCCAAGTTTTTTGGTTCTGTTTTTGTAATCACTGAGAAATACAGACAGCTAAAGTCAAGAGGCATGAGGGCATCTGGAACTGAACATTCTTTCTACCCTTTTAGTTGTTTATTTTTCCTGCTCCGATACATTTCTCATAGATTACATTATTTGTCATGGGAGGGCTTTGGATAATTTGGGAGGTAAAGAGATAATGTATCTTACATTAAAACTAACAGATTTCCAACAGCTTTGAAAACTGAATTGAACTATATGATTCACCAGAAATCAGCAGAGTCATTAGAAGATTGATAAAATCAGAAATGTGTAAGGTGCTCATGGGGACCAAATGTTTTCCTTTCAGAAAGACTCAAAAATGATATTAATGTTAAGGTGGAAGTAAAGGTGTCCAGAATAAATCATTTGTCTTAAAATGATTTATGACCTCAAACTTAAAATTTAGGAAAAGCAACCAAGATACCAAAGAGAAGCAGAATGATGTAGACTTATCATTAATTCAACATGAACTTTTTGAATTCCCACAATGTGCCCAGCAGTTTGGTGGAGATACAGCAGTAAGTAAATCTTAAAAAAAATTCCTGCCTTCTTGGGGCTCATCTTCTGCTGGATGGAAGAGGCTCTAAGCTAGGAATTAAGTGAAATGGATTCTAATCCTAACTTCAAAACAGACTTCCTATATTAATTTCAGTTCAGTTCAGTTCAGTTGCTCAGTCGTGTCCGACTCTTTCAACCCTATGGACTGCAGCACACCAGGACTCCCTGTCCATCACTAACTCCCAGGGTTTACTCAAACTCATGTCCATCGAGTCGGTGATGCCATCCAACCATCTCATCCTCTGTCGTCCCCTTCTCCTCCTGCCTTCAGTCTTTCCCAGCACCAGGGTCTTTTCAAATGAGTCAGTTCTTTGCATCAGGTGGCCAAAATGTTGAAGTTTCAGCTTCAACATCAGTCCTTCCAATGAATATTCAAGACTGATTTCCTTTAAGATGGACTGGTATGATTTCCGTGCAGTCAAAGGCATCAAGAGTCTTCTCCAACACCACATTTCAAATAAATTCATCTATGTCTAACCTCATTTTCAAACTGAGATTTTTCCTACTTGTCTTAAACAGTGTTATAAAAATTGTGAATATAAAAGCACTATACAAAGCCTATCAAGCTTTGTTGATAGGCTTGTTGTCAAAATAACAAGATGCTATTCATTTTGTATTATTCATTATAGGTCTGTAAGTCACAGCTCAATGAGATTTTTGAATTAACTGTTAATTCTGAATTCTTACCCACACTAATAAACCATGATAACACAATTAGTCACAGTCTCCAGTTGTGTGACCATCAATATAACCAAAAAGCCAACTCCAGTATGAAGTATATTGGTATTCCCCTTTGCCCCATAAGAGTATGACACGGTTAGGCAAACTAGACAAGACTATCACAGAAGTCTTGAATAATCTCTATAGACCAGGAAAGTTTTAAAAATATTTATGACCCCTTCCCCCAAATTCTGATGGTTTTCATTACTCTTTTAAAAGGTCACACTCCATATATGAAACCTTAGTCAAATGGAATTTTGATGATCCATTTTTCTTTATTTTATTTTTATGAACACAAATATGAAACAATTCAATCTAAGTGCAATGTTGATTAATTTCCTTTATTCCTCAATGAAATACCTTTGTCTTTCTGAGAAAAGATACTTTATTAGGTCTCTTTCTCCTTCCCTGGCCCTCTCTGTTTCTCTCCAACTATTTACATAAAGTAAACATTCTTGGAATATCCTATTATTTATCCATTGAACATTATGTCTTACTTATCTTAGAAGATTGTTTTCTTCTCTGTAATGTATTCCAATTTTTTACTGTCTCCATAGTACAAAAAAAAAAAAAAAAAGCCATAGGATTAAAAAAATCTTATCAATGCTAATGTGTGAGTAATGGTGCATTACTATGCACCATTATATAGAACTATATAAAAAAAATCACAAGAGTATGTATCTTGATTGTAACAAAGAAAATAAGTCTAATTTTGAGTTCTACTCAATTCTATGTCTAATTAGTTACATGCCTTCGGGGAGTATCCCTTTAACAACTGTAGCTCACTGTCTTCAACATTTAAATGAGGGGTTAAGATAAGTCTATCTTTAAGACCTTTCCTTCCAGGGTCAACAGGTCCATGAAACTTCTTGTTTTTATGAGTTGCATTTCAATTTTCTAAACAAAATTTCATTAATGTGATTATTAATTTTTAATTACATGAATGTCATCTCCAGGAAGAATTTGCTTTTAAGAAATTAAAATACAATTTCAATAACTTTGTAGTATTACTAAGAGATGTAAGTTAAGTGATAAAAACCACAGTAGCCATAAACAGAAAATGCTATTCCAGTTGAAATACATAGGCGAGTTATGTCTTAGGGTTGCCGTAGTAAACTGTATACATAGCACATATGGAAGCCTAATTCTTCAGGGCTTTTAGGCCTGTTAATCTTCATCAATTTTTGTTATTTTTAAAGTATGAGGAAGATGCCAAATTTGTAATTTAAAAGCAACCCAAAGTCATAAATACATACTGGAAGCTCAAGAGTTAACTCAGTGGCCTAGTTCCTTTTGTCTTATATCAAGCTATCCTTTGCATTTCTGCACTGTCTGAATTCCACTCTGCTTGTGTTTGCTCACATGTGTTGCTGGGCCTTCTCTGCTCCTTTCCAGATCCTTCTTCTTTCTCCCTCCATCCTTCAGTAACTGTGCTCTTGCTTTTTCACTTCTTGTCTGTCTCCTCATTCTTCTCTATTTCCATGTCCTTCTAGTAAAATATATTCCTTAACTTTTTTCTCTTTCTTCCTTCTACTTCTACTCTGCATTTAGTTTTTGCTTCCATTTCCATGGTACTCCATAGTTGAGCACCCATTTATCTTTATTATCTTTTTAGTCCCTCTTCTGCTTTTTTTGTTTTTGATCTGCACTATGAAAATCCCATGGACGGAGGAGCCTGTAGGCTTCAGTCTATGGGGTCACAAAGAGTCGGACACGACTGAGCGACTTCACTTCACTTTACTTCATACAAACTCATCCCAATCTGTGATCATTACTGTGTGTTTGTGTGTGTGTGTGTGTGTGTGTGTGTAGACGCATTTCCAGTCGCATCTGACTCCTTGCAACCTCATGGATACAGCCTGTGTGGCTCCTCTGTTCATGGACTTCTCCAAGCAAGAATACTGGAGAGGGTTGCCATTCCCTTCTCCAGGGGATCTACCCAACTCAGAGATTGAACCTGCATCTCTGGCTTCTCCGGCATTGGAAGGTGGATTCTTCACCACTGTGCCACTTTGGAATATCTTTACTTATTCATTACTTTAATTGTAAATATTTATTGAGCCTCTACTATGGGCCATCAGGTTTTCTCTCTCTCTCCTTGGTGACAAAACATTAGATAAACAGATGGTAATTTAGGTGAGAAGAAAATGATACTTTAATCATATTTTTTGTTAGAAGTATGAAATCATTCACCCACTTAGGCATTCAATAAAAAATAAAATGTAACTAATGGCTAATTAGTTTATATGCCATTGATAATATTCCTGTACTTATACATGACTGCTTAAAGAAGGCAACATTTCTGTATGCATCTCTATTCATATACACAAAAGAACCATAGCCATATTCATGATCATACCTAAGTCTATATGTAGCATATGTATGTGAATAAAAATCTATACATTCTGGTCAATGTTTCCACTAAATTAATTAAAAGTTGGAACTAGTCTTCCATGCTAGGTGAACATAAAAGTATAAAACCAGATGGTACATACACAAACATACACATATAGTCAGAACTGAATATTAAAACAGAAGGAAACTTACAACAAAGTTAATCTGACAAATATTTAATGAAGTATATTAATAGTATTATACTGAAAGACAATTAGGATTTAATGGTAAATAATTCATGTAAATGAAAAGAATTAACCTCTTTTTCCCCCACACCCAAATGTTTCCACAAACTCTTGCTTTCTTAACTAGAAATAAAAAGAGCTTTATTTTCAATATGATAACAAACATTTAATTAGACTGCTTTCCTAACAAATCATTCATGTGTTTGTAAAGGGAGTGGGAAAGGTGAGAGAAATTTTGATGTGTAGGACACACAGAAGGCAAACAGTTTTATCAGGAGTGAAATAAAAATGATGGCACATGGTCCATGGGTTGTTGAGGAACAGTGGTATAGGCAGGGACTGCCTATGGTGATGATATCCTCCTGCTTTCCTTTTAGCCATGGATGTTATGATTTAAGTATTGAAAACTAAAGGTACTATCCTCACCTGTGTAGCTAGCCACAGAGAGCTCAGTTCAGTGGCAGTCACGGCAGTCAGGCAGCCTAGGGCTGATACACCGAAAGCAAACTCTATGCCCTAAAGCTTGATATGATGCTTAACTGAGGGCAAATTAAGATCACAAACCTTTGAATTCAGATATGTTCAATAAAGTGGGCACATCACTGTGTAAGGGTAGAGCTAAAAATGGAAAACATATAACTTGTAGGGGAAGTCAAGTTCAAGACCTGGTAGTATAGAGATTATTACTTCAAATGCCTCAGATAAAAGCAATACTCTTGGCCTAATATTTTCAATGAATACTTTATCATTTAGGCTGTTTCTTAAAACTCTGTATATCTGAAAAATGAATCTGAAAGTTTAATAAAATGGTTCTGTGAGCTGTCTTTCTATAAGATTGAACACACACGAATAAATAAAATCAAGAAGGGAAGTTCAAAAATCACAGCGAGACTTATATTTTGATTTGCAAAACTATGCACTTTTCTTACTGTTGTCTAAAGGGATATGGTTTGTAGTAATTTGGTTTTTAATTTTTTACTGAGATGAAAACAAAATTATTTAATTCTTTTCCCCACCGGTAGAATATCTATATATTCCCTTGTATTTTGCTTTAAATAGCTTCCTTATTTAGAAACTGAGCTCTAGTTTCTTCCTTTCTCACCGCCCCCCGCCCCCAACCCCACCACTCCATAAAAAGGAAGCTATGCAACTATTCACAGAGTATTGGAGTGAAAAATGTTTGTTATTGTATGTTGGCATGGACAGAAATCAGAAAGAAAGGTTAATGAAAGATCTGACTTAATACACAATAATCAAAACTGAGAGTCAAATGTCTAATTTCAAATCACAATCAACAAAGTCATTAATAAAGAACTAATTTTTTAAAAGACATCTTTGGCCACGATTGCATCTCACAGCAAACAAGTCTGAGCTCTTGGAAAACAGGAAAAGTAGGAACTAGGAAGGAGCTCCTTCCTTGGAGAAGGAAATGGCAACTCACTCCAGTATTCTTGGCTGGAGAATCCATGGACAAAGCAGCCTGGTGGGCCACAGTCCATGGGGTCGCAAAGAGTTGGACACGACTGAGTGACTTCTCTCACTCACACTCAGGAGCTATCATGGTGGCAGGCATGAACCAGGCAGGAGTCAGACCATCAAGAATGCCAGTGATATTGGGTGGTTGTTGTGGAGTGAATAATTTTTAAGTTTCTTTTCATCATTTGAAAAAAGTCACTTACTGGGCTCTGTTAAATATGTCACATGTGGTTATAGGAAGAAAATCTTGGGTCAGATTGTCATAGGAAAATGTCTGGACTGTAAAATAATTCCAGCAGATCTCAGTTTAATATCCTATTGTTACAGAAGTAATCTCATGGTCCAGATCTACACAGAGGTGACAAAGCCACATCCTGGTGGTGGATGCTTACATGAGGGGATCTATTTTCTTCTCACTAAATGCGAGAGCTTCCAGTTCTTCCTAAAAGAGGAGGAAAATGGGCCTTGCTAAGTGTCCCTTGAGTTTATAGCTTTATACAAATGAATGTAAAATATTCAGCCATGGGACACAAAACCATATATCAGCATGACCTTTTTCACGTGGCCAGCTGACAGGCAGACTTTTATAGCAATGGGGCCCAGGGCTACAGTTCCGTTCAATCTCTTCATTTAGTTGTGAGGACTGGAACTACTTCTGAACTTATATTTGTTTTACTAAACCAATTTCCTGAGTCATTTAACAACATATCACAAGTGCCCTCCTGAATGCATATCACTGCAGTAGGCACAGAGATTCAAGGCAGATATAGGACATATACATAGCTTACAGAGAATTAGAACAACTTCACAAGGAAAAAGCAAACTGTTGTTGCTGTTGTTTAGTCTCTAAGTCATGTTTGACTCTTTCGAGACTCCATAGACTACAGCCTACCAGGCTCCTCTGTCCATGGGATTTCCCAGGCAAGAATACTGGAGTGGGTTGCCATTTCCTCCTCTAGGGCATCTTCCCCACACAG
The DNA here is from genome assembly GCF_032452875.1 of Bos javanicus. Classification (NCBI taxonomy): domain Eukaryota; kingdom Metazoa; phylum Chordata; class Mammalia; order Artiodactyla; family Bovidae; genus Bos; species Bos javanicus. Next base: position 85,699,999 of record NC_083871.1, on the reverse strand, counting down.
GGATTGAACCCACGTCTCTTGCATTGGCAGGTGGGTTCTTTATCACTGAGCCACCAGAGAAGCCGAAAAATGCAAACTAGCAACTTCTGGAGAAGGGAATGGCAATCCACTCCAGTATTCTTGCCTAGAGAATTCATGGACAGAGAAGCCTGGCAGACTAAATCCGTGGGGTCACAGAGCCAAACATGACTGAGTGACTAATACACACAGACACAGCAACACATAAACTAGAGTAACTGTAAATCCATTCAACAAATATTCATTGTCTATCATGGTCCAGATACTGTTAACTGTCAAAACAAATGTGGCCAAAATAGATTCTGATCCTACTCTATATACTTAGGATCAAATTCCAGCTAGTAAACACAACCACTAAGACAAATTTGGCCTTGCAGTGCAGAATGAATGAGGGCAAAGGCTAATAGAGTTTTGCCAAGAGAATGCACTGGCCATAGCAAACACCCTCTTCCAAAAACACAAGAGAAGACTCTACATCTGTTGACATCACCAGATAGCCAACACCAAAATCAGATTGATTATATTCTTTGCAGCCAAAGATGGAAAAGCTCTATATAGTCAGCAAAAACAAGACTGGGAGCTGACTATGGTTCAGATCATGAACTCCTTATTGCCAAACAGATTTAAATTGAAGAAAGAGGGGAAAACCACTAGACCATTCAGGTATGACCTAAATCAAATCCCTTACGATTATACAGTGGAAGTGAGAAATAGATTTAAGGGACTAGATCTGATAGACAGAGTGCCTGATGAACTATGGACGGAGGTTCGTGACATTGTACAGGAGATAGGAATCAAGACCATCCCCAAGAAAAGGAAATACAAAAAAGAAAAATGGCTGTCGGAGGAGGCCTTACAAATAGCTGTGAAATGAAGAGAAGCAAAAAGCAAAGGAGAAAAGGAAAGATATACCCATTTGAATGCAGAGTTCCAAAGAATAGCAAGGAGAGATAAGAAAGCCTTCCTCAGAGATCAATGCAAATAAATAGAGGAAAACAATAGAATGGGAAAGACTAGAGATCTCTTCAAGAAAATTAGAGATACCAAGGGAACATTTCATGTAAAGATGGGCTCGATAAAGGACAGAAATGGTATGGACCTAAGAGAAGCAGAAGATATTAAGAAGAGATGGCAAGAATACACAGAAGAACTGTACAAAAAAGATTCATGACCCAGATAATCATGATGGTGTGATCACTCACCTAAAGCCAGACATCCTGGAATGTGAAGTCAAGTGGGCCTTAGAAAGCATCACTACGAACAAATCTAGTGGAGGTGATGGAATTCCAGTTGAGCTATTCCAAATCCTGAAAGATGATGCTGTGAAAGTGCTGCACTCAATATGCCAGCAAATTTGGAAAACTCGGCAGTGGCCAAAGGACTGGAAAGGTCAGTTTTCATTCCAATCCCAAGAAAGGAAGTGCCAAAGAATGCTCAAACTACCACACAATTGAACTCATCACACATGCTAGCAAAGTAATGCTCAAAATTCTCCAAGCCAGGCTTCAGCAATATGTGAACTGTGAACTTCCAGGTGTTCAAGCTGGTTTTAGAAAAGGCAGAGGAACCAGAGATCAAATTGCCAACATCCACTGGATCATCGAAAAAGCAAGAGAGTTCCAGAAAAAAAAACATCTATTTTTGCTTTATTGACTATGCCAAAGCCTTTGACTGTGTGGGTCACAATAAACTGTGAAAAATTCTTCAAAAGATGGGAATAGCAGACCACCTGACCTGCCTCTTGAGAAATCTGTATGCAGGTCAGGAAGCAACAGTTAGAACTGGACATGGAACAGCAGACTGGTTCCAAATAGGAAAAGGCGCACGTAAAGGCTGTATATTGTCACCCTGTTTATTTAACTTCTATGCAGAGTACATCATGAGAAACACTGGGCTGGAAGAAACACAAGCTGGAATCAAGATTGCTGGGAGAAATATCAATAACCTCAGATATGCAGATGACACCGCCCTTATGGCAGAAAGTAAAGAAGAACTAAAGAGCCTCTTGATGAAAGTGAAAGAGGAGAATGAAAAAGTTGGCTTAGAGCTCAACATTCAGAAAACAAAGATCATGGCATCTGGTCCCATCACCTTATGGCAAATAGATGGGGAAACAATGGAAACAGTGACAGACTTTATTTTCTTGGGCTCCAAAATCAATGCTGATGTGACTGCAGCCATGAAATTAAAAGATGTTTACTCCTTGGAAGGAAAGTTATGACCAATCTAGATAGCATATTAAAAAGCAGAGACATTACTTTGCCAACAAAGTTTCGTCTAGCCAAGGCTATGGTTTTTCCAGTAGTCATGCATGAATGTGAGAGTTGGACTATAAAGAAAGCTGAGTGCCAAATAATTGATGCTTTTGAGTTGTGGTGTTGGAGAAGACTCTTGAGAGTCCCTTGGACTGCAAGGAGATCTAACCAGTCCATCCTGAGTGTTCATTGGAAGGACTGATGTTGAAGCTGAAACTCCAACACGTTGGCCACCTGATGCAAAGAGCTGACTCATTGGAAAAACCCTGATGCTGGAAAAAGAGGAGAAGGAGATGACAGAGGATAAGATAGTTGGATGGCATCACCGACTCACTGGACATGAGTTTGGGTAAACTCTGGGAGTTGGTGATGGATAGAGAGGCCTGGCATGCTACGGTCCATGGGGTCGCAAGAGTCCGACACGAGTGAGCTACTGAACTGACTGAAGGGGGTTTATAAGAATCCTCAACAAAAGTTATTTGCAGTTTCATGTGTATTAGGAGAGGGACTATATATTAGATGCACAAATAATTTCTGTAGTTCTTACTCATAAGTAAAATTGCTCTTAATTAATTCCAAAGATAGGACGTGGCTTCTAATGTGTGCATGTGTGTGCTAAGTCATGTCAGTATGTCCGACTCTTTGCAACCCTATGGACTGTAGCCCACCAGGCTTCTCTGTCCATTGGCCTCTCCAGGCAGATAGTAATGAGCATTTATCAGTAAACAAAACCTAAAGCCATCCTGAAATTATGATGTGAGTATTTGTGATGTGTATATCTCTATCTTTGTGGGAAAGACAAACATTTTCTGCCTATAAGGAACATTTTATTTAGTTGAGACAAAACTGGATGCTGTCATTTTGACCAGAAATAAAATCTTTGCCAATGATTTCTTTGCTTTGATGTATATTACATCAAATTAATATAGAAATTAAATACAGCCATTTCCTGGCACTTTGTTCTTTTTTAGGGGTTTGGAAATTGATTTTTAAATCATTTATCCAAGCAGTTTCCTTTGAAAAGCTAACAGGTTTATCATTTACAGCATCTACCATTCTCGAATCATCAAATTTTATTTGTTAATAGAGCCTGGCTAGAATCTCTGGGCTTCAGAAATGGAACTAAGTTCTGTGTGTGACTAATATATTTTCCAGGAGAGCTAAAAACAGGAATGTCCCTGAAATGAATGGTTTTCCCGTATTTAATAGTCATCTAACACTTACCATATTATCTTTCTCAGTATATAATATTCTGAAATTCCTGTCTTACCCTTTAAATATTACTCTAAACTCTCAGACATCATAATTGTGTCCCTAAGGAGATTTCATTCAGTTTCTTAAAAACTAGGATATGCGTTAGTCAACATTTAAATATATCTCACTTTAGAAACATATATACTTTCACCAGTTAATTTTGAGATGGTTTTGAGTAAGATAACATGAGGAAATAGCCTAGATTACTTATGTTTTCCCCAGTAATATGCCCTGAAAATAGCTAATAATAACATAGAAAACTAACAGTATTATACTAGCATTGTATTATAAAATTGTTATTTTAAAGATTCCTTGGATTTCTATCACTAAAAAATGAATATGCTATGTAAACTTGCTCTATTTCTGAGAGTAGGTAGTAAATGTTTTTCTGTTTCACTCATGGCTAAAGTTTTTCTTGGCCATATTGTGCAGCTTGCAGGATCTTCATTTCCTGGCCACGGATTGAATCTGGGATCCAGCAGTGAAAGCACAGAGTCCTAACCACTGGCCAACCTGGAAATTCCTAACAGTATTTAAAATTTCTCTATAAAGTATTTTGTATGATTATTTTGTAGTGTTCCATGTGTGTAATATAAAATAGGAAGTATATTTGACATCAGTTTTTGAAAAAAAAATTGTGATTATTATTGTCAGTCTTCCAATTATGTTTGGTGTTAAAAAGGACTTTGGTTTCTCATTTGTTGAGAAGCCCAAACTCTGATCCTGATGTAGTGTTCTATTTCCCAAATAGCCCTCATAGACATTTAAAATAAAACATTGCACAGTTAAAGATATAAATACTACTTTGATCAAGTCATACACACCGAAACAGAGCTTGATGTTCTAAGTTAATAGTTTTGACAAATATATGGAAGTTTTAATACTATATGATGAAGTTAACTTTACAAATCAGTATATTTCTTATTCTATGATCATGTTCAGAAATCACAGCCTATCATATTAAGCCTACTTTTACATTTTCTTTTTATGTTAATATAATTCATGAGATTAAAACTGCATTTCCCATGGCTAATATTCTTAGTTCCTTACTTAGGCACAAAAAAGCATAAGTGAAATACAGAAAGGCTTTTGAGGATGATGCCTTATTCAGTAAAAAATTCTGATATATACTACTCAATCTATTATTCCTTTAATTATCAAACTTTGTTTCACACTTACTGTGCAAAGGTTAAGCTAGTTGTGTTTGGAAGGATTTTTATGACAGATATTATGGAATATTGTGCTCTGAAACCTGCAGCATGCCATAGAACGAAAGTTATCATTTTCAAAGAGTGAAAGTTTTATTACAGAATTTCTGATGTATAGTATGGAAAAAAACACATGCAATTTTGGAATCACAAAACATGTTTAAAGTCTTAGCATTTTATTTTCTAGATATATAACCTTGGCAAAACACTCAACCTCTTTGAGAACCAGTTTTTTAACCTATAATGACTGTTTCATACACAGATAGTTATATTTAAAAAGATAATATATGTGAAAATACTTTGTAAATTCTGAGGTGATTTGTAAATGTTCATTATTATAATAAAACATGGTTCCTGACTTAAAAGGTGGAATATCTAACAGAAAAGAAAAAAGGCTGTTAAAATGCATCAAAGTATCTTTATTTCTCTTGAAAGTATTTAATGAAAGCCACATAGTATTTTATATAATAAAATTTATATAAAGATATTTTATAAAATACAAACATTTAATATACAAAATAGTGTATATAAATTATGTGTATTTTATGTTGTTGCTGTTGTTTAGTCACTAAGTCATGCCCAACTCTTTTGTGATCCCATCGACTGTAGCCATCAGGGTCCTCTGTCCATGGGATTTCCCAGGCAAGAATACTGAAGTGGGTTTCTGCTTCCTTTTCCAGGGGATCTTCCTGACCCAGGGATTGAATCTGCATATCCTGCATTGGTAGGCAGGTTGTTTACCACTGAGACATCCATATATTAAAATTTTTACACAATAAAAATTGCATTTTTTTAATTAGATGAATGGACAGATCTGGTTGTAGATTTCTCTTTGAGCGTAAGATCAGTATCTTTGATCTTGGGATCTTTTTGTGATACAAATAGGGAAAGGATTCAAAAAACAAAAACACCTGGAAATAGCCAATTGTCGAAAAGATATGGAAAAAAAAAAAAAAACGAAGCCCCTTAGAAAGACACTTTCCAGAGCAAACATTCAGAAGTACTTTAATAAATTCTGATTCAGTAATATTTGTGTTATATGAAGTTAAATTAGGCATCAAAATCCCAGCAACCATCAGGACAGGGAAGTTCTACAAACGCTAATCTTCTTAGTGAATGACAATGGCTGATTTTTCAGGCTACATGTTAGTAGGTGAACATTTTCTTTTCCCCTCCTACCATTATCTTTCATTTTTATACTTCATAATGCAGAACACTGGTCATACTTTCCAAAAAATTTTTGCAATTGGATTTTTAAGTATCAATCAAATGGATAAAATAAGAAAAAATTCTCAGGAAAGTTTTATTTTACAAGGAATATCCAATGCAGTAATATAATAATGACATTATTATTTGCTCAGCCGCTCAGCCGTGTCTGACTCTTTGTGAACCCATGGACTGTAGTCAGCTAGGCTCCTCTGTCCATGAAATCTCCAGGCAAGAATACTGGAGTGGGTTGCCATTTTCTTCTCCAGGGGACCTTCCTAACCCAGGGATCAAACCCAGGTCTCCTGCATTGCAGGCAGATTCTTTTTACCTACTGAGTCACTGGGCTGGGTGGAGCTTTTATTTTACAAGGAATATCCAATTCAGTGATATAATAATGACATTAATAATGTCTTCTTTCATTTCATGTCATTGCATGGATATGAAGCAGTGACACTGATATTTCTATCAGCCCATTGCATCTGGTGGTCCTTTCTCCTGGGATACCCACTCACAAATCCTATTAAAGTCAGTGGGATTCAGGTACCCAGTGGAAAAGAGAGGCAGATAACATGGAGAAAAATGTCCATGATCAATGTGATTTACACAAGGTCACAGATTAGTTTGGTGTCTAAAAGGGAAAAGCTTGCTTGGAAATCTTTCCTGCTTGCTCTAGGGAACTGGGAGGGCACAGGGCCTTTTGGAACAGCCATCCCAGAAAGACCATCTTATTTTCCCCGTGTTTTCTCCTTGGGTTCAACAGTTTAGAATTTGCTGGGGGCTGCTAAATGACAGCCCCTAATGAGCTGATGCCAGATCTACAGAGTCAAGGTAATTGGATCTACCAGGTTAACTAAGCAGTTGGCCTAGATGAAGCCCTGAGCACCTCAATCAGATTCCATTTTAATTCTCTAGGTAATTAGATATTCTATATTCGTTGTAGAAGGGGCATTTCTCAACTCTCTTTCTTTCCCTTGCCTTCACTCTGTAATCCTCCTATGAGAAACATAGCCCACACAGAAAAATGCAAATCATATCACCAACCTGGCCCTCAGCTAGATGGCTCCAATGACTGGGCTATATCTTTCAGAGCAAGAAGCCAAATGAAGGATTTATACCATGAGCTGTTAGTAATAACCAAATTCACAAAGCAACGAACATAAAACTTTTTTCTTTTGTGAGACATGTTTTTATATATTTGCATTATAACTTTAGACTTTTCTCTATGGAAATATACATTTATACAAATATAAATCACTTAAATATATGGAACTATAAACCATTGATAAATAAGATTTATGATGCCTCTTATGTTTATGATGTATTTTTATGCAACACAACCATTTAATGAAAAGAGTTCAAGGATCCTATTGACATTTACTTTTCTTCTTACCATATATTTATTAAGCCCGAATATAACATTCACATTAACATCAAATACACGTAAAATATGAAATTGCTGGAGGGGAATGATGACATATTTTAGTACTTTGATGGCGGCGCCAACATTTCATTTAGGATATTTATATGTGTCATCTAAAAAGGACAATAAATTCCAGTGAAGGCTCAATATATTACAAGACTTTTCATCAACACACTCCACAGGGTAGGCTAAAACCACAGAGGGAAGGAAGAAATACTGCTGAATAATCAATCTTTGAAAGCATTCAATGTTATTAAAAAAGCTACATTTAAAATATCCATAAGTCTGAAAAATGAATGTGGCAGAGGTGGTGCAATGCATATGCATGTGCATGAGAATTCTACAGAACATTTACCTTTTTATATTTTTAGAATTAAGATTATTAGGTAAACAAAATATATTTAAATATACAATGGGATATTAATAATGTTAAGCTATTGAAACAAACTCCACCCAGGAGGTAGAAAAATTTCTTTGTGTGAAGTATTTTTTAGTTTTCAATGCTCACTCTGGTTAACTCAAACACATAACAAAGCAGGCAGACGCACTGTTCAGTTTTAAGGATGGGTGAGTTGAATTAGATGCATTCTTTACTTGTATCTGCTACTGAAGACTGGAGTGAAGTTTGCTTATATCTCTCCTACCTGAGTTTGAACTGATTGATGTGTCTAGTATTTCAGCATTACAGGCAGGTATCCTTAAAAAGCCACTATGCCCATGCTATTGCAAATGACCAGCGTTCACGAGAAGAATGCGAGAATTACGAGTTTGTACTGTTCCTTGCCAGAGCTGATGGTAGCATATTTTAAAGCAAAGGGACAGAGGTCCATAGTCCTGCCTCTTCTTGGAAGGAATAATTTCATCCACTATAAAAAGACCAGCATTATTTTTTTTTAAGCTTTGTTCTCTTTTACTTAAAAATGTATCATACTGAAAGGAAAAGTTTCCTAAGATCCCACCACAAAAGCAGGCCTCCTGATTCTGTGCTGTTTCAGAATTACTCTTTTTCACTTGTATTTGTTCTCTGAATAAAGTCAGAAAAAATAATAGAATTTTCTCTGTCCTCTGCTGCCAAGAAGGAGATCTCTTCCCCAAATCAATGCCATCAAAGTTGCTGCCGTTATCTCTTTCTCTAGGCCGTATTCAGTAATCCTGTGTGCACGCTAGTATTTGAAGTTCTTTCAAGTATAAATGAGGCACCAAAGGAAAACTGTTCTATAAAATTCATTCTGGGAAAATAAGCTTAAAAACCATTTGCAGCAGAATATCTCTACAGAGGAATCTGGCAAAGTGATACCCTACATATTTTTGTTTTTCATATTCATAAATCAATTTCTGTCTCCCCCTTCCCTCCAGACACTCACACACAAACACAGGCACACACATGAATACTACAAGCCCTCTCTCTCAAGGTGGGGGTGGGGGTGGGGTGGGGGGTGGGGCATGATTGTAGATAATCTATACCTAGCACTTTTAATGGTATCTTTCATTGTTATACAAGCCTAAAGGATGCATGAAGCACCTGTTGGGTGCAAGGACTCTTTTGATTTCCAGACAGCACTTTCCATTTTGAAGTAGAGGGAGGTACATGAGCCTCCTCAGTGTGAAAGCACTGTTTCCAAATAGGACCTATTATTCTCAAACTCTCAGGGAGGAAATGATTCGCCATCACACTGAGAACTATACATACATCACCTCTATCCCTCTCCTAAGGGCTAATATCATATTCTGTCCAAAGGGCCCTTTTAGGATTTACATGAAATAGAACACTCAAGAAAATAAACTTGAAAGTTTACAAAGTAAATGTCCAGTTATTAATTATGCAGAGAATCCACATCTCTCCCCAGATGTCAGGGAAAGTTCTCCTTTTTGAAAATTAGTATTTTAAAATATTTATTTATTTTTGGCTGTATCATCTTACTTGTGGTGTGTGGGCTCTCCAGTTGCAGATTTAGTTGCTTCGTGGCATGGAAGATCTTAGTTCTCCAACCAGGGATTGAACATGCTTCCCCTGCATTGGAAGATGTACTCCTATCCACTGGACTACCAGGGAACTCCCTGCAAATTAGTTTCCTAACTGCATCTATTATGGAACTGACATACCCCTCAGTTCAGTCAATTTAGTCGCTCAGTCATGTCCAACTCTTTGTGACCTCAAGGACTGCAGCACACCAGGCTTCCTTGTCCATCACCAACTCTCGGAGCTTACTCAAACTCACGTCCATCGATTCGGTGATGCCGTCCAACCATCTCATCCTCTGTCATCCCCTTCTCCTCCTGCTTTCAATCTTTCCCAACATCAGGGTCTTATCAAATGAGTCAGTTCTTCACATCAGGTGGCCAAAGTATTGGACTTTCAGCTTCAGCATCAGTCCTTCCAATGAATATTCAGGACTGATTTCCTTTAGAATGGACTGACTGCAGTCCAAGGGACTCTCAAGAGTCTTCTCCAACACCACAGTTCAAAAGCATCAATTCTGTGGCGCTCAGCTTTCTTTTTAGTCCAACTCTCACATCCATACATGACTACTGGAAAAACCAGAGCTTTGACTAGACAGACCTTTGTTGGCAAAGTAATGTCTCTGCTTTTTAATATGTTGTCTAGGTTGGTCATAACTTTTCTTCCAAGGAGGAAGCGTCTTTTAATTTCATGGCTGCAGTTACCATCTGCAGTGATTTTGGAGCCCAAAAGAATAACGTCTGTCACCGTTTCCAATGTTTCCCCATCTATTTGCCATGAAGTGATGGGACCAGAGGCCATGATCTTAGTTTTCTGAATGTTGAATTTTAAGCCAAATTTTTCACTCTCCTCTTTCACTTTCATCAAGAGGCTCTAGAGGTACACTTAGAAGTCATCTTAAATCTACTATCCTGACCATGTCTGCCATTCATTTGGCTTGTGGTTGAGTGTATCTTACAGATTTAAGTCTCTGAAAGGTCAGGTAAAGAGGCAGTCATGGAGAGTCCACATTGCAGATATTTTATAGCTTCCCATTGCTTTGTTTTGGATGTAATCAGCAACATAAAAAAGCTTGAGAGCATGTAGGCTCTTTAGCAGCACACAACCCAGAAATTCTGAGGGAAGGCCCTAATCCAAAATGAACCTGTCAAAATTTTGCTCTGATCTTAACTTCACTGCAGACACTTATTTCTCCTCTGTCACTTAAGCCAATATGACCTGATATCTCAGTTTTACTGTTTCCTATGTCAGTTGTGTTTATATTTTTAAAGAATGGTTATTTTCCAATGCCTGCCTCTTTATATTTATTTTAGCTTTGAGGCAGGCAGGCATACCACTGGGTCTTTATTTTCAAACTCTCAGCAAAAGCCACCCAGGAGCTAATCTCTTCCGAATAGATTCCAGAACTCTGTGTTGGCTATCAAACTCTCCAGACTAAGGTATAAAGACACTTCAAGCATTTTAATTATGTTAAGAAATTTGGAAGACATATTTTCTAACTGTGACTTAGTAAAAAGTCACCATGCGTGTGTCTACGTGTGCTTAATCGCTTAGCTGTGTCCTTTGTACATGTCCTTCAGTGTAACTCTTTGCAACCCTATGGTCTGTAACCTGCCAGCCTCCTCTGTCTATGGGATTCTCCAGGCAAGAATACTGGAGTGGGTTGCTATACCCTCCTCCAAGGAATCTTGACGACCCAGGGATCAAACCTGCCTGTGTTTCTTATGTCTCCTGCATTGGCAGGTGGATTCTTTACCACTAGGGCCATCTTGGAAGCCCCAAGTTACCAAAAGCAAAGACTTTTTCACCTAAATAGTGATTACATCAAGTTAATCTATTTATCTATATTATAAAATGGGCATTGAAACAGCTAGATAGATTGTGGTTCTGGGTTAATGCTTACGTCAGAAATGGACAGAAACAAAATCTTTTCTGTGTTTGTATGCTATTGTTGACGCCCAATGAAAGAATCAAACCGGAGTTGCTTCTTACTCCTTTAGTGGACAGTTGCCTAGAAATAGTTGAGAAATGCAAAAATCGTAAAGAAAAACTTTGAATAAGAATAATATTTTTCAAAGAAAGAGACCTAGGTGAAGGTGATTAAGAGGTAAAGACTTTCAGTTACAAAATAAATAAGTCACAGGTATGAAATATACAGCAGCATGGGTTTTGAAGAGGCAGAATAAACAGATATAAAATTGCCAACATTTGTTGGATTGTAGAGAAAGCCAGGGGTTCCAGAAAAACATCTACTTCTGCTTCGCTGACTATGCTAAAGCCTTTGAGTGTGGATCACAACAAACTGTGGAAAATTCTTAAAGAAATGGGAATACCAGACCTCCTTGCCTGTCTCCTCAGAAACCTGTACATGGGTCATGAAGCAACAGTTAGAACCAGACATGGAACAATGGACTGATTCAAAAATAGGAAAGGAATACTTCAAGGCTGTATATTGTTACCCAGATTACATGTAGAATACAGCACGAAAAATGCCAGCCTGGATGACTCACAAGCTAGCATCCAGATTACTGGCAGAAATATCAAGCAACCTCAGGTATGCAGATAATATCACTCTAATGGCAGAAAGAAAATAAGAACTAAAGAGCCTCTTGATGAGGGTGAAAGAGGAGAGTGAAAAACACTGACTTAAAATTCAACATTCAAAAAACTAAAATTATGGCATCTGGTCTCATTGTGTGTGTGTGTGTGCTGAGTTGCTCAGTTGTGTCCAACTCTTTGTGACCCCATGGACTGTACCTGCCAGGCTCCTCTGTCTATTCGCATTCTCCAGGCAAGAATAATGGAGTGGGTTGCATCCCCTGCTCCAGAGAATCTTCCCACTCCAGGGATCGAACCCTGCATTGTAGGCAGATTCTTAACCATCTGAGTCACCAGGGGAGCCCAAGAATACTGGAGTAGGTAGCCTATCCTTTCTCCAGGGGATCTTTGTGACCCAGGGTTTGAACCAGGGTTTTCTGCATTTCAGGTGTAATCTTTATAGCTGAGATACCAGGGAACCCCCAAGTCCCATTACTTCATGGAAAATAGAAGAGGAAAAAGTGGAAGCAGTGACAGATTTTATTTTCTTGGGCTCCAAAATCACTGTGGACAGTAATTGTAGTCATGAAATTAAAAGACACTTGCTCCTTGGAAGAAAAGCTAAGACAAACTGAGACAGCATATTAAAAAGCAAATACATCACTTTGCCAACAAAGGTACATATAGTCAAGGCTATGGTTTTTCCAGTAGCCATGTTATAGATATGAGAGTTGGACCATAGAGAAGGCTGAGTGCTGAAGCATTGATGCTTTAGAATTGTAGCGTTGGAGAAGACCCTTGAGAGTCCTTTGGACAGCAAGGAGATCAAACCAGTCAATCCTAAAGGAAATCAACTGTGAATATTCACTGGAAGGACTGTTGCTGAAGCTGAAGCTCTAATACTTGGTCACCTGATGCAGAGATGATTCATTGGAAAAGACTGTGATGCTGGGGAAGATTGAAGGCAGGAGGAGAAGGGGGCAACAGAGGATGAGATGGTTAGGTAGCATCACTGACTCAGTGAACATATATTTGAGCAAACTCTGGGAGATAGTGGAGAACAGAGGAGACTGGCATGTTATAATCCATGGGGTAGCAGAGTGGGACATGACTTAGGGACCGAACAACAACAACAACCTTTTTATGGTGACAGATGACAACTAGATTTATCATGATGATCATTCTGAAATGTATAGAAATATTAATTCACTATATTGTATACCAGGAGCTATCATAGTATTGTAGGTCAATTATACTTAAAAAACAGACAAGTGAAAGTCTCTCAGTCATGACTTTTTGAGATCCCATGGACTATATAGTCCATGGAATTCTCTAGGCCAGAATACTGGAGTGGGGAGCCTTTCTCTCCTCCAGGGAATCTTCCCAACTCAGGGATCAAACCCAGGTCTCCTGCATTGTGGGCAGTTTCTTTACCAGCTGAGCCACAAGGGAAGTCCAAGAATACTGGAGTGGGTGGCCTATCCCTTCTCTAGCAGATCTTCCCGACCCAGGAATCGGTCCAGGGTTTCCTGCATTGCAGGCGATTCTTTACCAACTGAGCTATGAGGTAAGCTCTCCGAAACAGACAAAAATCACAGAAAGAGATCAGACATGTGGTTATCATAGGCTGGGTTTGGGGGAAGGGGAATTAGATGAAGATAATTGAAGAGTACAAACTTCCAATTTTAAGATAAATAAGTACCAGTCGTGAATGTTCAATGTGATAATTACCAGTGCTATATGTTATACATGAAAGTTATTGAGAACAAATTCCAAGAGTTCTCATCATAAGGGAAAGTAATTTATTTCTTTAAAATTGTGTCTATATGAGATGGTGGATGCTCACCTCTTGTGGTCATCATTTCATGATGTATGTGAGTTGAATAAGTATGTTGTACACCTTAAACTTATATAGTGCTCCATGTCAATTATAGGCCTTCTGTGACGGCTAAATTGGTAAAGAATCTGCCTGCTATGCAGGAAACCTCGGTTTGATTCTGGGGTTGGGAGGATCTGCTGAGGAAGGGATAGGCTACCCAGTCCAGTATTCTTGGGGCTCCCTTGTGACTCAACTGGTAAAGAATCCTGCAATGTGGGAGACCTGGGTTTGACCCCTGGGTTGAGGAAATCCCCTGGAGAAGGGCAAGTCTACCCACCAGTATTCTGGCCTGGAGAATTCCATGGACTGTATAGTCCGTGGGGTTGAAAAGAGTCAGACACGACTGAGTGACTTTCGCTCACTCAGTCGTGTCAATTATATCTCAATAAAACTAGAAGAAAAACAGTATCCATTTTAAATTCTTTATCTATTTTGAGTTTGGTTACAACCCGCTGTACTTTGGCAGCACAGTTAGCATTATCATCCATGTATTTTGGACTCAATGAAGTTTTGGATTAATCCAACAAGTAAGAAGCAGAGGAGGAGCTTGATTTTCAGCCTTCATGTCTGAACCCTTTATACTATCCTTTCCAATTTCTTCTTTAATTTGACTCTTTTGAAGTCTATGGAAAGAAAAAAGAGGCCAGATAGCAAGTTATGAAGACTCAATTCAAGAACTGTTGGTGGTGTTGTTCAGTTGCACAGTCTTGTCTGACTCTGTAATCCCATGGACTGCAGCATGCCAGACTTCCTGTCCTTTATCATCTCCTGGAGTTAGCTCAAACTCATGTTCATTGAGTCAGTAATGCCATCCAGCCATCTCATCCCAATTCAAGAACTGGGACTCATCAAAATTTAGCAAACATGTTTTGGCAGTTATGACACGTGTTTTGAAACATGACTTAACTCTGAAGCAAATCTAATTACTTACTTTGCCTAAACTGTATGTTCTTCAAGGGCAGATACAACTTCTTACTAATCTTTGGCTCCGAGAGTAAAGTGCTCACATGGAATGGTTCATAAGGAATGCCTGTTGAATGAAATTATAGGGCAGATCTTGATTCTGGATAAACCGTGTTCTCTTTCCTGCAAGTTTACATAAAGGAGCCACAAAAATAGAATTTGTAAGTACCAGGTTTCCTGTTCATAGTTCGGCAAGTCCTTCAATTCAGTTCAGTTTAGTTGCTCAGTTGTGTCTAACTCTTTGCAACCCCATGGACTGCAGCATGCCAGGCCTCCCTGTCCATTACCAACTCCGGGAGTTTACCCAAACTCATGTCCATTGAGTGGGTGATGCCATCTAACCATCTCATCCTTTGTCATCCCCTTCTTCTCCTGCCTTCAATCTTTTCCAGCATCAGAGTCTTTTCAAATGAGTCAGCTCTTCACATCAGGTGGCCAAAGTATTGGAGTTTCAGCTTCAACATCAGTCCTTCCAATGAATACTCAGGACTGATCTCCTTTAGGATGGACTCGTTGGATCTCCTTGCAGTTCAAGGGACTCAAGAGTCTTCTCCAAGACCACAGTTCAAAAGCATGAATTCTTCTGTGCTCAGCTTTCTTTATAGTCCAACTCTCACATCCATACATGACCACTGGAAAAACCATAGCCTTGACTAGATGGACTTTTGTTGGCAAAGTAATGTCTTTGCTTTTTAATATGCTATCTAGGTTGGTCATAACTTTCCTGCAAAGGAATACGCATCTTTTAATTTCATGGCTGCAGTCATCATCTGCAGTGATTTTGGAGCCCCCCAAAATAAATTCAGCCACTGTTTCCACTCTTTCCCCATCTATTTGCCATGAAGTGATGGGACTGGATGCCATGATCTTTGTTTTCTGAATGTTGAGCTTTAAGCCAACTTTTTCATTCTCCTCTTTCACTTTCATCAACGGCTCTTTAGTTCCTCTTCACTTTCTGCCATAAAGGTGGTGTCATCTGCATATCTGAGGTTATTGATATTTCTCCCAGCAATCTTGATTCCAGCTTGTGCTTCTTCCAGCCAGGCGTGTCTCATAACGTTCTCTGCATATAAGTTAAATAAACAGGGTGACAATATACAGCCTTGATGAACTCCTTTTCCTATTTGGAACCAGTCTGTTGTTCCATGTCCAGTTCTAACCATTGTTTCCTGACCTGCATACAGATTTCTCAAGAGGCAGGTCAGGTGGTCTGGTATTCCCATCTCTTTCAGAATTTTCCACAGTTTATTATGATCCACACAGTCAAAGGCTTTGGCATAGTCAATAAAGAAGGAATAGATTTTTTTTTGGAACTTTTGCTTTTTTGATGATTCAGGAGATGTTGGCAATTTGATCTCTGGTTCCTCTGCCTTTTCTAAAGCCCTTAACAGTAGAGTATTTGGATGTCAACTTGCCAGAGGGTGTTTAGGCATCATGTAAAAGAAATGAAGAACTGTGTTACTACCAGGTGGATTACAGAGGAGTGAGCCACCAATTGAGCTATCTTGCGAAATGCTTATTATGTTATTTTTTTTAACCTAAATGATGTTCTTAGTATTTTCCTTCACAGATATTCAGAGAGCTCTTTCATATTCTCTTTCATGTCATCAAGACATTTTGCTAAATCTCATCTAGCTGCATTTTTATCCAGGCAAAGCTTCAACTGTGTGGGAACTCAGTCTTTTCACAGTGAGAAAAGTGCAGCTTCATTTGATAAGAAGGAGGATATTGGCAAACACAGCAAAAAAATCTAGTTAATCACAAATTTTAACCACTATCTAGTTGACATGTGCCTGCTGTGCTAATTGCTTCATTACTTAATTATGCAAAAAATAATAGCATCCACAGCAAACATAGCCCATGAAGCATTATTAAAATACAAAGAAACATGGTCTAGACTCTTTAGCATAAGCATAAATATTTCATAATGAGAAAGAATGCTTATTATATAACAATAATGAAGATTTTGCAGCTAGCTTGAGCTCTTCCTTTCACTAAACTTCCATAATGATATTATGTGCCTTGACTTCTGTTGTCAGTCGTTATAATCTTGGATCTTGTCCAAATTCCCACTACCCAAAGTAAGATTATTTTTTTTAGGGCATTGTTGCATATCCCATCTCTAACAGATAATTTCTGATCACTGTGTATTTGCTAAATATATCAGTGAATAAATAAATCCATCAATTAAGAGAATAGCTGTAGAATTAGAAATGAGGCCTAGAAACCACTTTACTCAAACAGAAGATAGTGACTTCTGAAATAGAAAGACCACAGCTGTGTTTTCAAGCTTAATAATAAATGCCTTTAGTCCAGAAATTTATTTTTAAATAAATATACCCATCCCTGGGTAAGCAAAAAAATATTGTCATTTGAAGCCTTCATGTTCCATTGTTTTAAATGTTTTTGAAACTCTAAGAATTTTTCTTGGAGAGCCTAGTTTAAGAGTCATCCAAGAAATTCAGTTTCATTATTTTTCTTTTTTCCTTAATCTCAAAAACAATATTTTACCTTTGCAATTATACTCACCATTCACAGCTCTTAAATTTGCATGGTTTAAAAATTCAAAAATATAATTGAAGCTCAAATACTTAAAATTGTTAAAGATATTATGAAGAAAATTTTTATTAACCCAAATATAATTAAAAAAATAATCTCAAGTATCATGAAAATGGAGGCATCCCTGGAATAAGCATATATGCTCCTATTGTCTATTCTGAGGAAAGTAACAAACACTCATCTCATTATGTTACCTCTGTTGCATTTTCATTCTTTCATATTTTAACAAAGAAGCTCACCTCATCCCTTACATCTATGAATGTTTCTGTAGTTCTTATAATGTTCATAACATCTTCTGGTTCTCAAGATAAAGAGAATAAGATACTCTCTTTGCCCTCAAACTTTATAATGAGACACTAATAATCTTGACAAGTCAAGGTAACACCCACAGCCAGTACTTAGTCCTTCCAATGTGTCTCAAGATGAGATATGCTGATTCTTATCCTAGCCAACCAAATGTTTAGTATTATTTTATCCATTCATTTCTCTGTTATATCACACAGTTTTTAAATATTAATATATTTATGAATGATCTGCTCTAGAATCTAGGGCTACAGATGTGAACAAGACAGGCAAGTTTATGAAACAAGAAACTTAAATGTCATGAGTATTTTTACCAGGGAAGTAGAAGGTATTAGAGTCCGGCTAGCAGGAGGATCTAACCTGGTTTGAGGGGTTGGGAAATTCCCTGTTAAGGAATGATGTCAATAAATAGATTCTGAGGGTCAACAAGGATAATACAAGTAAAGAATAGGTAAGTCTATTTCAGGATAAGACAGTAGCATCATGTGGCCAAGATGTGAGGAAGAGGTGCTATGAGGTACTTTTGCAGCAAATTCCAAAATTGCTGATATCCAGATCTGGAGGTTGGGGAGCAGCCTGAGGTGAGGATGGACTGGGGGGAATCGAGAGTCGTGAGATCTCAACATGGACGGACTTCACCCTATGGCTGGTGTGGTAACATGGTCACTTTTGTAATTTTAAAGTTTCACTTTGGCTGCAAAGTGAGTAGACAGGAGGCGAGCAAGAGAAAAATGTGAGGAGTCTCTTAGGAGTTACCAGAAGTGTCAGATGAGGAATGATGGTGGCAGTAAGTTATGGTGGATAGCTCTGGGAGCTCTCTGGGGTTCATTTAACAGATGAGGTGAAGAACAGGATGTGGCAAATAAGCTGAGGTCTATCATGAGCATAACACCCAGGGTTCTGGATTGAGTAGCCGGTGTATATAGTACCAATCCCTGTGTCAGGAAACATGGTGAATGGAGCAGTTCAGTATTGGTCTTACTAAGTAAGAAATGTGTTTGAGACATTCGAGTAGGGACAGAATTGAAAAGTAATACTCTCCAATGTTTGGATCAAATTTTAGTGTGTTTACAGCATGCTTTCTCACTTAAACTTATAAACAAAATCTTGATGTAAAAAGGCATTATAATAAGTATTGTTATTCAATTAATGTTTGTTATGGCTTGTGTAATACCCTCTTTTTATGAACAAAGAAACCGAGGCTCAAAGAGTTGAAAAGCGTTTCTTACCGAAGGCTGGATTACAAGTCTAGAATTTGTAGCTTTAAATTTTGTAGCCTATCTATTAGATCAATATTACATTGTCTAAAATAAAAAGATTCTACAAATGTCAAGGATATGGCAATATTAGGTACTATTTAGAAAGTTTACTTTATCTTTATAACTATATATTTTCATGCATATATGATAATTTATTTTCCTTATGTTAAATAGCTTCAAAATGCATGCCCAATGCTCAGATTGAAATCCTTGCTATGTTACTCAATATAAAACTTAACATATTCTCTAATAAGGCTGATGGAAGTTCAGGCTATAGATTTTCTTGACCATAATGTGAAAGTTGCTATTTTGTCAGAAGAGACTACTTAGTTTTCTTATTTATACCATATGATAAATTCAGAGTAGTAAAATGGTTGAGAACATGGGCTATAGAATTAAATTCTCTGGGTTCCAGTCTTGGGCCCACAGTCTTCAGGTAATTTTGATAAAGCACTTAAATTTTCTTAACTTCAATTTCTTCATCTGTAAAAGGAGAAATAATAACCCTCATGAGTTCTAGGGGAGAATTAAATGAGATAATTCCAATAACCCTGTGCTTACTTAAGTTTGACTCTAATATTACAGCATGCCATAGGAAACAGCATCTTTCTTGACCACCCATTAAATTCTAGCATTAGAGTTGGTTTCTCTTTATATAAATACATTGCAGATTCAGGTTGGGCTTTAATGTGCTTGAAAAATGATTTTCTCTGCATCGATAAATAGCTTCCTCTAACAGTCTAGTCTAGTCAAACAGATTAACAGACTAGTCTCTTCAGATCTACCTGCCAAGTTTGCCAAAAAACAGAAATTTGATAACCCTTCTTTTCACAGCTCCAGTGAAAGAGCAACTAGTTCTAAGAGAAAATTGCCAATTAATTTAAAATGAGAGAGAGACATTCTTAACCCTACAGCCTCTCAATTTCTCTTTTCTCTGAGAAGGAAAAAAGACATATCTCTCAATACTTGAAATGACAATAAATCAAAATTTTATCTATGTGATTTACATTGGATAATCAAGCCTGTAAGTGTGCTGTTACAAATGGAATTATTTTTCTTGTAGCTTGACTAACAGTTTAAGATTCTCTGCAGGTTTTAAAGTCCCTCCTTATACAAAGATTGGAGATTCACATTAATGTAGTGAAATAAAATGAGTCCTGGTCAGTGATGGGGTAATCCTGGTGTCTCTTTGCAAACAGACTATAGACAGCCAATCAGTAGACAGCAGCTAATCAGCAGACTTCCAGAAGGAGAGTCCTTCTTAGTTCAAAGGCTACCTCTAAAGGTATCAGATGAACATTGGGGTACACATATCTCTTTCAATTCTGGTTTCCTCAGTGTGTATGCCCAGCAGTGGGATTGCTGGGTCATGTGGCAGTTCTATTTCCAGTTTTTTAAGGAATCTAAAAAAAAAAGGAATCTCCACACTGTTCTCCATAGTGGCTGTACTAGTTTGCATTCTCACCAACAGTGTAAGAGGGTTCCCTTTTCTCCACACCCTCTCCAGGTGTGTGTAGACTTTTGGATAGCAGCCATTCTGACTGGCATGAAATGGTACCTCATTGTGGTTTTGATTTGCATTTCTCTGATAATGAGTGACGTTGAGCATCTTTTCATGTGTTTGTTAGCCATCTGTATGTCTTCTTTGGAGAAATGTCTGTTTAGTTCTTTGGCCCATTTTTTGATTGGGTCATTTATTTTTCTGGAATTGAGCTGCAGGATATGCTTGTATATTTTTGAGATTAATTCTTTGTCAGTTGCTTCATTTGCTATTATTTTCTCCTATTCTGAAGGCTGTCTTTTCACCTTGGTTTAAGTTTCCTTTGTTGTGCAGAAGGTTTTAATTTAAATTAGGTCCCATTTATTTTTGCTTTTATTTCCAATATTCTGGGAGGTGGGTCATAGAAGATCCTGCTGTGATTTATGTTGGAGAGTGTTTTGCCTATGTTCTCCTCTAGGAGTTTTATAGTTTCTGGTCTTACATTGAGATCTTTAATCCATTTTGAGTTTATTTTTGTGTATGGGGTTAGAAAGTGTTTTAGTTTCATTCTTTTACAAGTGGTTGACCAGTTTTCCCAGCACCACTTGTTAAAGAGATTATCTTTTCTCCATTGTATATTCTTGCCTCCTTTGTCAAAGATAAGGTGTCCATAGGTGTGTGGATTTATCTCTGGGCTTTCTAATTTGTTCCATTGATCTATATTTCTGTCTTTGTGCCAGTACCATACTGTCTTGATGATTGTGGCTTTGTAGTACAGCCTGAAGTCAAGCAGGTTGATTCCTCCAGTTCCATTCTTCTTTCTCAAGATTGCTTTGGCTATTCAAGGTTTTTTGTATTTCCATACAAATTTTGAAATTATTTGTTCTAGCTCTGTGAAAAATACCATTGGTAGCTTGATAGGGACTGCATTGAATCTATAGATTGCTTTGGATAGTATACTCATTTTCACTATATTGATTCTTCCGATCCATGACACGGTATATTTCTCCATCTATTAGTGTCCTCTTTGATTTCTTTCACCAGTGTTTTATAGTTTTCTATACATGGAAGCAACCTAGACGTCCATCAGAAGACGAATGGATAAGAAAGCGGTGGTACATATACACAATGGAGTATTATTCAGTCATTAAAAAGAATACATTTGAATCAGTTCTAATGAGGTAGATGAAACTGAAGCCTATTATACAGAGTGAAGTAAGCCAGAAAGAAAAACACCAATACAGTATACTAACGCATATATTTAGAAAGATGGTAACGATAACCCTGTATGTAAGACAGCAAAAGAGACACAGATGAATAGAACAGTCTTTTGGACTCTGTGGGAGAGGGCGATGGTGGGATTATTTGGGAGAATGGCATTGAAACAGGTATATTAGCATATGTGAAATGAATTGCCAGTCCAGGTTCGATGCATGATACAGGATGCTCGGGGCTGGTGCACTGGGATGACCCAGAGGGATGGGATGGGGAGGGAGTGGGAGGGAGGTACAGGATAGGGAACACATGTTCACCCATGGCCAATTCATGTCAATGTATGGCAAAACCAATACAATATTGTAAAGTAATTAGCCTCCAATTAAAATTAATAAATTTATATTAAAAAATAAAAATAAAATAATTATTCAAAAAAAAAAAAATAAAGGTAGTAGAGCAGAATATTAACCTCAGATCCTCACTGTGTGATCTATGGCATGCTACCTAAATTTCCATACCTATTTCCTTATCTGTGAGATGGTAAATAACAACACTTAGTGATGGTGTAATGATTTAATGGGTTAATTTATGTAGACATATATTATAAAGAAGGCAATAAATAAGTCATGGTTATTATTATTTAGTAAAATCAAATAAATAAAACAGGTGTGGTATGGGAATTTTTGGTCAAATAATATTTTTTCTCACTTTGTAATGAAAGGGAAACACTTCCATATTTCAGTAGTAAATGTGTGTGTGTGTGTGTGTGTGTTAGTGGTTTAGTCATGTCTGACTATTTGCGACCGCATGGACTGTAGCCCACCAGACTTCTCTGTCCATGGGATTCTCCAGGCAAGAATACTAGAGTGGGTTGCCATTCCCTTCTCAAGGGGATCTTTTGGACCCAGGGATTAAACCTGTCTCCTGTGTTATAGGCAGATTCTTACTGACTGAGCTACCAGGGAAGGCATATATATATATTCAGAATGTTCAACTCACTCTTCAAATAATTCTAGACAGAGCCAGTTACTTGTTCTGTATGTGATGTACTTCACCTCTCTAAAGAAAGCAGTAACTGTAAGCTACAGGTTGTTATCTCTGGCTTTAAATTTGCATTTATTTTAACCACTTTCAGTTTCTTAGATGCAAAGTATATACAAATGCAAGACAGAATTATTTGTTTTCTGGAAGTATGCCCTTGTTTCTCACTGTTCAGCATGTGTGCATATATATTGCTAAAATTACATCCTAATGATAGCAAATTGCAGAATTATGAGATATTCTGTACCTTTTTTTTTTTTTTAAGAAATAGAAAGTCGGGAGACTTTAATAGCAGATGGTGCATCATGAATACAATTTACTGGAACTGCTTTTCTCTAATCATACAGAAATCACGTTATGTCCCAGAGAGATCTCAAAAATATATAGGAATCCATTTATCCTCCAAGAAAATGGAGGTCTTAGAGTAATGACAAGAACCTGCAATCAAATTGGAAGCCCTGACGTCATAAATTGAGATGATGCCCTAATGGCTAGATTTTCCAAATCCACAACATAGTGAAGACATGAATAAAATGAGGACAATATTGACCACAAAGGGTATCTATCATTTTAATCTTTCTCTGTTCCTTTGTAAGAGTTTTTTAAAAGAGAATTTATACATTTGTATAATGAAGGATTTATAATCTCCATTTCTAGGTTAATTAATTGGTACTTGATGCTTTTATTAGAAACTGATAAAATGAATTATGCACACATAAAGTTACTTTTTAATATTTTCTATGTATAGCTATAGAAGGTAATCTATGTCCAAACAATAGTCATTCCTTTCAAATATTGTCCAGAATTCCAACTCCAAAAAATAGTTAAATAAGTGTTTTAGAAAGCATTGTATCCAGTAGACTATGCAATTGTATTTCCTGCTAGAGGAAAACTCTAATGTTGATTTCTCTGTGTATCTTCCTAAAATGTGAAAAAAAATATAAAAGCTTACATTTTTAATGTGGTCTTTCACATTTACATTATTTTAAGCCTTTCCAAAGTAATGAGCTTCAATAACTTTAGACTCTAGTTTTGATTTAAAAAAATCACTGGGCCTCAAATGGAAATGTTAAAACTATCTAAATGCAAGGCTACTTTTTAGTATATTCATGGTTTTAGTTCTAGACAAGTATGTCAGGATCTCAGGAAAAAAGAGTTGGATAGATAATGATTCAGTTGATAGATTGTAAGAATATATTATTTAAGCTTGCAAAAGTGATATTTTATGATACCCTATGTTTGATTCAATGTCATCCAAATGAAAAAAGGATCAAAATATTACCATGAAAAAATTTTCAGACATTTTTCAAGATAATAGGCATTTATTTCCTTTTCTATCAACAGCTTTGGAAACAGTTGTTAGAAATACATCTAATCTCTTTTAAACTGCAGATCCTTAAGGCTGCTGTGATCACTAAACCAAAGATTTTCTAATTTGCAGATTTAGTTAGCAGACGTAGTTAGCACTATTCTCATAGCATTAGCAGGCACATATACCTCATTTCAATTTCTTCCTTAAAATATCATTGTAGTCTGCTTCTGGCAAGAATAATTTTCATATTAACAGGACAACAAATGAAAATGCAAAAGTTTAACCTAAATATTTAAAAACTCATGTCATTTATCCTAGAAGACCATATCGTGAAAAATACGTATGAGTCAATACCCTTTAAGAGAGATACCATAATTATCATTGAAGTAGTTTGAGATTTCCCTAATGATTCTGCAATAAGATATAAGCAATGATACAAGCAGTAGGAAACAATTTAACTAGTATTATACGGATATTTTTATTTACTATGCTTCCTAACAGTGCCTTTATAAAAATACTTAAAACAGTCTGTCACTCAGTCAGTTCAGTCGCTCAGTCGTGTCTGACTCTTTGCGACCCCATGAATCGCAGCACGCCAGGCCTCCCTATCCATCACCAACTCCCAGAGTTCACTCAAACTCACCTCCATTGCGTCGGTGATGCCATCCAGCCATCTCATCCTCTGTCGTCCCCTTCTCCTCCTGCCCCTAATCCCTCCCAGCATCAGAGTCTTTTCCAATGAGTCAACTCTTCGCATGAGGTGGCCAAAGTATTGGAGTTTCACCTTCAGCATCAGTCCTTCCAATGAACACCCAGGACTGATCTCCTTTAGAATGGACTGGTTGGATCTCCTTGCATTTAAAACAAGTTGTTGGGAAAAACTGACCTGAACTTTCGGTATAACAGTTTCTCTGCCATTCATGTCAGAATAGATAGACTTGCTTGAATAACACAGAAATATTCATTTCTATAACTAGAGCAATGGAAACTGACATCTAAAATTTTGGATAGCATGAGAAAAAAAAAAAAACTTTTTGTACATTAAACAAATGCAACAGCAACTGTGATTCTTTACATCACTGTCTATAACACCTAGATTCTGAATCATGTTTCTTTTTATAAGACACTACACTGCCTTGATAATCTCCCAAATGTTAATGATTTTGCATTGGCCAAAGAGTAACTGTCTCAGTGTATTGGGATCAATAATGCGTGGGTCTGCCCCGTCATTATGAAAGTGACTTGCTAATTGCCTATGTACATGTCTATCTACTAATGCTGCACACAGCACAACAACTGATTTATTGTTCTTTGAGAACTTCTCCTTCAGTGAGGGAAATACCAAGATCATATGCTCATTGGCTCACTGTCTTACCTTCTTTAAATGTCAGTGCTGGCACTTGTTTCCTTTGGTGCACTCCCTCTTTGTTAATTATTTTATGTACACTGATGACTCCCACAGTTAAAACTTCAGCCCCAACTTCTCCTCTGAACTCCAGACTCCTATATCCAACAGCCTCGTTAACATTTCCCTTTAGATGCTCAGTTGACATCTCAAACTTTCTACGTTGAAAACCAAACTTCGTTTCCACCCATCTATTCCAACATAGTTCCACTATCCCAGTTGTTCAGACTAAAAACTTTAGAATCATTATTTAGTCTTTCTGTCACACACATACCACAGTTCATCTAACAGCCTTCAAATATATCTAGAATCTTGCTTTAGTCTAACCACGTCAGCTACCATACCAATGGAAGCCATCCAGCTCTCACCTGTACTATTTATTGTCATAGTTTTCCAACTAATGCACAACTTCCATCTTGGCTCCTTACATACATTTATCATTCAATGAGCAGAGTAATTCACTTAAAATATACATCTGATTAATTTTGACCTTGCTCAAAGTAAAATCAAAAGTTCTGTGCATGGTTTTTACAAGTTCTACATCATTTACTTGCACTGTCTTCTCCAACCCTAATTCATCCTGTCCTCTTTTCTTTCTCTAGACGAACCTGAGCCTTCTTTCTCATATTCATATAGGTTGAGCAGTTTCTTGCTCCTGGGCCCTTGAACAACTTCTGTTCTGAAAATTCTTCTCACAGATATGCACATGGCTCTTTCTTTTAGTTAATTTAAATTATTCCTGAAATAATACTTTATCAGACACTCTTCCATGAGCTCCTATATCATTTGTTCTCTTACCCCACCCATTTTTCTTAATAGTTTCATCATATTCATCACATAATCCTCACCCATTATCTAAAATAGAAGTCCCTGAATTCTGAGACTTTGGTTTATCACTGTAGTTTTACCTGCACATAAGAACAATGCCGGGCACAAAGTAGGAGCACAACAAAAATTTATTGAATTAATTCAGAAAAGTTGCACAGAGTGATGGTGTAGAGACTGTGGTAAATACATATTTAATTATAGAAGTTCCTTGGGGTGATATCCATTTATGTAGTGGCTGGAACTGGGTACTTGAGCTTGCGGAATATGCTCCTTATATAGCCTCTAGAATTCCTAGGCATATTAGGGAAACATTTTTCCCCAACAGGGAGATTGTTAGTTCTGATTTCATTAGTGGTACTCTTATTTATGACAGGTAGGTGCCAAGGGAAATGACATTCTTAGTCCTTTCAATTACAAGTATGTAGATGTACCTTGCTTCGAAGTCTGACTTATTCACCTGGAAAAACAGTTATTAAAAACTTGAAATTACCTAAGAAGGGATTTCCTGTGGGGACAGTCACAGTTGGTTGGCAGCACCATAGCTAACATTGCCTCAGTGTCTGGTAATGTGCACATTCCCTTGAGCTTGGGGAATGTCTGCACTGATTTTCTCTCTTTGTGTTTGATGCAGTAACTCTAAGAGTGCCTGGGTTCCACTCTGTGTTCAGAAAATAGCATGGATTTTTGGCTTGTGCATTTGTTTGGTTTTATACTTTTAGCTTCCCCACCTTGTTCTCAACTCATGAAAAGAAGTGATTGAAACCTCTGTCTTAATAATTTGAGGTAGTTAGTGCTTTATAATGGATTGATGTCTTATAATCTGGCTTTTCTCCTTTCCATATATTTGAACATTTGTTGCCATCAGTGCTTCTTAGATTAAAATATCTATATCTACATATAGATAAAATGGTTTTATGTAACTGTAGCTTAGTCATGTCCGACTCTATGCTACCCAATGGACTGTAGCCTGCCAGGCTCCTCTGTCCATGGGAATTCCCAGGCAAGAATATTGGACTGGGCTTCCATTTCCTTCTCCAGGGGATCTTCCTGACCCAGGGATTGCACACGTGTCTCCTGTATTTCCTGCACTGCAAACATATTATTTATCTGAGGAGCCATAGGGGAAGCATATGTATACATGTATGCATGTATATATGCCATTATATCTACAGGGTCAAAGATTTCTGGAACCAGTGTGTATTTTTTATATCAAACTTTCAGGACTAACAAATATTTTTCTTTAATTTCTCAAATTGCCAA
The DNA here is from genome assembly GCF_032452875.1 of Bos javanicus. Lineage (NCBI taxonomy): Eukaryota > Metazoa > Chordata > Mammalia > Artiodactyla > Bovidae > Bos > Bos javanicus. The sequence goes on along the minus strand of NC_083871.1, from coordinate 85,672,633 downwards.
CTGTTGTAGATTCAAGTTTTGACTTTGGATTCCTTAAGACTTCTCTACCAAAGACATAAAGGAAACAGCAATTATTAGGTGTCTGCAAATAAGTGGATGGTTGCCTCACCTATTTCTAACACACTTATAGGTGATTTTAATATTATATGTAATTGGTTATAAATGTACATGCACACTGGGTATATATAATTCTATATGCATGAAAATCTTTGATTAAACTATTTGGGACATTGCCATTAACGTTCCACCTTAAACTACAGCATAGACCAACCATATTACCTTAATTCCATAGAAGAGTTAAGCTCTCTGAAAAGCTTATTAATATGACTGATAGAAGGGCATAGTCAAGTGAATCGAATTAAAGAACAATTCTTTTAGAGCTGAAATAAACTATAGTGGGTAATATTTAATAGGAATTTTACTTCTAAAATAGACATTTTTTGAAAAACTGACATAAATCAACCTCACTAATCCTACTATAACCTTTTAAATCAAATACCTCTTTGCTAAAATATATAAATATTTCTCCTTTAGTCATTTTTTAAATAATCATATTGAAAATAGGATGTTAACCTATGTTCATTTGTTTTTCTCTTCAACTATTTGAAAAGACCCAGAAAGATAGGCATAGTCTTTTCTGTATCCCCATGACAATTGTGAAGCTGGACACACTGCAGATACTTAATAAGGATTCGTGGAAACAGTGCCTTCAATTTCCAGTTCTGTTTAGGTCACTACTGTACCAAATGCTTACTCAAAGTTATATCAGAATATAATAGCTTTGTGGTATATATAATGAAAATTGTTCTGTGTACAGATGGGAGTCAATGTTGGCCAGCTCTAGATAGAATATTAGACAAACTCAAAAAGACAGAGGCTTTGTTTAGCGTGTATCACAGGACCAGATGGGAACTTGAGGATCATGAACAAACAAGCATGAGGTTTTCCATAAGAGAGTCTCACAGTGATATATTTCTTTTGTGTACCACACTTTTTAAAACATATTTACTGTGAGCTTCATTTGGACTTTCAAAGAACATTATGGGTTGCATAGGGCAAAAACTATAATTTCATTTTGAAAAATGGGAAGAAAATCTTACAAACAGAAAGGCAATGATTTGCCCAAGGTCACACAATTAATCAGCTTTTGAATCTTAAAGATGGTTAAATATTAATGTACAGAGGAAGCTACAGTAACATTTATTTTTAAATAAATTCCAGTATTCAAAAAAAAAGAGTGGTGCCATTAAATATGGACCGATTTAGAGATATGCCGGTTTTTGGTACTATCATTGGAAATAAATAGTGTTGACTGACGATGGTACTCATACTACAACTATCCACCCATGAACTCTTCACAAAACTCATTAACCTCAGGATCACCTTGGTTAGTCCCACCTAGCTATGATTACTCTTTTAACCTACATTTCATTAGAAATACACAGAATGATAATTGGCATTTACTTTTATGAATCCTTGTTACATCTCAAAAGGATTAAATGATAGTTGAAAAAAAGAGGTCATACCCTTTTTCTATGGATTCCCCACTATCATGCTTCATGGCAAGGAAGGTTTCAATAAATTTTTCATTATATATCTAGCACACAAATATTCTTCTTAGAGTTTGGTTTTTTATGTAGAAATAAAAGTAGATCAGACAAATTTATTAACTACTTATAAGGCAATAAAACAGAAAATGCAAGAAAAGATTAAATATTAGTGTAGAACACACATTCTTAATAGTGATATTAAACTTAAAGCAAAGCTATAAGTATAAGCATTGTTACAAAAATAATCAGGAAAATAAGTTCCTGATTTAGATTAAAAAGTCACAAAATTTGAAGTGTCTCTTTGTCCCTTAGCATATCCTTTTTTTTTTTTTTTATTTTTAGTCACTCAGTTATGTCTGACTCTTTGCAACCCCACGGATTGTAGCCTGCCAGGCTCCACTGTCCATGGAAATCTCCAGGCAAGAATAGTGGAGTGGCTTGCCATTTCCTTCATATTTAAAATTATATTCTCCCAGAGAAATTTTATAAAGGTAGTTTAAAATGTCTCTTTTTCAATTTTCAGTTAGGACAAAATATTGAGGATTTATCATAATCAGTGATAAAATGCAAAAGTGAAATCAGCAATGAATCCAAAATTTTTGTTTCTTGTATTTGTTCTTGCTTTTGTCTAACACATTCACAGTTCCCCCAACTTTCTCAGAAGAAAGTAATTAACATGAATTTCCAAGTCATATTTCACAGTTTGTAAAGCATAGATATGCTTCTGGATATGTCTCATTCCAATAATCTTTACATTTCATGACTTCTATTGAGTTCACTATAAGTAAAATAAATTTTTCTCCCTCATATAGTATATGAATTAATGGATTCTTACCTTGAGAAGTTTTCTTTTTGAATTAAATGAATGATTCTGTCTTAGATTGGGAAAGAGGGGAGCAAGAAATCAATTGAAATATCTATACTGTATATGGAACACTGCAACATAAATAAGAAACCTATAATAAAGTTCTAAAATATATTATTTTACATTTACATTAAGTTAAAAATTGTGTGATAGTAGATAGTATCTTTGCAAAGCTTAAGAAAAATCCAGAGATGGGAAAATTGGAATGGAGACTGCATGCATTGTCTTTAATGAAATCATTACATTTTTCTGTTAATGGCAGCAGTCTTGCTTCGCTATTTTACTATGTTTTTTAAAATTCTTTTCTGCCAATTACTTACTCTGCTTCATTGGTTCTAAGTGATGCAATATGCTAAATCACTTGATCTTAGACATTACTTATGAGGGCTACTGTTCAGTTAATTTTATGGCAGCTATATACTATAGTTAGATGTTAAAACAATACAATATAGGCCAAGTTTCATTTTAGTTCCCCCCCAGGGAAATGAATCACATAATGGGCAAAATTGAAATTAGATGCTTTTAGATATACATTAGTGAGTGATTTTCTCAACTGTGAACTTTATAAATTTGATCAACACTTGAGTTGATTCTTTTACAATATAATAAAACTGCTATCTCGAATATGACTACTCCTTTCATTAAATATATTATTAGATAATGCCATGTTCTCTTTTTATGTTTTAATTTTTTATGGAAAATATCTGACTGGCTTACTCTCCCATGGATTATTAGTAATTCCATGTATTAGCTGTTTAATAACATTATTAAATACAAGAGAATAATAACAATATGTGCCAAAATATGAGTCTCCCAATCAAATGCCATAAGTTATTTTTGTAGTTTTTCTTCTTGGTGGTAAAGTTGTTGAAGATCTAAAAAGTCTGCAGGTGCTCAAATTCAGGAAAGTTGCATCATAATTAATGTGTTCTATTTGGTAGAAGGATCCATGAAACAATTTTATCTTGAGACTGAATTATACTGATTCTTCTAATTTTGTTTGGGGTTAGTTAAAATGTGATTTAACATAGCAAAAGGAATGCTATGTAAGGATGTCTTATTTGATGTCAAATTTAAATCTTGGAAGCTTAATTGAATTTTATAGTTAGAAGCTTGAGTTAAGAATCATTGAACCTCCCATCTTCCATTTTCTCTTGAACCATTTTACACATCACCACCAAGAATAACTTTCCTAAAAACATAATGATCACTTTACAGGCAGCTCAAAAACTCTACATTTGTTCATTGCTTATTAGTCAAACATTTGCATCAACTGACATGCTCCAACTTCTTTTCATTCTAAACTAAACCTTACACTTCGGGCACACTGGCTGTACTAATCTAGGAACCCTGTTTGTGCTTTGCCCTCTCCACAATTTGGCTCATGTTCTTCTTCAAGCCTAGAATTGCTTGCTGTTCACTCTGACCATTCGTATTTCTATATTTCTTTACAACCTGGGCAAATACTCATAAAATTTCCTGCAGTTCATTCCTCTGAACATCTTCCAAATGATTGTTTCTGTAATTAACTTGACAATTTAAATTGTGTGTTTCAAAGTATCTTTTTATTTCAAGAAACATTATTGAATGTCTTCCACATACAAAGTAGTGGTATAAGTGCTGTAGGGTCACGGTACTCAAAAGAGAGGTCACAGGAACCAGAAGCATTGCTGACAGTGCAGAATCCCAGAATCCTACCGTGACCTACTGAGCCAGGATTGAGTCTTCATGGCAAGATTAATTAGATCTCTCACTAGATTAAAGTTGGAGGAACTCCACAGTGGAGGATGCAAACATGAGCAAATCATACCTGCCCTCATACAGATCACTGACTAATTATGGAGCATTAAAATAATCAAGGCAGAGTGAACATAAGGGTCACAAGAGAAGTTAAACAAAGTGTCCCGAGTAGGGATAGTTTGAAGGGAGAAAGATCACAACCAAATACAAATCCAACTCTTTATGCTATGAAGTGGGCTTCCCTGGTGGCTTAGCTGGTAAAGAATCTGCCTGTAACGCAGGAGACTCCGGTTTGTTGATGTCTGGGTTGGGAAGATACCCTAGAGAAGGGATAGGCTATCCACTTCAGTATCCTTAGGCTTCCCTGGTGGCTCAGTTAGTAATCTGCCTGCCATGGGGGAGACCTGAGTGTGATCCCTGTGTTGGGAAGATGTCCTGAAGGAGGGCATGGCAACCCACTCCAGTAGTCTTGCCTGGAGAATCCCTATGGACAGAGAGCCTGATGGGTCCATGGGCTTGTAAAAGAGTCAGACACAACTGAGCCACTAAGCACACACATTCTTAGAAGTATCATTACTAATAATAAACACTTATTTGCTGACTCTGTGCATATGCTTGGTCCAGTGCTAGACGTTTAAGGTGCCTCGTTTCCAATCACCATAATGATCATGCTCTGTAGTTATTAGTATCCTCATTTCATGCATGAAAAATGGAGGGATTTTAAAAGATTACTAGCTACTGTCCAGGTCAGGATTTAAATCCATGTCTATTTTCTCAATTCTTTCCTTTTGACACTCCTCTCCCTAAACTTGTCATTTATATCATTACTCACACACTAGTTTTCTGTTGAATATTCTATTTTTCTTAAACTTGATTTCAAAGACTTTTCAAGTTTTTACATTTATTTCTCTTTGATTCTGCTCTAGGACTGATTGCAGGTACAAAATAAATATTACATTAGTATCTGAAAATTAACAATGTCCAAAGGAGATTATTTTTTTCAATTTTGACAACATAGGCATACACTGGTTTGGTTTAGCCACAAATGTCTCAATATAAAGAAAGGGGGCCTAAAGTGTGTGTGCATGTGTGTGTGTGTGTGTGTACGTATGCCTGGAAATAGAAGAGTTAGGTTAGTTAAGATAAGTTGAAAACCTGAGAGAATAAAATAATAAAATTAGCCTGAGTATTACATGATTCCACTATAATCTCTTGAATACAGTGGAAAAGTAGAATATATTTTATTAATGTATTTGCTTACTTATTAATGGAAATGATAATACTATACATAATGATTTTACATGAATTAATTAATTAGTTAATTTAATTACCTAATAATCCTTGGTAAATAATCTTTGGGTAAAAACTCCCATTCAATTATCCCATAGAGAAATTATCATATCTATTTTGAAGTAGCATCAGGCTCCCTCTCTTAAAAAAGAATCCTGTAACTGCAAATTTATTAGTTTTCATGAACTCTAAACTTTTAAGTTTATGTATTAATAATTAAACCATTCTTCTAGAGAGGCTTAACATATGTTGAGTGCTCTTAAAACAAACTCAGACACATCAGTTCTAAGTTGCTTAAAATCCAATATAAGATGGCAATAAGCACTTGACTTAAATAGAGGATTATTTATTTTGGAATAAGTGGCATTTTCTTTTTCTTATAGTCTAGTACAGCATATAGAGTATACTGTAAGAGTTTTCTTTATAACTTGGTCAGGTCTAAACAGGTTAGTCAAATAAAGAAACAAGTATTTGATAAAGAAGGCTAGTTTCATTCTCCAAAATAAATTCCTTCATTTTTTTTATATAATTGAATTCTATTCATAACAGAAGTATCAGAGACAGCAGGACTTTCAGAAAAGATGAACAAAAAAGGAAATGATTGCATTCATAGCACTTCTAGACCTTCTGCCTTCAACAGTCAATGACAGTTATAATTGGAGATACTGAAATTCACCCCTTTAATCTTATTTCCTTCTTGCATTAAACTATGTAACATTTTCTCTTTTTCTTCTTTTTATTCAGTCTCCGAATGTGTTTTTCTATTGAATATTACCAGCTGCCTACATGTTTTGAATTATTTGTTCTTGGTGACAACAAAATTTTCCAACTTTATTAATTTTTTTTTAGTAAAAAACAACCTAACATTTAATATCAGCATTACTTTATAAATGGCTTCCCTGATAGCCCAGTTGGTAAAGAATCTGCCTGCAATGCAGGAGACCCTGGTTTGATTCCTGGGTCGGGAAGATCCCCTGGAGAAGGGATAGGCTGCTGCTGCTGCTGCTGCTAAGTCGCTTCAGTCGTGTCCGACTTTGTGTGACCCCGTAGTCGGCAGCCCACCAGGCTCCCCCATCCCTGGGATTCTCCAGGCAAGAACACTGGAGTGGGTTGCCATTTCCTTCTCCAATGCATGAAAGTGAAAAGTAAAAGTGAAATCGCTCAGTCGTGTCCGACTCTTAGTGACCCCATGAACTGCAGCCTACCAGGCTCCTCCGTCCATGGGATTTTCCATGCAAGAGCGCTGGAGTGGGGTGCCATCGCCTCATCTGAGGGATAGGCTACCCACTCCAGTATTCTTGGTATTTTATCAAAGAAACTGTATTTTGTAATAAAGAGCAGATCTTAAAATAAAAAAAAAATACTTTAATGAAAAGCTTGTTTACTGTCCATGTTGTTTAATTTTGCTACTATGATAACTAAAAATATTTATCACAGACTTCAGAATGTATTAACCCGTATTTGAGAGTCTCTGGGTTAAGCAAACAGGCAGGTGCACTGTCTCCAGAATCACCGCAAAAATTGGCACTTCATCCTTCAATGTGTTTAACAGAAGCAAATGTGAAAGATTAAGGATAACGAGGCAGAATCAGAGAGGCTGAAGGTGACAAGAAACCATTGTTGTTGTTTAGTCACTAAGCTGTGTCCAACTCTTTTGAAACCTTCTGAACTGTAGTCTGCCAGGTTCCTCTGTCCATGGGATTTCCCAGGCAAGAATACTGGAGTGGGCTGCCATTTCCTTCTTCAGCACATCTTCCCAACCCAGGGATTGAACCCAGGTCTCTTGCATTGCAGGCAGAGTCTTTACCACTGAGTCATCTGGGAAACCCATATAGGTATGTTAAAATTCCTTTTTTAACTTTACCCAAGATGAGCCTGGCTTTGCCCAGGATCTAGACCTTTGCAAAGATGGTGTTTTCTTGTTCAGTATTGGTTAACTTATCTGGATCAAGACTTTATGATTTAGGGTATCAATTATCCCTTTTCCTATCAGAGGAGAGAAGAAGCCTAATTCTTAAAATCATGAGTTTTTACAAATTCCTGGGCTAAAACTGAAACACATTCACTTAGTTTTCCCAAGAAATTGTCTTTTGTAATAGAATGTTTTGGGGAAAAATGCGGAGGAGAAATGTTTTTCTTCTGTATTAAAACCACAAACACTTTTAAAATCATGTTCAGTTTTCCTAGAGTTAGTATTTTTCTTTCATTTATTCAAAATACAGGGATAAAATATATTAACTGAACTGACTACTAGGAACTGTGCTAGAGACACAGAAGTGAGCAAGATAAGCATGGTGTCGGCTCTCAATGTTGAGTCTGATCTTCAGATTATATTCTTTCATGGATGAGGACTTATAGATTGTAAAGAAATGGAAATGTCTGAATTCCTCTTAACAGTAACAGAGCTTTTTTTTTTTTTTTTTGCAGTTAGAATTCTGACAGTTTTTCATATGAGAGGATGAATGATAGTATTTAAGTGAAAAACTCAAGATACTAATTTTTAAAGGCTACTTAATTATCATTTTGTTTTCCTAATTCATATTACTATTTTTGTTCTGAAAAAATATTTTCAAGAATCTCATCATTTGAGGTGACTTAATAATTTTCTTCACATAATTAGAATTGTTCAATTTTAAGATATTAAAAGAAGGATAGTTATGTGGCCTAAATACTAGTTTTATGAATAAATCCACAGCTTGAAATTTTTGCAAAACAAATCCTTTTTAGCCTCTTGGCTCCCACATATGATCTTGAATAGGACCAATATGAATCCTGCTTTTGTATTTCTGTTCCACAAATTCATAATTTGATGTTCAGTTTTCAAAAGATTACAACAAGCCAAGAATCGTCATGACAATAAGAAAAATAAAATTAAGGCTTCCTGACTGTTGAGTTAATGCTCTTTAAGGAACCATCTCATGTGACTATATTCTGGTTGTTTAGTTTCTGTTGCCATTGTTACAAATTCTATTTCATGCCTGTAAATTATATTTTCTAAGTTTGCATGCACAAAATAATATTTATTGCACCACTGGTTGGTTTTCTGATTTCTTGAATTCATGTATGAACAGGCTGCTGTTTTGTTTCAACTATTCATATAGTGTATTAATATATGAAGTCACACATCTGGAACATTAATGTTTTGAAGCTTACTGAAGCTGTTTACCCTCAAGACACATCCATATCCTTAGTACAAAAGGCGGGTGATGTTAGAGTACAAAGTTTAGTCATGTTTTCATTTCATCATATGACACCTATTTCATTCTTTAGTCATAGAAAAAACATCTAAGATAAGAGGTAGTCAGTAAATAATGACCTTCAACTTCTGGAATTCTTTTAGCAAATCTTCCTAAAATCTTCAATGTGAGCACAGAGGATATCAGAAAGAAATACTTAATGTGTTTCTTAACTGATGTCTCTAGCCTGAAACACAGCAAAACGTTGCCGACTGAAGTTCATTTAGACGAAACTAAACTGTAACTAAAAAGGCCAATCCTAGTTCACTATAAATCAATGACTAATGTGATAATTAGAGAAAATATAGGTTAAGAGGAAGACACAAAAGCTTGCACTTTCTTCTGAAATATTTTTATGTCTTTCCTTATGAAACAATGACATTCTTACAAATACTAAATGTTATATATTAATAATTGATAAACTTCTGCACCAAATAATACATGTTTATAATTAAGGACCGTAAAGTTAATGTAGCTATAATTCAGTTTAGACTCAGTGAGAAACTATCCTCTTTTATGAGGTAATTTTTTAGGAAGAAGACAATTAGATTAATGACCACTGAGACAAAGAGTTTAGATGATGTCTACATCATCTACAAAACTTTAAGGCTTCTATGATTGTATAAAATTTAAATAGAAAATATTTTAAATGTAGAAATGGAATTACATTTTACAGAAGAGTCACTTGACTCATTGTTTGATTCTGGTTCCAAGATTGGAAAGTGGACAAATCAGCTTAAAGCAATTTCATTCCAAACATCTAGAGCACACGTTCATTACAGCTTCGTTATAAGGTATCACGCCATAGCAAAATTTGACTGTAACATGTCAAGCTGTGGAATATAATCAGTGATTTGGATGTTATCTAGAAGAACATAGTTGCTAGAAGCATCTTGTTATATCCATTTCAGGTTTAACACGCTCCCAGGTCAAAGCCTAAGTGCAGTATTACAGGGAAACTAGAATAAGTCATCTACATGGCACTCCTGGAATTTACATCATACGTCTTATCTTCTGAACACGACATTTATGCGGCTGATGCGGTTAATATACAATGATCATTGCAGTTAGTTAATTCATTTTTAAAATGATTAACCCTCTGGTCACTTTCATGTGTACATTGCACTCAAATGTTTGCAAAGAGACAAGATAGAATGATAAACAGAAAGGGCTGAGAATCAAGGACACTGGGAGAAGCTAAGAACAAGAAGGGCTAAGAAGATAATTAGGCATTAGAGTCTGAAGGATGCTCTAGTGTAACCCACCTTGAAAAATGCAAGTTATAGAAAAACCTAACACACACACACACACACACACAAATACCTGAAACAAAGTTTCATGAAACTTTTACCTTTGTTTTTCATATTTAAATAAGATGTAAGATACATCCTATTTTATATTTTATTCTATTCTCCTCCTTAAAAATGTGACTGGTCCTTATAAAATAGGTAGATTTTACTTCACTGAGTCATGATGTGGAGCTGAAGAAAGTGACTAAAATTTAATGAACAGTTCTTACACATGGACAGTTTTGAAGAGCTTGTTAAAGCCAGAAAATTATTTGAGGAGATGGTCCATATCCATCAGATTCTGGAATGAATTCATAATATTCCCTCAAGATAAAAGCTAAAATATATAGAACTATTTTCAATTATAATGGCACACAGTTATTATATTAACAGGGCTTCCCTGGTGGCTCAGTTGGTAAAGAATACACCTGCATTGAGGGATATCTGGGTTTGATCTCTGGGTTGGGAAGATCCCGGGAGGAGGGCATGTCAACGAACTCCAGTATTCTTGCCTGGAGAATCCCATGGACAGAGGACCCTGGCGAGCTTCAGTCCATGGGGTCACAAAGAGTTGGACACAACTGAGAAACTAAGCACAGCACATTATACTAACAACTTTATATGCTTTATCTCATTTAATCCTTACAACAGCCTTTATAGATTGGTACAAACTGTATTCAAAAATTTTAGTTGCAGAAATTAGTGTGTAATGAGAGAAAATAATTTTTCCCTTAGAGTACTTAGTTTTTAAATGGCAAATAGGATTTTTAATACAGGCCTTTTGATTCCAGGTCACAATTTTTTTCAAGCCTCTGAAATCCAGTAAACTTAACTTCCTCCCCTGCTCCCTTCCTCCCTCCCACAAAAATGTTTATTCATAATCTGCTCTCTACCATACACTGAAAACAAATGTAACAAAGACTGCCCTGATATTCTATATAATCCAGTGAAGGATAAACAGAAGTCAAGGCTGAGGGAAATTTCAAAACAACAACAAGAATCAGAAAAGCAAAAATAGATACAACTTGACCTTGAAACTATGGCAACTTCTTTAGACAGTAACTCTTTTGTAAATTTCATCATTGAACAGGAAACAACCTGGAGTTGGCTGGTTCAAAACCTGTAATCTAGGAATCTGCCACATTGAGCATATCTTGAATTCTTAGTAGTGGACTGGTACACTACACACTGGGTCACCCTGGAGGATCCTTGATTGGAACTAAGATGTACTCCCTTGAATTTTCACATGTTAACTCTAGGGTGCTGTTTGCTGTAATAAGATTAAATGCTGGTTGCTGCAACCCATTGAGAAATCTTCAGAGTCATTAGTAGTGTCTCCATTGTGGGAAAAAGGCTCAGGTGGTACAGAGCAGAATTCTTTACTGTAAAACTAATTTTAGTAAAGGTCAAATTCTCCAGGTCTGGGTGTAATTCATGAAATTCACAATGTGCCTGTCAATTTCCCTGACAATATGTATGAAAAAGATTCAGAATTACAGCGAAACAGAGAACCCTTTACAAAGAGTCACTCAAGGCTAAATTGCCTTTTTACAATGGCTAGCAGAACTCAACCTATTAGATAAGGGTTTATATTCCTTGGCTTCCCTGATAGCTCAGTTGGTAAAGAATCTGCCTGCAATGCAGGAAACCCCAGTTTGATTCCTGGGTTGGGAAGATCCCCTGGAGAAGGGACAGGCTACCCACTCTAGTATTGTCCTTGTGACTCAGCTGGTAAAGAATCCACCTACAATGCAGGAGACCTGGATTTGATCCCTGGGTTGGGAAGATCCCCTGGAGAAGGAATGGCTACCCACTCCAGTATTCTGGCCTGGAGAATTCCAAGGACTGTATAGTCCATGGGGTCACAGAGTCTGACACGACTGAGCAACTTTCACTTACGTTCCTTTGCATTTCATATAAATTTAAATAGAAACATCTTTGCAATAGATGGTGGCTAATGCTGGTTGTAATTAGGAATATGTGGAATGAAGGTGAAGCATCTCACAGGAATAGACTCTAGTTAGTGTTATCTGTTGAAATGTTTGGTATGATTCTGAAGTATTAAGGTTTCAAGAAAATGTCAATTATGTAGAAACCAAGGGTCAATATGGGAAGCTCAACTACTTTCAATTATTCTGTAATTCTTCTTTTGTAATTGTCTTTTTCAGTCAGTTATTAGCCATGTGGGAAAATATGTCTATTTAATTTATAGTCTCTTTATAACCTTGTCTAATTTTGATCCTCAATTTATATACCATACTTTGCTTATTGAAATGTTGGTTGTTTCTGAAAATTAGTTCAAAGAGTCGGACACGACTGAGCGACTGATCTGATCTGATAGAGAAGAAAACTTGTTGTTATTTAAAAGTATTCTTTCCTTTTAAGGCAAGTTCAAAGGAAGTTTCCAGAAATAATGTCATGCAGCCTCCTAAAGGGGTTGCTTTGAAGGGAAAGAACTTGTTTGGTATGTAAGCTCTGATAATGTTGATAAAATTTCTTCTATGACAACACTGCATTGTAAAGCATTTAACAATAGGCAAATGAGACAAAAAAGCCCTTCATCTCCTTTGGGATATACTCTTAATGCTGCTATAATGTTCATTTCAGCATAGTTGATGTGACTTAAAAAAGAGTGTCTGAACCTCCTCAGGGGTCTCCACGTGAGTGTTTCTGTCCTACAAACAGGGGGACAAAGAGAACTGCCTGAGTGTAGGGTTTGATGAGGCTCTATAACCACTGAAATTGGGATGACATCTCCTGGTCCCTTGACCATCACATGTGTGATGATACTTCTCTCATTCTGAGGATGTTTCCAGACATCTCAAGCTTAATACAACCAAAATATAATCAACTTGTCCTTCCCATTTTTCTCAATAAATATATTCAGTTTCTGAAGCCAGATATCTGGTATTACTCCCTTTTTCTAAACATACAACTCTGAATCATCAGCAATTTATCCACAAAATGAAATCTCAAATCCAACAACTTCTTTCCTGTCTATTTTTATTAAGCCTCCTTCACATCATTCCAACAGTTACCATCTCACCTCTTCTTTTCTACCTCCTTCCCACAAACCAGTATTAACACAGCAGCAAAGTGATCCTTTTTACCAAGTCAATCTTAATTTAAGCATGAGGTTCTCTTGTACTTATCCTTTCAATTGCAGTTTATTTCACTTAGAATGAAATCCTGTCTTTGCCACCTCCTGTGGCTTCCCTGGTGGCTCAGAGGTTAAAGCGTCTGCCTGCAATGCGGGAGACCTGGGTTCGATCCCTGGATCGGGAAGATCCCCTGGAGAAGGAAATGGCAACCCACTCCAGTATTCTTGCTTGGAGAATCCCATGGATGGAGGTGCCTGGTGGGCTACAGTCCATGGGGTCGCAAAGAGTCAGACACGACTGAGCGACTTCACTTCACTCACTAGTGGCTCTTAATGATTACTTCCCTCCTGTCCTTGTTGGTCTCTCCAGAATCATTTAAGTTTCAATTGCCCTGATCCCCTCTGAGTACTTTGGACAAGCAAAACTTTTTCCTTATTCCTCTGAATATCTTCTTTGCAGTGGTTGTGTTGAGATTCCCGCTGATCACATTAGCTGACATACCAACTTCTTAGAACCCCCATTGTTCAGCATATTATAGTATATTGTCCTAGGTCACCTTATATTTTGTGTATTTGTTTATTTTCCCCAGCATTAATTAGATTTTCTTTTTGTCTATTCCTGGATACTGAAAAGTAAACTCCATAAAGACAACAGTCATATTAGTCTATTTTCCCATCATAGTACCAAAACACAGAATCTGGAGCATGAAAATACTCACATATTTGTTGAATGAGTATCATTGTTTTTTATCTATATTATTGCAAAGGGTAAATGCCTCCCTGGGCTTTCTCAGGTGGTAAAGAATGTGCCTGCCAATGTAGGAGATACAAGAGACGCAGGTTCGATCCCTGGGTCAGGAAGATCTCCTGGAGTAGGAAATCACAACCCACTCCAATATTCTTTCCTGGGAAATTCATGGACAGAGGAGCCTGGCGGGCTACAATCCATGGTGTCACAAGGAGTCAGACACAACTGAGAGACCAAGCATAAACATAAATGTGCCACTCTTCTGGGTTATCGCTACCTTCCCACCCTCTTTCTGTTACCAGGTTTATCTTCCTAGAGCATATTATCGTTTTATTTCTTCCAAACTGTTTATATTTCCCTTAACCTACTGAATAAAGTCAGAGGGACTCAGATGAGAATGACACTCAAAATCTTCCAAAATTACACAGGAATATCTCTGTTCTGTCACAACTCTTCAACAATAATGTTTATTGTGTTTCAGTCATGCTGATCTATTGAACCAACTTGATATCCAGTGTAATAACATCTCGGGTATTTCTCACCATTATCTCTGAAAATTTATTTACTTTAACTCACTGAAAAATTCACAACTTCAGATCATGCTATGAAGCTATCATTCTAGGAAACCTAGGCCCTGCAGAAGCAATTATTTGCTACATTTTACTCTTTCCTATTTTCTACTACAATAGCAGAATGGTTAAAAAGGTGATTTATATAGAACTAAATTCTGGTAACCACAGGCAGGAATTATAGGGGAAATGCTAAAGCAACAACAATAAACAACATTGAGAAGATTTTGGCTGTTGGGAGGAAACAGCAGCACTTTAGCATTCTGTCACTCTGAGCTGCAGTTGCCCCTTATCAGATAAGGATACATCCAGGAAAGTGACAAGTGTCAGCCTCCAGGAAGACAATGGGCATACTGCTTTGAAAGGGAGAGTATTTCTCCTTTGGACAATAAAACATTCATTGGCCTTCTTCACTATTATTATTTCCCCGGGCTAGCTTAGCAAACACTTTCTACAAGAGAATATCTTGACCATTAGAATAATTAGACCACTGGCCGTCTTCGCTATTATTATTTCCCTGGGCTAGCCTAACAAACACTTTCTGCAAGAGAATATCTTGATCATTAGAATAGACCACTGGCCCTCAGAAATGGTGCCCCTCTCAGTGGGGTTTACAAACTTATCTGCCAATCCAAATTCTGTTTATAAATTATCCTGGAGTCAGATTTCAGTGAAGGACTTCAATGGTAAGGCCACTTTCTGTCACTGATGACTTGGCCAAGTCATCCTTCTTTTCTGGATTTCTGAAGCAATAGCAGAGTATAACAAACATGTCTATGAAGCATTATGGAGTAGTTGGGAAAACATGAGCTAGGGTCAGGGTTATAAATCCTCACGTGGTTATTGTAGATATCTAGCTGTGTGAATTTGATTTAAAAGATCATTCAAGTTTTCAGGGACTTCATTTCTTCATCTGTCCATGAAGGTTTATTAAAATGATTTTATTTATCTCCTCTTACTGTGAATTCTATAATAAACTCTATGATGAATGCAGTTAAATTGCTAGTGTATATTGTTTGAAAAGGAAAGGTCAAGGTATAACATAGTATGCCTAATATTGTACTCATTAAACTTTTCCACCACATTTTCTCATAGGCAGAAAATGGTAAATACCTCCCTCTGGAAGTTTCTTTGAAGTATCTTGTTTTATTTTAAAAACTATGCCAATGTTTTTTAAAACATTTTCTCCATAAGGTATTCTTGTGCATTTTAGTACAAAGTGCTGAATATAATTACTTAACATTAGAAAAAAATCAATACACTAAAAACATTTTTACCATACTTCTCCTGTGATGTTGACTATCTCCTGGCACACATTAGCTTACTAAATGAAGTTTTAATCCAATGTTCATCACATTTTAATTGAGTTTAGCTGGGGAACATATAAATATAAGTGGGAAAGAATATGTGTGTATGGGGAAAGGATATTGGGAGGTAAAATCTGGAAGAGTTCTGGCAAAGGAATTGAATGAAATAGCAGAGTCTACAACTGCAAATAAAACTAGATGAGGTGGATTTTTACTTCTATAGACTTTATTATAGACGAAAGGGTCCTGAGGTTCAAATCAAGCAAATCTAAAAATGAGTCTCCATTGAAACAGTTTGTGCCATCTGTTTGAGGCACTTAGCTTTGAGTACAATCTTTAAAAAAAATTACTCCAAAGGTTAAAATGCTTTATTAGAGATTTGTCTACCTAAAAAGCATGTTATATACAAATAAATTTTAGATGCCAACAACAATAGGAGTATACATAATTTAAAGGTATTGGGATATGAAATATGGAATTCAACTTTGTGAAGAAGGAGCTGCCTTTTAGGGATTTTAACAATCAAGAAGATATAGAAATGACTGTAATTCTACTCCTAAAAATGACAAAACATCTCATAAGTAAAATTAAATACCTGCCTCCCCAGCCAGAATTTCCCCTCCTACATCACGGTATAATGTAAGGAGCAATTCAAGGAAAAGGAATTTGTTCATTATGGAGGGAAAATAAAAAGCAAAAAATGCTAAATCATGACTGTCTTTAATTGTGTAAATGGTTGCAAGTTTCCTTTCTTGAGGTTTTCATTTTCCGGGTACCTGCAAGCATGGAGCAGACCAATTGACCTTTGGTGGTACTGTGGTGTGCCATTTTTTGTTTGTTTGTTTGTTTTGAGTCATTGTGTAATAGCTCATATATGTCCCTCAAACCCAGATTATGGCCTCCCAAAAGGAACTGAAAATTAAGGTAAACATTCGGTCTTCTACTATACAAAGCATTGAATTTCCTCTCAATTTCTATGGCTGTCTTTGCTTTTCCTAAACTCATATGCATACTATTCTGTAAAGAACAATTTATTTGAAATTTCATTTATTTTACAATTTAATTATGAACAAGTTTAAAAAAATACAATTTGAATTTATGAAATGATTTGTGAAACAAGGTCTGAGAATAACATGCAACCCTCTTCCAATTTATCAGTGGAAATTCAATTTTAACATCCTTCTTCAAATGCCTAAAGAAGTAACTGAATGAGACACATGTGATTACAGTGTTCATGAGTTTATCAAGTTTCTGATAGATTAAAAAGTTATAAAGGCTAGTAACCAAAACTCATTACACATCCAATAAGAAGGGGCTCATTCTTTCTAGAACTAACCTCCATGATTGAAATGCATGTTTCTTAGGACTTACATTTTACTCAGTGAGTCATGAAGACCTGGGATCTTAATGTGTGCATGCAATAACTGAGTATTCAATGCAACAGTCGAAAAGGGGTAAAATTTAATTATTTGAGGAATAGTATGAAAGACTTTGCAAAATAAATATGCGTCTCATACAGTGCAGTGAAACAGACAGGGCTGTTTTATTTTTCTACATATTCTTTCATAATTCAGTTCCTTAGCAGAACATCTTATGTATTTCCTTCACTGCTGAATGACTCTTAATTACTTTATTTAATGGGAAACACTAGTGTACACAAAATGAGTGTCATGAGGAGACAGGGTGATGGAACTAAAGTGTAAATTACCTCTTTATTTCATGAACTATAAGTTTAAGTGTTAGGGCAGAGGGGATTTGAAAGATGAATTGCGGTGTTTTGTTCTGATATAGTTGCTTGTTTAAATTCAGCCTGAGTTGTTTATCAATTCTTTATATCCTAATTCAGGGACAAATTAGCAATGGCACAACAGCTCTCTATCTGCTCATTAGTAGGCAACAATTCACAAAAGACATATTTTGTGTACAGAGAGCTCTCGGCTAAATATTCTATAGGGGAGATTCAGAAAGCTTTAAGAACCAACTTGCTGCATTCATTTTGGATCAGGCGCATTTCAGTGGTTGGAGAACCCAGATTTGTTGTATGCTGTCTTTTTGGTAAGAGTAAATTCAACAGAGTTGTTAGTACACGGCCGCACCTGTGTGGTCTAAGTACCATGGGCCAGGACTTCCCTGGTAGTCCAGTAGTTTAAGACTTCACCTTCCAAAGCAGAGGGTGTGGGTTCGATTACTGCTTGGGAAGCTAAGATCCCACATGCCTTGAGGCCAAAAAAACAAAACATAAAACAGAAACAATATTGTAACAAATTCAACAAAGAGTTTAAATATGGTCTGCATAAAAAAAATATTTTAAAAGAGGAAAAAAATAAACAGTATGGGCCAAAGATTTCTTCCTATGAAATATCCTTTTCTCTTCTAACTTATGTTAGTGGTTTTCTCAAGCAAGCATAGGCAAGAGCCCTGTGATGAGTCCAGGGTTTTGTAACCTGTGGGGATGTTTCAAATATCATTAAAAGGAAGTCTTACAAGGTCATCTTATCAGGTGACTCATCTTGGAACAAAGTCTGTTTTTCACTTTATTGTGGAGAACAGAATTTTTTTTTTTTAATTCTCTCTCTCAGGTTTTAATCTCTGCAACTTTATTCATCAGTTCCTTTCTAATCTGAACAATTCAATGATGGTCTTCTGGACACAGACAGGAGTTTTGAGAACAATTTTCCCCAGTGCTTTTCACCCCAAATCTAACCAAATAAATATCCCAAACCCATTCACATCCTCTCGGTAAAAACTCATTTCAATGCTAACTGACATCCCCTGAAAATATAGGGTGAAGTGAAGTGAAGTGAAGTCGCTCAGTCATGTCCGACTCCTTGCAATCTTGTGGACTGTAGCCCACCAGGCTCCTCTGTCCATGGGATTCTCCAGGCAAGAATACTGGAGTGGGTTGGCATTTCCTTCTCCAGGGGATCTTCCCAACCCAGGGATCTAACCCGGGTCTCCCACATTGCAGGGAGACGCTTTAACCTCTGAGCCACCAGGGAAGCACCAAGTTACAAGTCTTCCATGACTGGGCCAGAGGAGGTCTATGAACTGATGCAAATGGCCTTGAAAGGTCATGGTTGGCCACCCCTGTTTTCTTTAAGATTCTGTTTCTTATTAACATGAAGTTCTGAATTGATAAAAACTCTTTGTAGCCTCATGTTGTAGAAACACACAGAAATTATGCAAATTATGTGTATAATCATGAAACATCCTCTGAAACTATTTGGAATTTATTAAGTAATAAAGCACATGTGTGTATGCTTAGTTGGTCAGGCATTTTTGACTCTTTGCAACCCCATGGACTATAGCCTCCTCTGTCCACGGGATTCTCCAAGCAAGGATACTGGAGTGGGTTGCCATTTCCTCCTTCAGGGGATCTTTCTGACCCAGGGGGTGAACCACATCTCTTGCATCTCCTGCATTGGCAGGCAGATTCTTTACCAGTGCATCACCTGGGAAACCAACAAAGCATAGCGGAGCCCAGATATTCATCATCAGAGCAATCTTGTCTCCCACTGGCTTTCATTTAATGGCACCTTTCTCTACTTCCAGATGGCTGCAGGACCTTATCCTCCCTTAAGGATAGAACTGGGCTTCCTTGGTGGCTCAGTGGTAATGAATCCACCTGCCATGCAGGAGATGCCGTTCAATCTATGGATCGGGAAGATGGCCTGGAGGAAGAAATGGCAACATATTTCATTATTCTTGCCATGGAAAACCCCATGGACAGAGGAGTCTGGAGGGCTACCATCCATGGGGTCACAGAGAGTAGGACACAACTTAGCAATGAAACAACAATGATAGAACTAAAACTCAAACTAAAGCATACAAATCTTGTGTGATTTCTTTGGGGTAGCAAGATGGGGGTTTTCAGAAACTGATATTGGAAGAAGCTTTTGATAGGTGGGAGCTTAGAGTTCTAAGAATAAGAGCTGAGTCGGTGGAAAGGATAAAAGGGCAGGCTGCTTCACAATCCTGAAAATACACATGTATCTACATAAAAAAGCAATAGAAACAAGATGAGCAGATGAAGAGCATCCTATTATGTTCCCCTTTAGTATGAAGACATATTTTTTTAAAAATGAGAGAAACAGCTTCCTTAAAAATGATATAACCACAGAATGACTATACAAAGCCCTGAAAGTAGTTTCCTCATGAAGAGTGACTGCATAGTGGCACAGCTGTCCTGGGTTTATTTCTGGGCAGGTGATTGTTTGATTCCTCCAGGGCCCTGCCTTTCAAGTATAGTCCGCAGAGCAGCAGGACAGGCATCTCTGGACACCTGGTAGGAAATTCAGAATCTTGGTCCCCCTTCACCATAACTCAGACTCTGCATTTTACCAATATCCCCAGTGATTCACGTGCATATTAGAATGGAACAATCACTAGTCCAGGAAATTCATTTCTCTTGCTTTTGGGGATGGAGGTTGTTAAACCCAGCTACCCTGCATGAAACACCTGGTTCTAGTGCTGTGATGTTTTCAGTTTCTGAGGAGGAATCTGGCTTCTTATTCTTGAAATGTTTCAAAGATGATTCCATAATTCTCAGGGAGACCAAGAAGTATAGCTGATGTGGCTAAGAGGTGCTATCGAAACCTGCCTCATACTTTCATTATCTTTTCTGTAATACAGTTGGACATCTTCAGCAGTTTAGTCACCCATTCCATTGAGTATCTGGGGTTATGTATTAAGTAAGTATGATAACATATCTGTGTGTGCTCAGTTGCTCAGTCATGTCCGACTCTTTGTGACCCCATAGACTGTAGACTGCCAGGCTTCTCTGTCTATGGGATTATCCAGGCAAGAATACTGGAGTGGATTGCCATTTCCTCCTCCAGAGGATCTTCCTGACCCAGCAATCAAATCCACATCTCCTGTGTCTCCTGTATTGGCAGGTGGATTCTTTACCACTGAGCCACCTGAAACCCAGGCACTCAAATAGCTGTGTGTTTATTTATGGGATAATTACTATACTCTTTCCAAACTGTTACAAAACAGCACTGTATATTTAAACATTTAGCATTTCTATGAGTAGAATGTGAACGTAAATCCAAGGCAGAATGTTTTTATATTGTTCTGCATTCATAGTCAAAAGGAGGAAGGGCAGTTCTAGGAGCATGTGACCTGTGCCATCAAACAGGGTCCTAGAATTAGAACAGCCCTACCCACTCCAGTATTCTTGCCTGAAAATTGCATGGGCAGAGGAGCCTGGTAGGCTACAGTCTATGGGGTTGTGAGAACTGGACATGACTTAGCAACTAAACCACCACCGCCACCACACTTGTTTTAAAGTTCAGGTAAATGTCTTGAAATTCAAAAATAATTTCTATACAAGAAGCTTGGCATTTTTATTTTGAAAATTATGTAGCTGGACCTGTATGGAAGAGATCTAGTGGTAAGGAGATCCCTTAAACTTTAATCAGAAGTCTTGGCCTTAACTTTTCCCATTGTAAACACAACAGGTTGGAGGAGTCTTCAGAAATGGCTTGTGCTACAAAATTGTCAGTGACTTTAAACTTCAAAAGTTCACAAAACTCAAACTCAATTTTTCTTTTTGTACAGCAATTATAGAAAAATAGCAGGTGACGTCAAGATATCCATACTACCGGTACACAATATAGGCATTAGTCTTTCCCAGTGTTGGTTTGACCATATTGGTGTATCAGATTCCGGCAAGGCCTCAGTAGATCTGACTGCCAAGAAATATTAAGTGAGTTCCCAAAGCTACTCCAAATCGTGTGCACAGTTATGTCAGGGTTGACTGAGTGCTGTTCAAACCTCTCCTCATCAATGAAAGTGAAAAATGTTGGCTAGCAATTTCAGTCAATCTAATATGCTCTAAAACATCATGAGGGAAATGGAAGCTTTATTATAGAATATATTTCCCTCAACTTAATATTCTATGGATGTTATCAAAGTCCTTAAGAGAGTGATTCAGTAGCTTTTGTACTACTGCAGTCTTAACTGAGTAAGAAAAATATTCGGAATATTATGAATCTCTTTGCATGATCAGCATAGTGTTTTGAGATGATTAAAACCTGCTGAAAACCAAGGTCATACCTGAGCATATGTAGGGAAAGTTTCAATAAAGAGTAAAATTTTCTTTGTGTAATAGACAACTAGTCTGTGTACAGGTAACTTGTCAGAGGGCACACTATATAATTAGTAAGTTACTTGTTTTTGTTGTTTTTACAAAGGAATTTAATCATGAAAGCTGACAAGGCCTTTGGAAGTCTGCAATATTGATGGTATCAGCTACTAGATCAAACAGTGAAAAATTTTTCAACTTAGGCATTTGGAGGAGTTGCTGGTAATACTTGACATTAACTGTTAAAAGACTACTAGTCTTCCTGATGATGTAGCTGATTGAATAAACTACTGGAAACCATCTAACTCCGAAGGGCTGGGAGTAAAGAATAGAAAATTGCTGGAAGCCCAACCAGCAGAAGTGAAATAACAGAAGAAAATTTAAAATGGGACTTTGAAGACTATATTGGAGCTCAGTTTTTGACTCTGTCAAACAAAAGATGATCAGCAAATAATCTATTGTGCTGGGATCAGAGGTACCATAAATTAGGCTGGAAAAACTAAAAGTGTCTTGTGAATAGAAAATGTGGCAACACCATTAAAAACCTTTCCATATACTTGCAAATGGAAGGAATGCCTGGATAATGTTATTTGTATGTGGTATCCTGTTTCTGGGACTTTTAGTTGTGCTTATACATGTAATGAAAGATTACTGGTTCTAAGAACCTCTATAAAGCAAACAGATCTAAAACAAGTAAGTTACAAAATAATCAGGAAGCTAGTGTCTCCATCCCCTCTTTATCTTGCATTCTATGCTATTTTCAGTTCAGTTCAGTTCAGTCACTCAGTCGTGTCTGACTCTTTGCGACCCCATGAATTGCAGCACACCAGGCCTCCCTGTCCATCACCAACTCCCGGAGTTCACTCAAACTCATGTCCATCAAGTCAGTGATGCCATCCAGCCATCTCATCCTCTGTCGTCCCCCTCTCCTCCTGCCCCCAATCCCTCCCAGCATCAGAGTCTTTTCCAATGAGTCAACTCTTCGCATGAGGTGGCCAAAGTACTGGAGTTTCAGCTTTAGCATCATTCCTTCCAAAGAACACCCAGGGTTGATCTCCTTAGAATGGACTGGTTGGATCTCCTTGCAGTCCAAGGGACTCTCAAGAGTCTTCTCCAACACCACAGTTCAAAAGCATCAATTCTTCGGCACTCAGCCTTCTTCACAGTCCAACTCTCACATCCATACATAAGATTTTTAAAAATAATTTCCATCTTTTTATACTGCTTTTATCTTGATGCTAAATTATATTTGATCATAGTATATCCTTCAATTAAATTTCTCAATTATTACAGATGTATAAATAATGAGATTTTTGGAGTACAGATCTAATCATGTAATCTTTAACAGCACTATGCCTCCTACAGAAAAAAGAATCCACATTCCTTAGACTGATTAAATGCACTGCTTAGTTAGTCTAGGCTTAATCTTTCTTTAACCTTAATTGTCACTATTTTCTTTCAGACTCTAAGCAACACTCAAGCAGACCTACTTCCGTTTTCCTGGCTGGGACTAGTGTTTTCTTAAAGTCCATGCCCCTGTTTCTACTGCTTCCTTTGTCTAAAATCATCTTGCCCCATCTTGCACATTTCACCTCTATTCACACACTGTCTAAAACAAGCAGCACAGCCTCTGCGGAACCACTCCTATTTATTCTCCAAGGTGAAAGCAGTATCTTTTAACCCTTATTTTAAATCCCATTACCTGTATCCCTTTAAAACATTTATCATGTTTGACTTATATTTTAGTTACACAGGTCTTATTTATCACACTGAGAATAATCTTGTATACACTAAACAGTCTATCACAGTGCCTTAAGCATAGAATTTACTGAATAAATAATGAAAAAATTAATATAATGGATGAATGTTTACCTGGGATAAAGGGACTAACAGAGATAAGTAATAACATGGTTTATGAGAGAGTAGATAGAACCAGAAAGTAAAATTGAGAGTCTGTAGGTGTCTTACCCTACAGATATTTTAAATGGAATATTCAGAAATATTCAATGCTATCCTTAAGATTACATTAATGTCTCAATAAAACTGGAAGAAAAAACTTTTCTGTAAAAGATTGCATTAATGGAGTGGTGGAAGTGGGAATGATAAGGTAGAACCTCTGAAAACCTCACCTTCATAAGAACAATGACAATGCTGACAAAAGTTGTCAAAATAGACTTTTACAAAAGTCTGGAAAATAACCAAAGGCTTGTAATAATCTAGAAAGCATTTATTCTAAGAAAAGAATGGCTGAATCTCCATAGGTGAGCTTTACATGTTTTAAATTCACATATTTCCAGTCTATTCTTCCCAGCTTCATAGGAGCCTTTAGAACCATTAGCCCTATAATTACAGTGAAAGCAAGCAGTTTGACAAGAATGCATGGTTAGTTTCACGTTTGAAAAGTAATTACTGTAATACAAAACATCAATAACTAAGGGAGCAGAACACATGATTGTCTCAATAGAGGAGGAAAACTATGTGACAAAATCCAACACTCTTTCATGATAAAAAATATGTCTCCAACTAGGAATAGAAGCAGAGAAGGCAATGGGACCCCACTCCAATACTCTTGCCTGGAAAATCCCATGGATGGAGGAGCCTGGTAGGCTACAGTCCATGAGGTTGCTAAGAGTCAGACACCACTGAGTGACTTCACTTTGACTTTTTACTTTCATGCATTGGAGAAGGAAATGGCAACCCACTCCAGTATTCTTGTCTGGAGAATCCCAGGGACGGGGGAGCCTGGTGGGCTGCTGTCTATCGGGTCGCACAGAGTTGGACATGACTGAAGCGACTTAGCAGCAGCAGGAGCAGGAATAGAAGGGAACTTGTTCAACCTAATAATGGGGATTTATGAAAAATCTACAGCTAACATTGTCTTTGGAGAAGGCGATGGCACCCCACTCCAGTACTCTTGCCTGGAAAATCCCATGGATGGCGGAGGCTGGTAGGCTGCAGTCCATGGCGTCACAGAGAGTCGGACACGACTGAGCGACTTCACTTTCACTTCTCACTTTCATGCTTTGGAGAAGGAAATGGCAACCCACTCCAGTATTCTTGCCTGGAGAATCCCAGGGACGGGGGAGCCTGGTGGGCTGCCGTCTATGGGGTCGCACAGAGTTGGACACGACTGACGTGATTTAGCAGGAGCAGCAGCAACATTGTCTTTAATGGTGAAATACTGAAAGCTTCTCCCCAAGATTAAGAAAAAGACATTTTACTGGAGTTTATAATCAGGACAATTAGATAAGAAAAAAAAATAAATGATATATAAATTGGAAAGGAAGAAGTAAATCTATCTCTGTTTGCAGATGACATGATCCTGTAATAGAAAACCCTAAGGAATACACACAGGCATGCATACATAGACACACACATAAACAAAGAACCAAACAATGAGTTCTGATGACTGAAGGAAATAAAATTAATAGTGAAAGTCAACTGTGTTTCTATACACTAGCAATAAACAAACCAAAAACAAAATGAGGAAAACAATTTCATTTATAAGAGGCTTCAAAAAGAATAAAATATTTAGGACTAGATCTAACAAAAGAAGCATAAGGCTTATACACTGAAAATTCCAAAACCTCATAGAAAGAAATTAAACGCCTAGTGAATGGAAAGACATCCTGTGTTTTCACGGCTAAAGTGGCAAAATTCTCCAAGTTAATCTACAGATTCAACACAATCCCTATCAGAATCTCAGCAGGCTGCTTTGTAGAAATTGACAATCTGTCCTAAGATTCATACAGAAATGCAAGAGACCTAAGATAATCAAAACAATCTTGAAAATGAAGAACAAATTGTAAGACTCACACTTTATGATTTTAAAGCTTACTACAAATCTACAGTTATCAAGACAGTGAGCTACAGGCATAAAGATAGATGCAGATCAATGGAACAGAATTAAAAGTCCAGAAATAAACTCTCATATTTATAGTCAATTGATTTTTCCACAAGAATGCCATGTCAATTCAACTGGGAAATTATGGTCTTTTCAGTGAGTAGCGGGATGGCTGTATATCCATGTGCAGATAAAGAATGAAGCTGGATTTCTATGCTCATTATATAAAAAAATTAATGTAGATCAAATATCTAAATAGATGAATTAAAACAGTACAACTCACTGAAGAAAATATAGGAGAAAATCTTTACAATCTTTGATCAAGCAGTGGTTTCTTAGATATAACAGCAAAATCATAGACAACAAAAGAAAAAGATAGATAAATTGGATTCATCAAAATTAAAAATTTTGCACTTCAAAAGACCCTATCAAGGAAGTGAAAAGAGAGTCTATGGAATGGAAGAAAATATTTGCAAATCATATATCTGATAAGGAACTTGTATATAAAATATGTAAATAATGCTCACAATGCAATAATGTAAAGACAAAAAAAAAAAAAAAACCTCAATTAAAAATAGGCAAAGGATTTGAATAGTCATTCTTCCAAAGAAGATATACAAATGGCCAATAAGCACAGGAAAAGATGCTTAACATCATTAACCATAAAGAAAATTAAAATCAACATCACTTCACAGCTAGTATGATGGCTCTAAAAAATGATAAATAATGTCTTGGTTGAGTTTGGGGAATTGGAACCCTTATCCTTACTGGTAGAAATGTAAAATGTTGCAGACAGTTTGAAAAACACTTTGGCAGTCTCTCCAAATTCTGACATTGAGTTACTATATGACACATCAATTCCACTCTTAATTATATACCCAGGAGAACAGAAAAGATACGCCCACAGAAAATCCTGTATATGAATGTTAATACTAGAATTAATCATAAAATCCAAAAAGTGGAAACAAGCCAAATGTCTCTCAATTGATGAATGGATAAACAAAATGTGGTATAACTATATAATGAAATATTATTCAGCCATAAAACTGAATGATGTACCAATATATGCTGCAACATGGATAAATCTTGAAAACATTACATTAGGTGAAAGATACTAGATACAAAAGGCCACATATGGTATGACCCCATTTACATGAAATATCCAGAAGAGGCAAATTCATAGGGACAAAATAAAATAGTGTAGAGGTTGCCAGGGATTTGAGAGAGGGCCTTAGTGACGATTAATGGGTATAGTTTCCTTTGCGATGAAAAAGATGTTCTGGAATTAGATGATGGTTGTGCAACTGTTTCAGCCATTGACAACTGTCACTCGGAGGTCAAAGTTGCCTGCTGAAGACCACTGATGTACACCTATATGTATCAATGTGGAGAGATCAATGATTGTAATAATAAAAAACAGAACCAAAATTTGCATTGATGCCATTTCAAAAATTGCCTGAAATTCAGGAGAGAAGTAAATTTCAAATGGGTAGAGTAGGAATAATCTGCACGATAATTTTCTTATATGTATTATAAGCAGTAATGTTCTACCTATGTCAAAGGTATGTTGGAATGATTAAGAGGTCACATTTATCAATGTCATTCTTTTTATAATTGTTAGCTGAAAAATGATGCACCATAAAAGATATTCTTTCTGTTATATTCTGTACTTAATACAGTACTGAAAGGTATGCAGTCTGTTTTCCACAATGATTAAAGCATAATTATCTAAATAAAAATAAATCAAACTTTGGCATATTCCAGACAAGAGAATGCAAGGAGCACCTGCTTCTACTTTAATTGCCAGGGAGAACACTGAATCTAAATTGGATTCTCTGAAAGAAGAGAGTACCACCTTAGTTTAAAAATACCAAACTAAAAAGACAGAAAATGTAAACCATCCTTGTCAAGGCTCACTTAAAAAGAATAGCAGCAATCACTAACAGAATAATAGTACATAATACAGAATAATAGTAAATGGTCATAACAAACACCATCTTTCAACAACACAAGAGAAGACTCTATACATGGATATCACCAGATGGTCAACACCGAAATCAGAATGATTATATTCTTTGCAGCCAAAGATGGAGAAGCTCTATACAGTCAGCAAAAACAAGACCAGGAGCTGACTGTGGCTCAGACCATGAACTCCTTATTGCCAAATTCAGACTTAAATTGAAGAAAGTAGGGAAAACCACGAGACCATTCAGGTATGACCTACATTAAATCCCTTATGATTATACAGTGGAAGTGAGAAATAGATTTAAAGGCCTAGATCTGACAGATAGAGTGCCTGATGAACTATGCAATGAGGCTCGTGACATTGTACAGGAGACAGGGATCAAGACCATTCCCATAGAAAAGAAATGCAAAAAGGCAAAATGGCTGTCTGGGGAGGCCTTACAAATAGCTGTGAAAAGAAGAGAAGTGAAAAGCAAAGGAGAAAAGGAAAGATATAAACATTTGAATGCAGAGTTCCAAAGAATAGCAAGAAGAGATAAGAAAGCCTTCTTCAGTGATCAATGCAAAGAAATAGAGGAAAACAACAGAATGGGAAACACTAGGGATCTCTTCAAGATAATCAGAGATACCAAAGGAAAATTTCATGCAAAGATAAGCTCGATAAAGGACAGAAATGGTATGGACCTAACAGAAGCAGAAGATAATAAGAAGAGATGGCAAGAATACACAGAAAACTGTACAAAAAAGATCTTCACAATCCAGATAATCACGATGGTGTGATCATTGACCAAGAGCCAGACATCTTGGAATGTGAAGTCAAGTAGGCCTTAGAAAGCATCACTACGAACAAAGCTAGTGGAGGTGATGGAATTCCAGTTGAGCTATTCCAAATCCTGAAAGATGATGCTGTCAAAGTGCTGCACTCAATATGCCAGCAAATTTGGAAAAAAGCAGTGACCACAGAACTGGAAAAGGTCAGTTTTCATTCCAATCCCAAAAAAGGCAATGCCAAAGAATGCTCAAACTACTGCACAATTGCACTCATCTCACACGCTAGTAAAGTAATGCTCAAAATTCTCCAAGCCAGGCTTCAGCAATATGTGAACTGTGAACTTCCTGATGATCAAGCTGGTTTTAGAAAAGGCAGAGGAACCAGAGATCAAATTGCCAACATCTGCTGGAACATAGAAAAAGCAAGAGAGTTCCAGAAAAACATCTATTTCTGCTTTACTGACTATGCCAAAGCCTTTGACTGTGTGGATCACAATCAACTGTGGACAATTCTGAAAGAGATGGGAATACCAGACCACCTGATCTGCCTCTTGAGAAATTTGTATGCAGGTCAGGAAGCAACAGTTAGAACTGGACATGGAACAACAGACTGGTTCCAAATAGGAAAAGGAGTTCGTCAAGGCTGTATATTGTCACCCTGCTTATTTAACTTATATGCAGAGTACATCATGAGAAACGCTGGACTGGAAGAAACACAAACTGGAATCAAGATTGCCGGGAGAAATATCAATAACCTCAGATATGCAGATGACACCACCCTATGGCAGAAAGTGAAGAGGAACTCAAAATCCTCTTGATGAAAGTGAAAGTGAAGAGTGAAAAAGTTGGCTTAAAGCTCAACATTCAGAAAACGAAGATTATGGCATCTGGTCCCACCACTTCATGGGAAATAGATGGGGAAACAGTGGAAACAGTGTCAGACTTTAGTTTTTTGGGCTCCAAAATCACTGCAGATGGTGACTGCAGCCATGAAATTAAAAGACGCTTACTCCTTGGAAGGAAAGTTATGACCAACCTAGATAGCATATTCAAAAGCAGAGACATTACTTTGCCAACAAAGGTTCGTCTAGTCATGGCTATGGTTTTTCCTGTGGTCATGTATGGATGTGAGAGTTAGACTGTGAAGAAGGCTGAGAGCCGAAGAATTGATGCTTTTGAACTGTGGTGTTGGAGAAGACTCTTGAGAGTCCCTTGGACTGCAAGGAGATCCAACCAGTCCATTCTGAAGGAGATCAGCCTTGGGATTTCTTTGGAAGGAATGATGCTAAAGCTGAAGCTCCAGTACTTTGGCCACCTCATGCGAAGAGTTGACTCATTGGAAAAGACTCTGATGCTGGGAGGGATTGAGGGCAGGAGGAGAAGGGGACGACAGAGGATGAGATGGCTGGATGGCATCACCGACTCGATGGATGTGAGTTTCAGTGAACTCCGGGAATTGGTGTTGGACCGGGAGTCCTGGTGTGCTGCGATTCATGGGGTCGCAAAGAGTCGGACACAATTGAGCGACTGATCTGATCTGATTCATTAAAGGCGTCAGGTCTTACACTGCCTTTTTTTATATTGCACTTAACTACATGATCCTGTTAGGTATGGCTCAAGGGTCACTCCCATTTTATAGCTATGGAAACTGAGGTTTATTAAGATTCAGGACAAATGGGTGAAAAAATAATAAGATGGGGTCCTGAATTCAGGCTTACTTAATTACAAAGCCCATATAATATACCACTTCCCATAATTTTTTTTTTTAAGTTCTTAAATCTTAAGATTCATTGTATTTCTTATTATAGGCAGGTGAATCTGCAACTCCAACTTTGCCACCAGAGATAAAATTCACTATGATGAACATTTTGCAAATAAGTTTTCACAGGACAAGGAACAGAGAAACTTTGAACACCGGGATTTGTGGTGGGTCTGGAGAAAGTCAGGATATGATGTCTGGCTCTACCCAAAAAGAATAGGAGGTGAAAGCCACAGAGGGTTAATAGGTGTGGGGTCATGAGTGGGCCTGTGCTTGTCTCACTAATGACCACCTGCTTTTTCTATAGTATTGTGCCACTCATCACAGTCCTGCAAAACAGATAAGATATATCAAATGCAGGACTGGACACCAGCCCAAAACCTTAACTGTGTACTCAGAGTATGTTAATGAATTCAGAATCACATTCACCCTCAGAAAAGAAGACAACCTGATTCCTGGGAATTGTCTGGTCTGGGGTTTGACACATGAGCAGTCCACTTGGATATTTGAGAAGTTGTTCTTAGAAGGACTTTCCTGGTGGTCCAGTGGTTAAGATTCTGTTTTCTAATGAAGGGGGTGCCAGTTTGATCCCTGGTTGGGGAACTAAGGTCACATGTGCCATAGGCCAAAAAATTTTAAAATAGGAACACCTATCATAGGCTCCTTCTGAGTTGAGGAGCTATAAATGGTGTTTCCACTTTTGCTATTATATTTGAACTTCATACGAACCCATTAAATAGGAAATCCATACTCTATTAAGCTCTAATTTTACAAATGAAGAGATGGTGATTCAAAGAATTTACACAAAATCAAGCAGGTCATATGTCATTGAGTGGGAAAGTGTATGTCTTCTGGTTCCATGTGTAGGGAATGTTCTCTCTATTACATCAAACTTATATGTAGACTACATAATTTTTTCCAGGAATTGTTTTGCTCTATTAAATTCTTCTTTGAGGTTAATAATAATTGAATGCCTCACATAATTTGTGTTGAGTTTCTGCTCATCTTTCTCTCACGGGTGGAAGGGAGCATTTTAATAGCTTTCTAGAGTAATACTCACACAAACTGTTTAAGAATCTGAGTCTTTATTTTGATCTGCTCTACTTTATTTCAAGAATTCCTCTGAACTGTTTCCATAGAAACAACTGGAGAAGAAAATGATGAGCTATGTAACATTCTCAGGGATGTCTTTCTGAATTTTGGACGTTCATTCCTCAGAAGATTTGAGATGGTTGTTTTGGGGGGCAGGACAAATTTCTAAAGGGGATTCTGTTCACATATCCCCTGAGAGTTTTAGGTTTGAAATTCGTAATCTATCACATAATAAAACAGTTCAAAGACTGGAAAAGAATTCAAGTTCCATTACTGTAGTTTAAGAGGGGCACCCTCCTCTGTGTTACCTGCATCAATTCTTTGCTCTGCCATAACTTCCTCATGTTGAGGTTGGGTCATGGGGTCCGGTCATACTGGCTAGATTACCTGCAGCTGAAGCAGGAGGACCAAGAAGAAAACAAACAAGAAAAAAGTGCATGAAAGCTTAGTGGTGTATTTGAAGGAAAAAAGAGTGGACAGATGCATTCTAAAACCAGGAATTTTGATCCATTTAGAGAATCACTGAGGTTGAATCTTTTTCCATGATAAGCTATTTAACATCCATGAATTCTCTACAGTGAGGAAATTTCAAAAATGTAGAGGAAGTTGAAATTTTCCATTATTGTTGTTTATATGACTTCATTATTTACATCTGTACCACAAAAAGCTTGAAGTGGAGGCCATAATTCCGTCAGTAGGAACAGAGCTCTGCAGCCTTTGTTCAGCACACAGGGAACAGCAATAACTAACACTGTCTGCTGCTGAGTGTCCTAAATTATATGCTCTTATCTTCACTAGACAGTTTTATATTGGAAAATTTCTTATTTACTTCTTAAAGGTGATCAAATTGCAAAAATCACCAAATGGATTTCTATACTGGCCTTACATGTGAACAGGTGAACCTGTAAATTAGCTAAGTGAGAAGGGGTTATGTGTTCCAAGGGATACTGTGGTTCACTGTTGGTGAGAAGTTTTAATGTTCTGAGTAGTGGTCTATTACAGGGGCTTTTTGAGAGAAGGAGGCAGAAAGGATGGATCAGGGTGACTTTGCAGTGCTAAGAATCTGTTGTAATAAATAACACTTTGTTGCTATCTTAATATGTCCTATAATATACAACTTAATATATAGTTAGATTTCTTTAGCTGCCATTTGCATTTATGCAGAGAAGTGGATCCTAAGCAAAAAGACTTATGATTATACAGTGGAAGTGAGAAACAGATTTAAAGGCCTAGATCTGATAGATAGAGTGCCTGATGAACTATGGAATGAGGTTCGCGACATTGTACAGGAGACAGGGATCAAGACCATCCCCATGGAAAAGAAATGCAAAAAAGAAAAATGCCTGACTGGGGAGGCCTTACAAATAGCTGTGAAAAGAAGAGAAGCAAAAAGCAAAGGAGCAAAGGAAAGATATAAGCATCAGAATGCAGAGTTCCAAAGAATAGCAAGAAGAGATAAGAAAGCCTTCTTCGGCGATCAATGCAAAGAAATAGAGGAAAACAACAGAACGGGAAAGACTATAGATCTCTTCAAGAAAATTAGAGATACCAAGGGAACATTTCATGCAAAGATGGGCACAATAAAGGACAGAAATGGTATGGACCTAACAGAAGCAGAAGATATTAAGAAGAGATGGCAAGAATACACAGAAGAACTGTACAAAAAAGATCTTCACAACCCAGATAATCATGATGGTGTGATCACTGACCTAGAGCCAGACATCCTGGAATGTGAAGTCAAGTGGGCCTTAGGAAGCATCACTACGAACAAAGCTAGTGGAGGTGATGGAATTCCAGTTGAGCTATTTCAAATCCTGAAAGATGATGCTGTCAAAGTGCTGCACTCAATATGCCAGCAAATTTGGAAAACTCAGCAGTGGCCACAGGACTGGAAAAGGTCAGTTTTCATTCCAATCCCAAAGAAACGCAATGCCAAAGAATGCTCAAACTACCGCACAATTGCACTCATCTCACATGCTAGTAAAGTAATGCTCAAAATTCTCCAAGCCAGGCTTCAGCAATATGTGAACCATGAACTTCCTGATGATCAAGCTGGTTTTAGAAAAGGCAGAGGAACCAGAGATCAAATTACCAACATCCGCTGGATCATAGAAAAAACAAGAGAGTTCCAGAAAAACATCCATTTCTGCTTTATTGACTATGCCAAAGCCTTTGACTGTGTGCATCACAATCAACTGTGGAAAATTCTGAAAGAGATGGGAATACCAGACCACCTGATCTGCCTCTTGAGAAATCTGTATTCAGGTCAGGAAGCAACAGTTAGAACTGGACATGGAACAAAAGACTGGTTCCAAATAGGAAAAGGAGTATGTCAAGGCTGTATATTGTCACCCTGCTTATTTAACTTATATGCAGAGTACATCATAAGAAATGCTGGACTGGAAGAAACACAAACTGGAATCAAGATTGCCGGGAGAAATATCAATAACCTCAGATATGCAGATGACACCACCCTTATGGCAGAAAGTGAAGAGGAACTCAAAAGCCTCTTGATGAAAGTGAAAGTGGAGAGTGAAAAAGTTGGCTTAAAGCTCAACATTCAGAAAACGAAGATTATGGCATCTGGTCCCACCACTTCATGGGAAATAGATGGGGAAACAGTGGAAACAGTGTCAGACTTTATTTTTTTGGGCTCCAAAATCACTGCAGATGGTGACTGCAGCCCTGAAATTAAAAGCCGCTTACTCCTTGGAAGGAAAGTTATGACCAACCTAGATAGCATGTTCAAAAGCAGAGACATTACTTTGCCAACAAAGGCCCGTCTAGTCAAGGCTATGGTTTTTCCTGTGGTCATATATGGATGTGAGAGTTGGACTGTGAAGAAGGCTGAGTGCCGAAGAATTGATGCTTTTGAACTGTGGTGTTGGAGAAGACTCTTGAGAGTCCCTTGGACTGCAAGGAGATCCAACCAGTCCATTCTGAAGGAGATCAGCCCTGGGATTTCTTTGGAAGGAATGATGCTAAAGCTGAAACTCCAGTACTTTGGCCACCTCATGCGAAGAGTTGACTCATTGGAAGAGACTCTGATGCTGGGAGGGATTGGGGGCAGAAGGAGAAGGGGACGACAGAGGATGAGATGGCTGGATGGCATCACTGACTCGAGGACGTGAGTCTGGGTCAATCTGGGAGTTGGTGATGGACAGGGAGGCCTGGTGTGCTGCGATTCATGGGGTCACAAAGAGTTGGAAATGACTGAGTGACTCAATTGAACTGAAGCGAAAAGACTAAATCTCCATTCCCTGTCCACAGGTTAGCTCTTGTTAAAAGCCAGTTTCTGCAACCACTGTCTTACATGGTAGAGTCAGTTGAGTCTTGGACACTACTTTACAAGCATGAAGAGACTTTTGCTTATGCCATTCTACTATTCGACTTTCTTTCTCCCACTCATGGGATTCTGTTCAAATATCATCTCCTCTAAACAGATTATTTTTTGTTGTTTAGAGAAGAATTGGTCTTTAGAGCCTCTGTGTTGTCTCCATATTTGTTTAGAGTCCTACTATTGCAGCATCAGGCCTGTGAGTGCATGTAATGCAACATTCAGTTTTAGCACAATAGCTACACGCATGCATAAATATAATGCATTCCCTACTCTGAAAGTATTTATAATATTTTAACTATTATTTATGAATCTAATTTACTCAGTCGAATAGCACATAAATTCATTCCAAGAAGGCACATGCTAGCCTTCATTTATCTTTGCATTTGTAGCACCTAGCAGAAGAATTTGCATAGGAAAAAAAATCTATTTAAGTACTTACTGATTGACTATGTAGTACTAAAAAAATGTATCTGATTTACCAGATAAAGGGTGACTCAATAAAAATATATAAATACAAAAATTTAAAACTAAAATTGGACAGAGATTATGGAATTATTCATAACGGAATATTTACATTTTTCAGTAAAATGATACATGATTCATTGATTTATCTAACTGTTCAATTTAACAAACTTTCATTGAAATAATTCATGAACCACATTAAGATATTTTCAATTTCTGCATATTATGCTAAACTTGAAAATCATATATAAAGTTACTTAGAATTAGGAATAAAGGAAATTTATAATCAATTTTCCCAAATCTCTAATAAGTAATGGCAGATGATGTCTTAATATAAGCAATGATGCTCATCTGGTAATTAGACACGTCATTGTTAGTCCCCTCTATTTTGAAAATTCAATTTACAATTTACTTGCACAGTCTGCTAGTTTTCTTTTGAATGAACAGTTAGTAGATTATCTGAAATTAAAAGCTAATGAAGTTTGAGATCCATTTGGAAATGCTGACATTCTTAAATATCTATTCTCTGTTAATAGAAGGTTTCAATAGAACTCACTCCAATGAGATAAATTTGAATATGTTACACATCCAATAAACCTCTGAGTTAATAGAATTACATTTAATTCTGTTAATCTTAGCCAGAATAATAATTTTAGATATTCTAAACTTTAACTTAAAAGAGAACTGAATTATTAAAAATTAATATTTGGATAATTTCTTTAGGATTTAATGAGACCAAGAAGGCTTTTCAGTATCTATCTGTTCAGCGTACA
Source organism: Bos javanicus (assembly GCF_032452875.1). NCBI lineage: Eukaryota > Metazoa > Chordata > Mammalia > Artiodactyla > Bovidae > Bos > Bos javanicus. The sequence continues at coordinate 85,636,845 of NC_083871.1, read as the reverse complement.
CAGAAGGGTGAAGTGGTATTGAATGTTTGAAGTCTGATTTAACCTCATAAATATGCACTGTGTAAACTTCAGGAAAGAAACTCCATCCTCTGACATAATGCTTTAATCTTGTGATTATCCAATGTGGACCCTTACAAAGTTCTTTAAGTAAAGAAGCACAGTATTTATACACTAAAGAAGAAAAATGAAAACCATATGATAATCTCAATGGATGCAGGAAAAAAAGCTGACACAAATCACATCATTCCATAACAAAAATTCTTAATGTATAAATTCCCTGGTGGCTCAGATGGTAAAGCGTCTGTCTACAATGCGGGCAAACTGGGTTTGATCCCTGGTTTGGGAAGATTCCATGGAGAAGAAAATGGCAACCCACTCCAGTACTCTTGCCTAGAAAATCCCACGGACAGAGGAGCCTGGTGTCCATGGGGTCACAAAGAGTCGGACACAACTGAGTGACTTCACGTTTACGTTCAATGTATAAATAGAAGATAATTATCTCAACCTAGGAAAAGGCATCTACTGAAAATCTATGTGAAACACCATATTTAATTGGGAAAGGCTATATGCTTTTCTGGAGAAGGCAATGGCAACCCACTCCAGTACTCTTGCTTGGAAAATCCATGGACAGAGGAGCCTGGTAGGCTGCAGTCCACGAGGTCAGTAAGGACTGAGCGACTTCACTTTCACTTTTCACTTTCATACATTGGAGAAGGAAATGACAACCCACTCCAGTGTTCTTGCCTGGAGAATCCCATGAACAGGGGAGCCTTATGGGCTGCTGTCTATGGGGTCGCACAGAGTCGGACACGACTGAATCGACTTAGCAGCAGCAGCAGCATGCTTTTCCATTATAATCAAAAACAGGGTAAAAATGTCTGCTCCTATCATTCCAATTCATCATTTTGTAGAAGGCCAGTGAATGAAGCAAGCAAAAATGGCACACAGATCAGAGACAAAGAGATAAAATTTCTATTCACAGGGTTATGATTATCTATATAGATATCAATGAATCTTCATAAAACCTACTAGAACTGATATGTGAGTTTGGCAGTGTGGCCAGATGCGAAGTCAACATACAAAAATTAATTTCATTTCTATATACTAGCAACTGGAAATTGAAACAAAGCACCATTTACTTCAAAAGCATGAAGTATATAACTGCAAATTTCACTTAATGTGCAAGATTTGAATGCTAATAACCAAAAAACATTGATGAAAGAAATCAAGACCTAAGTAAGTGGGGAAATACACTGAGGAAGATGCAATATTGTTAAAATGTCAGTTCTTCTCAGAACTTGTCTGGAGATTCAGTAACATTTCTGCAGAATATTTTATGGAAAGGTATAAGTATATTCCAAAATTTATGTGGATATGCAAAGAATCCAGAATAGTCAAAATAATTTTGAAGAAGAAAAGCAAATTTAGGGGACTCACTATCTGATTTTAAGACCTACTATGAAGCTACAGTAATCAAGACTGTAGTATTTGCAAAAGGATAGACAAATATATCAATAAAGCCAAATAGTGAGTTTAGAAATAGACTCACACATACATTGACAATTTATCTTTTATGGAGACTCAAAGGCAATTTAATGGAAAAATAAATGGAACAAACTGCTGGAACAATGACACCCAGATTAAAAGAAAATTATCCTTGATCTATACCTCATGCCATGTAAAAAATTAACTCAAATGGGTCAGAGACCTAAAATTTAAAACACAAAACAACAAAATATGTAAAACAAAACAAAGGAAAAAAAACCTTCATAACCTTGGGTAAATGAACAATTTCATTACATTGACACTAAAAACATGATCATAAATGGAATAAAAACACATAAGTTGGTGTTCATAAAAATTAAAAGCTCTTCTCTGTAAAAGATATTTAAGAAAAGAAAGAGGTAAGCAAGAGCCTTGGAGAAAATATTTGCAGGAAAATAACACTATAGAAGAATTTTATCCAGAACATACAGAGAACTCTCAATTCTCAATAATTAGAAAACACCCAACCCAACTGTAAAAAATGAGCAAAAGTTCTGAACAACTATTTGACTAATGTGAAAATAAAATTAAGATGAAAATAACCCCCACTTTCTCCCCACCCATGTGAAAGAAACCTGACAATACCAAGTACTGATAGAGAGTGAAGCAACTGAAACACTCATCCATGGTTTGTCAGCATGACAAATTTTGGAAAAGCTTGTCAGATTCTTAAACATATAACTACCAAATAACTTAGCAATCCCATATAAAAAACTACATAATCCATGTGTCTTCCCTGTATGAAATGGTAATTTAACAATAAATATGGAGCTATCACATAAATGCATTAAACTTGTCGAGCACAAAGATAACTATTCAGTAATAAAAGGAACTACTGATATTTTAGGGTTAGAGTTAATAAGTATTTCCATCAATGTTCCTGAGTATTTACACAAAATTCAATCATATTAAAATTTAAGTCATAAAGGAAAGACTAACCTTTTTTTCCCCCCTCAACGAAACTACTTCATTTAGATAGTTATGAATAAAAAAGAAATATAAATAAAACCTTTTACTGCAAAACCAGAAGTACCAATGGTTTGGGGTTGAAGCACTCTCTCTGGAGAAAAAAATGTTGTTCCCAGGAGGCCAAATGCTTTTGGGGAGGCAGTTTTTAGTATCTGCGAACAAATCTACAAAACCAAACCCAGATGGTCCTCTTGACTGAAAGAAGAGTCCCTGAGGGACAGAGGATGATGTTCTATATCTAAATCATAGCTTCTAGCAGTTTAGTACAGGCTGTCTTCTAAGAAGAACACAGTAACTCGAAACTAGACTGACCAGCTCAACTTCATCAAACTGAAAAGTATTTATAGTTCCCAAATAATGTTTAGCCTGAGAATTTAAAATAAAAACAATGGTTAAGTGTGGGGATACTCTCCCAGGACCTTCAGGGTGGAAATGTTTTAGTTTATTTCACTTTCCCAAAAGGTAGTCCCCAGGAAGGACTGATGCTGAAACTCCAATCCTTTGACCACCTGATGCAAAGAACCAACTCCCTGGAAAAGACCCTGATGCTGGAAAAGATTGAAGGCAGGAGGAGAAGGGGATGACAGAAGATGAGATGGTTGAATGGCATCACCGACTTGATGGACATGAGTCTGAGCAAGCTCCAGGAGTTGGTGATGGACAGGGAAGCCTGGCATGCTCCATCCATGGGGTCACAAAGAGTTGGACACAACTGAACAACTGAACTGAACTGAGGTTCTTGTCAATCAACATGTAATGAGACTTGCAGAGACTGTTAAGATCCAGGAAGTGCTGTACCTCCCAGAAATATAAGACTCTAATGAGGAATACCCTTTATTTGGTGATGGAGTTTCATTAAAGGAAGCTAAACAATATGTGTGCCCTTCCATATGTGATAGATAGCATCTTTTTAATTGGAGGAAAATTGCTTTACAATGTTGTGCTGGTTTCTGCCATACAACATTACAAATCAGTCATAATTATACATATGTCACCTCCCTCTTGGGTATCCCTCCCTTTCCCCCATCCCACTTATTTAGGTCATCACAGAGAGCCAGGCTGTCCTCCCTGTATTATATAGCAACTTCTCACCAGCTATCTATTTTATACATGGTGGTGTATATATGTAGATGCTACTTTCTCCATCCGTCCCACTCTCCCCCCCCCCCACCACTGTGTCTACAAGTCCTTTGTCCATATCTGCATCTCCATTCCTTCACTGCAAATAGGATAGATAGCAGATCTTTAACAGCAGACTTTCCTGCTCAATCTATATTTGTGGACATTTTTATTTCTGTGTCTTAAAAGATTAGAAATCATTGCATCTAGGACACATTTTTTAATTGAACTAAACATGTCAAAAGTTAAATCCAGAGAAAGATACTATATATCACTTGTGTGTGGAATTGAATACATACAACACACTAGTGAAGAAGATGAAAAAGCAGATTAACAGATGGAGAGGACAAACGAGTGGTTACCTGTGGGGAGAAGGAAGGGAGGAAGGGCAATACAGGGGTGAGGGATTAGGGGGAAAAAAGGTTATTATGGGACTATATGAAATAATGTGTGTGAAACTTTTAAAAACTGTGAAGCACTACAGAACTTAAAGAATCATTCCAAAAAAGTTTTTAAAAGTTAAACCCATTTCTCCTCCCTCCAAACCTCTCTCGATCCTTATTTTCTATTTTTGTTAAGGACATACCATTCGTCTCTTCATTTGGTCTAAAGCCCTTGATCTGTGACTCCTCCCTGTCTCTTATCAATACCTCTCACTGCCTCTTCCACATCCAATTAGGCATCGAGGGCTCTCATTCTCCTCTCTCAAGTGTCTCTCACCTAATTCCTTTCCAATTCCACTGCTGCCATTCTAGTTCAGGTCTTCATCATCTTTCATGTGGATTATTGCAGTAACCTAACCGCTCTCCCTTCTTTCAGTCTCTCTTTACTTTCTAACCTGGGAAGAAATACAATAGTTAAGGGCAAGAGGACCAGAAATAGTCTAAGTTTGAACTTCAGTCTTGGACAAATTACTTCCTGTCTCTCAGTCTCAGTTTTCTGAATTTCCTCTGAGGTTGTCATAGAGTGGTCAGTACAGTGCTTGGCATACAGAATTTCTAAATATATGTTAACTTCTCAGGGCTTAACAGCATGTAGGTTAGTCACATAAGCATCGTTTTATCCTTCTGTGGAGACTGTAGAATTCTTTAGGGTAGACATAAAATCTAACCGGTTTTTGATTAGGTAGTGATTACACAGGAACTAACACATAGCAAACAGAATGTGATGCAGTAAATATTTATTTGGTAGTATTATTTACAGTTTCAATCCTCATCCAGATTCCTAATAATATTTACCTCCAAAGAACATAAGCTTTGAAGTCAAACACACTGAGTTCAAAATAGGGTTTTGACACATGTGATTGGTGGGTTGGACTTGATGGAGATTTTGACCCTTTCTGTGCCTTTCTTTACCTGAAAAACTTGCATGACAGGATCTACAACACAGCATTTGTGTAATTTTTGCTAACATAAAATGTTAGTGTCTCTATTAACATAAAACTTCCTACTGCTAATATGCATATTTATCCTTCATATTTTTGGAACCATATCTCTGCTTTGTTACTTTCTAAGCATATATTGGCTGATACCATACTTTCCATACATGAATAACAATCTGGTAATAGTTTGGCTAATATTTAATTCATTAAAAAGCCTCAAAGTTTACATAATTATAAAAGAATTCTTCAGGGAAAATTAGACCCAGCCTGCCTTACACTGTTGAGAAACACAATTAATAGAGACAAGGTCGCACATATCAAAGGCTATCTGGAAAAATACACTTAATGTCATTATAATGAAGAGGGTGAGAATCTTTATCTTCTGATTTCATAAAGATTACCAAAAAGGCAGACATAAGGTCAGTATTAACAAGGCATTCATTCATTCACTCAGTGATCCCTCACTCTGTCTCTTAGATTCTCTTTCTTTTTCGCTCCCTTTCTTTTTTCTGCTTCCTCCCTTCCTCCCTCACTTCCTTCCTTTCAGATCATATTATTTCAGAGCCTTATATCTGCTGGGTGCTACAGGTACAAGGGCTTCCCTTGTGGCTCAGCTGGTAAAGAATCCACCTGCAATGTGGAAGACCTGGGTTTGATCCCTGGGTTGGGAAGATCCCCTGGAGAAGGGAAAGGATACCCACTCCAGTATTCTGGCCTGTATAGTCTATGGGGTTGCAAAGAGTCTGACACGACTAAGTGACTTTCACTTTCACAGGTACAAACTCTACCTTTTGAGAAATTCACATTGTAGTTTCAAGGGAAATTCACTTGATCATTTAAAAGTTTAATTGTTTTTATTCTATGGGTTCTAAAGAAGGGGATTAAATAATATCATTGAGATTGTTTTGGCTTGGCAATCTCTAAGCCCCAATGTATCTTTGAGGTATTAGCAATGACATAACAATTTCTTTAAAGGGGATTTTTAAATTACTGATTTCTACTATAGATTTCATGGGAACAGAAGTGAGATTATTCTGCTTGGTGTTCGGGAGTCTTAGGCAACATCTCTCTCCAGAGGTAGAGTGTGGACTTCTGATGCACCAACCACCAGATAGTCATTAAACGTTTGAGGACTTCTTTAACTCTCCCTGTATGTTTGGGGCTTTGAAGTAGGTGTTCCACTGCAGAAAGAAACAGGCTGTGGTACAAACTGTTAATTTCCAAAAGCCAATCTGTATACTGAGGTTGTACTATCTGCCTATTAATTAACAACTATTTTTTGCACCCTGACTAAATGCCTTTATTGCGGGGAACTTGTTCCAAATTCCATCGTCATGAGATCTGCTTCTAGAGTTTCATGTTAGGTTGGTTGGGGGTGAGATTCCCAAATCTATTTTTAAAAGCATATATAAGATGATTCTGATGTTCAATGAGGTTTGGAGCCTCCTGTGAAAATACCCTCATGTATTACTGTTCCAAAATCTCTGCCCTGTGAATTACTTGGTTATGAAAAGTGGCAGACCCCCATGAGTTACAGAGATGAGTGACAAAGCTGGCCATTTGGTGGAGGCTGGTTGTGGTGTGGGCAGCTGTCCAGAGGCAACAGTGGTCTGTGGGCATTCAAGCAGAGATGCTGCTCTGTGATATGCGAGCAAACCTCCCTTTGCCCTCCTCATAGAATAACTGAGTGGAGAGGAAGACTGCAGGCAAAAGTCTTGATTACACTTCTAATGAAGTGGGGAAAGAACTGGAGAAGAAACGTTTGGTTTCTGTGGTATCACATTTGTACTTTGGGTGTAGGTAATGGTCTGGTTACATCTTTTGCTTATTTATGTCTGATTTAAAAGAAAAAAAAGAATATATATATATATATATATATATATATATAACAATGTCCTTCCATTTTGTGATTTAATAGATCTCTGGTCATAGAACATCAGTAATAGGTCCTGTGGTAGGTAAGTTCCTAGCTGACGAAATTGTTTGGATGAATTTTTCATACCTGGCTACTATCGTTGAGGATATTTGTGGCTAGGAAGTGGCTTTCCTATCAAATTAACCATTTGACCTGGTCTTAATAACAGTGGAAAGTGACAGGGAGTCTACATTTGAAAGACTTCTGTGACATTCTCCTCCAGCATATAAAAGGACAATGCCTATGGACCTCATCCAGTAGAGAAATTTACTTAGCTACTTGTTTGTGCATTTTGAAGTTAATTCTGTTTGGAGAATCAATCAAGAGGCTATTCTATTCCAAATCAAGAATTCTTTAGCAACAATGAAGAGCTAAATTAGCTTGTGATTGGATCAGCTGTCACATATTGCATCTTATTTGGGTTCCAATTCTGCTCTGGGAAGGAATATTTGATAGGTAGGAGCTTTTCATTTCATCTTGCTGCTTAGCTAAACTAAACAAGGTTTGCACAAAATGTTTTTGAAAGCATTTTATATTTATTCCTATATAGACTAACTGTTTTTGCTGGTATTTGAAATGGCCGTTTCCTGTGAACACTTTAACAAAAAATGTTTGCTTGTAATATTTGATATTTCTCAATGCATACTGACAACAGGTAACTCATCGGCCTCCCAGAAAATATTAGTATCAAGAGTGTTTGTCAAGATCATGTTGCAATTCCACTAATCATTCCCATCTCCTTTTAAAATCCATAAATATCTTCATAAAAGACATTTATAAGAAATTAATACTATGAAGAAATTTTGAGTTGCAGTAGAAGCACTTTAATGACTATGCATCTTAATTTTCTTCAGATCAAAATGAAATTACTTTTATTAGACCTAGACACACTAATATTTTCTGGTCTTTACAATTTATATAATTGTTCCAACTATATTACAGCTGCAATAAAGAGATTGTGAAAAAAGGCTGTGGCATGCATACTGAAGATGATAATTTATGATTTTACAAGAAACTTGGTTCACTTTCTCTAAAACTTTGTATGTAATTAAAACTACAATAAATCCTTCCACCCCTTCCGTAACAATTGTTACGGAGGAAGGGGATCATGGCTCTGTTGTTACAGGACTGTATTTTGTTGGAGTTGTGTTTACACCTGGACTGTGTACTTGGTGAATGAACACACCTGACATCATAAACACGTAACAGCTGCCTTGTTAAAGACCCTCAGCTGCATCCACTGCTGTTAAAATAAAAGGACACTTTGAACGGCAATTTTTAAATTTACACTTTTTTCCACTAAATTTTAATCAGTGCCTAGGATCTCATTAATTATTGTTTATAAAATCTTGTCAGCCACCAGTTGCTAGTATTGGCAACCATTTAACTTTAGTGTATACATTATATTTCAGCTTAATGAAATGGGCTTTCATTTTGAAATGCCTATGAACTCTAAGGACAAGGCAAAGGAGCCCACCAGACTCATCTGTCCATGAGATTCTCCAGGCAGGAATACTGGAGTGGGGTTACCATGTCCTTCTCCAGGGGATCTTCCCAACCCAGGGATTGAACCCAGGTCTCCAGCATTGCGGGCAGACGCTTTACCCTCTGAGCCACCAGGGAAGCCCATTAACTCTAAGGACAAGGCAAAGGAATTACGTATTAGTAACAATTGCTAAGATTTCTCATACTTCACCACAAAGGAAAAGACTATGCAGAGAGTGTTCCATTTATTCCAGAGGGCATTATCTCATTTAATCCTCTCAAAAAGCTGTGAGAAGACTGAGGGACAGGCAGGCTCAGAAAATTGCCCAAGATCTGATAAATAATAGATGATGAAGGCAGACTAAATGAAAGACTAACTAAATTTATATTGTTTGAGAGTTCTTTAACCACAGGTTCAAAGATAAGGTTGAGGAACTTGCTGGCGGTCCAGTGGCGGTGCAGATTCAATCCCTGATGGGGGAGCTAAGCTCCCGCAATCCTCAGGGCCAAAAAATCCAAAAAACATAAAACAGAAGCAAGATTGTAACAAATTCAGTAAAGACTTTAAAAATGGTCCACATTAAAAAAAAAAATCTTAAAAAAGAGGTAGGGTGGAGTGTGGTTGTGATTCTTCATTAGGCAAGAAAGTTGAATAAATCTACCTCCTCAAATTATAGTTTGTGTCAGTACTTTGTATTTCTATAGTATTTTCCACAACGCGTTCTGCTATCTATTATTTTGTTTATCTTAACACAATCTCATGAGGTGTATAAATGTAGTGGTAATGTCTTCTACTCCTGGAGAGGATAAACTTCTCCCTGAAGTCCTAGAGCCTAGACTGGAATCAGTTTTCCAACTCCAGGAGTAGGGCCCTGCCTACTGAAACATGCTGTCTTCCTTTGTAGGCCAATCCATTCTTTTGCTACTTTGACATTCACCTAGCAATAACTCAGGATAAAGCAAGCTACAAAAGAGTACACTTTAATATTGTGACAGGTTTTTAACCTAAAATCCCCAAATATCTTCTGAGCAGTCACTGAATTTGTAAAAAAGGGTTTCATTTATAATCACAACCGTATGGGTGGAAATCTGAGGCATAACTTTACTGAAAGGCCTCAAAAATGGTTGGTGATATATACTAGGAAAAGCGCTACTCATGTTTTACTTTTTCAAAGAAAATGAGTGGGAAAGTCAGAGGAAGCAGAATAATGGCAGGTAAATAAGATTAATTTAACATGGGAAACCTGTGTATAAATTGCAGTGGAGATTTTCTAACAGTCCAAGAAAAAAAAATATTTACTTTTCTTGTAAGATAAACACAGACAGCTTTTCAGATTTTTTTCTGACACTGAGGCATAAGTGATATTTCTCTTATCAAGTCCCCATAACAAGATTATTGTGAAAGTTATTATAAAGGTCAAGCAAAATGAAGATCTACAGAATAAATGTCATTGAAACCAGATGACAATGACATAACACCAAAATCTAATTCAGTTAAAAGTTCTATGAAAGACCAAACTATCAATTATATAGTCTATATATATAATTTTATAAGGACCTGCATTGATACAAAGATAGAATCAGAATATTCAGAATATCTCACAAAAATTGTGTCTTTGAGGCCACCTATCCTTTTGAGAATCAGATGAAAGCTTTGATTGGAATGTCTCCCTCCAAAAATACAGACACAAAATTACAGTTGCAATATCCATAATGAAAAATCTATAAAATTAAAGACCTGGCAGCATCCTATATTCCTCACATTCAGAATCCCTCCAATAAAGGAACACATAGCTTTAATGTCCCATTCATATTCACCACAATCAGGCTTTTGATAAGAACTGACAGCAAGGATTTGAAGGCTGAAGTCTCTGACAAGAATCTGTGTATTTTTGGTGACTGATCCAAGAGAGAAACAACCCATTGTGAAGAGGACGAAGGTAAGAACCTTTATGAAAACTAAGGAACACAACCAAGAGGTAAACTTCAGAGGCTTCTCTCTGACTAAAAGTAATATATAAAATGACAATAATAATAATAACGGTAATAATAATAAAACTGTATATTCAGTACTTAGATCCTTCCACTCAAGCTTCCAGTCAACTCTAGGAAGTTACTACTATTACAATCTCCATTCTACACAGGAACAAACTGAGGCACAGTGAGATCAAGTAATGTGCCCAAGTTCTGACCCCAGAAAAGACAGCTGAATTAATAGAATTCACTTGTAAAGTTTCCAGTTCTCCACTGAGGAGAGAAATGGTGGCTTTTGTTTTTCCAAGAGAATAAGTTATTTTAAAAGAAATTGAACTCATAAAAGGCAAACTTTTTGTATTAAAATGGGTGCTAAAATACAAAAGTAACAATCATAAACTTTATTTTATTGCCTGCTACCTTGTCCTAGCATTTGAGGATTTTAGGCTTAGTGAACTGGAAAGCACTTCAATAGTCACTGTCCCCTTGCAAATGCTTTCGCTTGTAGAAAATGGTTGTTAAATGTTATTGGTTTATGGCTTAAAAAGTCTACAGTGTCACCTCCCAAAATAGTCCACTAAATTCTTCAATATGTTTATGTGTTCAGTTCAGTTCAGTTGCTCAGTCGTGTCCAACTCTGTGCAACCCCAGGAACTGCAGCACGCCAGGCCTCCTTGTCCATCACCAACTCCTGGAGTTTACCCAAACTCATGTCCACTGAGTTGGTGATGCCATCCAACCATCTCATCCTCTGTCATCCTCTTCTCCTCCTGCCTTAAATCTTTCCCAACATCAGGGTCTATTCCAATGCGTCAGCTCTTTGCATCAGGTGGCCAAAATATTGGAGTTTCAGTTTCAACATCAGTCCTTCCAATGAACACCCAGGACTGACCTCCTTTAGGATGGACTGGTTGGATCTCCTTGCAGTCCAAGGGACTCTTAAGAGTCTTCTCCAACACCACAGTTCAAAGCATGCTTATGTATATTATATACTAAACATATTTAGTATATTATACACTAAAACATACTAAGAGTTATGTTTTAAAGTCAAAATTTCTATTTATTCTTGTGTTATGCATAGTCATAGTCACTGGAGAAGGAAATGGCAACCCACTCCAGTATTCTTGCCTGGAGAATCCCAGGGACAGGGGAGCCTTATGGGCTGCCATCTGTGGGGTCGCACAGAGTTGGACACGACCGAAGCAACTTAGCAGCAGCAGCAGCATGCATAGTCATCATTCACCTCAGCTATTTATATCACACCATCAATTTACCATATCCTAGTCCAGAGTCTAATGTACACTGAAAATCTATTGTCCATCATTTATGTTAACGTAAGTTCTCATTTTAGAAGGAAAGATTCTTGAGCTACTGCATGCCTGAATTCAGCACTGTGCAAATAAATAAGGCCTAGGAATGTCAGCTATATAATAGGCCCAAATAAATTAGAGCCTAGCTCCTAATTGTAGGGTTAAATATTTGCTGGTTTCACCCTGTGTCCTCTGAAGAATGCTTCTGGGCTAGTTGAGGAGAAGGTGTTTTTGATGAATGTGTTGTGACCTTGCTTTATGATCACACATACTTTATTTTGTTTTGTGACATTTTAATTTGGGTCTTTCAAACTTGCTGCAAGAGATAATACTGTAAAACCCCACAATATTGCTACGTGAAACATTATTGAAAAAAATACTGCCAGATAGGCACATGGATAGGCACATGGATAATTAGGTTCCAAACTTAAAGAAATTAGATAAGGATAATTTAAAAATATACATTAGACGATGGTACAAAATTAATTCAGTCCTCTTCCTGTTTCTATTTTGCTATGCCATCCTACAACCCCTTTTAAAGTTTTCATCTTAATTGGTGAGTTAATGTAGTTTTCTTCACAAGCTTGTATTTCCGAAGCCCACAGATGTCAAGAGGAGGGCGGTGAGTGACTGCAGCTGTGAAAGAGAATCATCCTTTCCAGTAAATAGGGGGGTGAGCAGTGCTCTGCTTTGTTTTCTATTGGTAACTTCCTATTAGATTCAGTTTTAAGATGATTCCAAACTAACTGGTCTCTGAGGTTCTGATCCTAGATTCTAGCCTAAGGGACCCAGATTCTATTCTGAGGGACCCATTCAGGAACAACATGCTCATTACTGTTTCCTCAAGAGCCTTGGGTGCAAATCCTGAGATAGCCTAGAACTAAACCAGCTCCTGAGGGCCTTTGCCCCTGATGGCAGAACTCAGTCTCCTGCCAATGGCTTCATCTGGACCACTTCACTTGTGACATATTGATAGAGTTAAGGAGTCCTCTGTGTGTGTGTGTGTGTGTGTATTTATTACATACATATGTATACATATAAATTATATATATTAAGGTTTATGTATATTTACATATTGAGTTCAGTTCAGTTCAGTTGCTTAGTCATGTTCGACTCTTTGCAATCCCATGAATTACAGCATGACAGGCCTCCCTGTCCATCACCAACTCCCAGAGTTCACTCAAACTCACGTCCATCGAGTCCGTGATGCCATCCAGCTATCTCATCCTCTGTCGTCCTCTTCTCCTCCTGCCCCCAATCCCTCCCAGCATCAGTCTTTTCCAATGAGTCAGCTCTTCACATGAGGTGGCCAAAGTACTGGAGCTTCAGCTTTAGCATCATTCCTTCCAAAGAAATCCCAGGGCTGATCTCCTTCAGAATGGACTGGTTGGATCTCCTTGCAGTCCAAGGGACTCTCAAGAGTCTTCTCCAACACCACAGTTAAAAAGCATCAATTCTTTAGTGATCAGCTTTTCTCACAGTCCAACTGTCACATCCGTACATATATACATAAATTTTACATACTTACTTTCCTCTATTAAAAGCAAGAGAGTTCCAGAAAAACATCTATTTCTGCTTTATTGACTATGCCAAAGCCTTTGACTGTGTGCATCACAATCAACTGTGGAAAATTCTGAAAGAGATGGGAATACCAGACCACCTGATCTGCCTCTTGAGAAATTTGTATGCAGGTCAGGAAGCAACAGTTAGAACTGGACATGGAACAACAGACTGGTTCCAAATAGGAAAAGGAGTTCATCAAGGCTGTATATTGTCATCCTGCTTATTTAACTTATATGCAGAGTACATCATGAGAAACGCTAGACTGGAAGAAACACAAGCTGGAATCAAGATTGCCGGGAGAAATATTAATAACCTCAGATAGGCAGATGACACCACCCTTATGGCAGAAAGTGAAGAGGACCTCAAAAGCCTCTTGATGAAAGTGAAAGTGGAGAGCGAAAAAGTTGGCTTAAAGCTCAACATTCAGAAAACGAAGATCATGGCATCCGGTCCCACCACTTCATGGGAAATAGATGGGGAAACAGTGGAAACAGTGTCAGACTTTATTTTGGGGGGCTCCAAAATCACTGCAGATGGTGACTGTAGCCATGAAATTAAAAGCCGCTTACTCCTTGGAAGGATAGTTATGACCAACCTAGATAGCATGTTCAAAAGCAGAGACATTACTTTGCCAACAAAGGTCCGTCTAGTCAAGGCTATGGTTTTTCCTGTGGTCATGTATGGATGTGAGAGTTGGACTGTGAAGAAGGCTGAGTGCCGAAGAATTGATGCTTTTGAACTGTAGTGTTGGAGAAGACTCTTGAGAGTCCCTTGGACTGCAAGGAGATCCAACCAGTCCATTCTGAAGGAGATCAGCCCTGGGATTTCTTTGGAAGGAATGATGCTAAAGCTGAAACTCCAGTACTTTGGCCACCTCATGTGAAGAGTTGACTCATTGGAAAAGACTCTGATGCTGGGAGGGATTGGGGGCAGGAGGAGAAGGGGATGACAGAGGATGAGATGGCTGGATGGCATCACGGACTCGATGGACGTGAGTTTGAGTGAACTCTGGGAGTTGGTGATGGACAAGGAGGCCTGGCGTGCTGCGATTCATGGGGTCGCAAAGAGTTGGACGTGACTGAGCGACTGATCTGATCTGATCTGATCTGATTATTTTTGCCAATGATTACTGTCTATGCCCTTCAAAGGGACACACTATCATTTCCATCACTTTAATTCTGGAATCAGGATTACAAAATGCAAGTTATAGTGAGATATGGACTTCTAAATTACCTTCCATACACCTTTTAATATATAATGAAATAATAAGAAAAGCACTTAAAATCAGAAATGTCATTAATTCCTTACTTTGGTAAAATCTCATTAAATTTCATGTGAGTTTTTATTACAGTAAGGACCAAAGAATCATGTCCAAATTATAACTATAAACATTCAGCTAAGGAGAGGAGCACACATGTTAAAAGCAGATTTGTTATATATTAGACAAAGAGAATATCCTTTCTCTGACTGATATTCTACTACTCAGAAATGAATATGAATACAAACATATTTTTAAAGTACATGTGAAAGAGAAAGTTAAGTCTCTCAGTCATGTCTGACTCTTTGTGACCCCATGGACTGCAGCCTACCAGGCTTCTCCATCCATGGAATTTTCCAGGCAAGAGTACTAGAGTGGGTTGCCATTTAAATACTGCTTATATCACGGCAGATGGTGATTGCAGCCATGAAATTAAAAGACGCTTACTCCTTGGAAGGAAAGTTATGAGCAACCTAGATAGCATATTCAAAAGCAGAGACATTACTTTGCTAACAAAGGTCCGTCTAGTTAAGGCTTTGGTTTTTCCACTGGTCATGTATGGATGTGAGAGTTGGACTGTGAAGAAAGCTGAGCACCAAAGAATTGATGCTTTTGAACTGTGGTGTTGGAGAAGACTCTTGAGAGTCCCTTGGAATGCAAGGAGATCCAACCAGTCCATTCTAAAGGAGATCAGTCCTGGGTGTTCTTTGGAAGGTATGATGCTAAAGCTGAAGCTCCAATACTTTGGCCACCTCATGCAAAGAGTTGACTCATTGGAAAAAGACCCTGATTCTGGGAGGGATTGGGGGCAGGAGGAAAAGGGGACAACAGAGGATGAGATGGCTGGATGGCATCACAGACTCGATGGATGTGAGTTTGAGTGAACTCCAGGAGTTGGTGATGGACAGGGAGGCCTGGCATGCTGCAATTCATGGGGTCACAAAGAGTCGGACACAACTGAGCGACTGAACTGAACTGAACTATATGTGAAACCTAAAAAACTGGTACAAATGAACTTATTTACAAAACAGAAATAGAATTACAGATGTAGAAAACAATCGTATGGTTACCATGGAGGAAAGGAAAGGAGGGATAAATTTGGAGATTAAAATTGACATATACATATGGACATGACTGAGCGATTAACACTACTACTATAAATAAAATAGGGGACTTCCCAGGTGGCTCAGTGGTAAAGAATCTACTTGCCAAGCTGGAGACATGGGTTCAATCCCTGGGTCAGGAAGATCCCTTGGAGAAGGAAATGGCAACCCACTCCAGTATTCTTGCCTGGGAAACTCCATGGACAGAGGAGCCTGGAGGGCTACAGTTGAAGGGGTTGCAAACAGTTGTACACAACTGAGTGACTAAGCATGCATATTCCCATAAAAATTAATTAAAAACAAAGTACAATAAAGTCCATGTGAAATACCCTTGGCTTCTAAACACAGGTCTCAGACTTTAGAGAACCTTTGAGTCTACTACAAAATCTATCAGAGCTGCCTATAGATTAGCATTTGTGATACTACTAAATTCTTTTTTAATCTGTTTGAAACACTAAAAAGTTAAAGTTACAAGAAGATATGTGACAGCACACAGGAGGAGCTGTAATATGGACCTCATGCATTATTATAAAGGCAGAGTAATACTTCATGAGACTGATATATCATGAAGATAGGAGATTTTATAAACCTGAAAGTGGTTGTTCTTCATCATTATATGGAGAGAAAAGAGTGACTGATGTTACAAAAGAAACGTTGACGAGACAGGTTATATCACCTATGATTCACTTGACTTTTTTTCTTTCCCAGAAGATAGACATATCTTTTAGAAGTTCTATTCACTTGGAAAAAAAAATCCTGTAACTCATTATGATATGCATTCTCCTGTCACTTATGACCACATGAATAAACCATTCTTACTGACTGTGAAACCTAGATCAAGAAGAATAGTATATAACTGTCTTGAGGCTAAAATTTTGAAAAATTATGACATCTTTCAAATAAATTGTATTCTTGGTGTCTGTCTGGCTAAGTTAGAAATAGAATTTGGGAAAGATTTCTATTTTCCACTTTCCATTTTGAATCTGATTCAACACAGGTCTCTGCTAGATTTGGTATACTACCTTGAGTATTAAAAGCAAACACCTGAAGATTCTTTGCCCTGTGTCACAATGCTAATACATACAAATCTTTAATACAAAGAAGAGAAATAACTGTGGGGTAAATTAGAGGTGTTGGGAGCTTTAAAAAAAACATGCCACACTCATCACTAGCATTCTACAAAACGTTTGACTTAAATTGCAAAACAAGATACCAGAACTGTTTGCCTTTACAGAAAAATGTTTACAACATTGGGGCATCAAGGGTATTTGATTTATAGAGCTAAAACAGTGGACATATTAAAAATATATATTCAGAGATTTTACTCTTCTAGCCTTAAGAGAAAAAAAAAACCACTAAAAACCCATGATGGATTTCAAATAGAAAATTGAAGTTAATTTAATAATGTGGTATAGTATTGGATCTATTCCAAAATCAAAGAAGTCATCTATATTTATTTGGGGGGCTTAGGAAGTTGTGCTTGATTACTGAATGAAAACAAAGTGTTATTTCATCATGATAAAGATCTTGAAGAGACTTGAAAAGTAAGGGTAGTCTTAGCCTAAATGAAACCATTCAAGCAGGGCTATGAATGTGCCTTTGGCAGAGATTTATAACATCTACTTAAAATGCTACTCTGGTAGGAAATGAGAAGAAGAAGAAGAAAAAAAATCCTCTGAAAGTCAGGAAACCATTGAGAAAGCAGTGAACATCTTAACAATAAAATACTGCAAATCGCTAATAATACATCTTCAGCTCTTTGACAGTTAGTCTACAAAATGTACAGTTGTACAGAATTATAACAGCACAGAAAAGAGAGAATCAACTGCTTAAAAGTGACAGAACATTTTTTACTTGTACCTGACAATTTCTGATACTTCAATTTATAGTAATTTTGATAACAACACCATATCTTCTAAAAGATTTTGGTGAACGTTAAGTGTAACCAAAGACTGCTTTTTCCTTTGACAGAAACAAAGAAAAAATACAATAATGATGAGCATTTCAGTATTTAAATAGAGAAAATAATAATGGAAAAAGTCTTCAGCAAAAAACTAAATAAGAGCCAATATCACTAGTCTAACTTTGGAATATGTAAGTGTGATTTTCATAAGAAGGTATAATGTCATTATATTGTAAGACGAAGCTACTATGTGCACACTTTTGTGTGTTGATAATCACTGTATGTTTTATACTGTACGCTAGCTAATATATTTAGGAATCTGACTATATAATAGTTATACTGGGGGAAAAAAGCCCATATAGATATCAAGGAGAGTAGACTGTGGTATATTTCTTGAGAAAAGATTACACAAATGAGCTCAGAATTTATACATTGACCTGGACTGAGCAATATGACTATTAAAAAATCAATCTTTAAAAGCTGCCAATTCAACCCAGTGGAATCTGGGAATTTTCTCATTAATGTGGACTCCATGAATAGGTAGTGATGGCTCAAAGACATCAGGGAAAATTGTCTAATTTACTAGAAATGAACATTTAAGAGATTAAGTTTCATTGCCATTGCTATCAAATATCGCTTTTGGTAGAGGTCCCTGGTTCCAACAGCTAAGCATTTATCTGTATCAAAATGGAGCAAGACCCTATGTCCCCACCCCATGTCCTCCACCTGCCTTTTGTCTGTGGAAAAATGTTAGCCAAAGAATAAGCTTAATCAGAGAAGTGAGAAAATGCAGAAACAAGAGAAAATAGTCCAACATGACTAAATAATAATAGTTCAGTCAAGGACCTGTAGTTCCTCTTCATGAGCTATAGATAACTATATCCTGTGAGCTGTCTCGTAGATATGAAAACCCCCACAGGATGGAAGAAGTTAACTCATACTGACCAGGCCTTAGCCATAGCAGAAGCCGCCACAATTCTGAGAATTTGTATTGAAGAAATGGAATCAAACCAACTCTGAAACTGAAGCTTAACTATACTTAAAACAATCAAGATAAACACTAGTCAGACCACCACATAACCAACTGAAAGACGACTGTCAGCGCTGACTGTGGTGTTTCTACATGTAGCCCCCCTCCCTTCACCTATAAATCTCTTGCATAATGATTTTCAGAGGAGTGGGGGAGGAGTCAGCCTTTAGATTCTTTCCCCTCCTCCACCCGTTGCACAGTTACTGGTATCCAAAATAAATCAAAGTTTCCTTTCCATCAGTCTTGCCTCTTTATTGGCTTTTGAGGCTCGGGCAAGCCAGACCCCACTCCCAGTTACAGTATCACTAACCAAGTCTTGTCTTTAGTTCCCTGGCCCAGCTTCTTGATTCCCTGCCTTGCTCCCTGGAATTTATTCTTTACTTGCTTATATGAATGGCACTTGCCTTCTACTTTCCTACCTTCCTTTCTCCCCTTCTTGCCTGGAGAATGATCTCTTATCTCCTTAAATATATGTTACAATCCAACCCTCTTCCACTCTACCTTAATTTCAGACCCTAGCTTCCTCTAGAAAGCTCTGGCATCTTTCCTCTATTTACTCTGTCTACCCACATTGTGCCTGTGTAGTGAGTACATTCACAGTTCTCCCCTTTTGCATATATTTTAAGAATTTAAAATTGGACCACATTAAGCCTTTGTCAACTATAGTACATTCCTTACTTTCCCCATCTTTCCCCCTTTTTTCTATGTTCTTCCCTCCATGTTTCCTTGTGAGTCATCTAAGAGCTAGACATGTCTCCACTGAGGTGAATTTACATAACTTTAAAATTTCCCAGCTCTTCACGTGTACAAAAAGCAATCATTAATAATGCCGCTATCATACTTGGTCATTCCGAAGAACAGGCACACTACGTATGTATCAGGAACACTGAGGTACACGCAGTTTGAAAAAAGTCCTGCCAACCCAAATGCTGCCATCCTGCAAAGGCTATGCTGAGCCAGATGAAAAAAGTCAGCTTTAACTCACACAAATATCCCAAGAAAATCCTACCTGTGGTTCCTTTCTTTTTCTGTCATCGATTGCTTTCTTTATTTCAGGGCTGACCATGAGAACTAATAAGGTATTTTTAACAAGCTCAACACAATGGCACAGTTTCAGCCTTTATTTTGTGTTGGCAAATATCTCATCTTTCACGCAAAGTGTGCCTGCACAGTGCAGAATGTCTTGCATGGAGATGTGGAAGAAAGTGGGTTCATGTCCTGAGGATAACCAGTAGGGACTGTCGAGAGTTGTATTGTGTTTCTATGAGAGTTTGTGGGGTATTGGGGGGAGTCTTTGCTGCGCAAGAATGTTCTTCAGGGAGCTAATTCCCAAACAGGATCCCTTTATATTGTTCCCAATGTGTCCCAATTTCAAATACTAACATGTTCAACCTTTTCACTGATAGTTTAGAATGACATTGAACATAAAATCCATTTTCGCTGAGTGAAAGCGTTTCTTCTGTTAAGAGAGTCAGGTTGGAAAATTACAACATGAGTCACCTAAGAAATAACAACAGGGATTTCAGCAAGGAAACTTTCAAATGTGCTGTAAGAGCCTCCTGAATGTGAAACTAAAACTTATCAGTAAAAGCCATGACCAAACACAATCAATAAATGACCCATGTCTGGGGACAGTTTCAGGAAATGGATCTGCATGGGAGGCTAAGCTGTTGATACACAAGGGCAGCATATGTGCTGTGAGGTAATTCAGAATGTAATGTATGCCCCCGAAGAGGATAGGAAGCTTATTTATATGAGTAAAGCATGCACTCCATATGTCTCTGTCAATTGTGCATTCCAGATATTTACCTCAGTTTCATGAGAATTTCTCAAGGGAATAAAAACTGAAATGACTAACACCCTCTGAAATTCCACTGGATCTATTAGCCACTTCCTTCTCTTTCTGAGATGAGACT
Organism: Bos javanicus; assembly: GCF_032452875.1. Lineage (NCBI taxonomy): Eukaryota > Metazoa > Chordata > Mammalia > Artiodactyla > Bovidae > Bos > Bos javanicus. Next base: position 85,616,374 of record NC_083871.1, on the reverse strand, counting down.
GTTGAATCTGATAACCTCCCTGATGCCCTGGGGTTGACACCTTCCCAGCTGAATTCTTTAGACATCAGTCTGGTTGGCTAATTAAATTCTTGTGTGATTTTTTTTTTTCTTCAAAGCTTAATGTCTTCCTATACATCCTTGTCTCAATTTTTTTTTTTAATTTGGGTTTACATCACTGTACACACACACACACACACCCTCACACACACACACACACACACGGCTGAAATTTGTTATCCCCAAATTCATATGTTAAAGTCCTAATCCCCAGTATTTCAGAATGTGACTATTTGGAGATAAGAATCCTTAAAAAAGCAACTAAGTTAAAATAAAGTCATTTTGGTAGACTCTAATCTGACTATTGTCCGTATGAGAAGAGGAAATCTGGACACAACGAGATACAGAGGGAAGACCATGGAAAGCGTGGAGAAGACTGTCGTCTACAAGCCATCAAAATTGCTGACACCTTGGTCTTAGACTTCCAGCCTCCAGAACTGGGAGAAAATAAATTTCTGGTATTTAAGACACACTCAGTCTGTAGTTCTTTATTATGGCAGCACTAGCAAAATAATATTGATACAAAATATAATATACACACATTTACACATATACATATATCTTTGTGTCTGCATGTATAAACATAACTGTGTGTATATATACATATTTTCTCTAGTTCAACAGTTCATAGTTCAATTTTAAAAAACTGAATAACACAATATCAATAATATAAAGCACATTATAAAAAAAATTCATATTTTTAAATATAAATTTGGGAAATAAAATAGTCATCAAGAAGAACGCACCTCAGTGTTCACTGTGACACTATTTATAATAGCCAAGATATGGAAGCAACCTAAATGTCCACTGAAAGATGAATGTTCAGTATACATATATATATACAACAGGTATTTATATATTATATACATATATACAACAGAATATAACTCAGCCATAAAAAAAGAATAAAATAACGTAATTCACAGCAACATGGAAGGAGCTAGAGATTACCATACTAAGGGAAGTAAGCCAGACAGAGAAAGACAAATATCATATGATATTGCTTTATGTGGAATTAAAAAAGATACAATTGAACTTACTTACAAAACATAAACAGATTCACAGACACAGAAAATAAACTTATATTTACCAAAGGGGAAAGGGGGTGAGGGATAAATTAGGAGGTTAGGATTAACATATACACACTGCTGCTGCTGCTGCTGCTAAGTCGCTTCAGTCGTGTCCGACTCTTTGTGACCCCATAGATGGCAGCCCACCAGGCTCCCCCATCCCTGGGATTCTCCAGGCAAAGAACACTGGAGTGGGTTGCCATTTCCTTCTCCAGTGCATTAAAGTGAAAAGTGAAAGTGAAGGCACTCGGTCGTGTCCGACTCTGTGCGATCCCATAGACGGCAGCCTACCAGACGCCTCCGTCCATGGGATTTTCCAGGCAAGAGTACTGGAGTGGCGTGCCATTGCCTTCTCCACATATACACACTGCTGCTGCTGCTAAGTCACTTCAGTTGTGTCCGACTCTGTGCGACCCCATAGACGGCAGCCCACTAGGCTCCCCCGTCCCTGGGATTCTCCAGGCAAGAACACTGGAGTGGGTTGCCATTTCCTTCTCCACATATACACACTACTACATATAAATAGATAACCAAAAATGTCCTACTATATAGCACAGGGAACTATACTCAATGTTACTCTTGAGAGTCCCTTGGACTGCAAGGAGATCCAACCAGTCCATTCTGAAGGAGATCAGCCCTGGGATTTCTTTGGAAGGACTGATGCTAAAGCTGAAACTCCAGTACTTTGGCCACCTCATGCGAAGAGTTGACTCGTTCGAAAAGACTCTGATGCTGGGAGGGATTGGGGGCAGGAGGAGAAGGGGATGACAGAGGATGAGATGGCTGGATGGCATCACTGACTCGATGGACGTGAGTCTGAGTGAACTCCGGGAGTTGGTGATGGACAGGGAGGCCTGGCGTGCTGCGATTCATGGGGTCGCAAAGAGTCGGACATGACTAAGCGACTGAACTGAATTGATAAGGCAAAAGGCTCTGAAAAAGAATATTTATATATATGCACACACACACACATATATAGCTGAATCATGCTGTGCACCTGAAATTATTACAACATTGTCAATCAACTATACTTCAATAAAATAAAAAGAAAAATAAAAGAAGAATTAGAGGAAATGGTGATGAACTTGGAGTGGTCCTATGGTGCGGAGTATATTGATCAGAGTAGAGGTCTGAAGTAAGGAAGGAAAGGGTACAGGATATTCCTTATCCACTCTCCGAAACAATGACTAATAAAAGTGAAAGTCGCTGAGTCATGTCCAGCTCTTTGCAACCCCAAGGACTATACAGACCATGAAATTCTCCAGGCCAGAATACTGGAGTGAGTAGCCCTTTCCTTCCCCAGGGGTACTTCCCAACCCAGGGATCGAACCAGGGTCTCCCGCATTGCGGGCGGAATCATTACCTGTTGAACCACAAAGAAAGTCTGAGATTTCTGGCGTGGGTAGCCTATCCCTTCTGCAGCGCATCTTCCCGACTCAGGAATCGAACCATGACCTCCTGCATTGCAGGCAGATTCTTTACCAACTGAGCTGTTAGGGAAGCCCCACCAATGACTAAATTCTTATCAATTATCATCATGGTTACAAGTATCTATTCAACATGAACCATGAATAATATGCTAGTTTTATAGGTTATACTGCAAATACATAATATGATTTCTGCCCTTCAGGAGCTTACAGCGACGTTGGGAAAGAATAGATAGGCACACACAGAACACATACTCACATACAAAGAGATTGACAGAATGTAAACCAGATAGAACAAGAGACAAGAGAGTAAGTTAAAAGCTAAGAAAACTGTTTGAAGTCATTTTGAAAGTTCTATGGGTTATATAGGAGCTGAATGTGAGGCTAGAAAGAAAGAAAATAAACTATGTAAAAATAAAATTCCCTATGGGTTAAGATTGAGGCCAAGGATAAGCCCAAAATTGATGAGAATATGAAGAGATGCTTTCAGGTTTAATTAATTAATTAAATTCATATTTTTATTATCCTTTAAAAATTTTCAGAGACATTGATTTAATCCTTGGAAGTTTAGGAGTGGATAAGGGATAAGATCTCTAAGGAAGAAAATGCAAAAAAAAAAAAAAAAAAAGAGAGAGAGAGAGAAATGGTACATATCTTGAGGGAAAAGCCCATTTTATAGAAAGGATGGATGGAGAAAGACCAGCAAAAGAGGTGGAGGAGTAGTGGTCAGAGGGATTGGAACAGACTCAAGTCCTTGCAGTGTGACAGAATCTAACATGTGACAGAAGCAGGGAGTGGCCAATAACAGAAAAGGCAGTAGAACAGTGCAGGAAAACACAGACTAATTTAAGGAGCAGATGACCGTTTTTGTATCCTTATAACAATCTCAGTACAGGATGAAGACAGAAGCTTCACTGCAGAATATTAGAATGATGAGGGTAAATATGATGGTAAAACAAAACTCTTCATTGAAAAGGTTAAACTTGCTAGAAATAATGTTTAAAAATTGAACAGGAGCTAGTAGAAGGGTTACATGATTTTTTTTTAATTTATTTAATTTTTAATTTTTTTAAAATTTATTTATTTATTTTTTGGAGGCTAATTACTTTACAATATTGTATTGGTTTTATTATGATGGAGAAGCGTCTGGATATCGGAGGGGCAGCACTAAGGGAGTGATGAACTTTGCTGCAGAATTGGGGCTAGGAGAGGCCATGGACCAGGTTCTGAAAAGTCCACAGAGAAAGGCAGGAAGCAATTATACTGCTTTTCTTGATGAAGAGTGATATGTATTACCCTTAAACATTAAGGGAACCCAGAGTTTTCTTTTCTTTTGCTTTTCCATTTTGGTAAATTGTTAAGATCTGTCAATTTTGTATTCCAGGCAAATAGCCTCCTGCTTGTTCATCATGCCTACTTTTCTGAACAGAATACTAAAGTTACAAGCCACATTTTTCTTCTGTGATGAAAAAATGTAGGTGGAGTATTGCTTCTCTCCCCATCGATAGAAACTGAAGCATTGCTATTTTGGCTCCTTTTATTGTATTTCATTCCTCTTTTATACTCTAATTATATCCCCATCAGGATATATATTTCTCTTTCTTGAGAGATAAGATGATTTAAGGTAGAAATGGATAAGATCTTTCTGTCCTAGGCTCTTCTGTTAAATCCAAACATCTTTATATCAGCACAACTGGGGGCAAGGCTCTGTTTGTTTCAAGGGCCACCTGCGATATAAACTTTATCACACTCAGAAAATATTTTCCATAGGGCTTCTACAAGCAAGTGAGAAACAAACTATAAATTTACTTTTACTTAAACTGACTCTAAAAACTATGATCTGCTGACACTGTCACACTTAGCAAATTTGTTTAGAACAGTATGAATAAGCTTAGAAAACTGCCTTGTGAGGAGAAGGAAATGGCAACCCACTCCAGTACTCTTGCCTAGAAAATTCCATGGATGGAGGAGCCTGGTGGGCTGCAGTCCATGGGGTCACAAAGAGTCAGACACAACTTCACGACTTCAATAAGGTATTACATTAGGAACCATTTATCTTGAGTTCTCAGAAGCTTTAGTTTCAAGTTTCAATTTAGGAGACTTACAGAGTATATTTTACTATATGTCATCTCAAACAATATATAAATTTTTACAGTGGATATATAATATAAAAATTGTTTAGGCCAGTCTTCTATTGAATTTAAGATTCTTTGCAGAGCTATCCTTATTATTTGATCTTCCTTTGAGTACTTTTCAAGTTGATCATTGTGTCAGAATTAAAACAAGCCCTTACACTGAAGTTATATGGAAGTTATTTTCAGATTCAGGTTGCAAATTACAAAACAGACAGCGTAAGATATTAAAGTAGCTTGTCAAAAATAAAATATGGCTTCTTATAATTTAAAAGAAAACTATGTCTTTCTTATTAATAGAATACAAGTTCTAAGAAAAGGTGAATTGCAAATGTGTTCAGGAATCAAAAGAAAACATTAGACATTTGGAACAGGGGCAGGCATTTGTAAACAATGAGAGACTGTCTGAATAATGATCACTTAGAAGATTCCTTGTCCTAATTCTGATCAGTGGGTTCTGCTGGTTCTCAAGTTTCAAATCTGTTTTGCTATCTGTTGGCCTGGGGAGGAGAAGGAGGAGGGAGCTGGGAAAGAGGAAGGAACAAAGGTAGGAGGAGGGGAGAGAATTGAGAAGAGGAGGGACAGTTCACTTGTTTTCTGTACCACCTGCTGCTGCGGCTAAATCACTTCAGTCGTGTCCGACTCTGTGCGACCCCAGAGACGGCAGCCCACCAGGCTCCCCCGTCCCTGGGATTCTCCAGGCAAGAACACTGGAGTGGGTTGCCATTTCCTTCTCCAATGCATGAAAGTGAAAAGTGAAAGTGAAGTCGCTCAGTTTAGTCCAACTCTTAGCATCCCCATGGACTGCAGCCTACCAGGCTCTTCCATCCATGGGATTTTCCAGGCAAGAGTACACTGGAGTAGCTTTCTCTTATTCTTTTCCTTTAGGTTTCACTGCCCTACTGATAATGGTTATGGTCTACTGATATGCAAACTTGGACAGTAACAGAAGGATTGCTTAATATCTGTAAGAAATGGGATGGAGGCAGTGGGGTTGTCATGTGAAATGCTATATATGGGTATGGGTATATTCAAGGGAACATTGAGGACTTCTAAGACTCTTTCTTAACCAAATGCTTCTCAAAGATGAAGTCAAGATGTCCAGTCCTGGGCCACTGAGGGCATTCCCAGATCTGTTACCATAACTCAAGTCTAGGTCCCCTCTGCCATTGTCTCAATGCTTAACTTTTCTTCCACTCTAGCATATTTAGCACAGAGGGAAATTGCCCAATTTTATACTATACTCCTTCTATAGTTTATTTCTGGTCTATTATAGTTAAAATAAATGTTCTTTATTTAACTCAAAACAAAATTAGAAATATATGGACTCTGTACATCTTTGGAAAAACATCTTTATTAAATTGCCCATTTTGGAGTGGATCTCTAGGGATAGTTTTCATTTTATAAGAACAAATGTAGATTTCATAAAGTTTATTTCTTGAATGGTATATCTCACCTTGCTGAGGATAGAAAATAATTACAAAGCAATTATTGGCTAACTGTAGGTTTGTGGAGCAACCATAAGTAATAAGATTTAACGTGCTGAATTAGCATTTTTTATGGCAATATAAAATGGGTTGAATTTTAAGTTGGTGTTTCATTGCTTCACAAGAGGATTTTTCCTGAATGAATAAAACTTATTTGAAAGATGTTTTTCTGAAAAATGCTTTTTTTTTTAAAGAGTCCAGGAAGGCATAGTTAAGTAAGTGTTGGTCAGCATGGGCTGAAATGGAAGGCAAGTAGCTCTTTATTCTTATTTCTGCAGCCAAGAGAAAGCCAATTTGCAGAATAGTAGGAATGACTTATGTTCCAGGAAAAACATATTTTACAATTGCACATTCATAATAAATTATGGACAAAAATTAAAAGGAAAAAAATCAAAATGACCTTTCAACTATACTATTATTGTTCTTTCCTCTCTTCTCAGATTTAACATTTAGCTTCTCTTAAAATATGAAACAGATCATTTAAAATCTCCAAATGTTAACATTAAAAAAAGTCATCATTGCATTTTCATATATTGGATATTGGCACCAAGATCCCTTTTTTTTTTTTTTTGAACAGTAAGACATTATATAGTAAACACATCGATCTTTATCAGGCTGTCATCATCTGTGGATTCTTCTCACTTTCTACTACTGGCCTATGGATAGAGTGATCTATTTTTTGGGAGAAAGAAGAAAACAGGTTTAGAGGTAAATCTTCCATTTACTTATACAACTGACAAAAAAAGACAATTCATTTCTGTGACAGTACGGTGTCGGGTGCTCTTTCTCATGCTGCTAGAAGATTTTACATTTGCAAACAAATTTTTTTTGACATGCAGTTTGCCAATTTGAATAAAGAACTCCAGAAGTATTCATACTCTTTGAAATTGCTATCTCAGAGAACCTAGCCCAAGGAAATAATTAGAAGTAATCAAAGGCACAGAGTTTTTCCTCTTAACATTATTTATGAATACAAAAACAGTGGAGTCAACCTAAATGTTTAACAGTAGCATTTGTAAGACATAACACTGTTTAAAACTGCATGATATTTGAAAATATTTTTATTCTAAACTTTTGCTGTTTGCCACAATAAGCATGACAGAGTCTAATCAGCCATGATACAAAGTTCTGAGAGAATGAGGATGCAAAACTTTATATATATCATGATCCTAGTTGAGTAGTATAGCAATACACGTGTGTCTATACAAAGGAAAAAAAAATCACCAAGATGTGAAAAGAAATGAAATCTACAATATGAGAATTGTTAAGAACTTTAGATGACCCTGTCAAACTCATTTATTTTAGAAATGAGAAAGTTGGGTTAAGAGATGGGGAAAGATTTTTCCAAGGGTATGAGAGTTAGGGGTATACTTATCCATAATGTGTTGATACCAAGTCATCAGCTTGCTTCTGTTCAAATGCAGCTTGAGATTCAGGGATGAATAAAAGCATATTCTCCTGACTGAAGGTTCCCCAAACTCTGAGCACCATATGGCAAGGTGTACAGATTTTAAACCATCAGAATCATTTTATTAGGAGACTCTTGATAAGTAGTTATTTATTGATACTAATATCTCTTTATAAGAGTGAAGAATGGGATCCATCTTATAGTAAGGACTGACTCTCCCAAAGAAATGCAAAAGAATGCTCAAACTACCCCACAATTGCACTCATCAAACACGCTAGTAAAGTAATGCTCAAAATTCTCCAAGCCAGGCTTCAGCAATATGTGAACCGTGAACTTCCTGATGTTCAAGCTGGTTTTAGAAAAGGCAGAGGAACCAGAGATCAAATTGCCAACATCCGCTGGATCATGGAAAAAGCAAGAGAGTTCCAGAAAAACATCTATTTCTGCTTTATTGACTATGCCAAAGCCTTTGACTGTGTGCATCACAATCAACTGTGGACAATTCTGAAAGAGATGGGAATACCAGACCACCTGATCTGCCTCTTGAGAAATTTGTATGCAGGTCAGGAAGCAACAGTTAGAACTGGACATGGAACAACAGACTGGTTCCAAATCGGGAAAGGAGTTTGTCAAGGCTGTATATTGTTACCCTGTTTATTTAACTTCTATGCAGAGTACATCATGAGAAACGCTGGACTGGAAGAAACACAAGCTGGAATCAAGATTGCCAGGAGAAATATCAATAACCTCAGATATGCAGATGACACCACCCTTATGGCAGAAAGTGAAGAGGAACTAAAAAGCCTCTTGATGAAGGTGAAAGTGGAGAGTGAAAAAGTTGGCTTAAAGCTCAACATTCAGAAAACGAAGATCATGGCATCCGGTCCCACCACTTCATGGGAAATAGATGGGGAAACAGTGGAAACAGTGTCAGACTTTATTTTTTGGGGCTCCAAAATCACTGCGGATGGTGACTGCAGCCATGAAGTTAAAAGCCGCTTACTCCTTGGAAGGAAAGTTATGACTAACCTAGATAGCATATTCAAAAGCAGAGACATTACTTTGCCAACAAAGGTCTGTCTAGTCAAGGCTATGGTTTTTCCTGTGGTCATGTATGGATGTGAGAGTTGAACTGTGAAGAAGGCTGAGAGCCGAAGAATTGATGCTTTTGAACTGTGGTGTTGGAGAAGACTCTTGAGAGTCCCTTGGACTGCAAGGAGATCCAACCAGTCCCTTCTGAAGGAGATCAGTCCTGGGATTTCCTTGGAAGGAATGATGCTGAAGCTGAAACTCCAGTACTTTGGCCACCTCATGTGAAGAGTTGACTCATTGGAAAAGACTCTGATGCTGGGAGGGATTGGGGGCAGGAGGAGAAGGGGACAACAGAGAATGAGATGGCTGGATGGCACCACTGACTCGATGGACGTGAGTCTGAGTGAACTCCGGGAGTTGGTGATGGACAGGGAGGCCTGGCGTGCTGTGATTCATGGGGTCACAAAGAGTTGGACATGACTGAGCGACTGATCTGATCTGATCTGACTCTAAGTAAGGAAATTTTGGATACTTCAAAGAAAAACAGCTCCAGAAAACCATCATTCCTAGCCCCTTCAGAGATGGAATTATTATTATCTGTATTGCAAAAGTTGATTTGGACAGAAAGAGCAAGAATGAGGGAGAGAGGCAGTGATTGAACACAGTTGAGAGACAGTCTAGAGCAGTGGATTGTAATCTGGTGCCACATTAGAATCACTTAGAAACCATAAAAATCCCCAAGCACAGGCCATCTCCCAGCATTATAAGTTCTCTGAGAGAAGGACCCAGGCTTTGGTAGTTGGTATTTTTTAATACTCCTCACGTGATTGAAATGTGCAGCCAAGTTTGAGAGCCATTCGTCTAGAAGTTTTTGAGAATTCATTTTAGTTCCTTGATACTTCGTCCTTTTGCTACAATAGCCATTTACTTAACACCCAGGTTCTCTCTTCCTTTTAAATGGTTGGGTCATTTATCATATATTGTAACCAAAGGCCTTACTGAGTGGCATTTTTGCTATCATGTGTTCCCTCTCAAGTATTGCCATTACTATTTTTAATCACCTTTCATTTTTATTTTCATGTATGGTATGTAGACAGAGAAGGCAATGGCACCCAACTCCAGTACTCTTGCCTGGAAAATCCTATGGATGGAGGAGTCTGGTAGGCTGCAGTCCATGGGGTTGCTAAGAGTCGGACACGACTAAGCGACTTCACTCTGACTTTTCACTTTCATGCATTGGAGAAGGAAATGGCAACCCACTCCAGTGTTCTTGCCTAGAGAATCCCAGGGACGGGGGAGCCTGGTGGGCTGCCGTCAATGGGGTCACACAGAGTCAGACATGACTGAAGCGACTTAGCAGCAACAGCAGCATGGTATGTAGAACCTGGCTGCTGTCAAGAATTCAAGTGTTCATTTGCACAGTCACAACACACTTGACTGACTGAGTTCTCGCTACCTTGGTCGATGTACACCTAAAATCAATTCTTTTGGAGGCAATTAAAAGAAAGTCCTTCAGATTTTAAAACCGAATACATTTAACATCATTATAAACATCTATCAACAGTGTTATTTTTGTTCACATTTTAAATTCTGTGATGGAAAAATACAAATATTGTTCTCTAACCCATGAATGGAGAAGGCAATGGCACTCCACTCCAGTACTCTTGCCTGGAAAATCCCATGGATGGAGGAGCCTGGTAGGTTGCAGTCCATAGGGTTGCAAAGAGTCGGACACGACTGAGCAACTTCCCTTTCACTTTTCACTTTCATGCACTGGAGAAGGAAATGGCAACCTACTCCAGTGTTCTTGCCTGGAGAATCCCAGGGATGGGGGAGCCTGGTGGGCTGCCGTCTCTGGGGTCGCACAGAGTCGGACACAACTGAAGTGACTTAGTGGTAGTAGTAACCCATGAAAGAACAAGAAAAAGTCAAGGATCTTAAACCTCAATATTTCCTAGGATTTACTTTAATTAGTTTTATTTTTTTCTCATTCTAAGAGGATCTTTCACTTCATCTCTCTTAAAATGCCTAACACAGAGGCAAAATCACAGAGATCAAAGCACTGGTGCAAGGTACAAATATTTTTAATGTCCAAATTTAAGTTATTTAAAATGATAACATTATACAGGAAAGTGAAGAAAGGATTTCTCACAGGATCCTAAATTTTGTTTTCTTGATTTAATTTCAGAACAACTTCTAAGTAATTTATCAAAGTGGACTTTTACAGAATTGGTATCTTGCTGAGGGTTTGTTTGGTATGTCACTTGACTATATATAAAGTTTTGGCCTTGTGATTGTACCAGCTATGCAAAAGTCTCTTTCTTTTTCTGACAGAGATATTTATTTACTATTCTAGGCTTGCATTTCCATTACTCTTAAGTTGATAGAATCCCAAAGCCTTTTTTTATATGAATGAAACCTCTCTCCAAATGTCAAACTGAAGATGTATTTTCCAAACCCTTTCCCTTCATTTGTTATGAAAAAGTCTTTAGATACACTGGACTACTAGGAGAAGCAGCCCATGTTATGTGAGTAAGAACAGTAATTGTCAAATAAATTTAAGGGGGGAAAATTGCAAGTGGCAGAACAACTGTTTCAGGAAAAGTCGTCACTTAAATTTGCAGTGCTATGGGGACTTCAGATGAGCTAAGATTGGAAGTTTGTTTCCTTCTGCATTTCTGATAGACTTCCAACATTTCAGTCTAACTTTGAAGATGGTACTTGAGGCTACCTTTCCCAACGACCACTTTACAATTGCACCTGAAATATGATTAGAAATACATAATATAAAACAAAAAATAGTGAAAAAAGTTGAGCAACATAAGTGACCCAATTTTCTTGTATATGTAAATTTACCTGTTGTGAGAGATTAAAGTAATCAAGTTTTACTGTTTTTATCAGAGGTTTTAAATAGAACTTATAGTAGTTTGTCACACTGAATAAGTCAATGCATTCTCTGATGTATACATAAGCATTTGTATGAGTAATGAACCACATACAAACCATATAAACACACTCCTAAACAGCAGTGCTTTGTTTCTATGGTAGTACAGAAAAAACTAAAAATAGAGCTACCATATGATCCAGCAATCCCACTTATATATCTGGAGAAAACCATAATTTCAAAAGATAAAAGTACCTCAATGTTCACTGCAGCACTATTTACAATAGCCGGGACGTGGAAGCAACCTAAATGTCCATCAACAGGGGAATGAATAAAGAAAATGTAGTAGATATGTACAATGGAATATTACTCGGCCATTAAACATGAAATAATGCCATTTGCAGCAACACGGATGGACCTAGAGACTGCATACTGAGTGAGGTAAGAGGAGACATACATCATATTATATTGCTTATATGGGGAAACTAAACAATGTTATTAATACCAATGACCCTATTTACAGAACATAAATGGAGTCACAGATGTAGAAAACAAGCTTATGGTTACCAAGGGTGAAAGGGGGGAGTGATATATTGAGAGACTGGGATTGACACATACACACTACTATATATAAAATAGGCAACTAATATCAACCTGCTGTGTAGCACAGGGAACTCTACTCAGTACTCTTTAATGACCTCGATAGGAAAGGAATATAAGAAAAGAGTAGGTACATGTATGTATATGTATAACTGATTCACTTTTCTGCACAGCAGAAACTAACACAACATTGTAAATCATCTATACTCCAATAAAAATTAATAAAAAAGATGTTCCTAGACTTATGAGGTTTTGACTTATGATTTTTTTTCAACTCTGCAATGGTACAAAAGTAATACAAATTTAGTCGTAACTGAACTTTTTTGAATTTTGATCTTTTACCAGGCTAGTGATGTGCAATAAGATCTTCTCTCACGTGCTCTCGTGCAATCACAAGGAGAAGGTGAAGAGGATCTGTACACCTCTGCACTGTCTTTGCACATAGTGACAGAAGAGATTGCATTGAAAATCCATTCTCCAGTCCAATCCCACAGCGTATGCACCTACACATTAACCACTCTCATATTAATGTAAAAACATATTTGATCAAATGGTCTTTGTACATTTCTTAAGCAATCAATGAACTGTATTTTAATCTACCTGAAAAAAACCAAAACGCAGACATAGTACTGGTGGGAAAAATCAAGCAACAGATCCATCCTCAACCTAAGCCTGTATGATAAGAATTAGGGAAATTATTCTTTTCATTTACTTAAGTGACAAATGGATGAAGATAAAGCAGAAAAACATCACCAATAAGGAACTGGTCGTGAAGACAGAGCTGGAAAATCCTGGTTAGGAAGCTAAGCATTTCTGTTACTATTGTTTCCCTTTCAGTCAGTATTCCCTAGTTTTACCACTCTAAACAGGTTTCTGAGAGAAGAGATTGAGTGCATTGGCATCAGAGAAAACAAAGAGAAATATTCTACGTGAAAAACATAACCAGCAAATTCATATGATTGTCCTTGGAGTACTAGTGTCTGCCTTTGAGGAAGGGTAGGCTAATGGATCATGCTGTTGGCAAATCCTGGTTTATTTTTAATAGTGTAATTGGTTTTACTTAGCCAGATGTTTAGGTACTACATATTGTGGAAGATGGTTCATTGAGAAAGAGTTATGTAGCTTCTAAAGAGAAGGCAGATGTTGAACATGCAAAGGAACCCTAAGGAGTCATTTCTTGCTATGATACTTTACATAAAATAAAAACCTCAACCGAAATTGTTTCCTGTCCATTTTTCTAGAGTGGAGCAAGAGGGGCATAAAAAGCTAGTCTGCCCTCAATCCAGAAACTGATTCAAAGAACCGCCAAGCTGCCTTACCTTCTGCTTTTTCCTTATCTTCTTCCTTCCCTCGCTCAAACCCATACTACGTCACTGCTCTATGCCTTGCACAGAGTTTTAAAAACTGTGCCCAAGTGGAGGCAGAATTCCATATTATTTATCTGAATTCAATTTAATTCATTTATTAAAGCTAAAAATGTCCTTCTAAATCCTTTTCTCTATTTTATTCATATTTCAGCTTCTCTGTTCAATTCAAAGCTGTAAATCTAGATAGATGTATTAGTCACAAACAAGGGCTAAATATAGGAAAGGCTGAGTGAAGCATAGATGCCTGGGGACAAACAGTCCATACATCAACCACGTCATAAATATCTGAATGTGAGTGGCAATGGAGAGGAAGTTATAGGCTCTGCTCTGGCGAAGCTGTGAGGTGGGGTGAGATGTGGGTGGTGGAGGAAAGGGTGTGGATGAGTGTGGTCACAGAAATGTTAAGGAAGCCAAGATAAGAGCAACAGGGTGTAGGAGCAATGGAGTGTAAGTCCTTAGAATCTGCAGTTACAGCAGTATTTGTCTCACAGTGGCACTTTTATTTTTCAAACCCTTTTAACATTACTAACACAAGACATATTTAGGAAATACCAACTGTTTATGCCACTTTGGATATTAGCCAGGACAGGAAATGTTACTTGGTGTTAAGAACTTAAGGATGGGATGGGGAGGGAGGTGGGAGGCAGGTTCAGGATGGGGAACACATGAACACCCATGGCTGATTCATGTCAATGTATAGCAAAAACCACTATAATGTTGTAAAGTAATTAGCCCCAATTAAAATAAGTAAATAAAATTTTTAAAAAACAACAGGACTGGTGGTGTTATATTTTTGAAAGAAATGTTGCTTGGTGATTGGAATTTTAAGAAATCTGAAGATGAAGGTAAAAATGTGAGGAAACTATAATACAGATAAAACTATAATGAATCCAAGAATGGTCAAATCTTTAACTGAGAAGCATCTTTAGTGAGAAAAATAATATATTATTTATACATTGGTATAAAAGAGGATATTATGGGATTTAGCAATAAATTGTTTTGAGAGAACACAAGAGAAAAGATCATACAAAGATTATCTGAAATAAAGAAAAATTGAAGAAAATGGAAAACAACTATCACTCGAAATCAATTGCTAATTTCTAAAAATTTTATTTCCTTATATCATGCAGATATTCTAAAATTATGTTCTAACAAACACAAATTATTTACACAAAGGTTAAGAGGTAGGGAGAACACCAATTAAAATAAGTATTTACACAAAGAGGGAGACTGGCACTTCTCTAAACATCCTTAATTTATTACCTAACAGAGACAGTGCTGGGAGTGTTTCAGTGATCTTTTTTCAACCATCATTAGCATTTGTCAAATAAAAATCAGTCCCCCGCCTGAAAGGTCCCTTGCCTCCATTACAGCTCAATCAACCTGTCAGTCTTGTGGCCCAGCGCAGAAGCTCTCCAATTACACATCCACCTCCACTGTCCTCTATCACAGAATCTCAATTTATAAACAAGAGTTTACAAAATCACCTTGGTGAGATATTATACTGTTTTACCAGGAAGATTACTTAAGCTAAAAAAAATGTTTTGCTATTCCCCAAAGTAAACTTTAAGTAATACCTGCTGGGTATATGACTGGAAAACAAGAAAATTTTCCCTTATAGCAGAATTTTGTATTTACTAATGCAAAGTTAGTTTGTTTTTTTAAAATATGGATTGTGTTTCTTTATGGTGATGCAGGAGCATTGTGCGTGCCTGTGTGTGTGTGTGTGTGTGTGTGTGTGTGTGTGTGTGTGATGAGGGTGTTGGCCAAAGGTGGTAAACAAGCAGAAGGCTCAGGTTTCATATTCCAGTCTGGGTTCTTAATTTTGATTTGTACTAATAATGACATCGCCCAAAGTGAAGTAAGTGATTTGGATTATTAAACTTTATTTATAAATAAGGGGATGCAATCAGGAAATAATTAGATAAATAATTTTCAGAGGCAATAATTAACAATTAGAAATTGTAGAACACAGCACTGGAGGGTATTCTGCTTCTCTTATCATTAATCCAGGAACTAAAGCAATCAAGGAATCAAGTCTGAAATTAGAGGTTCCTCTTATGTGTGAAGATTCTTCAGTATTATTATAGATAAGGAAGATGGTAACTAGAGCATATAGTGTGGTCACTTCAAAAATATTTTTATATGAAAGAGATGAGCATAGCATGAATAAATTGAGAAATAAGTGTACTTAATACAGATGTCCTCCTGGATGAACTTAAAGTCAGAACTATGCCCCCAAATTAACATTTTGTTTTTTACTCTATTCCTATTCACTTCCTGTTTTTATCTTTTGGTGGTGCTAGTGAGAAATAGAGTGACCAGAAGTGAAAGATACATTCATTCATTCAGCCAAAGTTATGGAGCATTTATCCAGGAAGTGCCAGGGGACACAAAAAATTAAGAAAAACCAGACATGTCCTGCCTTTATAACATATTGGATGAATAATCAATTCCAAAATATCAAATCATTCATAACAATCCTCATGACATTTACCATAGCAAATACTTACACAGCACTTACTAAATTAACTTGTTTCATGGCTCAGATGGTAAAGAATCTGCCTGCAATGCAGGATACCTGGGTTCGATCCCTGGTTTGGGAAGGTCCCCTGGAGAAGGGAATGGCAACCCACTCCACTGTTCTTGCCTGGAGAATTTCACAGACAGAGAAGCCTGGCAGACTACAGTCCATGGGGTCACAAAGAGCTGGACATGACTGAGCGACTAACACACTATACTACTATCTTCATAATAACTTCAAGAGGTAGATCTCATTGTCACCATTTTATTGGTAAGGGGCTTGAGGACACAGAGAAGCTTAGTAACTTGAAGATAAAAAATAAAGGAATGTTAGAGATCAGATAGCCTGGCCCAGAATTCAAGTGCTAATTCATCTCACAACACTCATCTAGGTGTTCTAATCTTGATTGTTAATTGTACTTTAAAGCCAGAGTTCCATGATTGGACATCTGTCACATTTCTTAAGTAACTCTTTGGAAGTCTTGGGGTTTGATTTTAAGAAAACCTTTACCTAAAAGTGGGCTTCTTGGCTAGCTCAGTTGGTAAAGAATCTGCCTGCAATGCAGGAGACCTAGGTTCGATCCCTGAGTTGGGAAGATCCCCTGGAGAAGGAAAAGGCTACCCACTCCAGTATTCTGGCCTAGAGAATTCCATGAACTGTATAGTCCATGAGGGTCACAAAGAGCTGGACAGGACCAAGTGACTTTAACTTTCACTTTTTTCACTTGCCCCAAAGTAAGATACACTTGTGTTTTGAGAGAAATTGTAATCACTTAATTTCTAATTCTTTTATAGTCATTTGAATTATCTGAGGTTCAATAAGACTTTTTACTTGATTAGTCTTTATCCTAATAATGGGAATTTACATTCTGCTAAGGATAAATTGGAATCTAGTCAGTCTCTTTAGAAACTCAGTAGTTCTAGAGTCAAATTATTTTTAATTCATCACAAAATACTTATGGAGCTTAAAGTCTGTGATTTTTAGTTTAATACAGAGCAGTCTTCATGTAACCCCACTGAATTTTCTACAGTATTAATCTTCAGGGTTAGAAAAGGGTTTATTTGTTTCCTGCCTCAAAGTCATTAAACTTAGCTCCTCCACTTATGTTGGAAAGGCTTATGTAAATGTTCCTGGATATTTTTGCAATGCATTAAATTGGAAACTGATCTGTATTGACCATTTTTTATGTAGGTTTATTACCAAGAACATACATAGGGAAACGCTAAATTAATCCTATATGCAGGAGCATGTATATGCTCCTGTAGTGCTCCAGGAGCACCACATGCATCATTGGTGCAACCTATGTGTAACTGGAAAGATGAAAGAAATGAGTGCTAACCTGGTTTGATCCTACAGATTGTGATCTGACCTATAGATATCTCATTTGATTCCCTAAGCATTGGTTTTCTTTACCAGCATGATGGCACATATGATGTCGGTGTGCAAGATTTAATATCTGCAACCAGCTTTGCAGGCAGCAATATAAATCTTAATGAAAATGTTATACTGCATAATTATTGTGTCAAGAAGCAATTATAAGTGATACTTTATACTGAGAGGAGAAAAGCATTTACTCATTTTCAGTATTGGTGTTTCTCTGAAAATATCTGCATATAAAGACAAGGGATTGCAGAAGTTTATGGGATGTCCTCACCATGGCAGCTGAAATTCTGGGAGGGCTCTACCATACTCCCATCTAAAGTAGAAGACTAGAGCTCGAGCTTTGTAAGTATACCTGAAAGAAAATCAACTTCTGAGCTCAAAATTGTGACAGATTTATTTTCTTCTTAGATCTCTGGCTACTTTTTCAGATGAAAGATACATGGATTTCAAAACATCTATATCTGAGGCAGTCGTTTGTATCAAGTGGATAAACTGGATATGATTTCTATTGAAATTCTGGATTACTAAGGAATTACATTAAGTATATGCAATTATATATGGCTCTTCACAGATCAGACTATGGTTATATCTATTACAGAGCTTTTGTAAAGAAGAACCTTCATATTCTATGTAGAAGGATAGCAATCACTGTGACTGCTGAAGAGATAATAAAAGGGTTGGTTCCAATGGTCTTTGAACATAGACAAGCAGCACAACAAAAACAAGAACATGGGTATTATTTTACAGGATTTTTTTCCTCAGAGACATGCTGGATAATAGATGCACTGATGAAAAAGAAATTCCTGTTTCTAAAAATGCAAAACAGGCTTACACACAAACAAACTGTTTAGTGTTTTTCAATGCACTCATTAGTAAAATACAATCATAAGCTTCATAAGTGAGCCAACATCTTAGCCAAGTGCTAGAGGTTTAGGCATAAATGTAAATGTATTTAAATTTATTTGTATAAAGTTCTTTATGAAAATCATGTGGGAAAAGATGAATAACTTAAATATTAAGAAGGAGCAATGTCTTAAGAACAAAAAAATATATATATGGAAATGAAGTTTGGAAACCACAATTTTATGTGTTTATATATATGTGTGTGTATGTATATATTCTGTTCTGTTGATTTGTTAAATGTCCCTGAGCCTCAGGAGGTCTTATAAAATAGTAATAGAAATTCTTGCTAAAGAAGTGACAGAAATATTTTAAAAGACATATAAATTTCTAGGTTACATTACACCAGGTAACTTGCGACAATAAGGAAAACAATGTGTCTTTTCCCAATTAATTCTTTCCCTTTCCCCTCAGCCATACAGTGTTCTGCTATTTCAGAGTAGATGAATACAAATGACAAAGTAGTACCCTCAGCATACACATGTCAGTAAGATTAAAAAAAAAAAAAAAGTTACATATTCCTGAGCAAAAGCAACCATTTTAGTATTAAAAGTTCCCAGGGGCTCTTTCTGTCCATGACAACCATCAGCTAACCCCTGGATACAACTCTTATGGTCTGGGAGCCCTCAATATTAAGACCTTTAAGTTTCCTTTGATGAATAGGATGGCTTGTGTACTTAGGAATTAGAGAATAATTCTGTAATCCTTGTGGATCACTGGAAAATCGACTAATCATGCTCACCTTGACAGAACTTCCGAAAGTTAAAAAATATTTGTCAACAATGCAGACTTTGATTTTCTAAATAGAACAGAAGCAGTCTTGCAAATTCCTTCTCAGGTATTCTGTAAGAATACAGAGTCATATTTTTATTATTCAAAGAAGGAACACTATAAGAAGAGAATCCCAGGCCTCTTTTTCCCCCTGATTTAACAGACAAGCATGCATTTCATCTTAAAAATTATGGAATCTCAGGAACTCTCATTCTTGTCTAGAAAGTGATCCATGACTTCACACCTAGGCAGAAAGAGTCTTACAAACAAAAGTCCCTAAACCAACTGTGTTAGAACTTACTGGATCCTAAATAGGCTTTTCACAGAAAAGCTGTCAACACAACTATATTATGAGCTGATAATTTTATTCATTGGATGGATATTCAATATGGCCTTGATACCAGTCCCTTAACTGAAGAGGCAACCAGAGGGGCTGTTACAGTCCTAGAATGTCTATTTTTATTAAGTCTTATTCCTTCTTTTCTGTGATGGGCAGACTATAAGTGAAACATAAGATACATAATGCCATGATGCTTTTGAAAATATCCCATATTTATTTCTCACTCAACTCAGATTAAGAGCTATTGTCAGATATAAACATCTTTTACTTGTAAATTAAAATGTGAATGTTATAGCCTTCAATCTGAAAAGCATTTTCAAGAGCATTTAGTACAAACTCCTTGCTCAGATATGGACTTTGAGGTCTACAACCATGAGGTGCCTTGATTAAGCTCACAGAAGCAGTGACAAGGCAGATCTTCTTGTGTCCAGTTCAGGCCTTTCCATTCTATTTTTTTTTTTTAATACAATCCCAGTAACAGGATAATAGTCACATGATAATAGTTATATCATAATATATAGCATTCCATTAAAATGTAAGAAAAATGCATTATTTATCCTGCATAAGAGCTCGATTTCATCCCACTCTTTGTGACACTATGGACTGTAGCCTGCCACGCTCCTCTGTTCATGAGATTATCCTGGCAAGAATACTGAAGTGGGTTGCCATTTCCTACTCCAGAGGATCTTCCTGAATCAGGGGTCGAACTTGCCTCTCCTGTGGCTCCTGCATTGGCAGGTAGATTCTTTACCACTGCTGCTGCTGCTGCTGCTAAGTCGCTTCAGTCATGTCCGACACTGTGCGACCCTATAGACAGCAGCCCACCAGGCTCCGCCATCCCTGGGATTCTCCAGGCAAGAACACTGGAGTGGGTTGCTATTTCCTTCTTCAATGCAGGAAAGTGAAAAATGAGAGTGAAGTAGCTCAATTGTGTCCGACTCTTCGAGACCCCATGGACTGCAGCCCACCAGGCTCCTCTGTCCATGGGATTTTCCAGGCAAGAGTATTGGAGTGGGGTGCCATTGCCTTCTCCATCTTTACCACTGAGCCGCCTGGTATTGAAATTTAATTGAGCATGAGTGAATATAAATCTTGAAAATGAGAACTCATCCCCACTGCAAGCATCTACAAACATCACTCTGTGTGAACAGGCATGTTCAATAATATATTAAGTACGATTAAAAATAAGAACAAAGTTGGGCACATTTTGTAGAGAGGATTCTAAAGGATAAACTGATTAAAACCTGTATCAAAATCATCTGAGGTTCTCATTAAAATGCAAATTCCTCAGCCCTGAACTACAGTACTGAATCAGAATTTCTAGCAGTAGGAGTATTAATTAGATATTTTATTATAAATCTTAGGTTAGGTAATAATTAGACACTGAAAATTGAGAATCAGATGTTTTAGGCCTTACACAACTACAAAAGGACTACTAGAGATAAGCTTGACATTTCTCATGCTTTATAAAAATACATTTGTTCCTTTGATTTTTACATGTTTTCCTAAATGCATGTAAAACTTCCTGAGTTAAAAATTTCAACCACAAGCAATTCTATAGAGAAAACCCCAAAGAGTTAAATTAATTCTGATGAGTTTGAGGTTAAATCTAATTCTATTATACTCTACTAAGAACTGTATGGCAGAAGTATATGCATTTATATCCTTGTTGAATAACATCTTTATTAATCAAACAGCTCTAATTTATTGATGCAAACTCTTAGTAACTAGTTATTAATCCATGGGCTACTGTTGTGGTTTTCTCCAAGGAATCCTTTGATGGATGGGCTGTCAAAATGTGGATGGGAGAGCCCAGATCTGCAAATGGAGAAGAATATAGAGTGCTGTCTCAAGGCGATCATAAAAGCAGCTGTATCCATGGCATCAGTTTCACAGAGGACCAGTAACAAGAACAACAACAACAAAATGCAATAATATAGCACACATTAGATATCTGCCTTATTATTATTAATGAGTTCTCGCTTAAGTATCCCTTTTGATCTTTTCAGTGATCCTGTGCTTTTATGGATAAGCAAAACAGAGGCTTACAGAGAGAAAGTTACTTGTTCACATATTTTCATATTACACAAAAATGAGGGTTTTAGAAAATTTTCATTTACTCACTTTTTTCCTGGTAATATATATCTAAAAGTATAGAAGAAATGCTGTCTATCCTTAAGTTAGCTACAAGTAGAAACATAAATATATAAACAGGCAATTTTAATGTGGTTTTACAAATGTTCCAAGGGGCTAATTATGGGCTGCATGGAGAGTATATAAGAGATACTTAATTCACCTTTGGGAGATAAGGGGGAGGGGGAGGATTCCTGAAAGGGAACACAGCTATGTAGACAAATGGAAGGGTAGAGGGTTAGCCAGGTAAAGAAGCGGGAAAGCTACAGTTAAGGAATTCCAGGCAGAGGGAAGAGTTTCTACAAAGGCTTGGAGTTAGGAGTATGTCTGGACTATTTGAAAGAGTACAAGTGGTTAAGTGTGGCCTGAATGTAGAGGTAAAAGAAAACATGAATCAGATCATTAAAGATTTGGTACATCATGCTGACAAATTTGGATTTCAATCTTTTGGTGATGGCGAGACACTGAGGAAATTACATTTACATTTAAAATGATCCCTCCCTATGCGAAGAATGGATTGGGAAGGAGCAGAAATGAAGGCAGTATGACCAGTTTGAAGGCTTAAAAAATGATAATTCAAGTCTAAGTAGGGACACTGGAGTAACAGATGATAGATTGATGTAGCCTATAAAAAGGGAATAGAATGGAAAGGATTTAGTGATTGATGTGGGTGACAGGGAAATAGAGTCGAGAAGGATCTCTCACATGCTGGGCAATTGAGGGAACAGTGTTGTAATCTGAGGTAGGAAATTCAGGAGGAAAGGCTTTTTCCTTAAGAGAAAAGCCTGTCACTACTTAAGTATTTTTCTTCTAAATTATTTTTAACTTTATTAAGTGCATATCCTTCCTAACAGTGGAAAGGCAAGAACGTTTGCTGTGTTAGTTTCTGTGTACAATGAAATGAATCAGCTGTATATAAACGTATATCCCCTCTCTCCTGGACATCCCTCCCACCCGCCACTCTATCTCACCCATCTAGGTTATCATAGAGCAGCAAGCTGAGCTCCTTGCGCTATACTGCAGGTTCCCACCAGCTGTATTTTACTTATAGTAGTATATATATATATATATATCAATGCTACTTTCCCAATTTGTCCTTCCCTCTCCTCCCGACCCTGTGTCCACACGTCCATTCTCTACGTCTGTGTCTCTTTTCTTGCCCTAGAAATAGGTTCATGTACCATTTTCTCAACTTTTAAGAGACAGCATTTTCTCAAAGGATAATTCTTTGATTACCAGGGAAAATAATTATATTGAGCTTTCCTCTAACAGATATGCTAGGGTTCTATTTTAGAGAACCACTTGTAATATTAGAACCTCTAATGGTGGTGAATAATAAACAGCTAGATTGGGGTCTCAGGTAAACTAAGAATATACACATTTTATACTGCCTGACTTTTCAGATTTTTTCATGTTGCTGATAGGCTGAAGTTTTTTCCTGAATATTAGTATAGCTCCCAAATACATTTTCACAATGGAACTTCATCTCATGGACTCTATTACTGGCATATAGTATCTTTCATTATCTTGAAATTGACATCTTTACTTTTGTTCCTCATATCATTTCTGATTCTGCCTGTATTTGCTCATGATAGATCTTTAGTGCAGTTTCTGCTATGTACATTTGTAAAATTTATCTGTTTTATTTTATGGCATTAATCTTAGAGTTTGCAATTTATTTTTTTAATGTCTCAAATGATGCCAAATAATTGTTCTTTAAGAGACTCTTTTATTTTGAATATAATTAAAAGCCTGTTTTTTATGTGAGAGAACAACTTACATCTTTTTATATAAAAATCAGGACATTATTATTCAGGGCAAAAAACCCATTTTTGCTTCCCTCAACCCCAACTATTTCTTCTCTTCACAATAAATATTTTTCAACAAGAAGTCCATCTCACAACTAATTCCTGACCACTGCAAACTCATGGTTCAACATGCAACACAACAGTTTTTTTACTTTTTGCTCAATACCTCCTGTTTTCAATTTCAGTGGCTATATTTTCATCCTTCAACTTCTTGACTTGCCTTTGAAGTTGACACTGTGGAACATGTTCTAATCTTTAAATTTTTAATACAGTATTCTCATGTTTTATTCTTTTTCTTTCTGATGTTTCCATCTCATTCAATTTTGCTAGTTTATTTTCTGCTCTGTTTCCTTAAATGTGGGTGTTTGAACTTCAGAGAACTTCATTTATCACTCAGTATAACCTGTCTGAACAACGTTGGCCATTAGGTGGCTACCTTTGTGTTGATAACTCCTAGAGAAAAATGCAGCCCTGACCACTGTAAAAATGCCTGACTCAAAGCAGTTTCCTGAGTCTGTCCAAACTTGGAAAAAAAAAAAAAAAACACATTATCTTTCTCCCTTCCTCATAATTCTGTTTGGACTTCTTCACACCTAGTATACTTCAGAAATACTTCCATCTGCTTAGCTACTTAAGCCGTCAAAACCATTCTGTAAAAGTTTAGTAATGAAAATTGTGGGCTCTATAGCTGAACTGCCTGGGTTCATACTCCAGCTCTGTGACTTTGGGAAATTCCAAGTTCATTATATCTGAGTCTTGGTTTCCTCATCTGTAAAATAAAGATGAAAACAGTTATACTTCATATGTTGGCTTGAGGATTAATTTTCATAAATCCTTGAATCAGTACCTGATACAGTGAATGCAAGTTATTATTTACCTTCACTCTTTCCACCTTTCTTGTGTGCCTTGAATCGTATCAATCTTCCAGTTTGATTGACAGTGTTTCCTACTCATTCTCCTTGTGTCCATCTTTACTTCTACTGCTGTCCTTAAGAACAAGGACATAATGGCTTTTATATCTTTATTTGAGATACTCAGTGTGTAGTAGACTCTCAATCACTGTTAAGAAATAACTAAACACATGTGTAAATGTTGGAAGATCTGGCTCCAAATGAGGTCTCCAAAACTCTTTTTTTTTTTGCAATCATTGGAATGTTTGTGTATCCTCTTAAAGTAATTGTTTTGAAAGATTGATCATTTGTGCACAAGCATGTATATTTGTGCACAAGTTGGTATATTTCTGTTTATTTAATTTTAAAGATTTTTTGATGTGGACCATTTTTAAAGCTTTTACTGAGTTTGTTACAATATTGCTTCTGATTTATGTTTTGTTGTTTTGGCCACAAGGCATGTGGGATCTTAGCTCCCCGAATAGGGATCAAACTTGCACCCCTTGCATTGGAAGGTGAAGTT
Source organism: Bos javanicus (assembly GCF_032452875.1). NCBI lineage: Eukaryota > Metazoa > Chordata > Mammalia > Artiodactyla > Bovidae > Bos > Bos javanicus. The sequence continues at coordinate 85,591,638 of NC_083871.1, read as the reverse complement.
TTAACCTCTAGACCACCAGGGAGGTCCTGGTGTGTTTGTTAATCAGTTTTACTCTTTGTAAAGCTGCTGCAATTTGACAGTACTTCTGGTTGGTTTCCCTAGTAGCTCAGTTGGCAAAGAATCTGCCTGCAGTGCAAAGAGACCCCAGTTAGATTACTGGGTCTAGAAGATCCCCTGGAGAAGGAAATGGCAACCCACATCAGTGTTCTTGCCTGGAGAATCCCATGGATAGAGGAGTCTGGCGGGCTACAGTCCACAGGGTTGCAAGAGTTGGACATGACTTAGCAACTAAACCACCAAACCACCACCACCACCATGGCTGGTTTACAGGCTAATCAACATTTAGCGTAATAACTGACCACAATGTGTCCTGTTATTTTTATAGCATTGGGCAGATCATATACAGCTTCTCTGATGCACTTTCTTCTCTACTAAAATTGGTAAGTTGGACAAGAATTATCCAATGATCCTTTTAACATTTATGGCTTTAACAGATTTGAGCAATTATTCAGCATTTCAAATATGAGACATTGAGAGAAACACATCATGTGGAAAATTTCAGGCAGGGGGATATCAAACTAATGATCTTGATTTCTCAGCCTGCTGCTTATTTGTTCACTGAGACAAGCCGGTAGAAAGAATTTTCTAAAAGACAGCTTTTTAAATGCAATTCTGTAAGATTTCCCCCGTCTTAGCATTCATTTGCATCTGTTTCTAACACAAAACCTTTCTCTCCCCAAAAGGTAAAAGATTTTTAGCTTAAGCCCTTTACCACACTGTTTTGACCTTGAGCGTAGGAAATAATCTATAGAAACTGAATTCTTATAATTTAAGATGATAGTAGCTTTTATAAAATGACTAGTTCCAATAATTTCCTGTCACTTTTCCCACTGGTTATTTGACTGGAGGTTTTTTAAAAGGCAAATATTTTAAATCAAATTTTATTCATCATTCTACTTCAAGTAGCAAGTCTTTTAAATGTAGCCTTTTAAAACTACTGAATACCTAGAATTTCTTTCTGCTGATTAATCTATGGCAAGGTTTTGTGTAATAAAAATGGACTGCAAAAATGATTTTGGGGACCTGGGAAAAAGACTTTCCTGTGAAAATCAGGAGTGTTTATATCAATGTTGAATTATTTATGAGTCAGCCATATTAATGCTAAATTTTAACTGAGAACGACTCAACAATTTTGGCCCACATGCACCGTTTGCTTAAAATTATTTTTTATGAAAGACAGTCACCTTATGATTTCAATAGATGAATAGGAAAGTCATTCCAGCTCTATCATGGTCCATGGAAAGCTATTTTGAATGCAGTATTAAATTGTTTATTTTATGTTAGTATTGCCCTTTATCTGAGAACTTTTTATTCCAAGGACTGTGGATATTTTGCAATACCTCCTTAGGTGATCAGAGTTACAATGTATTAAGGTATTGATTAATCTTCTGATTGATGTCACTAGAAAATTAATTCATAAACTCAAATTTGGATGTGGAAGATTAGCAAATCAAGTTTCAAGGATCACAGTTAACTAAAATTAAATGCTTTTTGCCATGTCTGACTCTTTGCGACCCCACGGACTGTAAGCCACCAGCCTCCTCTAATCAAACCCAGATCTCCTGCATTGCAGGCAAATTCTTTACCATCTGAGCCACCAGGAAAGTGACTAATCAAATGCTAGCATAGAGCAACTCATGATATCACAGACTGGATTCTACCCTGTGCTCCATAGCACACTTATTTCACAGCCATGACTATCCAACAGTCTCAATTTCAAGCAAATTATCCCACTTTCTCATGAGGATCCTTTTCCTTTCCAATCAGATCATTTGCATAAATTTCTTCATTTAGAAAGCACAGTCCTTAACTGGAGATAAAATAACAAAGGCGGTAGTCCCTAAGGTAAATCTTTTTTTAAGAGTGGTGGCTGATATTTAATCCTGAGTCCAGGTATTTTCCTTTTAAAAAAAATAATAATTAATTTTTTATTGAAGGATAATTGCTTTACAGAATTTTACTGTTTTCTGTCAAACCTCAACATGAATCACCCATAGGTATACACATATCCCCTTTGTTTTGAACCTCCCTCTCATTTCCCTACTCATCCCACTCCTCTAGGTTGATACAAAGCTCCTATTTGAGTTTCCTGAGCGATACAGAAAATTCCCATTGCCTATCTATTTTACTTATGGTGTAAGATGATGCTGTGAAAGGGCTGCACTCAATATGCCAGCAAGTTTGGAAAAATGAGCAGTGGCCACAGGACTGGAAAAGGTCAGTTTTCATTCCAATCCCAAAGAAAGGCAATACCAAAGAATGATCAAACTACCACACAATTGCACTCATCTCACACGCTAGTAATACTCAAAATTCTCCAAGCCAGGCTTCAACAATATGTGACCTGTGAACTTCCAGATGGTCAAGCTGGATTTAAAAAAGGCAGAGGAACCAGAGATAAAATTGCCAAAATCCTTTGGATTATCGAGAAAGCAAAAGAGTTCCAGAAAAACATCTGCTTTATTGACTTTGCCAAAGCCTTTGACTGTGTGGATCACTACAAACTGTGGAAAATTCTGAAAGAGATGGGAATACTAGACCACCTGAACTGCCTCTTGAGAAATCTGTATGCAGGTCAGGAAGCAACACTTAGAACTGGATATAGAACAACAGACTGGTTCCAAATTGGGAAAGAAGTATGTTAAGGCTGTATAATGTCACCCTGCTTATTTAACTTATATGCAGAGTACATCATGAGAAACGCTGGGCTGGAAGAAGCACAAGCTGGAATCAAGACTGCTGGGAGAAATATCAATAACTTCAGATATGTAGATGACACCACACTTACAGCAGAAAGTGAAGAGGAACTCAAAAGCCTCTTGATGAAAGTGAAAGTGGAGAGTGAAAAAGTTGGCTTAAAGCTCAACATTCAGAAAATGAAGATCATGTCATCCGGTCCCATCACTTCATGGGAAATAGATGGGGAAACAGTGGCAGACTTTATTTTGAGGGGTTCCAAAATCATTGCAGATGGTGATTGCAGCCATGAAATTAAAAGACGCTTGTTCCTTGGGAGAAAAGTTAAAACCAACCTAGACAGCATATTAAAAAAGCAGAGATATTACTTTGCCAACAAAGGTCCATCTAATCAAGGCTATAGTTTTTCCAGTAGTCATGTATGGATGTGAGAATTGGACTATAAAAAAGGCTGAGCGCTGAAGAATTGATGCTTTTGAACTGTGGTGTTGGAGAAGACTCTAGAGTGTCCCTTGGATGGCAAGGCGACCCAACCAGTCTATCCCAAAGGAAATCAGTCCTGAATATTCATTGGAAGGACTGATGTTGAAGCTGAAACTCCAGTACTCCACTTGATACTGACTCATTTGAAAAGACCCTGATGTTGGGAAAGATTGAGGGCAGGAGGAGAAGAGGGGACAACAGAGGATGAGATGTTTGGATGGCATCACTGACTCAATGGACATCAGTTTAAGTAAACTCCAGGAGTTGGTGATGGACAGGGAGGCCTGGCATGCTGCAGTCCATGGGGTCGCAAAGAATAGGACACGACTGAGTGACTGAACTGAACTGTACTGAATGTAAGTTTCCATGTCACTCTTTCCATACCTCTCATCCCCTCTCTGCATGTCCATAAGTCTATTCTCTATGTCTGTTTCTCCATTGTTGCCCTGTAAATAAATTCTTCAGTACCATTTCAAGGTAGTCAGATCTTCTCCTTTTGCCTGCACAATGTTGAGATTTTCTAGTTTGCTTGAGCCTTTGGTTTCTCAGCTGTAAAAGGGAAAGAGTACTCATCACTTATCAAGGAATAAAGTTATACACTGAAGGCTAACTGCATTCTTGTGACTCAACTTCTGAGGAATGTAGCAACATTTTCAATGTTTTTAACCAATATTTGGGTCTGTGCTGTGCTAAGTCACTTCAGTTGTGTCTGACTCTTTGTGATTCTATGGACTGTAGCCCGCCAATCTTCTCCGTCCCACTTTCCAGGCAAGAATACTGGAAAGGGTTGCCATGCCCTCCTCCAGGGGATCTTCCCAACCCAGGGATCAAACCTACATCTCTTATATCTCTTGCATCTGCAGGCAGGTTCTTTACCACTGGTGCCACCTGGGAAGTCCTTATTTAGTTCTACATGTTAGTAATGCAAAGAAACAAAAATTACTCTGTGAACTCTGGCTATATGACTTATCATTCACTTATCTATCTATTCAGATAATTTCTATTATCTTGGAAGTAGTCCAAGACCTGATGACATGATGTTTTGGACTACCTCCTACCTTTACGTTATTGTGCCCTGTTGGATATAATGATCTCTGTAATATTTGCTTCTGCTTCTCACCCGATGAGGCTGAGTCTACATAGACAAACAGGGTAGAGCTTTTGAGGGAAAAGACAATTATAGAAAAATAGAAATTTAAGGCCCAAATTATCCTGCAAATAAAGAACAAATTCATCAGTTTATCCCTTGAAAAACTCAGGGAACAGCTGACTCAATCTGTTTCACCATAGGACATAGACCATTATTTTCAATGAGAGAATCATTCAAGTGAAGATATTGTAAGAAACAGAGCAACTAATTAGTTGTTCCCATATATCCTACAGCTCCTGTTTAGTTTTTCCTAGAATTCCAAGTGATGTACAGATAGATAAAATTAATTTAATTCTGAGCTGAAAATAAGGTGTTAATGTCCCCTTCCATTCTAGGGGTGAACAGTTAGGATGAGGGAGTGCCTGTGTGTAGGAGGAAAAGGTTTTCAGAGCTGTGAATGTCACCAAGCATGCTGTAATTTAAGGGTGTGATAGTTGTCCTTCCAATGTCTTACCCCCCTACCTATGATTGCAGCGCCTCTCCTTTTGTGATTCATCAGGGCCATTTATAGTCTCTCCCTTGCACAGTTTTCTGGTTATTTTATTATTTAATTCTGGAATAAAATCTTAGCTTATAATAATCAGATCATAATTTTTTAGGTATGTATACCGTTTTGTTGAGTTCCCAACTATATGAAAACATAATGAAACATCCCATAAAGATCTATGTGATGATTTTCTAAAGGCCTCTGAATATTTTGTAGTGCTATAGAAAAATAGTAGTAGTAAAAGCATCAGGGGGAAACATTAATAACAATTTTAAGAGGCCTATACTGTTAATTTTCTAACCCAGGTCACAGAAAGTTAGCCAATTAGGACAATTGCAGATATTCAAATCTTATATTTCTTCAGGATTGTGGTACTTATATACCACAGAATAAGAATTAGTCTCTTTTAATTGCTCATTATTTCTCAGTTGCCTCTACAACTGTCATAGAAACTAGGATTACTCTGGGTGTTAACCTGAAATTTTATGCAAAGGATTTTTACTGGGTATTTATTAAGTGTTAATGTTCTGGAGTTGGAATTCAGGAATAACAGAAAACACAGTTCTGAACCTCTCAAAGAACCTAGGCTATTGGTAGAGAGACATGCAAATCAATGAAAAGTATAATATATTTTGGTAGGAAAGTTGTATGTTATTAGTACAGTAAGAAGGTTATTAGGAATAAAAACAAAAAAAATGTAGGCATTGAAAGATTTAGGAGTATTTCTTGGAGAACATGAGCTTTTGTGTTGGAAGAGGGAAATGATGGTGCAAGCAATACCAACAGAATGATTAAAGACATGAAAGAGAATCTTAGCTACTACTTATATGAATTGTTTTATACCATCACTTTACACATGGTTTTAAAGATATCTATATACAATTAAAAATGACATAAAATATTCCGGAAAGTATTTCTCATTGATAGGAACAAGTGATGTGCTGTCTCACATACAGGAAAAATGAAACACTAGCTGCCAACTTGCAAGATTCAGAAATGAAATACTAGGTTGCAAACTTCAAGAACTGGGGACTTTTATAGATTAACACAGGCTTCCCAGGTGGCTCTGTGGTAAAGAATCCACCTGCAACACCAGAGACGTGGCTTCGATCCCTGGGTGGGAAGATCCCTTAGAGTAGGAAATGCAATCCACTCCAATATTCTTGCCTGAGCAATCCTATGGACAGAGGAGCCTGGTGGGCTATAGAGCTGTAGGGGAGCCTGCCCCCTCTACAGCATGGGGTCTCAAAAGAGTCAGACAGGACTTAGCAACTAAACAACAACAGAAACAACACAGATTAACACACTCATCAATTTAACAATATGCACAGCAACCTCTGTAAAAATTGTTAGTGAACAACAGTGTAAAATCTCCAACTGGGACGAAAACAGTAGACCTCTACACAAGGAAACTTGGTTTTATGCAATGTTAATATGCCACAAATTCCTTAGAGCGATTTATATTTCATGTCTATTATATGGGTAAATCTGTTTTATTAATATTGTAAGTCTAGGACATTTGCCAGTACGTGTTTTTTCAGGTAATACTGTTCTCTGTGCATGTGTGCAATAAATCTTCTCTCTTACAAATCTGTGCTTTAGTAGCAAGTCCTCATTTTGCATCCCAATAAAATAAAATGTCATAGTGAATAGAGCAAAATGGCCACGTATCTGATGAAATCCTAAAAGAACCTTCCCAGAAAAAGACTTTGAAATAGTGATAAAACAGAATCAAATTCCTGGCTAAGGATTAAGCTTTTCTGAAGAAGGGAGAGCCTTCTAGGTGGCAACGGTGTCCACATAGTCAGGCCCTTCTGTTCCCCCCAGCACACGTCTCCGTGCTCCTTGAGGCAAGCCTCCTCACAGCTTCTGTTGTTTTCTCCTTCCTAATGTTATCAGCAGAATAATGGGTCGCCTTAAGCTGCTTGAAATAGGAGGCTCTCTGTGTGTAGTGGGCTCGGGGGCATCAAGCCAGTCCTTGATTTAAAGATTATTCATTGTAAAGATTCCTTCTCTGTGGCTCACCAGGAAAATATATTCAATTTAGTGTTCATTATGTCTTTCCCTTTTAAAGTGTGGAGGAATGGAAGGACAACAAATAGTGTTGCAAGATTTTTAGGGGGGTCACTACAGTAAGTTTCCTACATACGAACCTTCAAGTTGCGAACTTTCAAAGATGCGAGTGTGCCCCTGTGTGCCAGCCGTGGTACTGCACTCCTGTACTTTTCAAGGCACTATACTGTAAGGTGAAAAATGTTTTATTAATTTTTTTGTGTTTGCTTATTATGTATTATTTGTGTGAAAAGTATAAACCTGTTACAGTACAGTACTGCATATTAACTTATATACAGACTACATCATGAGAAATGCTGGGCTGGATGAAGCACAAGCTGGAATCAAGATTGCTGGGAGAAATATCAGCAACCTCGGATATGCAGATGACACCATACTTATGGCAGAAAGTGAAAAAGAATTAAAGAGCCTCTCGATGAAAGTGGAAGAGGAGAGTAAAAAAGTTGGCTTAAAGCTCAACATTCAGAAAACGAAGATCGTGTCATCAGGTCCTGTCACTTCATGGCAAATAGATGGGGAAACAGTGGAAACAGTGGCTGACTTTATTTTTTGGGCTCCAAAATTACTGTAGATGGTGACCGCAGCTGTGAAATGAAAAGTCACTTACTCCTTGCAAGGAAAGCTATGACCAACCTAGACAGCTTATTAAAAACCAGAGACATTACTTTGCCAACAAAGGTCCGTCTAGTCAAGGCTATGGTTTTTCCAGTAGTCATGTATGGATGTGAGAGTTGGACTATAAAGAAAGCACTGAAGAATTGATGCTTTTGAACTGTGGTGTTGGAGAAGACTCCTGAGAGTCCCTTGGACTGCAAGGTGACCCAACCAGTCCATCCTAAAGGAAATCAGTCCTGAATATTCATTGGAAGGACTGATGTTGAAGCTGAAACTCCAACACATTGGCCACCTGATGTGAAGAGCTGACTCACGGAAAAAGTCCCTGATACTGGGAAAGATTGAAGGTGGGAGGAAAAGGGGACAACAGATGGTTGGATGGCATCACTGACTCAATGGACATGAGTTTAGGTAAACGCTGGGAGTTGGTGATGGACAGGGAGGCCTGGCGTGCTGCAGTCCATGGGGTTCCAAAGAACTGGACAAGACTGAGGGACTGAATTGACTGACAGACTAAATAGTCAATTGTGTTAGTTGGGTCCCTGAGCTAAATTTGTAGAACTTAAATTGGACTTACAAACTCCCTCTCACAATGAAACTTGTTTGTATGTAGAGAACTTACTATATTTTCTACTTACTATTGATCTCTTTAAAGTCACATACAAGATGATGGTATAAAGCGTGTGTATAAGGAATCAGCACTCTCTTGTACTTCACATGGGGCTTGCCTGGAGGCTCAGACTGTAAAGTCTGCCTGCAATGCAGGAGATCCAGGTTCGATCCCTGGGTTGGGAAGATCCCCTGGAGAAGGGAACGGCTACCCACTCTGGTGCTCTTGCCTGGAGAATCCTATGAACAGAAGAGTCTGGTAGGCTCCAGTCCATGGGGTCCCAAAGAGTCCGACATGACTGAACAATTAAGCACTCATGTAATTCATGTGTCTATTCATGTCTGCCTTGAATTCAAGAACTGCTCAAGTGTCAGTCATTTCCAATGCTCTCCTTTTCAGTTTTAAACTCCCCCCTTTAAAATATTACAAGTTATAATTCTTTAATGCTAACAACATGGTATTTTAAATGCACTTTAAGCTATTTTCTTTATCTATAGAAAAAAAATCTCTTTATTTTGTTTATAGGTACACTCACTTAACAACTATGTACTAAACATGGTGAATTTTCTAGCAGATATGCTCATATTTCAGAATATTGAGCAACTCAATTGGAAACAATCCAACTTAAATGTCCCCTGAAACAAGTGTCATTATCTTCACACTTGATTTACATCGTACACCTGTTTAAATTTGCCTTTAAATTACATTTCTTTGAAACCACACAAAGCCTCCTTTACACTCAGATTTTAATCTCTACAGTTTAAGAAGCTAAATCCTGAGCAAACAGTTGGATTTTGTAGAAAGCTCACTGTCTTGAATTTGTAAGATGTTGACCTGACAGATTTGATTTTCATGGAGTAGAAGATTTTGCCAATCATTGTTACTTTCTACTAAGAAAATGTAAAGCAGGAAAAAATAATTAACCTGTCCATGTTTTTTCCCCAAATTGAAAGTGATTGGTCAATGTCATTATGGTATATCATGACCCTGAACCATAATCCTCCCGTAGGTTATTTTCTAAAACTCAGTGTAGAAATAGGGGATGGCGTCACCAACCACCAGGGGTCAGCAGACACCTGGAATGTGTGGCATCATTGTCCCTGTGAGAGAATGGGAGGATGAAGGACCTGCAGATCTCTGGGTAGCTGTACAACACTGTGGTTCCCTGGCACACATTTACATTTAAATTCACATTACAATGAAAGAAAAGCACCATATATTTACACAATCAGGACTTTGTAGATTCCTGGTGTTTCCTTCTTAGCTCCACTGTTGCCTTTAATTATATAAATAAATGGAGGAAAGAGATTAAGAGAAATGAAGGAAGTCTTCTTCCATGAAGAAGAGAGGGTAAAACATGTCATGTAAGAAGCACAGCTAGCCAGGTTTCATTCTGTGTTTAACTCCAAAGATCCATGAGAATGTCTTTTCTTCTTTCTGTATTGCAGGGGGTTTCTCAATGTGTCTTAAGACTCAGCATCTCCTGGGAATGTTAGAAATGTAAATTCTTGGCCTCATTCCAGAACTACTAAACCAGGAACTCCGGAGATAAATGCCAGCAGTTTTTTATAAACCCTTCAGATGATATCAATGCCAGTTAATGTTTGAGAACCATGGCTCTGACTGATATTGGAGATGATGTGAAACTGGCCAGGATTACTGTTATTGAGCAGGACCCTAAGGAGCCTTCCCACCCCTGCTACGGTCTCTGCCTACCTATTGTTTGTAGAAAATCTGTAGTCTCCTGGGCCTCCCGCAAGTCACAAAAGCCTGGCTCAAGAATTAATGATTGAAAGGATATGAACACGTAGGGACAAAAGTAGCAATGGGGCCAGGAAGACTGGTAACAATTGAAATAGTAAATCAGTCATGTGGCAGTCACAGAATCGTCAGTCCCTCCCTGAGGTACACAGATGAAAATATCTAATGTTCATTCCCAAGTTGTTTTATGGACGTTAACCCCCCACTAAACGTAAGAAGTTAACTACATAATGACTATGAGTATATGGCCACAAGATTAGCTGGAGCCAGAGAATTGATAATAACCTCTGCCACACTGCCCTGTTTCCCCACCATCAACCAATCAGAGACTTGTACACAAGCTGATCACACACTCTGAGACGCCTCTCCCTCATTCTGCCCTTAGAAACTCTTCTATAAAAGCCACTGAAGAGTTTGGATTTTTTGAGATTAGTTGTCTCATACCCCTTGTTCAGTACCTACAACAAACACTATACTTCCCTTTACCAAAACACAGCATCAGCAAATTGGCTTTACTGTGTATGGGTGAATGGATTCAAGTATGGTTCAATAACAGTAGCAGAAGGACATATTGTATTTACTCTAAAATATATAATTGAGTTAATTCTCTGAACTCCAGTTACTGCCTCTTGGGTCCTTAGCTACTCTTTACTCTTTGGTGTGTACTTGTGGCCAAAACTAATTTTTGAATCCTCTCCAGCTCAGCAGGAAAGTAGGCTAACTCTGTAGGGAGTAATAACAAAATACCAGTAATTCCCACCCGAAGCACATTAAAAAAAAAGGCCCATAGGGTATGAGCTGCTTATCAAGGTCAGTAAGTCACAAGAGGAGATGACCCAGAAGAGCTCCAGTTTTTCCCTAAGCAATCTGCATAATAAACTTTTATTAAGGAAGAGAAGGAAAATTTGCAACATCGAGGATGCCCCCCCCTACTCCCCACCTGACATTCACACCATTCTCTGAGCCATATAATGTGGGTGTAAAAAGCTGCTAGAATCTCCTTTTCTCCTGTACTTAATTTCAGCCCATCTCTTTAAACATCTCCCCTCAGTCAATAAGTACTATGAGAATCATTTTCCTTTGCTGAGTGATCTAATCTCTGTGCTACAGGATGGTCTAAAATCATCCCCAACAGATGCAGGCCATTTCTCTATTTAGAGATGGATTGAGATGTTAATTTATCAACCTCATCAGCAGCTGCAGTAGCAGAAACAGCATATTGAGTACCCAGTGCACAGAGTATACTGTAGTAGGTACAGGAGCCACACAGTCAAGGAACCTACACCCAGTTGTAAAGGCAAAGCAGAGGTTCAAAAAATGACAGACAAAAGGATAAGGTGTTGAGAGGGGTGGCTAATGGCAGGAATATGTAAGACGAGGTATAAAAAGTATGGATTTTAAAATTCTTTCACAATTAGTCCTTTATATCCAATAAACAAAAACACTGCCCATTCTCTTAAGCTAATAGAAAGTGACTTTTATGAATTCTTTCAGTGTAGTAAAACTGAAATTTTAATACATTTGGAGCTTACCATAATTCACATATATAGGATTATAAGGAAATGTTGCATTCTAGGATTTGCATATACTTATATAAGATTTTTATCTCCCTTGAGGGTAGAGAGTGATTGCAGTCCATTTTCTGGGAATCTGTTTCTCGTTGGGTTTCTTGTATCTTGTGTCAACCTGAGTTGTTATGATGCCTGAAAAAGGTCAAAGAGAAATGCTCTGTACCCAGTACTATCATTCTATCTCCTGGTTATCAGACATCCTCTTGGAGGTGCTTTAACTCCAGAGGCTACTTGAGGGCAAGGATTTTGTTTCATTCATCTTCATTTCTTCAGTACCTGAGTACAGTGAGTGCCTGGCACATAATAAACATCTAATGAATATTAGATGAATGAATGACTGGATATACAGATTACAGGCCACGGTGATTAGACGCTGCTATCTATCCTTTATAGCACAGACACAGTTTGATAAGAGGAAAAGCAAGAGTACCTTAAAAAATCTAGAACTCTCCTAGTTTAGCTAAAGAGAAGTCATGCAGCTTTTACAATAGTATTCCGTGGCAATATTTTTAAGTGTGAAAGCTAACTCACAATGAAACAAATGTGATGGTGTGTCTTCCTGTGCACTGAGAAAAATCTGATGAGTTATATTCCATAAAAAGCCCTGATTCACAGGTACAATCTTATCACCAGATAGAATTCAATTTCAAATTTTCTCCACATACCTTGTGTGATTCAATTTTATATCTCCAATACCTAGTTCAGGGCCTGGCAAAACTGATCAATGAATGAGTAAATATATATGAACAAAAAAAGGAACTGATAGATAGGAAGCTATGTGCTGAGCTTTTCACTACTAGAGGTTCTTAGGGATCTATTTTTGATAGATAGGAATGGTTCATAATTATATAGATTTATTTTAGAAGAAATTTTTATATGCCCACTGAGAGTGGAAATCATTCAAATATTTCCAAGTAACTATTCCATCTCCTTTCTTTCTTAGAGTCTTTCACTTAAGCATAGCATAAAGAATAACTTTATTAGAGTCCTGCCAGTTTATTAAAATATCTTAATGAATAGAAAACCTTTTATTGTACTTGAATATTGATTGGCATTTATCAATCTTTAGTTCTCTACAATAAATAATTGCAAATTATCTTTATTCTTTGCTCCTCATGGGATTTCAACACAACACTACCCTTCCTTAGAGCTGGTCTGCTGCTGATTATAACACCCCAATTTAATCTTATAAATTGAGGTATTTCCATTTGAGAAGTACTATTTCAAGGTTGTCTTTCCAACTCCATTCATGTGTGGGAAAGTCCATAGGAAAGTGACTTATTGCTTTGCTTCCTTTCTCAGAATTTGCTTTCTCTCAGACTCATCGGGAGATTCCACAAACATAAAGGCAAATTGTTCCTACTCTAGAGGCAGAGAGTTATCAAGGCATGTTTTATCCTGAAACAGCTCCCCGGAGACCCTGATGAGCATGTGTGAATACAAAACAGTGGCGCTTCCTGTGGTTGACTACAAAGTGCTTGGTTGCAAAACCATTTACTATTTCTTAACATGAAATGGAATCAAGTACAGTCAAATACCATTTGGCAAATCTGCAGATCCATCAGCCTGCAGTGAGGTCTGACCAGTTGAGTATCATTCATTCTGTTGCTTTCATTTGGCCACACCTTGCGGGTCTCTCTGCTTCAAGCAAAATAGGTAACGAAGTGATGGGGATAATTCTAACCATTTTGTTTCTGATCATCCTGCTAAGAGATAATCATCTCTGACCAATTTCTGAAATGGCATTGAATCTTGTGTTTACTTCATTTTTCTCAGTTTGTAAAATGGGGATAGTAATCCTACTCACCGCCTACCTTACTAAATCAGCTGATAATATACTTTGCTTTTTAGGGTATTTAAACTTTAAAAAAGAAAAGGAAAGTAACTCCAATTTTAGTATCATTCCCCCCAAAGGCAAGAGAACAGGCAGAACCCATGAGAATTGGTAATGGGGTGGGGGATGAGAAGACAGGTACCTTGCAATCCTAAAACATTCTTCTGCAGAGGCAGCTTCTAATTCCAGCTCTGTGCGAGGCTGGCTGTGCACTCGGGGAAGATTGCTGAATTATCCATGCTTCCATCTTCTCTTCCATCTCATCTTTATTATCTCTATGTCCTTGATTATAATCGTTTTTGCTATGGCTCTCTCTGTGCTATCTGCCAATACTACAGAAAAAAAAAAAAAAAAACAAAATCTGACAGGACAACAAAGGATGTCACACTTAGGAGAGCTGAGGTGAAGAAAAGAATTCACTCAAAGAAAGCATCTCCCTAAAAAGCAGCCTAAGAAGATAATATTTTCACTTCTTCATGGAGCACTTGTTCAGGCAACTCCCATTAATGATAATGGGAGCTAATCGGTGAGAGAATAAACATCTTATAACACATTACATTTAAAACTCAGCATGAACTGAAAAATAGCTATTTTACTCAGTTAGCAGGATGAATGCTTTTAGAGTAAAGGGAAAACCTGCTGTTGAGTTCACAATTCCTCCAGGTATCAAGGAAAGAAATTATCTTAAATGTTATTTGTATCTATAACCCACTACAGGGTTCTAGCTGTAATTGGCAGCAACATGTCAGTTAAGTCATAATAGATACACTATAGCAGTGTTAGTCAACTCACAAATGCCAAGTGTGCAAAGACACAGCCTTGGTGGCAGGAGTGTGCTGTGAGGCTTGCAGAGAATGACTCTTCTCATTTGTCTGCTTTCTCTCTGTCCTCTTCCCATTCAATTTCCTATATATTCCCCCCTGTGTCCTCGCTAGAAAATGGCTAATTTCTATAAATGATGACTGATCTACAGAACAGAAAGAGATGGGATAGAGGTCCTCTTAAAAATGGCATGCCTTTTATTTCCAACATGGCTCAAATATAATGCAGTATGAATGTACCTTCCCTTTAGGATCTCCATGTCTAATGCTGACACGCTGCTTCTGCTTTCACTTCAAAAGGGTCAGCCTTGTCTCTGTGGCTTTTGGCATCTTAATGGATATAGGGTCAGATTTCCCTGAGATACCAACCCTGTTAAAATGCAATTCCTGAAACTGAGTGCTTCATTTGAATTCAAAGTCTAGTTAATAAAAAAAAAAAAAAAAAGATGACATCTGAATGCCACAACCAAACAGAAATGGTGATAGGAACAAAATCTGTCACACTGTCACTGAGCTAGATGTTCATCTGTGGTCAGTTCTCCAAGGTGCGTCCCTCACTCTGCCTCCTGTCCAGGGCTCTCCACCTCCCTTGGCAGCCTCTCTGGTCCAGCCCTTTATACAGTCTTCATTAGCACCATGTAGCCATGGAACTTGACCACCACCAGTAACAACCCCCTCTCTTTCTCACTGAAATATAACTTCTATTCCAGTTCCCCTTCAGCAGGCTCTGCTAAAATGACTGAATCTGACAGTATACTTCCCAAGGGAAAGCTACAAGAGCCCCATTCCTTCATTTCTTTTTAATTCATTCATTCAACAAATATTTAATGAGCATATACTGCTAAGGTACTGATGTGGAACCTTGCTTTCCCACTAAGAGCTTTGTGGAGGCAAGACTTCCCTTGTTTGATCTCAAAGAAATAAGTCTCTCTGGGGAAGGTGTGCTGGGTAGGAATATAAAGGCAGGCTGGAAGGGGGGCCATTCTGGAGGATGCTGGGCTTTCAGATTCTCCTAACTCACCCCACATAGAAACTGATCACACCATTTTAAACTGAGGAAGACTCCTGCTCACCTCCCTAGTAGCAGTGCTTCTAATTAGTTCATCCAGTCAGGAATAAGTTTCTACCTTCTCCTTCCATACCTTCCCCTCCACCTAACACTGTGATTTGGGACAGTTTCATTCTGACACAAAATTTCACACTATGAAAAAGTCACAAGTAAAGTAGACTTCCACAGAAGAGAAAGCTTGATTATTCTGAATGAGTCTCCAGACTCCTCCTCTGGTTCCTGAACTAGGGGGCAATTACCCAGGTAAACACATGCTCTATTGGAAATCCTACCGGTCATTTCTCTCAGCAGTTTCTCGGAAGCACCCAGGTGCTGACTAGAGGAGGCATCTTTTCTTTATAGCACCGAGGAAGCATTTTTAAGGTCATAACATTGGAACAGCTGCTTCAATACAGAAATGTGGAAACTGAGTCCCCAAGAATTTAGGCCTCTTGGTCACTGTCACACTTATTTGTGACAGAATCTGAGGCCAGAGCTCTGTTTGAAATACTGCTGCCTCCTTCCATCCTTGAAAAGGCTGTATCTAAAAATCCGTAGGACGCATAAAGGTGAACAAAGCTGACTGCCTCACATTCTTAATGTATTACTCAAGTCTCAAGTCAGTATTCACGTTTCATCAATCATGTGATGACATTCTATACTATTGACGATACAAAGAACATTCAGGAAGAACCTGTTAGTCTTTTTTTTTTTTTGTACTTAAAATTAAATATAGAAGAACAGCATAATTCTTAGTTGCCTAGAGTTATTTTAAGTAAAGTACTTTTTTAAGATGAGTGAATAATTCATCCACATCCTCAGGCTGACTTTGAAATCCATATCACCCCTAGATGTACTGGACTCTTTAATAGCAACAACAGAAAGAAAAAGCAGAGGCAACTGAGAGTTCTAATAGCTTCTACAGGACTGCAACAACCATATCTCTGAGTCTTTCTTTGTCATTTTGCCAGAGAAATAAGAAAAAGGGAAGATTTTTTTTTGCTGTAAAAACTGAAAAGAAAATGGAGGCTCGGGGACAACATGACCCACAAAAACCCATTTTCTTAGAAAGTGAAATCAGAAGCAGAGGTTCTTCAGATACTATTAGAGCAGAATGGACAATGATTTCAGTCATTGAGCTCTTATTGAGGTTCATGGTGAAAGTCCGAGGGATTTTGGCAACTCTGAGGCTGGCTATTGACTGATTCACAATTTGCCTATCTGTCTTGGGCCTTTTAGCTCTCGTTTTATTTGAATGGAAGGAAGATTTAAATTGTACATAACTATTGAGCACTCAGGTGAATTTCTCATAAATTCATGCATATTACATATTTTGTTTTCAAATAATGATTCTGACTCTGGTACCAGTGCTTAACAGTTTATAATTACTGAAGAACATTGGTTATAACATGGCTGTTGTCATTTCAGATTTTGACAACAGATCTAGATTTCATGGGAAGAGTGAAATAGAAGATGAAAATGGGAAAAATATAAATATCATTTCATATTGACTGAGAAGCCACAACATGAGAGCATAAACAATGTTCAAGGATGTAAGATTTGTTTTTAACATTGCATTGTAGATAGCATGAAGTACATATTATACTAGACACTGATGTAAAATGGATAATTTCTCTTACTGTGCTAAATGTTAACTTAAATCTGTATCCTGTATTGCATTCTTATCCATGTAGACAATAATCTTTTTGAGTACTCAATGAACTATTTATTGCCCAAGAGTTTAACAAGCTAACTGTCCAGCTTCCAATTTTGATACTGTCAGGGTGAACTTGTGGAAGGAGATGTTTTCCAGGTGTCAGAGGATTTAAAAGAAAAGGACCTGAACTTACAGTCAGATGAACCTGGTGACTTCTACTTTTGCATCTATGACTCAGTAGTCATGAGATTTGGGGAAAATAAATGTTTTGAATTCTGGATTTCCAATTTCAAATACAGAAATAGGTAAACCTTCCTTAATTCACAGTGTTATTAAGGGAATCAAGTGAAATAATGGGTGTGGATTACTTTGAAAAGTACATATAAAATGATTTCTCTCACATACATTGCTAAGTTTCAATAGATCTGTCTCCCAAATTCAAGGAAACAAAAGAGTATTTACTGCTGATGCCCCCATTTTACTCATGTCCTTCTTCCAACCCTTTTGCACTGTTGCATTAATGGGGTTAACTGGTGTTCAATAAACTTGTATTGGGGCCTACTAACAAATTTGATTTTCAAAGTAGAGATCATTACTTTCCTGAATTGTCAGGTTCTACTGGGAGGCAGAGATAGAGGTCAGAAGACTGCTATTTGATGTTTATCTTGCCAAAATTTGGGGAAGAAAATTAAACATATATATATATATTGTGAATACGTTATTGTATATTTTAGTTCTGGATGTTTTATTTAAATTTCTTGTGCAATCTCTCCTTGTAGATTATGTTTTTTCCCATACTTTAAGTATATTTGTCAGTATATGGTCAGTTCAGAGAGTCAAGAAGCTAATAATGCTGAATTCTAAAAACAATGATTTTTGAGCTCTAATGGTTTGCTAGTCAAAGGATGATTTATTCCAAATTTGATTGTTTTCTTGGTAACAGCAGTTGTAAAATGAGAGGTTAGAACATGCTATTCATTTATTTTCTGAATGACATTTTTTTCTATAACCCTGAGTACTTTTTTAAACTGCTTCAACACCAATAACTTCTACCTTGTTTTCAAAGTCATGCTTACTAAACCCTACATTTCATTTACTAGTGTATTAGTCCTGTGCTGGCTGACCTACTATCTGCAAACTGGAGATGCAAAGAGACTCTACACAGATTATACTTGAAATTTAAATCAGGTCAATGGAAAAAAAACAAACAAACTGAAAGAGATACTTCTGTTTAAAGGTAATTTATATAGGAATTATTCTGATTCTTTCTATTTAACTTTAACTTGGCAAATAGTTTGTCTTAAAGAATAAAACTTTATAGACTCAGGGAAGACATTTGCCTGTAATTTACACAATGAAAATCTTTCTTTGGGTATTTAATCCCCATTTTGTTATTTCTTAACACCTGTAAGACATAGTTGAATACTCAAATGTTCAAATAATTCTGCATAAGTCAAAGTTCTCCAATCTTTTCTCTTAGTTCTGACTGAACTTCAATGAGGGCAGACTAGGAAGATGGATATCTGCCTTGTTCAATTCTACTCTCTCATTCTTGGTGCCCGACTACTTCAGGGTAGGCACATAGAAATACAGAGATTGATGGGTGGGAGGTAGAAGTAATTTCTGCACAGAATGACAGCCTGAATCAAGTTACTTTTGCAAGACATTTTTCCTTTCAAAGACATGTCTCAGATTGGAATCTAAATATTCAGTTTACATCCATGGCCATGTTTGCTTGGATAGGAGAGAGGGAAAAGGTCTCTAAAGTAGTTTTCAGAACCATGAAGGAACTAAGAGTATTGAGTATCCTCAAAGGCTTTCTATAAGTAGGAGTTATCTCTATTTTTTGATATTCAGACTTGTTCTTATTTCTAAGATAACTTAGGGAATTCTCAGCAGACTTACACATAACAGCACTTATCATTGCTTATCATTTGACTTTCCGAGAAAATCAGGTGATTTTTGAACTTCAACTTTTTCAGTCACTGAGGAATTAAGAAATGAGCAAAAGCTATTGAGGATGAGTTTGTGGGAACACGTGTAATTATTATCAAGGACAGAAATGCAAGAGAGCAAAATTTGTGCTGAGAATTTGATCCTGACATAGTTAAAATGATGTTGTAGATGGAGCCATGATTCATAGATTTTTTCCTAAGGATTAACCAATTACAAAGCCAAGGTCAAGAGGCCACTGCTAATTTTAGATTGATATGTATTGTCTATGAAAACATTTCCAGTATCTTGTGGTTGCATAGGGATTCTTAATTTATAATGGTTATTAATTTAAAAACAGTTCCTTAAATAAAATTTATTTAGGATAAAATGAAAAAGATGTTTTAATGATGATATTGTATTTTTGTATTTCCATTGTTGTGAAAATATTAAAGAGTACCTATAAAGTAAATGACATCCTTGCTCAAAATTGTGTAAAAGATAAGGCTGTGTCTATTATGGGATGGCATCCAAGCATGAGCCATTCCTTAGAATTTCTGTTAATCTTCTCAGTTGCAGTTTTTTGTTTTTTGTTTTTTTTTGCTTTCCTGTTTCCTACTGCTCCTAACCTATTATAATTTGCATTAACATAGAATATTATTCCTTGAGAAATTTATTTTTCACAATATGCTCCTGTCTCAATCAAAACCTATTTTTGAAGGTAGCCAGTTCAGAGGGGAGTAAACATTTCCATGTGAATGCTAATGCTTTTAGCTATGGAAATCCACAACTCAAATTGATAAGGTAGACAGCGATCACCAATATTTGCTTTCTTGTGAGTCATGGGATCATCACTTCCTTCTCTATTGACTCAGTTTTTCAGATTAGTTAGTTAGAATGATGGTCTATCCCAACTACACATGCCACCAAAAAGCTCATACAAAGGGACACCTTTTTAGGAGATAATAATTGTCTAAAATGTAGGTTCTTATCAGAAATGAATGTCAGTTGCATTTGATGATGTCTATCATTCAGAAGGCAGGCTGGGTGAGAAAAAATTCCCAGGCTTCTTTTCAAATTAGACACTTAAATGGACTATGCAACCTTGGCTTAGAAAGAAAGATAAAATAAAAGGAACTGGCAGATTTTTGAGAATCAGTAGGAAGTACATATATAGGATGCATCCTGTATACTAGACAACTATCTTTGGTTTTTAAAGTTCATATGTTTGGACATAATTTCTACAATAAACAGCACTATGCAGTGAAAAAAATAAATTTAGAAACCTATCCACTTTAAATTCTTGAGTGCAGCATTTGTGTGTGTGTGTGTGTGTGTGTGTGTGTGTATGTACGTGTGCGCCCCTGTGTGTTATCTTTTTCTGGATGCAAATTTATCAAAATTGACTTTGGTCATGAAAAAGTAGGGTCAAATGCCTGGGTTAACAGGGACAATCCTCGCCTTGCTGGACTGCTATAACAGCTAGAATTATTTATTACATTGCCTGACACATAGCAAGTGAGCAATAAATAGAAGCCATTCACTGCATCCTATTGCAAAATGTTGTTACAACAGACAACTTTTCAACATTAAGTCATGCTTTCCACGTGCTCTGGCCTCCAAATTGTATTAGATGCTATCAACAGATTACTGGGAAAGGTAAATATCTGTCTATATTTAGGAATAAAAGTATTCCACTAACAGGACACATTTCATTAAACAATGTGGAAATATGCTGAAGTGAACTGAAAAAAAGATGGTGGATGGTTAGGGCATTTTACTTAAAACAATGTCACATTAGGTTTTAATAACATGATGTTGTTGCTGTGCTAGAAATTAGGACACTTATTGGGGTAGTTTTATTATTTTTCTCACAGTTATGGAGAATCAATACATTAGAAATCCTGTGCTATTTAGAGAGGAATGATCAACTTCTTTCAAAACTGCTTCACTCTCATAATATAAAATAATTATACAAGTGAACAGTGTCAAGTGTTGTGACTCTTTCTCCCAAAACCAGTTATAAAACTGACTTTAAAAATTTCTTAAAAGGTGCTGACATTTGAAAATGAAATAAAATTACCCAATGTATGATAAGTGCTTACTGTAATGAATTGGAATGTAATCAAATATATTGATATTATTGTTTGATGGCTGATGCTGACACTGTCTTTGATTTATTTACTGCTTTTCAAACAGAGCACTGAGTCTTGAGAATCTGAAATTTCGGGTTATATTTTTAACTCCATTAATTTATCAAGTAGCAGTAAGCAAATAGGGGCTTCCCAGGTGGCTCAGTGGTAAATAATCTGCCTGCCAATGCAGGAGATGCAGGAGACATGGGTTCAGTCCCTGGGATGGGAAGATGCCCTGGAGGAGGACACTGCAACCCACTCCAGTATTCTTGCCTAGAGAATCCATGGGCAGAGGAGCCTGGCGGGCTACAGTCCATAGGGTCGCATCCATAGGGTTGCAAAGAGTTGGACACTACTAAACGACTGAGCACAAGCATGAGTGAACAAATAATTGACCCATGTTCCTGATATATGACTCAGCTGGTCAAGAATCTGCCTGCAATGCAGGAGACCTGGGTTCAATCCCAGATTTGGAAAGATCCCATGGAGAAGAGAAAGGCTACCCACTCCAGTATTCTGGCCTGGAGAATTCTATGGACTGTATAGTCCATGGGGTCACAAAGAGTGGACATGACTGAGTAACGTTCACTTTCCCAATATCAAAATATCTGAAATATTTAATCAAAATTAAGTCACAAAAAACATCTCTTTAAACCAATAAACGATTATAAAATGGTACATGTATTTAAGGTGAACATTCAGAGTGTTATAATGATGTCTTCCTTCCTCATACAGAAAAATGCTAAATAGAAGAGCCAATATGACATTGGTTATAAAATACCTTCAAATGAATTGCCCTAGATGCCTGTAAATTTATCATCAAATATATACATGTAGATACAATTTTGATGATTAATGACATAATCTGGCCCATTTCTCTTTCCTCCTGACCAGAATATTTATCACAAAAAAATTTTTTTAAATTTTATTTTATTTTTTAACTTTACAATATTGTATTGGATTTGCCATGTATCAAAATGAATCCGCCACAGGTATACATGTGTTCCCCATCCTGAACCCTCTTCCCTCCTCCCTCCCCATACCATCCCTCTGGGTCGTCCCAGTGTTTGTGCAAACCACTGAGGCCAAGTTCCTCTTCCTACTCTCAGGTCATCTGGTGCTTCCAGGCTTGTCACCAGGAGCAACTGGAAAGGCCAGATCCAGGACTATGGCCTATCCTGGTGGCTGCCAACTGATGGGCCTTATGTGCTTACAGCATGCAAGCCTCACGCGTGAGCTCAGAAAATCCTCCTCCAGACTGAGAATTCTGAAATTTGAACTTGGAAGCTCTCCAGTTTTTCTCTGTTTCATGAGGTTCTGTGGTAGATGTTTTTTGTGTGCGTAGATGATGCACTTTATACTCCTATCTAAATGGGAAGTGCTCCCACTTCCTCCATCATCTGAATAAATGCATTCAATGAGGATATCTCTCGTTTATAAAGCTTTCCCAGTGGTAGCTCTAATCATTAGCCAGATTGGGGAACAACAGATCTATTCTAAAACAGAGGTACTCAAAGGAGCTAGGGTTCTCCGCTTCCTCCAACGTTAAGTTGAGATAAGGACAGAAATTGAGAGTACAGATTTAGAAATTTAACAGCAATTTGATGAGTACTTGTATAACTTTTGAATCTAATAATAGGTAGCACTTTATGGTTCTTTATTTTCCATTAATCTTTTTAACTGCATTTGAAAGATGTATTGGGAAAAAGTAAAAATAGAGCATAGGCTGGGGTGGAGAAAGGATACATGAGCGATATTGTCCTGAGTTCTACCATATTGAATGAATTTTTATAAAAACAATAAAATAATTTCAAGTGATTTTGAAACTATCAAGTCAGTATGTTAACTATTTTGCACATAAAATATGTTTTAGCTATATAGAGAGATACTAGCCAATTCAGTCACTGACCAATGAAAGCTGTTATCATTTCTGTATTTAGTGAAGCAGAGTCAATCCCATTCAAGAAAGTCAGTCAAAAAAGTCAACATATTATTTTGATGAATTTGATTATATTTTGATCAACTTATCTACTATAGTGGTCAAAAGTTGCCTGTGCAGACACAGATATCCTACCAGGAAGCAGCTTTCTTGGGTACAAATACTCTTGTAGTTGGCCTGCTAACAAAGTGTATAAAATTTGAGCATTACTCCATATATGAATATTTATCTAAGACTTTGGCATCATCCAAATGTCTGAGGCTCTAATTAAGAAAAAAATGTAATGTCACTCCCAAATTTTGACATGTTTTAAAAACACAGTCAAAACTAATATATATCAACAAGGTATGACAAAAAGTTGCTATAAATGGTGCTTCTCACACCAGCTGGAGAATATTTAAATAACTATATTAGGACATGAAGCTTAAAGCCTATACAAAAAGTACATCATTAATGCGTAGATCTATCAATGCTTATGCACTCATATTAAAACAGCACAATTTATAAAAATAGTCTTAAAGAGGTTTTGACAGTTTTAAATCATAAGGTAAGCTTAAACAGCATTTTAACTTGTTATATAACATCTACTGCTGAAACATTTTACAAGAATATAATTTCATTTGATGCCTTTGCTAGTTTGATTTCTAAGTCCTTTCTGTTGGGTTCACTATGGTGGAACCTTGTTCTTCTAGTTGAAGACATTCGATTATTTTCACCTCTGGATGTGCCACATGTCTTTGAGCTGTGCTATTAGGAGTTCAGAGTTAATAGGGATGTCTCACTATGCTATCCACCAGCTCAAGTCAAGGCTTCATAGCCAAAGTTTGTTTCTGGGTTCCCATCATCAAGTTCCATTTTGGATGATACCTGAGTCATAGCCTTGGGAACTATACAGGGGATGCCAGTCCGTGTCTCTAAGAATCTCATCTCCCCATCTTCCTTCCTTGGTTCTACACCTGTGCTCACTGTTCCTTGGCAAGAATTTCTATCAAATGGAACCCAGACATCAATACCCTTGTAAGGAATCAGCAAACCTTTGCAGGGCTTTCCAGATGGCGCTAGTGGTAAAGAACCTACCTGCTAATGCAGGAGATGTAAGAGATGTGGGTTCGATCTCTGGGTTGGGAAGATGCCGTGGAGGAAGGCATGGCAACCCACTCCAGTATTCTTGCCTGGAGAATCCCATGAACAGAGAGGAGTCTGGTGGGCTACAGTCCATGGGTTCATAAGGAGCTGGACACAACTGAAGTTACTTAGTACAGCACAAGGAATCAGCAAACTGATCATAAGCCATAAAGCTTTCTTCAGAGGTGACTTTGGTTTCACACGGCTAGAGGCTTTTGCCAACCAAATCCAGATAGTTTCCATAGATGTCCCTGAATTCCTAAGGCAAATATGCAAATGAACTGTTTATAAGAAAAGATGAATTTAAAGATATGTGTATATGCATCCTGTAATACTAGCTATCAATTGATAATCTAAATATTTATTTGACTTTTTATAATAATCTTCATCTTTGTTCTTACCTATATGTATGGATTTCTTACCTATAATTTATATAATTGATATACATTACTTATATTACATATAACAATTGTTTGTTTTACAAAATAATTTCAAAGGGTGACTAGCTTAACTAGTGGCCACATTGCCTGGGGATCTCTAGCACAAAAATGAGCGAAATACAAAATTACTAGACTGTATATTTTTCAATTACCTTTCAGCTGTGCTACATACACATGCATACACACTCACACACAAAAAAACACAAGTAATGCTGAAGATCTTCTGAGGATCACAGACTGTCTCCAGTTGGATCCTTCATCCTGCTGTGGGTTAATATATAGAATATAAATGAATGTATATCCTATTATCATCCACGAATGATACAGTACAGTTTTAAATGGTTACTTCACTTGTCAGAAATGTATCAACATATTCTGTAAGAAACTGTGATAACTACACATTTAAATAACTTTATTAAAATCAAAAACACTGGGGAAAAAACAGCTGTGAATATTAGTTTGTGGGAAGTATGTTAGAACAATAGCAGGAATAAGATGTACAGTACATGCTTTGCAATGAACTATGCATATGTGTGTTATGTACTATGTACCCTTAGGTAAATCATCTACCCCTTTTTGCCACAGTTTCTTCCTTTAAATAATAAAGGTTCTATGGCAAGTGAACTCTGTTACCTCCCAGCTCCAAAATAAACTACTAGAAATAAACAACACCGCCTCATCTAATTGTTGCACAAAACACCTATTAAGTAAAGGTTTTTGTGAGAGACTCCCAATAATTACCTTTTCTCAAAGAAACCAGAAACTGGAATGGAAGTGCAGAGAGAAAATACTATTAAACCCTTTATGGCTCAAAGTATACAAATCAGCAGAATGAGTCTTCATTCTTGAACTACATACACCAGATTAGACAAGCACACAGAATGTATATATATTGTTATTTGTGAAGGGGAATAATGATGGAACTAAGTCATGCTTTAGCTACAGAAGAATGGAGACATCCAAAGGATATAGAACGGCCCATAATTCTCCAGAAGATTACTGTAACAGTCAGGTTTTACTAGGATTCATCCACTTTCCCTCTTATTTATTGAGACATGTATTTCAACTGTATTTGTAGCAGTTATAACTCTTTAAAACCAAAGACTATACATAAAACACAATCTTGCTGGAGACATAGAATGACTTTCTAGAACAATTCTTCTTTAACCAGCACCATTTTCATTTAAAGAATATTACATACCAAAGATCAAAAATTATTTCTTGTATCACTGTACTTGATGTGGTATATTCCGGTAAACATTAAATGTTACTTTATAGTGGATAGTACAAAAGACATTTTATAATTTAAATAATACTTTTATTTTAGAATAGATTTGGATTTATAGAAAAGTTGCAAAGATAGAAACCCCATTTATACCTATCCCAGTTTTGACTATTGCTAACATCTTGCGTTACTATAGTGAATCGCCTCAATTAAGAAACCCACATTGGTTAATTGTTATTAACTAAAGCCCACACTACGCTCAGATTTAGCTGCTTTTTTCCCTTTTTTGCTCTGTTCCAGTATGCAATCTAAGATACCACCTTACATTTAGCCATAATGTATCCTTAGGCTCCTTTATACAGGAGTGGTTTCTCAGATTTTCTGTATTTAGATGACCTTGACAGTTTTGAGGAATATCACTTGGTATTTTTTAGGGTTCCTCAATTTGGGTTTGTCTGTTGTTTTTCTTGTGGTTAGACTGAAGTTAGGGTTTGGGAGAGGAAAACCACAAAAGTAAAATGCCCTTCTTATTAAATCCTATAATGGTACATGCTATCAGTAGGTCTAACATTGAAGATGTGAGCCTTGATCACATAGCTGAGGTCCTGCTTTACACATTACTCCAATATAAGTTATGCCCTGCTCCTTCCATATTCTACTATTAAGAAGTAAGTCCTAATGCCACATTCAAGGGCGTGGAATTACTATACTTCACTTCCTTGAGTGGGGTGTATGTACATAAATTATTTGGACATCTTCTGTACAACAGATTCATAAAAGAGACATCTTAATATTTGTTTTCTATACTACTGTGGAATGTTGTCAAACAAAACAATTTTTTTTTCAAAATGTTTGAGCTAGGAATGACAATGCATCAAGCAGATGAAGAATTTTTCTTGGCCTTACCACTCTGTTTTTATGACTGGAATTTTTCAATCCTTTTCAAACTAGTCAGTTTCAAAGAAGACCCTTAATTATTCTGCATCAGTTATCATTTAACAAGAGTTATATTATGTAATTGATATCAAGCTATTAACTCCCCATACTTACAGTGGATAAAGGACTGCAAAGAGAGCTGTAGAAACATTTATATGTCAAGATGGAAGGGACTATGAATAGATCTGGACAAGAAGCAGTAACAATGGGATGTTGAAGATCAACTTATCTAGTTATATGACCCATTTTTCATAAAACCAACATATTTTAAATTTATCTTCGGTTAAACAAATACATGTCTTGGTTTAATATAAATTATTTTAAAACATTAGTAATAGATTTATGTTAGCTTGCATATCATCCTTTAGAATAATACCAACATTTGTTAAGGATCTTTGTAGGTAGAGCTCTCAGCTTGATGCAGGTTACTTACTTTGTTTCTTTAGTAATGTCAAATACTTAGGGAACACAATTACTTAAATTTTAAAAACTGTCAGAAGTCCTTTGTCTTCTGACAAGTTGAACAGTATATAGAAAATGCTCTTAGAATCTAGAGTGAGAATAATCTCTAAAGGTTATAATGGTCTCAAAGGGTTCATGGAGGAAATGAAATGTGAGCTGGACCTTGAAGGCATTACAAGTTTAGCTAAAGGTGAAAACCTGCACAATGCCTGAAGATCAGAAGGCAGATCTCTTTAGTTGGAGCATTTTTCACATTATAAACCATAAAAATGACTGGAAAGTTGCTAAGTGCAGTAGATTTTGAAAGTCCTTAAATTAAAGGTGAAATACTTTGTAAATATATGGAGATTAAGGTTTTAAAGATGGGCTGTAATTTATTTAAATAATGTACTGTTATTAACCTTTGCTGATATGAAAATAATGAATATTTACCAACAAAAATATAAAATACAGGGTAGTAAAAAGAAGACAGCAATATCATGAGTCAACTTTTCATCTGTAAACTACTATAAACATGCACATCGTATCTTTCCAGGGGAATGTATGTGCGTGTGAGTTGTATTTGCATTTAATGAGTCTTTTGTTCTATTTGTAAATTTTCACAACTAATATATTTCATTCAAATTTTAATCATGTTCTTACTATTGTTTTATGCTTCTTTTCTACATCATCCTGCCACTAAAGTTCAGTAATCTTGCATATCTTTTGTTTTTGTAATAATCTGAAAGGAATACATTATCTTTGTATCTCAGCTAGGGGGCAACTTTCAAGTTTTGTTGTCAGTACTTAACCCTGCTTTACTCAAACTAATAGGTCACAACTATCTTTGTGACATCTGCTTTTTCATTAAAAGAATACAAGATTTTAGAACTAGAATACTGTAACAATTATATATCATCAATTATGTTGATATATCAATTATATCATCCATTGTATTAGGATATTAAAAATAACAATCTAGCTCAGGTTTCAGTGATTTAAAGGTTTATTGCCTATACTTTATAACTTGGTTAGATGTGAGCCTATTTGTTTGATATATTTTTTCTGTAGCCATGTCACATGTTGACAGGTATTGATATTTGATATTTTTAAAGAATGTGAAAATAGTTTTTATTTTTAATAAAAAATGATGCGTTGAAACTATAGGGAAAATTTGAAACATAATTGATATTGATACAATCATTGCATAGATTTAGCAAGAATCACCACTTTTCTTTGTCTTCCCTCCGGTTTTTAGAAATAAACTTAAAAAGTATGACTCCATTCGCACATCACATACATCAAGGGTTCTGTTTGATATGCCTGTTGGACAGGCAAGCAGAACTCAGGAGAATATGAAGCTTGAGGCCTGAGAGGTTTTGCAATATTTAAAGCCATAAGACTGGATAAGATCATCTGGAGAGTGAATGTGGATTAAAGAGAGATGAGGCCCAAGGTCAGATAGCTGCAAAACTCCAACATTTATTAGGAAGGGAATAAAGAACCAAGAAATGTGATTAGAAGAGGAGCTAGTCAAATAGGATAGAAACCAGAAAAGTGTTGTGGCATGGAAACCAAGTATAGAAAGTCTTTTGCAAAGGAGGGAGTAAATTAACTATGTCAAAGCAGCTATCAAATAAAACGAAACCTGAGAACTGACCACTGAAGTAAGCAGGGTTGATGTTCCTGGTGACCCAGGAAAGAGAACTCAGAAGCAAAGTGGGCTTAAAAGCACATCTATAAAAATATCAAGAGAGAAAGTAATAGAAACAAACCTTTTGAGGAGTTTTTCTATAAAGGGTGACAGCTGGAGAGGGATATTTGATCAAAGGAGTTTTCTCCCTAAGGTGGGAATATTTCAGAACATTTGTATGCTGATGAGAACAATCAGTTAACTGGTGCAGGAAAAAAGTGAAATTATTTATAAGAGCAAGACTTTGAGTGCATGAGAAGAGGAGGATACAGTTTGGTTTGCTGGATTTCAATGGTGTCAGGGACAGTTCAGCCACTAAAGTAGGAGTAAACAGAAGTACTGATATATAGGTAAATAAAGAAGGTTGGTAGATTTGTGGTGGGCCAATTAGAAAGTTATCATCTGATTGCTTCTCTTCAAAGGATATAAAAATAAAGGTAATCAGCTGAAAAAGTTAGGATGAGGGAGGAGGCACTTGAGGTTTGAGGAGAGAAGAGAAGGCATCAAATAGCTATTTCAGAGTGTGGGAGCATGGATTGACTAGAGAAATGCAGGAGGATTTCTGGGCAATGCTGAGTCATAAATCTGTGGCCATAAATTTAACATCTGTCAGTATAACTGTCAGTTTCTTCAACCATGTTCACTGCACAGTGTAGGCTGGCAGTAGGAGGAGAAATGGATTTTTAACAAAAGCTCAAGTCTGACAGGTGAGTTTGATAAGGTAAAAAAGAAAAAAAAAAAAAACATGCAAAGAACAAGAGAGGGTAGGCAAAGGAATGACAATTATAATGGTGAGTCATGTAATCTAAGATACGTACAAGGGCAGTGAGGAAGGTTAAGTGGGGGTGAGGGACAGTAAAACCTGAGTAGTGTCAATGAATTGCAGGTTCCTATGGGATTGAATAATGGCTAAAGCTTGGCTAATAGAAGTGAGGTGGAGAGGTGGTGAGTGGTGGTCAGACTGTGAAATATTTAAAAATGAGATTTTAGAGATGTTGCCTCCAATGACTGATACTGACCAGCTCTAGGGAGACCCTGGAAACGGGCTCATAAGATGGGATAAAAACACAACTTGTTAGGATGTGAATGTTAGATGGAAGACCTTCATGAAATCCCCCAAAGTGATGAAATACAAAGCAGGTAATTTCAATGATGACTTTGAGAGTGAAGACAATGTTACTTAGCACTACTAAGAAAAGTGGCGGATGTAACCATCAGAAGCCACATGCTTTGAGTAGTTTGTTTCAGAAGAGAAAGGAAGGGGCTGTTTACAGAGGCTGAAGTTATCCAAGATGTATGATATGGTGAACTGACTGGTCCCGATGGCTTCTTAGGGGAACACGGATGAGCTCCCTTTTCAGGCATGTTTCTGGCATTTTACACTGGTGACTGGTGTAGTGGTGGTCATGCCTGCAGCTCAAGAAGTACACTCCTCAAGTATTGCCGTGAGCTGAGTTCAGTTTAGGGAGACTGGCGGCTCCTTTAAACCGAGTTCAACAGTGGAATGCCCTGCACAAGAAAATGGCTGCCTTTATTAAAACTGACTGTGGAATAATCCTACTGGTAGGTGTTTCTTCTCACATTTGGGGGTCAGCGGTATATTTACTTAGGAAAGGCACTTTAGCTGCTAAGCTTGATTTGCTCTCTGGGATTTTACTGACATAGTTGAAACT
The DNA here is from genome assembly GCF_032452875.1 of Bos javanicus. NCBI lineage: Eukaryota > Metazoa > Chordata > Mammalia > Artiodactyla > Bovidae > Bos > Bos javanicus. The sequence goes on along the minus strand of NC_083871.1, from coordinate 85,561,232 downwards.
TAGCCAAGGTAATAGAGCATTTCAAATTCCACTAGAAGAAAAGCAGCTGGAGGGTTGCCATGAAAAGCTTTCTAGAAGAGAACAGGGTGAAGGTGAAATAGCTCCTCATCTTTTACATTTCAATAATTCAGAGACTCAGTTTCATTGCTGAATAAGCCACTACGAGAACATCTTGCTCACTTAAGCTCTAACGTAGACACTGTCTAGCCTCAAATTTTAGTACAACTGACACTTGTGGGAAGGTAAGAAGGGAAGATATGAAAGAAGACTGAGAGTACGGCCCAGACGTAGTTTCCAAATGGGTTCGCGGGCTCCCAGATATGCATTCACTGCACGTTTGCTGGACACCACCTTCACTGGAGTCCCTTGTTTGTGAAAGCTGCCAATAGCCAAGGAGGAAAAATACTCAGCAGAGAATCTATCTAAATACTGTCTTTAGGAGACGTCAACTCACAATATCTATCTTTACGGCGTTGACTTCTGTGTTGGTTGCTGTGTGTGCTCAGTCTCGTCCGACTCTTTGCAACTCCAGGGATTAGAGTCCACTAGGTTCCTCTGCCCGTGGGATTTCTCAGGCAAGAATACTGGAGTGGGTTGCCATTTCCTCCTCCAGGGGATCTTCCCAACTCAGAGATAGAACCCATGTCTCTTGTGGCTCCCCCAGTGGCAAGCGGATTCTTTACCACTGTCGCATCTGGGAAGCTCGATATTAGTCGCTAACAGGAAAAAAAAAAAAATTATAGGAGATAATTAGCTAAAGAGGTTTATAAAGATATTGGTTGGGGATTCCCTGGCAGTCCAGTGGTTAAGATTCAACATCCAGTGCAGGGGGTACGAGTTTGACTTTTGATCAGGGAGCTAAGGTCCTGCATGCTTTGCAGCTAAAAAACCAAACCATAAAACAGAAGCAATATTGTAACAAATTCAATAGACTTTAAAACAGTGGCCCACATAAAGAAAAATCTTAAAAAATATAAAGATGTTTGTCAATTTGAAGGTTCCCACAAATCCCACAACTTTATACTCTTGTTTGCCACATAGGTCAATGCTAAGGAACAGTGAACTTGTGAATGGCAGTCAAATTGGAGCAAGGGTTACCATTATGTATTAGTACGAAACAGCTGACAACAGCATGGAGTGGAAACATTTTGTAATACTGTAGCCATGGTTGCATAGGAGAAGAGTGGTATCATTTCAGGGAAGTTTGCGTCATCTTTCTGTTTCATTTTCTTGTGGGTTTATCTCATTAAGGCGAGCCAATTTCTGTTCCGTGTTCTGGAAGGTGCTGGCTAGTCTTAGTGTATTAAGATGGATAGAGTCCAAAGAATAATAAAAGAAGATATTTACTCCTATCACAATTTTGTTTCTTTTTAAATGACATACAATACCTTACATGACAGTGAATTAATGTTTTGCCCAAACTGTATATTTAGATTGACTCAAGGAGCCCAAACTGAAAGAGCTCATTGCTAAGTGACCTTCTATTCAATAAAATGTCATCAATTTATTTTTTTCAATAATGAATCACTTTTAAAACCTCTTCTACATATATAACAAGTTCTCCTTTCCAATCTAACCTCTAAATCATTCTTCACAGCTAGGAAGAATTGAAAATTTAATTTAATATTGCAGTTGAAGAGTCTAAATTCTATGACTGCTGTCATTTATAAGGAAGCTTTCCTGATCCAGTTTAAAGAGTCATGTTTATATAAACTACTTTGAAAATCATTCTTCCTTCCCTGAGGGTCTGAAAGTATTGGAACAATGTTTGTCTTTGTAGCAGAAAAGTAATAAAATCACAGAGAAAAGTAAGTATATCTGAATTGTTGTAATATGTTATTGTGTAGCACAATAATAAAAACCACAGCTACATTTTAAAATGTATTTATTTTATCATTTCCCACAATTAGGTCACAGCAATTCTCTGTGATCAAATCAGATGGATAAATACCCCTGTTCTACAAACCTATCTGCTCCTTAGCATGCATTACTTATCCTATTTCTGAGATATGCCATATGGTCCTCCATGTATTCACTTAATAAACATATCCTGATATTTTCTATGAGTGTGGCTGCTAATGTAAAGATATTTTAGTCATTGTCCTGATTTTTAATTAATCAAGGGTCCCAAGTGAAAGACATAAGACAATAAAGAATACAATTAATGCTGCAGTAGAAGTTTAAGAAAAAACTTTAGAAACCACTAAAAAAGAAGTCAATCTGAACAGAAGTAGGATAAAAAAATGCTTTAGGGACAGATGGCCCCCTGAATTGGCCCTGAAAGAAGCATAGAGCTTTTATTTTTTTTTATAACTTGCACTGATTATAAAGGTAATACAAGCTACTGGCTTAAGATGGTTGATTGACTATATTGACTCTCAAAATATCTGAAGCAGCAGAAGAAATAGAAGAATATGTCTATGAACGGACTGTTTTGGTTTATATCTATTGGGCTAGCCAATTTCTTCCTAATTTTTCTTAGAATGGGGAGGATGTGCCTTCAACAAAGCAGACTGTGAAGGGTTTCTAGAAGATATCACTCAGCTTGGAAGACACTGAGTACAAGTTCCACCAGAGTTAAAAATCTGCGTTTCAACATGGAAGAGGGACATGGCTCCCAACATTACTCAGTTTCCTTGAAGAAATCTCAATGCTCAAAGTCTATAGCCTGGAGGAAGGAGGTGGGGGCAGTTGAAAGAGAAAAAGGGAAAGGATCATGGGCTTTTGACTGAATTATTAGTAGAATGTATTGGAATAATAAACTAGGCTTATATCAAGGCAATCTCATTACATACAAAAAAGTCTGATTATTAAAAAATATTAACTGAAAAGAAAAATATATAAATATACTAGATAATTTTAGAGAAACATGTACAATCTTGGGGTCAGAAAAAAGTCAAATCATTCACCCAAAACAGTGGTTAAATATAGTATATACATTATAGATAATAAAATGGAGTTGTTAAAAGAATGTGGTATATATACTATTAGTGAAAAAATATCAGAATAATACATAAAATGTTACATCAGTTATAGAGAATATATATGTGATGGCAGGAATACACACACACACACACACACACATACACGGGGCTTTCCAGATGACACTAGTGGTAAAGAATCCACGTGCCAATGCAGGAGACAGAAGAGATATCAGTTCAATGCTGGGTAGGAAAGATCCCCTGCAGTAGGAAATGGCAACCCACTCCAGTATTCTTGCCTGGAGAATCCCATGGACAGAGGAACCTGGTGGGCTATAGTCTATAGGGTCGCAAAGAGTCAGACATGACTGAAGCAACTTAGCACACATATGTATATGTGTGTGTGTGTATACATACATACATATATGTATAACTTATTTCTAGAAGAATACATACTAGGCTGAAAACAGCAATTACCTGAGAGGCTAGTAGTTGAAAATGGAGATGGGGGAAGCAGGAAGCGGTAAAGAAGACATGTACATATTTGAACTTTTGCTATCTTTCAAATATGCTTTATTTTATTTATTTTGTAATGGCAATTACAAATACACAGGCATTTTAGAAAAGTTGCAAAAATACATATATGTATAACGAGGCCATAGAAAGCACGGACACTCCCACAGTCATGAAGGAGTAGGATCTGAATAGGTAAAAATAGATGAAAACCATTTCTGGTCAAGGAATCCTTGGGTTTTAAGGGAAAAACAAAACAATCTCACGAATTTCACTTTTCTTGCAAGAGTTTCCAGCTGACGTTAAGTTAAATTCACAGATCACTTGCTGTGGTGCTCTCTCAGGCTCAGCTCCATGCATAGGGCGAATGCATACCTAGCAACCCCTTTAGAGATGCAGGGTCCCTGAAGTCAGGAGCCTTCAGGTTTTTGGCAGTTTTCAGGATGCCCTTGAACTGAGTCCAACTAACATGCAAGAAGATGTTATAAAAATATGACCCTTGAAATGTTTTATTGATTTCCAGGAATGAGGCCCCTAATGACCACTATACTTTGCTTGCAACATGTTTTATAGATGTTTTTATTAAAGTTGATTTAATTTCCCCCAGTTCACGTGTTCTTGCTAATTGAATCATTTCCCTCAGTTCCCAGAAGACTATAAAATAGAGAATTTATTGCATACTGCATAACAATGTATATCAGGGTAAATATATCGATGGGACTCCTCTGCCAGCACCTTGTTCAGAGCTGATAAAGTGCCATCATAATTACTCAGTGAATCTGATGTACTTCATTATATTAGCATGGGCTCTATTGGTTATGAAAGTTGAAATGGTCTGTTGCTATTATTATTGAATAAAAGTCAACTATTTATGTGCTCTTAGGTATAGGAAATAGATTTTACCTTCTCAAAATTGTTTCTGGAGCATTACCTGGGGGTTCAGCTTATTGTTCTTCTGAGAGTCAATAAGATGTCAGTAGAAATAGGAAGACTGAAAAAAATCAGATCCCTTTTTTGAAAAAAAAAAAGAAGCAAAAAATTTTAAGAAAATTTAATTTAAAAAATATGGAAAAAAATTTTTCCAAAAAAGAAAAATTAAGAAGCAGCAGCATGTCCAGCATGAATATGTTGGCATTTAAAAGCTAAGAATCGGGACAATTATCAATTTAAATATCCATTTTCTATAATGAATAATTATCAAACCTTAATATTTAAGGATTTAATTAAATATTTCCCCTCTACAATAAGTTTCATTTCTAAGTCATTTATTTGATTGGTCTATTGGACACATGATATTTTCAAAAGTTGAAAAAAATCAAAATATGATACTGATTTTGTCAAATTTCTAAAATGAATTAAAATCTATTTTCTTTGGGGGTGTGTGGGGGTAATGAGCACTCTAGAGTTCTTTGTTAGGTACAATCAGAACAAAGAATAAGATACTTCCTTAAAAATTTTATTGTAAGGTAACATCTACATCCTTCATTTTTACCTTCGAGTATAACCTTCCTTTTGTACATGGAAAGACAACTTCAGGAGAGTTTAATGGAATTATTTTCCCTCAAAGCTACATAGATTTCATAGTTGGGATCCATTTCTTGTTCTACACTCTACCGTGTTTCTATAATATGCAATCAATATTGATTAGTTGAATTCTGAAATGGATCAGAATCAGAAAGTACCTTGGTTGAATTATTCATAAACATTCATAAAAGACAGTGTATAGATTACACTCATATGTCAGCATGATAAGAAGCATGATCTAGTGAGAATGTGCTGGCTCAAGAAAAAGGCAGGGACTTTTATTTTCCTGTGGGTAAGGCTTTAGAGACCTTGGGAAATCCCAGGATTATTAGAGGCGATTATCTGTTAGGAGAGTAGAAAGGACGGAGAAGAGGAAGCAAACATGCTTGTCTAGACTATGAGTATTAGAATAACACAGTAAACACGATTATGCTATAATGAGGTTATTAACATGGGAAAGCTGAAAACATTTCTAAAGGAGAAATCAGACAGGATCATGTGCACAGAAATGAATATAAGAAGTCTCAGTTTGGCTTTGCTGAGGTAGTATGGGTCAATAGGGCACTTATGATAGGTTTTCATTTTTTCACTCATTAATTTACAATTATGATAGGTTTTCATTTTTTCACTCATTAATTTACAAAATGATTACTGAATGGATAAATGGCTTTACACAAGGCCCATGGTGTTTACTTGCATTCGTGAGTAAAGACTGTATAATGTTAATGTTGCAAGATTAATATAAAGGGTGTAGAGAGATTTGTGAGTCAATTCAAATGTTGCAAAATCTTAAACTCTCCAAGTGTGTGTGCCTCCCTGGGAAAAAGACTAGGATTTCCTGCCAGATACTTAATTGTGCCCTCAGAATTGGAAGCAGGAATTTTGAAGTTATTTAACTTACACCAGCTTCTATTATGCTGATTTAAGACTAAACAGTCATAGCATTCAAATACAAGCTAGTGCCCTAAAAATAAAATAAAAAAACATTCCCAGAAAGTAAGGTAAGAATTCAGAAACTAATTAAAATTCTGGGGACTCAAAGTGGGTAAGTCTCATGCCTGGGTACATTTTATGACTTAGGTTTGGAATCTAAAAATCTCAGTTTCCATTCTGGATGTCTAAACTTTAAAACTTATTCCCCAAATCATAGTTTATAGATATAATTTTAAGGTTTTCTTCAAGTGATAGCTTGAATTTGTACAGAAGAGCAGATAAACATTTAGGGAAATATTTAGGAAGTCTCCCAAATTCTGGGAATTTATCCTATAAAACTAATGCTAATACCAATGGTAAGTAACAAAAGATAAATGCCCTTTAGCCTAAAACATAGTTCAAGACAAATTATAAGTATACCTCATTAAGTTAGAATGACCAAAGAAGAGTTCAGAAATAAATGAAGTGTTAGGTATTTTTTAAAAAATGCAAGTTCTAAGTCATACTAGACTGTGAGGTCCTCAAAGACAGGTTATAGTATGTAACAGCTTTGCTATCCTAATGTTGAATACACTCCCAAGAAAATACTATTATTTATCTCTTAGCATAATTTGCGGAGAAGGCAATGGCAACCCACTCCAGTACTCTTGCCTGGAAAATCCCATGGATGGAGGAGCCTGGTAGGCTGCAGTCCATGGGGTCCCTAAGAGTCGGACATGACTGAAGTGACTTAGCTGCAGCAGCAGCATAATTTGAAATCCTAGGCTAGCTAAACCGAAGCAATTTGTTGGCAAGAAAGCATCTCTTATATTTTAAGAATACTCATCAGGATATTGGCTGGTCCCAGTAATATTAGAGGGTTTTCCAGGTGGCACAGTGGCAAAGAATCCACCTGCCAATGCAGGAGACACAGGAGATGTGGGTTTGACCCTTGGGTCAGAAATATCCCCTGGATTAGGAAATGGCAACCCACTTCAATATTCTTGCCTGGAGAAACCATGGACAGACGAGTCTGGTGGCTATATATAGTCCATGGGGTTGCAGAGTTGGACACGACTGAGCACACACGCATATGCACAGTATTATCAGAATAATTAAGAGCTATACTAAACTTGTCAAGCTAAATGAATAAAGTACATCCTCAGATGAAGTACCCATGACTTTTATTATATTTGTTCATATACTTAGTAATTTGCAAAAATTCAGCAATTGTCTCCCTGTCATTAGTTTGAATTAACAAAGCCCTACTGGAATAGCAGTTAGGATGGTAATTATGGAAAATGAAGTTACATTTCTAAATAAATGGAGGTTATATTCATATTTAGTAAAGCCTGAAGACTAAGCTTCAAAGTAAAAGCATTTTAGAAAATATTTTAAAAGCTAGTATGGTACTGAAACAAAAACTGAAAAAGCAATGTAATTTTTACATGTTTTATTATTTACTATCAGGCTCAACTCCTGTTTCTCAGCTCCTACTGTCTTATTGTTTTAGTACATTTTGTTAGTTCCCTCTGATTTTGCCCTTTTGGACATTAGCTGACACTTTAATTTTTATAATTTCAAAAATATTGATTTTCAACAATTTTTAAATTAAATTTCTATATTTTTTCTATTTCAGGGCTCTTGATACAACAATATCTTTTTCTTTTTTGGGGGCTTACCAAGAATATCAGTGTCTGCTTCCTGTTGATATGTCTCAGAATGTTGAATTGGTATAATCTGGCATATGATAATTTTTATGTAAAAATCATGTCAGCTTAAAAAAATCTCTATATATCTTAAACTGTTTGTCCATGTAAAGATACATAAACATACATATACAGATTACTACCTACCAAGAGAAAGTCATTAGTATTTTAAATATTTATTTACTCAACAAAGTAAGACTAATTTGTTCTGAGATATCTGGAAATCTGTTTCATTATTCAAAACACACATAAAATTTTGTCTCCTTGGATTTCTGCACAATACTCTTTAATGGCAGAAACCAAGCACAGTTATAATAGAGCCATAACATCGAAGTTAACCTTAAAGGCTTCCCAGTTGTCACAGTTGGTAAAGAATCCACCTGCCAGTGCAGGAGACACAAAAGATGTGTGCCCTACCCCTGGGTTGATAAGATCCCCTGGAGTAGGATATGGCAAACCATTCCAGTTTTGCCTGGAAAATTCCATGGACAGAGGAGGCTAGCAGGTTACAGGCCGTGGAGTCCCAAAGAGTCAGACACGATGGAGCGACTGAGTACTCAGTGTTAAAGAACACAGCTTTTGTTAACCAAAGTTAATATATAATATAGATAGTAGGGATAGCACAATAACAAACACAGTTTACCACATCTGAAATGTTAGGGCTTCAATTTAAAGGGCAGATGGTGACCATCTACAAGTATTCAGTTGGCCAAAAAGTTCATTTGGGTTTTTCTTTATGATTGTAGGGAAAAATCCAAACAAACTTTTTGGCCAACCCAATATTTCACTGCTTATCTTTTAACACTGTATTAAACATTATTAGGTGAGTCAGGGTATAAACGTCATGCATTGGTCACTTTCAGTTCAGTTCAGTTCAGTCACTCAGTTGTGTCCAACTCTTTGCGACCCCATGAATCACAGCACACCAGGCCTCCCTGTCCACCACCAACTCCCGGAGTTCACTCAGACTCAGGTCCATCGAGTCAGTGATGCCATCCAGCCATCTCATCCTCTGTTGTCTCCTTCTCCTCCTGCCCCCAATCCTTCCCTGCATCAGGGTCTTTTTCAATGAGTCAACTTTTCGCATGAGGTGGCCAAAGTATTGGAGTTTCAGATATAAAATTCAAAGTCGGATTTGATGCCATGTGATTTTATGTTCAATATGCCAGCAAATTTGGAAAACTCAGCAGTGGCCACAGGACTGGAAAAGGCCAGTTTTCATTCCAATCCCAAAGAAAGGCAATGCCAAAGAATGCTCAAACTACCGCACAATTGCACTCATCTCACATGCTAGTAAAGTAATGCTCAAAATTCTCCAAGCCAGGCTTCAGTAATACATGAACCGTAAACTTTCTGATGTTCAAGCTGGTTTTAGAAAAGGCAGAGGAACCAGAGATCAAATTGCCAATATATTCTGGATCATCAAAAAAGCAAGAGAGTTCCAGAAAAACATCTATTTCTGCTTTATTGACTACGCCAAAGCCTTTGACTGTGTGCAGATCACAATAAACTGTGGAAAATTCTGAAAGAGATGGGAATACCAGATCACGTGACCTGCCTCTTGAGAAATCTGTATGCAGGTCAGGAAGCAACAGGTAGAACTGAACATGGAACAACAGTCTGGTTCCAAATAGGAAAAGGAGTACGTCAAGCTGTATATGTCACCCTGCTTATTTAACTTATATGCAGAGTACATCATGAGAAACGCTGGACTGGAAGAAACACAAGCTGGAATCAAGATTGCTGGGAGAAATATCAATAACCTGATACGCAGATGACACCACCTTTGTGGCAGAAAGTGAAGAGGAACTACAGAGCCGTTGATGAAAGTGAAAGAGGAGGGTGAAGAAGTTGGCTTAAAGCTCAACATTCAGAAAACAAAGATCATGGCATCTGGTCCCATCACTTCATGGGAAATAGATGGGGAAACAGTGGAAACAGTGTCAGACTTTATTTTTGGGGGCTCCAAAATCACTGCAGATGGTGACTGCAGCCATGAAATTAAAAGACGCTTACTCCTTGGAAGGAAAGTTATGACCAACCTAGATAGCATATTGAAAAGCAGAGGCATTACTTTGTTAACAAAGGTCCATCTAGTCAAGGCTATGGTTTTTCCTGTGGTCATGTATGGATGTGAGAGTTGGACTGTGAAGAAGGCTGAGTACCGAAGAATTGATGCTTTTGAACTGTGGTGTTGGAGAAGACTCTTGAGAGTCCCTTGGACTGCAAGGAGATCCAACCAGTCCATTCTGAAGGAGATCAGCCCTGGGATTTCTTTGGAGGGAATGATGCTGAAGCTGAAACTCCAGTACTTTGGCCACCTCATGCGAAGAGTTGACTCATTGGAAAAGACTCTGATGCTGGGAGGGATTGGGGGCAGGAGAAGAAGGGGACGACAGAGGATGAGATGGCTGGATGGCATCACCGACTCAATGGACGTGAGTCTGAGTGAACTCCAGGAGTTGGTGATGGACAAGGAGGCCTGGCATGCTGCAATTCATGGGGTCACAAAGAGTCGGACATGACTAAGCGATTGAACTGAACTGATGTTATGTTCTAGTTTTATGTTCCGACCAGAATGTAATTATTTGGGCCCTGTTTGGATTACAATTAATTTTTAAAAAGAAATAATTCTCTAAACACATAACTAATGATGTACTGAAAATAAATCAAAACTATTTTAAAGTATTAAAAAAAGAAAAGATGATCAGAATCTGCACACAGTCCTACGAGGCTGAAGCTCTTTCTGAGATTTGAGAAAAGATTACAGAGAACTGCCTTTTCAGCTGAGTCTTCTGCAGAGGTTTAGATGGGAGAGAGAACGCTGCACCTGTGGTGTGCTGCACATAATTTAGCATGGCTGTCATTCAGAGTGGATGTGAGAGCATGATGGAGAATCAGTCTGGAAATCAAAGCAATGTCCATCCAAATCATGAAGAACTCATGGAAGTATAGCAGATATACACTCCAATTTTCTCAGAACAATAGCAGTTTATACTTATTATCACAGAAGTAATTAGTAGCAATGCCTCCTTTCACTTAAAGAGATGAGATGTATGCTATGCCCACTCTACTTATAAACTACAATAAAGGTTTGGTGGTTATCCTATAGGCAGTAGGAAGCACCATTCTGTTTTCTCTAAAGAATGAATAAACCATAGTCTTGAACTTCCAGAACTTTATAGACAAGTAGAAGAGACGTACACATATCTATAATATGAGATGAGAAGTAACCGGCTTCATAGGAGAAATATGGTAATTTCAGGCTAGCTAAATCTTCCCTCTGCATGAACCAGGGAAGTCTCTGCGGAAGACGTGGCATTTGAGGAGACCCTGAATGAAAGCTAGGGACCGGACCTACATTTGTTTTATATCTAGTGGTCTAGGCAGCTCAAATTTACATATAGGAATAATGCACCAATCTGGTTAACTATCATACGAATTATACTTAACTATTGTGCTAAGTTGCTTCAGTCACGTCTGACTCTGTGCGGCCCTACGGACTGTAGCCCTCCAGGCTCCTCTGTCCATGGGATTCTCCAGGTAAGAATACTGGAGTGGGTTGCCACGCCCTCCTCCACGCCTCCCTCCTCCCTCTTCCCGACCTAGGGATTGAACCCACGTCTCTTAACATCTCTTTCATTGGCAGGCAAGTTCTTTATCACTAGCACCCCGGGAAGCCTATTGTAAGAATTTAAAAACCAGTAATATTAGGAAGCACACAATAAATTGGTGCCTTTAAAGATGTAAGTGCTGAAAATGATGATTCAAGGAAACTTTAAAGTTACAGTTTACACCACAGGATTAGACAGGCAGATTGGTAAAATCCATACATACTCAAATCACTTCCTGTGTCAAGTCTTAGAAAAATGCAGCTGTGTCGGCAGGCAAAGTGAATTAACATCAGTGATTAGGTTTATGATCCTACCAACCTAGCTGATGAGGAGGGGGGAAACAGACAGTAGTAAACCTGAACTGTGTATCTGTTGCAAGATTTACAAGTGTTCCTTGCAATCAGGGTTGTTCTCCACCCATTGAATTGTCCCTACCAATATATTATTTTTTATGGTCCAGTCTAATATAGTCATTTGTGAAAATGTTTCAGCTCTAGCTGATGGTTTGTAGAACCATGACTCTAAACCTTGCCAGATTGGGGTAGGGAATATTTGGCTTCCCTCAGCTTTGCATGTGGCTCTGTGTTTTAAACATATTTTACAGTCAGCAAAAACAAAACTGGGAGCTGACTGTGGCTCAGATCATGAACGCTTTATTGCAAAATTCAGACTTAAATTGACGAAAGTGGGGGAAACCACTAGATCATTCAGATATGACCTAAATCAAATCCCTTATGATTATACAGTGAAGGTGAGAAATATATTTAAGGGACTAGACCTGATAGACAGAGTGCCTGATGAACTATGGATGGAGGTTCACGACATTGTACAGGAGACAGGGATCAAGAACATCCTGAATAAAAAGAAATGCAAAAAAGCAAAATGTCTGTCTGAGGAGGCCTTACAAATAGCTCTGAAAAGAAGAGAAGTGAAAAGCAAAGGAGAAAAGGAAAGATACAGCCATCTGAATGCAGAGTTCCAAAGAATAGCAAGGAGAGACAAGAAAGCCTTCCTCAGTGATCAATGCAAAGAAATAGAGTAAAATAATAGAGTGGGAAAGACTAGAGATCTCTTCAAGAAATTAGAGATACCAAGGGAACATTTCATGCAAAGATGGGCTCAATAAAGGACAGAAATGGTATGAACCTAACAGAAGAAGAAGGTATTAAGAAGAGGTGGCAAGAATACACAGAACTGTACAAAAAAGATCTTCATGACCCAGATAATCACGATGGTGTGATCACTCACCTAGAGCCAGACATCCTGGAGTGTGAAGTCAAGTGGGCCTTAGGAAGCATCACTATGAACAAAGCTAGTGGAGGTGATAGAATTCCAGTTGAGCTATTTCAAATCCATAAAAGATGATGCTGTGAAAGTGCTGCATTCAATATGCCAGCAAATTTAGAAAACTCAGCAGTGGTTACAGGACTGGAAAGGGTCAGTTTTCCTTCCAATCCCAAAGAAAGGCAATGCCAAAGAATGCTCAAACTACCACACAATTGCACTCATCTCACACACTAGTAAAGTAATGCTCAAAATTCTCCAAGCCAGGCTTCAGCAGTACGTGAACTGTGAACTTCCTGATGTTCAAGCCGGTTTTAGAAGGGGCAGAGGAACCAGAGATCAAATTGCCAATATCCTCTGGATCATCAAAAAAGCAAGAGAGTTCCAGAAAAACATCTATTTCTGCTTTATTGACTACGCCAAAGCCTTTGACTGTATGCCGATCACAATAAACTGTGGAAAATTCTGAAAGAGATGGGAATAGCAGACCACCTGACCTGCCTCTTGAGAAACCTGTATGCAGGTCAGGAAGCAACAGTCAGAACTGGACATGGATCAACAGAATGGTTCCAAATAGGAAAAGGAGTACGTCAAGGCTGTATATTGTCACCTTGCTTATTTAACTTATAGGCAGGGTACATCATGAGAAATGCTGGGCCAGAGGAAGCACAAGCTGGAATCAAGATTGCTGGGAGAAATATCAATAACCTCAGATATGCAGATGACACCACCCTATGGCAGAAAGTGAAGAAAAACTAAAGAGCCTCTTGATGAAAGTGAAAGAGGAGAGTGAAAAATTTGGCTTAAAGATCAACATTCAGAAAACGAAGATCATGGCATCCGGTCATATCACTTCATGGGAAATAGATGGGGAAACAGTGGACACAGTGGCTGACTTTATTTTTTTCGGCTCCAAAATCACTGCAGATGGTGACTGCAGCCATGAAATTAAAAGACATTTACTCCTTGGAAGGAAAGTTATGACCAATCTAGACAGCATATTAAAAAGCAGAGACATTACTTTGCCAACAAAGGTCCATCTAGTCAAGGCTATGGTTTTTCCAGTGGTCATGTACGGATGTAAGAGTTGGACTATAAGGAAACCTGAGCACTGAAGAGTTGATTCTTTTGAACTGTGGTGTTGGAGAAGACTCTTGTGAGTCTCTTGGATTGCAAGGAGGTCCAACCAGTCCCTCCTAAAGGATATCAGTCCTGAGTGTTCATTGGAAGGACTGATGTTGAAGCTGAAACTCTAGTAATTTGGCCACCTGATGTGAAGAGCTGACTCATTGGAAAAGACCCCAATGCTGGAAGGGAATGGGGGCAGGAGGAAAAGGGGATGACAGAGGATGAGATGGTTGGATGGCATCACCAACTCAATGGACAGGAGTTTGGGTAAACTCTGGGAGTTGTTGATGGACAGGGAGGCCTAGGATGCTGTGGTCTATGGGGTCACAAAGAGTCAGACATGACTGAGCAACTGAACTGAACTGAACTACAAAAGCCTGCATTTAAAAGGCATTTCCTGGTACTCCAGAATCCAACGGATTGGAGACTCTTTTTTCCTCCTCATCTGAATGATTCACCTACATAGGCTCTGGGGTTTTTCTCTCTCTAGTGCTCCAATTTAGGCACAGTCTATTGAAAAACAGTATGAATTCAGAATAAAAATAAAAAAGACATGTATATCTAAGTATTGAAGCCAAGAAGCATTACTGAAAATAGCAGAATACAAGGAGTCCCTTTATTATTTAGTATATCCATAAAAGAGCACTTTATAGAGATTTGTTTTATTATTATTGAAACCAGCACTAAATTTATCAGATTTTAGAGACACAGAACCTGAGATTTATCACAATGTGATTTTTCTAACCTTACCAAACATTTCTATCAAATTGGTATTTAGAACATAGAAAACCTGAATATTCATGACTTTTATTTACCCTCTCTGGTCCAGCAGGGGTAATTTTTAGTACTATTATTCTAACTTACACTGAATGACCACTTTTCCTAGGATTTGCAGCAGTATGTGAAAGTGAACCACCTACAAGGCAATCATAACAAAAAGACATTAGAGCAATTCATTTAGAAAAGCAGGAGAGGATGCAAAGAATTCTTGTTTACCCCTCTGCTTCTTTCCAAAAACCACTTTACATATTTTATCCCATTGATCTTTCAATTTCTCTATCCTGAAATGAGTAACTAAGGTAATTCCTTTAGCCTAAGCCTGATGAGATTAAGTGATTCACTCATGGTCATGCCATAAATCCTGGGTTTCAGGAATCAGTCTGTGCATTCTGTTCTAATTCTGTACCCTGTGTCCAACTGGGTAGATTAACTTGGATTTTTGAATAGTGCTTACACAAGATCTTTTCAGAAAAGTCCAAGTGAAAGCCAACACAGAGGACTAGAGTGGAAAATAATTTCACTTCCTAACAACAGGCTGAGAACAAGAAGGGCAAATAAAGCTACAGAAGAGAGATTAGGAAGAGTGAGAGGTGGAGTCCCAGAAGGAAGCTGGGAAAAAAAAAAAAAAACAAAGTGGAAGCTGAGATTGGAAATAGTGAATTGTAACTCTGTGTGTAAAATGTAATTACACATTATTATGATATTACTTTTTCATAAAATAATAGAGGCGGATGGCACCCCAAGAGTCTGTTGGGTGCAATATTTGCCTTCAGGCACTAATTGGCTGATGATACGGGCAGAGGGATATCAAGATGCATCTAAGAAAACAGGCCTTTCTTCTAATGTACTTAATTGGAAGTAATTGGTTATTCTGCTGTTCTAATCCCCCATTACATTTTAGCTGTGCCTATAGTGTATGTCTCTGCTTTTGAATATGCTATCTAGGTTTGGACTGTGAAGAAGGCTGAGCACCGAAGAATTGATGCTTTTGAACTGCGGTGTTGGAGAAGACTCTTGAGAGTCCCTTGGACTGCAAGGAGATCCAACCAGTCCATTCTGAAGGAGATCAGCCCTGGGATTTCTTTGGAAGGACTGATGCTAAAGCTGAAACTCCAGTACTTTGGCCACCTCATGCGAAGAGTTGACTCGTTGGAAAAGACTCTGATGCTGGGAGGGATTGGGGGCAGGAAGAGAAGGGGAAGACAGAGGATGAGATGGCTGGATAGCATCACTGCCTCGATGGACGTGAGTCTGAGTCAACTCCGGGAGTTGGTGATGGACAGGGAGGCCTGGCGTGCTGCGATTCATGGGGTCGCAAAGAGTCGGACATGACTGAGCGACTGATCTGATCTGATCTGATAAGTGTATGTGTGCATACATAAACAAACTACTTACCTACACACACATAAACAGGTAGAGCTAGATACTGTATTTATAAAGTACTTTTAATGTTCTTTTCATTTGAATCTTGTAACAGTCCTCTGAGGTATCTGTTCAGTTCAGTTTAGTTCAGTCACTCAGTCGTGTCCGACTCTTTGCGACCCCATGAACCACAGCACACCAGGTCTCCCTGTCCTTCACCAACTCTCGGAGTCTACCAAAACCCATGTCCATCAAGTTGGTGATGCCATCCAGCCATCTCATCCTCTGCCGTCCCCTTCTCCTCCTGCCTTCAATCTTTCCCAGCATCAGGGTCTATTCCAATGAGTCAGCTCATTGCGTCAGGTGGCCAAAATATTGCAGTTTCAGCTTCAACATCAGTCGTTCCCATGAACACCCAGGACTGATCTTCTTTAGGATGGACTGGTTTGATCTCCTTGCAGTCCAAGGGACTCTCAAGAGTCTTCTCCAACACCACAGTTCAAAAGCATCAATTCTTTGGCACTCAGCTTTCTTCACAGTCCAACTCTGACATCCATACATGACCACTGGAAAAACCATAGCCTTGACTAGATGGACTTTTGTTGGCAAAGTAATGTCTATGCTTTTTAATATGCTCTCTAAGTTGGTCATAACTTTCCTTCCAAGGAGTAAGCATCTTTTAATTTCATGGCCACAGTCACCATCTGCAGTGATTTTGGAGCCCCCAAAAATAAACTCTGCACTGTTTCCACTCTTTCCCCATCTATTTGCCATGAAGTGATGCAACCAGATGTCATGATCTTAGTTTTCTGCATGCTGAGCTTTAAGCCAACTTTTTCACTCTCCTCTTTCACTTTCATCAAGCGGCTCTTTCGTTCTTCTTCACTTTCTGCCATAAGGGTGGTGTCATCTGCATATCTGAGGTTATTGATATTTCTCCCAGCAATCTTGATTCCAGCTTGTGCTTCCTCCAGCCCAGTGTATCTCATAATGTACTATCCATATAAGTTAAATAAGCATGGTAACAGTATACAGCCTGGATGTATTTCTTTCCCAATTTGGAACCAGTCTGTTGTTCCATGTTCAGTTCTAACTGTTGCTTCCTGACCTGCATACAGGTTTCTCAAGAGGCAGGTCAGGTGGTCTGGTATTCCCATCTCTTTCAGAATTTTCCACAGTTTATTGTGATTCACACAATCAAAGGCTTTGGCATAGTCAGTAAAGCAGAAATAGATGTTTTTCTGGAACTCTCTTGCTTTTTCCATGATCCAGCAGATGTTGGCAATTTGATCTCTGGTTCCTCTGCCTTTTCTAAAACCAGCTTGAACATCTGAAAGTTCATGGTTCACGTATTGCTGAAGCCTGGCTTGGAGAATTTGAGGTATATGTTATTATGCTCAATTTAGATACTGGGAAATCAATGTCAAAAAACACTAATTAAATATATCTAAAAATTCTGTTTTACCTATTCCTTTGCTGCATGTGACTCAGTGTTTAAATACTTATACTATTTAATAAAAAACAATGCATTAAAATTTTTGAAAGTCCAAGGAGGAAAAAATATTCTACAAATTTAAGATTATCTAATCATGCTTATAAAGTAAATATGATATAGTAAAAGAAGCATGCTCAGTTGCTTTAGTAATCATTCTGTCATTCTGTAATTCATAATTACAAGTGAAAATTAAAGGCAACATTTGGAATATAACCGTAGAAATGATTTCCTGAAATTGACCACCTTATATTGCACCCTAAGAGTAAAGCTGTTAGGTTTCATGCTTTCTAGAAACTGAAAATTGCACATTTAGGGGTGCAGTTTTTTAAAGTAGAAAATATTTATTTTCCTTTCACTGACTTTATAGTATTCTATATGTGTTCTATAGTATTCTATATGTGAGGGTGTTGAGATTATAAATTTTGCTTTCATGTGCATCAATGTAAACTTCACAGAGCTTAACTGGTAGAAAACTACTGTCATTTAATGACGCTCTTTCCACAGTGTCATCTGTAGATTACATTTCCCAGTCATCCTACCTTGCATCCAAGCTTGATCCTATGACTAGATTCTAGTAATGGAATATGGACAGAGTATTCACGAAGTGGGCATACCTTCTCCGTTCTCTTTTCTCTTCAACTACTTAAATGCAGAAGAGGATGGTAAAATTAGATGGATGGAACATGAGTTCCTGAATCACCACATGGAGGAAACCTTGACATATGAGGGCCAAAAAACTTCTATATGTGTATCCATTAAAAGCTGGAGATTATTTGTAATAGCACTTACAGTTATCTTATCTAGTATACATATCCAAACTCTCTCTCTCTCATCCTGCTTTTTAAAAAAGAATGCTCTAAATTCTACATTTTCATCTTTCCTTCATTTGCTGGCATTTTATCACCAATAAAAAATTAAATGTGTAGTTGGTTTAGTTCATCATTTGTCCAGTAAAATAAAATAACTTTAGCCTCATGTCTGTCACATAATCTAGTTACCATCACACGTCTTCATTCAGAAATTATATATTCTCTATTATTTTTCATAAGCTTCCTTGAGCACATACACAGTTGTAGTTTATTTTACTGCATTTTCTTTTATTTCAGTGATTCATGTTTATTGCCTCTAACTTTCTCAAGGCAAGAACTCTCTTCATCTCTCTATCACCTTTAGGAAGTGTTTGTTAAACAAATATTTCTATTTTCATATACATATATATGCATTTTTTTCTCATCTTGTGCAGAAGCCAATGGATATTGGCATATTAAATTAAAATATATTATAAATGACCACACATGGTTTGGGAAAGGCTGGTTGACCATATGCAATAAAAAATTATAAGGTAACTTTGTTAGGTAGACCTTTCGCAGTTCAGGATTAGAGTGAAATCCAGCAAATCCCAAAACTTAATAGGGTCCTCATGTTGAAAGAGCCCTACTTCCTTGGGCCAGGGTTACATATGAAAAATTTTACATAAATCAGAATATTAACTTACTGATTTACACGAGCACAACTGACAACTGAGCTAGCACATTCATGTTTTATTGCCGTCACATTTCTTCCTGTAAACCTAATCACTTCAAAAGCCAAGTTGGAATCAAAAGGTTTATTTTGATTTATTTGAAAAACAACATGAAGACTTAACCTGTTGATTCAAATGTTTAATGAATTAGACTAAGCCAGATTGATGGACTCATTTATGCATTAATGCTCTTTGCCAATGAAACTATAATTCTCGAAGTCCATTGGCACCTTCATTTGCCATACTGTACTGGCAATTTGATTTTTATTTAAAGGTGCCTTTTATTTTATTTGTGAACTAATTTATAATGTCACTTCCCATTACTCACTCACTCATTTATTCACTGAAAAATGTTCATTGAGCACCTATTATATGTCACTGTTCTTAGCACCCCAGTAACAAAGTAACAAAGATAGACCTAATCTTCCTAGTGATTCCAATATGTTAATGGAGACAGGTAATCAAATCTTTTAAAAAATGAAAGTATAATTACAAACTGATTAAATAAGCAGTCCATAGAAATGAGCCTTAGATAAGGGCTCATGTTATATACCATAACAATAGATTCTGAGCTGTAATGCACATGTTAGAGCTGATATCTGAAGGATAATTTGGTATTAATATCACAAACAGATTACAAAGTGGTGCAGAAGAGCCTGCATAAAGGACTGCGGTGTATGGGACAATGTCTGAAGGATGATGTAGCCAAAGAGAAGAGTGTGAGAATGTGAGGGCTTGGGAAGCAGTTGGAAAGTCTGGTGGGGGAAGGCCATGCTCAACTTTGTTAGCAAAGAATTTTATCCTTTAGCCTCAGAGCTAAGAAGAGCTATTAGAAAATTTAAGCAAGGTAATGTGAGCAGATTTCCTGCTGAAATCCATCATTCTGACTGCACTGGGCTGTGAGAAATGGACTGAAGGAAGACAAGGTGCCTGGTGCTGTAGCCTGGACCTGGACTGGTGAAGATGAACTGGAGAGAATGGCTCTCCTACTGATTTCTATGAGCAAAATGTAAAGGGTCAGTTTTTCTCTCCTTCATTTTCAAGATTTTTTTTTTGATACTTTATTGTAAGAATATGCAATATTCATTCCTGTTTAAGCTCAGACTCCATCAAGCTATGGAATTATATGAGAAGAAAGGCTTCAATCAGACTCATAGGATTCAAGAAATAAGTATGATGTTTATTTTTAACACATGTAAATAAAATTGCACAAATTATGTAACCATAAATTGTTTGAAAATACAAATGAAAGAGCTACTACCATGATTCCATTATTCATAAAAGTATTAATATGTGTGCATATTGTCTTCCTTTGCAAATATTAAAAGTTTTAAGTAATTATAATCTTAATAACATATTTTTTAATGTATTCACTTAAAACCATAATCTTATGAGTTTCTATATACTCATAGCTGTCTTTTATATAAGTGCATCATTTTTCATTGCATTTCATCCCAGAATTTGGGTAAACATTTCCCTATCACCTAGTTCACTTAAGTATTTTTGTTATCATAAATGACACTGTAATGACTATCCTTATGCATAACTTTTTCATATTTAGAAGTATTTCATTAAAATAGATTCTTAGAATTGGGGTTACTGAAATGGCAATATTCGTTAAATACTATATCCTCTGCTAACTTGTATTATGCATAAATGGCAGGCTAAACCATTTATACAAGGATTTTCTACCTATGTTGGAATTATTTTTATTCTTAAATGACTATTATTACTTATTTATTATAAAGAACTATTGTTAACAAATTCATTGTGAAAGTATACTTGCAAAATTAATAAGAGCAACCATTACTTTTGAAAAAATATTTTCACCAAGAAAATATTATGATCTTAAATAATTATGATAATTTGTAATTTACATTCATGGCTTACCTGATAAAGTCATTACATGTCTTAACATTAACTCTGATTGCATAAATATTACATTAACTTCAATCACATAAGGATTTTAGAAACTATTTTAAATAAATATGAAGTAATAAATCAGGCTTGATGGTAAAACTCCAAGTACATAAGAATAGATTTTAGTATTTAAAAAAGCTTTATTTTGTCTGATTGCTCTGTTATAGAAATAACACTTTTCATATTAAAGACAACTGGGGAAATATATATACTAATTTTCTACTGTTACTTTAACAATTACCATAAAGTTAGTGGTTTAAAATAATATAAATTTATTATCTCAGTTCCCTAAGGTTAGAAGTCCAGGTAAGTTATAATTCTGGAGAAGAATCTATTTCCAAGCTCATCCAGGTTATGAGCAGATATCAGTTCCTTGTAGAAGGGCTGAGGTCCCTCTTGCCTTGATAGCTGTTAGCCAAGAGTCACTCAGATTCTTAAGGCCATTTGCATTCCTTGCCATGTTAGCCCCTCCCTTTACAGACTAGCAACAGCTTGTCCAGTCTGTCTCAAGCTTCCAAGCTCTCAGTCTTCCTCTTCTGTGGCATTGCTTCTTCTTCCAGCCAGAGAAAGTACTCTGCTTCTAAAAGCTCATGTGATTATATTGAGACTCCCTGGATAATTAATAATATCCTTAATTTTAACGGCATCTATAGTCTCTTTTGTGACATGAAGTATCATATCCACAAGGTCCAAAATTAGAATGTAGGAATCTTTGGAAGTCATGATCTATCTATGGCAGAGTACTATCACAGAAAACAAAGAGTTGTTTCAGTTCTTCAGCTTTTATTTATTTACCTCAGATTCCACATTTCTTACCCATATAACAAATATAAGAAAATTTAGACTCACTATAATGATATTTTCCCACATCATATCCACATGTTTGTAGAGTGAATGAAAATAGTCTGTATATGTAACTTCATTCCTGAACTTTATTTTAGCAGATGGTTTAGTGTAGTGACAATTTTTAGGGGAACTCTACTGAGCCGAAATGAAGTTAAGAACTGTAAAAATTCTCCAGATGATACAAGGAGAAAAACTATACAAAATTGCTGATTTAACATATTATCTTTGAAAGAAGCCTAACAGTCAAAGCTATAATTTTTCCAGTAGTCATGGATGGATATTAGAGTTGGGCCATAAAGAAGGCTGAGTGCCAAAGAATTGATGCTTTCGAACTGTGGTGCTGGCGAAGACTCCTGAGAGGCCCTTGGACAGCAAGGAGATCAAACCAGTCAACCCTACATGAAATCAATCCTGAATGTTCATTGGAAGAACTGACGTTGAAGCTGAGGCTCCAATTCTTGGCCACCTGATGCAAAGAGCTGACTCACTGGAAAAGACCATGATACTGGGAAAGATTGAGGGCAAGAGGAGAAGGGGATAACAGAGGATGAGATGGTTGGATGGCATCACTGACTCAATAGACATGAGTTTGAGCAAATTATGGGAGATAGTGGAGGATAGGGAAGCCTGGACTACTGCAGTTCATGTGGTGGCCAAGCGTCAGACACAATTTAGTGACTCCTGCACTGGCGGATGATTCTTTACCACTGAGCCATGTGGGAAGCCCTAGCCAATACTAGCACAGATTTTTTTTAAATGAGCTATTTGACCAGGACGTTAAGGTTACGGGTAAGGAGAGCTTAATAATATTGAAAATCATTATGAAATACAAGAGGATTTATATTTAAATGCACTCCTGAAATGAGTATCTTATAAGTTGTTCATGCATAAATACATAATGAAGACGTACAAAAAATGGTTAAATTTGACAATAGCAGTGTTTTTATAATAGCCATCCTGTATTGAAGTTGTGTGCTAAATACCTGAGCTCCAAAATTTTTTAAATCTGCATAACAAACCTAAGAAACATTGAGAGGTTCGAATAAATGAAATAATTTGCTAAGATCACATGCTAGTAAGTGAAGGAGGCTGTATTTTAACACAAATCCTCTGCTTTTTTACTGTTATGCTACACTGCTTATTTAAGCAATCAGATAATAAACTGATTTTGCTGACACTTCACAGCTTACTAACATTAATTATAACTTGAACTTCAGCTATGGATAGTATTTGTGAGCAACAGTTACAGAAACAGTTCTAGAAGATGCAATTCTGACTCAACAACTATATGGAGAATAATAGTTTCCTTATTTTCTTCAAAAAAAGAATATTGAGTATATCATTAACAGGGTCTAACTCTCATCAGATTTAACTATATGACTGTGCCTCCTGCTGCACAGATCAACTCACACAAAAAAATCATTATCTGAAAAATTGTGTGCAAATCCAGTTGTGATAAATGGAATTGCTTTTTGTATATGCAATGAGGTCCCATTAATAAAAGTAATTGTAGAGTCAATAATTTGTAAAATGAACAATCAATTCCTAGTTTGCCATTGTTCTGTAGGTCAGAACTTGACATACCATACATAAAATTGTTACACTGGAACAAACGGTTTCCTTTCGAGTGAATAAAATTTTGACAAGAAGTTATAAGGCTGATTTCATACCTCTCAGAATAACATCAGGACTTCTAGAGTTTTATATAGAACTTTATGCAACACTTCTTCAGTTGATGAGGAAATATCTCATTGTAAAATCTTTCTATGCATTAAGAAGCCTTCCTGAATCTCTGAAGTGTAACATGTAATGATCCATAGGTTTGAGTCTGTGTATGTGTATTTTGTATAAGTAGATATGCATTTGTGGGTCAACAGCAGAGTTCCCATTTTCTGTCAAGTTAAATACAGACCATTTAAATTAACAGAGTTCAGCTGATTCCCCTTTGTGAGCTAACTCTGCAGTACTTGGAGAGTCAAGCAATACATATGTAAACTTGAGGAGGGAATGGCAACCCACCCCAGTACTCTTGCCTAGAGAATTCCATGAACAGAAGAGCCTGGTAGGCTACAGTCCATAGGATCATGAAGAGTCACACTCACTCTGTGATTGACTTTCACTTTCACCAGTAAATCATTTCTGGATGAGAGTAGCATAAAGATCTTCATCTTGAACCCCAGTTTCTTCTCCAACTTTTTGATGCCCTATCCTAACAGCTCCTTCTTCATTTGGCTCATCTTCGGGAACACTGTCAGTGTCTCTTTCTTGGGTTCTGCTCTCTCTCTTAGTAGAGACAGGAGAACGCAGCAAGGTTGAACTGAGAAACAATTCATCTCTTGTGAAATTGAAGCAATATTTGCCTAATTTATATACAGACTACTAAAAGATTAATTTTAAAAAGAAGACTCTTGTCTGCTTTTGTTTGGATATATGTATTATCATACGAATACTCAATTAAATCCTAGAAAAATTATTTGAAGCGTCAAAGAAAAGAAAAACTAATTTTCTATGATCTTCCTTTATAAAGAAACATTCAGTACTTACAATTGAAAAGGAAAAGGCTTTGATTTGGGAGAGTTCACTTATCCAACACTATTAATTGAAATCTGAAAGATCAAGATATGAATCATACCATTCTCAAGGATCCTTAGACACTGAGAGGAGATAAGATAATCTAGAACACTATATTAGAAGGAATGCTAATGCTAATGCTAAGTATTTGAAAGAGGTATAATTAAAATGCTAAAGTGCTGGTTACTTAGTTACTATGTCTCAGTTTCAAATCTGCCCTTCTGCTCTATTTTGTTATGCTGAAGTTAGCTTCTCCTTTGCCAGCTGGCTCTCTGTTAGTTTTCTTCAATCAAAAGAGTAGATGATTGAAGAAGGGAGAAGAGAGATGGCACTTTACCTTCTTCCTTCCTTTCCCTATCAACATCAACATGGGATTCTCTGGTGGCTCGGATGGTAAAGAATCCATCTTCAACGCAGGACACCTGGGTTCGTTCCCTGAGTTGGGAAGATCCCCTGCAGGAGGGCATGGCAACCCACTCTAGTATTCTTGCCTGGAGAATCCCATGGACAGAAGAGCCTGGTGGGCTACAGTCCAAGGGGTCACAAAGAGTCGGACACAGACACAACTGAGTGACTAAGCACACCTATCAACATCATCTCAGCAGTTGACTCAGAGTATTAATTCGTTCCATATTCCATTTTCCCCTCAATCTGTGAAGCCAGCTGTGATACCTCATTCTCAGAATTCAGTCCTCATTCTGTGGGGGGAGTTCCTCTGAGTTTCTGAGGCACCAGCCATGGCAGAAGATGTCCCCTCCGGAAGATGTGGGGCCCAGCCCCAGGGGGACTTCCTCTAAAATTCTAGGTTCTCATAACCATAACCTCTAGGGCTAGGTTCTCCCAGCTCTAGGGGTGGTATCTTTTCCTACAATTACTGTCTCTTTGTAAAGTCAGGGTTCCCTTCTCCTTTTGCCCTCCTATACCTGTTTAAACAAATTCTTAATTAAATTCTCTCTGGCAAAATAAATGGAATGGATTGTTTTTCTGACTGGATCCTGACTAACAGAGCAATAAAAACTTAGAGAAAGGAATAAATACTTCCAGATGCAGTGATCAGGGGAGGCTCCACAAAACACATGTATTTCCACTGCACTGTGAATGAGAAGTCTGACATGAATTGGGATTGATGGTCAGGAAGATAGAAGAGGAAGTGGCAGATAGGAAAGCAGGAGGAGCCAATCAGGGGGAAATGAGCTGGTCATTTTGACTGGGGCCCGGGGAGGGGGAGGGGGCGGCAAGAGCATCAGCAAATAGAAAGAGTGAGAACAACTCAAAACTACCTGTCTCTTTGTGCAAAAAAACACAAAGTACTGGTTGGAGGCCTTTTGATCTCATAAAATAATGTAACAAGAGAACAACAGATTTAAAAATTGAACAAAAGAATACATTTTAAAAAGAAGTGAACTTCCTGACTTCAATAACTTATGTGGAAGTATACATTCACTATCTAACTGGTTGCAATAAGAGTAAATTGTAAGTTAATTTTTTTTTACATGATTGGGTACTAGAATGTCCTATTTAAACATACTTAATAAATAGTTATATTAGATGCGACTATCAATTATACTTAAGTAATGCTTGATTTAAATCTTATGAGTAAGGTCTCAGTTTCCTGGGCGCAGTGTGACATGCATTAGTGGAGTGCTTATAATTTGGACATTTGCAATTTATATATTGTCTTTGAGAAAACTGAACCACGACTTTTGCTTCACAGCTGATTTCATGTTCTTTTGACAGTTTTTTCATATTTTTGACAGTTACAAAGCATTCTTTGCCTTTTGGGTTTTTGGTGTGGACAGGTAAGAATATGAGCAGGTCATTGGTCATAAGCAAAACCGTCAATCATACCAGGTTTGGCTGTGAAAATCAGATCTAGCTTATATTGTTTATATTTGCAACATATTTTCTAAGAAGTTCTATTCCATGAGTATGCTATACAGAAAAAATAAATCCTTTTATCAGCTGCTTAATCCTTCTAGCATATATTCCACTGACCTCAAAGGAAGCAACATGTGAGCATTCAAGGACAAGTCTAGGCCACTATTACTAATGAATTCACATTTAATACTCATTAGTGAGTTTAAATTGTTAGTAACAATGCATTAAATGTCAGCCTTGGTGTTTTGCTAGAGTAATGGTATGGTTTAAATCAAGTTGTCTTCAAAACAATTCCTGAAGTATAAGTAAGTTTAGCTTGTAAGACCTTTGGATGGATATTTTAAATCCCTTTATTGCCTTCTTAAAATAAAAATGTCTACATTAAATGTGATTTTTACCTTAAGGATGCATTTTTCTATATTCACATGTGCAAACGGGTTGACAAAGAGCTGGAAATTAGTAAAAAATAACTCCCAAGTGCTAAAACTATTTAAACTACAATCTGGTTTCTCTATATCTTTATATTGAACTACTTACCTTGTGTTCACCAACCAAAGCCACTGGTTAATTCCATTAAGTTAATGAAACTGGAAGGCTAGTTCAGTGAAATAAATTAGTCCAATAACTTGTTTTTTAAGAATGGAGTACCTGAGTCTCTAAAAATGTTAAATTATTTAACCTCACATGGATACAACCTAAATCTGAATTGTAAGTGGCAAAAAGAATTTAAAAGTGAAATGAATTAAGATAATAAAAATAAATGTGTGTGTGAGTGTGTGGGGGGGTAGAAAAATAGTAGGTAGAAAAATAGTAAAGCAATGTCACTACTGATTACCTGTCTTGGTTGGCTTCAAAGTCTTCTATAGTTAAAACCTTCCAAATACGCATCTCACAACACCTGATTCAGAATGTGTGTACACATCATTAGAATTTTGTGAGCTGCTCAGGTTAATAGACTAAGATACAAAAACTGGGTTTCACTAGAAAATTGCTCCATTCATTCACTTTAAAGAAACTTCAAAGATATCTCAAAACTGTAATTGTTCGTTGATTTAGACAGTCTCTGTCCTTTCTGCTTTTTTAAAAAAGGAGAAAGAAAACCTTCAGTAATTTGTTAAAATTGATCCTAACATGCATGTATCATCTACAAATAACCTCATCAACATTCAGAAAAGATTATCTAAATGAACCTGTCTACATATTGCTCCTTATAATGAGTCCCCACAAGACTAATAACTTATTAGTGCCATGGGCAATGAATGATTAATTGGTTGATTCTAAAGCGAATTGATAAGAGTATAATTGCTACCTTTTCCTAATTTCTGAAGGTTAGAAGAAGTTAATAGGATGCTAATGTAGCTGAACAGATACAATAAATTTTTTGTTTATTAACAAATTTTAAAAATTTAAAAACTAACCATAATACATACTAAAATTTTAATGCTTTAATCTCTAGTATCTAATATTTATAACAAAATAAGCAACTACATACATCAAAAATCTTTCTTAGTTTTCTATCAATATTTATCTTTAATCTATAATTTTTATCAATATCATTATCAAATTTCAATGTAGATAAAAATTTTGCACTTGCATTGTTTTGAAATGCATTAATTCTTCTTTATTAATTTGAAGGTTGTGAATTCTGTTTTGAAAAGTGAACTGTACTATGGGATTGTTGATCTTCCTGAATACAATCAACACTCAATTATTCAATGTCAATGAAGGGAGGCATTGGTATGAATAAATAATTGTGGTGGGTAATTCACACACCTAGGTTAGGGCGAAGGCAATTTATCTCAGGTTGCTCCCATCATCTGAATGAAAAGCAAGCATAATTAAAGAAATTCCGTAGGTGCCAGGTTTGGGAAAGCAGTGGGGAGGTGGCGCTGTTATCATAATACAAACAGGCTGGTCTGGGCTCCTCTTCTGTCATGGTCACAAATGTTCTCCATGATGAACAGCTGTATATTAGCCTGACATTTCTATAAAACTCTAAATTAGTATCTTCTAGGTATTGTCTCCTCACTGAAATCTGCAAGATAGCTGTTATTATTCCCATATTACAGTTGAGGACACAAACTCAAAAAGGTAAAAAAAGTTGTCATATGTCTCTCCTGTGCTGAAATTGAGATAGTAACAGCTTATTGTATTCAAATAGTGTAGAAATCATTCTTAGGATGTATAAATCGCCAAGGAAGAAAAGAAAATAGATTGATAAGTGTATCCCACTACACACTGCATAAGGCATATCATACTTTTTAGATTCATTCATTCATTTAGTCACACAACAAATATGTAGTTTACACCTATGAGGGACCAAGTGCTGGAGATATTCAGTAAACAAAAGTAATCTCTGCCCTCAAGAAGATTACATACTTGGGGGACAGGATAAATTAAAAATAAAATAAAATAGTGTATAAGGGTGTTGGATGGTGATAAGTTTTTTTTTGGCGGGGGGGGGAGTAGAGCATGGTAACAATGATTTGCATGCATGGGGCGAGTCGGATTTGGGAAACGCTCTTTTATATAGGTGATTTTTTTAGAAGAGATGTGAAAAAAGTGAGAATGAGCCATAGAGCTTTCCAGGTGAAGAAACACTCTTCAGAGAAGAAATATGATGCCCTGAGTTGGAGTATTCTTGACGTGTAAAAAAATAATGAGGGGATAAGAGTGGTAAGGCTTATCTCATAGCTTCCCTCATAGCTCAGTCGGTAAAGAATCTGCTTGCAATGCAGGAAACCCAGGTTTGACTCTTAGGTTGGGAAGATCCCCTGGAGAAGGAAATGGCAACCCACTCCAGTATTCTTGCCTGGAGAATCCCATGGACAGAGGAGCCTGTCAGGGTACAGTCCATGGGGTCGCAAGAGTCGGACACGACTTAGCCGCTAAACCACCACCAAGAGTGGTAAGGAAAGAGTGTGCAAGGGAGTCAGTAGTTAGAAGAAGCTCCGGGAAGTGTGTGTGTATGTGTGTGAGATGGGGGCAGGTGATGCATTAGGTGAGGTATTTTAGGATTAAAGAGCATTTTAGGATTTTGGTGTTGTTTTTTTTTTTTTTCTTTCTTTCTGAAAATGGGAAGCTTTTAGAAAGTGTGGATAGGGGTGTGATTAAGGTTTGCAAAGACTTCCTAGCTGCTGTGTGGATAACTGCTACAGGGGACAGAGGATAAAGTAGGAAAACCTGTTTAGGATGGCTAAATCTGTAATTTGTGAACATTATGCCCAACATCTTAAAATGTTCTAAAAATTAATACATTTAATTAGTTGTCAACTAATTTTGAATGTGGGAAAGAATTTAGTGCTTATTGAGTGGAGAATTTTCAAAAGTCATGGAGAGGGTTGTTAAAAGATGGGGTGTCAAATAGTCCCTTCCTCCAACCAACCTTTGGGAAACTGGCATTTACTTAAATCGCATATATTTATCAATGAATAAACTGAGATAAAGTGTTTTAAGTACTTCCAGCTAAGGTTTGGCTTGGATTTATGTCTTTACATTCCCCAACAAGGCTTCTTTTGATAGTTTCAAGCACTGACACGATTCTGAAAGGTGGTGTACAGTGGAGAATTTGGATCTGGGGTGAAAGTGAAAGTGAAGTCGCTCAGTCGTGTCCGACTCTGCGACCCCATGGACTGTAGCCCACCAGGCTCCTCCGTCCATGGGATTTTACAGGTAAGAGTACTGGAGTGGGTTGCCATTTCCTTCTCCAGAGAATCTTCCTGACCCAGGGATCAAAGCCGGGTCTGCCTGCATTGTAGGCAGATGCTTTACCGTGTGAGCCACCAGGAAAGTCCCAGGATCTAGGGTACTGTGGATTGAAAATCGGGTTCCAGTACTTAATGGTTTGTGATCTTGGGCAAGTGAATTAAAAACTTCTGGCCTCATCTTCCTCTTCCTGTAAAATTAAGAACAGTGCCAACCTCAAAAAGTTTGTTAAACGTGAATTTTAATACATGTGGAGTGCTTAGACCTGCCTGGTTGTCTGGGACAGCTAGAACATGCAGTATTTCATATGCTAATATCAACCTATTTTGCTGACTGGGGGATTCTTTGAAGCCAGAAAAGACTCAAGGCTGCTTAGCCTGAATGTTAGTGCTAGGGATGTGTATACAAGGGAATTTTTTGTTACATAGGAAAACATAAACATTAAACTTCAAACACTGAAGCACAAAGAATGATGGAGGAGAAAGAGACTGACTGTCTCTAGGGTTTTATGACTGCTACTACTAAGTCATGTCAGTCCTGTCCAACTCTGTGCGACCCTATAGACGGCAGCCCACCAGGCTCTCATCCCTGGGATTCTCCAGGCAAGAACACTGGAGAGGGTTGCCATTTCCTTCTCCAGTGCATGAAAGTGAAAAGTGAAAGTTAAGTCGCTCAGTCGAGTCCAACTCTTAGCGACCCCATAGACTGCAGCCCACCAGGCTCCTCCGTCCATGGGATTTTCCAGGCAATAGTGCCAGGAGCCGGCATGTTGCATATTGAGTGCATATTGCATATTGAGTGCAGCACTTTCACAGCATAATCTTTCAGGATCTGGAATAGCTCAACTGGAATTCTATCACTGCCAGGAGCCAGCGTGAGGAGCTCCACCCATGACAAAGGTCATGAGGAAGGAGGCTTGGCATACGCAAAGGCGGGATCGAGCCTCAGGAGTCCCCCTGAAAATTCTCGAGCATCTACCCCCAAAACCAGAGTCTGCCTACTTTCTGCTTTGTGCTTTCACCTACACCTCTGACTTTACGGGGGGCTGTCCCCCACTACCTCTCTCTGAAAAAAGAGTTAGCTTACAGCTCCAGTTAATAATTCCTGGGTGTGACAGTATTTCAACCTACAAACTCCTTTGGAAGTCCTCTAGCCTGCCTGAATAGGTTTTTCCGGCCACATGTGATTGCTCAGAGCCTCCCAACTGTGAGAGGCATGAGATGTTCTAAACTGTCTAAATACAGATTCCTTTGAGCAGTTAAAAGATTGATTAGAAATTGTATTGGTGAAGGGATTTTCACTTGTTGGGCCAATGTTTGCTGCTAAATTTCCATATCCCTTACCTGCTGTGTCCCTGGCAGTGTATTGATTAATATAATTGGTGTAAGTAGTAGCTTTAATGTTTGTAACCTGGGACCCTTGAGTTAATTCTTTTTCTTGTTACAGCCCACCACACCTTTGCTCTGTAGGAATGCAACTTTATCTAATGCTTTTGGAGGGTGGCGCCTGACTAATCACCTTTAAAGAAAAATAAGTTTTCTGAAGAAAGGGTCTTAAAATGTTAACAGGCCTCCAGGCCAGAAGATGATGCAAATCACCTAAACTTTTGCATATGATAAGTCTGCAGGAAGAAAGCCTGGCTTACTGCATGACTCTACCCCTTCCCCCATTATCCTCTATGCATAATTTAAGGTATAAAAACTACTTGGGAAAATAAAGTGTGGGCCTTGTTCGCCGAAACTTGGTCTTTCTCTCACCTTCTGGCTGAATTATTCAGCCTCTTTTCTCCACTGAATTTCCTCACTGAGCTATCCTTATTTCAGTCTCTTTTCTCCACTGAATTTCCTACTGAGCTATCCTCACTCTATTACTCTTTATATCCTTAATTAATGTTTAATTAAGCAGTTGTTTCCTGATCCTCGCCAACGCCGTCCCCACTTCGAATTCCCTGGATCCACCCGGGCTGGACCCCGGCACAAGAGCACTGGAGTGGGTGGCCATTGCCTTCTCCTGGCCATAAAGTATGTAAGGGATTAAGAGAGAGAGCATTCACACCACAACACCTATCCTGCTGCTCCTGGTCTTGGCAAATGTTTGGCTAGAACAAAGAACCAAAGGTCATCCCAGATGGTGTCACATACTAAGTCCCAGGTAGGTATTGTATATCTTATTGAAAGAATGATAGGAATTATTTCCTGAGAAAGAGGCAAAATCCATTTTAAGTAAATGAATATAAGTTCGCAAGTAATTTTGAAGCTGGAAATTGCTTTGCATTACACTGACACAATATAAAAAGTGGCATTGAGGTAACTTAGTAATATGTTGGGTGAACCTGCCAACCTGCCTGTCGTTCAGTAAACGACATAAAATTAAGGTGCCATTTGAACATCAACAAGCTATACAACCTCTCCAGGTTGCCAAAAGAACTAAAATGTTCAATATTTGTGACACTTTTAAATTGAATTGAGAATCCAACCCTAAACAAGAGATTCTTTTTGAATGTCTATCTCTAGATAACATAATATTTTAATATATTTTTTAAATGCACTTTTTATTTTAGAACCACTTTACATTAACATAAGAAAAGCAGCATATAGAGAGTTCCCACATATATTCCACACTCAATTTCCCTTATTATTAGTATCTTTCATTAGTGTTGTATATTTGTTAAAATTAATAAAATAGCTATTCATACATTGTTATTAACTAAAGCTCATAATTTATTCAGTTTTCCTTCGTTTTTACCTAATGCTCTTTTCTGTTCCAGGATCCCATTTAGGTTACCACATTACATTTAGTAGCCATTTTTCTTGGGATTCATCTTGGTGCTGACAGTGATTATAATATTTTTACATTATAAATATAATGACAAGTAAAATGAAAAGTTAATTAATACATACTTGGGCTGATTTGAAAACTTCTTGACAGAAACATCTCTTTCATGTTTTCCCACTTCATCACATGCAAATCATATATACGTCTTATTTCTAATATTTTATCAATGTTTAGTATTTTATCAATATCCTATATTTCACCTAATAGTTAATTACTGCCATTCTCTGGAAACAGAAGGGCAAAAACAGTTTGAGCTTGGAAGAGACTATTGGAAGAAAAAAATAAATCATAGACAGTAACTTACAACCTGAAAGTATGTATTTGGAAGAGGATAAAACTGGATTCATCTAGTTAGGTTTGGTGTTAGTATTGCTGGATGCCACAAAGTTGGCATAACACATATACAATTCCTGTGGCACACAAGCTTTCTATAGTTTGGATCACTGATTTTATAGACCATTAGGAACAATTTTTAAAGCAATTGACAAAACAGATAAAATAGGCAGTTGTGGAACTTGAGGCATCTGTGTTTTTTCATATTTATTTTTACTTCAGCTTCCTTTTGTTTTTTAATTTATTTTTTATTGAGGTTTAATTGACATGTAACATATTTGAGGTGTATAGCATAATGAGTCAATATTTATATACATTGTAAAATGATCACCACGATGAGTGTAGATAACATCCGCCACCATGGCTTCCTTTTAGAACATTTCTGAAAGACCACTAGGAAAAGACTGCTAGAGTAATCATTTGAAAGACAGAATTTAATTTTTTAAACACTACATTCTTTCTTTCTACCTTACTGTGAATATGTAGTATATGGCAGCCAGAGGGCAGAATGAATGCAAGAATTATATCTACTGCTACCTTCCTTGAAACCATCTTTCTGGCAACTTCCTTTGAGTGGGAACTCTTCAAAATCTATCACTTCATTTTGGATGTTATAAAAAAAAATAGAGTTCTTGTTTAGAGTTTCAGATAATGTTAAATACTCATTTCTGATTGGAAATCTCATATACCCAGAGAACAGAAATATATTGCAATCGATTTTTTAAAGTTAGCTTTCTGATATAATGTAAAACTGTGGATATCAGCAAAATATATAAACATAAGAGAAGGGATCTTTCTAATTATGAAAAACAATTTTTATTTGTTCTATAAACTATTAAGAATTTTTAAAAAAAAGAGGAAAAAGTGACCAAATCGGTTTATGATTTTTGTTTTCTTAAATAAAAGACTAATTAAAAATCTTAGAAATGTGCCTTGATTTGCATTGTGGTTAATAAGGAAGCAAAACTCTGAATTTCTTTAAAATAATTACAGTACCAATCTAGATTCAGCCTCTTAATGCTAAAAAGAAAAAGTTTACTGTTAAATCAAAGCTTCAAGATAAACTTTTACATATTTGACATTTACTCCCAATGATCTTATTTTTATGAAAATCAACTTAAACATATCATGTAATACTGCAATGTTATGTCAAAAATGCTTTTTTTATATGTTAGGTATAATTAGTTTGAAATGCTAGTGCATGCCTGCCTGTGTGCTAAGTCACTTCAGTTGTGTCTTTATGACTTTATGGACTGCAGGCTCCTCTGTCCATGGGATTCTCTAGGCAAGAATACTAGAGTGGGTTGCCATTTCCTCCTCCAGGGGATCTTCCCAACCCAGGGATCAAACCCATGTCTCTTGCGTCTCCTGTGTTGGCAGGCAGGTTCTCTACCACTAACAACACTTGAAATGCTAGTAAAAAAATATTTAAAGAAAAATCCAGTGTCTTATGTAAGATAAGAACGTATTTCTTTCTCACCTGAAAGTCCACAATTAAGAGATGTAGGACTGACAGAAGCCCCTGATAAAAAGGATACAGACACATTCTTCCTTGATACTCTATAACATGTAGGCTCCCCTTCTCAAGGCCTCCTCATATTTCAGATAACTTTTGAAGAAGCAGTCATCAGAAATGCATTTCACTCAAGAGAGAGGAGGAAGGGGAATGGACATAAGGAAAGCTGCACACTTACGACTTCTGCTTACAACCCATTAGCCAGAACTTCTGATATGCAGGATAATCAGAAGTCTTTGCCATGTATGTGGGTACAGAAAAATCAACAGATGTTACCATACAATACAAATTTGATAAATAAGTAGAAATCCTGTTCATAAAAGGATCTCTTATTTTTCTGACATCTAAATCTCCCTCTCCTTTCCACGTTCCTGCTCTGGAAGAACAAGACTAAGAAAAATGATTTTCCTAAATGTTTAATGCATTTTATTAAAAGATGAAAAAATAAGGTCTGTAATCATGTATGGTTTTACTAAATACTGTTGAATAACCAGTTTGAATAGATAAATTTAACTGAACCAATTTATAAAACAATGATTATGTAATATATAACATATACAGAAATGCAGAGATACCAGCCTCTGATTATTTATCAGAAATTCCATCCTTAGTTTCTTCTTTGTGGGATTCCTCAGCAAATGAATATATAAACTTATGATTATTATGATTTCCACAATAATTAAAGACAGGAAAATAATAGCAGATAGTAATTAAATAATAAAATTAAAAAGGACTTAATAACTCTAGTGAGGACAATTTGTTTATAGATAGTCTAGCTACAACTAAGAAATCTCTCATTCTTCAAGTTATTATCTTTGGATATTTGTATCTGTTATCCTAAATTTAGAGTCTATATTTAAGGTTTGGTTTCTAATAAACGAATTTATTGTTGTTCAGTTGCTAAGTCATGTCCAACTCTGCGACCCGAAGGACTGCAACATGCCAGGCTCCTCTGTCCTTCACTGTCTCCCAGAGTTTGTTCAAACTCATATCCATTGAGTTGGTGATACTATCTAACCATCTCGTCCTCTGCTGCCCCATTCTTCTTTTGCCTTCAATCTGTCCCAGTGTCAGGGTCTTTTCCAGTGAGTGGCTTTAGCATCAATGGTGGGCAAAGTCCTGGAGCATCAGCTTCAACATCTGTCTTTCCAGTAAATATTCAGGATTTATTTCCTTTATAAGGGCTGGTTTGATCTCCTTGAGGGAACTGTTGAATTTCTTTACTCTATTAAAACCACCTTACATTTTTAAGTATTTTCCAGATCGCTGAATTAATCAATACATTTCAGTTTCAATGTGTTTCATAGGCTAAAATTGAAATACATCTTTTTGTAAGTTTGAATAGCCTTATGAAATACAGTCTCAAAAAACCTTTTCTATTATCTTTCACCAAGTTTCTGTACTCTATATATCTTTGCTGGATGCTCTTTCAAGTTCTTTTTGGCAAGAGATAGAGTACAAATGCACAAACCCATGAAAGCATCTTATCTGTATGCAATCTATGGCCATAGAACAAAGACAAGCTAATTGGTCCATAAGTGGAATCTATGATCTTGGCATCATTTAGTATGCTGTTCTAATCCAATTAACCAGCCATTGCCCTTGCATATATGCTGTTCAAGGGCAGGAATTGTATTTATTTTTGTGTACCCAGCATCCAGCACATGTCCCAGCACATGAATTGAGCTTAATATTTATTGAATAAAACAATAGCCCCATACTTTTCACTTAAAATATAGATACTTTTTTTTTAGTGTATTTCTATTTACTTCCAAATTTTGTGGGAAAACAAACAATTAAAAAATAGAATTTTGAAAGAGAAGGCAAGATAGTCATTCTTTCTCTTTGGATGGAGGGGACACACATATATATAAGGCCGATTCATACTGATGTATGGCAAAAACCAACACAATATTGTGAAGCAATTATCCTCCAATTAAAATTAAAAAAAAAAAAAACAGCTTAAAGTATTGGTAGCAAATATAATGTAGAAGTGACTTTAAAAATTCTTTTATTAAATTCAAATAATAAATAAAAACTTCAAAAGGAAATAAGGTATTTACTTTTCTTGATGAGAAAATAGGTTTTAATGACAAATGTGTTTTTTTCCATACAAGGTTAAACAAGGAATTAGATGTGTTAAAAGGACGAATAGCACCCAGACACTGAATGGTGGGTAAAATTAGATATGAGAAAGCAGTTTGGTCCTTACGACCCTGCTTCATCAGTATGCTTTTCTCATTTATCTATTACACTGACTGAGTCCAGAATGCTTACCACTCTGCTGGCTGTTCATACATCATGCAAACAGCTCCCTGGGTTTAGGTTGACCTGGTGGAGGAACGGTCAGAGCTGGAGAGGATGTGCGCTGACACAGGGTCAGGGGCAAGAGACTTAATTGAAACTTAGATTTTTCACTGATATGATAAAATCCCACTTTAGAAAAAAAAAAACAAACCCAAAATGCATTTTTTGTTATTTTATTACAAGCATGAAGTTTCTCTATATTTTCCTAAGTTTGTAGCTCACTGCTACTGTATTTGTATTTGCAGCTCAGTGCTTTACTTCAGCAAACCCAACTTCTGTTTCTGTGTCTTATTTTGTTTCTCTCGCTCTCTGCTCTGAGATTTGTTTTTGAAGATTCCTAAGATAGATGTCAAAAGGAAGAAGGAATGAGAAGACACGTCTTTTATTTCAAAAGAGCGTCTAGTGTTTTTATCTTCAGCTAGATTATGCTAGTCTCTGCCTGACATATTTTTACTGAGTTTCAAAAAAATAAAATAATAACAATAAAATATCATTTAATGATGTTATTCAATGGTAGCTAGCAGAGTAGCTGTTTTACACTTTGTGAGAATAAATTTATGACATTAAATAATGCCTGAGCACTTTTACTATTTTTTAAATTGGGAAAAATGTTACCTTTAACAAATATTAACCAGAATCTGGGCCCTTTATTTTAAAAAGCTAGAGTGTCCTATATTTTATAACAGGATAGTATTTCTTAGTATCTTATCCAATATCCAGATGCCAACAATATTTACCCACCTACTCACCTGCTAAAAAAGTGTATATCAATATCCATGAGTGATGCAAAATTCTACCAGCAGAAAGAGTGATCATCAAAGTCTTACCACAAGTAGAAAAAGTATACCTGTGTATTGTAATGATACTTAGAAATTAGGCCTTTGGCTGAACTCAAACCTTCATAATACTTTGCTGAGTTTTCCATAATTTATAGAACCACCCCCTAATCCTTAATTCAAACGTGTATACCAATATTTTTCTAATTTTAATGACAATTGTACCACATGGTCTTTAGTATGGCAGCCTGCCTAGAAACTGTTTCAGTAAATTACACACCAAGATGATCTACTCTTTGGATTGTCTCCAGAACAAAGACTATGATGTATAATTAAAACCAACTAACAATTAACTGCCATCAAATATAACACAAGGGACAAGCATTGTAAATTTAGTTATTTACAATAAGAAGCGACATAAAGGCTTTTTTCAATGGATGATAAAAATAGGTTTATATTCTTGAGGTTATATTTTAAGGTTTATATAAAATAATAATGAAACAAGAGAAAGCTAACACTTTCCATATTTTACTATGTTGAAATACTTTTGTTAGTATAATAAGGAACTGTCTAAGAACTCAAAAAAATATTCTATTTATTGCATGTTTTGAACTAAAGAATTATTTTAAGAGACATAGTAATATTACTTTGGCATCATTACTAGTTATATAAGTGTGAGGGTGTTGAATGAGCCAAAATTATGTTTTTGTACACTACAATATATTTGCACATTCCAAAAAGAGTTACTTAATTACTGTGATGTAGCTTTTATATTTAACACCCACATACGAATCAGATCTTGAAGATCTGAACGAACAAGTTTCTTCATTATTTATTCTTATATAACCTAGGGGAAAGACATAGGGAAGCAGCTAACTAATTATGACTGTTTTAGAAAGACAGAAGGAAAGAGCAAAAGATTTTTCAAGGCTTTTTATATTTGGATGCAGAGGCGGACTTGCTGCAAAGCTAATGAAGCTTCACGGCCCCTCTCTTGCAGGGGTCCTTTCCAAGGTCTCGAACTTAATTTTACATTCTTTATTTTGTATTTTATTTCTACTGCTTACTGTGGTTTGCTCCCCACTCCAAATTGTATAAACCTGCATACAAAACGGATACCCTGTGTGGAAGTGTGACCATCTGGATGTCTTTTCAGTTTTAAATAGCTGGGGACCTCAGAATCAAGAAGGGACTATTTAGTAGAGGAAACTGAAGGATTATGAGCCACACTGCAGAAAAGTTTGCATCATCTTCAGAAGGAAATAAAAAAGAGAAGCAAAGGACAGCAGGCAGAAAGGTGAACAGAGGAGGAAACGTACAGGTAAAGGAAGGGATGTGGAAAAAAGAGCCAAAGCTTAAAAAACGTACGTAGAAAATCTCTCGAGTCTTAGGGATTGAAAGAGGACACATGAGTCTCATGTGTATTCTTGGCCACAGCTTTCCACTCTCTACTTTAGAAATGAATTTGTAATCTCAAGTTTTAAAACATCAACTCTGTAGTATTTGTCTGGATTGTTGTTTCTTTCATCTTGGATCTGGGCCATACAAATATTGCAGAGACACCACTCTGACCTCAAAGTTCAGTGTAGCCTAAACTATGTTTATTCCTGGAATCATGTACAGATATAAGAATTGGACCACAAAGAAGGCTGAGCACTGAAGAACTGATGCTTTGAACTGTGTTGTTGGAGAAGACTCTTGAGAATCTCTTGAGCAGCAAGGAGTTCAAATCAGTCAATTCTCACTTCAGTTCAGGTCAGTTCGTTTCAGTCACTCAGTCTTGTCAGACTCTTTGCGACCCCATGGACTGCAGCATGACAGGCTTCCCTGTCCATCACCAACTCTCAGAGTCTACTCAAACTCATATCCATCAATCAGTGATGCCATCCAACCACCTCATCCTCTGTTGTCCCCTTCTTCTCCTGCCCTCAATCTTTCCCAGCATCAGGGTCTTTTCCAATGAGTCATTTCTTTGCATCAGATGACCAAAGTATTGAGTTTCAGCTTGAACATCAGTCCTTCCAATGACTATTCAGGACTGATTTCTTTTGGGATGGACTGGTTGGATCTTCTTGTCATCCAAGGGACTCTTAAGAGTCTTCCTCAACAACACAGTTCAAAAGCATCAATTCTTTGGCACTCAGCTTTCTTTATAGTTCAACTCTCACATCCATACATGACTACTGGAAAAACCATAGCTTTGACTAGATGGACTTTTGTTGGCAAAGCAATGTCTCTGATTTTAATATGCTGTCTAGGTTGATCATAACTTTTCATCTAAGGAGAAAGTGTCTTTTAATTTCATGGCTGCAATCACCATCTGCAGTGATTTGGAGCCTAAGAAAATAAAGTCTGTCACTGTTTCCATTGCTTCCCTATCTATCTGCCATGAAGTGATGGGACCAGATGCCATGATCTTAGATTTCTGAATGCTGAGTTTTAAGTCAACTTTTTCACTCTCCTCTTTCACTTTCACCAAGAGGAGCTTTAGTTCTTCTTCACTTTCTGCCATAAGGGTGGTGTCATCTGCATACCTGAGGTTATTGATATTTCTCAAGGCAATCTTGATTTCAAATTGTGCTTTAATCCAGTCCAGCATTTTTCATGATGTACTCTGCATATAAGTTAAATAAGTGGGGAGACAATATACAGCCTTGACTTCCTCCTTTCCTGATTTGGAATGAGTCAGTTGTTCCATGTCAAGTTCTAACTGTTGCTTCTTGACCTGCATACAGATTTCTCAGGAGGCAGATAAGGTGGTCTGGTATTCCCATCTCTTGAAGAATTTTTCACAGTTTGTTGTGATCCACACAGTCAAAGGCTTTGAGTTAGTCAATAAAGTAGAAATAGATGTTTTTCTGGAACTCTTATTTTTTCAATGAATCAATGGATGTTGGTAATTTGATCTCTGGTTCCTCTGCCTTTTCTAAATCCAGGTTGAACATCTGGAAGTTCATGGTTCACATACTGTTGAAGCCTGGCTTGGAGAATTTTGAGCATTACTTTTCTACCACGTGAGATGAGTGAAATTGTGCAGTAGTTTGAGCATTCTTTGGCATCGCCTTTCTTTGGGATTGGAATAAAAACTGACCTTTTCCAGTCCTGTGGCCACTGCTGAGTTTTTCAAATTTTCTGGCATATTGAGTGCAGCACTTTCATAGCATCATCTTTTAGGATTTGAAATAGCTCAACTGGAATTGGGTTAGGGTTAGGGTTAGGGTTAGGGTCAGGTGACACCTGAAAGATGAACTCCGCAGGTCAGCAGGAGCCCAATATGCTACTGGAGATCAGTGGAGAAATAACTCCAGAAAGAACAAAGAGACAGAGTGAAAGCAAAAACAGCACCCAGTTCTGGGCATGACTGGTGATGGAAGTAAAGTCTGATGCTATAAAGAGCAAAACTGCATAGGACCTGGAATGTTAGGTCCATGAATCAAGGCAAATTGGAAGTGGTCAAACAGGACATGGCAAGAGTGAACATTGACATTTTAGGAATCAGTGAACTAAAATGGACTTGAATGGGCGAATTTAACTCAGATGACCATTATATCTACTACTGTGGGCAAGAATCACTTAGAAGAAATGGAATAGCCATCATAGTTAACAAAAGAGTCCAAAATGCAGTACTTGGGTGCAATCTCAAAAACGAAATAATAATCTCTGTTCGTTTCCAAGGCAAATCGTTCAAGATCATGGTAATCCAAGTCTATACCCTGACTAGTAATGCTGAAAAAGCTGAAGTTGAACTGTTCTATGGAGACCAATAAGACCTTCTAGAAATAACACCCTCAAAAAATGTCCTTTTCATTATAGGGGACTTGAATGCAAAAGTAGGAAGTCAAGAAATACCTGGAGTAACAAGCAAATTTGGCCTTGGAGTACAGAATGAAGAAGGGCAAAGGCTAATAAGAGTTTTGCCAAGAGAATGCACTGGTCATAGCCAACACCCTCTTCCAACAACACAAGAGAAGACTCTACACATGGACATCACCAGATGGTCAATACCAAAATCAAATTGATTATATTCTTTACAGTAAAAGATGAAGAAGCTCTATACAGTCAGCAAAAATAAGACCGGGAGCTGATTGTGGCTCAGATCATGAACTCCTTATGGCCAAATTCAGACTTAAATAAGCCTTTGTGTAGATCACAGCAAACTGTGGAAAATTCTTAAAGACATGGGAATACCAGACCACCTTCTCTGCCTCCTGAGAAATCTGTATGCAGGTCAAGAAGCAACAGTTAGAACTTGACATGGAACAACTGACTCATTCCAAATTGAGAAAGGAGGAAGTCAAGGCTGTATGTTGTCTCCCTGCTTATTTAACATATAAGCAGAGTACATCATGAAAAATGCTGGACTGGATAAAGCACAACTTGGAATCAAGATTGCCTCGAGAAATATCCATAACCTCAGATGTGCAGATGACACCACCCTTACGGCAGAAAGCGAACAAGAACTAAAGCTCCTCTTGGTGAAAGTGAAAGAGGAGAGTAAAAAAGTTGGCTTAAAACTCAACATTCAGAAATCTAAGATCATGGCATCTGGTCCCATCACTTCATGGCAAATAGATAGGGAAGCAATGGAAACAGTGAGAGACTTTATTTTCTCGGGCTGCAAAATCACTGCAGATGGTGATTGCAGCCATGAAATTAAAAGACACTTTCTCCTTAGATGAAAAGTTATGATCAACCTAGACAGCATATTAAAAATCAGAGACATTACTTTGCCAACAGAAGTCCATCTAGTCAAAGCTATGGTTTTTCCAGTAGTCATGTATGGATGTGATAGTTGAACTATAAAGAAAGCTGAGTGCCACAGAATTGATGCTTTTGAACTGTGGTATTGGAGAAGACTCTTGAGAGTCCCTTGGACTGCAAGAGATCTAACCAGTTCATCCTAAAGGAAATCAGTCCTGAATATTCATTGGAAGGACTGATGCTAAAGATGAAACTCCAGTATTTTGGCCATCTGATGTAAAGAAGTGACTCATTGGAAAAGACCCTGATGCTGGGAAAGATTGAAGTTGGGAGGAGAAGGGGACGACAAAGGATGAGATGGTTGGATGCTATCACCAACTCAATGGACATGAGTTTGAGTAAACTCCGGGAGTTAGTGACGGACAGGGAAGCCTGGCTTGCTCCAGTCCATGGGGTCACAAAGAGTTGGACACAACTGAGTGACTGAACTGATCTGAATGGTCTAGTTGCTTTCCCTACTTTCTTCAATTTAAGTGAATTTGGCAATAAGGAGTTTATGATCTGAGCCTCAGTCAATCCTATAGGAAATCAACCTGAATATTCATTGGATGGACTGATGCTGAAGTTCCAATACTTTGGCCACCTGATGTGAAGAGCTGACTCATTAGAAAAGACCCTGATGGTGGGAAAGATGGAAGGCAAAATGAGAAGAGGGAGACAGAGGATAAGATGGTTAGATAACATCAATGACCCAGTGGCCATGAATTTGAGCAAAGTCAGGGAGAGACTGGGAAGGCAGAGGAAGTAGGCATGCTGCAGACCCTGCTCCCCAGCATGGGGTCACAAAAGAATCAGATATGACTTAGCGACTGAAGAACAACAATCGTGGATATGCTGTTTAATTTCCATTTCATAAAGTATGAATTGGAGAAAAACCTCAAGATATGCATTGAACATGGGAACCCCCTCTTTTTCTCTTTCTTCTCTGAATTTGATTCATTTTAGGATGCTTGCAAAGGAACTGCTAAGTGGCTATAGTGCAAGAGATTACATTGGTTGTTGTTTAGTCACCAATTCACATCTAACTCTTTTGTGACCCTATGGACTGTAGCACACCAGGCTCCTCTGTCCATGGGATTTCCCAAGCAAGAATACTGGAGTGGATTACTGTTTCCATCTCTAGGGGATCTTCTGAACCCAGGGATTGAACCTGTATCTCCTGAATTGCAGGTGGATTATTTACCACTGAACCACCTGGGAAGCCCAAAATTATATTAACAAGATTTTAAAATGGATATCAGCCTAGACCCTCAGGCAATCAATAGCAGATAAGTAAGAGGACGTATCCTGCAAAATATTCAAAATAGATAAATTAAAACTGAAAAACCAATTTTGCCTTTCCTACTTTAAGCATGTAACATGGTTAGAAAGGTGACCATGAAATGGGATGTTTACACAGCAGAGTTTTCTGAAAAGAGACGGTGCATGTCAAGAGAGAAATATTTTAATGGACCATTTGGAAAACCTTTATGTGTTTCCTTGCAGAGTGACAATGAAAGTCACTTCCGACTCTTCACGACCCCATGGACTACAGAATCGATGGAATTCTCCAGGCCAGAATACTGGAGTGGGTAGCCTTTCCTTTCTCCAGGGGATCTTCCCAACCCAGGGATCAAACCCAGGTCTCCTGCATTGCAGGTGGACTCTTTACCAACTGAGCTACCAGGAGATTACAAAGAACCAGGGTCCAACTTCCAGCCAGAAGAACGAACAGCAAAGAAGCTTGCTCACCGCTTTGGTGCTAGACTGAAGAATGGCTGCTGTGTTCAAATTACCTTTAGTTCCTATGGTTTGTTCAAGAAATGGAGGACAGAGTCCTGTTTTGATAGAAGCACCTCAGCCAACCAAAGTTGGAAGTGGATTGGTGAAGTCTTAGTTGC
Source organism: Bos javanicus (assembly GCF_032452875.1). NCBI lineage: Eukaryota > Metazoa > Chordata > Mammalia > Artiodactyla > Bovidae > Bos > Bos javanicus. Next base: position 85,517,140 of record NC_083871.1, on the reverse strand, counting down.
TGCTGAAACAGGAAGCAACCAGCTAGAACAGAGAAACCTTCACCCAGACTGAGGGAACTTTGGATGACAGACCCCAGGTTAAATGGCCCATGAGAAAGTCTGAATACCTGTGAGGCTCAGGGAAGGGGCAGTCATATTAGCAGGTGCTCTACCTTTGCTCTCTGCCTGCCTCTCTCCATCCTTCTGTGACTCTGCTGAAGTCAGAAATTTTAGTTCACCATAGGGTGGAAAAAGGAGTGAAAGATTGGGAGAGGGGAAGGTAGTAGGAAAGGCAATTTCTTATATTCTCCAGTCCAATAGACTGGAGCTATTTAGTAGCTATTTAGTAGCTCAGTCGTGTCCAACTCTTGAGACCCCATGGGCTATAACCTGCCAGGCTCCTCTGCCCATGGAATTTCCCAGGCAAGAATACTGGGAGTGGGTTGTCATTTCCTTCTCAGATCCAGTAGTCAACCATTATCAGGCCTCAGCTTTGGGGGATGAAACAATTTACTCTTAAATCAGTATTGGGATTGTCATAGGGAACTGACTGCTACATGGGACTGAGTTTGCTACTAACCAAGATAGTAGTTAGGGGCATCTTACATTTCAGCCACTGGCTAGAGACTTCCACACACTGAGTGAATTTTAAAAGTATAGTAGGTACAGAAATAAAGATGCTTTTTAATTATAACGCATTCATCCAGCTCATTCAAAGCCCTGTTTAAAAACATTTTATAATTTTTACAGATTTTTTTCTGTGACTATCCTTTGTTTAATTGATTCAATGAAACATTTTTAATGTATATGTTCTGAAAAACTTTAACTTTGTCAAGACATTTTTCTTCTAGTCATCTGAATATTTAATGGAAAATTAAATTTTAAAAATGAAGATACTTAAAGATATGAATCACCTAGGGAAATACAAAAAGCCACAGAAGGAAACACATGATCTCATATACTAGAGTTGGGATTCCCTAAACAAAGTAGAATTGTCAGCATAGACTGAATTTCTTATGTTTGTGTGTCTGTGTCCGTCTGCAATTCCCAGCCTGGAAATGTATCAGAGAGCATGCTGAGTTTAGAAGCTAAATAATTCAAGTAGATTTTTACTTTAAATTCTTCATCTATACACGAAGAAATAATTCTGTTTTTTGCAAAATCATATATGTTTTTACAAAGATGATGCTCTGAAAGGGCAGAGGGCATTTATTTACATGCCACTTGCTTCTACTACACTGGCAAATACTCTGTAGATGGCATGGAAGAAATATGATAATTAAGTGCATTGCTTAAGAACCTGAATCACAACTCATTCCTTCTCTGTATGCATTTATTTGCTCCCATAATGTACAAAACCTTAAGGGACCTGTCATATAAATATTTCTAAAGATCAGTCAATACCTGCAGCATTGCCATCCATCATTGCTGAACAAGTTCAGTTTTACACAGTAATCACATAAATCGACTTACAAGAGATTGTAATTCTTTAAGACACACCTCTTGGTCCTTGGCAAGGTCATTACTGTGCTGTGAGTCTGTTCCCCTAGATGACATATGTCAAAGTATAAAGACAAGCGCAACTAAGAAATAAAGAACATGCAGAAACAGATTCTGGAGCAACTAATCTTACTTGAAAATTATACTGAAAGCATGACTTTAGGTTTTAAGCTAAAATTTGATGAGTTCTTACAAAACAAAGTGAGTTTAGCATTACATTTATTTTCGATGCAAAAAGAACAAATTCTAGGCAGAAGTCAAATACAAATTTAACCATTATTTGTGGTACAAGAGAACGAAAAGAGATGCTTTGGTATTAAAGAGGAATGTTCTTAGTAATACTGTTGTTGTTCAGTTACTAAGTCCTGTCTGACTCTTTCGGAACCCCATGGACTGTAGCCACCAGGCTCCTCTGTCCATGGGATTTCCCAGGCAAGAATACTGGAGTCAGTTGCTGTTTCCTACTCCAAGGTATCTTCCATACCCAGGGATCGAACCCACGTCTCCTGTTTCACAGGCAGATTCTTTACCACTGAGCCATCAGGAAAACCCTGTTAGTAATAATACTTAAAACTAATATTCATCATAATTCATAGATGCATATGTTTTAAAAAAGTAAAGTTTATCTATCAGATCAGATCAGTTGCTCAGTCGTGTCCGACTCTTTGCGACCCTGAGAATCGCAGCACGCCAGGCCTCCCTGTCCATCACCAACTCCCGAAGTTCACTCAGACTCACGTCCATAGAGTCAGTGATGCCATCCAGCCATCTCATCCTCTGTTGTCCCCTTCTCCTCTTGCCCCCAATCCCTCCCAGCATCAGAGTGAGGCAAAATCTTAAATTATGTAATGATGAAATTCTGTCCTTATTTGAAAAGTTACAGAAACTTGAGTTTTTGTTTTATTTTGCTATTGTTATTGTTGTTTGTTAGACTCTCTGGTTTATTCAGTTTTGTTCATTTTTTTAATTGAATCACCCTAGGATGTTGTTTAAAGGTTTTTTAACTTCTTATTTAGAACAACATTTCTTTGGAAGCCTTTCAAAGAAGTACAAGCACCAAGAATTTCTAACACTTGGGCATTGTTATATTCTTCATGGAATTTTCAAGAACGTTTCAATATTCTTGCCCGGAAAATTAAATGGACAGAAGAGCCTCATGGGCTCCAGTCCACAGAGTCACAAAAGACTGAGTGAGGAAGCAATAGCAGCATCCTAGAATGAGGGCTTAGTATCAAGTCAGATATTTCAGAAAACATACTGTACTTTTATTACTTGATGGGAGACGAAATAACAAGTAATACAGCTTGTTTTATAATTGATAATACAGTACAATATCAGTTTTATAACTGATAATCCAGCTATGGAAAAGCAAAGTATTTAAGTATAAGAACACTGACTTGTTTAAGATGGTTTGTGGAGATGATGGGTTAAATAGAGGCTGTCCCTAGCAGGGCCCTTCCTTGCTAGCATTTGGTGAACTATAAAATAATCATCATTTTCCATCTCTGGACTTTGTTGTGCATGCATACTCAGTTGCTTTCGTCGTGTGCAGCTTTTTGCAACCCCATGGACTGTAGCTCATCAGGCTCCTCTGTTTATGGGATTATTCCCAGCAAGAATACTGGAGTGAGTTGCCATTTCCTCTTCCAGGGGATCTTCCCAACCCAGGGATCAAACCTGCGTCTCTTGCATCTCCTGCATTGGCAGGCAGATTCTTCACCAGTAGTACCACCTTTGTAAGTCACATCAAAAAATTCTAGAAATGCAGGTTAGAGACCTTCTCTGATCTCTGAGAACGGTAACTAGTAAAACACTGATAACAAACAGAGTGAATCAACTCTCTGGAACTAAAAAAGTCCATGTAGAAAACATAATGTAATGAAAATGACAATATAATCCAGTATTTATTGAAGTGTTGCTATATTCTACATCTACAACTATTCATTGTTTGAGCATTAAACATGTGCCAGGTATCCTGTGCTACCTGGGGACAAGTGGTGGAACCAGAATTAATCAGATACAGATCTGGTGCTCAAAAATGAGTCATCTAACAGGAGGGAAAAGATTAAGTCAGGATTCTATACCATAAAAGTGTGTGCTGTATGATAGACCAGACAAGTACTTGTGGAGGGTAGAAGAGGTTGGCATGGCTTTTAGGTGGAAACGGCATAAAAGATTTTCATGATAGCATGTAAACTGGATGCTAAAAGTATGATTTTCTCTCAGAAAGGTGTGTGATGAGGAGGGGACATTGGCAGAGAGGAGTGGAGCAAATTGAAGGACATTCTAGATAAAGAAAACAGAATGATTAACAGTGCCACACTATAAGAAATTCTGTGATGAAAATTATTACTTGAAAATGGCTTTAGTTCTTAAAATTAAGACTATACTTTTTAAAATGTACTTTGTACAGACCCCAAATACAGCATATAAAATCAGAAATAAAATGGCTTTTTGCTACTGATGATAAAAATAAGGGTATGGTTTTCCCCTTTATTTTGGAACTTTAAATATAAAATAAAAATAAAAGGATAATATAGATTATTTATGATTTGTTTTTAATTGAGTTACAATCTACTTATAATAAAATACATGAATATATTTTGAACATTCATTAATTTCCATAACTCTGTTGGAAATGGCTTTGTAAAATTTCCCTTATCAGAGAATCCATTTAAATACAGCTCAGCATATAATGAGGTTTTCTTCCCTTTGCTTCAGCTGAATATTTAGCAGTATAGAAACTTGACAGGTTAGGCAATTAGAATATAATTTATGATACATGGCTCATGTGAATGAACTGCTTCCTGCCTATAATTTTGAGTGCAAGTCAAATCACAGATTTCTTGCACTAGTCCCAGAGAAAAATTTTCCTAGGAAATGAATAGTATAATATATTAATACTTTTAACTCATATCTTCAAGTGACCATGCTAGGAAACAGTACTGAGTGCAATCCATTTGACCTCTTTGCAAGCAATTAAAAAAAAAAAAAAATTTACACACTGAGCAGCCTAAGTCTTTCAGACAAAATTTATTTCCTGTGGGTAGACATTAACATGCTTGAGTTTCCAGGGTGCCTTTTAATGTATTGTTCTTATTTGGTTTATTAAATGCTCTTTTAATAGCCCCTGGGAGCTACTGTGCCTTATAAGAGGCCTACCTCAAGGAAAGTGGTATCTGAGACTTACAAAACGTTGGTCAATGGAGATCTCCTCAAAGAGATTATTAAATAAGAAGCTTCATGGCAAATTGCAAAATTCATGAAGACCTTGTTGCTTCTTCTACTCGTTTCATTCATTCATTTCTCTAAAAACCTTCTTTTTAATGGGTACTGTTTTGTGGCAGTGGTGCTAGGGGTCTTCTGACATCTGTATCACTTCTCCCACCAGACTCAAACCCGTGAGTTTTACCTGAGGACATATTTGAAGTAAAACTACTTTCTCCTGTTCTTCTGCATTAAGTTTGACTATGCAATGAATTCTGGTCAATAAAATGCAGTTGGTGTATAGAACAGTCTTATGGACTCTGTGGGAGAGGGAGAGGGTGGGAAGATTTGGGAGAATGGCATTGAAACATGTATACTATCATGTATGTAACGAGTCGCCAGTCCAGGTTTGATGCATGATACCGGATGCTTGGGGCTGGTGAACTGGGACGACCCAGAGGGATGATATGGGGAGGGAGGAGGGAGGAGGGAGGAGGGTTCAGGATGGGGAACACATGTATACCTGTGGCAGATTCATTTCGATATTTGGCAAAATCAATACAATATTGTAAAGTTTAAAAATAAAATAAAATTAAAAAAAAATGCAGTTGGAAAAAATGTCCTGTGCTTCTGCGCTTCTGGGAGCATTACTTAAAACACAGTAGTGCTACAACCCTGACCACTTTTCCCATTGTCCATAGACACTGAGTGTATGAATGGAGCTACACCTGCCACCTTGGAATGTGAGGAGGATGGTTATACCTGGGATGAACGGAAGGTGCCTGGGTCCCTGAGGACTTTGTGGAGCAGAGTCATATTTACCTCCTGACACAAGGGAAATCAAAATCTCTGTCTTTTTAAAACCTATTAACACAACCTGGTGGTCAGTGGTAAAGACTGCCTGCAGTACAGGAGACAGGGGTTTGGTCCCTGGGTCAGGAAGATCCCCTGGAGAAGGAAATCGCAGCCCACTCAGGTGTTCTTGCCTGGGAAATCCCATGGACAGAGGAATGTTGCAGGTTACAGTTCATGGGGTCGCAAAAGAGTCAGACATGGCAGGGACTAGACAACAACAACTTAAATAAACACAGGAACTTAATCTTACGGGAAAAAAGTTGTTAGGTCTTATCTTTTAAACATTCTGAAGGATTCACTTCTTTCAGAAAATTTGCCAAGATTGAGCAGTATGCTGCCCTGTGAATAATTTCATTTTCCAATTGTGGCCATATTGACTCTTCAAAGGGACCCTAAGGGCAAGATGATCTCTTAAAATATACATCACTTGAAAGAAACCGTGGGAGCTTTCTAGCAATTAATGATAAAGCAATTAAAGAGATCTTGATAGAACTGTGTGCTCTTCTGTGCTTATTATTTTTATCTCTAAAAGTTAGCAGCATCCTTTATTTTTACTTCACATTTCAGTCTGGTTAACAAAGAGAATAATTAATCAGTATTTTTACATGCTACTCATAACAATTAACAGAGAAAGGATATTATTATAGTCTCGGATATATGACAGTTCTTGTAAATTATCTTTATCTTAAAAAAGAACCAGGACAAATTCAAATGCCATCATCAACATCATTATGCTACATTAATAGTTTTTCATGAAGCTGGGTAATGCATTTTCTTCCATGCATTTTCTTCCAGCTAACAAGTGATTGCACTAAGTACTACACCTGGAATTCCACTGTTAGGGCTTCCCTTGTGGCTCAGATGGTAAAGAATCTGCCTGTAATGCAAGTAGACCCAGGTTCAATCCCTGGGTCGGGAAGCTCCCCTGGAGAAGAGAATGGCAACCCACTCTAGTATTCCTGCCTGGAGAATTCCATGCACAAGGACCTGGAAGACTGCAGTTCATGAGGTCACAAAGAGTTGGACAGGACTGAGAGACTCACACTTTCACTTTTTTTCCCCACCACTGTTAGGGAGGTTAACATCTTATAGGTAAGATAAGACAAAAATAATGAAAACAGAAACCGGAGAATGAAATCTGCTATCAAGTACAACAGAGATTTGGAGAAAAGAAAAGTCAAAGCCTGCGGGCAGGGATTAGGAAAAGCTTCAAGAAGCAGGTGGCAGCAACATATTGCAGAGCAGCAATTCAGTTTAGAATACGTGGTCATCTCATCTGATACCACCTGTAGCCTCAACTGGGACCAGCAGTGACCATATCAACTAAGTCTGAGATGAGAGATCCGAGTCCTCCAACATGTATCTACCAAGGAAACTTCTCAGGGAGAGTGAGGTGCTTTATAGAATGGCTATTGCCCAAGGAGCTCTCTCACCAGAAGAGATCCCTTTTCCTCATCTGATTAAATTATTGCTTCTAAAAGCCGTGGGTCTTGCCTTCTTGATTCCCACAACCTTTGGAAATGATTCCCTCTTATTTGAAATCAGTTCTGACGCCACCAGTATATATTGAACTTTTAGTAATTTGATTTTGGCCTCTCTTGTGTGAATTTATCCCCTTCCAGAATTTCTTTGTCTCTGTCACAGTTTTCCTGCCTGTCCCTGGTACACTGCCTGTTAAACAGGTAGAACATTTTATTTCCTCAAAGCCTAGGAAATTCTTGTTCTTTTTGCTGCCTGAAAGAAAGTGTTAATGATTTGAGACTTTGCTTTTCCCTCAACTGAGGTAGACATCCCTCCTAAGGCGGGTGGAGCAAGGACATTAGAGCAAATGCTGTATGCTATAACGGCAATGCTTAATAGCAATTAAGCATACACAGAGTAGTTTGGACTGTTGTCTTCATTTTTTCTAGTAATTCGTCTATCTATCTTGACCTTATCCAGAAGTGCAGTAGGTTTATGAGTGACTAAGTCTATGAAATACAGGGAAAAGAGAATCTCAACCAAAAATCTACCCATGACAAATCTAAAATTGTAACTATCCACATTTTCTTTTCCTTCCTGGGAACAGGGAAAAGTTAATGGCATTAAAATGCATTAGGGTGATCAGCCATTATGCTAATGAACAATCTGCCTAGTTCTGGGTCAGTAACATTAGAGCCCCAACTTTCCTGATTGAAAGGGACACAGTGACCTGGGAAAATTGGTTTGACAGGCTTGTTTCTTATCTCACCAAAATAAAGCAGGTCTCATCAAAGAGCTGGGTCATATTGAATTGGTTAAAAAACATTTGTCACTCTGTCCTGTCTTAAAATATCCAAGCGTGGGTCGCCAGTATTTTTGTTTTTGAAATGGATGTTTGATTTCATTAATTTTCAAAACATAGTTTGTTTAAAAACAACCCACATTTTCCCACTGCTTGTAGAATAGGTTTGAATGTTTGCTTTTATAAAATGTAAATATGAGGGGTTTCCAGGTTAATATATTAGGGAGAAGGAAAAATGAAACAAATGTATTTTAAAGATTTGATTATATTTCCAAAGAATCTACTTATTATTACTAATGCACATGATTTCAGGGGAGTAGAGAAAAGCTGAATTTAAATAACTACTTATGGCAACACAGCACCAATTATATACTCCATGGCTATTTATGTCCTCTGGTGATCAACTAGCAGTGGGAAGTCAAATTGACAACACACTGGTACAATCACAATTATGGGTCAAACTTCAACAAGCCTGTATAAATGGTTCCATTAGGTCCTACTTGAAATACTGATTTACATATATTTTGACTATTTTCAGACATGTTATCCACTTTAACATGCAGTGATATAATCATTTCCTTTAAGAATGCATTAGTCTAAAGCACTGAAAAATAAAATAGCATGCCAGGCACACAAATTTCTGCAGAATTTCAACTGCGTCAGAATACATCCCCAACCATATTTTAGAAGATTAAAATATCATTTGGCTTCCACAGCAGGGCTATTTAGTAGGGAATTTGGATATTTTTAGAATTGTCTAAATTGGCATTTCCTTGGAGCATTAATGTATTTTTAAGGTAAACAAAAACTGTGCATAAGCCATGAGATGTTTTCTTATAAAGAGCTGTGCCTTACCTAATTTTTATTTTTTATAATAGTGCATGATCTAAATACAGCTTTTCCAGGTGATTTCTCTCTCCTTCACAATGGCAAGTCTTCTGCCATGCTTTCTAAATATTGCTCTTTGAAAGACACATTTTCACGTGACATAAATTGTTCAGTTGCTAAGTCATGTCGGACTCTTTGTGACCCCATGGATTGCAGCACACCAGGCTTCTCTGTTCTCCACTATCTCCCAGAGTTTTCTCAAATTCATGTCCATTGAATTGGTGATGTTATTTAACCATGTAGTCCTCGGCTGTCCCCTTCTCCTTTTGCCTTCAGCCTCAGAAGGTGACATAAATACCTTATTTAAATTCTTCCCTTTAAACATGTTGTCATAATATGTAGGAAAAAAACCAGCCTATGTACTGCATACTACAGGACATTATAATGATACAGTATACCTGAAAACTCATCAATTAACTTATGTCTCGACAGTACTGCTTCTTGACACTCCTTGCGTCTTCTAAGTGGCATCTTCCATCTTTCCCACCAAAAGAAACAGCTATGCTAAGCTTTATCTTATGACTTTAGTGCTTTAAGATGTAGCTTTTACCCCACATATGTTTCCCTAAACAGTATACTGTTTGCTGATTTTTAAACCTTCAAAAACTTATATTGTTCCTTGCATATATATTCTATTTTTAATAGTATTGAGAATCTTTTTATAGGTTTACGGTGTTTCTGTGTTTGTTCTAATGTGAAAAGAAAATGCCTGTTTATGTCTTTTGTCAATTTTTCTATTTGTTTCTTTCTCTTGTATTTGCATTAATTCTTTATGAAATCACATATTGTTTCTTTAGATGTCGGTCTCTGCCTATTAAACTTTAAATTCCTTGAAGGATTACTCCTTCTTTACTGTTAAATCCCCAATGATCATCATTGTGGTTCAAATATATATTTCTCTCTTTTGCAGAGGACATGTTTCTTTTGCTAAAATTTCTTCTTAAATCATTACGAAAAATACTAATTACTCTATAGGATGCTTATAGCATGATGGGATAGGAAAGCTGTGGGAAGGGAACAGGCTTCTTTCTAAGCACATTTATATACATATGTGTATATGCATATATATGTGTGTATTTATAACAATGTTTTAGTAGAGAGATGCTAGCAAATTTTGATGTGGCTTATCTATAACGTACTTCAAGAAATTCACCTACCTTAAGACTTTCTTTCTAAATCGCACATTATGTCATAATTTAGTTACTATGTATAATATATAATTTTCTATCTGCGTGTATATCTTACTTTTTAGTAGAGTCTCATAAGTATAGTGGGGAACTGAAATGTTCCAAGATCTAGAGAAGTGAATTGCTTATTTGATTGATGGCCATGAAATAATGTGGTCAAGAAAATACCGATGTCTGCAAGCAACTTCTGTAAGGTATAATGAAGACAGTTTCCTGCTTGAGAGCATGAAATTGCAACAGCTATTTTACATAGCACTATAGATTTAAAAATTTGATTAGGTGTGATTTAAAAGGCCAAAGATTTATAATAAAATTTCTACTGTTACATAAAATTTCTTAGCATTATAGATATTTTATTAAAACATGAGGTGAAAGTTGCTCAGTTGTGTCCGACTCTTTGTGACCCCATAGGCTATACAGTCTGTAGAATTCTCCAGGCCAGAATACTGGAGTGGGTAGCCTTTCCCTTCTCCAGGGGATCTTCCCAACTCAGGTTCAAATCCAGGACTCCCACATTGCAGGCAGATTCTTTACCAGTTGAGCCACAAGGGAAGCCTGAGATTACTGGAGTGGGTAGCCTATCCCTTCTCCAGCAGATCTTTCCAACCCAGGAATTGAACCAGGGTTTCTTTCATTGCAGGTGGATTCTTCACTAACTGAGCTATCAGGGAAGCCTTATTAAAACATAACAAACTGTGATTGCTGGTTCTAATTATTTATATTAATTATGTAATTGAACTAATCACATAAATAGTTTTCAAACATTTCCTGCTGCTGCTAAGTCACTTCAGTCGTGTCCGACTCTGTGCGACCCATAGACGGCAGCCCACCAGGCTTCCCGTCCCTGGGATTCTCCAGGCAAGAACACTGAAGTGGGTTGCCATTTCCTTCTCCAATGCATGAAAGTGAAAAGTGAAAGTGAAGTCATTCAGTCGTGTCTGACTCTAGCGACCCCATGGACTGCAGCCTACCAGGCTCCTCTGTCCATGGGATTTTCTAGGCAAAAGTACTGGAGTAGGATGCCATTGCCTTCTCTGAAACATTTCCTAGCTGCTTCTAAATTTTTAAATATATGAAATGAGAACTAAAACTAAAATTAAAAATGAAGAGATGACAGAATTACAAGAATTCATTTTTTAAATCAGTTGAAGGGTTTATAGGACTGAAATAAATACACAGATATTTTGCTAAGATATGATATTACTCCTATGCCTTTAATACTTAAAGATAATAATTATTTACTGTGAATATGCACCATACTTGATCTGTTATGTACCAAGGATCTAGATTATTATTCCCATATGCATTAGGTAAGACTTTTTACTATAGTTCCATGAAACATAAAAGGAAGTTACCTTTAATTATGAATTATATGCTACCAACCACAGTATTCCATCTCTTCAAAAGAAAGAAAAACCTTTCTGTAATACTGGAAAACTTTTCTTTTGTTTCTAGAATGTCTGTAATCATATGTCTATCCTATCGCTGTAGGAATGACACATTACTGACTTTCCATTGTGGGCACCCAAATGCTACTTGTCCTATAATAAATTGAAACATTTCCATTCCAGGGAACATAGGCTTACCCAATAAGAAAGCTTCCCATGGTATCATCAACTCACTTGTCTCAACACTTGACATGTGATACGTGTTTCTTTTTTTTAAATATAAATTTATTTATTTTAATTGGAGGCTAATTACTTTACGATATTGTATTGGTTTTGCCATACATCAACATGAGATATGTGTTTCTTAAACATGATTCACAATCTTATTGTGATGAACATGGCATCAGTCCTTCCAATAATATTTAGGGTTGACTTCCTTTAGGACTGACTGGTTCGATCTCCTTGCAGTCCAAGGGATTCTCAGATGGTTAGATAGCATCACTGACTCAAAGGACATGAATTTGAGCAAATTCCAGGTGATAGCGGAGGACAGAGGAGCCTGGTGTGCTGCAGTCCATGGGCTCACAGAGTGGGACACTACTTAGCGAAAGAACAACAACTTAGCATTCACTAAGTCCCTCATTCTGGTTTGTACGTGTGGCCTATGTACTTTGCCCAGTCATTCTCAAAACCTCAGTATAACTTCAGCAACAAGATGACAGATTTGCTTGCTTTAGCAATTTTATGCCAGATGGTGATGACTAATGCTGAATATGGAGAGAAATATTATTTCCTGAGCTATCCATATTTGTTTTTTGTAAATAATTCTTTCATCCAATCACTGCAAATCCCTTTGTGGCTATTAAGCACTTTTGCAATCTTCCAGGGACTGCTTAAGGTAGAATAGAGCCACAGAGGCACGGCATAGAAATCACTCAACACCTTAGACTTGATATGATCTGGTGCGGCTACTTAACTTGCAGTCTGCATTTTGAGCATCTTCACTATTTATGCGCCATGCACACCTTTGGAATTTTTATAAAATACATGGGTTCCTTTTCTGAATAGAGTTCTAAAATGCATAAAATAAATATATAGGATTAAAACAAAAACATTAATACCAAAGTTCAGTTAAAAGTGTATTAGAAACTAAAATCCTGGTATGCTTTGTTAACAACAAATTAGCTAAGATAATATCTAGGATTGGGTTCTCTTGAGTACCTAGATCACAAAGTAGAAATGAGTTTAAATGCTATATGAGTGCAACTACCATAATGCTATATAATATAACACAGAAGGGTAGCAGTACTACCGTGTATGCTGTTTAAATTTACATTTGACAGAAGTGCTAAGTATAAATGAGATTTTGGGGAAAATGAAATTGTAATTTTACTTACAGCCAAGTTTCCAGACACTAGATTATTATTGAAATCTCTGATTCCTGGGAGTTATATGCTCTAAGCCCAACTGTTCTCTGCCCGGGGAAGCTGTGGAGACAGAGCATTCTGGTAGCTTTCCTAGGGTTCATCCAGGTGCCTTGAAAAAGCCTAGGTTTTAAGTGTAATTTAATAAAGGTGCTCCTTTGTTTATAGGATGACAAGATGACTTGCCTGGTTGCCCATTTTTTTGCTCATCTGGCTGGTTCATCGACAACGGTGAGTGTTAAACTGAGTTGCCATCTAAAATGCTTTCAGATATATTCTGTATTTCTGACAAAATTATCATTGCTTTTGTTGAGTCTCCCAGTTGTGTTCGACTCTTTATGACCCCATGCACTGCAGCACGCCAGGGCTCCCAGAACCTCACCATCTCCCAGAGTTAACCTTCACATTCACGTGCCCTAGTTTGCATTCATTGCATTGGTGGTACTGTCCAGCCATCTCATCCTCCAATGCCCTCTTCTCCTTCTGTCCTCAATCTTTCCCAGCATCAGGGACTTTTCCAATGAGTCATCTGTTCGTATCAGATGACGAAAGTACTGGAGCTTCAGCTTCAGTATCAGTCCTTCCAGTGAATATTCAGGGTTGATCTCCCTTGAGATTGACTGGTTTGATCTCCCTGCTGTCGAAGGGACTTTCAGGAGTCTTCTCCAGTACCACAGTTTGAAGGCATCAATTCTTCTGCCTTTTTAAGGTCCAGCTCTCACAACCGTACATGACCCATGGGAACACCATAGCTTTGACTATAGGGATCTTTGTCGGCAGAGTAATGTCTGCTTTTCAATGCACTGTCTAGGTTTGTCATCGCTTTCCTGCTAAGTAGTAATCATCTTCTGATATTATGGCTGCAGTCACCTTCAAGGATCACTACCTTGTCATGGCGAAGGGGCTTGCACAACTCAATGAAGCTATGGGCCATGATGAGCAGGGCCACCCAAGATGGATGGGTCACAGCACAGAGTTCTGACAAAACGTGATCTGCTGGAGGAGGGAATGGCAAACCACCCCAGTGTACTTGCCATGAGAACCTCATGAACTGTATAAAAGGCCAAAAGTATCATAGAGCACACATAGAGTTAGGTAATCTTCACTAATTTCCTAAAGTTACAGGATCCACAGTGTTTACTGCTTTAAATCTCCTTCTATGTCCCTTTAGGATGGGACAAGAAGCCTAGTGCTTTCTTTAACTACATAAAGTACCACCATTTTTCAGATTAACACTGATTCTAATAACTGATTAAATGAATAATAACTGAAATAAAAGCACTTTCATCTCTATTGAAATTGCTATTAATGCAACATGAAAAAATAACTGTATGGAACTCTGTCAGCAGTCAGATGATCCATCAGGGATAGGAGGAGTAGGTCTTTGAAGTGGATGTGGAATTTCTCTGAAAGTTACTTATTTAGAGCATGTGATGACTTTGTGTTAATTGTATAAATGTCTATCGTTCAAAAGAAAAACAAGAAATAAATTCACTAACAAAACAATAGACCTATTATTCTATTTAGGTTATTAATCTTTAATGTATATACTACTGTATACATCTGACATACAAATGTTAACATATAAACATATATGATTTATATCCATATCTGAGTCATTCATATATTAGTTAAAGAGACTAACTTATAATTATGGGCTTCACTGGTAGCTCAGACAGTAAAGAGTGCACCTGCAATGCAGCAGACCTGGGGGTAGGCAAGGTCCCCTGGACAAGGGTATGGCAATTCACTCCAGTATTCTTGCCTCGAGAATCCCATGGACAGAGAAGCCTTGTAGGCTATGGTCCATGGGGTCGCATAGAGTCAGACACAACTGAGCAACTAACACACACATACAACTTATAACAAAAATAAAACAATCTAAAGATATATAGATCATTTTTATTATATATGAATTCATTTCTATTTATGCTATTTCAGATATGATTTATTAGCTATTAAAACTATTCTAGATGGGAATATAAGATTATTTTGGCTTATGTTTAATATACAGAATATTAATATATATGTAGAAAGGCTGAATTTATTTCTAGCAGAGTGGTAATTTTAATCAGGATACTTGTTAACATTTAGCTGTAGTTGTTGATTTATCCTAATGATCTAACATTCTACACTTTCAAATGGTTGGGGAAAATTGGACGGATTATTTACAGTCACTTATTGAATATGTACTTATTTTTGAAAAAGTCTGGAAAATATACTTTGGCTTTAATTAGCATGTTAGATACCTAAAATAAGTCACAAGTAATTAATTTGACTTTCCAATTAATATTACTCTATTTAAAGGACATAATGCTTTTAAATTCATTTTTTTTTTCAAATATAGAATAATGGACTGAAAAGATAATTTATGAAAGGAATATAGAATTAGTAAAAAAAAAAAAAACATGAAATAACTTAAATAAAAAGCATGAGGGTAACATTTGTTTTTCCAAATAAAGGAACTAACTTTATTGTATATTAACAAATATTATTTTAATGTTTAAATAACATAATCTTCTACAAACAATATTTTTAAACTATTAATACATAGTTACATAAAATATTTAAATACAATTTTCACAAATATTTTAAACAATATACTTCTAGTCCTTCAGTGACTATAAAGCCACTGGTAGTACTATCTTGGGCCTCTATTTAACTGTGCATTCTTCGTCTGCTTAATGGATAATGAATTTTGATTCTGTTTTTGTATTTGATATGTAAAATCTTTAGACCTTTTCCATATTACTTGAAAAAAGGTCTTAACTGAGGTGAAGTCTAGGCAGTTGAGGTGAGGTATGGTTTCAGTATTTCATTACCTTGCCTTTTCAAGGCCATCAGGTTTAGTGATGGTGATACTGTCCAGAGAGTTTCTACATGAACTCGTAGATGGAGAAGGCTTAGGGAGACCCTGCATGACCCATGCAGTCGAATCTATTGTTTAGATTTGGTGAAATTTAGTGACATTGGAGATAGACAAAGACATTCAATTTTCTTCCCTCTTTATTTTTCTTATTCTAGCTCATGTCTTCCAATTCCTTAATTTTCCCTGATATTCTACTTTTCAAAAAGTTGCTCATTTTTCTCCCATTTGGACTTCGGCACTTGGTTGTACAAAAAAGAGTGACTTAGCTCAGTTTCTGATATTAAGAGCTAAATTGTTTCTTGCTCTAATATTAAGGGTATGTTTCTTTTTTCTCTTTTACTTAAAAAACAGTCCTTATTTCTAGTAAGAGCTGAAGGCCTCTTTGGCAAGAAAGCCAAACCTGTTGAAATGTAATTTATAGAATGGATGCCAGGCACTGGTGGGAGTGAGGCTGACCACGAGTGTTCCTGCACTGTGCTTTTCACATTGGCTTCCAGTAGCTTAGTGTATTGATTTTACAATTTATGGCTTTCAAAGCCGTTTGCAGCACTGATTCTTCATATAGTTCCAATTTGCTTATGTCAGTCAAGAGCACTGAAATTGTTCTGTGGTAGTGTGTTTCCTTTGTAGCTTAGATTTTTTAATAGTTCAATTCATTTAAATTGGGATTGAAAGTTAACATTGATTTTACTTTTTAATGTCTAGCATTCCTCAAGTTCCAGCCCCATATATTTAGAGCTTATATATATGTTTAAAAGGACAGCATTGGTAGTAGCATTTTACAGTTTCCTTTTGCATTGTTTCAATTACTGTAACTGATTCACATAATTTGTGAGTTAGCCAAACTAGAAAAAAGAAGTGGGCCAGTCACAGAAAGAAGCCTGCTATTTCTCACCACTCAGCATGGACATTTTCACTCATTTTATTTGTGTTCATTTCAAAGCTCTACCTCCATCTGGAGTCCATGAATCTACCTAATGGTACTCTGATTCCACTTTGTGGCATGGAAACCTCTGAATCCTAATACCCTTGTTGGCTGGCTAACTCCTCCCCATTTTAACTTGTAATCAATCAGTCTTACCTTACCTTTCCACCTTCAGAAGAATTTGGTACCTGCAATTCTTGAGTGTTTTTTTCTAGAGTTCTGCAACATTAATCACCTCATACCCTCTTGGCTTCCTTCTGAAGCCTTAGGTTTCATGTTTTATGGTCTGTTAACTATCATTCCTCTCTTCCACTCTTGAATTTCCAAAATCTCTATGATATTTCTCATTCATCATTGTTCTTCATATTCTCTTTGACTTCTCTAGTTTTGTGCCTTTTTATTTTATGTTATTAAAACCATGGTAGGCCTCCTTGATGGGGGGAAGAGTTAAACACATATCTTCCATTAATAACAAACATATCTAATGTTTTTTTTTACAAAAAAAGCTTTACCCTAGAAATACATTTCAAAGGTTGTGTTGATAACATTCAAACATATTAGGTATAGTTTTCATTTTCATTACCATATAGCTTATAATTATTTAGCTTTTCACAAATTATTATGTTAATATAAATATACATCAAAATACTCATGGGTGAATGAATTCTAATCATTCAGATCTGTTCATTTCATTCATTTATGCATTTAAATTATTTTGAACACATCATGTATGTTACGGGCTGTAAATAAGCAGTGAGGGCTTCTCAGGTGGTACAGTGGTCAAGAATCCATCTGCAGTGTGGGAGATGTGTATTCCATCCTTGGGTCAGGAAGATCCCCTGAAGAAGGAAATGGCAACCCACTCCAGGATTCTTGACTGGAAAATTCCATGGACAGAAGAGCCTGGTGGGTTTCAGTCCATGGGGTCACAAAAAATTGGACATGACTGAATGACTGAGCACTCAAACACACAAGAAGCAGTGGACAACACAAACAAGGTCCCTCCTCTTGTGTAGCTTATTTTCTAGAGAACGGAGATGGAAAATACAAAAATAAAGGAACAGCGTGTAGTCATACCAAATGCTAGGAAGAACACCATGAGGGATCTTCAGGTGATTATTTTACAAAAAACGGAATAAACAGTATCTTTGATGAGGTGACAATTGTTATCAATTTTCTTTTCTATATTTCCTACTTGATTAAAAAAACTGTCTAGTGTCTTCTGCATATAGAGTACATCTTTTGTCCATAGGAAATCCAGTCAAGGCAAGTCTGCTGTGAAACACCTTGAGGTCACTCTTCTGTCTGAGCAAATCAAGGACTACTTTTCTCCTCTTTTGTGCTTTATGAAAAGCTATGGTCACATGTCATTATCCAGATTCCTATTCAGGAACCATATTTCCATTTCTACACTTTGATATTTCATGTTGCCATGGAGTCAACTTCTTGGCATTATTAGAAGGGACAACGGAGATTTTGTTACTCTAGGATAATTAACCCTGGGCATTTTAGGATTTGAGATTTAGATGAAAGTTTTACAGGGTAGAGAAATAACATCCAAAATACAACCTCAGTAATTTCATCATTAATATAATACTAAACACACCAGTTATTGTAACAAATGTTAATGGGTACAAGTATTACATGAAATGAAAGATTATTTTCTATTTCATCCAAAACAAAAACACAAAACCTAAAAGCATAAACTTTAGAAGTTTTCACAATGTTTACTAAAATGCCTCCAAAACATTTTAAATTTGTTTTAATTTTTCTTTATACATATATGTATAGAGTTTCCCTGGTGGCTCAGCCGGCAAAGAATCCACCTGGGCAGGAAACCCAGGTTCGATCCCTGGGTTTGGAAGATTTGCTGGAGAAGGGAATGGCAACCCACTCCACTCTCTTTGGGGAGAACCCCATAGACAGAGGACTCTGGCTGGTTAGTACCCATGGGGTCACAAAGAGTCAGACGTGACTGAGTGACTAACACACATATATGTACATGAAAATGTGTGTGTTTATATATACACATAGAATATAGGTAGGCCTGGATCTTAGAAATAGGGTGTATAATTCATTCATTCAATAATGTGTATAATTCATTTTACTATGAATAAAAAAGTACCCAGAGGTATAAAACTCTCATATTGCTAGCTTTTATCAAAACTATAAAATTTTGACAAGTTTGTAAAATAAAATGGTCATATAAATACTAGATTCCATCTTTTAATTGGAGATCCTGCAAGAACTTTATATTATGCATATTATATGTTATCTAAAAGAAATTTTTAAAAAACACTTAAAATGAAAAAAGTATTAAAAGTATAATAAGCAATTTCAACTGGTAATGTTGAAAATGACCATTTTAATTTTAGGGAAAAAAAGTATTTGTTGGAATGTATTTCAGCAGAAATGCATTCCATATTAGAAATTTGTTGCTTTTTAGAGACGTATACGTCTCCTCTTATGTAATAAACTACATTGCTATGCTATGCTAAGTCGCTTCAGTCATGTCCGACTCTGTGCGACCCCATAGACGGCAGCCCACCAGGCTCCGCCATCCCTGGGATTCTCCAGGCAAGAACACTGGAGTGGGTTGTCATTTCCTTCTCCAATGCATGAAAGAGAAAAGTGAAAGTGAAGTTGCTCAGTCGTGTCCGACTTTTAGCGACCCCATGGACTGCAGCCTACCAGGCTCCTCCGTCTATGGGATTTTCCAGGCAAGAGTACTGGAGTGGGGTGCCATTGCCTTCTCCAAAACTACATTATGTATCTGCATAAAATAAAGCAGGTGTGAATCCTTTATAGAATTATGGAAATTAATTCCACAATTGGTGGCCTCAAGAGGACAAGGGACAGCTGACCATCTCCCTGAAGTCGTAAGATAGGTATAAGACCTTTCCAAATCTAGAAGCAGAAATGAAGGATTAACTGATAACAAAATCTCAAAAAGAAATCAAGATTTATAATAGTCACATCAGAGTGTCCTTTGTCTACACTAGCCTTGCCCTCACTTCCATATCCAAGAATTACCTTGCACCTCATAAATACTTACTTTGTCTTTTTTTTATCTTCACATTAAAACTTTTTTTCAGTTTCTTATTATCGTTTTTAATTGGAGGAAAACTGCTTTACAATGTTTCTGCCATACAACAAAGCAAATCAACCATGATTATATGTATACGACCTCCCTTTTGAGCCTCCCTCCTCTCTCTCCCACCTCTCTCATCACAGAGCACCAAGTTGGGCTCCCTGTGTTATTCAGACACTTTTCCAGAGAAGACATACAGATCACCAATGAATACAGGAAAAGATGCTCAACGTCACTAATTATTGGAGCAATGCAAATCAGAACTGCAAAGAGGTATTACCTCACACCAGTCAGAATGCCCATCATCAAACAGCTACAAACAATAACCGCTGGGGAGGATGTGGATAAAAAGGAACCTTCTTGTACATTACAACATTTTAAACATTTTTTCAGCTATCACATTTTAAATTTTCCATGCTAAAAAATTATCAAAAAAAAAACCCCTAAAAAACAAACAAACAAAAAAACAAAACAAAAAAAATAAAAATAAAAAATTATCAAAACAAAATATAACCTTAACAACAAAAGCATCTTCTCTGGATTCTTCTTCCCACTCAGAGACCTGATCATACCCATTCTTCCATTTTATCAAACTTCTAGAAACAATATTCTACACCTGTTGTGTTTGATTATTTAACTAAATTTATTCATCAGTAACAATCATTTGCTAGACTGAAATTCCTTTCTTCAAGGTTACAGATATCTAATTTTCAACTTTTGAATTCCAGCCCTACTGAATGTATCTATAACATTTTCTACCACTGTTTCTTTCTTTCACTATTTCTCTCCTTGGCTAATTTGACACTGCAAGTTCATAACTGTAGTCCTCTCATGTCTCTGAATCTTCTCAGTTACCATTGCTACCTTCTTTATTTCCCTTTCTCTAAATGTAGATGTTTTCAAGAACTCTTCACTAGTGTTCATTTCTTTCAGCTTTCTACTATTCCTTTCAGATAATCCCAGATATTTCTACTGAAAATATCATTTTTAAGCAAATGACTCTCTGACCTGTATGTCTGGCATTGACTTTTTAAAAAAACTGAAGGATCCAGATTCATATTTCAGTTGCCTGCTGGTTATGTCCTCCTCTGTCATTCTGGCATCTCAAACTCAATCTGCACAAATTCTAAATCATCACATTTCCTTTTCTTGTATTTTTTTCTCTCCTCAATATTCCCCTTGCTGAAAGCCACATACTTTTCAAGATCTGATGCAAATACTACAGTCTTCTTAAAGTCTCTGATCATGTAAGTAAAATAGGTTAATGAAAGGTTTTTTTAATGTCAGTTTTTAAATAAAATATAAAGCCTTTACTTTGAAAATCCCTACAGCACAATGTTGAAGAAACTAAACTTTCAAGTTAGATATCCCTGGGTTTGCATCTCAGCTATACCTCATAGTAATGCTGTGAACTTTCTCAAACCACTTAACCTTCCAAAGCCTTGGTTTTCTCACATGTTAAATGAAGATAATAACATAAGAATTGCAATTATTATTAATATAACTAAATTAATAATAATTTAGGTAATGTTCATTATAAGTAATTATCACTGTTAACCATGGCAATTTATCACTGTTCTCAGAACACAAATACTCAATAAATGCCAGTAATTATTATTATTAAAAATTCAACGCAGTCACTAGAGTATAGGGTATGCTCCCAAATGGCAGTTTGAGTTAGAGAACGTCATCTATCTTTAGAGAAGCATTGAAATAATACAGAGAAAGGTATGTTTTCTCTCTTCAAAAGTTTTCCTGAAAGTTGCCTAACTTTTGTTTCTCAAACTATAGCTGTAAGAGAGCCTGTGAAATAGCTTCTTTAGTTCAATGGAGGACTACTGTGAATAAGGTAAGGAGAAAAAAGAGTAGAGCTTCAGATAAGCAACTAAACATCACTGCCCCAAGACTATGGTAGTTTCAAGTTTAGCAAGATTAGCCAAATAGACTTGATTATATCAACTGTGTGGCTTAATGCAATTAAGTTATCCAGTGATTATTCCTAAGACAATAAGTTTATATGGGCTTCCTTGATAGCTGAGTTGGTAAAGAACCTGCCTGCAATGCAGGAGACCCCAGTTTGATTCCTGGGTTGGGAAGATCTGCTGGAGAAGGGATAGGCTACTCACTCCAGTATATCTGGGCTTCTCTTGTGGCTCAGCTGGTTAAAGAGTCTGCCTGCAGTGCCGGAGACCTGGGTTTGATCCCCAGGCTGGTAAGATCCCCTGGAGAAGGGGAAGGCTTCTCACTGAAGTATGCTGACCTAAGAGAATTCCATGGACTATATGGGGTCGCAAAGAGTAAGACACAACTGAGTGACTTTCACTTTCACACTTTCTTATAGGTTACACCCAAGAAATATGATGATCAATGTTCCTTAGATTCACATTTAGAACTAATGTGAGTAATGTATGAACTGCAAATTTACAGCTATTTGAAATGGGAAAAAAAAGAAAATGTGAAAAAAGTCAATTTGGCCTTTAAACGTAAGAAGAGCGGGGAAATAGGCCCACAAAGGAGGGGATTTATAATTATGGCTGATTCATGTTATTGTATGGCAGAAACCAATACAACGTTGCAAAGCAATTATCTTCCAATTTTAAAAAAATTAAGAAGAAAAGATTTTAATTTACAGATTTTTAAGAGTTTTCTGGACATGCTTTTTTAGATGTCCAAAAAATGCCACAAAGAGTTTATTTTAATGACCAAAAAGAACTCAAGACATATTTTCCCCATGTATTTCTAAAGTTAGAAATGTTAAAGTTAGCACAGAGATAAGAGAATTAAATCTGATTTCAAAAATGACAAATGCTTACATAATACAAATTTATGACTTTTCATAGTCAAAAAGATATTTTTAATAAACTTCTTGAATATATTAACCATAGAAATGTAGAGATAAAAATAAGCCAAATTCTCATAAAATCATCAAACAGATTCAACAGTTTTCATGATTTTGCCCCATTCACTTTACTCTCTCTATAATTTTCCTGAGGTATTTTAAAACAAATTCCTATAGCATATCATATTACTAAAATGATATCAATAGCTTTTAAAAATAGTATGCAATCATTAATTGACAATGTGTCTCTACCATGTGTCTTCTAGGGGTTTTGTCAACGTATTTGTAAAGTTTTCAAATGATGTATTTATCAAAAAGGAAAAACACTCTGCAAATGGTTTGTAATTTCTATTATGTATTTTTATTGTATAGCAGTCATCTACAGATCTTAAGTGTTAAAACATCCTCCTTCTGAATGGTGAAAGAAAATTTAGCATATGCACAGACCTAATTATAAGTAATATTAAATGTAATCCTTTAATTACCACATGAAAACTGATCAAATAAAAAAATAGTCAACAATAAGATATGGTAATATTATCAGTTTGAACCTTAAAGTCTTTTTATGAATAAAATTCTTGACAATTGAGCACAGAAATTTATGTTTTGGGCAGATATCAGCCTTCATCACCATGCCAACACTACCATGTAATAATGGTTTATATATCCCTTCTGTATTTGAGTACTATATTCCGATTCTTTCTCTTTTTACAATGGTGTTTATGAAAATCAAATAGAAAATTCAAACAGAATTATCAGAATAAACATTTTAGAAAGCCCTTGAAAAAATCAGAATATTAAAAAAAATTTTTTTTGAAATAACTCATATATAAAGTAATTTTTAAAAAATAATGATATATGTTTTGAGGATCATTATGGTTTGCTTTAGGTGGTAAAAAATTATTTGTAGTTAAATATGTTTTTCCTAGTTCTTTTGTAACTCTATATACTTGTACTTCTTTCTTGTCTTTAAAGTTCACAAATTCACTAAATTAAAAGTATTTCAAAATTAAGCTGAAGAGAATACCATTTTATGCGTGAGTTGATAAAAAATATATTTGAATGATTTATAATATATCTCTTAAAAATATTAGGATATTTTATTACACAAAAAAGCTGAAATTTTATGAACATCTAGTATAATTTTTATCTTAACATATTGTCATACAGGTATATATGATAGATATTCTACTAGAATACATTTAATGGTAAATCTGAGTAGATAAGAGTGATTTACTAAATCTATAATTAATATTGAAATACTGCTTTAACTCTACGTTCTACATGTGAAATGAAAACAAACAAATGTGTAACATACATTTAAATTTTTTCTAATAAACAAATACCAATACAGCTGCACATGAAAAGAATGTATTTTAAGTTTCCTAGGAAAAAATTCATGAGGTTTTGCTCTTCTTTTGTCTCTTGTTGATGAAATTGTATGCATGAAGCCTCGCAACACATCTGGAACACTACAACCTTGAATTTTAAGTTGATATTGCCTGTAGTCAAGTATGAGTCATGAATTTCAATACATTTGTTTCAATTGTTCCCTACAGCAAAAATTCAGAAAATACTTATTTCCCTGGTTAGCATCAAATTCAAATGAATATTATCATTTGAATCAAGACTCCTCTAAGGTACTATCCTTCCTATAAAAATGCATAATGAGGGAGAAAAATATTAATGGTTTAATATTTAATACATTATTAAATAAGAGAGGCTCAAGTTTCTTTTTTACTTGGATATAATTATAAAATCCTCATATGGTTATTTTCCTGGATTGTCTAAAAAAGGGATAAAATATCCTGTTTCTGGAGTCTGGTAGAAAACATTATAGCCAGAGGCCAGTAAAAGAAATTGTTATAGAGTTGGAAATATAAATTGTTAGTAGGGCTTTTAATCCAATTCAATTTTTTCTTAGAGCTATAATTATACTATTTAAAAATATTTAAGCAAACCTTTGCCTAGATCACCAGATATTTAAATTTAAGTTCTTTATTTTTCATATTACGTCAGGAAAGAGACATCTTTTTTCATGATTCATTACGCAAGTTAAGGATAAATTATTTCCACTTTTCCATGGGCTTCTGGCATAAAGAAAAAATGAAAACAGTAACAAAACTTGGTTCCAGTCACATCCCTATAGTAAACTGAAAATGTTACTTCTTTGACAAGTTTTTCTTTTTCCTTGTGTAAAAATGAGTAGAACTTATTGTTGATACCATCCCTAAGAAAAAGAAATGCAAAAAGGCAAATGGTTGTCTGAGGAGGCCTTACAAATAGCTGTGAAAAGAAGAGAAGCTAAAGGCAAAGGAGAAAAGGAAAGATAAACCCATTTGAATGCAGAGTTCCAAAGAACAGCAAGGAGAGATAAGAAAGCATTCCTCAGTGATCAGTGCAAAGAAATAGAGGCAAATAATAGAATGGGAAAGACTGGAGATCTTTTCAAGAAAATTAGAGATACCAAGGGAACATTTCATGCAAAGATGAGCACAATAAACAAAAGAAATGGTATGGGCCTAACAGAAGCAGAAGATCTTAAGAAGAGGTGGCAAGAATACCAAGAACTATACAAAAAAGATCTTCACAACCCAGATAATCATGACGGTGTGATCACTCACCTGGAGCCAGATATCCTGGAATGTGGAGTCAAGTGGGCCTTAGGAAGCATCACTATGAACAAAGCTAGTGGAGGTGATGGAATTCCAGTTGAGCTATTTCAAATCCTAAAAGATGATGCTGTGAAAGTGCTGCACTCAGTATGCCAGCAAATCTGGAAAACTCAGCAGTAGCCACAGGAATGAAAAGTTTTCATTCCAAACCAAAGAAAGGCAATGCCAAAGAATGTTCAAACTACCGCACAATCACATTCATCTCACATGCTAGCAAAGTAATGCTCGAAGTTTTTACAAGCCAGGCTTCGACAATACGTGAACTTCCAGATGTTCAAACTGGATTTAGAAAAGGCAGAGGAACCAGAGATCAAACTGACAACATCTGCTGGATCATTGAAAAAGCAAGATAGTTCCAGAAAAACTTCTACTTTTGCCTTATTGACTAACTCAAAGCCTTTGACTGTGTGGATCACAATAAACTGCTGAAAATTCTTTAAAAGATGGGAATACCAGACCACCTGACCTGCCTCCTGAGAAATCTGTATGCAGGTCAAGAAGCAACAGTTAGAACTGGATATGGAACAACAGACTGGTTCCAAATCAGCAAAGGAGTTCGTCAAGACTGTTTATTGTAACCCTGCTTATTTAACTTATATGCAGAGTACATCATGCAAAATGCAGAGCTGGATAAAGCAAAAGCTGGAATCAAGATCGCCGGCAGAAATATCAATAACCTCAGGTACGCAGATGACACCGCCCTTATGAAGAAAATGAAAAACAACTAAAGAGCCTCTTGATGAAAGTGAAAGAGGAGAGTGAAAAAGTTGGCTTAAAACTCAATATTCAGAAAACGAAGATCATGGCATCTGGTCCCATCACTTCATGGCAAATAGATGGGGAAACAGAGGAAACAGTGACAGACTTTATTTTGGGGGCTCCAAAATCATTGCAGATGGTGACTGCAGCCATGAAATTAAAAGATGCTTTCTCCCTGAAAGAAAAGCTATGACCAACCTAGATAGCATATTAAAAAGCAGAGACATTACTTTATCAACAAAGGTCCGTCTAGTCAAAGCTTTGGTTTTACCTGTAGTCAAGTATGGATGTGACAGTTGGACTATAAAGAAAGCTGGGCACCAAACAATTGATGCTTTTGAACTGATGTGTTGGAGAAGACTCTTGAGCGTCCCTTGGATGGCAAGGAGATCCAATCAGTCCATCCTAAAGGAAATCAGTCCTGAATATTCATTGGAAGGACTGATGCTGAAGCTGAAACTCCAATTGTTGGCCACCTGATGTGAAGAACCGACCAATTGGAAAAGACCCTGATTCTGGGAATGATTGAAGGCAGGAGGGGAAGGGGACGACAGAGTATGAGATGGTTGGATGGCATCACCGACGTGATGGATGTGAGTTTGAGTAGGCTCAGGGAGTTGGTGATAGGCAGGGTAGCCTGGTGTACTGCTGCCCATGGGGTCGCAAAGAGTCAGACATAACTGAGTGACTGAACTGATTGTTGATATCAATTGTGTTGCTAGAATGACTAAGTGACAATTTACAGATGATGTAAGGCAAATTTCAATATATGACATAGTGAAAATTTATAATTGATAAAAGCACACTTTAAAAGTATCATATTTAATATGATACCACAGTATCTTTTATACTAGTAGTATGTTTTAACACATTCATTGGAGGCTCAGTGGTAAAGAATCCACCTGCAATGCAGGAGACATGGGTGTGATCCCTGGATCACGAAGATTCTCTGCAGAAGGAAATGGCAATCCTAACAGCACAGCAATTATAAATGTAACAGACTTTATAAAGTTTATTTCTTGTTATTTTTGCTACAAATTTTTGATGAATTAATCTGTAATAATTGTTGATGAATTCATGTGTAATGCATGACAAATAAATGTAAAATAATTATTATAATAAACAGCATTATATTCTTAGCATTCATTTAAAGGGATAGATTCCACTCTGAACATTTTGAAGAGAAAAGCTAGCGATGAGAGATCAATGGAGATAACAGTGACCAGAATTTTTTAAAAAAGCAATTCTTACTATTAGTTTTGACTTCAAGCTATGTGTCTTCTAATAATTAAAGATACTTATGCGGATCTCACCCTACAAGTGTGGAACCCAAATAAGGAGTATCCAACAAGGTTTCTAAAATATTCTGTAGGCCCTATATTATTCTAATTTGGTCAGCTCTAAATAAATGCCATCCCAATGTGTCCAGCACGCTTGCCTGCAGTGCCTTATTCAGACCTACCTCCTTAGTACATTTCCATGCAATTCTTTCTCTAAACAAATTCAAGCTATCATGTAGCTACTCTCTCACATATCGGTATCTTAACATTTATACACTGATGTTAGGACAGAGGGAGAAATAAGCTGGTGTTATGGAACAATCTAACTACTACTCAAAAATGTCCTGTGTAATGGCTACTCACTTACCACTTTAGCCATGAAATGAGGCTAGCCCTGCTGGATGGCATTTGTAAAATTTAAGGGCTGTACAAATGTTGAGGCCATTGTGATGCTCAAATAGCAATGGCTTGTATGGTTTAGCTATTTCTTTCTTTTCCTTTTACTGAACGAAATTTTCCTCCTGTTTTATCACATTGTATTGTTCTCTAACATCAGTCGGCACAAATTTCTTTTGAAAAGAGGAAGAGTATAATAGATATTTTGAAAGGAGAAGTAAGGATGCGATTAGTAAGGTTATGTATAAAAGCCTTATTTCCTAGTGCTTTTATACTTAAACTTCCTACCTCACCCTCCCCACCCAGACACACATGCACACACCATATACCAGAAAAACGACAATTCAATGTGCGGAAGAGCAGGTCAAATCTAAAGTGCTAATAGACTTAAAGCATTCATGGTAGGAAACAATGGCATGGGCTGATCAGCTTCACATTGTCTACAGTGCCTATTTGATTAAATAAAATTGTTCAATTAATTGACATAAATATTAAAGTATATTTCTAGGTTAAGTACTGTTATAGACACTGGAATTACAGTAGTAAAGAAAACAGACTAGAATTTCTGCTTTCAAGAGCTTATAGTTTAGTACAGCTCTGTGCCAGGCACTGTTAAAGTTGGCTTATGTCTTTTAAATCTCATGACAACCTCATCAGATGCTGCTGCTAAGTCCCGTCAGTCGTGTCCGACTCTGTGTGACCCCATAGACGGCAGCCCACCAGGCTGCCCAGTCCCTGGGATTCTCCAGGCAAGAACACTGGAGTGGGTTGCCATTTCCTTCTCCAATGCATGAAAGTGAAAAGTGAAAGTGAAGTCGTTCAGTCGTGTCCGACTCTTAGCGACCCCATGGACTGTGGTCCACCAGGCTCCTTCATCCATGGGCTTTTCCAGGCAAGAGTGCTGGAGTGGGGTGCCATTGCCTTCTCCGATAGGAACTATTAACACAGATGAGATAATTTCTCCCTAGGTTGTATGCACTCAACAACATATAGCTGAGGCCTCACAGAAATAAAGATTAACATTCATAAAGCAACTGTTTTCTGAAAACTACATTCTTTTCTAGTGGAATTAAGGAGCATTTCTTAGGATGATAAATGTTCACCTTTGAAAACTTATTGCATTTTGCATCCTCCTAAAACCATTTAATGGCATTTATCAGTGTATGGTTTGAGGTAACAGAATTTGATTTCGTGGGAACTCTATAATATTTTGTCTCTTCTGTCCTTAATTTTAACCAAATTTAAGTAAATTGGTCAGATATGTACTAAGATTAGCATTTGGCAACATTATTGCCACAATACTACACAACTTAGATAAAAAATGAAAGTGAAAAGTGAAAGTCGCTCAGTCGTCTCCGACTCTTTGTGACCCCATGGACTACACAGTTCATGGAATTCTCCAGGCCAGGATACTGGAGTGGATAGCCTTTCCCTTCTGCAGGGGATAAAGTTGAGGGTTCAAACCCTCAACCCAGGGATTGAACTCAGGTCTCCCACATTGCAGGCAGATTCTTTAATGGCACATTAAACATTCCATCACTTACTCTAATGCTATAAGAACACGAAGAAGCTTGGAAGAGAAGGGCAAGATGACATTCCCTCCTTGCAATTTATTTCTCATCCACCATGCTCTGTTATTTGACATTGGAACCAGCCATTTAAATTCTGGGAACCTCAGCTTCTACTTCCAAAACAGATCTACCAACAAGCTTCTTCCACACCAACAGGGCTACTGTGAGGATCTCATAGGGAAATGTAAATTAAAAGGCTTTGACATTTTTAAAAGTTATTCAAATTTTCAGATACAAATGAAATTTTAAAGGGATATAACATGTAGCCTATTCCATAGCAAGCAGTATGTGAAATCTTTATGCAGACTCTACTTAAGGGAAGAGGAAATGACAGAGCAGCACCCTGGGTGTAATTGAAGAAAATAGAAATGTAATTACCTCTTGCTTCTTAAGGGCATGAAAGTGAAAGTGAAGTCGTTCAGTCGTGTCCGACTCTTTGCGACCCTATGGACTGTAGCCTACCAGGCTTCTCCGTCCATGGGATTCTCCAGGCAGGAATACTGGAGTGGGTTGCCATTTCCTTCTCCATCTTAAGGGCATAATATTTAGAAACTTACATAAATACATAGGAATATATTCTAGTGTATCAGGGGAACAGATAAACTAACATTTGTCAAGGGACTGATACACTCAGGGTGCTGCTCTGTCATTTCCTCTTCCCTTAAGTAGAGTCTGTATAAGGATCTCAAATACTGCTTGCTATGGAATAGGCTACATGTTCTTAAGAGCATAATATTTAGAAACTCTTAATCCCTTTTAGTCCCACCTTTGCCTTTCTGCACCTAAGACTTTTCTGAGCAAAAACGTCAACAAGGAATTGGCATTTCTTATAGCAATAGTTCTCAAAGAATGAAATGTACAGTGCTCAGTTAGCGTAGCTAAAGCCAGGTCCTTTATGATCAAAAGTGAAAGCCCAGAGGTGAGCAGATGACAGAGGTCCTGATTGACAAGGGTTAGAATGAGAATATGTATAGAGAAGCATATGATCTTAACTCCCCCACCCTCTTTCCCTGGAGAAACTACATCAAGATCACCAATGTTGGGGTGGGGAGATAGTGGTTAGGGGGTGTCAGACAGCTGGGGAAGCAGCAAGGGCACAGAACTCTCTTGTTTCTATTCCTCATTAAGGATTTTGAAGAGAAGCCACCCTCAAATGACCCCCAGTGCACTCTGATGCCCTCATGTGAACGTGGCAGAGTAGAACAGTCAGGCACAGGGAGACCTCCATTCCCATATGGCATCCATAGCACCCACCTAGAAGCAATGGCCAGTGAATCTGTGGGTGGAGGACACCACGAAAAATAGCTGGGACAGTGGCTTCATAGAAAGAACTGGGCATCACCCAAGCTAGGGTTAACAACAAGATGCAACAAAACCATGGAGTGCCATAGTGAAGGGACCACTGAGATGAGTGGGTCATGGCAAAGAGCATCATTAAGCCACATCACTAGTTACATGACTACAGCTTTCAGTCAAGTGTAAATACAGGATGGGCATCAACTTGTCAAATAAAGAATAATACCTTGAGGTCCCAAAGACCTGAGGACTCCTTCCGGGAATACTGAATCTTCCTTCTCATGATATGGTCACAAAGCCTCCTCCTTCCCCCAATATACCCAGGGATAGGGAAGGGAAGCAGAGTTAGGGAAAATTAGTTGAAGACTGGGCACTTCTAGCCATAAACGCTGAATATCCCTCCACATTGTTAAAATTACTAAATTCAAAAAATATTTTTGGTTAGATTAAAAGTTTGTTTGTTTGTTTGTTTGTTTTTTTAATTAACCACTGCATAGGTTAAGCATAAAGGAAGCTAGGTTAATTATGGAGAAGGCAATGGCAACCCACTCCAGCATTCTTGCCTGGAAAATCCCCTGGAGGGAGGAGGAGCCTGGTAGGCTGCAGTCCATGGGGTCACGAAGAGTTGGCCACGACTGAGCAACTTCACTTTAACTTTTCACTTTCATGCATTGGAGAAGGAAACGGCAACCCACTCCAGTGTTCTTGCCTGGAGAATGCCATGGACAGGGGAGCCTGGTGGGCTGCCGTCTATGGGGTCACAGAGTCGGACACGACTGAAGCGACAGAGCAGCAGGTTAATTATGACATAAACAGAAATTACATTACTTCTAAGCATGAGTTGGTATTGAGTGACATTTGCTATCCTGACACAAAAATAACTGAGCGTGGAGGAAGAACTATTATGTATACTGGTCACAGGAGGCCCTTAAAAGAAGATGGCACTGGAGCAGCAAGCTGAGTGGTTAGAAACACTCAGCTGAAGCATCATGGTGGAGAGTCTCTTTCAGTCAGAGAAACTGCAGCTCCCCTGCATCATGAAACTGACATGAATGCCTTCCAAAAATGATGCTTTTCATTGCTGTCAACAGATATATTATTCCCCATAAGAGGAGCCATGGAAGGCTCAGTCCTTTAAATTAAGCACAACCCATTGTTGCTTGGGCTTCCCTTGTGGCTCAGCTGGTAAAGAATCCACCTGCAATGTGGGATACCTGGGTTAGATCCCTGGGTTGGGAAGATCCCCTGGAGAAGAGAAAGGCTACCCACTCCAGTATTCTGGCTTGGAGAATTCCATGGACTGTATATATAGTCCATGGGGTCCCAAAGAGTCGGACGCAACTGAGCGACCTTCACTTCACTTGATTGTTGCTTAGGATTGCATTCTATGAACCACCAGCTCCATCACATGCTCCATACCCAGGTCTCACATGTACCTCAGAGCCCAGTTTCCTCCATCCCTGGGTGCTCTCATCTGAACCTCAGCACTGCTTCCATGCAAACCTGGGGGCTGCATGCTGGCCTCATGCAGGCTGGACTCCAGGCTGATTGTGATTGGAAGGCTTTCCGGGTCAGGATCCAGCCATCCTTGCTATCAGGGAACTCCTAACTATCATCATCTACATTTTCACATATGGATTTCTCTTGGGTTTTGATTTTTAGTTTTATTAAAAATCCTTCATCAACTCTTACAAAGGATTTTGTAATTTCAACCTTGTGGATTTCAGCCTTATGTTGATTCCCAGGTTCACAGCTGTAGCTTTTTCTGAGTGTCTTTCCTGCATCACCATTTGTCTTCACAAACAATATAATTATAAAATTAGAGCCAGTTTTGGATTTCCCATTGTTCACAGCATTCTGTATCCTTGTGATTCCTAAGTTTTAGGAGTCTAGTTTGCAGAGTCTAGTTATGGTTGTTCTAAAGCTTGAACTTTTCAATAGATTCCAAGCTTCCTCCATGAAGTTAAGAAAAAAAAAAAATCAAATAAACAAATAAAAAACAAACTGTGTGTGTCTGTCAGTACCAGTGTCTGTGTGAGTCTCTCCATATATGTATTTCAAGCTTCACAATAATCCTATGAGAAATATGTTATTATTTCTATTTTACAAGAACTTGAGTCCTGATAAAATAAATTGCCCATGATCACAAGCTGATGACAGGGATTTGCTACAAGCACAGTGTTATTGTAAAATCCATGTACTTTCCACTGTGACTCAATGGATTCTTTTACTCCAGGTACTCTCTCTTCTGAGAGGCCTTTTTCCCTGGCCTGCTTTCCACTCATCCCTGAGGTCACACTATACTGACATACTCCTTTTAGCAAGACCTCCCACCCACTTGCCACCCGGCAGCACTACAATCTCATGTAAATTATATCACCTATCTGAATTTAGTTTTCCTTATTTCTAAAATAGGGTAATAAATATAGTAATATAGTGAGGGTTAACTGAGGAAATACTCGGCACACGACACATATTTATTCTTCTAGTCTAATTGTTGCTTTGTTGAAGATTTTACCATTGTGATTGTCCACCCTGGTGAAGGTATGTGATTTCTTTCCCTACACTTTGTTTTACTGAATATTACCATATTACTACAACTCGCTCTAACACTTTACTCATTTTAAAAAGTATTGCAAAGAATATTTGACATGGGCTCTGATATTTTATAATTGAGAGCAAAATTCAGGATCCTATCCAATAGGGTTAACTTTTGAAAGACTAATGTTATCTTGTCATCGTTAGTCTCCTCATGACATAGTCCCTGAGGATGGTGATTGTGAGGTCATAGTGAATTAAAGTCTCAGAGAGATTAAATAGCTTGACTCTGAATGAAGTGGACAGATGGTGACAGCAAAGAGCTCAAATTTCTGGACACTCATTATTAGAATGCTACCCAAGTCAAAAAAGGTGTACCTTGCAGTATCC
Source organism: Bos javanicus (assembly GCF_032452875.1). NCBI lineage: Eukaryota > Metazoa > Chordata > Mammalia > Artiodactyla > Bovidae > Bos > Bos javanicus. The sequence goes on along the minus strand of NC_083871.1, from coordinate 85,483,820 downwards.
AAGTGATTCCATTTCTGTGGTGTCAATATATTCCAAGCATGTATTTTCTATTTAGGCTTAATTTGAAGATTTCTAAAAATAATTGTTTTCCTCCAATTAAACATTTGGAGGAATGTATAATCCCAGTCAAGAAAACAATACATTATTATTATTTGTACATCTGCCCAGTGATTTATCTTTATTTTGAGGATTTATAATATGAGAAAAAGAATGATATCTTTAATTTGAGGATAGGTTAATAGTGAGGCTAAAAAGATACTAACTTCCTAGTAGATTCTCAAGGAGTACTGCTAACAGATGAAGAAACATAGTCTTTCCTATCATATTAAATTATAGCAGCACAATCAAAAACAGTCTTTCCTATCATATTAAAATATAGCAGCACAATCAAAAACTATTTTATTCACATGATTGATATATAATGTGTATATATACATGTAGCATTAAGTACAGTTTGCCTGTAGTTCATTGCGGCAGTTATTTACATTAAATTGTATCAGCATATTAACCAAATCCAATGCCTTCCATGTTTATTAATTGATGGTTCACTTATAATTTCTTATGGTTTTGATGTTACACACACACACACAATTTTCCTTTTTTTAAGTTAATGGAACATATACAGGAAATTATTAAACTCTGTGACCAACTTACACATTGTGAGGTAATGCATTGAAGTTTAAGCAACTTCGAGGCATTACCAACAACATGAATTCAATCAAAAGGAAAGTTGGATGCATTTTAACTACATTCTATATTACATATGTAATAGGTAATTAGTAAATTGTATGTAATTAACTACATCAATTAATTATATAGTATATTACATAGTCATATAATAGTATATTTATGATATTATAACAGATGTATTGAGTTACCATGACATCCATCCTTCTCTATTCCCTCTTGTCTACTATGATAGTTCCATTTTATGCCTTTTCTAGACAAATTTATTAATTCTTACAGAATCATCAACTCTAAACTCGCTAGGCTGTGGAAGGGAAGTAAAGGTCATTGAGTTGCTTCTCATTTCTATTTACCATTATTCTGAAAGCAACAGCAAACAACCAACAACATCACCAAGAACAACCACACTCTCTATTTTAAGTTCATGGAAATTTGATGAGACATGTGAAAGGAATAGCCTATGATGGAAAGAATAGCCTTCGCATGGTTAAATTTGACAAAATTATGTTAAATTATTAGGTTTTTAGAGCTAGGATATAAACCTTCTTAATCTGTATTTTAAAAGTTGGCATTAGCTTACCTAGAGAAAAGACAGATTGGCAGGGCACATGGAATGCACTTACATTAAAGTGCGTGTTAGTTAAGTGAAAAAGGAAGTTGGAGACTTCAGGGATAAATGTCCCAGACTTCTGGATATTCTTAGTTAGCTAAAATTTAACTCACTTAACAATGCAAATAACATTTTAATCTCTTTCTTTTGAGTAGATATAGCTGACAGTGGTAATGGTAAAATGGTGCAAAGCAAGGTCTGAGCTTTATTATTTTGTGATTGCATGAGTGTTTCTTAGGAAGAGAAGTACTATGTATACCAATTATCATACACAATTATGGAAGGAGTATCAATCTTGTTATTTATTAAAAGGTAACCATTTCAGATAGTAAGTCACTCTAGGGATCTAAAGCTCAATAGTCAGCATATGAAGTGAAACTTTACAATATCCTCTATCATCAAGGATAAGTGACTGGTCATAATTTCAGATTTCAGAGCAATTCTCAACCAATATTCTTAATCTGTATAATGAACCAAAATGCCAAGTGTGATATTTTTATACTAGTAATAGGACCTAAAAATTCAGTGTTGTTACTTTCTGGTTTTTATGAACCAGAATATAGATTTTCAGCCTCTGATTTAAGTAATACCAACACTGGCATCATGCAGTTATTTTGGTAGTTTTCAGTTTAGCACACTCATATCAGATTTATAATTGTTTTTATCAGAAAAATACAAACAATTGGTCTAACAGAGAAGAGGGGAGACATTTGTGCTGATCTATATTTCACCCCAGTTCATGGAGACAGTCTAGGGCTGCTAATTTGGTTTTTGACTCTGTCATAGTCCACTGAACCTTTCTGGGGAAATATCCTATGCATCTGGCAGTTAAAAACAGACAGAAACGGAAATGGGACTTGAGTTCCCAATCCTCTTCTGCTGAAAGGGCACTGACTAATGATGATTTCCCTAACAATATTAGTGTTGTTAGACTCTCCCATATCCCTTTGTTGAAGTTTTCTGGCACCAGGGAGCTAAGAATGAACACGCAGGACATATTTAATGCTAAAAAGCTAAGCATCAACTAAAGACGTTTAAAATTCTAAAATGAAATTATATGTAGCACTTCACTGTGAACAGAATTTAAATATGCCACTCATGGATGAAAACAGGAATTCCATTTTACCTTCAAATACACATCTTTATAAGATTATATTCAGCTAATAACTAAACCTATTCCATTATAGGTATGACAAAGATGAAGTGCCGAGCTTCACAAATGAGAGAATCCAATTCATCTCTGTTTTGTGAATTACTCAGGCTTGGCATTTGAGGAATTTATACCAATAAAATGCATAATGGATCAAAAGTTAGTAAGTTTTCAATTTAGTTTTCAAATATAGGGACGTAAGGTGGGGAGGGGAACTTTGAAGATAAGAGGCACATTTTGTGTGTGTGTATGTGTGTGTGTATCTATACATGCCATGAACATAAAGATTTTTCCAGAATTTGTCATTATCATCCAGGGGCCACGTTTCCCAAGTGGGCTCTAATATGCAAACAAGTAAGATTTCATGGTCAGCTGTATTCTAGCTTTCAGTCAGGGATCAATGAAGAATAAGCCTGAAGCTGGGCCTATATCCTGTGCAATCTCATTATGACAGGTTTCTAGGAAATCAATCTGTCTGCTGTTTATTGCTCATTTCTCAGGCAGATCACATTGAAATTCAGCCCTAAAGTTCTTCAACTCTCATCCTGTAGAAAACAGCAACACTGGAACCAATTCAATGTTAAAGAGTACATAAATATGTAAATAAAGTTGTAGCATATAGATAGGCTTGTGGTGGCTGTGACCTTTTAAATATCCATAAAAGAATACAATTTCTATAAATATCTACAGAAAATTAAGTTTTTATGTAGAAGTCACTTGATTTTTTTTTTTTTCCAAAAAGGAAGGTTATGAGTATAAATTGGGGAGTTTCCATGAAAATAATCAGTGGAAAGAGCCATTATTACAGTACTGTCTGAGGGATGTTACAGATGCATATTACAGATAAGGTAATGACATTAAGAAGGACACTTCTTAAACAGTGTTCAGACAAGGCCATCTTCATTTTCCTATCTGCTTTAGAGAAAATCATATTACAGCAAGGAGACTCCATTTGTTATTTACTTTAAAGCTGCAAATAAATCACTAATTGTCTTTCTCTTATTCATCTAGCTGTGAAATGAGAATGTAAGAGAGAATTAAGTAAAGTACTTAGTTAATATTTGTGAGGGATTTAAATGCAAAACAAGGAGAAAAGTCCTAATAGACAAATGCTGTTTTCTGCACTTAGATGGAATTAAAATGTTTCACACCCCGGTTACTAAACCAGCTGCGTGCATTCTCCCGGAGACCAATTAGTTTAGAACACACTTTTTATTTAACAGAGGCCCAACGCTTCCAGATCCCACCTTGATGAATGCAAGTTTATACATACATGCATAATTGTCATTTATCAACACTAACGCTAACAGTGAACTTCATAAGTAGCCATTAAAAATTCTCAGTAAGGCCTGATTTTTCATTACAAAAATACTACAGAAGTACCTTCATGGATTTATGTTCCAGATGGTAGTACCATCTGGGAGCTAAGTTTCATTGTCTAATGGTTTTTTGCTACATTTACATGTATTAGGCATCAACACCCACTTCTGGTTACAATCGTTCCCTTTCCAGAGTCAGTGCTTAGTAGAAGGTGTTCTGTGTAGCTTATTATGAAAATGATCTCAGGTGACAAGAGGAAGTAAACAGATTGAAAATTTCATATTGCTAATGATAGAAGGCACAGCCATAATGCAACCTCCATTGACCATCTCAGATCAGTAGCATTTGGGCCCTAACACATTTGCATGGAATGTGTATCCTAAGCAGGTTGGGTCTGCCACCCAGCTTCCTTGGGAATGTAGACTTGAGATGGTTCTGATGAAACTTCATTTTCTTGAGAGGCTGCATTTAAAAAATACCTGATGGCCTCCAAATGCACCAGAAACTAAACTGCTAAATTTTCTAGTAGATTGATAAAAATGAGAATGAAATGGAGTGAACATTAGCTACCACCATGGATTTATTACCCCTTCCTTTAGGGCATGGGTCCTATTCTGGAACAATCTTGAGAGTCAAGCAACAGATGGATAGGCTGATCTCTTTTATTTCACATATCATGACCAAGGTTTGATTTACTTTCAGAGAAAATATAATTCTTCCTCCTCCATTCCCTGTATCTAACCTACAGTAATTCTTATCATAGCTTCACAGTCTTTCTTTCACTAAAGAGTAGGACCACCCAAATATGTCCACATCTTAACACTTGGCAACTCTTAGTATGTTACCTTACATGGCAAAAAGGAATTTGGAGATGTGATAAAGTTAAAGACCTTGAGATGAGAAGATTATCCTAGATTATCTACTTGGACCCAGTGTAATCACAAAGATCCTTCTAAGACAGAGGAACAAAAGTCAAAGTCATAAGAAAGAGATGGGATGATGGAAGCAGAGGTTGAAGTGATGCACTTTAAAGACAGACAAGGGATCATGAGCCAAGAGATGTAGGCCTACTCTGGAAGCTGGAAAAGACAAGGGAACAAATTGTGCCCTAGAGCCTTCAGAAGAGCACAGCACATTGATTTTAACCGCATATTGCTCATTTCAGACTTTAGGCCTTGAAAACTGTAAGAAAGTAAATTTGCATTGTTTTAAACACTAAATTCAGAGAAGGCAATGGCAGCCCACTCCAGTACTTTTGCCTGGAAAATCCCATGGACGGAGGAGCCTGGTAGGCTGTAGTCCATGGGGTCGCTAAGAGTCGGACATGACTGAGCGACTTCACTTTCACTTTTCACTTTCACACATTGGAGAAGGAAATGGCAACCCACTCCAGTGTTCTTGCCTTGAGAATCCAAGGGACGTGGAAGCCTGGTGGGCTGCCATCTATGGGGTCGCACAGAGTCGGACATGACTGAAGCGACTTAGCAGTAGCAGCAAACACTAAATTTGGGGTAATTTGTTACAGCAGCAATAAGAAAGTAACGCACATTACCTTTTGTGTCTGTGAGTTCAAGGGCTTTTTTCACAGAATCTTGAATTATTTTTATTACAGAAATAATCCATAGAGAGGGACAATTTGTTGCTGAGGAAGAGTAAGAGAGTATTGCTAAAGCAATGATCTCAAGGAAGTGAGAACAATGGGAATCCAGGACTCAAGTGGGAGAACTGTCTTCAGCTAGCAACAGAGACAATTGTTTTCATTAAAAAAATATCTGATAATGAGAATATCACAGGCTATGATATCATTGGCTGGCAGCTTCTTTCAGTTTTCCTCCAAATCCTGTAAACAGTGTTACTCTCCAAATTTTCCTCCATCTTTAAATGTTTGTATTCCCAACGATCCCATCAACAGACTGTTTTTCTTTCCCCAATGGATCTCTTAATATTCAATCTCATCCTCTTCTAATTGCATTTATACTTACTGATTGCTTATTTTAAATGAATGCCTTCTAAAGCAATGGTTCTCAACTGGGGATAAATTTGCCCTCAAAGGTATTTGGCAATGCTTGGAGATATTCTGATTGTCACGAGATATTCTGATCATCACAAATATGCTGCTGGCATCCAGTGGGCAGAGCTCAGGGATGGCTGTTAAATATCTTACAATGCACAGAACAGCCCCCCATAACAAAGTTATGCCTCCCCAAATGTCTACTGGCTGTTGAGAAAGCCCTGTTTGAGAAGATACATCATTCTTTAATATTATAGCGTGTATTTTCCTCTAAGCCAAGCTTCTTGAAAGAGTAGTCTCCACTCATATTTTCTACTCTATCACTTCCCATTAATCCTTTACTACAGTGCGTTGATTTTGACTCCTATACCTGTACGTTCTCCTTTGGGATGACTCTTTCAAACCCCTGACTTTAAATACTACCAATATACAAGTGACGCTCATATCTTTATATTTAGCCAGTACTACCTCCAAACTTCAGACAAAGAAGTCTAAGTGACTGCTGCTGCTGCTGCTGCTGCTAAGTCGCTTCAGTCGTGTCCGACTCTGTGCGACGCCATGGACTGCAGCCTACCAGGCTCCTCCGTCCATGGGATTTTCCAGGCAAGAGTACTGCAGTGGGGTGCCATTGCCGGCATCTCTATTCATTTCAAACACCTCCAATTGAACATATACAAACTGATCTCCTCAGTTTAATATTGAAACATATTCTTTCTTATGCACATACCACTTTCTTCCCTCTTTGATATTTTGTTTTTTTCTTCATGGTCCATTCATTATCGCCACCCACTTACCTGGATAATAGGCCTATTTTTAAAAACTCAGTTCAAGTTTCTTCATGGAAATCTTTCTGAATACCTCCATCTGCTGAGAGTTGAGTAAGATGCCCCTTTTCTGTGCTCATTCTCTATGTCTTATTGTATCCTTCTCTTGATACATCTATTACACAGTCTGCCATATGGTATTTGCACTTAGCTGCACAGGAGTCAAAATCTATAAAACTGCACAATATTACCCCATAAGAATCCAAGATGAGTATCACCTGACTTTTTTGATACAAGCACACTCGACTTTCCCAGTTGTCTTCACAATATGACCTAAACTTTAATGTCCCGTTGTCTCTGTCCTTCCTCTCTCAAATGCTGGGTTCAACCTTAGATCTATAAAAAGACTTCTTGAACTTAGTGTGCAGAATTCTAGAATGGCCCACATGACCTTTGCCTCCTGATGTTACTCCAATGATTATGTTACTTTAAGTGGCCAAAGGGATTTTGCCCTTATAATTAAGATTACTAATCAGTTCATTTTAAAATAAGAGATCATGTAGGTAGGTTTAATCTAATTATATGAGCTCTTAAAAAGTAATGAGTTTTTCTGCTGCTGCTGCTGCTGCTAAGTCGCTTCAGTCATATCCTACTCTGTGTTACCCCATGGACTGCAGCCCACCAGGCTCCCTGTCTCGGGGATTCTCCAGGCAAGAACACTGGAGTGGGTTGCCATTTCCTTCTCCAATGCATGAAAGTGAAAAGTGAAAGTGAAGTCGCTCAGTTGTGCCCGATGAGTTCTTCTGGCTGGTAGCAAAAGGGAAAAGTCAGAGATGTAAGTAGCATAAGGACTTTAAATGCCATTGCCAGATTTGAAGATGAAGGAGACCCAATGATAAAGAAGGCAGATGGCCTCTGGAGCAATCAGTGGCCCCCAGGCTGACAGCCAGCCAGGAAACTAGGAGCTTAGACCTATGACCACAGAGAACTGGGTTCAGCCAACAACCTGAGTTGGCATGGAAGCAGATCCTTCTTCCTCAGATCCATCAGATAAGAGCTGAACTTAGCTGACATCTTGATGCCAGCCTTGTGAGACCCAGAACATGAAATCCAGGCAAACCCACTGGAATGTCAAGCCCAGAGAACTGTGAAATAATGAATGGTTATTGTTTTAACCTGCTAATTTCCTGTGACATGCTAGGCAGCAGTAAACAAAACTAATATCCTAAGCAAGCTCCAGCTTGTCTCAATGAATGAATCACTCCTATTCTATACTATAGTTCAAACAGCTATTATGATTCTTACATGTATCATGGAGAAGGAAGTGGCAACCCATTCCAGTATTCTGTCCAGTCCCCATGGACAGAGGAGCCTGATGAGATATAGTCCTAGGGGTCACAAGGGTGGGACATGACTTAGCTACTAAACCACCACTACATGTATCTACTCCCTCAACCAGTAGCTTTGAAGTCTCCTAGAGGCAGGCGTTGTGTATTATTCATGTAATATCTAAGGAATAAATAAGCAAATGAGATAAAAAATTTCATGTGACAAATAGTCATACTATTGGTTTGGCTCTGTGGAAATGGACGTTTTATAACCTTAACTAGGCAAATCAAACTATCCAACTAGCTTGCAAGACTCAGCCAGAGCCAGGACCCCTGACAACTCAATTTGATATAGCACTGTAGTCTAATTGACAGCTAAGGGAAAACCAGGCAGTGCTGATATGCTTGGGGGTGGCTCTGTACATGCTCTTCTTGAAAAAACAGGCTCAACTGCAAGAGAAAGAAATGAAAAACCTTTGCAACATCCAGATGAATTTGGTCAGGATATTCTACTACAATATTTATGCCTCAATCCTTCCTTACCTTTCAAGAATAGAAAGGCATTATTTTCTATATGCAAAGATTTTATGTGCTTGGTGAAAAAGTTCAACTCATGACCAGCGGTCCCTTTCTTGGAGTAATATAATCAGCAATGTCACCTTCAATTTTTATAAACCAAGATATAAATGGTAAAAGAGGTTGCAATCAAAGAGGCCTCCTTTGTTTCTTTCTGTAAATCAAATACTGTGACTCCTGGTAAATTCAACCTGTAATTTACAACCCAAAAGTAAAGAGAGAAGACTGATAGCTGAATGATTTTGTTTAAACTGTACAGATTAGCCACTTTAAAGAATGTGTCTCTCATTTTAGACTAGGTCATATCAAAATGGGAAGGAATCAGACAGAGTGACCCAAAATCACAGAGGAATTCTGCTTATCACACTGTGCTCTTTGTAATACTCTGCAATACAAAGTAATTTGAAGAATAAAAAGAAATACTAACTGCTTGTTTACACACCTATGGATCTGACTTTATAGAGATTACAAATGTAAAAAATAAAATCCTAAAATAACTTTTAAAAAGAGGCCTTTAATAATATTATCAGTTGCATTTACTCTGAGAGATTTAATTAATACAATCTTTCAAATTATATCATTACAGTTGAAAAGACAGAATTCCTCTGTCTTGAAGGGTACAATATATTGTCAAAATTTTAAATTAAATCATGATTTAATTATATGAGCCTATATGGGAAAGATTCTATTTAAAAAGTAGATACAAGAAAAAACTAGTAAGTTATATGCTTTCACTGAACTTCAAAAGACTTCACAGGATAACAAATAAGATTGTGTTGTGCTAAATTTTGAGATTTTGTGATTTGTAACTAGTAGCAGCACGATCTATCTTAGTTTGTCATACAGATGGTAAGAAAATAAATATGGGTGAATACATAAACAAAAAACAGGATTAAAGCAGAGCAAGAAACAACTAGTATACTCATTTATTTTTACTTTCAATATTTGTACACTCCACTGGAAACATGAAAATCGATTACAGTGGTATGGTTTTATATTGTGGTGCTCATTTGAAAAGTTTGGTTTTTTCCTTTCTTATACCTTTCTATTGGTTATATCCTTGTTATTTCTTTTCATGGAAAAGAGCTGCACATTGTCTGATAAAATAGGGATTGTTATTACTTAATACAGAATAAAGTAAAAAGGTAGATGATTATTTAAGCCAACAAGAGAAAGAAGTCAAGGTAGAAAGTGTATACTCTTTTATTTAAGTGATTGACACATTTGCAAAAGCATTTTAGGAGTTTACATAATCATTAAGTATTATTCTACTACAACGGCACTATTAGAAATGGTGATATTTCTCCCCAGCCAGAGACTCATTACACTTAAGAGTTTTCACTATTTAAGCTCTAAAATGCTCAGTTACCAGCAAATTTATTCTCAACAAAGCAAAGCTGAATGAATCTCAGAATCTAGACTCCATACCAGAGTTGAGTGGTGAGTATTCATGTTGGACTTTCCTCTTTTCAAAAGTTGATACTCTGTTTGTGTTAATTTTATCAGGTTTAAAATCTTTGTTTATAGGATTTCATTTCAGATAACAAATTTTAAGTTATCTGCTAAAGACTTTAACTCTGTAGACCACTGCATACCAAACTAAAAAAAAAAAATCCATTTTTCTTGGGATTTTTTTTTTCTTGTACAATACATTTTGAAATCTGCTAAGGAAACAGCATTAGTGAAATTATTTGTAGAAAGATGAATCAATACTAAAAATTTATCAGAACTTTCTTACATATTCCATTCAACTGTTGTTTAGCTGCTAAGTCATGTCTGATTCTTTTGCGACCCCATGGACTGTAGCCTGCCAGGCTCCTCTGTCCATTGGATTCTCCAGGCAGGAATACTGGAGTGGGTTGCCAGTTTCTTCTCCCATTCCACTGTAAGAAGAACTTAATCTTACCATTTTATTTCTGAAATTTTTAATATCCTAAGTGCCTTAATTTCCATTTAGATGGATGAAAATAATCATCTTTTTGATTATTTTTAAAAAGGAAAGTGTGTAAGGATCCAACTTTCTTGAGGACATTTAAAAATTTCATGAATTTACTAAGCATACTCACTATTTGTTAAATTTGCAATGGAAAACTACAAGTACTGCAGTGGGAAGATTATGATTTTAGAAAGGTAAACAAAAGATGAATTAAATGAGGGCAGAAATCTTTATTTTTTCGAAAAAACAAAAAATAGCATTCTATATTACAAAAATAACACAATCTCCATTAATCTACATACATATTTATAGTCTTGTTTGAAAAAGTATCCTGCATCTCTTAGAAAACTCTGACAGTTAGTAAAGTCTCTGTCAATTATATAACTTCAAACAGCAGCTCAAATATTTAGTAACCTTCTGAAATACCTAGAACCATACATGTGTTGAAAAGAATAACATGAATGATAAGGAAAGAGTCAAGCAGGTTTTAAGAGAGCATTGATGAAAGCATCTGTGTGTCTGAAAAATGAACCAGGAGGGGTGGGAAAGGGTAAGGCACAGTAGCTATATATCTGAAATATCCAGCAGCTTGAAGGTAACAGCAGTGATGGAAGAAATGTTATTATTGTTTTAATGTGAGAAAAAACATAATTAGAATTTACACTAGGAGTCATAGTGAAAAAGGCACCTGCTTTTGTGAATATTTTCCACAAAGAGGACAGAAGTGAGTGACCTCAGTGGCATCTGATAAACCACCAAAGCTAATTAGCTGCTATTCTGTCAATGGTACGAATCCTTGTAGGAGCTGCAGGAGTTCTTTAAATAGGGGTGCCTGGATCAGAAGGTGCTAATGACACCATAACCTCCAGCAAGGAGGCTTGGGGCAGTACATTGTCTCCTAAGTATTCTGGCATCCAGGAACAAGGAAAGTGCTGGGTGTCTGCAGAACAAAAGTCAGATGTTAGGTTTAACAATAAAGCATGGAGTAGAACGTTTTTTTCCCCCAAGTCATGTATCAAAGCAGTAAAACAAACATGTCTCAACTCTCCAGGAAGGTATTAATTTTTTCTGATAGTCTATAAGAAAAAGAATTACTTGTCTTGGTTGAATTTGTAAAGAAGAGTGTCAAGCCTCTTAAATCTTTTTTTTTTTTTTTTTTGTATTCTTTGTGCTGCTTTTTGTTTGGAATGAAAGAAAGTGGTCAAAGGCATGCTGAACCCTCAAATTACGGTGATTGTTTCTAGTGTCTTGTTAGCGTACTGTATCAGCACGCTAACAATCAGCATCAGTATATAAATGCCTCTGATACTTCCACAGGCTGTTTTTAGCTTTTTTGGTAACTTACCTCCCTTCATGGATTCAAAATGGATAACTGCTTCTGTGGTTTATATTCCAGATTCTAATTACAAATGTTAAAATGAAAGAAAAAAAAGAAAAAAACAAGGTCCTGGTGATGAAACAAATTCTCTTAAGCTGTTTAGTAACTTAAAGATGTCTTTGGGGACTGAGAATAAAACTGGAATGATGAAAGAGGAGACACTTGATGAAAGAAAAGATACTTGCAATTATAGGAAACACAAAGAAATATTTGCAAAGAGAAGGCAATGGCACCCCACTCCAGTACTCTTGCCTGGAAAATCCCGTGGATGGAGGAGCCTGGTAGGCTGCAGTCCATGGGGTCGCTAAGAGTTGGACACGACTGAGCAACTTCCCTTTCACTTTTCACTTTCATGCACTGGAGAAGGAAATGGCAGCCCACTCCAGTGTTCTTGCCTGGAGAATCCCAAGGCCGGGGGAGCCTGGTTGGCTTCCGTCCATTCGGTCGCACAAAGTCGGACATGACTGAAGCAACTTAGCAGTAGCAGCAGCAGAAAAAGAATCATTGCTGGAGTCAGGATGATGTGAGTGGATGTAAGCTCCATCACTAGATAGCTGACTGTAGGCACGCTGCCTATTTTTGTCCAACTTCATTTTTCTAAACTGTAGTATGGTGGTAAGAATTTACAGCCCTAATATTGTTATTGGAATTAAACTACATAACACCTTTAAAAGCTCCTAAAGGGTGCCTGGTCTATAGTTTTCATTTAATAAAATTTTCTAAGGAGAGCTCAACTAAGTGTGCTGCAGAAACTGTTGCAGGAAGGGGGACCCCTTCCAGGACCCGAAAATGGGCTCTTGTCTAACACTTGGAAATGAATTGTCCAAGGAGACACATATGCTGACAAAGCAAGAGATTTTATTGGGAAAGGGCACCCAGGTGGAGAGCAGCAGGGTAAGGGAACCCTGGAGAACTGCTCTGCAACATGGCTCACAGTCTCCAGTTTTATGGTGATGGGATTAGTTTCCAGGTTGTCTTTAGCCAATTATTCTGACTCAGAGTCCTTCCTGGTGGTGCACGCCTTATTCAGCCAAGATGGAAGACAGAGAGAAGGATTCTGGGAGGTGGTCGGACATGTGGTGTCTCCTTTTGACCTTTCCCGAACTCTTCCAGTTGTTGGTGGCTTATTAGTTCCGTATTCCTTACCAGGACCTCCTGTCGTAAAACAACTCATGCAAATTATTACTATGGTGCCTGGCCAGGGTGGGCGGTTTCAATCAGTGTGCTTCCCCTAACAAAACCAGTATTCTTGAGAAACCAAGCACCACACTTGGAGAGCTGGAGAACTTAGGTTTATTATGCCTGTGGGCCCAGAGGAGTTAACACTCCAAGATTTGAACCCCGAACAAAGGGGTTACACAGTTTTTTATACACAGACAGGCATGATAAAGCAGGTTTGTGGGTTTGCAGGGACTAGGGTGATTGCAAAGAGCAGGACAAGGGTGAGTGAGTTAAGCTGCAGTTCCAAGTATTGTGAGTTCCCACTTTCTGAGACCTACGTGATCTAGACTTTGCAAGGAGCAAGCTGGGTTACAGAGGCAGAAGGAGCAGGAGCTTATGTAAAATTTTAACTGTTCCTCTTCAAGTATACACAGAGATAGTAATGTTACACTTAGCTATAGAGGAAGTTGGTGGCCTAGGACACACTTAGGAAAAGAATTTCCCTTACCCAAGTTTGAACAAGGAAACATTCTCTTCTGCCTAGATTAAGTTCTTGGATGAGAATTATTATCAGAGAGAGGCAAAAGGAAGGAGGCATTGAAAAAGAAACAAGTAGAAGATGCAGCCTGTTTATTAAGTACACTATTTCCTAAATCTTTTATCTCTGTTATCTGGAGGACAAGAAATGATGGTATTTATTTGGGACACAAGGAAGATTCTTGGACTATGAGTTCACAAGGGTGGAGATGGAAATATACTCAAATAAAAGATTCTAAAGTTATATTACTAGGAAAATAAATTAAAAGACACAAGGAGAAAAAGTTATGGCACAAAGGGAAATCTGTCTGTGTTTCTATCCTTCAACTGGGATCTTTAGTCAGTCACGTATTTGAAAAGTATCTGTGAGTGTTTACCATATGCCAGGGTTTCCCAGGTGGGGCTAATGGTAAAAAACTTGCATACCAATACAGGATCAATCCCTGGGTTGGGATGGTCCCCTAGAGGAGGGCATGTCAACCCACTCCAGTATTCTGGCCTGAGAATCCCATGGACAGTGGAGCCTAGTGGGCTACAGTCCATGGGGTTGCAAAGAGTCAGACAACTGAGCACAAAGTTCTATCTGTTGTAGTTTAGATAATTTCAGATATAGATATTATCTGAACAGTTCATAAAACAGAGAGAGTACTGAAAATGATTCTCTTGATTCATCAGTACACACAGGCCTCACTTATGACCTACTATTTGGAAAATTCTTCTAAGCCACTGAGATTTATAGGAGTCTAAGTGGCAACTAATCATAGGAAATCGAGAGTTTAGACCCATCTGGGGTTATGACAGCATGAAGACGGCAAATGTATTCAATGTCTCTGTATCAGTGCATATTGATTATGTTGTGATTGATCAGCAAAATCTGAAATGGTGTTGGAAGGGGAAATGACATCACCTTTGCCATGAGCTTAGCTGTTTCATATAAATCTTCTTATGTTATTCATTTGAACTTTACCAGTCTATAGAAACATTATAATAATGTAGTCATTATTATTTAGTATTAGTCATTATTATTATTAGGAGTTTGTCAATCTATAGTTTGAAGTTATAGGGAATAATTGATATAAAAATATATAACACATGGTACAGCACTTGGCCTATAATAATATAATCATCAATGATACCTATTATTATTTTTAGTATTTAATTTTTGTAAGAAACACCTAAATAAGCTAAAAAAACTTTTACTGATATCTTACACAAAAGTGCCTGTCACTTAAATTTCCGATTCTGTCCACAGACTTTGTCTAAACATACTTTTTTCTTGAGAGCTGATGCTCCCTAGGACTTAGTGCTTTATTGAACACTAATGTAAGCCAAGTAGTCGACCTGTTTCCTCCTATAGATTCCAAACAACTGTGAGCAGACACTGAGAGCCACGTGACAAGCTGATACAGCACTGGCTTTGCTATTGTTACATACAACAATAGAAAACAGCCTCCTACCTCAAACCAAATGGTCTCTGGAAAAGTTCTGAGATACACGCAAATAGGAAGCAAAGGGGGAGGGAAAATGCACTGCTTGAGAAAAAGGCAAGAGAGAGAAACAAAGAGGGAATGAGAAGGAAGAGGAGAGAATGAGAAGGAAGGGAATTACAGAGGATTGCTTTCAACTTTTAGTTAAAGGAAATTTTACCCATTCTTGGGGCATGGCCCAATGCATGTTAGGTCCTCAGTCTCACCCGCAAGTAAATCCCTCCATCTCCTCTCCAGGCAAGGCTAAGTAGGAAGAGGTATCAGAAACCTTCACTTTAATATCTTCTCTCCTAGGCAGTGGATGGGAAGTCTTAACCTCTTTATGAAAATATGAGATGAAGGAAATGTCCTCTAGCTCAAATATGACCTTGAGCCTGTAACTTTAGGTGATTTTATACTCACTCTCAGCCCAGTTTTGCTTCTTCTGTCTCTTCTCCTGGTACGTCAAAATCAGATCATGCATTCGAATCAACCAACTTTTATTGAAATCCTATTATATACTTAGGTGGAGAATGGTAGTTTCTTCACTTAAACTGAACACATGTATTTAAGCAATACATGCAATGGAATCTTTAGAGGATACTATTATGACAGCCCACTGTAGGAATTCTGATTTTTTTTTTCAAAATTTCATATTATAGAGAGTGGTTGCAGTGATATATCTAAACCTGAGTCTTGCTCAATGATCTTATTCACAAACAGCTGAAAATGGCACTTTGTCATTACAGATGCAGATTTGAAATGAGCCCAACAAGCTGTGGTGTTATGTACTCTGACATCATAGTTGTCAGGCACTACAGGTAAATTACAGACTAAACTGCAGGCTTCTCTAAGCTCTTTTTTTTGCTTCTTTCAGTTGAAATACTCCCTAAGGAATAATTTTTTTTTTCTTAATGGTTTACAACATTTTGAATCTACTTCTATTAATGCTAATAAATCTGTCTTCACACCCTAACTTATCACAATAAAATTAAACTCTTAGTCTTAAATAAAGATGTATTTTTCAAATATCAAAAATGTTTAACTGTTAATGAATCAATGTTTTCTAAAAACAAGCAAAAAAAAATTAAAGCAAACTGAGACTATATTACCTTCTTTTACAGATAATCTAAAATCTTTTATTTTTTTTATTTTGATTTTTTTAAATTTTATTTATTATTTTTTTTAATTTTATTTTATTTTTAAACTTTATATAATTGTATTAGTTTTGCCAAATATCAAAATGAATCCGCCACAGGTATACATGTGTTCCCCATCCTGAACCCTCCTCCCTCCTCCCTCCCCATATCATCCCTCTGGGTCGTCCCAGTGCTCTAGCCCCAAGCATCCAGTATCATGCATCGTGATTAATTCTTACTTTCAATCTGATCAGGGAGATGCAGTGAGGCAAAGTGGACATGTATGGTATCCTTTGAAAACCAAATTTTTAAATCTGAAGGAAAGATGTTTCTTCCTGTCTGATTGATTGTTTAGGTGAGAGGGGCCTGGGGAAGTTCATATGACAGAGGCTAACATAACACAAGTTTAAGTTCAACTTAAATATAAAGAAGGAAATGAAACTGAATTATACTTTCATTTTGCTAACTATTACTATTATATGATATGAAAAAAGTCAAATAATTCAAATGAATCCACAGTTTAAAAATTAAGGTTTTCTTTGTCAAATTTGTCAGTGGAATTTAAAACATGTTTTCAAGCTAGTAATTCATGAATCAAAGGTGGTGATCTAATTTTAGAATTAGTAAAAAGTAAACTGGAAAAAATAAAATTATTGCATTAGTTTCATATTTGGCCAAGAATAAAAAATTGGTATATAAAGGAAAAAAAGTCTTACAAATACAATCATACCTATATGAAAACCTGAAAGAACATAAGATGCTCATAAATACTCATATGGGAATACTAATCTTGCTGATTAGAAGTAAAAATGTCATATTTTATGACAAGATCTAAGAGTGGAATAAATCAGCGATTTATACTTTCATCACTAGGACGATATGAACTGTAGCTAACAATATTCAACAAAAAGTAGCTTTAGCAAAAAAAAAGAATTACTACTCTCACAGTATAAGCTATTCATAAGGAAGGAGGTCCAGGGTTAGTACACAAGCCTAGATATGTACAACCACAGAGTGACACTGTAATTCTCTTGACCTTCTTTTCAGTTGCGAGATGGCTACAGAAGCTCTAAGCATTACATCCTCACACATCAATATCTAAAATTAGGGAAGAAACTGGGCCTCTTTTAACACGTCTTTTTATTTTTTTGCCAGTGTAGAAAATTAAAGACCCAGAAGGCATTTCTTCTAATCCTGTTGGCCAGAACTAGGTTACATAATCCATCCTTGCCTTCAGGGAGATCAAGAAAGTGACTATCACACAGAATGGGTCTCAGAAAGGATCTGGGGGGCAGAGGCTTTGTGTAGGCAACCTACGGGGTCTGCCAGCAATATGGCAAGGTAGTTACAACATTGGCTCGGGGGCCAAAATTCCTAGGTTCGAATTCTGGTTCATCCATTTCCAAACTGTGATTTTGACTATTATTTAACCTCTTGCAGTTTCGGACCTCCCTGGTGGCTCAGACAGTAAAGAGTCTGCCTGCAATGTGGGACACCTGGGTCCAGTCCTTGGGTTGAGAAGAACCCCTGGAGGAGGACATGGCAAACCACTCCAGTATTCTTGCTTAGAGAATCCCTGGACAGAGGAGTCTGGTGGGCAGTTCAGTTTCTTCACCTATATTTATGGGGATAAAATAGTGTCTACCTTAATTAATTTAGTTATTGCTTATAAAACATTTGCTTACACTTTATATAGTGAAACACTGCAT
Organism: Bos javanicus; assembly: GCF_032452875.1. NCBI lineage: Eukaryota > Metazoa > Chordata > Mammalia > Artiodactyla > Bovidae > Bos > Bos javanicus. Next base: position 85,466,048 of record NC_083871.1, on the reverse strand, counting down.
TATTTGATTAGCTGCATTATAATTTTGAATTTCTTTGAATCTTTACAGATTTAGAACTAGGTACATCAAATTTTGAGAGATGTAGAACAAATTAGAATGGCCTGTGAAATTACATTAATTCAATGTTAAGGGTGTCTATAACTGATTAATAGCTGTATTAGACTCAGAGTAAAGTTTAAAGTATTTTATTTGCTATCCTGCATCTCCCATAGTAGCAGAAGTTGAATACATACAGGGCCAACTTGTCGTTGGCCCATGCGTAAAAGGGAAATACATATTCATTTAGTGTCCCTGAGTTAGAAGCTAGAATCTTTCCTTAACTCCTCTACTTCATATGATAATATATTTGTGTGTATTTATAAACATATCAGAGAAGGCAATGGCACCCCACTCCAGTACTCTTGCCTGGAAAATCTCATGGACAGAGGAGCCTGGGGGGGTCTATGGGGTCACACAGAGTCAGACATGACTGAGTGACTTCACTTTCACTTTTCACTTTCATGCATTGGAGAAGGAAATGGCAACCCATTCCAGTGTTCTTGCCTGGAGAATCCCAGGGACAGGGGAGCCTGGTGGGCTGCCATCTATGGGGTCGCACAGAGTCGGACACGACTGAAGCGACTTAGCAGCAGCAGCAGCAGCAGTAGCATAAACATATAATATACAAATGCAATATTGCAACTCTTCCTTTAAGATTGGAAGAATTACACTCTAATGAAACTATAAAATGTCACAAAAAAGTATCATATTCATCTCTGCTCTTAAATTGCATATGATCTAGTTGAAGAGTCAAATTTACCATGAAACTAAATAAACAGGGCTAAATACTGTTGCACTGAATATGGTTGTGAGTGTTAAGGAGACAGAGACTAGGGTGAACTGCTGCTGCTGCTAAGTCGCTTCAGTCGTGTCCGACTCTGTGCAACCCCAGAGACGGCAGCCCACCAGGTTCCGCCGTCCCTGGGATTCTCCAGGCAAGAACACTGGAATGGGTTGCCATTTCCTTCTCCAATGCATGAAAGTGAAAAGTGAAAGTGAAGTCACTCAGTCCCGTCCAACTCTTCACGACCCCATGAACTGCAGCCTACCAGGCTCCTCCGGCTGCAGTCCATGGGATTTTCCAGGCAAGAGTACTGGAGTGGGTTGCCAGTGCCTTCTCCAGGGTGTACTAAGAGCAGTATATAGGAATCAGGAGGTGATGGAGCTCAAATGGCTCCTCTGATGGAAAAGATTAAAGATGAAAAGCCCCAGGCCATGATAAAGGATGGTTGGGTGAACTGGCTAGTTGGATAAATGTACAAAAAAAGTGGAATATTTATCTTGAAAAGAATTGGATTCATATTTACTGAATGCCGACTATGTGCTAAGCCAGAGTTACATGATAAAAATGAAGAATCCAGTAAGAAATGGTCCCTATACTCAGGCAATTGGATCGAATAGCTATGTTGGATTAAGAGAGGCAGAGAGAGAGATAAAAAATAGTATTTGGATTAGTCAATAAGTCCCATTCTTTGTTATTCACTGACTGTTAGGAATTAAGAGTCCTCTAAAATCATTATTCATATAGCATGTTTATATTGATATCCTTTTCCCTAATATAGAGTAAAATAGAATAATCACATCAAATATATTTTAAAAGAGCATAAAAATAAAAGAAATATGAGAATTTATCTTGTTTTTTCCAATATAATATGTTTCATATTTATGATAATAATATCGATAATGAACATTTACTGGCCATCCCCAGGAGCTAAGTGCTTTAAAGGTATTAATTCATTTTAACTTCATGATCTTAAGAGGTAGGAATTCTAATACTTTCAATTAATCACTAAGGAAACTGAGACCCAGAAATGTTACATAATTTATCTAAGATGACAGAGCTGATTATCAGTAGAATCAGTCTGTGAACAGTTTGGTTTCAGAGACTGTCCTTTTAACCACTATTCCATAATTGATTTATGAAAAATTTTAAAATGAACATAGAATCAAAGTTTTGAAACTTTTCCAATATATCATTAATCCTAAAACTTTACAGTCAGACAATTAATATATTGTTGTCTTGTTGTTCTTCAATAATGAATTTTCTTCTTTGTTCACAAAAAACTTTGTTTTTAAATTTTCAAATTCCTACTATTTTCCAAGTATGACTAAAATGTGTGTCCAAATTCTGATTTTCAAAGGTGAGTATATATTAAGGAATACTGTGGCTTTTGCTTTTTATTTAGTGTTATCAAGGATAACAGAATCAGTTTTATTGTAAATACAATGTGTGAAGAAAGATGTTCAACATCAATGCTCCAGTCATTCAGCCTGACATTTCTCTGTGAAGTGGGCAGAAAATTAAATTGCCTCAAATTAGAGGAGAAAATCACACACCACAAAAAGTAACATGTCCAGTGACAGTTGAGGTCATGCTTCCACTGCAATATGTGTGAATTTTACCATATTAGTTTCATTGATGGTAATGGAAATTGTGCAGTCGCCCCTCTTAATGTGCTCTGAATTGTTACCCATTAACATCCTCAAAATATCAAATTTTTCCTGGCATTTTATGTTGGTTTTAGAGTATTACATTGTTATTATGTATTCGTTTGAAAAGGTAAAGCTAATTTCATTATGTTTCTTTAGTTTTAATTTTTTCAGCTGTTTTCACCCAATCTTCCTCATCCCAGACCAATGATCAGATATCCTGGATTTTGACTCTTTTGAACTTCCCTGGGTTATAAAATAAACACTGGAAATTGGAATTCATTAGTCATTTTTTTAGAGTCCAGATTTTTATAGCAAGCATTTTTATGAGACTGTTTTGAGATCCCAGTGTACTCTGCTGGGATCCTTACAGAGGGTAAGATATGAAAATGGCAAGTCTAGGCAAGAACTAAGTCAATATATTGCCTTTATGAAAATTAATAAATGGTGTTTCATATCTAGGATAGAAACTGCTGAATGTTAGACGTCTAAAAAGATTAGAGAGCTTAGATTTAAGCTCTAACTTGCCCTCTGGTGAGAAGAAGATGGAAGAGGTAGGAGGGATGGCCTTTGTGAAGTAAGTTTCAATATCACTCACTGTGAACCAGGAAGGACAAAGTTAAGGGGAAATAATGCATATAAAGCAAGTAGCAAGACTGCCTGGCATGTGTAGGCATTCAATGAATATGAATTGCCTTGGGAATTCAAAAGGAAGGTGAAATCTCTTTGAACTAAGAATTGAGGTGATTTCATTAAGGCATCATGAGTTAGCTATGAAGACATTTCAAACCAAGGCAACAGCATGAATAAGGAATGAAGGCAAGTGAAGTTCAAGAGCATATCTCATCTTGAAGGATAGTAAAGCTCTCTTACTGAAGGTTCAGAAATAGGTGAGGCATTTTTGTTTGTCACTATGACTTGAGAGGTGATGTTGGTGTTAACAGCACTAAAGCTAAGCAGGTGTGTGTGTGTGTGTGTGTGTGTATGTATATATATATATATATATATATATATATATATATATAGTTGTTCAATCATGTCTGACTTTTTGTGATCCCAAGGACTTTAGCCTGCCACGCTCTTCTGTCCATGAGGATTCCCTGGGCAAGAATACTGGCATGGGTTGCCATGCCCTCCTTCAAAGGATCTTCCCAACCCAGTGATTGAACTCAGGTCTCCTGCATTGCAGGTGGATTCTTTACCCTCTGAGGCACCAGTGAAGCCCATGAATACTGGAGTGGGTACCCTATCCCTTCTCCAGGGCATCTTCCCAACCCAGGAGTCGAACCAGGGTCTCCTGCATTGCAGGCAGATTCGTTACCAGCTGAGCTACCAGGGAAGCCCGAGGAGGTTAAAAGCCCAAGGAGGTTAAAGGCTATTTAATTAGTGCTCCACAACAAAACACTCCTACAAGAATACCAAAGCAATCTATCTGAGAAAAGCTGAAGGATATAGTCTATGAAAATAAGCAACAAAAGACAAAATTGGAAAGTGGGTTCCAACATCACACTGGACACCAAATGCCATGGAAATAAGTGTGCCTCAATTGGTAGACAATGGGATGTTTTTAAAAGCTTTGTAATGGAGGAAAGATACGATGAGTCTTTGTAAGTACTGAGAATAATATTGGATTACTGGAGTGGATAGCTGTTCCCTTATCCAGAGGATTTTCCCAACCCAGGTATAGAACCCAGGTCTCCCTCATTGCAGATGGATTCTTTACCAGCAGAGCCACTGGGGAAGCCCACTGAGAATAAGGAATATCACAATTCAACAAGAAGACTTTGGCCCTTATTGGCGAGGTGAGTTGGGGAAAAATTGCCCATGGGCAGGTGTTAGGTAGAGTTTATAGGCAGTGAGAAGGGATAGGAGAGAAGTGATGCAAAGCCAGTTTCTCCAAGGAAAGAGGCTATGGTTCTAATCTTACTCATATCCCTTTCCTCCATAGGAAATCTCTTTTTTTTTCCCATTTGGAAATCGTTAACCAGTGAGATATTCAAGTTTTTCTGAGTGCTTAGGACCTGAAAGGGGAGGAAAATTCTATCAATCTTTCAAAGCCAGAATTTCTTCTCCCCTACTCTTTGGTCTGTCACAATAACATTGCCTTGAGGGAGATAGTGGGAAAGCAAGCGTCAAAAATGCAATTTCAGCAGCACACCTTACCCTGATTAGCAGTTAAAAGCAAGTACAGGAGCTGCTGCTCTGGGGCTACACACCTGAGGTTGTCTGTTAGACCTAACACAGTTCCCATGCTTCATGACTAAGAGCCACTCGCCCAGAAAAACTTGGATATGACAGAGTGAGTCACATAAACACACAAGCATGCACATCTCTGCATATACACTCTTGTACACACTACTTCTTTCCCAGAACAAAATAATGGCAACCAGTTAATAATCATGAAAACATTTATAGACCTTAAATTACTTCTTTTACTTTGTCTTTAAAAATTCACATAGCTTAAGATGGTTTGTTCCTGTCTGTTTTGACACAAAAGGTGGAAATGATGGGCAAGCATGGCCAACCACACCAGCCAGCACTGTACAGAGGAACTGCTGGCTATGTACAGTCTGCTGCTGGAACCAGTCACAAAGCCGTTTTGTGTTCTTGAAAATGTTCTGCGACTTCTTAGATAAATCTCTATAAAAATTACTTGATGTGTGTCATGTTAAAAACGCCCAGCAATTAATCCTTTCCAACTATATAAACCATGATGTTCAATAGGTTAATTACATGTTGCTTCAAAATGGATTTGCTAGTTTCTTCTTTCACTCTGCTGACTTTTAGGTTCCCACTTTTTTTTTTTTTTTTGGCATAGCATTTGGTATTTTAGATTCTGTAATGTCTCCACTTATTACTTTCCTTCTCAATTAAAGAAAGTTTTAATTATTTAATGCAATAAAAGAAGGAGTTGAGTTTGTAACTCTTGGTTCTGTATCAAGAGTTGCAAAGACAAATCCACAAATTCAAGATAACAGGTTTCAGAATGGACTGCAGTTGACTAGGAAGAGCACACCAGCCTACAGGCATTCACATTCAATGTTATTAACCATGACCATGCTGGAGGTACACAGTGTAAATGCTGGCTGCATTAAACTCATGCACTACAATCCTGAGGTCTCCCTTCCTTCAATTCTTTTAGTGCTAATGGGGGCTCCACATAGTACAGTGGGTGGAAGAGTCTCTTTGTTGATAGGCAGTGTCCCGTGACACTGGAACTTCTGAACTTCCTCTGTGGAATCAGGAGAAGAGCTGTGGTATGCAGTCTCTGTTTGGATCAGAAGAAAGTATATGCCAGGGTCTGTGGTACTTTTTACCAGAATTGGGCCTTGTCCTTGATTCTAAATGGGTTTCCCATTCAGTGAACCAAAGGGAAAAGATAAGAAGTGGAAAATAGGAAGAACTTGCTTGGATATCATCTGACTGCCAACCTGCTGGTGCGTGTGTGCATGCTTGGTTGCTAAATGCAACTCTTTGTGACCATGAACCCCCACCAGGCTCCTCTGTCCATGGGATTTCCCAGCAAGAATACTGGACTGGGTTTCCATTTTCTTCTCCAGGGTATCTTCCTGACCCAGGGTTTGAACCCAAGTCTCCTGGCAGGTGGATCTTTACCATGAGCCACCAAGGAAGCCCCAACTTGCTGGCAGTTTACACAAATTTACATCAATAGCCAGAAAGAAATTTATAGCCATGGGCAGAGTGTGGTAACCATAAATTTTGAGCACATATATTTTCTGATGAGCTTATTCCTTGAAGCACCATGGTATTTCCCTAGTTGATTTTAGTTCTGTAACTAGTCATTTGTTAAACTCACTTAGCAATTAATTGTTGTCTAACTAAGATAACAGGTTGCAGTCAAAGATGGAGAAGTTTCATTTTCCAACTAGGTGTAGGAAAATCATCTAGGTCCCCAGCTTTTTTTGCACCAGGGACTGATTTCATGGAAGACAATTTTTCCATGGACTGGGGGTGGGGGGTAGGTTTCGGGATAATTCAAGTACATAACATTTGTTGTGCATTTTATTTCTAATCTAATGCCATTGCTATTGGGACTGGAGGTACTGGTCTGCAGCCTGGAGGTTGAAGACCCCTGGCAGGATAATTACATGTTGTATAAAAGACAATTTTTCTGTTCCATTTTCTCTGGGTTTCCTGTTAGATACCCATTTATTTTTACAAGTAATTTATTGTCTTACAGACTATTATAGAGTTCATGTTCACTCTACATAAAGGAAAAGTAAACAAAGTTCATCCTGCCATTTGTTCACAGAATTAAAAGTCAACCCCTACTTCAATAAACAAGCCTCAAAACCAAAGAGCTATTTCCTGAAGAACAAAGTGAATAGGATGTGCCCACTTGTTGTGCAACAAATAAAATAAATATGTATTAAGTTTTTACCATGTGCCACATACATACCTTTGATGTTAATCACATTATTAAATTTCACACTAATTTTATTCTAACAGGTTTTAGGCATATTTTATTAAAATAGGTGAGTAATCTGTGTAACAGAAAAGTTTAATAGCTTGGACACAATTTCAAAGAAAAGACTCAAGGATTTACATGCAGAAACATTGTTTAATTTCAAAATATCTATAAAATTATCCTTTCCCTCATGAACTAATCCTGTCTTTCCAAAACTAGGCAAATGGTTTGATGTACCTTGTCTTCCATGAAATCACTAGCTGTAGTATAATGTGAGGTGCTCCTGTATTATTTTATTTCCATGCAGCCATCAGTGTGGGTACTGGAAGATGAATCAATAGCATAAATGTTCTGCCTACTTTTCACTGAATTGAAGGATTACTATAGTCACAGGAAAAGGATACCCTCAACATTTGAGCACTTTTGGTTACCTGTTTATTGAAAATCTGTCCTTCATTAAGATATTTCTTTTTTTTTGCAAAGACAGAATAATTAGACATATCTTCAGAGAAGAAAAATCCGAAAAAGATGTAACCCAGAAATATATTAAAGCTAACTGGGATTACAGAAACTCTGAGATTCAACAAATATTTCCTCATTTCAGGAGGAGGCTTATATGAGCACAGTTCAGTGTGTCAGAAGTCAGGTAGGGATCTGCTTATACAGGGAACTCTGGAAGTGCCCCTCTCTGGGAAAAATACGAATGAAAATAAGTGAGAGGTAGAAATGCAAAGTACACATTTTAGGTTAACTACTCTCCTTTCAAAATATTTTGTTAGTATTTTGTTACCTGTTTTTATTCACTCAGTTTCTATACAGCAAAGTGAATTCAGAAACCTACAAGTAACTAAAGAAAACCTTGTTTTCTACCTGGATGAATAAAATGAAATAAATTCTTGCATTTCTGAAAAGTGTTCATCATCTCTCATCTGAAATCACTAGCCATTTGTTTTAATTTTGTAAACAGCCTCATCTAAAAGTCAAAGATTAAATTATATTGTATTCCTGTTATTCTTCCTTCCCTGGAACATGAGTATGAAGTTTAATCTTTGTTTTCAACAATTTTTTAAGGAGGAATGACCAAAATCACAGAACTAGCTTAAGAATTTCTTTTTCTATACTCGATGAATATAATTCTATATTGAAAGTAAATAGGATTTCAGGAATCCTAGAATTCAATTACACTTTGGTATGATTTATCTGGTGACATACCAAATGGAATTCCTCACTATCCAACACTCAGTACATCTACAGGAGATTTAAAAATAATGTTTCATAATGATGAAGGCATCACTATAAAACCCCTATGCCTTCTGAACCTTCAAAGATTGGATTATATTTAAAAGAGTTTGAATTATGAATGTTATTTGTGCCATTCTAACTTCTGGATTCAGTAGAGATTCCAAGAGGGAACAAAAACACCCTGACATCACACACACATTCCTTCTTGGCATGGCAGCAAGCAAGACAGAACACAGAAGAGGCTATGCAGGAACTAAGTACATTCAAATCTCATGAGAAGGTTTATGTTTTCCCTAAAAATTAGTATATAGGAAATACCTGGTGAACCAATGAGGAAGGTAAATTTTTATGGTATAATTTCAGGAGAGAGCTTGTGGGGAAGAAAGACGCATATAAAAACCAAGATTATAAGTTCTGAAGAGGAGGCCTTGTCATTAATTTTATACCCAGGTCTACCATGCTGACCAGCCCAGAACGGGGATTCAATTAATATTTAGTATTTACCTGGTAATGATGTGTAAATGATTATTGAACTGATGCTGAAGAATGGCAAATCGAGTATTTCTTAGAATTCACATTAATGTATCTATTTACTTTTATAGAGCGAAGATGCAGCTAAATTTGGAACTCAATTATTCTTCTGAAAACTACTATTTTGATTACATATTTCAAAATAAAACACTATCTGAAGATCCTCTGACTCAAAACCAATTTAAATCCTATTGTAACTGGTTGACTCTAGATTCTGAGAAAAATCTATTTCAGTTATTTCCTTAAATATGGCACCTACAACATATATTTGAAGAACAGTACACCCTAATTTTCCCTAAAAGGCAATTCAAAGTTCAGTGTTTTTCAAAACATTATGTTTGCTTTCTTAAATAAGTGGAGACTTGATTCTCTCAGCCCAACAGTTCATATACAGAACAAAGCAGCATCAGGCATGGCTATTCCACCATTGACCTTCTTGAACTAAGACCCAGACACCCTGAACAAGATTTAAATTTCTAGATCAAGGTTCTGACCTGAATAAGAAGGTTAATAAATATCTGTGAATTGAATATTGCATGAATATTATGGGGGGAAATCTCCTTAAAACAATATAATACAGTTTATAATTTCAGTAACTGTATATAAATAAACTGAAAATGAATAAAAACAATTTATGTCAGGTTACATGTACACAATAAAATCTGATTTTTAATGATACACATATCAAGGCAGACAGAGAGATGTTCTACAAGATCACTTTTTAGTCTCAAAATATATTTTTTAATGTAGGACTTTACAATTTCAAGGTATTTGAGATTTAATTGGACTTAAGTAATTCTTAAAATGCATCTTACATGGTTTTATTACTATTTTGATCAAGAAGTGGCCGTGATAAAAATAAACTTCTCTTAGTACCTATTAAATTCTTCACTAAAGATATAAATATTCATCTACATTCATCCACACCCCTTCTTTCCTTTCCTTCCTACCTTCTTTCGTCCTCCATGACTTCCTTTCTTCCTTCTCCTGTCTTTTATTTCTTGCCTTCCTCCCTTATCTATCTATATTATGTAAATATTATACCTTATGTTAATGTCTTTATCTTTGACAAACATTATTTGAATTGATCTATATGAAAGATTTTATTTAAAGCCGAATAAACCAAAAATAATGCCCAGTTGTGGATGTGACTGGTGATGGAAGTAAAGTCTGATGCTGTAAAGAACAATATTGCATAGGAACTTGGAATGTTAGGTCCATGAATCAAGGTAAATTGGAAGTGGTCCAAGAGGAGATGGCAAGAGTAAACATCCACATTTTAGGAATCAGTGAACTAAAATGGACCAGAATGGGCGAATTTAATTCAGATGACCATTATCTCTGTTACTGTGGGCAAGAATCCCTTAGAAGAAATCAAGTAGCCCTCATAGTCAACGAGAGAGTCTGAAATGCACTACTTGGGTACAGTCTCAAATACAACAAAATGATCTCTGTTCATTTCCAAGACCAACAATTCAAAATCAGTAATTCAAGTCTAGGCCCCAATCACTAAAGCTGAAGAAGCTGAAGTCAAACAGTTCTATGAAAACCTAAAAGAACTTCTAGAACTAACACCAAAAAAAGATATCCTTTTCATCAAAAGGGACGGGAATGTAAAAGTAGGAGGTCAAGAGATATCTGGAGTAACAGGGGAGTTTGGCCTTGGAGTACAAAATGAAGCAGAGCAAAGGCTAACAGAGTTTTGCCAAGAGAACACACTAGTCAAAGCAAACACCCTCTTCCAACAATACAATAGGTGATGCTACACATGGACATCACTAGATGGTCAATACTGGAATCAGACTGATTATATTTTTTGCAGCTGAAGATGGAGAAGCTCTATACAGTCAGCAAAAATAAGGTCAGAGGTGACTGCGGCCCATATCATGAACTCCTTCTTGCAAAATTCATATTTAAATTGAAGAAAGAATAGAAAACCACTAACCATTCAGGTATGACCTAAATCAAATCCCTTCCAATTATACAGAGGAAGTGATAAATACATTCAAGGAATGTGACCTGATAGAGTGCCTGAAGAACTATCGACAGAAGTTCATACACTGTACAGGAGGCCATGATCAAAACTATCCCTAAGAAGAAGAAATGCAAAAAGGTAAAATGGTTGTCTGAGGAGGCCTTACAAACAGCTGAGAAAATAACAGAAGCAAAAGGCAAAAGAGAAAAGGAAAGATACACCCATCTGAATGCAGAGTTTCAAAGAATAGCAAAGAGAGTTAAGAAAGCCTTCCTAAGTGATCAATGCAAAGAAATAGAGGAAAACAATAGAATGGGAAAGATTAGAGATTTCTTCAAGAAAATTAGAGATATCAAGGGAACATTTCATGCAAAGATGGGCACAATAAAGGACAGAAATGGTATGAACCTAACAGAAGCAGAAGATACTAAGAAGAGGTGGAAGGAATACACAGAAAAACTATACAAAAAAGATCTTCATGACCCAGATTACCAGGATGGTGTAATCACTTATCTAGAGCCAGACATCCTGGAGTGTGAAGTCAAATGGACCTTAGGAAGCATCACTAAGAACAAAGCTATTGGAGGTAATGGAATTTCAGCTGAGTTATTTCAAATTCTAAAAGATGATCCTGTTAAAGTGATGTATTTAATATACCAGCAAATTTGGAAAATTCAGAAGTGGCCACAGGACTGAAAAAAGTCAGTTTTCATTCCAATCCCAAAGAAAGGCAATGTTCAAACTGCCACACAGTTGCACTCATCTCACACTCTAGCAAAGTAATGCTCAAATTCTCCAAGCTAGGCTTCAACAGTACATGAACCATGAAATTCCAGATGTTCAAGGTGGATTTACAAAAGGCACAGAAACCAGATATCAAACTGCCAACATCTGTTGGATCATTAAAAAAAAAAAAGGTAATTCCAGAAAAACATCTACTTCTCCTTCATTGACTACGCTAAAGTCTTTGACAGTGTGGATCACAACAAACTGTGGAAAATTCTTCAAGAGATGGGAAGACCAGACCACCTTACCTGCCTCCTGAGAAATCTGTATGCAAGTCAAGAAGCAACAGTTAGAACCGGACATGGAACAATGAACTGGCTCCAAATTGGGAAAGAAGTACATCAAGACTATATTGTTACCCTGCTTATTTAATTTATATGCAGAGTATATCATTGGAAGGACTGATGCAGAAGCTGAAACTCCAATACTTTGGCCACCTGATGCGAAGAACTGGCTCAATGGAAAAGATTTTGATGCTGGGAAAGATTGAAGGCAGGAAGAGAAGGGGACAAGAGAGGATGAGATGCTTGGATGGCATCACTGACTTGATAGACATGCATTTGAGCAAGCTTTGGGAGTTGGTGATAGACAGGAAAGCCTGGTGTGCTACAGTCCATGGGGTCACAAAGAGTTGGACATGACTGAGCAACTGAACTGAATTGAACTCAACATTATGTAAAATGCCAGGCTGGATGAACCACAGGCTGGAATCAAGATTGCTGGGTGAAAATCAATAACCTCAGATATACAGATGACACTACTCTTACAGTAGAAAACGATGAAGAACTAAAAAGCCTCTTGATGAAAGTGAAAGAGGAGAGTGAAAAAACTAGCTTAAAACTCAACATTCAAAAAACAAAGATCATGGCATCTGGTCCCATCACTTCATGGCAAATAGATGGGGAAACAATGGAAACAGTGACAGACTTTATTTTGGGGGGCTCCAAGATAACTGCAGATGGTGACAGCAGCCATGAAATGAAAAGACACTTGCTCTTTGGAAGAAAAGCTATGACAAACCAAGACAGCATATTAAAAAGCAGAGACATTACTTTACCATCAAAGGTCCATATAGTCAAAGGTATGGTCTTTCAAGTAGTCATGTATGGATGTGAGAGTTGGACCTTAAGGAAAGTTGAGTGCCAAAGAATTAATGCTTTTGAACTGTCGTGTTGGAGAAGACTCTTGAGAGTCCCTTAGACAGCAAGGAGATTAAACCAGTCAATCCTAAAAGAAACCAGTCCTGAATATTCATTGGAAGGACTGATGCTGAAGCTGAAGCTCCAATACTTTGGCCACCTGATGTGAAAAACTGACTCATTGGAAAAGACCCTAATGCTAGTGTTTGAAGATTGAAGACAGAAGAAGAGGACGACAGAGGATGAGATGGTTGGATGGCATCACTGACTTGATGGACATGAGGCTGAGCAAGCTCCTGGAGTTGGTGATGGACAGGGAAACCTGGCGTGCTTCAGTCTGTGGGATTGCAAATATTCATACATGACTGAGCAACTGAACTGACTGAAATTGAACACATTGTTATCAAGTGGATACACTAAGAATACTAACAATGAGCATAAGATGTTCCAGGAGAGCATAAGGAAATTGTTCCACCACTATGACCAACTCATGATAACATCTAGATTGAATTTTTCACTTATTACTAATATCTACAAGATTGTGGGTACTAAATTAAGCACTTGACCCCTACTGCCACAAATCCTAAATTGTTCCTGGAAAAAATGAGGCTGCCTGTGGACACTTTTGATTGGAGGTGGACTGGTCCTCTATAAAGTCCCTTCAGCTTCATAATAAGTTGCCAAGCTGCTCATCTGACTTCCAAAATAAATACCTTACCTTTCATGATCATTAAAAGTCAAATCTTCCAGACTTTCACTATGTAGCACAATCCATAATCACTTCTCTTTAAATTCTAATTCATCAAGTCAGAGAAGTGATTTTTAGGAAATATTACCTAAGAGGTATGTATCCCTAAGGGCACTCCAAACTTTATTACTGGATAAAGTTGGGTCACATTTGTTAGCCATTCAGAATCTGACAACACAGACCTGCAGTCTAATGTGATGGCTTCAGTTTGTTTCCAATGGTTAGTACAAAAAACCAATAGTTTCAAATCTAGAAACATATTCTCTGTATTGTTCAGTATCTGATAAGAAACAGGTGAAATGAATTACCATACTGTTCTGTAGCATATATGTAAATACATAATACAGGTTTAATTAATTTTATCTGATTACTTGAAAATTAGCTCTAGAAGGTTAGAATATTATCATATTACCAACGTGACTTCTCTTTTTGGTACTTTTTTTTTTTTAATCTTATGCTCCTTCCCCTAATTCAGGTAGTTAGAATATTTCATTCTCATTGTATCAATTAGTGACCAACATGCTAGAAATAAAATGAGATAAAATATAGCCATAGGATTTTGAGTTTCAAAACCCAAACAATTTGGAAGAATGCAGAAAGTGTAGATAAAAGCTGTTTTCCTATGTTAGCTCCCTCTCCACGGCAAAATTCCATAGGCTAGGAAGAAAAAGAAAGTGAGAGGCAAAAAAGAAGAGTCTAGCTATCACTGAGACATTGCTGAGAAACGATGATTGCTTTATCAATGTCCACGGAATAAACCCAGTGTTGGGAGAATAATGACAAAAACTTCAAATGAATCAGGACTCTCTAAAGGCAAGACTTGAGTAGGCATGTAGGCTAAGAGCAGCTCACAGAGTTGTCCTTAGCCTAGGGCAGGACAGGAGAAGCAAAATTTCTCCAGCAAAAAATGCAGAGAGAGCCAGCAGACTGAATGTGTCCTTGGAATGAGGACAAGGAGGCTGCAGTGGCAACCTGCAAGGACCAGTGACCACAGACCAGACTGAAAGAAGGACGTCTCAGCGGGTGCCAGCAGGGACAGTTGATGACACGGAGGGCCAGATGGCCCCCCACCTGGCAATTTGTAGACACAGTCCTGGAGGAGAGTCGGGGAAAGCTGATTGAGATTGAGTTTCTGCCACTTGATGGAACTGGGGCCCAGAATACAAATTAAATTCAGCTAGAGAAAAATATAGAAAACTGTTTCTTGCATACTTGAACACCTGAGCTTATACACTGAAATTTCTTTCTGTTACAAGTTTGTAAATGACTCATAGGACAACTCTTATTAATCAAATACTGCATTCTAATTATTGTATTAACATAATCTACTTAATTATTTTATTTATCTCCTACTCTATATTTCTTAACTAAACTACATATCATCATTATTTTATTTATAGACTACCCTTCATTCCTAAATCACTGTACATATTAATATCAACCATGAGAATATTTGTCTACTCTACCCTGGGTTTCCTCTCTACTTTTTTTTTTTTTTTTGTACTCCCCTTAAACTTGTCAACAATGATGACAGCTAATTTTGACTGGAAATAATGTAATCTTTTTATATATAACAACAATAGTTTATCCATCTCAGAAGTATAATAAAATCTGACGGTCTTCCCTTTTTTTTATTGTTTGTGTGTCTCTTTTCCTTTTAAGCTCTGTACTTCTCAAGTCTGTAGTCATATTTTAAATTATTATGATCAACATTTCAGCCCTCATACTCTAAGTGTAATTTCCTAACATTTCCATCTAGTTAGACCAAGTATCACATGGCTGCAGATCTAAATTCTGGATCTTAATTTTCCTTAATATAGCACACAGCACCTTCATGGGGCAGCAAAGTCTGCTAAAGAAAGCTGAGAAAACACTTCCATTGCCCAAATATGGAACCAACATACTTGACTGAGAAAGGGAAAAAAGGGAAAGGGTAGAGATGATGGATTCCATTGAGGCCAGCCATAGTGTATACACAAGTGTTATATATTCCAGAAGGAACTATAGTTCAATTTAATTATTTAGATTTCTCCTGAATTCTGTTGTTGTTATTAATATTATTATTACTAATGTTCAGTCTAAGGTTAGATTGGTTCTAAATTGTATGAATGCACAATTCATTTTTTACCAAGCTTCTCCATTTGTGACACCCATCATTACCTTGTGCTTTATACTATTTTCTGTAAAAATGAGATGCTGTCCTTCCTGTATATCCAGTTACTTTCAAAGTTTAAGAAACACAAGCTTTTGAAAACATAATGCAAACTATAAGGAATAGGAAGGTAGACAGTCTAAAATTTATTGTCTATATATATGAATTTTAATATTCAGTACATTATTCATGTTTTCTTCCTAAAGATTTGATGTCAATAGTTTCCTATGATGCAAATACATCTCATTTCTTTTTTCTTAAATTCTGCCACTCCTGTGAGTCTTAAGTAGAAGACAATGTGTCCTCTGACATCTACTAATGGACAATGATCGCAGATGAACACAGGTGGGAAATGCTATTTCAGGGTAATAGCTCACACCTGGAAAGGTCTATTTTTTCCTCTAAGATCTTTCTACACAGCAGTGAAAATAAACTAATTAGGTCAAAGCATCACATTGGGACCCATGAGCTTTAACAATCTCTATAGTTTGTGTCCCCACAAGAGGCCACTGTCCAAAGGCAAACAAGCAATAAACTCCAAACCAGAATAGGAGCTCTTGGCTTAACCATTTCTCTTTTTAGTACAGTTTCTTCTTCAGTTCACTGCATATGAATTCCTGCATGATTCACAGAGGAGAAAATTGGGATAGAAAAATAAGTAAAATGCAAGAAAGGAAAGAAAAATAAGAAGAAATGGTGTTTCCTAGAACCATAGCCTGTGCTCAGACCCAAGTGCTACAAGGTCCTGCTTACGAGAGAAAGGGCTAACAACCGCAGCTCAGGAGTGTGATTTGTCAGCCTCCCTGGGCTTCAGTGAAAACTCTACACTGATAGCACTGAAAGAGATTAATTCCAGGCATGGACACTCCTGCTTTTTTTCCTTTTGGTAGTTTTACCTACTGCACAAAAGGAGAAAAGGAAAAAAGTAAAACTAATAAGAACTTGCTATCTTTTCTCTGGTAGATCCCTCCTGTGGTTTAGTTAAACTCTCCTAGGAAGCTTGACCTCATCACCACCTTTAGGACACAGGTCCGGGATCTGAGGGAGTTGGACCTCCAACAGCTCTGGACCCATTTTTAATTGTTTCACCAGTGCTTCTTCTAAATGCGACTGAAGCAAGTCTAGCTTTGATTCACTTGAATCCCTTAACAAATACTTTCTAGCTATTTTTCCCTTACCTAAACCTTTGGGCACTTAAATTTTCCATTTGTTTAACAAACAGTTGTTGATCATCTATAACACACCTGAATAACGAAAATGTAAGGAGATGTAAAGACATAACATTCTAGGCCCTCAACAGTAAGCAAATGGTATGACACATGCCTACCCTGTATATTGTCACCCCGCTTATTTAACTTCTATGCAGAGTACATCATGAGAAATGCTGGGCTGGAAGAAACACAAGCTGGAATCAAGATTGCTGGGAGAAATATCAGTAACCTCAGATATGCAGATGACACCACCCTTATGGCAGAAAGTGAAGAGGAACTCAAAAGCCTCTTGATGAAAGTGAAAGTGGAGAGTGAAAAAGTTGGCTTAAAGCTCAACATTCAGAAAACAAAGATCATGGCATCCGGTCCCATCACTTTATGGGAAATAGATGGGGAAACAGTGGAAACAGTGTCAGACTTTATTTTGGGGGGCTCCAAAATCACTGCAGATGGTGACTGCAGCCACGAAATTAAAAGACGCTTACTCCTTGGAAGGAAAGTTATGACCAACCTAGACAGCATATTCAAAAGCAGAGACATTACTTTGCCAACAAAGGTCCGTCTAGTCAAGGCTATGGTTTTTCCTGTGGTCATGTATGGATGTGAGAGTTGGACTGTGAAGAAAGCTGAGTGCTGAAGAATTTATGCTTTTGAACTGTGGTGTTGGAGAAGACTCTTGAGAGTCCCTTGGACTGCAAGGACATCCAACCAGTCCATTCTAAAGGAGATAAGTCCTGGGTGTTCTTTGGAAGGACTGATGCTAAAGCTGAAACTCCAGTACTTTGGCCACCTCATGCGAAGAGTTGACTCTTTGGAAAAGACTCTGATGCTGGGAGGGATTGGGGGCAGGAGGAGAAGGGGATGACAGAGGATGAGATGGCTGGATGGCATCACCGACTCGATGGACATGAGTCTGAGTCAACTCAGGGAGTTGGTGATGGACAGGGAGGCCTGGCGTGCTGTGGTTCACGGGGTCTCAAAGAGTTGGACATGACTGAGCGACTGAACTGAACTGAACCCTGTATTTAAAAATGAAAGTGTTAGTCGCTCAGTCACGTCCAACTCTTTATGATCCCATGGACTGTACCTTGACAGGCTCCTCTGTCCATGGAATTCTCCAGGCAAGGATACTGGAGTGGCCTGCCATTCCCTTCTCCAGGAGATCCTCCCAACCCAGGATCAAACCCAGATCTCCCACATTGCAGGCAGATTCTTTACCATCTGAGCCACCAGGGAAACCCCACCTGTATTTAACCAAAACTTAAAAATGCATTTCTTTTAAAAATATTAAGTTAAAAGAACATAATTTCTCAATTATAAAATTATCATAATCTCAACACTTATCTTAACATTTCATGCTTTTTTCAAACTTTGTCTACTTGCATAAACCATCTTATGTTTTAATCCTGTTGTTATACTACAAGTAGTACTGCATGTTTGCTCATGGTCTCAATACTGAACTAATTTTGATGATTATAAAATGTCATATTACTTCTACCATTGAGTATTCGTCTATATATATATTTAAATTCATGATCATTTCATCCAATACTCATTTTTCGAGCATTTACTACAAGCCGGGTAATAGTGCTGGCTATCAGGAATACAATGTGTTTTCTATGCTCCAGAGGTAACAAAGTGGGAGACAGACTTATTTATAAACAAGGGATTAAATGCAGTGAGAGATGTGCTCAGAGATCTGCTAGTAGATTGAACCATATTACACTGAGTGTCCTGAGGGCTAAAAATGACCAAATAATAGCTGTCTGATACAGCTCAAATGAATACAATGTGTATGGAACCCCTGGTGATAGAAGACAGAGCTTCAGTGAAAAGGTATATTTGAACAGAATTCTGAAGAGATTTGGATTTTACACGGCACACAGACAGGGAGAGCAGTGCTGCTCCATCTTTTATCTATTTTAATTCAACCAAAGGACATGACACTCTCTGTTCACAATGGCTTAACACTGCCACGACGCTCAACAAGGGGTCCCCGCCTCTGGTTGGGGGATATGAGTATTTCTGAGAAATGGGAGAGGGACCCCTACAGTTTGAAAAACTTTCAGATAATACTGATTATGATCCTCTTCTCACCCTCCTCAAGTCACCTTCCTGCATCCTCTAAAAGGTCAGAGCTGGAGGTATAAGACCCACCCACCCACCGTATGACTGAAGCCTGGAGGGGTAGATGGGAGTAGGAGATGGATATGGAAACAGGCAGGATGCAGACTGTGAAAGGCCATGGAAATCGAGTTAGGAAATTTGACTTTGCAATTGATGGGGAACCACTGGAGGGTTTTGAAGTAGAAAGGTGAAATGACTAAATTGGGACTTAGAATAACATGTCTGGGAATGAAGCAGTAGACAGACTAACAAGGAAGAGACTGCAGATGAAACGAACAATTCTCCAGGACAGAGACAAAGATGTTCAAGCTCAGGCAATGGCAGAGGGGTTATCCTTTTTAAAATTATCCCTATAAAATCAATTATCAGGAATGGTGTTACTTGGCAAAATGTTACAACTATTTTCATTTCTCTTAAAAGCTATTTTGAAATTGTTCTCTAAAAATGCTAAGTATGCACATATACAAGTATATGTATATTATATTCACACACACACGCACATATATATATATATAAGGTATGAATGGTATTCCATTTTATATGTCTCTACAAAACATCATCCTTGTCTAGCATGGCATTATCCTTGCCACACTAGACAAGTAAATGTACATTTATGATGTTTCTTTAAGTTATTAAAAAAAACTGTAGTTTCTATGTCAAGAGGTGTAATAGTTCCAATGTACGTGTATAATTGTAAACACACCTGAAGAAATACAGAATGCAATCTGAGCAATCTTTATAGAGGCATTAACATACCAAGATATGTCTTGAGGGAAGCTATCAGGATGAATGCAGTAATACAAATCTTGTCAAATGAGAACTGCTTGAAAGAATTGGTGATATTTACATTGAAGAACAAAATACTAAAAGGATAAGAAATGACTGTCTTTAAATATTTGAAGATCTGTCATAGTGAAAATATTAATGTTTTGATTGATTCAGGAGATGTCTTCTAGGATTCATCTAGGATGAATGAGCATACATTTAGTGGCATTAAATGTAGATTCATCCTGAGGCCATGGGCTTTAGGAATTAGAACTGATCAACAGGGATTTATGTTGTTGAATGAAGTAATAACCCTCCTACCACTGCATCCTAATCTAAGGTCTCAGGAACAGTTGTGAATGGAGGATTGTGTGTGCTTGTGTGTGTGTGTGTTTATGAAAGACAGAGAGAGAGAGGGAGCGGTGATTAAAGTGAGAGAAACGTAGGGTGATAGGCACCAAACACTAATGATGAGGCTGATTAACCCAGAAACTTTCCTTCCCTCAAAGACTGGACAGTCCTCCTTTCTCATCTGAGAGAGGACTGGATGATGACCCATTTTCTGAATGCTAAAAAGGCAGAATCCTCAGGGTGTTGTAACCATTCCATTCCCACTAACTCTGCTTTCAACAAGCACACCACGACCAACCCCCTTGACTCCATGGGGAGTACTTTTTTGTCCTTAGCTAAATGTATTCTCTGCAGTAATCAATACTCACCTCTCCCTCCTAAAACCTCTCCTGGCCCCTCTCCCCCCAAAATTTCCCCCCCTTTTTCCATTGAACTGTAAGCTCAGTGGAAGCATGGACCACATTTGTTTTGCTTATTTCAGTGTACCTAGATCTCAGTATAGCACCTCACAAAATGTAGGTCTTCCTTTCATTCTTTACCAGCTCATTCTTCTCTACCTGACCTTTAAATACAAGTATTTCTCAGGCAAATATATATATATATATATTTTTTTTTTTTAATCGGTTGCCGATTTCTTCTAACTTGTTCTTTGACTTTGATGAATCATCTTCAGGGTAACCACAAGTTATAAAGTCTCATAGCTAACATCTGTGCTGATATTCTAAAGCTGTAGATGTTAAACCTTTAGGTCCAAATAACCCTTCAGACACTTAGAAAGTAATGAGGACCCAAAACAGCTTTTGTTTATGTGCATTGTGGTTACAGATATTAATCATGCTAGATATTAAGATAAAAAGTATTGATGCATTAAAAATAATAGAAAAAATTCCATTGGATATTTATAGAGCATGTTTTTATGATAAATATCTTTAAAAGTAAACAATCAG
Organism: Bos javanicus; assembly: GCF_032452875.1. NCBI lineage: Eukaryota > Metazoa > Chordata > Mammalia > Artiodactyla > Bovidae > Bos > Bos javanicus. The sequence goes on along the minus strand of NC_083871.1, from coordinate 85,445,176 downwards.
TGGGAGAGAGGCATTGTTGTACATTTTGCAAATGTGTGGCTTAATATAGGCACCTGGATATATGCGTTCAATCTCTTATACTCTGTTTTGTTTAAAGTATGTGAAGAAAATCTGGCTTCACAAAAATATATATTTGAAAAAGGGAATAATAGTTCAACAGCTTTATCAGATAATTATGGATATGCTTCAGTACTAGACCAAAACTTGGGAAGTGGTAGATGCTTAAAAGTTGATTTCAATATGGAATCCAAAAACAGATTGTTATAAACTGAATCATGTCCCTTCAAATTTATGTTTGAAGCACTAACCCCAGTGTGATTGTTTTTGGACATAGAGCTTTCAAAGAAGCAACTAAGATTAGACGGGGTTTTAAGTGTGAAGCTCTGCTATAAAGTGAATAGTAACCTTATAAAAAGGAGAGAGATAACAGGGATGAAAAAGTCCCTATGAGGATGCAGCAAGAGGATGGCCATCTGCCAGTCAAGGAAAGAAGGCTCAGGAGAAATCAAATCTGCTGGTACCTTGATCTTGGCTGGACAAACAATGGTTGGAACTTTGAGAAAACAAATTCCTGTGGCTTAAGCCATCCTGTTTGTGATATTATGTTATGGCGGCCCTAGCAAATAAACACACCCATCAGTGAGATGGACTCTGTAACATTAAAATCCATTGGTTCAGCTTTCACTTTGAATGGATCTGTTATCTACACATAAGTTTGTGAAATCATATCTAGGTCATTTGGAAAACATTAATTCATTGAGACAGATTTTCCAAATGTTGACATATTTCATTATACTAAATAAAAAAGTCATACTTAAAAAATATTCCAGTCCCATCAAGAATGTCTTTATTAGATGTCAATCTTATAGTGACAGACACGAGTTTTCCAACTTTCTGATTTTCACTAGAAAATGTGAATTTTATTATTGGTAACAAATATTGTCAGTAGTTTTTCTTTACATGAAGGGTTCATTTTATTCATTTTTTGATATGTCAGCCAGACAACCAAATCTGAACAATCACAAGTTTGTCTGTCTTGCTCTTTCAGGTAACGATGAAGCTCAAAGAAAAAATTGTCTAGTTCAGCTCACAACTGAAGACAACCACATGAAGTTTTTTTTTCCCTTCTACCTCCCCTCCCTGAGACAGTTTATATGGAGTGCAAGTTCTTCTTGCACCTCTCCCATTTGGTCACAAGATTATTAAAAAGATGAGTACCCAAGGGTTGAAATTACTAATTAAATTACTAATTATTAAAATTAGTAATTTACTGGCTTTTAAAGGTTTCTTTTGCAAGTGAGGAATATAATGACCACAAGTGACTATAACAAAACTATCAAGGGTTTTACAAACATTGCTTTTGCATCATTAGTAAAAAGACCAACACAGTAGGGAAAAAATAACATCTTAATAATATGAAATTAGATTTGATCTTGTAAATTCCCAGAAATGTCCTGGGGGAACCCTAGAGGTCAATGAACCTCACTTTGAGTTTGGTTGTGTTGGAGAATCATAAGGAATAGAGGTTACAAATTTAGAAGCACACAGAGGACTTTTTTTTTTTTTTTTAGCCTCCAGCATCTTTTATTTTTCCTAGAACCTGTATACAATTAACTCTAGCAGGGCAGTACTCAATACTATTAAGTCTCACATTTTAGATTAACTACTTATTATAAATGTGAATGCACATCCTCATAACTGGCAAACTAAATGACATAGATTTATTCATTTATGTAACCATACAAAATTTTATATGCAACAGGAGCTTCTATACTATAGAATCTGACCTTACAAACTAGCTTACATATAAAACATAGTTACACAGAGGACTTTTAAGAAATGTTTCAGGTGTGTCTGTGCTCTTTTTATAGTCTACATTTAAAGGTAAGAAATCAAGTTATAAATTAATTTCAACTTTTTTCTTTTGATTGAAAATCCATCACCAATGCTCTTATTTAGTTCAGAAAACACCTCTCAATCAAATTATTTCAATATGCGCCTGAATGTTATGCACTGCACCAGTCTCCTTCCAATTTACTCCTCCTCCTAGAGCCAGAGTTAATTCACTTATAGTTCTTTAGTAGTTCTCCATTGCCCTCAATATAAAGTCCCAAATGCTTTCTCATAGTTTGATTCTTCCTAATTGGACCCTCTTAACCTTTTCCTCTTTTGTCATTTACCACAGCTACATCAAACTTCATGATAAAGTTAAGCATATCTTCAGTTTCTTAAATATCATATTTTTTCTCTCCAGACTCCTAGTCATCACATATGTTATCCTTTTTGAATGAAATTCTTTCTTTTCTCATGATATTCACTTTCTGTTCCTGCCGTTTAATGCTATTGTTTCGACACTTCATCATTGTTCAATTCTGCTTCAGTAGCATCTGTACCTCTTCTATCATAGCATTTATTACAGTATATTGGAATCGATTGCTCCACAGAATGTAGCCCCTGTTAGCTATTAAGCAGCATACTGTTAGTAGTTGTCACACAATCAACTAAGGCAGTTACCTGTTGACTTGGTTTTATAGAATTTTAATTGTAGAGATGTTTAAAGAATGGGTTGATACCCATATTAGAATATGATAAATGCACTTTGTTTAAATGCCCTATGTTCCAGTATGTATATCATTCAAATTGAAAAATATAGTTCTGAGAATTTCATAGGTATTGCTTAATATTTTTACTGTTTCCATTCCCAACATTTTCAAATAAGATGTAAACCAACTGAAGTACCTAGAGCTTGCCAGATTTACCTTATAATTCAGCTCATTGTTATACAAAATGGAAACAGGGGTGATTGTATGATCATACAGAAGGATACATGTTACAAAAATGTACAATTTTGAAAGATTTTCAGACATGTCAAAGACTAAAAAGAGAGAGAGAGAGAGATGGGCGTCTTTTTCCATTATTAGATAACTGGTATCTCTATAAATATGGTAAAATATATACATATATATATTTCTCTATAACTATGTGAGAAAAGAGACACAACACCAATGAAGTAAAAATTATTCTAGCAGCAAACAAAAAAAGAATCTGAATTTTTTTAATTAAAATGTATCAGTATTATCTTTTTAACAGATTCAAAGAATTCTTTCATACAAAAGTTCTTACAAAAATGGATAAAGATTTTCTCACACATTTTCCTATTCTTAGACTCTCAGATTTGTTTCACATGTAAAAAATACACATTCATTGCCAGCTTTTAATAATTCGTTCACAATTTACTATCCTTAATACTGGAGCCTTGGCATTGCTAGGGTAGCACATGGCATTGCTTAGAATAGTGGGTGAAATGTTGATTTGCCCAGCTAAGTCTTTCCCATTTGTGGATGTTAATGGTCTGAAGAGTTTTCTCATCTGGAGACAAAAAGTGGTCAGTCTAAGGTTCAGACTAAAATTCATCAAGACTTCTGGTCCGCTGAATGATGTTTGAGTGTGCAGTGCAGCCCACGGGGCAGAGTAACAAGGCCCTGCTTACAACAGGACATTCCTGAACTGTGGCAGAATATGTGGGAAAAGGGCTGAGCGAATTATGTGCTATACCCTAGGAATTTGGGGTCCTTATGTAATTTAAATATGTGTGAAATATTAGCAGATGCTGGTTTATGATCAAAACCATCCAATGACACTGACTTAGGTAAAATAAACATGAAACAAACTGTGACAAAGGCACTGGGAGACACTGGGGGATTTGCTCAGAGGCCACTCTCTACATCAAAGCAAACGAGAGAACATGACTAGCTTAAAATGCCAAACTGGGACTTTTCTGTATTCATCATGTACACTTGACAATGAAGGTATCTCCCATGGAGCTTTTTCCACTTAAAAGAAGTCATATTATAAACGCAAGGGAGACCTGTAAACAAACAGTACACTGCCCCTTACAATATTTTCCAAAGAGAGTAGTGTATTCTACGGCTGCAGGAAAGATGATTACAACATTTAAATTTAGCTTGGTAATTTCAGTTTTAAGAGTCAAGCCCAAAATTAAATCGATCATCAGCATCTTGAAAATGCTAACATGTAAATCAATTTTCAGTGTTATAGAAGTTTTGTAGAACATGAAGAATTTCTAAATTCTTTCTTCCATTTGATTTTTACTAAATGAATACCCTTGTCTTTAAGACATACAAGTGTTATGAAAATGAAATTTGGATAAGATTTTATATTTTGGGTAGGTTGACATGTAGAGAATATATTTCAGTATAAGTAAATATTATAAGAAATAGAGTTTAATTTTTATTTTTTTCTTCCCTTCATTCATTGAAGCATTATGATTGAATACAAACCTAATTATGTGTTCTTTTCATTTTAGACCTAGGAGATACTTTCTTATTAATTTTAAAACTACAATCCATTATTGATACACCTAAGATAATTTACATATAAATAGATAAGTCAGTTTTTACAGTAATCATGAATGGATGTGAGACAAGAACCATAGAGAAGGCTGAACGCTGATGAATTGATTCTTTCAAACTGTGGTGCTGGAGAAAACTCTTGAGAGTCCTTTGGACAGCAAGGAGATCAAACCAGTCAATTCTAAAGGAAATCAACCCTGATTAGTCATTGGAAAGACTGATGCTGAAGCTGAAGCTCCAATACTTTGGCCACCTGATGCGAAGAACTAACTCATTGGAAAAGACTCTGACTGAGGGCAGAAGGAGAAGTGGGTGACAGAGAATGAGACAGTTGGATGACATCACTGACTCAATGGACATGAGTTTGAGCAACCTCTGGGAGATAGTGAAGGACAGGGAAGCCTGGCATGCTGCAGTCCATAGAGTTGCAAAGAGTCAGACACGACTGAGTAACTGAACAAAAGTCAGTACTATATGCAGGTCATTCTCTTACTTCCAAAATAAAATTGACAAGTTATAAAAAATGAAAATGAAACAGGAAGGGAGGAAGACTATAAGGGAGAGACAGAAGAATGTAAAAGAAGTTTACTGAAATTTAGTAGGGAATTTAAAAAGGAATAAAAAAGAATGGTGTAGCAGATGAAGTGATTGAGAAAAATCACTTCATTTTGCCTGCTCCTCACAAGCCAGGGGGAAACATGATACAGCCAGGCAATAGGGTCAGGGTTAATGTGCTTCCAGTATATCTCTGAAAACGACAGTGTGACTTGGGGGAATGGTGCAGTATAGAATCACGGGATGGGGCTCTGCAGCACACTCACAGTGAGATTTTGCTGTGCTAAATAACAAAGAGAGAATCTTAGGAGAGTTAAGTTACTGAGACAATACTGTGACAGAAAATAGAAAATGTCTTCAGTATAAAAGTAGCTAGAACATATAGCAGTGGTAGGTGCAAATTAAATAGGTGATGTTGGCCCTGGGGTCAACATGAAGGCAGAATTCAAGTGTTTGCTTCAACTCTTTCATCACTGTATGCCATATTCCTTTGGATATTAACTACCCCACAGATAGTTGTTTATTGAATAGATGCTGAGAAACATTGCCTCCTGCAAGAATTACAAATCTGTGGCCTTGAGAATGCTGTCTGTGTGCATGTATGTGTGTATTTTCATTCCAATATCCCTTTGCAAAGTTGCAAAATGTTCTTTATAATGAGAGTGAATAGGGCAAGATAAATTTCTAGCAACCTAGATGGAGGGGCTAAGCCAAGATATTATTGTTTATTACTGTGTTTTTCCCTCCATTATATGCTCAGTTTGCACCTGTTACATAAATATAAACATAGCAGAGAAGAGCATAAAGAAGAGGAAACAATATACAAATATGCCATACAAAGAAAACTAATTATATCCATCCTTGAAAAACAATAAGGAGAGAGAAACAATTGTGAAGTTTTACTAGAAAAATTGAATCAAATTGTCCCCACTTTGAGTAAACTTTGTCTTGCAATGTTTTCTTTTTTTCAAGACAAATCTGTGATAGCAGCAGATATTAACTGTGGAAGTACACTAGCAAGATGCATGCCACACTGAAGGACAAAATAGTTAGCTCAGCCTTAAAGATGTGGAGAAAAAAAACTGTCCTTCACTTATTTGCCTTTAGATTAAGTGGTAGATTAAACCTGACTTCACAAATATTGCCAAGTAAGCTGATAATTTATTTTTAATTCCATTTACTTTGATACTTCCAATTATTTTCTTTAGTAGCTGGGTTCAGATTTCCTATATGGGGCTGATTTCTGGTCTCTGCTTATGAAATGAAAGATGAGGTCAAATCCATCTGTAGGGATGGATTGTTTATTAAAGAGGGGACCTAGTTCCAGAGACATTACAAAAAAAAAAAAAAAAGCCTCCAGATCAAATGCATCTTTCTTCCTATGGCATCCGTTCTTAGCTTTCAGGGTTAGGCGTCACCACCATTAACAGAAGAGATTATGACCAAAATATCCCACCACTTTAATTACTTGTGATTGATTTGCAAGGCAATGTGATAGCATCATCTTAATTAGTTGCTCTGAATTGTATCTGACAAACCACTGGATAACATATTCACTCTTTTCCTATAGGTCTTATGTTGAACCAGATTCTTCATATGTTTTATCTCATGTGGGCTTCATTCAGTTTCGTCAAGAGGTTAATACCATCTACAATTTGGAAATGACAACTTTAGAGACATTATTAACATGCACAGAGTTACAAACCCAATGGTGGCTGTGCTAGGGCTTGAATTCCCAAGGTTCTGATCCCAAAGCTGCATAGTTACAATGCTCCACTGACTTGAGAGTCAAGTTTCCATTGAAATAACATTAACTTTGGCATCGATATCAACAGAAGACATTACAGTTTGTCAATGGCATAGATACCGTGAGAACTTCAGAAACACAGAGTAATTAACCATTTTCTCAGAAGCCTATAGGATAACCTACCACTTAAATGGGCTTCCCAGGTGGCTTCCCTAGTAGCACAGATGTAAAGAGTCTGCCTGTGATACAGGAGACCAGGGTTCTATTCCTAGGTTGGGAAGATCCCTGGAGAAGAGAATGGCTACCCACTCCATTATTCTTGCCTAGAGATATTCCATGGACAGACCATGGGGTTGCAAAGAGTCGGACATGGCTGAGCACTAAGCAAACCCAGGTGGCTCAGTGGGTAAAGAATCTGCCTCTAATGCAGGAGACGCAGGTGATTTGGGTTTGATTCCTGGGTCAGGAAGATCCCCTGAAATAGAATGGCATCACACTCCAGTGTTCTTACCTGGGAAATCTCAAGGACAAAGGAGCCTGGTGGGCTATAATTCAGGGGGTCACAAAGACTCAGACATGACTGAGCACAAACACAGCATTTAAATATTTTTATCCATGAGAAGAATTAAGAAAAGTGCCTTATAGTTAAGCTTAGTGTGAAACAAGCAAGTTTATCTTAAAAGAATGTGGGAATTAATATATCCAAAATTATTATATTTTATTGTGTTCAAGTAGAGTTCAAATACTCTGATAGAAAATAAAGAGCAAAATCACTATAAGAAGCAGTTTGCTTTTGATAGAAAGCCAAAATTTAAAATGCCAGCAGTATGTACCAGAACAGGAAGGGTTAGTAAACAAGGTGATAAAATGTATCATTCTGTTATAAGAGCCAGCCAACATGGTAATAGGTTCTTTGAGAGTGAGAAATATTTCCTGTCTGTCAAGGAGGGTAAAGGAAGACAAGTTAGTTCAGTTTCAACTGTCTTCCATCTTAGATGGGGGTTCTTGTGCTTAGAACATATGGAGACTCTGTAAGCGGCTTTCTGGGAGAAAAACAAACAACAAACTCAAATATCAATTTAGGTGTGATCTGTGAGACTGATATTTAAGACAGCAGGATGCTCTTACTTTAGGGGTTAAGTTGAAGGTGTAGTCTGACAATGGACTTCTGATATCTCCAAAGAACTGCCTCCCTCAGAGTCTAGGGAAATCTTTTAAACAGTATTGAGCTAATGAATAAATCATATTTGCCAAAAACCCTTCCAAATGTATGGTCTCAGGTTAGAAAGAAGGGCCCACACTACTTTTAGACGAGGCAACAAGACTAACAGGAAGACTTCTGTGAAAGAGGACATCAAGGAACTGAGTGCCCTCTGGTCTAGGGGAGGTAGCTGGAGGCAGAGAAGTCAATTAAGAGCTCTGACACTAAGGTCTCCATTTAAAAGCTATAAGGTGGTGAAGACTAACCAGATGAGTTTGGGAAAATCCCGTGGCAAAAGATTTGTATCTTTTTCTAAAGGTGTAACCCACAATGATTGCACACTTCTGAGAGAAGTCCTGTATACAGTAGACCACAAGCTACATACATAGCAACAATTCAGAAATGTCTGTGGGAAGCATCAACAAAGAATCAGTCCTAGGACAGAATGCCTTCAGTGTGCTCTTACAAACATCCCTGAGCAGTGGGTCTTGAAGTCTATGACAAATTTTTGGTCAAGCTGTTTCCACTGAAAAGTACTGGTTTGAAAAACCAATAATTTAGAATGGCTACACACAAAATAAATGGTTCACAAATTTTCCTTCTGAAGATTTTGTGATACATTGTTATTATTAACCAGTCCTTTACTATTAAAATTAAATAGCCAATTGAGACAAACTGTTCTGAGCCTGTTCTTCCACCTCTGATTGAGACTGGGTGGCAGATACTGGGGATAATGACATCCCTGAGCAGTGAGGTGAATTGACTCTGATATACTGTCTTGGGGCTTCCCAGGTGGCATGGTGGTAAAGAATCTGCCTGCCTACAAAAGAGATGCAGGTTCCATCCTGGGTCAGGAAGATCCCCTGGAAGAGGAAACGGCAACCCACTCCAGTATTCTTGCCTAGAAAATTCCATGGACAGAGGACCCTGGTGGGCTACAGTCCATGATGCTGCGAAGAGTCAGACATGACTGAACAACTAAGCATTCCATGTTGACTCCTGGAGTAGAAAAAATTTCCCAAATCTCACAGGGTCCCAATGGGTACAGGGAGGGAGAAACTGAGTCGAAGATTAGAGGGTTGCCCAGTAGCTACATTCACAGCAAGCAGAGTAACCAAGGACCTAAAGCTACAGACTAGGGAACCCAAAACAGGAGCCTGGATGGAGGAAGGATCTTAGCCTCAGGTTTATAGCATTAGTTAAAGAAGCAGAGTCCAGAGAACCAGCTTGGAAGAATGAGAACATTATGGTTATCCTCATTGGATAGTTTTAGCATTAGAGGCTACTAACAGGTAACATATGAAAAGCAAAGAGGGACAGAAATGCCTCAGCAGTCACCAAGGCCAGAGAAGGGCACCCCAACAACATGATTCACCATAACACATGAGGGTAGAACCAGTCCAAACTCAGAAGTTAGCCCTAGGAAAACAGATCCTTTTTCCAGTCTCATAAAGATAACTGCACTGATGAAGGAGGGAGAAAAGGGAAAAACAGCATTGAGTGGGATTTTTTGGATTTGAATTGATCCCATATTTTCTTGAGACTGTTTCGAAATGTTTTGAAGAACAACAACAAAAGGTTTTAAATAAGGAAAGCTTGAGAACCTTGTATTTATTTTCAACCAGCCAGAATGGCAAGGCTCATGAGGATATTTAGATCACTTTAGAACATAAAGAGGGAACAGATTTTGGCATATCTGTATTAGAGTATGCAAAACTCCAACCATGGTACATATGCCAAGCCCAGATGAGAGGATCCACCCCTTCACTCTTTTTCTACATTTAGCACTTTGAACTTAGTAATTTTCCTAAAGATTGTGCAGGGAGGATGTACTAAACAGCCTTCTACCACACAGTCATCCTGCTGCTTCTCTACACTGAATCTCCCAGAAGCCGCTTCTGACAGGTGGTGCCCTCACCGTGACAACTCCTTAAAAAGTGAGGGCAAGTCCAGAGCTCCCACCCCTTTTCTGGGGAGAAGCATTTGTGCTGGGCTGGCTGGTTCCAAGATTGTGCATGGAGGAGTTCTACCTTGCTATCTAGGCTATAATTAGACCAGCCTAGCAATTCAAAGTGTGGTACCTCCATAATGAGGGAGCAGCCTGAGATGATGACTGGTATTCATATGGTCCTAACTAAAAACAGGAATTCTTTGTAAACTAAGATCAAGGTGGTTCATGTCAGGTTCTCATCAAATAGCATTTATAAACAGTAAGCTCTAAACCTGGCTGAAAATGAACAATCATCAGTGGAGTTTTGGAAAAAGGCTCTTAGTGTCATCAAGGTCAGACCCAATAATATATGGTAAATGTTTTAAACACTTTCACATTGCTTTCCTTACAAATCAGTGCTGTGATGAACATGTCCAGTTCTTCTATATTCAAAATAGAAACCTGATTTTCAGCAGGGATGTCATGTGGGCAGTCATTTGACAGGAAAGGCTAAAGTTTCCTGGCCACAGACAAGAGACAAGGTCTTTGCCCTGGACTTCTATGCAAAATAAATTGTCTAAGCTCTCTGACCCAAAGTTTCATCATCTCTAACAGAGAGATAATTATCTATATTTACAATTATTATGACAATATGATCACAGTGCTCAATTCACACATAAAGGACACTGACATTATTGTTGTTGGCTAAGCATCACCCCTCCGTTAGCCACACCTGTCACTAACTAAAGTGGCAAATCCTTGAAGTGCACATACTACGATTAGGAAATCTAGTAGTGTCAAGTACAATCTCATAACTGAATATGTGTCAATCATATCTCATTCTTCCATATGTTAGTCATATCTCATTCTTACCATTATGTATTTTATTGATATATTTTATTTTTATAGGATCAAATACCTGTCACTAAATTAACCATAATTACAATAATAGTATAATATATTGTTATTGCTGTAACAAAATCACTCAGCACTTGAATTTGTTCTCTTATACATTTCTGTCTCACAAAGCTCATGATTTTATATATGTCAAATTATACAATGAATGCTTGATTCCTATGTTAATAGTTTTCAATGGCATATACATGTCAGAAATCATTTTGAGGACAGTGTTCTCTTCCTTTGGTCTTCATTATATTTTTTTTTGACATTATTTTTTCCTTCTTATCTATACTCAGAAAATGAAAGTGTATCCCACCTCCTTAGTCATCAAAAGACAGATGACAAGATTATGGATTTTGTTTCACTGTCTACTTGCAGGCTGATCAAATGTCTTTTGAGACACTTCTCTCTCCACTCCAGATGGATACACATCTCTTCTACTGAAGTTGTCCTTGACTACTGAGCATGCAGTGTATGTATGATTGGCTTGCAACTAGTTAAGTGAAGCTCATCTCATTAAGTGCCTGGGAAACTGCTCTTTTGAGATACACCATTGCCAAAGTCTTCCTTTTTCCTTCCCATCCTATCAAGACCTATTTTCATCAATTCTACAAATAATTCTTGAGCCCTTTAAACCAACCACGCAATCTTATAATAAGTCTCCTCTACTAACCTCCTAACTGCAAAGAGGTACTGTGTTCCAATAAATTCTTTGTTTCTGTTTTCTGTAATTTTAAATCTCTGAATATTATAAAAGTAAAATTGGTATAATGTCTACTTATGAAAATATCTTTCTTGCAGTGCAATATTTATCATTACTAATCACAGAGAAATTATTCTATGCAAGGCACTAACTATAGGCTTTAAATGCATTAATTGTATAGTATTCATAACAACCCTAACGTAAATTTTAAAAAAGAAACTTAAATTAGAAAATTCCTTAAGGCCAAGCTGCAAGAAACTGACAAAGCCAGAACTCAAATTCAGAGAACTGTATTTTTACCATTATGCAAAACTAATGACCTTAACTTCCTGATTCTTTGCTCAGGGTCTAGTTAGTAGGGGTTAGGGAAGGGGAGAGAAAAAGTATCTTTCTAAAATTTTTTTTCTGGCAGGGAAGTTTACTTAGGCCAGCCATGTTTATTTTTTCTAAATCAGTCAAAACACTGATGATTAATGGAATTCACTCTGAGATCCCGACTATAAGTTGTAGCCATCAATTTTTTACAGTATTTTTAACTTTTTCTATATCCTTAAATACACGTGCGTGTGTGGCGGGAGAGTGTGTGTGTGTGTGTGTGTGTGTGTGTGTGTATCTTAGGTAGTCAGTAGAAAAAAGGTGAGTCCAAAATGATGGTTAAGAAAGCCCTGGAGAAAGAGAACATAGGAAAAATTCCAGGACTAGAGTGGTAACTTCTGGGAAAAAAACACATCCCTGATTGATGGCAAGTATGAGCCCTATCTTCATAACACAGAACCAATCAGGCTCCAGTGGGAGGAGACAGAAAGTAAGAAAAAGGGAAGCCCAGTAGCGTTGAGGCCGCTTCTTTGGGTCAGCCAGCCCTCCCCTCTTTGTGGTGTAATGTTTGCTGTCTGCTTAATAAAACCTTGAGATGTAACTGAACCACTGGTCCATTATTTCAGATCTTTGCTGTGAGGAGACCACACTGAGGGAAAAGAACACACCACCTGACATACACACACACACACACGCATGCACATGCACACACATTTACAGTTGACCTTTGAACAATGAAGGGTTTAGGGGAGCCGTCCCCTGCACAGAGGAAGATCCATGTGCTGTGCTTCCTCTGTAACTGAGGTTCAGCCCTGAGATTCAACCAGTGGCAGACATGTAGCACTGTTGTGTTTACTGTTTAAAAAGAACCCTCCCATTAATGGACTCATGCAGTTCAAACCCATGTTGTTCCAGGGTCAATTGCATGTATAAAACCTCCTACCACTGCCATTTCCAGCTCCAAGAGAGGCTTCATATTAGATCCTATTGCTTAGTCAATTGCATTAAAAGGAGAATCCTTTGTATATACAAATGCCTGTAACATGTTGCCAGGACAAATGGGATTCATCTGCATTCTAAATATGCTGAAATTTAACAGACATCACTTACAAATAAAGGGCTTTTTTTTTTTCTTTGACCAGTCATTTTAATTTTGCTTCCTAAAAATGCAGAAGCTATGAGAAATTCATTAGCAGCCCCTTCAGCAATGCATAGCAGATGGGAATTTGAAGCTTTAAGAGCTGCAGGAGGAAAAAGTTGCCCCTCCCTGGTAGTAGCCCTTTTATTTCAGGATAGACAGTGATCCAGGTTTAAAAATGACTTGTGGGTGATATATATAGGAAGTACAATATGTTCCAATTTGACAACAGGAACAAGACTTTTTAGAGGAAAATATAATGCAGGGAGTCACTCATATTCACTTATATATTTTAAAAAGGCAGAGGGATTCAGTGATACAATGATAAATTATTTCACCAACAGAGGATTTAGGGAAGGCCAATCGACTGAATTTTCAGCAGAGAGAAAGTGTCAATTAGCTAAGCAAGTGATTTAACTCATGATTTCTTTTTTCACCGAATGACCTGCCTGCCTGAATAATTTAATGCCTATTTTAGCAATGGTTAGGATAGTAAAGCAATGGATTCGTTTGGTGGAACAATTAAATGAAAAAAAGAGTCCAACCCCTTATGGGTGGGAGGCTAGATAGCATTCTCAGAGTTCAGTTACTCAAAGCTGTTTCTTTAGCCTGAATGCTGCTGCTCAATTGAGAGTAGTGAGTTGAGGTCAAGCGAAGCCAGTGATTCTCAAGCCTAGATGAACAGAAGCATCACGTGGTAAACTAATCAAAGATTACCCATGTCAGGGTCCCATTCAGTATCAGTTCAGTTGCTCAGTTGTGTCTGACTCTTTGTGACCCCATGGACTGCAGCACACCAGGCTTCCTTGTCCATCACCAACTCTTGGAGCTTGCTCAAACTCATGTTCATTGAGCGGATGATGCCATCCAATCATCTCATCCTCTGTTGTCCCATTCTCTTCCTGCCTTCAATTTTTCCCAGAGTCTCATTAGAAACCAATTTCATTAGAATCTCTGCATGTCAGGCATCTGGGGAATGGGTATTTCTAAAAGCCACCCCTTTCCTGTACAGGGTGATTCTGATAAGCTCTATGGGTTGAGAGATCAGTTGGTGTTTTGGATACAAATTAAATCCAGTTCAAGGCAGACTTTGGTTGCTGAAAGTAGTCTGTTCTTGAGGTGTATCTTTTTATCACAAGATAAATTCTCCTTAACTTTTCTTGCTTATTGGGTTGGGAAAATAATAAAAGGTGCTTTATAAATCTTAACCAAACACTACACTTTGTGATATCATTGTAATTTATGTATGAGCCCCTTTCTTCGTTATCACAATGTGAATATAACCTTCTGAAAGGCATCCTTGTTTATATCTAGATAAATGCTTGCCAAGATCTTGGCATTAAGATGATAAAGTCAAGGTTCTAAGATCTCTTAATAGGATTTAGAAAGAAAAGGAGAGATTAATATCACAACTGAGGTAGAAAGTAGAATTGACCTTTTGTATTAGAGGAAAGACAATCTTAAAAAAAAAGGTGTTCTATCTTAAAACAAGTAAAACACTTCATAATCCAACTGAAATCTTTTCTTGGATCAGCTTTTACCAAGTGGCTATTTAGTGGTTTCTTTTAACTGAACATTTATTACATATATTTCTGAAATTTATAAAAGGCCAGTAAAAGAAGTCTTAGAACGCTCAGTGTTAAATCTACACAGCAGGGCCTGGATACCTGGTTCAAAGAAATTAAGTTTATATCCACCATAAGCCAGATCTTCTTTCTTTAAACTTTGGATTCTGTGTTGTGCTGTTCTCACTGAGACACTGTAAATTAAAGGATAAAATGTGACTTTCCACTCTGCTTCCCGTAATGATGTATTCTTAGTTGAGCTTAGGTGAGAAATTTGAATGTTTCAGAAAACCAGATTGCTTTTTTCCTGCCTCAGGGACTAAAGTGGCACAACACAGGATCGTATATCATTCCAAAAAATTTATACTTGCTTACATATTAGATTTTGTTTTAGCCTTTTATTTCTTCTCAACAGATTTTTCATAGCCACAATACTGGAGGCTGTTTCTGAAAACTGCTAATTTTTAAAAATAGACCAGTCAACCAAATTAGCAGGATGACTGAGGGAGAACTTTATTAGGGAATGAACAGCCGGAAGGTCTCAATAAATCTTTTCAGTCATCTGAAAAAATGAAAAACTTGGAAGGATGAGGGGGATGGGCTATGATTAGCTCAGATTTATTCCAACAACCAAGAAAAGCAAATGTATGACTTTGTATAAGTCCCTCTGAGATTTCATTCTCACAGACTTAACTTTTTCTTGCCTGGGGGAGTGGGGCATGGGGAGAGGGGCCACAATCATTTCCTATGATTTGCATGGATTTAGGTACTAGATATCCTATTAGGAAGGTATTTACTTTAAAATACTTATCAGCATGTTCGACCTTTCCCTTATCAGAAAGCTTTCTTAATATCTGCATGATATATAGCTCACTATAATTTTTAAAAACATTTTCCCTCATAGTCTAAGTCCCTTTAGTGCCAGGTTGTGTTTTTCTTTTGTGCCTGGCGTAAGCTACAAAGGAAACATTCATTCAATCAAAAGAAGGGCTGTATTACTCTTTGAAAGTACTGTTTTGCTTAATTTTAAAAATGTGTGTGATTTCTCTGATTATGAGATTTTTAAGAGCACAGACTTGGTCTGGTGTTAAAGTAGACACTAAGAAATCTTTTGATGAATTGAACTGATTGTCATGAAATTGACTGTTATTTTAATACATACTTAGAGTTATTAAGCCAGATTTTATGGAAAATGATTATAAGTTATTGTGAAAGTCAATTGCAAGAAATTAATATTATCTAGAGTGTCAAGGAGATTTCTATGAAGTGATATTTGAGCCAAGAGCATAAAAACAAGTAGGCAAAGGTGGGGGGTGGGGTGGGGGAGAAAAGTGGGACAGGGAGGGGGTACCTTTGAAATAGAGGCAAGAGTATTTGCAAAGGCCCTGAGGCAGACAGAGGGTTGACACATGAAATAAACTGATAAAAGCCAATGCAGATGTAGCACAAAATGGGGTAGAACAGTTTTAAGAAAGATTAATAATTCAAACAACTTCTGGCTGTTACAGAAAAAATGATAGACACCTAAGAAAAGACATGGGCAGGCCAGACAGGATACTACTGAAGCAATCCAGGCAAGAGAAGACATACCTGGGTGTGACAATGTGGGTGATGTTCAGAAAGGGAGTGACTCAAACATATTTGACAAGGCTTGCTAATGATTTGAATAATGACTGAAAGAAATAAAGATGTTCAGAACGACTCTCCAGATTCTAATTTTCTAGTTTTGTAAATAGGAAGAGGACTGTCCATTCCATTAAGGGATGGAACACAGAAGGAGCACAGGGGTGTAATACTGTATAATCTGGAACACGCTGAATGTGATGTGCTTTTGAACATCTAACAGGTGATATCTAGAAGAGATCTGATACACTCCTCTGGAGGTCAGGAGAGGAATGAGTTAGAAATATAATCAGAGTCATTGGCATGAACAACTGGTTTTGAGCTGAAGCCATTCACTGGGTTAACTGGCCTACAATGAAATATAGAATAGAAAGGAAAGGCAGGCCTTAGACTAAGCCTATAAATTTAGATTTAATTTGTATAGAATAGAGCAGGCTTGAAGTAATATTTTCAGAAGGTAGGAGCAAAAAAATATAGTAGGATTTTATGACAATAATAGTCCAGTTGAGTTAATTCATATACACTACATATCATGTGTGTAAGTAATGTATGCACTAATTTGACATGTATTATTATTGTATCTGGCTGAGCCCAGATGTACAGACACAGGCCACATAAAACGAATAGTTGCCTTCATCAGGGGTTTGTGATTTTTATGATCAGAAGGTTAAAGCCAGTGGGGCAATGGAATTAGGGATAGTGACATTATGATCCATGCAATTCAAGCTGGTTAAGAAGAAAAATGAAAATAGAAGGAAAGAGTGGGAGCAGGTAATCAATAAGGAGAGATATCTGATAGTGATAAGAAGGTACTGGATGTCCTGATAGGGTGGAAGAATGATGAAGTGAGGGTGCTTCAACAACCAAGCTGATGAATGAAGAAAGGACAATTACAGTAGCACTAAGGAAACTGAAGTAATGATGAAGTGGGAAATCATCATACGGAGGTTGCTGCTGCTGCTAAGTTGAGTCAGTCATGTCCGACACTGTGCGACCCCATATACGGCAGCCCGCCAGGCTCCTCTGTCCCTGGGATTCTCCAGGCAGAATACTGGAGTGGGTTGCCATTTCCTTCTCCACATGTGGAGGTTATATGGAGGTTATTTCAATAATTAAAGGTATACTTCCAAAGTAAAATGCTTAAATTAGTGGAGGTGATACGGTTCTGAGGGATAAATATAGAGCACAGCTGTGAGACTGATTGCCTGAATCATGGCAGAAAATTTGTGGGAGATGAAGAGGTCAAAATGAGGCAATAGACTCTACCAAATAGGGTATCGTGAGGGTAACTCACACCAATCTGCACCATCACTGCAGGAACTGGGTTGCAGAAGAAAAAGGAAGTAAATGGACTCAATAAATTTAATTAAATGATCCACAGTGATGAAATACTCAAATGGAGGTAATGGTAACTAGAAAACTGGTAATTATTGGAAGAAAATTTTTTGGAAAAACCCTAAATGGCTTGTGATCTAGCTGAAAGTAGAATAATCTGTTTAAACTACTTTAAAATACAATGTCTTGGTTTCTGCCTCTGGAACCATATTTTTGATATAAATGAACTATCAGAATGAAACTTTGTTATTGTTATTTTTAAAGCTTGGCATGATTAGACTGTTCCCAATATGAAATTTAAAAAATTATTAAGAATGATAAAGGATAAAGCTTTCCAAATAGAGGATTTCACCCTATATTGCCTTTTTTTTTTTTTTTTAAGCAGGAGATTTTTTTCCCTAGCAGGAGAGAATTATAACATCATCAGATTTAGTACAAGAGGAAAAAATTGAACTTCAGTCTAATAGATTAACTCACTGTACATGTTCAGAAAAAAAGGAAATTGCCTTAGGAAATATCTGAAACATAATAAATCAGTTTAAGGAATAAAACAGTACTATATATTATAATGCCAAAAAATCATCCTGGAAGCATTGATTTATCTAAGTCTTCCACAGAGAAAAACCCCTAGCTAGCTAATGTTAATCACCTAACATGAAGCATTTATTTAAAATATTCAGAGAGAAAATGCCAACTAACAGGCAGTAACATGAATTTCTCTTTTCCTATTAAGTTGAAGAACTTTTTCTTGATGTTTTATTATAAACTGTAGTACAATGCTTCTTCAGAATTTCAAGGATAACTTACATGAAAAGGATCAAATTGCTACTGAAATATAATTTCATTATGTTGTACTGAATAGTTTGAGATTATTCTCTCTCTAGATATATGAGTGTACATGTATACATGTGTATATAAATACACATGAACGATTATTGATATTATATATCAAAGAAATGTCAAAAATTAACCACATATTTTTCTAATAAATTGCAAATGTAGACATATCTGGACAAACCTATAAAAAACTATGGTTTGTTTAGCACCTTAAAATTCTTCTACTTCTAGTTATTTCCTAGTTGAAAAACTGTTGGTGCTGCAGATAATGTTCCAGTCTTCAATAACTCTTCAAACTTTTACTTTACTCAAAGAGCATGTTACCATTTCACTGGATTGTTCAGCAGATTTCTATAAACTAGCCACTATCAACACGGTCCATATTGATGTGAATGTTAAGTCTTCCTTTAAATGTTTTTCTTCTTAAATAAACATTCTTCTTCATTACTGAATTGGGAGGATGGTGCCAGTAGTCACAATTATTACTCTTTGGAGAAGGAAATGGCAATCCACTCCAGCACTCTTGCCTGGAAAATCCCATGGATGGAGGAGCCTGATAGGCTACAGTCCATGGGGTCGCAGAGTCGGACACAACTGAGCAACTTAACTTTCCCTTTCTATATCATATCAAGAAATTTCCAAGATTTTTCATAGGTTAGGATTTCAACAGAACTAACTGAAAGCAGGGAATTTATATTGAACATGTGAATGAAAAACACATGATCTGGTGTAAAGAAGTATTTCCAAAATGAATGCATTGTCTTAGAAAAGGCTAGCAACATAAAAAGATCCTTGGTTATGACACAGAGTGGTGAGCTCAGAATAGAGTGACATCAGCCACAGTTATTTTCAGGCTCAGAAAAGAAAAACAGAAATTACAGAAAAGGAAACTATGTAGGAGACCACAAGTAGCGGTTTAGTGTAGGTACTAAACATGAATTTTTCAAAAGGAATAGGAAAAGTGAATCCAACTAAAAAAGTCTTGGTAACAGGTGAGTCACAAACCTAGTAAAGTGTAGTAAGATTCTTAAGCTCTCCCTGCAATACATATAAGGAAGTGATACATCAAGACTTTGAATACACAGGAGCAGAACTGAGAACAACCCAATCAAAAGACCACCATCACCGATTACCTAGACAGAGGTAGGATATTAAAACTATGTTCATGCCAATTCAATAATTCTGAATTTAATTTTTATTTATTTGCATGAGTTAAATGTGTAACTTCTCAGTGACTCAGTTCTAAAGTCTACTAATAATGGAATTAAATAATTATAAATCAATCCATTTTTACTTGACTCCTGACTAAGCAATGATAATGAAACCTTGTTTTTAATATTCTTTTGGACCAGGGAAAACATAAATAAAAAATAAAATGTAGTATGATAGTGTTAGAAGTAAAACACATTAATCCAGTTGTACCTACTGATCACTGGCTGCTAGATAGTATTCAGGCAGAAATAATTATCTATATATAACTCTTGAAAGATGCAATTAGTTACACAAGTTGCAAAAGTCCTAACTAGGTAACCTGAGAGGAAAATAGAACAATCGAGAGAGACAGGATTCACAAGGCCCAAGTGCTGCTACACCATTTGCTACCACTTTTTCTATAGTTCTGAGAATGGCACATATTTCCAATCTTCAATTTCTTCTTTTGTAAATAATAAGTAATATAACCTGTACATTATATAATACTTAATCGTGCACTATGAAAATACAGAAGTAAAAAACATTGTTTGTTTGTTTGTTTTTAACTAGTTAACATATAACCAGGTATAAAGTAAAGTAACAGTAAAAAGATGTGTGCTTTTCCCCACACGTACTGTCTCAACATTCTTCAAGGATGACAGACAAGTAAAAACTTAAAGTTAAAAATGCCATTTATAGTCATATCTAAAAGCATGAAATACACAGGAATAAACTTATAAAAAATATGCTCAGGATATTTACATTGAAAACTACAGAACACTGCTGAAAGTAAAAGAGACATAAGTAAGTGCTGGGATGTACCGTGTTCATGAAATAGATGACACAATATTATTAAGATGCATATTTGCCAAATTAATTTACACATTTAGTGAAATATCAATCAAAATTTCAGAAGGAATTTTTGTAAAAAGTGACAAAATTAATCTAAACTTACATGGAATTACTAAGGGCCTTTCATAGCCAAAAGCATTCTAATGAACATATTTGGAGGAATTACACTATTTCATTTAAAGACTCAGTACAATGCTATTGTGTGGTGCTATAGAAACAAACATAATACTAGGATGAAGGCATATTCATTAATGAAATGGAATAGAATATAGTGTCTAAAAATTGACCCTTACACATGTGGTCTGACGATTTTCAGCAACAAGCAAGGTAATTCAATGAGAAAGGATAGTTGTCTCAACAAACAGCACTGTAACAATTACAGTATCATTCAAATAAAGAAAGAAGGGGAAAAAAGAAAGCAATCTGTATCTGAGTATAAAGTGAAGTCGTTCAATCATGTCTGACTCTTTGCGACCCCTTGAATTGTAGCCTATCAGGCTCCTCTGTCCATGGAATTTTCCAGGCAAAAGTACTGGAGTGGATTGCCGTTTCCTTCTCCAGGGGATCTTCCCAACCCAGAGATCAAACCTAGGTCTCCTACATCACAGGCAGATGCTTTACCATCTGAGCCACCAGGGAAGCCCTGTATCTGAGTATGCTCCTCAGTGAATAAGAACATTAAACTCTGTGTGTGTGTGCATGTGTGTGTAGGTAGAGAGGGCAATGATCACAACTAACTGATGAAATAATGAGGAAGTCTGGTTTTGAACTGAACAGCAGTAGACTATAAAATAATTTCTAATACCATGTTTGGGTAATTCTAGTCTTAATCTCTTTTTTTCTCAGATGATATCCTTGGTGATCCTTCAGTCTTCACTATTGTTCTGCTAAGTGTTCTCATCACCTCCCATGTCTTCACATGTGTTACAGCATGCAGTGATTTGCAAATCTTTATCTCTAAATTAGATTTCCTTCCTATTAGAATCCATATTTGGGTTCCAGAAATGTAAGTTTGATTATCTCATTGATAGATTTCTCTGGCTATACTACCGGGACCACAAACCCAACATCCACCACAGATATATCTCACTGTTTGTCTCCTTGCATTATTTCTCTTTCATCCCATTCAGCTCTTCTTTTGTTCCCTGAATTGATTACTGATACTGCTTTTCACTCAATCTCCAGAGTTACAAGTTCAACATTCATTCTTAACTCCTTTGTAACCTTCATAGTCAGGAGTTTAAGATTATATTCCTTAAATATTTTTGAACTGACCTTTTTTGTCCATTTCTGCTTCTATTTCCTTGGTTCAGGTCCCCCTTACTTAAATAAGCAATTATAGGAATCTCTTGGCTTGTTACCAGGATGACTGTTCAAAAGTATAAATCTGAATATGATAATCTTCCTATAACCTTCCCTTGACTCCCCATCACCTACATAATCAAGAACTTGGATGATCAAGTGAAAACTCTTCAGTATAACTTTCTAGCCTCACCCTTCACCTTTGTGTCTTCATACAGTACTATTCAATAATATCAAATTCTTTTAAATTTCTAGCATATCTGAAGATGTATCCTCATAGTTTCACAATGCACATTAATATACTAAGGGCTATATGAATATCGGTTGTATGGAAAGTTGCTTACTTTTTTTAATTGAGAAGTTCCCAAACACATTGAACTTCTAAGCTTCATTCCTATCTTTATTCCTTCCCCAGGAGTAACAATCGCATATCATAAAACTGTTTGATGACTATGATCTGGAAAATACTTATTTGAAGGATAAAATCAAAACCACTTAACCAGACATTCAAAAGATATTATTCTCTGACTCTAAGCTAATTTTCTAGCCTTTCCATTCCATATAGAAGCTCTTCATATATCCATGCTCACTCTTATCTAAAAAGACATGTTACTTTCTCATCTCTCTGCCTGAGCTCTGGGCATTTTTTCTGACAAGAAGGCCTCTCTGGCCCTGACCCCATCCTTCATTTCTCAGCTCAGTTCCTACCTGTGGTTAAATGTGCGGCTCACCTCCTCAATGAAGTGATCTTTTCCTGTGAACTCCTTGGCAATTATTGCCTAAGTCATAACTTTTGCAATTAACATGCACTACTTTGTCACATATTTCTGCTGTTGACTAGAAGTTATTTAAATGTTTACCATGCGTAAGTTTGCTTTTCAAAAAATTTCTTTAAACACTTTGACCTATACCTGGATTCTCTTCCTATTCACTCAGGGCAAGTATGACTCATCTTTTGTTGCTGCTTCTAAACCAGCAGAAGGGATTTACTAAAATCATAAGCTTTTATATTAATGCAGTGAAAGAGAATTTCAAATGATGGGGAATTTACATATTTTATGTTGTGCAAACTAGGCTGACTTTAAGATTCCTAGAAGAAATAATGCATATCTTAAAGCTAGAGCTCTGAATTTTATTTGAAATAATTATTCTTTGACAGGGAAAAATAACTGTATTCAAGAAGTAAAGGCAAATTTCATCCATTACGACTATGACTAACTATTGATGCGTCATAGTTACTTCACCAGATATTTTATATCTCTCCTGTTCCACTGGAGAACAAATAGATTACATTAAGATATTTTTATGTGATTAGAACTGAATTCTAAAGTAACACCTTTCTGCCTCTGCAAGACAAATACATCTACCAGAGAGCACACAACTGAAAAACGAAAGCTACAAACAAATGAATTTCCCTTCACTTTCATCACTAACCAATACCTACCATACCATGGCAGAAACCAATAAACTCTCAATGCAATGTATAGCCACACTAGCATATGGTATTTCCCCAGGAGTTTTCTGAGGTCTAAACCACTACCTTGAAAAGTACTGAATACTCCTACCTTCATTCTACATTTAATATCTGTCATGATTCTGCCTTTAGAAAGACAAATTAGTCATATGATGACAGGTAGTTCAGTAACTACCTGACAAATCAGACTTTTAAAAAAGCCTGTTGTTCTCTTAATTTTGATTTGAAGGTGACATTTATTGTTATAAATTTGGCAGATAGAACCTTATAATGGTATGCATGTAACCGATATATTTTAGTGCTTGTTTACTCCTTTTACTTGAAACATTTATGTAAATATACATAGAATGTGTTTTTTCTTTAACTGAAAATTAAAAATTATTCTGCATTTTTCGCAAGTCATCAGAATAAGATGCCATCTTTGAGTAAGATGTATTTTACATCACTCTTGTTTCTAATCCTTGTTTATATTCATATTAATCTGCTCCACTCAGCCTACTGGACCTGCCCAACTACAAATCACCCTTGAGGAAATATCAGAAGATAGTCAGGATCCCCTGGGATTTGCCACACGAGGTATCAGCAGTGATAGACTTTTGAAGTAGCACATGGTAAATGTTAACTTTAGAAGTACAAGTAACAAATAATGTACAGGACTTACTTTTTAATTTTTTTAATTTTATTTTATTTTTAAACTTTACAATATTGTATTGGTTTTGCCAAATATCGAAATGAATCCACCACAGGTATACATGTGTTCCCCATCCTGAACCCTCCTTCCTCCTCCCTCCCCATACCATCCCTCTGGGTCGTCCCAGTGCACCAGCCCCAAGCATCCAGTATCGTGCATCGAACCTGGACTGGTGATTCGTTCCGTATATGATATTATACGTATTTCAATGCCATTCTCCCAAATCATCCCACCCTCTCCCTCTCCCACAGAGTCCAAAAGACTGTTCTATACATCAGTGTCTCTTTTGTTGTCTCGTATACAGGGTTATGGTTACCATCTTTCTAAATTCCATATATATGCATTAGTATACTGTATTGGTGTTTTTCTTTCTGGCTTACTTCACTCTGTATAATAGGCTCCTGTTTCATCCACCTCATTAGAACTGATTCAAATGTATTCTTTTTAATGGCTGAGTAATACTCCATTGTGTATATGTACCACAGCTTTCTTATCCATTCATCTGCTGATGGACATCTAGGTTGCTTCCATGTCCTGGCTATTATAAACAGTGCTGCGATGAACATTGGGGTACACGTGTCTCTTTCCCTTCTGGTTTCCTCAGTATGTATGCCCAGCAGTGGGATTCCTGGATCATAAGGCAGTTCTATTTCCAGTTTTTTAAGGAATCTCCACACTGTTCTCCATAGTGGCTGTACTAGTTTGCATTCCCACCAACAGTTACTTTTGCACAATTTTTATAAAATGCTTTGGTCTTTAAAATACTAAAGCTATACTAAATATTTTTATTTCTGATCCTTTTGAAAAAACATGGATCCTTCACTTTCTCCTGTTAACTTATGAAATTCAGGTGGAGGCATTTAAATCACAAATCCATTACCTTCTCTCTATCATCTTTTTAACCACAAATAAACAGCATTCAAACTTTGTTAAATTCATTCCCCAAAGAGTTTTTATACAGTCAAATATGAATTTGGAGCTGAATGAATCCACTGACATATCACAATATTATCTTTACACCTATACAATGAAGTCCCTGATTTTACCTGTGGTGCCTATCACCACGCCTGACACTTGTTATTTGATTTATCAATGGAGAGAGAGGGATACTAGAAAAAACATTCAGAAAAAGCCCTAAAAAAAAAAAAAAGTCAGGTGTAATAATAAAAGATTCATATAACTGTTTTCCTATATCCTATTTTCTATATCCTAGATCAAAAAAGTATCTAAGAGAAGTTAAGAGAAACGTTATTTTTGGCAGAGCTGGGTCTCGAATCCTAGCCTGAATCACCCGCTCTTGCCCCTATCGGATGCTGCCTCACCAGGACAGAAGAACTGACAGGAAACAAGCACTTCTTCCCATTCAGTGTATTAGCATACTTATTTTTCACAAAATCTATCGATTTTTCTCATTTTCCTTGCTTTACACCATTTAATCATCTTTAAAACATGTTTAGAAAATTTAACAAGCTATAAATGGTATTTTTTATTAAGAGATGTGACATTAAGACGTGTCACAAATGTAGAGATATGCAGTGTTTGCTGTATCCTACCAGCAATGCTGTAAAGGTTAGAAAAATGACATGTACTAATAAGTGATCAGACCCATGGCACTAATGAGAGGCTCTGGTGCCACATGGTATCTTAAAACCCTCCCCAGTGTTCGTTACTATGCCACGTTGATCATGTCATTTTTAGTAAATTCAAGAATGATTCATTCCTGGCTGACAGGTAAGTGCAGATACTGTTATGTTACTTCTAAAGCTCTGTCAGTGAACTTGTCAGAAAATAAAGCAGAGCTTCCTTACTAAGAAAACATAAATGTCCCAACTTCCCAGGTTTTTGTCTTAATACATTGAAATTTCCTTCTTTGCTCTCTGCTGAAACATAAATTTTCAAGCATGGTCTGACCAAACAAACTTTACAGAAAGAAAAAAATCAACATCGTAGCTTCACACAAAGGTTATATTATCCTTTTTTATCTTAGAAATAGATTTCTGTTTTCACATGAGTCTGAACACTGAGCAAAAACCCTTAGAAATTCTTTTCAAATATCTTAATATTTTTATTTCTTTGTATGCAGAAGAAAATTAAATTTCTATTTCCCTAACAGAAAACATTTTTTTGTATCTAGGCAAAACTGCCTTTAAAATGTCTCTTTGATTAAATAAACTGTGAAATGAGTGCTGATACATAATTATTCTAATGTGTGTTTTTCCCTAAGAGGACATGTTCATATTTTAATTGCTTTCATACAATTAAAATTCTGCATGAGGAATTGTTTTCAATCATAAACATTATATTTAAAAATAGAGAATTTATTCTGCATTGGTGACCAGGTAATTTGGGTAAGTTTCTGAATTGATCTGTGGCTGTCATCTCTGGGGCATCTTCTTACCGGGCAGTGAGAAGTGTTTGTCACACACGTGTGGTCACAAATGTAGAGTTTGGTTTGGATTAATCTCCGAAAAGGAGAACTTACAAACTCTTGGGAGCTTTGGCTCACCATTCTGACATGAGGACAGTGCATGAGAGAAAGCCAGACAGCTGGAAAAAAGAAACTCAAGAAGATGTGGAGGAGATGGAGACAAAAGCAGGATGCCTGACCACTTCCCAGTTCTTGCATGCAATCCTGAGGTCATTCTGCCTGTTTTGATTTTCTGAGATACTTGATATTTTATCAGTTCCCCATTTTTGTCTTGCTTTGCTTTGCATTGCTTTTCTACTTAAGCTCTCTCTATTTGGTTTCTGTTACTTGTAAATAGTCTTATTTGTTATCCTGGTCTCAACTATTGGTTGTGGTCTCTGTGTGAAAATGAGATGAGGATAGATAGCTTTTTTAAAATAAATTGGACTGCAAGATGCATAGTTCTGGTAGAATGGGACAAACTACAGATCAACAGGATGAAAAAATTATAGGTATCCATCAGGCTGGCTCAGTTGGGGAAGATGCCTCCAGAAGTCAATGAGTAAAATCTAGCAAGGTAGAATATTTTATCAGAGAGGTTTTACACAAACATGGTTCATGTGCAGAGAGGAGGGATGGAGGATACTGTAGCTGAGAATATGATTTTCACGGTGACTGAGATTCAGGTATTGGGGCCAGTGTGAGGAAAGCAGGAGAGACTCCATCTTGAAGCTGTCATCCATCTTAAAGGCAGGATGTGAACTGGGCCTGAACCCTGCCCCAGAGGGAGAAAACCATTGCTAGTGAAAGCCCAGTCTCCTGGAGACTTCCCTCCCTACAGATGGCAAACGGAGACTGTAGTTGAGGTCAGGCTGCTCCTGTTAGATTTACCATTGAGACATCCCCCCCTTGATGTATAATCATTGTTCCCCTCCTTTAATCTTAATTGTTTGTTCTCCTAGCACCTACTTGTTGTAAAAGTCAATCATATACAGCAAAGAGGTTGCTAACATGTAACCAGTCACATAGTGGAGGGGAGGTGGTATAAAACAGCCTCTCAGGAACATCAGGGTCCTTGTTGGGAACTGATTCCCTTTGGACCTGCTGGCATAATAAACTGTACTTGACTATCTTGAGTGTCCTCTGAGGTGTGTTTTGCGACTCCATATTCCACAACACAGGGAGAATACAATATTTAAATTTGGGGCTGTCCATTTCTGGCTATAAATACAGGTACCTAGAAAGCTGCTGTTAAGACAAAGCCCAACTACTGAAGTGGAGTCTCATTGCAGAAAACAAGGTTAATGGCTCAAGAACTGCAAGCCCATGGTTCTCAATCAGAGGTGGTGATGCCCCTTGGGGATAGCTAGCAACATCTGGAAACCATGGTGGCTGTTAGAACCAGAGTAAGGGTTTATTTTTGGTACAGTGGTAAAGAATCCACCTGCCAATGCAGGCGACACAAGAGACTTGGGTTTGATCCCTGGATCAGGAAGATCCCCTGGAGAAGGAAATGGCAACCCACTCCAGGATTCTTGCCTGGAGAATTCCAGGGACAGAGGAGACTGGTGGACTACAGTCCATGAGGTAGCAAAGAGTTGGACATGATTGAGTCCCTTGGACTGCAAGGAGATCCAACCAGTCCATTCTGAAGGAGATCAGCCCTGGGATTTCTTTGGAAGGAATGATGCTAAAGCTGAAACTCCAGTACTTTGGCCACCTCATGTGAAGAGCTGACTCATTGGAAAAGACTCTGATGCTGGGAGGGATTGGGGGCAGGAGGAGAAGGGGGCGACAGAGGATGAGATGGCTGGATGGCATCACTGACTTGATGGACATGAGTCTGAGTGAACTCCGGGAGTTGGTGATGGACAGGGAGGCCTGGTGTGCTGTGATTCATGGGCTCGCAAAGAGTCAGACAGGACTGAGCAACTGAACTGAACTGAGCGACTGACACAGGGGTTCATTAGTGACATCTAGTGGGCAGAGGCCATGGATATTCTTAACATCCTTGACTTCCCAGGACAGCCCCCCAACAATAATTATCTGACTCGGATTTCAGTAGGACTGAGGTTGAAAAACCTTGCTTAACCAATATATAGACTCAAAGTGGAATCTTTAGATACTTCAGGGTGAATCTCCAAACTCCAGGTTCAGAGTTCTCCTGGTTCTCATCTGTGGAGATAAATTAGTTTTGGGATATTAAAGAAGGGTTGTGGGGAGAGGAGCTTATCCTTAACTGAGTCAAGGTCTACTTCCCAACTGGCATTTTTAGTCACTGCAGTTGTTTTTAAATATTATTTTTTTCTCAGTCTATGGCTAGCCTGCATTTGTAGATCCAACTTAATTGTACCTTGGTTGTTTCAAAGCCTTGTCCGTACTGTAGTCCTTGAAGGCTTAAAGCATTTCCATCCTGACACGGTAAGCCACAACACAGAGTTGGCAGCATGGCCTGTTTTATTACATGCCAGAACCCACTCCAGTACTCGTGCCTGGAAAATCCCATGGATGGAGGAGCCTGGTAGGCTGCAGTCCATGGGGTCGCTAAGAGTTGGGCACGACTGACGGACTTCACTTTCACTTTTTACTTTCCTGCATTGGAGAAGGAAATGGCAACCCACTCCAGTATTCTTGCCTGGAGAATCCCAGGGACGGGGGAGCCTGGTGGGCTGTCGTCTATGGGGTCGCACAGAGTCAAACACGACTGAAGCGACTTAGCAGCAGCAGCAGCAGAACAGAAACACTAAGCTAGGTGACTATACTATTTCATAACAGGAATATTACAGGAAGAGAGTGTTTACAAGACTTCTAACTTGATGTCTAGTAACTTGAAAAGTCAACATGAGCGGAAATAAGATGAATTTCTACAATTTTACTTTTAAAAAGAAATACAGGAAAATGTTGATGTGTCAGTGCAGCGGTCGTTCATCTACCCTGTCTCTGCATTAGGCCTCAACATGTGTAGCTATTTGCACTGTACAAAGATTCTGAACAAGGCAATATTTCAGAAAGGTACCCTACACACAATCACCAAGATATGGGAATTCAGCAATTTTGGTTGACTGACTCTCCATGAAACATCATGAGAATGCTCCTATCTTTGACTCCAGTACTCTGTTTTAACAGCTTCCTATTGCCGCTGTAACAAATTACCTAAGCCTGTTGGCTTAAGGGCTTTCTGGATGGCTCAGTAGTAAAGAATCTGCCTGCTGATGCAGGAGATGCAGGTTCAGTTCCTGGGTTAGGAAGATCCCCTGGAAGAGGAAATGGCAACTTACCCCAGTATTTCTGTCTGGAAAATTTCATGGGCAGAGGAACCTGGGAGGCTACAGTCCATGTGGTTGCAAAGAGTGGGACACGACTAAGCACACACACACAAATGGCTTTAAACAACACAAATTTATCATCTTACACTTTTGGAGGTCAGAAACCGAAAATGGGTCTCACTGGGCGATATTGCTTTGTGGGGCTCTAGGAAAGAAACCATTTTCTTTCACTTTCAGGTTCTGGAGACTCCCACTATTCTTTGGGCCATGACTCCCTTCTAGCATCAAAACCAGCAATGATTTGAGCCTTTCTCAGGACCCCCTCTCTAGTTCTGACTCTACTGACTCTCTCTTCCTTTTGTAAGGACCCTTGGCCCAGCAGGATAATACAGATAACCTACTTATGCTAAGGTCAGTGCTTTGTCATGTAACACAACATACACATAGATTCTGAGGATCAGAATGTAGGCATCTTTGGGGGGACCATAACTATTGCTACCGCATTCACTAAAACCTCATTTTGCAAACAAGTAGATATAGCTTCGGAGAAGGCAATGGCACCCCACTCCAGTACTCTTGCCTAGAAAATCCCATGGACAGGGGCCTGGTGGGCTGCAGTCCATGGGGTCGCTAGGAATCGGACACGACTGAGTGACTTCACTTTCACTTTTCACTTTCATGCATTGGAGAAGGAAATGGCAACCCACTCCAGTGTTCTTGCCTGGAGAATCCCAGGGATTCCCAGGGGGAACCTGGTGGGCTGCCGTCTATGGGGTCGCAGAGTCGGACACAACTGATGCGACTTAGCAGCAGCAGCAGCAGATATAGCTTACTAAGTTGTATTAGTCACAGAATCAAGCTTTGGCATTTGAAATGAAATAATTACATCAGACATTTAAACAAAGATAGCAAGCAAAACCTTGAGGCTTTAAAAGAATTTCATGAATCTTGTAGAAAACTCATTTTTTAAAACAATCTAACTCCTGGAATGTTCAAAAAACAAATGTAATTTAGGAATGAAAAAATTTCAGGGTAAAATGACATTATCAAGTAGTTATTAATTTTCTTATTGCCATACTATTAAGTATAGAATTTCTAATCTTATTAACTTTTCAATATGTCACAAAAATTCTGCAAACTCTCCAGCTCTCCACTCTTAAAAATATAATTTTCTATCAAAAACTACAGAAGTTAAAAATACTTCTCCTTTTTACACTGGAAATAAAATCAAAGCAAGTGCTATAGAAGATAGGGTGAATACTGCGGTGTTGTAGGTGATCTTACACATTGGTGATGAGGAACTATGAGATGACATTTCAAAGATACTGACAAACTAAGAATCATTGATACCAATAATAAAGTTGATAGCTTTCTACAGAATGAAATTACCCCTTGGAAGGAGTATGCTTTAGCCTTTGATTCACTTATTAATTTAGTAGTCATTTAGTAGAAAAGGCACAGGAAATCACGTAACTGCCTCACACATTTTTAGTTGAAAAAATAAAAATGACATAAAGGTAGATCAATAATGCATTTTTCCAGGAAACCAAGAGATTTCCATCATATCCACTCAACAGTGACAATTTTACTTTGAAATGATCACAAACCAAGATGCACATAATGACACCTCTAAACAGAAAAAAAAAAAAAAGAAAAAAAAAACACCTCGATTTATTCTTTTTTAAGACATCAAGGAAATAAACAGTGCACTTAAAAATGCTTACATCCTATAATAACAAAATGATAATGAGGAATAAAATGAACACTTTAGCATTTAATAGATTTTTGCTTTATCCACAATACCTAAGTTGTTATAGAAAACAAATACAAAAAAACCAAGCAAATGCATCTTCTCTGAGGTACAAAAGTTCATGAATTTAAATAACTATTTAAAGCTACAGAATAGGAGAGCCTAAAAGATATAAATAATTGTCAGCTGAGTTGTATGAAAAATAAGGAGTGTGAGATGTGTGTTTCTGAAAACAAAAGCATATAGCTTACCTATCCTTTTATCTATCTATCCCTCAAATGCATTTTGAGGTCCTGGAAGGTTGAGAACATGTCTCCTTTTCTTATAGCCCATATGATGTCCAGCAATAACTTGACCTTAGTAAAGAACATTGTTTTTTTGCTATGCATTCTACAGTACTGAATACTGACATCATCAGATATAATAGAGTGATTAAATGACAAAGAGCTTTAATATAACATTTTAACTGCAAATCCATTGTTATCTACATTAAGTATATTCTATACTTCAAGACTGAAGGCAGGAGGAGAAAGGGGCGACAGAGGATGAGATGGTTAGATCGCATCACCGACATGAGTTTGAGCAAGCTGCAGGAGTTGGTGATGGACAGGGAAACCTGGCGTGCTGCAGTCCATGGGGTCACAAAGAGTTGGACATGACTGAACAACTGAGCTCAACTGATATTTCAAGCAATCTTTTCCAATTGTATGTATCACACTGACTTAATTAGACACCCTTTGCCCTGAGTAGTAAGTACTATCTCCATAACTCAACTATAATACCAAGAGAAGGTTTTACAAAGCACTTCATTAACATTATAACATCATCCACTACAAACTCAACGGTCTAATAATTTAAAATATGTAGATTGTAAAAGTAAACTATGCAAAAAAGATAATCTGTATATAATTTTTTAAATTATAAGTTCATTTTAAGTTCCCAGGAATGTAGAAAAAAATTATGCTGGAATTTATTTATCAAAATTTTCCCTGTTAAGCAACAAAATGAAGCATCTTTGGATGGTAATGAAAGTTTTCACTCTCAGGTACTACAGTACATGACTAATAACCTTAAAATAGAAACCAGCTTGCAATAACTGAAGAAACTACTGTGACATTAATCCACACAATGTAATTGATTTGATATTGCCTTTTCTGATCTCTCTCATATCTTTAGATAAAACCCACTATACCACATTCCAATTAAGAAAAACAGTATTTATTAAAAAAAAAAAAAAAAAGCAATTGTTAGTACATAGAAAAGAAGCATCTATGGCTCTCAAAAGCTAGACTACACTAGGTTGCTAAGATCACTATACTGTGCTTGCTGTTCCTTGCTTTCTGTATTCCAGTCAACATCCATTTTGTGAGAAAGGGATGCACACAGGAAGCTGCCTTAATTTAGTTCCTTTTATCTGAAGATTTCAAAAGCTTTGCTGATGGTCATTATTTACAGTTGCTGAATAAATGGGAGCACAGACTCAATGGGAGGCCATAACCATTCTATAAATGAATTACAAAGAGTAGAATCTTGTTAAAACAAGTTGGAGTATAAAACATCTTAGATGTCCTGCTTAAATTCTGAACTTATTTTCCATTTTCTAAGCAACTTTCCTATTTTGTAACTTTATTCTTACATTTTAAGGTTAATAATGACCTTGCTCACTTGTTCACACAGAGTCACTGGCCCCTGATTATTTTTAGAAATGTAAGTCAGCTAATGTGCTACCTATGTGCGTATGCATGAAAAAATGGAAGGGGGAAGAGTACATGACATTATGACATGTAATTTGAAAGTGCTTTAGGATATAAATTGTGCAGAGGAAATAAAAGGAAAGAAAAATAAATTTTTAGACTGAAAATTGCTAGAAAAGGAAGAGAGGAAATTATTATTATGGTTAGAAGGTTAGAAAGAATGACTCATGACAAAGTAATTTTGAACAGAAGACTCCTAAGAGCCAGATAAGGAGAGGAGGTGTGTGCAAGAGGCAGAAATATGTGGTTAAAGATGGGGGCAGAGAGATATGACTCCTAATAGATACAATAAATTTTCTTCACTAATGAAATGCCTATGGAGGCTTTTCAAAGTAATGGCTCTCACACCAGGCCAACCATCTGAACCAACCACCTAAAGAACGCTCAGAAGCCAACTCCTACTGTGTGCTCCCCAGAGATGCTGATGTATCAGTTGTGACTCACTGTCCAAGGATTTGAGCAATATTTTTCAAAGATTCTAACGAATTGATAGTATAAACACTTAGACAATCTATCCTTCCACCATGGCCAATACCTAAGAAGTATACTCAGTGCTGGGAGCAGCAGATACTTTGCTAGCTCCCATCAGGTAACACTGAGAAAGTGAACTTAAAACAGCAACTGAGGAAGAAAGGGTCTGTTTAGGAATCAGAAGTCATACTCAGAGTTTCCTGGTCTCAATATCCTTGTATGATCTATATCTTGAGATGAGATGCTTGTTGGTTATCTGGCCTAGATTTTGTTCCTTGCTTATTTCTTGGCTTGAACCATTGGATAGTGACCCCAGTGCAGCTCAACTGGAAGACTAGACTTTGTCTGGATACTTAAGATGTCCTGAAGTCTGCCCACACTCTCAAGTTTGTCTTTGGCTTTACTTCCTATTCATTCAAATCCCACAAATCTAACAGACATGGAATTGGGGAAAGTTTGAGCAAAGGCTTTCACCATTGTGCCCAATGAGCCCTTCGGGCCTTTTCTTACACTATATTCAATCCTCACTCACTGTGATCCTCTCAATCAGTGAACAAGGTCCAGTGATTTTGCTAAAACTTACCTGAATCAGGAAGAGTTCTTAATCAGGTGAATGATATTCTATCAATGTTTTCAAAGACTGATCCTTGCTCCTGAGTCAGAAACACTGGTGACCTTGTTAAAATGCACTCTTTTAGGCTATATAACATATAGAATTAGAATCCATGTGTGCAGAAGTTATCAAATTACACTTTAAAACTAAATTTGCAGATAATTTTTCTCCACACTGAAAGTCTGAAAATCCTTGGAAAGCACAGACATCCTTTAATTAATTAAATAATTATTTACTTCATTAATTGAATCCATAAACAACAATTGGTTCCATGTGCCAGGTACTAGGTAGGCTCTGGGAGTGTAAAGATGGTTTGAAAAGGATGAAATGTCTTCCAGAGGGAAAGTCAATAAAAGACAGAAACAGAGCATTACAGGTTCTGTGATAAATAAGCACAGAGCCCTCTAAGTATGTGGAAGGTTTAGATGTTCTGGAATGTTGCTGTTTGACAGCTGCATGTGTTCATAACATGAATTTCCTTTATTTGGGTGCCAGTTGTTTTCCTTCTACTTTACACACTTAAAAAAATGATAAAATGTTTCCTTAATTTTTTTCCAATGACATCACTGTGTTTTTCCTTTTGTATAGCCCTGATGCATTTAGATATTTTTCAAAGGCATCACTGTTAATATAAAAAACAGTTGTATTCAGCTGTAACTTAAAAAAAATCAAAACAGAAGCACCACATTAAGACAACCAAAATGCCTTGACCTCTGTTTTTGCTCCTACTCAGTGAGGTGCTTAATAATGCTCTGAGATAATATGATTGAGTTGTTAGTGTTTCATAGACACAGCCTCCCTGAAATTTTAATTTACATAATCAGTTTAGGCTCAAATTACCTATTAGAAAGATATATGCAAAAATTGTTATGGGAAGAATGACAGTATAAAAAAACACGTTTGACAAATCTATACATTATTTGTTAATAGGTTTTTCCAGATGTTTGAGTTACATGAGGTTCTAAAAAATATGGGATATTTTAATATAACACTTACAAGGCTATATAAAGATTTAAGGTTTTCTATCATATCACATAAGTGAAAGGACATCTAATATTTATTTTTTAAATAATGAAAGCAAGACTCAATTTTTTTCAAGGGCAAGAAGCCCATGATCTAACTTTTTTCCTTCTAACACACTGTAAGCATGATGAATATACAATAGATTCTGCCCACAGAACCCACTGTGTGAAAGGGAGACTATATAGTATTACAAGTGCTCTGATAGTTTCCACTGAACTACATACACTGTGAAAATATTAAGTATTGTGTTATATATAAAATATTTAAATTTTGTGTCTCTACTCTGTATGATAGCCAACACTAAAGAGGATACAAGATAAATAAAGCTCTAATATCCAATATACTGGATGAGACAAAGACATATATATTATCATCTCAGTAAAAGAATGGTGGATATTAAAAGAAAATATAAGCAAGGAGCTCAGAAAGGGTGAGGTTGGCTTTAGAGGAAATGATAAACGAAGACTTTATGGAGGGGAAAGAACTGAGATGAGTTTTAGTACGGTTGTTTATTAAATGCAATGATAATAACAAATGTTTATTATTGCTATCACTTACTGAATGCCTCCAAATCAGGAAAGAAGTATTGCCACCTTGTTTATTTAACTTACATGCAGAGTACATCATGCAAAATGGTGGGCTGGATGAAGCACAAGCTGGAATCAAGATTGCCAGGAGAAATATCAATAACCTCAGATACTCAGATGACACCACCCTTATGGCAGAAAGTGAAAAACTAAAGAGCTTCTTGATGAAAGTGAAAGAGGAGAGTGAAAAAGTTGGCTTAAAGCTCAACGTTCAGAAAACTAAGATCATGGCATCCAGTCCCATTACTTCATGGCAAATAGATGGGGAAGCAATGGAAACAGTGAGAAACTTTATTTTCTTGGGCCCCAAATCACTGCAGATGGTGACTGTAGCCATGAAATTAAAAGATGCTTGCTCCTTGGAAGAAAAGTTATGACCAACCTGGACAGCATATTAAAATGCAGAGACATTACTTTGCCAACAAAGGTCCATCTAGTCAAAACTATGGTTTTTCCAGTAGTCATGTATGGATGAGAGCGTTGGACTGTAAAGAAAGCTGAGCACCAAAGAATTGATGCTTTTGAACTGTGGTGTTGGAGAAGACTCTTGAGAGTCTCTTGGATGGCAAAG
This sequence comes from Bos javanicus, assembly GCF_032452875.1. Classification (NCBI taxonomy): domain Eukaryota; kingdom Metazoa; phylum Chordata; class Mammalia; order Artiodactyla; family Bovidae; genus Bos; species Bos javanicus. Next base: position 85,409,002 of record NC_083871.1, on the reverse strand, counting down.
AGATCCAATCAATCAATCCTAAAGGAAATCAGTCCTGAATATTCATTGGAAGGACTGATGTTGAAGCTGAAGCTCCAATACTTTGGCCACCTGATGCGAAGAACTGACTTGCTGGAAAAGACCCTGATGCTAGAAAAGATTGAAGGTAGGAGGAGAAGGGGACAACAGAGGATGAGATGGTTGGCTGGCATCACCGACTCAATGGACATGATTTTGAGTAGATGACAGACAGGGAAGCCTGGCATGTTGTAGTCCATGGGGTCACAAGGAGTCAGACACGACTGAGAAGCTTAACTGAACTATCTGAGATTTCTAACCAGCATAATATAGAAGAATATTTCATCATATGGGAAAGTGTTTATTATATAGTTAGGTGGACAATGAATTACAAAACAGTGTATATACTAGCTTGAAAGACATTTGTATAAAATATACACTGTGGAGTACAGGAAGACATTTAAGAGAAAATGCTGGAGAATGAATTTAAAAAGAAAAAATTAAATTTTTAAAGTTATAATATATCAAATAATTAAAATGGTAAGTGTTAAATAGCATTCATGTTTGATAATAAAATCAGTTTTCCATCAAAGTAGATGTTATGTTGCAAGGATCTTCAGAGGTGTAAGACCTACTACATAATTTCTACTAAATAAAATGCTCTTAGAAATCAGGTCACACTTCACGTTTTCCCTGATCACAAATGAATAATTTAGTAGAAGAAAAAACATGAAGGGTAAAAGAATGATTGTATCCCTTCCGATGCATCCTATTTTAAGGTCAAAAATACTTAGCTCTTTGTAAATGGAAGTACTATGGCAAATATTTAGGAAATATTATAAAGAGAATTCTTACTGAGAAGGTGTTAAAGTGGCCCCCATGCTTGCCAAAATATGTTTCTTCATATATTGGAAAGCAAATCATATCTTTTAATGTAAGAGATTAAAAATTGGTTATTATTTTCCCAAGCACTATAGAATGTGTATGTGTATATAACTTTAATAAAAATATGCCCCACATGCCATAAAATAATTATAGATGTATGATAAATGCTAACTTTAACAAGAGCCCCCAGGTAACTTTAAATTATTAATAAACATACAATGAATGCAGGAGACCTGGTTTGATTCCTGGGTTGGGAAGATCTGCTGGAGAAGGGATAGGCTACCCTCTCCAGCATTCTTGGGCTTCCCCTGCGGCTCAGCTGGTAAAGAATCTGCCTGCATTGTGGGAGAGCTGGGTTCAATCCCTGGGTTGGGAAGATCTCCTGGAGAAGGGAAAGGCTATCCACTTCAGTATTCTGGCCTGGAGAATTCCATGGACTATATAGGCCATGGGGTCACAAAGAGCTGGATATGACTGAGTGACTTCCACATACCATATTATTCCTTCCTTCATTCTTTTCATTTATTCATTAAATAACCTATGGTTAAGAGTCCAATAGGTGTTAATACTGTGCTAATTTCACAATGACCAAGATGTTTTACTTCCCCCACATATTCCAAATTCTAGCCACTAAGCAGTGCCTAAGAACAAACATATGTATTTACAAGGTAGTATGGAAATGTAAATGGCAACCCACTCCAGTGTTCTTGCCTGGAGAATCCCAGGGACGGGGGAGCCTGGTGGGCTGCCATCTCTGGGGTTGCACAGAGTCGGACACGACTGAAGTGACTTAGCAGCAACAGTGGAAATGTAGGGAAGTAGTAGGGGAAAGGGCTTCCCTGGTAGCTCAGTTGGTAAAGAATCTGCCTGCAACACAAGAGATCCTAGTTCAATTCCTGGGTCTGGAAGATCTCCTGAAGAAGGGATAGCTTACCCACTCCAGTGTTCTTGGGCTTACCCAGTGACTCAGATGGTAAAGAATCTGTTTGCAATGCGGGAGACCTGGGTTTGATCCCTGGGTTGGGAAGATCTCCTGGAGATGGGAACGGCTACCCACTCCAGTATTCTGGCCTGGAGAATTCCATCAGGGGAGGCAATGGCACCCCACTCCAGTACTCTTGCCTGGAAAATCCCATGGGCAGAGGAGCCTGGTAGGCTGCAGTCCATGGGGTCGAGAAGAGTCAGAAACAACTAAGTGACTTCAATTTCACTTTTCACTTTCATGCATTGGAGAAGGAAATGGCAACCCACTCCAGTGTTCTTGTCTGGAGAATCCCAGGGACAGCGGGAGCCTGGTGGGCTGCCGTCTATGGAGTCGCACAGAGTCGGACACGACTGAAGTGACTTAGCAGCAACAGCAGTATAGTCCTTGGGGTCACAAAGAGTTGGACATGACTGAACAACTTTCACTTCACTTCATTCCAGGTGGCACAAGTGGTAAAGACCTGCCTTCTATAGCAGGAGAGAGAATGAGACACAGGTTTGATCCCTGGGTCAGGAAGGTCCCTTGGAGGAGGGCATGGCAAACCACTCCAGTATTCTTGCCTTGAGAATCCCCACGGACAGAGGAGCCTCTCAGGCTACAGTCCATGGGGTTGCAAAGAGTTGGACATGACTAAGCACAGCACAGGAGGGGAAAGGGTCAGAGAACTGAGATGAATTGGACTTTAAATTGAATTAGGCTGAGCTGATGGCAAAGGAAACCAAAAGAAGCTGCAAAAGCAGAGGCACTGGAGGCACAGCAGAGTCCGTGGGCGGAAGGAGTGAAGAGTCCTTTGCATTTGGTTTTGTATTGACCCTAAGAACTACATGAGGTAATTGTGGAAAAGAAAAATGAGCAAAACGGAACAAAACACACTATCGAATTTTCATTTCATCCTGTATAATAAAGAGCTAGAGACTGTTTTCACTTGTTAGTTTGTTTCCCATAGAACATTTTTATTTGTTGTTTGCTTATACAAGAGGCAGTAGATAAGAAGATAGATAGGTTGGTTTCCTGGGTGGTTGTCTGGTTGGTTGGTGGTTCTATTAGGGAAGTAAAACAATCAGAAATATAGAAGGATGAACCACAGCAATGAAGCCAAAGTGGTCAAAACTACCATGCAAATCACTATGAACATCAATTAAATACATAGATAATAATGTTTATTTTTTCTTCTTTGCCCATCTGGAATATACTGAAGACTGTGGGTGTCATATCAATTGCCATGATTATTTGAACACACTATTATGATATTTGCTATGCATGTCTTTTTCTGCCAATAAATTTTCCCTTTGTAGAAAGTTTTCACACTCAGTTTTAATAATAGAGTTGCCTCTACTATTGAAATTGGTTATTATTTTATCCTTAATGACCTCTGTGCCTTCAAAGCAGTTTTTAAATGACTGAGTCTATATGTCTTTCTCTGTTTCTGTTTTTCCATAAATGACCTTGATTTGCTCATATAGAGTTAAAATAAACAAAAAAAGAAGCAATAGCTAAGAGCACCTTATACTCATTTCAAACTCTTACAGATACAAATTACCAGGACAGTAGGATTATTTAAGTAAACCCATCCAACAGAAATGCTAAAACTACAACTTGAATATTCATTCCATTGCCTTTCATTAGAGGTTTGACCTCAGTCACCAAGTAAACAGATTAACCAAAGTTAGGATTTAGTTGTTAACTAGCACATTTTAAAGAAAATGAGGACCACTGTTAAACTTGACAAACATAGAGACTTTTTATAGCACTACCACTGAGAACTTTAAAGTCCATCACCCAATAGGACCATGATACAAGAGAAAGAAACACATATGTTAGAATGTTCTAACTTTGTATTGTATTGTATTTGTATTATAGTTGTAGTCAAAAAACCTTACATGTAACAGTGGAATAAGGGAAAGAAGTACCAAATACTGACTGAATAAGTGGGGAATCTGTTAAAAATATCTAGTCTTACATACCAGGGTCTTTAGCAATATTCTTGGGTGTGTTTTGAATCTTATTAAAATGATTTTTTCTACTTTGGTGAATGACTTTAATAAGAAGACTCCAAATTGAACTTGAGTTTAGCTAACTTTAGCTGTTAAAATAGCACTTTTATATTGACTGCTATATCACCTTTCAACAAAGTAAAGTCAAATGGAGAATAAAATGCATACATAGACACAGGGTCTTCATTCCTAGCAACCTGTAGATAAACTAAGGAAGAAAATCAGATAAGTAACACAGGAATAGCTCAGAAAGATTAACTTAAAGAAAATGAAAAATAATTAAATGTGGATAGCTTGACTTTCCAGAGCCTAGAGGACATGCTAACTACTAATAAAATAGAACAGTGAAATAATTTAGCAAGACAGGTCATTCAGTAAAATAACGATAACAAAATCCCATTAATGTCTGGTCTGTTTTATAACATGGTCATGGTATTCCATAGGGTGTCAGAGATGGATCTGAAAGTGTCTTGCTCTTGCCACTGAATCACCCTATGACTAATGGCTCACACTTGTTAAACACACAAAAATTATTTAGAGTGTTATATTAAGACACACACACACAAAACCTAAATTAAACTCAGGAATACTGAATACTTACCGTCTAATTAACTGAGTTGGCTGGAAGTTACACCATTTCCTGATGTTAATAAAAACTCACAAATAATAATCTAGTTAGTTAAAAATATAAACTCAGTGAAAAATATAAATTCAAGTTAGATGACTAATTTTCTATTGAAAAATAAATCATATAATAAAGTCTTATTATGGATGCTAAAATATGACTGGTATAGCCATCCCAACGGAGAAAGCAGTGGCACCCCACTCCAGTACTCTTGCCTAGAAAATCCATGGACCAAGGAGCCTGGTGGGCTGCAGTCCATGGGGTCGTGACTGAGAGACTTTACTTTCACTTTCATGCATTGGAGAAGGAAATGGCAACCCACTCCAGTGTTCTTGCCTGGAGAATCCCAGGGACGGGGGAGCCTGGTTGGCTGCCGTCTATGAGGTCACACAGAGTCGAACACGACTGAAAAGACTTAGCAGCAGCAGCAGCAGCAGCAGCAGCCATCCCAAAGAGTAAATCATTTGGAATTGTTCCAGGCTAAGTCAGCAGAGTGTCACGGACATTTAACATAAAAAACACTTCTTGACCCTGAGGATATAAATCAGGAAACTATTAGCTGAGGCATACCAATCGACTCTGTGAAGCCCTAAACAGAGCTTCACATAATATCCTCAACAATAAGGAGGAAAACCAATTGATCTTATAATTAATTTGACCAATACAGAATGTACATTTAGGTCAAAGAGTAAATATTGGGTTTGACACTGACCAACTTAGCTATGTACATGGATCAAATTAAACAAGTAATTGCTTGCATGTGGCCAGATCAGACTATGGACTTGAACCTATTAATCTGACTATATTTGGAAGTTCAGCTATTAAATCTGGGTAAACTATTTACCTCAATGTATGGCTGAACTTCTGGAACTTGCTCTGTTGGAAGTTGTAAGTGAACATAAAAAGTACACCCAAGTAAAATAGGCAACTTACATACATAGAGTACAAATTCTGTGCAACTGTGGTTAGGGAGGAAAAAAAAATACAATTTCTATGTCACTGGAAAATCTAATTATTTAATAATCCAAGCCAATGTTAAGTTTCTACCTTAAATATTAAATAAGAAGTCAAAGAACTGGAGCCATTTTACTAGTTAACATTTACTTATATTGAGTAACCTTGAGTTTGAAATTAAATATTAGAACAGTTACTGAAAACTGTCTCAAATATGTTTGCCATGTACAATGTAAAACTGTAACTAAAGAATGTGGAATAATTTTTTTGAGTTCACCATACATTAAAGATTTTTAAAAAATACAAACAAAGCCAAATTCTTGCAGAAATAATGTGACCTTGCAGTAATATATGAAACTAGAAATCTTTAGGATAAAATCCCACATAGCTAAGCACCAAAGTTTGAGGACTTAGAAGTAAGAGAGTTTCATTAATGGAGAATATAAACAGCATCCTTAATTTGAATGACATAAGACAGCATATTTCTGACAATCAAGTAGCCAAAGAAGAATCTATCTGCTTCCAATAAAGCTAAAAGAAACTACTTTCCTTCTCATTCAGTCAAAGGCAGGTCAAAGCAACATTAATCTTAAGACATATATGAACATTTCATTTGATTTAGATGGTTTAAGTGGTGAGTTGACAGCAGGAAGATCTAACAGATAGTCACTAGAGTCTCTTTCATTCCTGGTTATTTTTCCTCCTACAAATTCATTATAGCATATACTTAGAATGATTATTTATGTCCTAAAACAGAATATATTATCTGCCTATATTAATTTATCATATTTGTTTCCCTTATGAAATCATACATTTTTACAAGTAACGTGAAAAGTTGCTTCCCTTCCAGAAATTTCACCATTTGAAGTTTATGGTGATTGGAGAATTTTGGAAATTATTGGAATAATCTGTGGATTACTAAACACAGTGGAATTGTAAGAAATTCTAAGAATAAATTTCATGCATTACAAATAGAAAAGAATACACCTTAATCACCCTGTGATTTAATGGCTTTATCTGGAGATATTTCAATGAGGTGCTGACAAAATCATCACATGAAAAAAAAATTTAAGTAACTTAAGCACCAAAACAAAGTAATTGGTCTGAAATATCAAAATCTTATATTCTCACAAATTTCCATAATCAAATCTCATAGGATATGTGATGTTTAAACAAACTACAGGTCATCAGGGTTATACTGATACAAAATAAAGAGGAAAGAAAGTACATTAAACATTGCAAACATTAGGTAAAACTTTGAACAGTACATGTGTGCATTTTACCTGCTTAAAGAGAAGTGAAAGTCAATTTCTAGATGATACTAAGAAATCTCTCCTTGTGACAGTATCTAAGATTAAAAGTAAATAATTTTAAATGATTTTTTCAGTACTTATTAGGTAAAAGTAACTAATATTCACAGTCTCTATGAGCCTGGTATTATGGCAGGCAATTAACATACTGGTAAGTAAGTAAGTGAAGTCGCTCAGTCGTGTCCGACTCTTTGTGACCCCGTGGATTGTAGCCTACCAGGCTTCTCCATCCATGGGATTCTCCAGGCAAAAATACTGGAGTGGGAGAAGGAAATGGTAACATACTGGTATCTGATTTAATTCTCTCAAGTCTGATAGTTATGTACTCTTATCTCCCATTTTTTATATATATGTATCCTAGGGCACAAAGAAATTAAATCTTTTTCAGGGTCACATAGTTTCATTAGATGGGAAATTAATTCAAAGTCCATTAATTCAAAAAGTCTGGGTACTGTGGACAGTTCAGAAAACAAAATAAGAGAAATTGAGACTATCAAACTTCACCCTATTAACTCATTTTTCATACTGAGTATCAAACATCTCCATTACAGTTTGGAAGAAAAAACTGAATGAAACACAGTATGGTAATAAACATAAATTTAATATAAAAATGATATTTGCTTTAAATATGTATTCTTACCACTGGAATCCACATAGGACAGATTGGCAAATAGTTTAGGTTTAATAAAACATCTCTAAATTCTATGATATTTGTATACATCAATTTTAGTATTCTATATCCAGTAGTTAAAGAGCTTCACTGGTGGCTCACTGGTAAAGAATCCACCTGCCAATGAAGGAGATACGAGTTCAATCCCTAGGTAGGGAGAATCCCCAGGAGAAGGAAATGACAACCCACTCCAGTATTCTTGCCTGGGAAATTCCATGAACAGAGAGGAGACTGGTGGGCTATAGTCCATGGGGTTGCAAGAGAGTCAGACACAACTTAGCAACTAAACCATAACAAATACAGTAGTTATGTGAAATGACAACATCACCTCTGACCTATAAACTAATATTAACATAAACATTACAAGAGAAGTAATGGTACTTTTGACAGTTCTGGAGGAGCAATTCTAGAATTGCAAAAGAAATCATCCCAGAAAGAAAATCATTCTCAAAGTCGTTATCACTGGCTTTGTTGTGATAAATACCTTTTTACATAAAAAAGCCTGGAGAACAAATTAAATATAAGGAAAAAATTACTCATAATATCCACATAGTAAATCTGGAAAATATTAATAGGTCTAACTTTAAGAAATATCCTCTTTTAAAACATTCTAAAAACCAAGTTTTTTATATTTGATATTGGCAATATCATCCACTTCCAATCTATGCAAATTTTAAATGTGAATTACCCAGGGAATAATGAATGACAAATAGGCTTCATTTGTATCTATTACTGAACAAGTAAAAAATTATGAACAAAGCCATATTCATTGATACACAAAATGAAGAAAACTAAAAGTCATAACTATCTTCTAGTTACTTATCTTTACATTATTATATTATTTAATACTGGATCTTAAACATAAAGATGCTTTAATATAACTTTTGAGGGGAATTATATAGCTTAGGGATTAAATTGAATCCCATCCAGTTCCACTTTGCAAAAACTGTGTGCCCTTAGCTCAATTATCTAAGCTCTGAAAGACTCAGTTTTTCTTATCTATAAGACAGGAATGATAACTATGTCTTTCTCATGAGGCTACCATGGGGATTAAACTAGGTAAAATATATAAGCGCTGATTATATAACATAAACCACACCACTAGTAGGTGGTAAATTCCCCTTAAGCTATAGCAATCATCATCATTGTGATCAGAATGATCATCGCAAGGAATGTATCCCTAGAAACAAGGAATATGCCATTTTTAGAAACTCTGTATCATATATTTTTATATTTTAATTAGTAGATAGTATAACACCTTATATTTATGAAATCAAATCAAAGAAAAGTAATGTAGAAAGTATGGTTGGGAGGAGGGATAAATTGGGAAATTGGGATTGACACAAACACATACTACTATACACAACATAGATAACTAATAAGGACCTACTGTGAAGAACAGGGAACTGTACTTAATTCCCTGTAATAACCTATATGGGAATAGAATCTAAAAGAGAGGCGATGCATGTGTGTATATAACTAAATCACTCTGCTGTATACCTGAAACCAACACAACATTGTAGATGAACTATACATCAATAAAAAATATATATTTGGTTTGAGAAATTGCTAATGTGCTCATTTTTACCTTATTAGTTAATGCCAACTTAAATATTATAATAGGAAATAAACATTTGATCCATTTACCAAATAATATATAATGAGATAATATTAATATATATTGTGAATTTTATAATGAGATTAAAATTCCAAACCAGCTCTCTCTCCTTAATAGCTGACTGAAGAAATTTCTCATGACTCCACTTCTCAAACTGAAACTTGAAAAATACCTTTATTTTAATGCTTCAACAACCCAGGAGAAGTTTGTTTCTATACTGCACAACTATATAAATATAAATCTATGTTAAACAATCCTTCTGCTTATAATTGTCATAAGCTTAAAATAACTAAAATGCTACAATTTAAAAACAAAACTGTGAAACCAACACAAATACAAGTTAATTCTAAATGAAATTAACAAATTAGGTTAAAGGATGATTTTTAAACTGAATAATTTTTAGCACATGGCAAATTAAGTAACTGCTATCTTATATACCTTTTGAATCGACTGTGTGTGCTAAGTCACTTCCGTTGTGTCCAACTCTTTGAGACCCTATGGACTGAAGCCCGCCAGGCTTCCTGTCCATGGAACTCTCCAGGCAAGAATACTGGAGTGGGTTGCCACTCCTTCTCCAGGGGATCTTCCTGACCCAGGGATCTAACCTGTGCCTCCTGTGTCCCTTGCACTGCAGGCAGATTCTTTACTACTGAGCTACCAGGGAAGCCCTTTGAATCCACTAAACCTTTGAATCCACTAAGCCCACCCTATTGAACATGTTATGTTCAATAACTTTCCTTAATGGACACTGTAAATTCTTATTTCTACTGTGTGGGTTAAGGTCATTGGCCTCTCTTTACTGAAAATGCATTATTTATGTGTCGTCTACTTGTATTCTTTTCTCAGTAGCCCTAGATAATTAAATAGAACAACATGGAAGCAATATTTTGTACATAAAAATTATAAAGCAAGGAGTGAAGTCTAATAAACTCTAGAATATATATACATATATATTCATCAAGAAATAGGCTTATATTTATTTATTTTAGATGATTAGAAAGAAATATCACTCATTCAAAAACAGAATTACTGTAGAGCAAACTCACATCTCTGAGAACACGCCCATGGAAGCCCATATAAACAGCTTTGCTCTAGTCCACCTGGACTGACGTCTATAGCAGAACCTTCACTGGGGTGGTTTTTGTTCTCAATCAGCTCCCATGGATTTAAAGTTTTCCAATTGTCCTTTTATTCCCAAATTTCCTGGCTTGGGCTTTAATTTTGGTTCCCTTAGGTCCCCTCCCTAAAACTACAAACAGGTCTTACCTTCCACCTTTATCACAGCCCTTTCTTACCACAATCTGAGTCACGGACCCAGGCCTCTATCTTACTGAGGAAAGGAGATTTATGCACACACTCATTCATTCATTCAGCATATACTTATTGGGCACCTACTTTGCATACTAATGCCTCATGTTGGCACTGAGGCATAGGCGATGGATTATACTGATGATGTTAGGCCAAAATATTTCTTCCTACACTCTCATTTGCATCAGCAGGTATATTTTACTGATCCTAGAAAACTCTACACAGTTGAATTTAAAAGTTGGCTTTTATTCAATTATATAAAGATGCTTTTCCCAGGGGCAGGGGTTAATTTCTGTATCACCATAAAAGTTTCTACTTTATCAATAATTTGAAATAGATACTGGGTGCTTTAAACTTCCATTTATCCTAGAATAATTAGTAAACACTTAAAAGATAACCTGTTCAATTAAAAAAGTTAAATATATCAAAACTTTAAAAATCTAAACACATTTACAATAATCGAGTTCTATGGAAAACAGGTAATGGCCAACTAACACTAATTTCGTTGAGAATTTTACTTGAGAACTTTAGCCTAAAGTGAAAGTGACAGTCACCCAGTCGTGTCTGACTCTTTGTGACTCCATGGAAAATACTATCCATGGAATTCTCCAGGCAGTAGGTAGCCCTTCTCTTCTCCAGGGGATCTTCCCAACCCAGGGATTGAACTCAGGTCTCCAGCATTGCAGGTGGATTCTTTACCAGCTGAGCCACAAGACAAGCCCAGTTTTAGCCTAAGAATCTCATATATTTTCTTTGATTATATAAATGTATGTTGATGACTGTTATTCATCTGTAATGATGATCAAAAACATCACAAAATTATCATTCGTGATAGTAATAATAATAATTGCAAAAATAATAATCTATTATCACTAGTATCCTATTAAGAAAAGACAGACAGTAATTCAGGGAGAGGTTTATAATGTTAAAACAAAGAGAAGTTTCAAAGCTTACTGAAAAAGGAAATCTTCAACTGTTAAAGGATACAAGTTAAAAGAGAATATTCATTTTCTCCAAACTTCTTGTGATCAAGGTCTCCCTATCTTTGTCATTCACAAAAGGACATTTTGAAGAATTATTTTCCTAATCAATTTATAAAATAAAACTTGGATTTCATGTTGCTATCTTAATAGATTGCATAATGAAAAGACTCAGGGGAGGGGGCTATAGCTATAAGGAGAACCATGTGCTTAGATTTAGTGCAAAAGTCCCCATTTGGCTTATGCAATGACCTACAGGCAAAAAAATAAGTTACTCAAATGTAAAGATAATTACAAATATTAAAACTCTTCATTAAATTGCCCATTAGAAAATAAAACAATTATAATTTCTATTATTTTTGGCAATTTTCCCATGTCATCATCTTTACTTCAAGAGTCAAACTAAAGTAACATAAATGTCAATAATACCAAAATTCTTTGACAATAAATTGGAAAATCTTATAAATAACATGGAATTTTTAGTAAAAATAATATACATATTTATTCAACATGTCATTCAATTATTCATATAACAACTATTTATTGAGAGTCTGCTATGTGGCATATACTGCTTTAGCTGTTGGGAATCTAGCCAATAGTCAAGAAAGACCAAAAGTCACTACTTTCAAGGAGCTTATGTTCTAGTGGGGGAAGGGAGATGTCAAACAAGACAACAAATAAAGTATATAGTGTGTTAGACAGTGACATGTGCTCAGAAGAAAAATAAAGCCTATAGTAATGGGCATAGTAATTTAGTTTAGTTAGAATGGCCTCCCTGGAAAAATTACATTGAATAAAGAACTGAAGTTGGTAAGGACAGAAATACACTTTAATTACTGTCATACTTTGATTGAGGATTATGGAAATGTTAAGTAGAATATAATTTCTCAATATCTTCCTCTCCATTTCCTTCAAAGAAATCTCTGGAAAGCAAGCAGCTTAATACAAGCAATGTTAAGATAATGTTAAGAATGTTAGGCACACTTCTTTATGGGGAGGTAAGGGTGATCAGCCGTTTTGTTCAACAGTGAAATTTCTGGAAATGTCAGCATTTGTCAGTAGACTATAAATGTAAATGGTTTGCATTTCTTAGATTTAAAAACATTCTAAATCCCACAAAGATTTCAGAATTCCTAAATATAAAAGAAAGGGATGCCTTAATTTTAACTCTTTTGCCTTTTTAAGAAGAATTCCTAACTAAGTACCAAGGAATATTTGGATCTGTATTTACTCTTTCTACTTGAGCCCTTCTCATGGAACTCCTTGGGGTCATCTGTGGTTTTCAGTCAACCCTGAAATACTGGAAGAATCTTAGATCATTCTGTGCTCTGAAGAGCCACTGAGGAGGGAGAGGCAAGAAGGCAGCCAGGGCCAGAGGAGAAAGGTGTTGGCAAGAGAAACTATTAACCTGTGATACATTAATTACATGTGACCATATAAAACATCTCACAAATGGATGTGGAACAAACATAAAAATAAATATGCTTAACTCTTCAGAAATACTTCTATATCCTGAACTATTCTAGAGTCATCTTCCAAGTTGAAATCTGAGTGCAGCAACTCCTGGCATAAACAATGTACAAATGCTTCTGACTTTGTGCTACTGTCAAACCTACATTTTAATGGCTATGTCATTCTGACAGACTCCTGAGGCTAGACAAAAAAAAAAAAAAAAGGAAAGTCTTGCACTGAATTCTTAGAATCAATACAAAGCAGTGTCAAACCAAAAATAACGTGTGCTCCATCTTGGAATACAAAGAAGGCTAGATGGAAGCGGTATCATCAGGTGGTCACTGCACTCATTTCCAGGTGAGACTGAAAATAACTATGAGCTAGAATGAAAATAGCTCAATGCAGAACGACTGGAAACCAGTGCACCAGCCAACTGAGCTATAATTGTAAAGGAAAGGAGAAACATATGAAAATACTGGTACAGGACCAATGAAACTGTGTATATCAAGACAACTTTTCTCTCCTCAAAACCTTTAATGTTGTCTTTGGCTAGGCATTGCTCACAGTTCAGCTATTTCTAGAACAGTAATGAGTCTACATACGAAAACATCAAATCCCTTGGAACTGGGCATTTTTTTTTCTGCCAGAGTTACTGGCTTTGATAGCTGTTTTTTTACTGACTAAGAATTTGGAAGAATTGAGTAGTCTTTCTTCTATTCCAAATTAGAAGTTAAATTTGCCCCTTTTCAGTATTCATCTATGTACTAAGTCTCCTTACTTTGGGAGTAAACAAATATAATTGGTGATAATGTGGATATTTTGAAAGCTGGAAAATTCAGCCATTTAACTAATGTTTATTAAGCAACCACTTTTTTTTTTCTTTCAAGGCATAGATCTAGGCATGGGATATTCAGAGATACATAGGGAATTTCTGTATTAGAAAAACTCATCCTTACAAAATGGTAGGATCCATGCTTTAAGTGAAATTATGTACAAATATCTTTGCTTACTTTATATAAACAAAAGAAAGAGTAATTAGTCTGGGAATTTATGAAAGACTGCTAGTTTTCACTAAAAATTCATTCTTTCTTGTACAAGAATAGAGTTCTGGCTAGGCATAAGGACTCCCTGCTCAAGACTACACTACCAGCCTTGTCTGGTAGATATGGCCATGTTATTAAGATTTGACTGCCTGAATATGAGTAGCAGTGATATGAACCAGTTCTGAATTTTGCTCTCAGAATGGCTAGGAGTGTTATTTTTAAGCAAAGATTCACTTAGCCTGTTACCTATATTGTGCCTAATACCTTCCAGGCAGGAAAATCAAAGTTCTTAAAAGATTTTGTATGTCTTTATAAAAGAGATTTAGGTCAAGTCAACTAGTGGAGTCAGACACGACTGAGCGACTTCACTTTCACTTTCATGCACTGGAGAAGGAAATGGCAACCCACTCCAGTGTTCTTGCCTGGAGAATCCCAGGGATGGGGGAGCCTGGTGGGCTGCTGTCTATGGGGTCACACAGAGTCAGACACGACTGAAGCAAGTTAGCAGCAGCAGCAACTAGTGGACAGTTTCCAGTGGTATGCAGTACTCTGTATACTTGAACCAGCCCAAGAATCACATGAATGCATCATCTTGGACATGGCTCCTTCAGCCCCCTCCTTCAGTGCAGATGCCCTAGGTGAGCACCATGGCATAGACCAGCTGTTAACTGCTGAATCCTGCCTGAAGAGCAGACCCATGAGCAAAATGAGTGACTTGTTTTGAGTGATGAAGTTTTGGGGGTGGTTCATTATGCAGCAATAGATAGTTGACACACATGTCCAGTTTCAAAAAATAGTATCACTAAAATTTATTGTAAAACTATAGAGCATGTTATGCAGGCACAGGAGTATCAGATACATACTGAAATTATGCATATGGATGGAGGGAAGGGGAGCAATTTGTACTGAGACCTAGCAGCAACTACTACTGTACCACTATCTAAATATTAACTTGTTGACAGTCTTTTGCTCCCTGTTTATATAAGATTTATAAAACTTATCAATAGATACATAACTGAGAAGCAGAATGCAATACAGATGGTCCCTGACTTATGATGGTTTAACTTGGAAATTTTCAACTTTATGATGGTGTGAAAGCAAGGAGGTAGAAACCATACTTCAAATTTTGAATTTTTGATCTTTTCCCAGGCTAGCAATATGTGGTATGATACTCTCATGAGGCAAGGCAGCAACAGTGAGCTGCAGCTCCAAGTCAGCTAGGCAATCATAATGATAAACAACGGATGCACTCACAACCATTCTATATCCAGAAAACCATTCTGTTTTTCACATTCAGAACAGTATTCAATAAATTACATGAGATATTCAACACTCTATTATGAATCATCCTTTGTGTTAAATGATTTTGCCCAATTGTAGGCTATATAAATGTTCTGAGCACTTTCAAGGCAGGCTAGGCTAAGCTATGATGTTCAGGTTAGGTGTATTAAAATGCATTTTCTACTTATATTTTTCAACTTACAGTGAGTTTATTGAGTATTAACTCCAACATACTTGTACAACATACAAGTAGATTCCCAGGTGGCTCTGGTGGTAAAGTACCCGCCTGCCAATGTAGGAGACATAAGGGATGCATGAGGGTTCGATTCCTGGGTGGGGAAGATCCCCTAGAGGAAGGCATGGCAACCCACTGCAGTATTCTGCCTGGAGAATCCCCGTGGACAGATAAGTGTGGCAGCTACAGTCCACAGGGTTGCAAAGAGTCCAACACAACTGAAGCAACTTTCATTAGCATAATTCCAACATAAGTTGAAGAAGATCTGTATATACAAACTTTGTTACATTTAGCCTCATGTAATTTAATCTATTGGTAATGTAGATAGATCTAGTTTTACTAATATGGTTTAATTTACATATAAGCCAGCATATATGATGATCTGGAATATAAGATGAAAAGGTAAAATGCTGTCTTCTTAATAATTAAAGGTTATTTAATACTGCCAGAGAATGTCTCTTTAATTAAGCTTTGCATTGTTAGTTTTTCTTCTGAGATGAGACATACGAGGGTAATATGGTACACACATCTGTGTGTATGTGTGTGTATGCACATATATTTATACATTTTCTATACTGACACATCAAATGTGGGACCAAAGGTTGCTTGTCTGTTTTTACATATTCAATGATGTTTTGCTAAAGTCAAGTCCTGTCCCTTATTTTGCCATCATATGTCAACAAATACATGATTTCTGACTAAACTTTAGAGCATTTAGTGCTTAATACATGAAACACTATTTGGTTTCATATATATACTTAATAGCCTCTAATAGTTTAAATAATCACTCTTTGATAATCAAAAAAGAAAAAAATTTAATATTTTCACATTTATCAAGTAAACTGTTCCAAAAAATAACCATAATGTGCTGAAAAGTTCTTTATTTATTCAGTAAGGAATAAATGTGAGTATAAAAGCAAACTTTGCATATTAGATCTGTTGGCTGACACAGAGTAACAAGATAAAAAGAAAATCTTGATAAAAAAACAAGGAAAAAAGGAAAAGAAAATGAAGTATAAGCTTTAAATAATGCATTAAGAATTCAAGGGAAAATGATTTTACTGAAAAAAAAAGTGGTAGGATATTATTCAAAATAAATTTCAGGACAATTCTATGACATCTGAACCTTTACACCCTTAAAATATTTTCTTCAAGAGAAACAAAACCGCATGTATGCCTTAGAATCACGCAGGTCAGAGCCGTAAACTGAGATATGACTTCATGTAACTCTGCTCAAAGCAATGTGGGAGCCTGGATGGGAGGGGAGTCTGGGGGAGAACGGATGTATGTATATGCACGGCTAACTCCCTTCACTGTTTACCTTAAACCATCACAACACTGTTAACAGGCTATGCTTCAAAGTTCAAAAAAATTAAAAAAATACAAAACCTAGATGTGACTAATGGGCAGATGGGTAATGTCATTTGAGACGATGGCCATGGTGTGGCTGGCAAACACATCCATTGAGTGACTCTGCTAATATGAAAACTCTGAGTATGAGGGAAAAAAGAAAGATTATGTATAATATACACTATTTATTAAAACCAAATATTCTTGAGGAACATAGAAAGATGATCTAAAACATAACTCAAGAGTAATCCTTGGAATGCTTCCATAGGGGTTTTTTTAGTAATATCCCCAAAGTCTTAATACTACAATATACTTCAATTTGACTATTACTTAGCCACTACTTTCTGGTTACATGAAAGTCAGGATGAATGATAACTAGACTTACAGTGGTGATCATTTTGAAATGTACAGAAATTTCAAATCACTATGTTGTGTACAAAGAACTAACATAGTGTTGTAGGTCAATTATACTTCAAAAACAAATGAACACACAATCTCATAAAAAAGAGATCAAATTTGTAGTTATCGGAGGCCAGTGTGTGGGGAATGGGAGTGGGGAGAGTGGATGAAGGTAGTTGAAATGTACAAACTTCCAGTTATAAGATAAATAAGTACCAGAGCTGTAATACACAACAGTGATAAATAGTAATACAATGAACACTGCTGTAAGTTATACTATATGAAAATTGAGAATAAATCCTAAAAGTTCTCATCACAAGGAGATAGGTTTTTCTTTCTTTGATTTTATATCTATATGAGATGGTGAATGTTCATGAATCATATAATCACTTCATGATATTTGTAAGTTAAATCATATACACTTTAAACTTATGAAATGAAGTGAAGTGAAAGTCGCTCAGTTGTGGCCAACTCTTTGGGACCCCATGGACTATACGGTCCATGAAGTTCTCCAGGCCAGGATACTGGAGTGGGTAGCCTTTCCCTTCTCTAGGGGATCTTCCCAACCCAGAGATCGAACCCAGGTATCCTGCATTGCAGGCAGATTCTTTACCAGTTGAGCCACAAGGGAAGCCCAAGAATACTGGAGTGGGTAACCTATCCCTTCTCCAGCAGATTGTCCCAACCCAGGAATAAAACCGGGGTCTCTTGCATCTCAGGTGGATTCTTTACCAACTGAGCTATGAGGGACACCCCATTTAAATTTATACTATATGTCCATTATATCTCATATGAAATACTATATGTCCATTATATCTCAATAAAAGTAGAAGAAAAAAAGGAAGGATGAGAAAATATACTCATGGAAAGATACTCATGTATATCTGCATATTAATTTTAGTCATTAACTCAGAGTAGCAAAAAGTAATAAGTTTACAGGAATAATAGAGCAGATATTTCTGTTCCACAGTGAAATTTCAACAACATGTGGCAGTTAGACTTTAAAAAATTACCAAGTTATTACATTTGTATTTGAATTCTATTAGTGCTAAACATTGTTATTTCATTTGGGACAAAAAAATGTGTTATAAATATTCTAAAATAGATAGAATGCTTTTCTATGCTTGCAGTCTTCCAGTAGCTTAACAAGTTTACCATGTTTTTGTACCCAGCATGGAAATTTAGCTATATAAAATTTTAATTTGTGCTCTTAAATGACCTAATCAATATTTAACCAATTAGGGTCTTGGACTCATATTCAGATAATGAGATTATCTGGGGAAAGTAATATTGGATATTTTTAGATCTTAAAATATTTCCCTATTTTCTTAAATTAAAATAGAAAGAAAAAAAACTTTCTCCTAGTTGGAATATGCTTCATAATTAGCTAAACATATTCTTCAAACTACTTAAGGAAAAATAAAATGTGTTCAGCATGACAAAGTTGATTGGATTCTAGGCAAACTATAAAGTCAAGTAAGTAAATCACATAAAACCACTGACTATAGTCTTATTTCTATAAGTATTAAACTTATGCATTAGACTTTTATCATTGTTTAGTTTTAGGGAAACCAAACAAGAAAGTACTAATTTCTTCTTTTTTCTTCCTTAAAATTTTATGGCATAGTCATATTTACATATAATTTTTTAACATACCTAAGAATTCTTTCTACCAGAAAGAAAATTTCAATCTAATCAAACCTTACAATTATACATCATAGAAACCATTTACTCATAATTTTGCCGTGACCACCTTCAGGGGATCATCCTGACCCAGGGATTGAACACATGTCTCTAGGTCTCCTGCATTGGCAGGATTGTTCTTTACCACTAGCGCCACCTGGGAAGCCCAATTCTTGCCTATATTTCTGGCTAATATTTGGGAGGATCTTATTTCTGAGGACAATTGAATCTTCCTCAGATATATCTGAAACTATAAACATTTCTAAGTATTATTCCATCATCACTAATTTACTACTTACTTTTCCATCTAACACTTAAAAAAAGGCTTTCTTTTATCCCTCCCATTATATCAAACTAAAATGATAATAAAGAATTTGGCAGAATGTAGCCACAAATAAATCTGACACGTTTTATTTTCATTGTGTATCATATTATTAACAATGAAACTTGAAATCATTTCCCATGAGCAAAAACCAATTATAGTATATAATTACCTTCAAGAAATAAGAATTGTATTATGTGTAATATTTTGTTACCTGATTTCTTTAGCAATATATTCTGGGAATTTTTCATATCTTCAAACTTTCTTTAACACCTTTAAATCTTTGGTGCTTTTGAGAATTCCTTGAGAAATCATTTTGCAATTTAATCCATTTAATTAAACCACTATTGTTGGTAAATCAGTGCTTTTGAGATAACTGCATCTAAAACTGGAGAAGGCAATGGCACCCCACTCCAGTACTCTTGCCTGGAAAATCCCATGGACAGAGGAGCCTGGTAGGCTGCAGTCCATGGGGTCGCTAGGAGTTGGACACGACTGAATGACTTCACTTTCACTTTTCACTTTCATGCATTGGAAAAGGAAATGGCAGCCCACTCCAGTGTTCTTGCCTGGAGAATCCCAGGGATGGGGGAGCCTGGAGGGCTGCCGTCTATGGGGTCGCACAGAGTCGGACACGACTGAAGCGACTTAGCAGCAGCAGCATCTAAAACAATTTTAATAATGTATATTTCCTTCTCCAAACAATGTATATACACATACATAAATCTGCAAATCTGGTTATATGTTGTAGGCCACAATGCTGTCTCAGTTTAGATTTGGGGAATGGACTTATACTATTTTTCTTTATCAGCTTTTTATATATACCGTGGCCATGATTCATCTCTAAAGTAGTCAGTGCCAATATAAAACTGGGCATTTTCTTTACAAAAATATTTAGTGTAATATCAGTAGTAAGTCTGTAGCTCTAAAATCCTGTGTTATACTCTTTAGCTTTTTTTTTTAATTATTTCCCAAAGTTATATGACTAAGGAATCTGTGCTGCACCAGAAGCCACATCAGGCCTTAAGCTGTCAGGCACCAATTTATCATCCCCACACTCCCCTGACCTAAAGGTCCTCTACTCACCTTAGAACAAATACAGTACTTTATAAATGAGTAGAGGAAAGACATATACGAATAACAAAGACAGCACTGTCCCACAAAACACAGATTAGTCACATGATTACATGTGACTTACTGGTCCTGTTTATAGTACTGTATATGATGATGTTGGTAAAGCAATTCTAGTAAGGATTTTATAATATTCCCATATAAAATAGTTATGACCACTGATGTCCTTTTCTGTGTGCAATAATTATTTCTAAAAGCTATCTACAATTTGAACTGGCATTATGATGTTTGCCATCTTGTTCTTTTCTCATAAATTCATATTTTCACATAGTAAACACATTTATTGCAGTTATCCTATATCATATTTCCTTCAGAAAGTAAGATATATGTCAGGGTAGTATACATTATGTTCTGGGAACAAACAAACCCCGCCCCCACCAAAGCTCAGTATCATAACATCATAATTAGTGTCAATGAAAAATTTATATTTGATTGATATAGACTTGATGTCTGCAATACTCTAGGACTACTGTGCCTGTGACACATGAGGTCAACTTGACTTTGTGCATCCCCCATTTGGACAAGAGGCTCGGCTAGTAGTGTTTTCTGCCCCTGCCCACACATCACACATATTTCCCCCAATTACATTTTATTGGGCAGAATATCATATAATCTAACTCAAGACATTTGGAAAGTTCACTTTCATGTGTACTCAACAAGGAGGAATAAGAAACAAATCTTTTAGAAAGACTTCTAGGCCAAGACAGTAATGGATTATGTGTCCAGGTATTTTAAGGATGATTTCAAGAAAGGCCAATTTAAAATTTCTTTGGAAGTCACCCAAAGACTTTTGAATATATTTTATTTCATTGAAATAAACAATATTTAACATATCATTTTTGAAAGCAGTATAGTCAATTGGCAAGGAAGCTAGGGTCATGAAACTTAAGCTAAAATTGATCAATTGTGACTTTATAGTATGACACCTTATCTAATTTTTCTGTGCCACTATTTCATCAACAAAATAAGAGTAATAATAATAATTCAGCAATCATTTTTATTTCCCTGACACAGGTTATTATATATGGGTGAAGGACTTCTTCCATGGCTGCATGCCAAAAACCAAAATATTATCAGTGGCATTTTCAAACTCAATTACATTACTGACATTGGAAATTCCATGGTTCATAGAAAATACACTGTCTTGCTTTCCTTGACTATGCTATATGTCAGAATCATCTTTCTTCCTCCATTCTTAGGAAAGAGTTAACCTTGAAGAAAAAGCACACTAAACCTTTCTTATATCAAAAATATGCATGGGTAGAGATCTACCTCCTTTTAAATAACTATTAAAATTTCCTGGCCACTTATTTCCGTTTTATTATATTTGCAGTAACAAATGAGTTCTCCTCTTAAACATGGATATAAATTTCCTGCCTAGATTACAGAAGATATGAGCCATTTGCTACTGAGAAAAGCAATATTACAACTAAGATTTTATCATTCTTGTAATGATTCTTAGAATAGTTCTAGTATATGACATTACATATTCTTTATGAAATAAGAGTCAAACAACAAAAAAAGGCAAAACATTCAAGGAAACTTTCTATATTTCTTGCCACATTTTTGAGATGTTGGCATTTTTGAGCTATTACTTAATAGTGAGCTCTTAAAGTTATGTGAAAGCAGATTATACCAAAAGATTTATAGGGTTAGGTAATGCAGTAAAAAAATCAAATTTCTATAAACCTGCTTTGCATGTAGTTTTTTCCTAATAAAAACATCTATTATTTCAAGCAACTTTTACAGTTAATGCAAGACTTATACAATTACTATACTGCATCATATTGTACTCAGTTAAGTTACTGTATTTACTTAAAAGGGCTTCCCTGGTGGCTCAGACGGTAAATAATCCATCAGCAATATAGGAGACCCAGGTTCAATCTCTGGGTCAGGAAGATATCCTGGAGAAGGGAATAGATACCCATTCCAGTGTTCTTCCTGGGAAAATCCCATGAACAGAGCAGCCTGGCATTTACAGGATCACAAAGAGTCAGACATGACTGAGTGACTAACTCTCTCTCTTTTTCTCACACTCACACACACACACACAAACACACATTTACTTAAGATCTATATTTGTGACAATGGAGGGCCACTAAAGAAATTTCTGATATAGATGTACCATTTATTGAGATACCTTAATTAAAAGGCAGTTTATTCCTAATTCCCACAAAATATTCCATGGGGAAAAAACTTTCATTTCAGTTGATATTAGTTTAATCAAAGGAGATATACAAACTTGTGATTGCTGGTCTAAAGTTTCTATTCCAAATATCTTTGTCAAAATTTGTACTTATTGAAAAAAAGCAATATAATATGTGTTTTTTGATGTATTTCTGCACTTTTAACTAGTCTTCTTTTTATTCCTAAAAATGGAAATCATGGCATGTAGTAATCATAAGATACATTTTTAACTATTGCATATATAAATGATTTTAAAGTCTTATTTTAAAATTCAAATTTTATATATATATATATATATACACACACACACATATATATACACACAAATACAGAATATATTAGATGTTTCTTATATTCATTCATTTACTAAGTAATTATCTAGTACTTTCTATGCGTCATTCTCTTTCTTCTAAAAGTATACTAGACTTCTAAAAGTCTAGTTGGGAAAAGGGTAAGCAAAAAATAAAAGAAAAATGAACCAATAATAACAGCTCTAGAGGGGGTGACATCTCATATGTAGGGTAGCATATGGAGAGGGACACCTAAGCTGTCTGACTGCATTACAGAAGGCAAACTGAGGACACCACACCTTCTGAGATAAAATGGAAAGGATATACAGAGGTTTTCTAGGTGGACAGATCGGGTAAGATCATTCCAGACAGGATAGTATAGGCAAAGCCATGGAAATAGAATACTATAAAGTCCTAAAATATGTGCCATTTAAAAAATAATACAAAACAAATATACTGGACCCCACTCATAAATACAAATAAGACAGGGAGTTTAAGAATCTTAGTGGCAAGCCTGAATATAAACTTACATTTGACCCCTTAATACACTGCCTTGACCCTATACATTCCTGTCTTTATTAAGGTCAGTGAGTAGGGAATGCCAGGTATACAAAATTGGTATTTTTAAAAACTGTCATGTCTAGGAAAACTACTAACATATTGCTCACTGATTTTGGAAATTAAAGAGGATAAAGAGCTAGTCAAGGGATGGGAAAAATCAAACTTTACCAATCCTAACATAAACCCCTCCTGGCTTTATAATCTTGAGTCCATCAACCTGCAGTTGTTTGCCTTCTCTGGATGTACTTTCAATGCACCAAATTAAGGAATGAACTGTAACATTCTATGACAAATGCTTCATCTACATATAATTTGCTTTAAAAACCAATACCTCCTAAAAGCTAATAATCCTGTTAAAATAGAATTTTAAATGTCTCTTCTTTTTTTCTTTTCTTTTAATTTTTATTTTTTTAATATAAATTTATTTATTTTAATTGAAGGCTAATTACTTTGCAATATTGTATTGGTTTTGCCATACATCAACATGAATCTTCCACGGGTGTACACAGGGTTTTTTTTTTTTTTCAAATTGTAAAAGTAATAAAGACAAAATCAGTGTGATGATGAAAAAAAAAATTAAACCTATACCCCATATTTCTCTGATCCTTCTAAAACCTCTCAGGGGGAATTAAGTTAAGATGATTACTTTCAGGTTTAGGAGGACAAAGTTAACTTTTACAGAAGGTAAGTGATCTGTCTAAAAACACAGCTGATGTATGACTGAGCTAGAATTTGAACCCAAGTTTTCAGTTTCCTCAGTACCACATCTGATGTTAGCCAAAAAATCTAACTCTAATTTGAAAACATCCTCACTTCAACTTAAGTCAAAATATTAAGAGACACTGTGAATAGAAGACATACATTAAAAAGCACATCTCCTGTGTGAGAGAGAATACCTGAGCTATAGTTTCTGCCCATACTACCAGATAAGCTGGACAAAAATAAAAAATTTAGTAAGTCATCAAAGTCATTTAAAAGGAACAATAAACATGTAAAAATTTCTTTAAAACTCAGTATTGCTGAATTTTTTAATGCTGTCATTTTAGCATCCAGTTAAGCTACAACTGACAGAGGCCAAAGTTTTTCGTGATTCTTGAAAGGCAGAGAGAATTAGCTAATGAACTGATATAAATGGTGTCAATAGACTCAAACTCAATATTTCAGAGTTCCTGATATTTCTGATCTAATGATTCTAATAGAATGCTTATATCAATATATATATACAAATTATAACAACTTCTCTTATATTTATATCCCTGTTACAAATTATTTTGTATTTAACTATATTTATTTTTATATAAAAATAAGAGAAATATTTAAAAATAACAATAGGGAGATGCCAATTATCATTCAGTGAACATAAATGAGGTTTTTCAATAACATACTCTCTTAATAAGGCAAAGAAGATCTGGCATTTCCTCAAAAGCTGATAAAAGATTTTTGCAAGAATTATTTATTTGTAACTGGGTATTTAGCTCACATGTTGTGTGACCTTCCCCCTAGTCAACAGCCTTCTTTTGAAACTTGAAATTCATCTAAAATTAATGGAATATATATAAAAGTCACTGAGAATATTGCTTGATACTGTAAAAGACAGTTTCTTATTTGAGAGACAAGAAAGGCATATCAAATGATGTAATTCGACATACAGTCATATATACCAAGGGTATGGCAGTGTGCATGCTTGGTTGAGACTGATTAAAGGGTAGAAAAAACAAAGTATGTTTTAAGGCAAATATTCACATTTAAGTAAGAAATATTTGCTATGACAATTAATATTCCTCATAGGATTATTTTTCCCTTAAAGCCCTATATAACTTAGTTTGATTAAATAAAACTTGTTTACTTTTTGTAGGTCATGCCAGCCTTTGTTGGGGGCAGAAAGGCGTTATTTTATAATGTTGAAAAATAAGTTCATGATTGTTGCAACAACCATACAGACTTAATTCATTTATAAACTTGAGCTTCATCAGGAAAACTCTATGATAACTGGCTTTTCAAATGCCAGAGAATGGTTCATTAATTTTAACTGTAATATTATGATGACAATTTATGTAATAGAGTGGAGAACTATATCTTTTTATCTACATAAAAATAATGCAGTCTCTGATGAATTCAGGATTTCCGACAGTTCAGTTATCAAGCCTTGGTATAAATTCACGTACCATATTGAAAAGGCATATCTCCATTGCTCTGGTACGTTTAAACTGACAAGGAATAGAACTGAACAATGAGTCTTTCTTCTAAAAAGACTTTGCATGGTATGTGATAAGCAATGTGCCACACAGCTTTTACATATAGGAGACAGAAGGAATCTGAATTGCCAAGGATATTCTGGTTAGAAGTGGTATGGACAGAAGTCCTCAATTAATAATTCTTACTTAGATGCTATTGTTAATAGTGTTTGGTGAAGAAAATATAGCTGTTTTACTTATTCCTTCAAAAATGTATGTTCCACTGGAAACAAAGAGTATTTACACAAATCATAAATACTATAGTCTAAGAGACTTTCAAGATTTTAATTCAGAGTTTGTGGAATACTCATCAAACAACTAAATAAAAAATGAAAACAAAACCAAAGCATGTGTCGTGCATCTAATAGGTTCCCAGCCCTCTGCCAGAGTCAGATGTGAGGCAAGTGACTGCTCATCTGAATAAGCTTAGTTTCCGATGTGAGGAATGATTAAAAGGCAGGGATACGTTTCTTTTTCAGAAAGGTGCAAGGTCTTCAAATCCTGAAAAGAGCTAGTACTTTGGCCTGAATAGATGAGGATTGGTGAAGATCATCAGAACAAATACAGTGGAGGGAAGAATTGGCTCCTAGATCCCCATGCTGTATTCTAGGACCCCAGAGATACCAAAATTCATGGATGCTCCACTCCCTGATATAAAGTGGCACAGTACAGCTGGCCCTACTTATATGTGGGTTTCACGTTTGGGGATATGGAAGACAGACTCAACTAGCAGACTTTTATCTTAAAGGACTGTTAAAATACAGTAGGGTAGTTGAAGGGGGAGATGTTCATCCAGACAAAAGAAACACAAAGTCTAACGGTATGGAAATGCCAAAGGGCAAAGTGCTTTTAGGAGAAGTGCTTTAGTAATTCAGAAGATGTGTTACAGGCCTTGAGGATGAAAGAAAAGCAGAGGCTATATAAGAAAGAACACAGGTTGCCCATTACACAGTCTAAATTCTATCTGAAAAGCAATGTGTGATCTTTAAAGAAAGTCTCTTAATTAAGATCAAAGTATATATTAAGAAGCTTAACTTCTTGGCAATTTGGAAGATGAAATTGACACAGGGCAGAGAGAGAACTATATGGAGGAACTTGCAGTAATTCAACTAAGGAACATCTTAAAACAGTAATAGGGGATATAATTAATTATCTTAACCTTTAGTCTAAATCTGCCTTCTTTCTCAACCCACACACTAAACTGTACACACACTAAACTATATTGTATGAGGAAGTAAACCAGGTCATAACCAAATCAGAATCATAAAATGCTCATTTACAGTACAACATCTTTGGTCACAAATACTTTACCTTTTAGTTCCCTCTAAAATTTTGTTTAAATATTTGTTACCTGAATAAACTAAGGAGTACCCACTGAAGTAATAATAAACAAATATACAGGTCAAACAACTATATATTGATGAAGAATTGCTAAAAATTACATTTAATAAAAAAAAATGTAATCCCAGGCTAAAACAGACAGGCTTCTCCTCCAGGATAGATGGAAAAAGGAAAGAAAAAAACCTACTCAAAAAGGCAATTGTAGACAATTTTTAAAAATACTTTCAATCTGCTCTTTCAACAAAACTATGCTAACTATGAAAACTTTTTTAACCACAAATAAGCTAGTAGTAGAATGAACTATTTCAACTGTTGTATATTTCTGGCCTTATTACACTAGTCAGAAAATTTAGAACTATAGAATATAAAATCACTGTCTATATTTCATTTTCATGAGATTTCAGAGAAACTACAGAATTGTTTAATTTGAATGGCACTGCCTTAATTCTTCAATGCTGTGAAAACTGTTAAGTCATTCAGTTGTGTCCGACTCTTTATGACCCGATGGACTGTAGCTCACCAGGCTCCTCTGTCCATGGAATTCTCTAGGCAAGAATACTGGAGTGGATTGCCATTCCCTTCTCCAGGGGATCCTCCTGCCCCAGGGATTGAACCTGGGTCTCCCACACTGCAGATAGATTCTTTACCATCTGAGCCACCAGCAAATTCTTCAATAGTGAACAGGAAAACTTGTCATCAAATTTTCCATGGTATTTTTCTGAGCTGAAACTTGATACTGAAGGGGAGCAGAATTTGTTACCTCAAAATATATCTCTTTGGCATAGGGATCATCTTGAGCTGGTCATTTATTTTTTAAGAAAGAGAAGACACAGGATACCAAGTAAAAGTTACCCTTTTGCAAAAGACATTTACATTTATAAGGGAAAGTTCCATGTGTAAAGGTGTCTTCCCTTCTAGACCAGAAGACGAAGATGGCTGAATCTCCAGAAACTCTTATCAATGGAGAAGGTATAGACTTAAATCTAAATAACAATCATACCTTTGTTTACTGTGCTATCACCTGAAAACCTCCCATAACTGGCTCTCTGCCCCACAACATCCTCTCTTGTCTTTAGTTGGAGAAGGTATTTTAGAGCTGAGGGTGTGGTCTCAGCCAAGAACCTAGAAGAGTAGAGAGATAATTATTTTCCTTCCCAGCAATACCCACACAAATAAATGTTTAAAGAAAAAGTCAGTAAAATAAGTTTTGTTAACATATAGGATTTTAAATTTTGTGTATTACTAAATCTATCAATAGATGTAAAGTTTAAAATTAAGAAGGTATTGCTGGCTCAGTTGGTAAAGCGTCTGCCTACAATGTGGGAGACTCAGGTTCAATCCCTGGTTTGGGAAGATCCCCCTGGAGAAGGAAATGGCAACCCACTCCAGTATTCTTGCCTGGAAAATCCCATGGACGGAGGAGCCTGGTAGGCTACAATCCATGGGGTTGCAAAAAGTTGGACACGACTGAGCGACTTCACTTTCACTTAAATATTTAAAGCTTGAAGTGTTTATACTCATGAACATTTCTTCCCAGTGTGGAGATAGCTCTTGATGAAACCCAGAAACTGTGAAAGGTCCCTCCTTACAGTAGCACCAACAGGCCTAAAGAACAATTAAGTGCATTATGACTTTCAAAAATGAAGAAGCAAGTGAAAGCTAAGTCAATTATAAGGAGGTGGTAAAGAGCTTTTACATTTCATTATGAATCACTTCTTATAGAAGAATCTCCTGCTTTCTAACTTGAGATGATACATGTACACTGGTTATTCTGGATTGAAATGTGCCGATTAACACCAGTCAGAAATGAGACCAGGGCCTAGGTGTGAGTTCTGTTCTCCACCTAGCAAAAGGATCAGATCATTGTATTTTTCTACCTTCTTTATAGGAGAAAAAGGAAGTAAAGTAAATCAATGTTATATTTTAAAAAACCTAGTATGAGATAAGAGGAAGGCAAAAATAAGATGAAAAACTGCCAGGGTAGAAACAAGCTCTATAAAAATCGAGTAAATTACTGCCTGAATTTAATAATTAACTAGGGGAAGGAAAGAAGTGCCAGAGCACTGGCAACTAATTTGAAAATTCCAACAGGACTCAGGCACAAGTCACTGAAAGGTATCAATTTTTTCAGAGAATATTCTAGTGAAGTCACAGGATCCCTGAGGGGAAATGAAGCTAAGGGCACCTAACTAGAGTAAAACTTTATAAAGGGAATTCAATTGACAGACTTCTAACTTGTGTCCCAGAAGTCCAAGTTCATAAAGGCTTAAAGCTGAAAGGCTGGTGGCAGCTATTCCATTTTGGAGACTGAGCAGAGGGCTTTGATTCCAGGGTATTTGACAGTGCCAAACTTAGCAGTCCTGTTCTTCTATGGAAAAGGACACCTATCACAAAAGAAGTTTATCAGTAAAAGAAAAAGATAAATTCCCACTCAAAGTTTGGACTATTTGGGCAAAAGTTCTAGAATTAAAATTTTAAAAAAGGAAAAGAAATGAGGGGTGTTACAAAATGGGTTTACAGATCAATAAGTGAGTTTTTTGTTTGTAAAAAGTGGAAGATCATTCCAAATGTTGTGCCTTTTTCTCCTGGATCTACAAACTAGGAGGATATTTTCATCTGAAAAAAAAAAAAAAGAAAGAAAGAGAAACAATGTAGTTCATATACATATATAGACACATATACATAGGTATATAGAAGTAAATTATTTTACAAAAAGGAATTCAGATGTTTAAATATTAACCTTTATTCATTGCATTGTAGAATAGTAAATAGTGATATTAAAATTTCAAAGTAACTGTTCATGAGAAAACTCCAAATTTTCCACTATTCAGATCAATTTGATTTATAGCAATTCTAGATTCATAAGAAATGAGGGGATAGGGAGCATGATGTTTGAAGAAAAACTAGTAGAATATTTAAACACTGGAGAATCTTTAGCAAAATAATTAATTCAAGAAATAAACAGGGTAAATTACTCTCTTAAAAATATCTTAAAATTATCCTAACTCTCAAGAAAATTTCTATCACACAGCTTATAACTGATATCTAAAATAATACCAGAGACTCAGAAAGGACAAAACAAAACTAACCAACAAAAAAACACATGTTCTCTGATATATAGAACACATTTTTTATGACATTCTAGAGTGGCTACGTCCCCTTGAGCAGTCCCATTCCTAAGAAAGACCTTCTAGTGCACAGTTCAACTTTGTGGAGGAAAATCAATCGTATAGATCCATTCATGATTTCCTGGAGAGGCCATCTGCACGTCCTCTTTGGAAAAAATGTCTATTCAGTTCTTCTCATTTTTTAATTGTATTGTTTGCTTGATGTTGAGTTGTATGTTCAATATCACTAACTATCAGGGAAATGAAAATCAAAACCACAATGAGATATCACCTCACACCTGTCAGAATGGTGATCATCAAAAGGAACACAGATGACAAATGTTGATGAGGAAGTCGAGAAAATGGAACCCTCTTCCACTGTTGGTGAGAATGTAAACTGGTGCAACCCCCGTGGAAAATGGTATGGAAGTTTCTCAAAAAAACTAAAACCAGAACTCCCATATGACCCAGCAATTCTACACCTTGGTATACATCCAAAAATACCAAAAACATGAATTCTAAAAGATACATGCAGCCCGACATACATAACAGCACTATCGGCAATTGCCAAGATATGGAGACAACCTAAGTGTCCATCAACACATGAGTGAATAAAGAAGATGTGGCATATCTATATATATATATAGATATATATGCATTTTTCCATTTGCAGCAATGTGAATAGACTTGAAAGGCATTATACTAAGTGTAGAGACAGAGAAAGACAAATACCATAATCACTTACATGTGGAATCTAAAAAATACTACAAACTAGTGAATAAACCAAAGAGAGAAGCAGACTCACAGATACAGAGAGCAAACTAGTGGTTACAAGTGAAGAGAAGGAAGGCAGGAGGGGCAGCACAGGGACAGGGTAAAAAGGTGTATTATAAAATTATATGAAATCCATGTATGAAATTTTTGAAAATTGTAAAGTACCACAGAAGTTAAAGAATCTTGCATTCTATAAAAAAAATCTTAGAAAGATTCTATGAAGTGAAGCATCAAAAGCAAAAATTAAATTATTAGAACCATTGGCATATCACTTGCTTTTAGGACAACCTTGATCAAATAAAGTCACCTGGCTTCAAGTTAGTCATTTCATTCATTCATTCACTTCTTCATTTCATGAATTCTGACTGACTACCAAGGCTTTGTTTTTAGGAGCAAACATTTCATGGAAGAAATGTGCAAATTGATACATTATGATACTACATGTATCTTCTAATGAAAGCAGAAGATAAGATAGTGAATAAAAGTTTATTTTAGGTCCAACTAATTCTCTCCCTTCATGAGATATATACAGCTGGATGCAACTCAGATTACCTGTCTCCCAACCTTTTAGAGTATGCTATTTTTATTTTCCTTAGAAGAAACTGATTTCATGGAATCTTACAATCCACTTGCTGAGAAAAATCCAGAAGAACACGTCTCCCATCCTTTCCCCCACTGAGCCCTGATCAGGAAAACTTCCGCTCTTCTTCACAATGGTTTTCTGCCTAGGCACCGATTTAAATAGACTAAGAGATCTCCTAACCCAAGGAATCCATTAGTTGTGCTGTGTACTACTTTATATATAGGTTGGTCCAGCCTTAGAAAATGCCAGCAGGTTAGCAGCTACAAAGTATGTAAGCATGATTCAAATAAGTCAGTGCCACTGTGGTAGATTACAATCTCCTCACTATTTCTTGTCACATTCTATGGGACCTGTTCCTGTGGGATGTGTATATAGCACAGCTCTGTTGAGCTCAGGAGTGGTGATGTGACTTGCAATGGCCAATGAAAGGTGGGCAGAGGCCATGTGTGTCTGTTACCTAACAGACTTAAGAGGCAGCCTATGGCCTGGCATATTCTCTTTGCCATTATTTATAACACAGACATGTCCCAAATGAGGGCCGTTCCTTATCGTTCCTTAGAATGATAATAGTAAGGAGTAAAACTGCTGCAGGCTCTTGAGATTTATAACACCAGACTTGTCCCCACAACACAGACATAAGATATTACTATCTTTAGTAATATAATTACTCCTCTTCAGCCCTGTCAATACTTCTCCGCTTTGTAATTTTTTCCTTGTAAAGAAGCAAAATAAGATTCATTCTTTTTTTGTGTGTGCTTTTTTTTTCTTTTTTTCTTTTTAATTTTATTTTTAAACTTTACAAATTGTATTAGTTTTGCCAAATATCAAAAGGAATCCGCCACAGGTACACGTGTTCCCCATCCTGAACCCTCAATAAGATTCATTCTACACTCAGAGCTATTCATTGTTTTTGTTCAGTTCCTAAGTTGTGTCCAACTCTTTGCAACCCCACAGACTGCATCACTTCAATCTCCTCTGTCCTCCACTGTCTGCTGCTGCTGCTGCTGCTAAGTCGCATCAGTAATGTCCAACTCTGTGAGACCCCATAGATGGCATCCCACCAGGCTCCCCTGTCCCTGGGATTCTCCAGGCAAGAACACTGGAGTGGGTTGCCATTTCCTACTCCAATGCATGCAAGTGAAAGTGAAGTCGCTCAGTCATGTCCAACTCTTAGCGACCCCATGGACTGCAGCCTTCCAGGCTCCTCTTTCCATGGGATTTTCCAGGCAAGAGTACTGGAGTGGATTGCCATTGCCCTCTCCACTACTGTCTCCTAGAGTTTGCTTAAATTCATGTCCATTGAGTCGATGAGGCCATCTAACCATCTTGTCCTCTGCCATCCCTTTCTCCCTCTGCTTCAATCTTTCCGGCATTAGGGTCTTTTCCCTGATGAGTCACCTCTTCGCATCAGGTGGCCTAAGTATTGGAACTTCAGCTTCAGCAACAGTCTTTCCAATGAATATTCAAAGTTGCCTTCCTTTTGGATCAGCTAGCTTGATGTCTTTGCTGTCCCAGGGACTCTCAAGAGTCTTCTCCAGCCACAATTTGAAAGCATTCATTTACCTTTTCCTATTTGGGGCTTCTCCTATAAATAATCTTTGCATCAACACATAAGAAGTTCAGGTTATGAGCAAGGCATTCTGTAATGCTGGATTTAAATTCAACTTCGTCCCTTTTTGGCTCTGTGATCTTGGGTAAGGAACTTAATTTTCTATGCCTCACATTCTTTTCTATAAAATGAGAATAACAGTTTACACCCAAAAGAGAGTTGTGAAAATTTATGGCATTTGCACATGTAAAACAGAGGAAGTATCTGACATAGAGCAATGCTTTGTATATTAATATTTACTATGACTATAGCTATTACTATTATTATTTGCTATCAATATTATTTACCAAGATATCTGTGGTTTTCACAGGTAAAACATATAAGTGTGCATCTTTTTGAACTCAATTCTAATCAAGTAGAAATTCCTCTTGACTCAATTTCTGGACAGTATCCACAATCCAAATAAATCAGATGACATCACTCTGTGCTCAAAACGTGGCAGTAGCTTCTCATTTTTCTCAGAGCTCCTCTCATGACCAATTATGCCCAGGATCTGCACAGGTCCACAACCCTCTGGCCCCTGTCTAATCTCATCTCCTGAGACCACTCCCTGGTTTACTCTACTATAGCCAGACTGTCTTCTGCTGCTCCTTAAACACTCCAGGAAAAGCTTTTGCTCTTGAGTCTTTGTTCCAGCTTCTCTCTCTGCCTGGAATGTTCTTCCTCAAAAGTATTCTCACTGCTAAGGTCGTCACTTCCTTCAAGTCTTTGTCCAAAGGTCACCTGCCTAATAAGGCAAACAGATCATCCGTTTTAAAATGCAACTCTCTGTTCCATCCCCACATGCACTTGGCACTCATGACTCCACTTACTCGCCTGCATCTTCTTTTTTATTATTGCCACAGCACTTATCGCCTTCTAACACACCATGTAATTTGCTTATGATGCACGATTAATATTCATGTATTTTATCTTCCATAAAAATGTAAGTTTCATGAGGGTAGGGTCCTTTGTTTTGTTCACTGATTCCAAGCAATTCCAATAGTGACTGGCACGGTAAATGCTTGTTACGTTTGTTACTCATTCAGTCATGTCCAACTCTTTGTGACCCTATGGACTGGAGCCCACCAGGCTTCTCTGTTCATGGGACTCTCCAGGCAAGAATACTGGAATGGGTTGCCATTTCCTTCTCCAGGGGATCTTCCCGACCTAGAGATAGCACCTGGGTCTCCTGCATTGCAGGCAGGTTCTTTATCATCTGAGCCACTAGGGAAGCCCAGAATAGGCAGTAAATAAATATTGTTAGCTGAATGAAACAACATCAAAATGAGCATAATGTGAAACCTTCTTTTTTATAAACAAAATCTTTATTTAGCAGTTAACTATGCCATCATGGAAAGTAAACTTTTTAAGAAACTGTGCCTACAAAAAGGTAAATAAAGGCCAAATGATGAGGTAGAGACAGAATAAGGATTTCATATACATGCAGATTTTACATTTAGATTGAGAAAGGTCAGTTATTTCAGGCTAATAAGAAAATCATGCTCTCAGAAGCCCTGAGACTGGAGCACTGTTTAGATCTCTACTTTAATATTTAATTTCATACATTTCCTGAAGGAAACTGATTAATAATTGCAACCAGTGAAGCATATACTTTAAAAGATTGACCCCCGCAAGCTGTTGTGTTTTGAAGATTAAAATAGTGCCTTTTTTCTTATAAAACAAGTCACTGGTGTGACATCTTTCTAACTTCACAGAGCTGAAAATAAACTGAAGCAAAATATGAGATAACTAATTAGCCACATGCTTTGCAAGTTGTTTGTGGATTTTTTCTTTTTTTGAAGCAACAACAAAGCGGGTTGGTGCACATTTGGATAGTTTGAACTGATCCTAATGAAATATTAACTTGAAGTTATATTTTTCAAAATTCCTTTCTGCTTTAACCAATTTACCTCAACCTCCAAAGTACTGTTGACTCTCAAGCTCTAGCTCAAGTACATGGATCAAAGAAGGAGCAAAAATAAT
Organism: Bos javanicus; assembly: GCF_032452875.1. Lineage (NCBI taxonomy): Eukaryota > Metazoa > Chordata > Mammalia > Artiodactyla > Bovidae > Bos > Bos javanicus. The sequence continues at coordinate 85,374,129 of NC_083871.1, read as the reverse complement.
AAAACCAGCACCAAATACGGCCTCTGCTGCAGTGCCTGTCAACATACTTAAGTGTGTCCAGTCAGGAACTCCAGTTTTATTGGGAAATGAGCAGCTGTAGGTTGTCCTCAGTGTAACCTTTTAAGGACAATGAATAACTGAAATCTGATGAAGTAAAAATATTTGAGGCTTCCCTGGTGGCTCAGTGGTAAAGGACACGTGCCTGCTAATGCAGGAGTATTGTGTTTGATCCCTGGGCTGAGAAGATACCCTGGAGAAGGAAATGGCAACCCACTCTTGTATTCTTGCCTAGAGAATCCCATGGACAGAGGAGCCTGGCAGGCTGTAGTTCAGGGAGTTGCAAAAGAGTGACACAACTTAGCAACTAAATAACAACAAAAATATTTCAGGAGAAACTTAGTGGTTCAATTTCTCTGCAATGCCTTCTTTAATTTACTTCTGTCCTTCATCTTCTAGGAAAGTATTCTCTGTCTCCATTATAGTTTTCTCCCCTTTCAGGTTTCAATGGAAATTAATAATTACATCTAAGAGATCTGACTTGCAGTCAAATTTCCTATAAACACCTTCATATTACTAACAAAAGTGATAAAGGAGAATTAGTAAAAATGATTGCTTTTGAAAATTCAAATGGAGTGCATAGAGATTTTATATACTTTGGGATAAATTTGTACATTTTATTAGAAATAAAAATGCTATCAAATATTCCTAAGTTACAATCAGAATTCCTCTAGTAGACAAAATTAACCTTTAGAATAACAAAGATAATTGGTCATTTTCACATTTACTGAGAAGCACTTTAAGTAGACTTTTAAAATTTACATCAAGGATACATGATTTGATTTCTTTCAGTGTAGTTAACTAGGCTTCCACATAAAAAAATACTTAAACTGTCAAACAATACCTTGATACCCAATGAAGTTTCATTAAAAATAAAAATTCTTTACCCTATTCTCAACTAACAATTAGCAGTTTCACCACTAACAATGAAAAATAATCTCTGGATCTGCAAGAAGAACCTGAAGAGTAATATAATCAAATTATTAAAGGTTAAGAAATCTTTAACCTTTACATTGTGGAGATTTCTTTCACTGGGGCCAGTGAAAGGCAAAAGCTAAAGCTGAAATGCTTTGGATCAAATGAACCTGGACATAGTACTACAATCCAAGCCCCATCACGGCGGGAGATGAGCAGTGTGTTCAGACATTTGGATGTGACACGCCTGGTTATGGCTTGCCCAGCTGAATTAGTATCAGATAAAACAACTATCCCAGGTCTTTTTACATTCTGGCAACAAAGATCCCAAAGGAACTTCAACCTTTAAAGCAGGTATTTGTCAGGATTGATGGGACCCTTCCCTGGTCACCTTGACAGGACAATGAAAGAGAAAGATTTAGCTGTTAACAGCTGTGTCCTCGTTGCTACGTGTTCCTTTGAAAATTATTATGAAAATAATTGATCACTATTTTCTGAAATGAACTGACCCTTACAAGCTGAGTCTCTGGGCTTTCTTCAGAAAAGCAAACCCATAGCTATTTAGTAATCAGAATGACACTTCTAAAATTTTGCAAGGTCTCTCCCCACGCTCCGCTTTTTAAAAAATGCTTTAAACCACTGAATAGACATTCTCATTGCAAGGAAGGTCTGTTTGAATCATCTGTGGGGCTTTTAAAAATTATTCATGTCCTGAAATTCCCCATCGAGGCACTTCCTTAACACTGACTTTAGAACAATTATTAAAACTTCAGGATCCTCGTGATGAGATACTGCAGTAATGCTAATATCATCAGGAAAAAGAAACACCATTTCCAAAATTATCTCCCAGCTCTACCCCAGAGAAGAAGCTATTCAGACCCCCTTTATCTTTTTTTTTTCAAAGAAAACAGAAGAGTAGCCATTATATTCTGTCAGAATAGAACAGGAAAGCCCCAGCTGCCTTGAGCCCTTTGGTTCACCTCATGAATCTGCTTCTCTAAAAACCACAGGAAACAAGTTTGGCAGAATGACATCAGGCACACCAGGGTACGAATCCTAAATTCTGCTATTTATGCTTTGACCTTAAATATATCCCTTTACTTCCATGGATCCCAGATAGCAAAAATACAATAACCACCATGTATGAAACAGTATTTATAAACTATATATCATAATATGAAATATTATAAACAGATGCATTATAAACACAAAATATATACTTGCCACATAACACGCATTCAATAGCTGTTAACCTATCTTCCCCTAGAAACCGAAATCATGCCTTGAGGTTATATACCAGTTTGAATTCTTTTTTTAGTTTTTTTTTTTAAACTGGCTGCACCACTTAGCATGCAGAATCTTAGTTCCCTGATCAGGGATCGAACCCATGCCCCCTGCATTGGGAGCACTAAATCTTAACCACTGGACTACCAGGGAAGTCCTCCGCATTTTGAATTCTTAAAGTGCTTTCCTGTGTATTGTCTCATCCACTTCTTAGGATAAAGAAAGAAAGAAGGAAAAAAGGGAAGGAGGGAGAGATGAGTGAGGCTAACAACTATTATTCCACTTAATTGAACAGAAGATGAAACAGACAAAAAAGTTGATAAACTACCCAAGGTCACTCCTATTTAAATTAGTACAAAGTGCTATGTTTTATTTTTTCAACTATATTTACAAGGTTTCTTTAACTTGGTCTTTTTTTATTGGAGCAAAATATGCATAGCATAAAATTTCCGAGTTTGAGCAAGCTTCGGGAGTTGGTGATAGACAGGAAAGCCTGGCGTGCTGTAGTCCATGGGGTCGCAAAGAGTCAGACACGACTGAGCGACTGAACTGAACTGAACCATGTTTAAGTGTACAGTTCAATGGCATTTTAAGAACATCCACAGTGTTGTGCAATTACCACCACCATCACCGGAACTTTTTTCATCCTTCCAGCTGACAGGGTTTGGTATTAACCCTGGCTCCAGAGAGTCCCATGATATTCCTGTGTCTCCATTTCCTTCTTCTGCACAGTGGTCTTGCTATCAGATGCCCTCTCCACTTGGGCAGTTTTTCTGCTGCTCTTTTTTGTTATTTTCTGGTTTAATTCTCTACTTCACTCTTCTGGGCTGTGCTCTGCTAAGCCATTTATACAGCACCACATACATTTCTCCCAAAGGTTCTATACAGCAGTTATTATCACCCACTCTTTCTAAATGAGGGAGCAGCAACACAGACATAACATACCCAAGGTCATAGTAATTTCAGAGCCAGGATTTGATTCTGGACTCTCTGATTGTACCCACTTCATCTAGTTTGGAATGTCATACAAAATTTAGTACAGCCAGCCCTGACTGTTACATTAGTGTCTGGTCCAGAAGGTTTCTAGAATCTTCATGGATTTGGGAATGTATTCTATGAACCATCTTCCACTAGAATCCTCAACTGGAGACTTTAGCCAAAAAGAATTTTCTTGAAAATGGCTTAATTACATGCCCTAGATAAACTGCTAATGGAATTTATCAAACTGCTAAATTAAGCTTTTCATCTAATTACACATCTACTAGAAAAGTGTGAGCCTGGCTTTGGCCATGGCTCCAGGAAGAGAGATGGCAAATCTTCCCTAGCCAGGAGAAAACTAGCCACCCTATCATTTCTTGCTCTTGATCGTTATTGGTTATGCTTTTCCCTGCCCTCCTGGTGCCTTCCTGTACTTGGTTCTACATTTACTAAGGACAAGGTAATGTATTCCTATGGTGTGATTGTCCTGGCCACAAATATGGCTGAGTGTATTAACCATTTCTCCAGCAGGCATTCTTTGTAGCATTTTTATCTTTTGTGCTGTCTCTGGTGCATTTCTTGTTGCTTTTCATTTCCCTCTCTGTAGACTGCCCTGGCTCCTGCTGTGTCGCCCCATACTCAGATTTCAGGGAGTTGTCTTTGCTCAGAACTTGAGAGTTCTGGCTTTGGTAGACATAACTTAACTCCCAGAATGAATCAGCTGAAGCAGCAGCCAGGCACCCAATGACGTTCACGTGGGCTCCATGAACAATAAGATAATTTACTGCCATGTGCCAGGCTCAGTTTCGAATCTAAGACTTACCATCCCCACTTTACAGATGAAGAAACTGAGGCTCAGGGCGGTTAAGTGATCTGAGTTCACACCTTGAGTTCTGGTGTAGACACCTACATCACAGACACCTCAGCCTGCTGTTGATTCCTCTGCACCAGATTGGCTCTCCACGAAGGGCTGACCCCGGGGGTAGTGGGGAGGTCTGCTTGATAACAAAGCTTTGTTAACACACCTGTAAAACAGGAGGTGAATCCACTGACCCCACACAAGTAAGCAGCCCCAGGCACAGGCGGGTCAGAGGTACAGGGGTGGGGATCGCCTATTTAAGAGTCTGCTATAGAACTTCCTTTTAAGGAATGTCATTTTAACACACTGAACCACAGCTTGAGTCAGAAACAAAGACACAAAAAAGAACTGCTAAGTGAAATGAATATTAATGAAAAAAAATTACTAGGCCTCCATTATGCAATCACACATTGCAAACTAAAAATATATTTTTTTAAACACATACGTTTACTGGAGTTAGAATAAAAAGCTCTAATTTGTACTGAATAGCAATCACTTCATCCCACAAACCACATCTGAATTTTCTGACACATGAGGGACTAAATCAATGTGGCATTTTTGAATGTTAATGCCAAATCCCAAAATACTCCTCAAAACATAAACAAAAGAGGCCAACAGTCAACAGATGTTTAATGAGCACCTACGATGTGCAGTGTGTTATACTAGGAGGAAAAACAATGGCCTTAATAATTGTTTTGAAAGCATATGTGACTCTTGCCAAAGTAGTGGGACAGACTCCCACTATATATATATATATATATATATATATATATATATATATGAGATTCACTATATATATAATGAATATATAGAAAGAAAGAGCTATTAATAAGTGGGAAAGAGCTATTAATAAGTGGGGCTTCAAGGTAGAATGCAGTTGATAGGCCAAGGCAGGAAGCCCTAGGAGGAAGGTTGCATGAGGGTTCCTTCTGTCCATCTCAATAAAGTGTCTGACAACCAGTTTGCATGGAAATTAAACTCATGAAGCTCTGCCCAGGCACTAATATGTGCCTTAAACCTACCGATATGTCTAAGGGTTACCCCCTCCACCTGTTGGCCCTCACTCAGTTTAGAATCTGAAAGATGTGAGAGACCAGGAGGTGATTCTGGACTCTGATTCTTCCTCTTTCATGGAGTCACAATGTCGTATCAAACCCAGCACAGGGGCCCTGCCTGGGTACACAATTGTTTACTATGGGAAGTTTCTAGAATCTGCATGTATTTATGGACTATGTTCCACTAGTCTGGGAATGGTGTTCAGAATCTGCAGAGTGGTGTGGGTCTGCAAAGTGGAAGCAGGTGGAGCCACCCTCAGCGACTCATTCTCTTCAACTCAAAGTTACCCACCAGGAAAATCGACCAAACCAGCCTGAGGGGAGAAGCCCAGGTGGTAACTCTTGTAACAACAGGCCCACTGCTGAATTCTCTCAGATCTGCTGCTTGATTTCTTTTCAGCTGTGGGTGTAAAGGGGCTCCCCAGGTGGCTCAGTGGGTAAAAAATATGCCTGCAATTTAAGAGACGGAGGAAATGCAGGTTCTATCCCTGGGCAGGGATGATCCCCTGGAGGAGGGTATGGCAGCCCACTCCAGTATTCTTGCCTGGAGAATCCCAGGACAGAGGAGCCTGGGGGGTTACAGTCCACGGGGTAGCATACGGTTGGACACACCTGAGCACGTATGCACACACACACTGATTATAGAGACAAAGGCAGCTTTTTGCAGTTTACCAGTTTACCATGTCCAAGGCTCAGTAACAGTGGTTGCTTCCGTCCTTTCTGGCCCTGTTTGCTCAGATTCCTGACTTGTCACTCACCATGCCACCGTGTCATGCTCCGTCTGCTGTCTGCAAAGTCTCCCAGGCTGGGCTGTCCCAGAGGTCCTTGAGAAGGAGAGGTTAACCAGCACTGTGAGGATCCCCATGGCTGCCTTATTAACACAAATGATTCACCTAAACACGTGTTTTCCCTACATACAGAAATGTATATTAATAATGTACACAGAGCTTCTGTTTAGAACATGTGCACCCAGTTTGAAAAAAAAAACTCATTTTTTTCTTTTCTTGCAGGTGGCATTTTCCATTTCCTTCTTTTACTACAGCCTTAACCAAGGGCATAAAAAGTAGTAACTGCACAACTGACATGTCAGTAGTTTTCTCATCACTGCATTCATCCCCTACAGGCCCAGCACCTCGGCCCTTACCTTTCTCAGATGAAGACAGGATTGTCAAGGGTACTGACCAAACCCAGGACAAACACACACCTGCATTTTCTGCACTAAGTAGAGACAGAAGAAAGGAACAAGATCCCTAACTGACACACGGACCTCCGGCCTGTGCGGTACAGGGCCTTTCAGTTTTCTTTCTCCTTGGAGTCCTGATCACTATGATCTGATACAATACCCAGTCCTCACTTGTCTACCTAGCCTTGAACTCTTCTTGCTCCCCAAGTCGAAAAGTGATTCCTTGGTTCAGGACACATCTCAAAAGCCGGCCATGTCAGTTAGTACTCTTGATTTAGCACCTCTTTCCTTCCTTCCCTCCTTCCTGGCTTGCTATCTCAAAGCTAAATACAAAGAGATGAGTAACAGCTGTGAATTTTACCTTAGCTTTGTCATAACATCACCATCTTGTTACATCTTTAAATGCCTCTTTTTTTTTTCCTTTGTTGACAATATCAACTATGTTTTCCGATATGTTCTTTGTGTACTTTGTACCTTTTCTATTTCGCTTCTTACAATCTCTGTTATCCTCCTATCATCATCTCAGCTTTTCCTAGCCTTAAGGTGTGTCTCCTAGTCTGAGGATGGTTTTATTTTGAAAGTTGATCTACTCTTTTCCTCGCTGTGTTTCTCCAGAGAAACCTGAGTATCAAAAAGGCCTCCATTTACTAAACTAAGCTTTTTTCTTCTGGAGAACACTTAGTACATAGCTGTGGATGGCACTTTGGGCAATGGTGAAGTGCCCCACCCCCCACCAAGAGAATTAGGCAAAACCAAGTACAGAGCTGATGTCAGGGTTCGATTTATAAACTAGGCACACCATGGATGTGGATGAGATTAGCAACTAAGACGGTAAGACAAATTGCAGTGGTAGAAGTACAGCAGTTAAGATTAATACATCAACACACATTTCCCGAGTACCTTATTCTATGCCAGGACCTGTTCTATCAATAGATGGTTCAGGATGCATCAGTGAACAAACCAAACTGAGGGGCAGGATTCAATAACACAATAATGCAGAATCTTAAAGGAGGTGATACAGTTAGCATTTGGGAAAAAGTGTTCCAGTCAAAGGAGTAGTGAGTGTTAATACAAAGGTCCTTCATGTTCTCCAGGAATAAGAAAGGCAGTAAGAAGGCCAATGAGGCTGGGGCAGACCGATCAAGAGCAACAGCTTGCAGAGACATACCAGAAAGGCAGAAAAGCAAAGAGATGTCAGGAAAAACTGTCAGAATGGGAGAAGATCATGTAGGGCTGTGGTAACTGTTATACGGACTTTGGGTTTTACTCTGCTTCAAATGGGAAGCTACAGTACATCTCTGAAACAAAACTCAGGTTTTGACAAGAGAACTCTGGCCACTGAAAATGGGGCAAGGGTTGAGCAGAGATTCTGGTTAAGTGGGTGTGATGATGGAGATAAATGATGACAATGGCTCTGACCAGTGTGGTAGCAATGTGAAGTGGTTGTTTTCTGGATACATTTAGAACAAAAAGTCATAGATAACCGGTGGGATGTGAGAAAGCTTGGAATCAAGGATGCCTCCAAGATGTTTCACCTGGAAATCGGAAGGATGTGATATCTATCACCTGAGATAGCTAAGATGCAACTAAAGGAGATTTTGTGTAGAATATCAGAAGTTTCAGTTTGGGCATATGCAGTTAAAGAAATTTACTAGGCACTCAAGGATTTATACCAGAGTCACCCTAAAAGACAACTCTCTTCCCTCCTTTCACCCCTCCCCCTCTATGTCCCAATTAATAATTTATTGGGAAAATATTCCACTCGGATGTTTCCTGATTCTGTACACCATTGGTCCAACTTATGGAAGTACTCAATGAAAAGGCAGAAAATATAGTGTGTAGTTTTCAAAGATAAGATGTATTTCCTTGTTGAACTGGTCCTGATAGGAAGCCATAATATATATAGCCTATGTCAGAGAATTAAAGACCTTTAGGAAACTTACGCAGAATCTACAGCAACCTCTTATTTTATACTTGAGGAAGCTGAAGCCCAGGGAGGATAAATGACTTTCAAAAGGTCAGCCATCTAGTTATTACGGAGTTAGAGCTAGAACCCAGAGATCCTGTAAGCTATTAGAGCACACAGCTTCTCCGTTGTTTTCCTGCTTTTGCCATTATTCATATGCTGCAACATTCACAGTCGATTTACATATTTTTATTTGGAAATATAATTAAATACCAGACCATTAGCATAGGGTCACCACTTTGCTGGCCTTGAAAACAAAACTTTTTCTTTTCCTTCCTTTTCTAATTAAATGCTTTTTGAGACCTTCAGTTAACCTCAAGATGAACAGGGTGATGGATTGTAAACCATCAAGCAAATAAATGGTTTATACTAGTAGGATGGTCTCAGATTGAAACCAGGAAAAAATAAGTAACTTTTAACTTTTAAAGACATTTAAATGAGTAGAGTTGGGCTATATAAAGACCATGACATTACAATAGTTCCAAAAAAATTATTTATGGAGCAAGTGCTGGACGATCATAATCTAGAAAAAAAAAATTTCTTAAGAACTTAAATTCCTTAAGAAAGCAGCAACTTTCTTCTAGTACACATTTAGTTATAATTTCATCGGGAAGGATTTAGGATCAATTGAAAATAAATGATATCTTAAATACCACCCAGGGAGACAACACTGTGTAGATTTAGTTATAAATTCCTATAGTTATAGAAGGGCTTCCCAGGCGGTGCTACTGGTAAAGAACACGTTTGCCAGTGCAAGCGAGGTAAGAGAGGCGGGTTCAATCTCTGGGTCTGGAAGATCCCTTGGAGGAGGGCATGGCAACCCACTCCAGTATTTTTGCCTGGAGAATCCCATGGACAGAGGAGCCTGGGGGGTTACAGTCCATAGAGTCACAAAGAGTCAGACACAACTGAAGCGACTTCGCATGTACAGACATAGTTACATAAAATGGAAGGCTATTGGTGAGGTTATCATTTTGCTGCTGTACTTCCCATATCACTTTTAGGAAATCCTCATACAGCCATAATGTTTATGGAATTCACAAAGAAAGTACTAGATTTTTCAGGAACTGTACATACCTCTACATAGTTCTGATGGTATAGAAATAAACTAGACTTCTTCAAGGTAATTGAACAGCCACACAAAAATCTTTAATATAGAATTAGAACTTACTTTGACATTTCCTTTCAACCAGATTCTCTCATTACATTAATGAGCCAAATAAGGATTAATGAGATTATAGCAAATCAGTATGTACAAATGTTGAAGCTGTGTTTTCCAGCACTTCTGATTCTGCCTTTCTGCTTTTCGGTCTTCGATCATGGCTCTCTGATTTTCACACACATACTTAACATTCAGCTCACTCACTGTGCAGTGGTCTTTCTCATTCTTATCTGTCCTGAACGCCTCAAATCCCAAGTCTCCAGCCCCGAATCAATGGCTTTTACAAATTGTCCTTTTAAGCACAGGAAGGTGATTTATTGAAAACTTAATGTAGGCAGATAATCTACTGAGAAATTAACTTATGTTTTATTTCTAAGCTATATTCATTAAGAAAAAAAAAAAAGAGAAGCGGTCTCATCTTTAGAATGCAATAAGAAATTAATTCTAGGGCCTGAGCTCTGCTCATGCCAAGGGGTGAAAAAGATTTTTTTATTCCATTTTCCAGAGTGAGATAGGAAAATTTTTAGGATAGGGTGGCCTAAAGGCAACTCATTAAGCAGCCCTTAGTTTCATGGTTTAATTCAGGTGTTCAGTGTACACTCAGGTTACATGGGAACTTTCAACCTGTAGGGATAAAGGTTACTGTGCCAGTCAAAAAGAGGGACCACTCTGGAGATTATGTAAGCACCACCAAACCTGTATGTAGTCACACAGACAAGCATGGATTTTCCTGCCACAATGAATGTCCAATAGTGAAAGGCCTACCAATAAATGTGTGTCAATAGAAAGAGAGTGGGTATTTGAGCTGAACTTAATTCATTTAGGAGAAGGCAATGGCACCCCACTCCAGTGTTCTTGCCTGGAGAATCCCAGGGACGGGGGAGCCTGGTGGGCTGCCGTCTATGGGGTCGCACAGAGTTGGACACGACTGAAGCGACTTAGCAGTAGCAGTAATTCATTTAAGCTACCCCTCTCCCAAGGTCAGGGCGGCGGCCGAGAAGAGCTACCCCAGGTCCGAGGTCAAACAAAGATATATGATATTGTCTGCACAAATGTTTTAAACAAATCTTACCTGTTGCTTACACAGATTAGGCTCAAAAATAACACAAAGTGGAAAAAGAAAAAGCAAAATGAACACATTGTTTTAAGTCTTCGATGAAGTAAAATGGATAAAAAGAGATTTCCATTTTTTGAAAATTGTGAATTTACTTAAATGCCCCATTCATTGTTTCCTTGTATCCAAAATGTAAGTCTTGTTAAATTGAAATATATGCAATGACAGCATCAATATTTAGTGTAAGCACCAAATCACATTTCCTTTAATGAAGAAAGGACATGGGGAAAAAAGAGTTAATGAGACAGGGAAAAGAAATTAAGCTTCAGGCTGTCCCAAATTATCTAAATCAGATTCTTAATTAAAAATTTATTTAGAGCCACTCAGTCTACTTTCAAAGTGAATGTCAAATAAAGCTAAATAATATTAGTACAAAGGCATCATCTTTTAACAGAGCTTGGGTATACTCTGTTAAATTTCTGTAACATTTAAGTTGATAGCCTTCCAAAGCTTCCATATCAGAGATTAAAGTATGATATGATGTGACAAGAGTGTAGAACATATAGTAAAATAAAGGGTGGGTGGAGAAGACTTTGATAAACTTTATCTCTACTAGAATGTCTTTGGAAATCTTTGTTCAGAAAAATTATTAGACTAAAGACAACCTTATATAGTTTCTTGAAATCAAGACAGGTACCCCTTTGTCCTCTCCCTGCAAGACCTATCAGAGATCTAATACATAATAAAGGTCAGTAAAATATATTGTATTGAACTGACACAGGGAAATGAGCTAGCTGGTGTGAGAAATCATTACCATCTTCCTCAGTAGCCTAAACCAGAATTCTGCATGGGGAGTTATACTGCCCCCAAAGGAAAAGGCCATATTAACATAATTTCCACACTTACATTCTCTGGTTAAAATCTTTTCTGAGCAGAACTTGTTCCCAAATTAAGCACTTTCATTATCAAAGGAGAAGTTCTTAAAGTCTGCTTCCCTTATTTATCAGTTCAGTAAGTCGCTCAGTCATGTCTGACTCTTTGTGATCCCATGGACTGGAGCACACCAGCCTTCCTAGTCCATAACCGACTCCCAGAGCTTGCTCAGCCTCGTGTCCATCAAGTCAGTGATGCCATCCAAACATCTCATCCTCTGTCATTCCCTTCTTCTGTCTTCAATCTTTCCTAGCATCAGTCTCTTCCAATGAGTCCATTCTTTGCATCAGGTGGCCAAAGTATTGGAGTTTCAGCTTCAACATCAGTCCTTCCAATGAATAATCAGGACTGATTTCCTTTAGGATGGACTGGTTGGATCTCTTTGGAGTCCAATGGACTCTTGAGAGTCTTCTCCAGCACCACCACAGTTCAAAAACATTAATTTTTTGGTGCTCAGCTTTCTTTATAAGTCCAACTCTCACATCCACACATGACTACTGGAAAAAACCACAGTTTTGACTAGACGGATGTTTGTTGGCAAAGTAATGTCTCTGCTTTAATATGCTGTCTAGGTTGGTTCCTTATTTATACTGGCCATTATTTTTATGGAAAAGACAAGGGAAACAATGAGAATGAAAATTTACCTTGCCATTTATACAAAATAGATGTAACATTATATAGTTTTTAATTGTACAGGTACTCAACATTGTGAAGATCTTAAAATATCATGAAGTCTTACAATATCTGAAATGCTTAGAGACATCCAACATTCCGTGGCCTACACTGATTATTGTATAAGCCCTGCTGTGTTTAAAAGGTCACCAGAGAGGTGAATATAAAACAATTTCCCATCCTCTCATATACTGTCGGATAACTTTACTTGTACAGAATGTGTTGTTACAAAGAGAGGAGAGGCACCTTTATTGGCAGAAAATTCATGAAACTATTTAAGCACAGCGTATAAAATCTTTTCCAAAGTTGCTATTTATAACGTAGGCTTCGGACAGAGCTCAATCTGTTCCATTATAGAAAGCGCTGAGTATCATAACCTGATTTATTCCAGTTTGTAAAATACCACTACCATCCCTTATGACACACAATGGGAAAGATGAAACACTAAAGAACAATGAATGAATGCCACCTGTGACTAGTGAGGATCACTTTCTCTCTCTTTTTAATTACCTACGCCACAGAATAGCTCCTGCTGTTGTAGCAAAAAGGGTTACAATGTATTTAAAGGGGTAATTAAAGTTAAATGAAGTCAAAGGGTAGGTCTCTAATCCTAGAACTGGTGTTCTTTTAAGAGCAAGAGACACCAGGAGTACACACACAGAGGAAAGGCCAAATGAGGGTAGGGAAGGGAGCCAGTTGTCTGCACCTGAGGGGAGAAGCCTCAAGAGAAACCAACCTGCAAACACCTTGATCCTGGATGACAGTTTACAGAACTGTGAGAGGGAATTTCTTTTATTTAATACATCCAGTTTGGGATATTTTGTTATGGCAGCCCTGGAAAATTAACATACTACTCGTACTTACTGAATACTTTACATATCTCCCTTATTTGACTTTGATGCTCTCCAGGGCAGAAAATAAAATTATCCAATTTTTTAAAAAATCTCTTATATTGCTCAGGGTATTTGATTCACTGCAATAATACTAGATGATTAGATGTTTATATGCACAAATGAGTGAATTTCAGATTCTTACAGAGGAAAGTTCTCTTTAAGGAAGATTTAAACTACTGCTAGACCAGGAGTGTTAAAATCACTTAAGAATCCCAGTATAAAACAGGGAGAGTGCACTGTAATGGAAATGATTTTGATTTGGGAGTCATAAAACCCTGACTTTGAATCCTGGCTCCTCTAGTTAACAACTGTGTAGGTGGTCTTCAATTTAATCATTTAAAAATTGGATAATAACACTTAACTTTCAACTATTGTTAGAATTAAAAGAAATTGTTAAGCACTGACTCTAATTTCTGATGACACTTGCTTAATAAATGTTGGCTATTTTGACAATTTTACATAGTACAATTAGAAAAAGAATAAATTAGGGAAAGAATAAAGATGACAAAAGGCAGTAAATGTATTATGAGAAGTCTGATAGATGTTGAGAGACAATAACAATAAATAAATAAAGAGCTTACTAGGGGCAAAGCAGTACTGAAAAGCACAATGTGGTCTGTTACCCTAACTTTTTATAGATATCTATCCACAGGAGCATGTAATTCTTTCCAGCAATGCTAACTAGCCTGGAAATAAAAGAGAATGACTGGATTCACATGGAGCTTGAGAGCAGTCTGGAGAAAGTGGCCAAAATAAAAGAAGACACAGAGACAGTGAGAGTACTGTGAAATATTAGATTCTTAGTCTATGCTGGAGAAGAAAATATGACAAGCCAAAAAGGAGCCGATAGCAAGGGAGGAGGAGGAAACGAAAATCGTGAATTTTTTTCCTCCTTCCATTTTAGTTATTTCTTGATTTTACCAACATTCCACACTTGGTTATACCCAAACAGTGAGGCAAACTGGGGTCCTCTATTTTGATCAACTATTTTCAACTAAATCATGGCAACAGAATTTCAATTTTACAATCATCTCATTTCTTACCTATTGTCATTATTCACTACTGTAGGACTTGTGGTCGTTGAAACTATTTATCTATGATATAGAATTTCCATTACAGTGTATTAAGATTTTATATTTATAAAGAAAGAGCTTACTATTTGCTCTTATCCTTAAAGCAGCTACTCTCAGCAGTGTAATTATAGTTTGTATGATATTAATGGCATACCTCTGGGAGCACACATTATTTCATGGCTTTATAAAAAAATGTTATAATTATATAATCACCAGGGATGGCATTCTATCTGCTCAGGGAGCATATAACATCTCAGTAGTTTTCCATTAGAGTATCACTGATTTGGAGTTGGCATATAGAATTAGGCGCCCTCCCTCAGTTCAAGGTTAACACATAGGAATTACAGAATTCATACTCCCATTGAGACAAATTTGTCCTTTCTTATAACTTTTCCTCATCTAAATGAATTATTTGATATATAGCAGCTCTTACCTCTAAAATGTAACATTTTAAAAGCTCCTTACTATAATAATTTAAAAAACAAAAACAAGTTCTCCAAGTACCTAAGTACAAATTAATTATGCAGATTTTCTCAAGCAATAAGAAATATTTTCATTTATTATAAGAAAATTTTCATGGAGGATTTAGAAATATTATCAAGTATGTTTCTCAAAATTATAAATAACTATATAAATTGATAAAGCTATGGCTTCTGCTGTATGAATTTCTTATTAGAAGACACATGTGAGCTTCCATACACAATGAAGCAAAGAAGACGTTGTTTAGATGGATAAGGTTTAAGAAGAATGATTAAATTTATCAGGATACTGACTTGAAGAATTCTTTATTTCTTTCAAAAATATGGCTCAATATTATTCATTTGAATATATTTTGGATACATGCTGCTAAGTCGCATCAGTCATGTCCGACTCTGTGTGACCCCATAGACGGCAGCCCACCAGGCTCCCCCATCCCTGGGATTCTCCAGGCAAGAACACTGGAGTGGGGTGCCATTGCCTTCTCCTTTGGATACATATATAAGCTAAAGAGTATTGCAGTTTACAAAATTTATATCTAATATATAAAATGCTATGAGTTCTGTCTACAATATATTTAATTAAAGTTACCAAAGCAAAATAAAAATTCCCTTAAAGTATATGTGCCTATATCAAATAAGCATCTCCTTAGTCACATGATTTTTATGTGTATGGACACATTTCTGCAATGGAAGTCATATGCAAAGGGACACAAGATTATCTAAAAGAAACCTCAGGGAATGGCGAGTGGCTGAGCTATATCTTTTCTGTTAGAACTGAGAGTGAAACCACTTCTAAATCAACCAATACACTCTAACTTTTTAATTTAAACTTTTTATTACTTTAAAAAAGCAATAATAAACTCATTATCTGCTCACATAAATAACATCTTTATCATTAAAAATAACTATACTTTCTCAAATAAATTAAAAGAGTGGCTCTTTGTTTTTCATTCTGGCAAATCTCTTTACTGACTAGATTAACAGAAGAGAGCTGGATTTTCCTGTCTGCTTTTGTATTCAATCTATTAATATGTTCTCTTGGTTGAAATATATGAAGACAATTCTGCCTAAAAAAAGATATTTATTTGGGAAAAGGTGGTATATTTTAATAGCATTCTTAGATAATTGTGGATATTCTTTTTTGATACCATACCAAATCGTGACAAGTGCAGTTTCTTAAAGTAGTTCCAAGGTGGAATTGGAAAACCCATCAATGAACTTTTGATATTCTTTTACATTAAAATCCATTCCTATACTTTGTGCTTTAAATTCACCTTTTGCCCATGCATAATTTTGTAACATCCTGCACTGGACATTTGTCATTTGTAAAACACAGTTCCCTGAGTTATATTCATTTTTCAACTGTTGTCACATTTCATTATACACCAAATATAAAAAAAAAACAACCCACAAGTCAACATCACCACCAACACTATCATAAAAGTCTCTTATGTATTAGAAAGCTGGAAAATTAATGGTAGTGATTATGACAGGCTCACTTCACTCTTTTCTGAAGAAATATCTGCCAAATACACACATCTCAGTAATCACAGGAGGCATAGCAATTGTTCTTTCAAAAAAACCCAATGGTATCGCATGAAAAAAGTGGCTATTTCAGTCTGCCACTTGAGCACGTGCACTATTTCTTCTCAAGACAAGCAGACTATTTTGTTTGAAGCATAAGTGCTCTGTGAATATTTACCATTTAATCACACAAAATATTTAAATATTAAAATCTCAAAGGTTGAAATTTACTAAGATTAATATTGCTAATTACTGCTTCCACATTCCTAAGTGAAACTGGCTCTTTATTTTTAAGCAGTGAAAATATGGCATGAAGAATGTGAAAATTTGATGTCCCTGCCTTCATTTGTGCTAAGGCACCTCTATTCATTATTATTATTGCAGCATCGATGCAAATATCAAGACAGTGAAAAAAGACATAGACTTAAGACATTATTTAGAGTGTCAGACCCCATTGATTCCCTGAGTGATCTTAGAGACCCCCTAGGTGGCTGTGGAACATAATTTGAGGGCCCTACACAAGTTCAAAACCCTTTCTTGAGCTCCTAACCCGTATGTTCAAGGGTCCACTAGATGTCTTATGGGTACTGCTATTTCAAGAATCTTAATTGATTACTGGTCATATTTCTTCTTTGTTCCTCATGCTATTCATCTTTTATTTCCTGTCTCTGACACCATCATTACACAAGTCACTCAAGCTAAAAACCTGGTAGTCACTCTTGATTTTTTTCTCCTTAACTGATTACATATTGGAGAAGGAAACGGAAACCCACTCCAGTATTCTTGCCTGGAAAATTCCATGGACAGAGGAGAGTAGTGGGCTACAGTCCATGAGGTCACAATGAGTTAGACACAACTGAGTGACTAACACTTTCACTGTTTATATATAAAATCAAGTCCAATGTCTTATATAATCATTTCTAACACTATGAAGATGGAGTTAGTTCAAGCCTTCAGTATCTCAAAAAAAAACCTGCCCTAAAACTAGTTTTCTTCCCCTAATCTCCTTCTATTCAACCTCTACTTTCCTACTGAAGTTACAAATTTTGATGATGCAATATTGAGAAATAGAGGCTCTGTGTCAACAAATCAAGCTCAATTCCTTCCTCTGCCACCTCCTAGCTGAGTGACCTTGGCAAATTACTCAGGCTCTTTTTGTTATACTTTTGCCTTTCTGAAAGACTTCTCTGGTGGTTCAGGAGGTAAAGCATCTGCCTACAACGCAGGAGACCTGAGTTCAATCCCTGGGTGGGGACGATCCTCTGGAGAAGGAAATGGCAACCTACTCCAGTATTCTTGTTTGGAAAATCCCATGGACAGAGGAGCCTGATAGGCTACAGTCCATGGGGTCACAAAGAGTTGAACATGACTGAGCAACTTCACTTTTGCCTTTATGAAAGAAAAAATTAGTAAAAGTATTTATCACACATGGTTGCAAAGACAGAATGAGATAATTCCCATAGAGTGTTATCTAAGTAAGTTCACAGAGAGCATTATCACACAGCCTGACATCTAGTGAGTTTTTAATAAATGATAAGGATGATTATTTTGTCAATTTCCTCCTTAAAATCCTTCCTTTACTGTAAACATTATCTGACATGTCTTTCTCACTCCTAGATTATGATTTCCTTGAAGTTAGAAACTTATCTTCACTTATCCGAGGGTGTAGAACTGCATTTGAAACATGAAGAATGTGTGCATCCATGCTCAGTCCTATCGGACTCTTTGCAAACCCATGGACTGTAACCTGCCAGAGTCCTTCATCCGTGGAATTTTCCAAGCAAGAACACTGGAGTGGTTGCCATTTCCTTCTCCAGGGGATCTTCCTGAGTCAGGGATTGAACGTGAATCTCCTGCATTGGAAGGAGGATTCTTTACCACTGCATCACCTGGAAAGCCCCTGAAACATCAGTTCAGTTCAGTTCAATCACTCAGTCATGTCCGATTCTTTGCAACCCCATGGACTGCAGCACACCAGGCCTCCCTGTCCATCACCAACCAACACCTGGAGTTTACTCAAACCTACGTCCATCGAGTCAGTGATGCCATCCAACCATCTCATCCCCTGTCGTCCCCTTCTGCTCCCGCCTTCAATCTTTTCCAGCATCAGAATCTTTTCAAATGAGTCAGTTCTTCTCATCAGGTGGCCAAAGTATTGGAGTTTCAGCTTCAACATCAGTCCTTTTAGAGAATATTGAGGACTGATTTCCTTTAGGATGGACTGGTTGGATCTCCTTGCTGTCCAAGGGACTCTTTGCTTAATAATTATCAGTAATGATTGCAAAGTGTTCTCTGAATTATCTACAAATGTAGACTTTGAATTTGAATTTTTTGTCAT
This sequence comes from Bos javanicus, assembly GCF_032452875.1. NCBI lineage: Eukaryota > Metazoa > Chordata > Mammalia > Artiodactyla > Bovidae > Bos > Bos javanicus. The sequence goes on along the minus strand of NC_083871.1, from coordinate 85,355,704 downwards.
ATGTCTCAATTCTTGAAGATTCTAATTACTGGATATAAATATACTGTAATATATAAACATATACAAGTTAAATTATATACTAGGATTAACCTGCTGACAGATTGCCCCAACTGGAAAAATCCAAACATATTCCTTCTAAAAACTTGTAAAAGCAAGTCATCACATGTCCACTGATTGGCTTGAGGAAGGGTAGAGTGGACGTATAAAACTCATTAAGTTATATATATATGTCATTTTCACTGGATAGCATGTATGGAAAGAATGTCTATTGCTTTCTTCATGTCCTCAAAAGAGGTCTGTGATCCAGATAAGGTTAATAACCATTGTTACAGAAGATGACAGAGAATATGGAACCAGGAGTTAGCTGTGTTCATGGCAGACAGGTGGAGATATATTTTTCAGCATAAAATTTTTGGAATATGTCAAATCAAACAATAAAGACAACTGCCTACCAGATCTATATTTATCTGAACTTTGAAAATAAAAATGAAATCCACAAACCTGAAGACAAGCACCTGAACTCTGAACAAGAGTCAATAAATAAAAACATGAAATCACATTGTCAATTTTTCTTTACAGTATACTTTGTGTTTGCTTGTTGCCAACACTGCTGGGCACCTAGAAAGAGTCCTTGACGATCATAATCTTGGATTTTGTGTGTGTGTGTGTGCATTCTCTCAGATTTTTTTAGGTGGTCCCACTTACACCAATGAGTAAATTTTAAAAAATATAACTATGATACATAATATACATAACATAGGACACAATAAGCCGTGAATATACACTATATAAAACACAGGTAACATAAAATACAAACTGTAATATGCAATACAAAATAAAGCTTAAACCATATGTAATGCATAATGCATAGAAATGCTTTCTAAAAAACTATGTCTTTTCCATCATAATAGAATAATTTGCATACTTAATGTAGATAATTCACAAGATTTTTATAAAAAATATCATTTGATTGATAATTAAAAGCCATTTTTATTTTAATAACTACATTCAAATAACTTTATGACAACATTTTGTAGGAATATACCAGCTTAAGGTAGCTATTTGTTTGGATTCAATTTTACGTTGTTGAAGTTTATAAGTGATTTAACAATTAAATATACATAGTGGAACTGAATGTATGTTGCTTAAATCAGTACCTGTCAAATTGAAAGCATGAATGGAATGCCAATTTAGGACTTGACAATTAATTTTACTTGCAACATGTAACAGGTATTCGGCTACAGGCTATCAGGTGAATTGAAATCTGTCTCTAAGTTGAAATTTTCTAAGAAACCAAGGTGGAACTATCATGGACATGTTATAAGCATAAGCATTCTGAAATCAAACACACTGATTAAAAATTCACAGGGTTGTCTCTAAATTATCTAATAAAATAGTCATCAGGCTGAAATAATCACGATCAACTTTTCAACCTTTATTATCTGTTCTTGTCTGCTTCATAAAAATTAGAAAATTAAATGCAAAATCTTTCCATTAGGGCACTAATAAAGCTGTAAATTTAAAAACAAATTGGAGAATGTGAAAGTTTAGATCCTCCTAGTAAAATTAACTTGTCCAACATTGATTATATATAATTCCGGTACTGCTGGTTAGTGTTCTAAATGTATAATTTATTATAAGGCTTAAGAAATATAAGGAAATTAATGCTGTTATTAAAACTCTAACTTTTCATTTTATTAAGTTATGAAGGTTGAAATCTGTAATCTTAACACTGTATTAGCATGAGATTCTGCAATTTAAACAAAATAAACTGGTTGAGAAAATGAACTATGCTAACAATAAAAATGATGCCTGTTTTCTTGTATGGAACACTTAGAGAACCTCACTTGATGGTAAAGGATGAAAACTTTAATAATTTAGTAGTTTTTATAAACACTGATAAAATTACATCATAAATAGTATTATTTTATATACCTGCAAAATCTGTAAAAATCTTATCTATATAATGTTATATCAGGTTATAAAAACTTTTTATCCATTAAATAACAGAGACACATTTATATACAATATAGTGTATCTACCTGTCATATATATAATTAATTCAATTACTGTCTATTGCATTTTTAAAGGCACTAAAAAAGCACTTGATGGAAAGAATAATATATAACATTAAGATCTCATTGTTTTTATGATGTGTATAATGAACTACAGCCTAAAAACAGTAAAAGATAGAGAAACAATAACATAACTGATAAACAAAATTTAAAATTAAATCCCCAATAGGGTCACAGTCTTTGCAGGGTTTTTGCTCAGTGATAAAGTATACAGAACAGTATCTGGGCTATAATTGCTGTTCAAAAACATTTGTCAAATAAATTAACTTGCATGATATCTTCAATAATATAGAAATTTAAAAGCTCCCCTTTATAGACAGTAAAGTTCCATGAAAAGGATTTAGTGACAGGGCAAATTTGCATAACCAGCATAGCAACTATGCACTCCAGAAAAAAAAAAAAAAAGACCATAAAAATCAAGTTATTTCCACAGTGAACATCCATCCAAAGATATTACCTGAGACGAGTGGCTGCACTTTCGGCTATTTTACTCATATTTACTTCTCTGGCCTAAACACTGAAGGTAGGTGGATTAAATTTAGAAAGACACCATTAAAATGTTCACATTCCCTAGGAAAGCATCATGTATGTGAGTGTGTGTGTGTGTGCACATGTGTGTGGATAGGGTGTAGATCACACATGATGGTGAAGTGGTGTTGGTGATGGTGATTGTGGTCCTGATGGTGGTCGTGATGGTGGTGGTGGTGGTGATGATGGTGGTGATGGTGATGGTCTTGTATTTCACACACAGTGTGAGATATTCATCTAATTAATCCATGAGAGATTTCAGGAAAGCATGGTGAGTCATCTTCAGGTGGATGTAGAAGAACAAAATTGAATTTCTTAAGAAAATTGAGAAATAGGTTATGGCATACTTGCCATAAACGGGACACATGGTGAGATGTTAGCAGAGTGGAATGATGCCAATTCTAGAGTGGGTCAATTAAAATTATTCTTTGGAACCTATAACACAAATATATATGCCAACATGTTTACTCACATTTTCAACAAATATTTATCAAGTGTTTGGTATATTATTATGGACTCTCTAGGTAGGTTATTTATGTTCAAGTCCTACTCTACCACCAGTGATATACTGATGAGTAAGGCATGACATCCGTCTCTGTAAGGACACTCTAGTAAACTATAGGAACTAAGAAACAACAGTTTAATAAATACACAAAAACTCAGAAATACACAGTCTTATATCCAAAAAATAAAGATACGGTTAATCCCTAAACATACCTTTTTTAAAACTTTTGTCCATACCACATGGCATGTGTTCAAACCTGTATCCCCTGCATTGAAAGCATGGAGTGTTAACCACTGGACCTCCAAGGAAGTGTCTAAACATATCTTTAATAATGGGTAAAGCAGCATCTATTAAGGTGCAGCAAGACAGGACCCTTTCTCTTTGGTCTTTCATATTCTTTGTTAGAAAGAATGCTGGATCTGGGAGACTGCTTTAACTTACAATGAGGTTGTCAAGTATGTTTTGATCAGTTTTATTGAGGATAGAGCAGGCTAGCTGTTCTGATCTCTGTTCAAAACAGAGGAACTATTTCTCAGCTACTTTGCATGCACAAAAATGGTTAGTGCTAAACTCCTGACTCAGATAAGAAGACTGGAGTTTTACCTAGCAAGATATATATTATCTTTGTTTAGGCACATGAGCCTAGTTTGTTTGGTTCAAAACTGAGAGCCTTTTAAATCTTTTAACATCATTTGAACAACAAAATAATCATGAGAGGTTTTAGTAACAGGATCAGCAATGGCTTCTTAAAGTTCAATTCAGAAAGACTTCAAATGATGCCAGCATCTCCAGAAGCCAAGCCTCTGTTAGCCTTCTTCTGGTTCTGGCTTAGTCTCTAAGTCATGTCTGACTCTTGAAACTCCATGGACTATAGCCTGCCAGGCTCCTCTGTCCATGGGACTTCCCAGCAAGAATACTGGAGTGGGCATTTCCTGTTAGCCCTCTTAGGGAGGTGTTTTAGTCTGTTCAGGCCGCTATAACAAAATACCATGGACTGGTGGCTTATTACAATGAAAATTTATTTCTCACAGTTCAGTTGTTGTCTGGAGAGAGGCTACTTTCTGGTTCACAAATAGCACCTTCTAGATATAACCTCCGGAGAAGGCAATGGCACCCCACTCCAGTACTCTTGCCTGGAAAATCCCGTGGATGGAGGAGCCTGGTGGGCTGCAGTCCGTGGGGTCGCTAGGAGTCAGACACGACTAAGCGACTTCACTTTCATTTCTCACTTTCCTGCATTGGAGAAGGAAATGGCAACCCACTCCAGTGTTCTTGCCTGGAGAATCCCAGGGACAGGGGAGCTTGGTGGGCTGCCGTCTCTGGGGTCTCACAGAGTCGGACACGACTGAAGTGACTTAGCAGCAGTGGCAGCAGATATAACCTCATGTGGTGGAAGTGGCAAGCTAGTTCTTTGGTGTACCTTGTATAAGGGCTCTGCCATCATGGCCTAATTACCTCCAAAATGCCCTCATGTCCTACCACCAATCCCCGTGGAAGGTTAGGATTTCAACAAAGAAACTTTGAGGGGACACATTCAGTCCATAACAGGAAGAAAACTGGCTAGACTAATCTATAACAATCACTTCATTCTGTAGAATGGTGGTTTGTGGGATACCTAAGAGAAATCATCATATTTGAAATCAAAGAGGCAGCATTATAGTGTTCAATAATTCCCAATTTATCTTCATCTAGAAAATGTACCTTTTAGTGGCAAACATAAGGGCTTCCTTCTTGAGGTTATTCAGCTCCTTAATGAAGTTGCCACTGAGTCTGCAAATCCATATAAGTGAAGGGCCCAGATGTAGATGTTAAATAGCTGGGTAAGAACAAGGTCCCTTTGTTTTCATAACTGTGTATACATAGCCCCAAACCTGTTAGGATTACTTGAGTATTTAAGGGCTAGAGACTCAAATTATGAGCTTAACAACTATATATTGGAAGGTTAAAAAAAAAAAAAAAGACCTGGAAAATCATCAAAGCTACAAATCATATAGAGCTAGTTAACATTTTTGAGTTTAAACCCTCTTAGAAACAACTTCAGGAGTCCCCAGTCCAATTCCTGGCTTGGGAAAATTCAAACAATGTAAAGATTTGGACTTACCTATTTGGGTAAATATCACTCATCCTATAGTTTCAATCAGAAATAGTAAACACTGAAGGCCATAAACATATTTCATCCAGTTGTATTGCCTCAAATTTCCTCATTGAACTAAATATTTGGAGAGAACTAACTATTTGGGAAATAAACTGTTCTATCCTCCTTTTCAGAGCAGAGCATACGACCACTCTTAGTATGTACTACAGAAATGACAGCTTGTATTACTAATACTGCTCATAGCAGTCAGTGAAATATCTAAAAGGAAGCTTCTCTCACATTTTCATCAAGACCATATTCTAGATTTCATAATAGAGAGACCAAGGCACCAGTAAGGCAGGAACAGTTTAAAGAAATTTACAGAGAGATACAGAAACAAAGAAGGAGAGAGACTAAGAGAGAGAGATGAAAGATAAAAGCAGCAAATTTTGAAGAAACTATTTCCTTTCATAGTAAGTATACATTTTTCTCATACTTGGAAAAATTTAAATTTTGCAGTTTAAACTGTCTTTTTTTTATTATTAAATATGCCATGGGGCAGCATAATCTGTGCTGCATTTAGGGACTTAAATACAATAATCTCATCCTTGTCAAGATGAGCATTAACAACCCATATTTTAAAACAGAATTAATTAGTATCTTAAATTCTCATTTGCCTGCTAGGGCAAAGGTTTTCCTTCCCTATCCATGAACATCTCAACTACTGGATTTCCTTTGAGTTGCTTCAAATAACATTTCTGAGTGACACAATCAACAGCACGAAAAGGCAACATAAAGAATGGGGGGAAATATTTGTAAATCATAGATATAAAAGTTATTAATATTTAGAATATAGAACCAAAACTCAATAAAACAAAACCAAATAACTCAATTAAAAATGGACAAAGACCTTGAATAGACATTTTTTTAATAGACGATTACAAATGGCCAAGACGCATAAGAAAACATGCGTCACTAATTACTGGGAAAAGGCAAATCAAAACCACTTATAAAGTCATTTATATTCATCAGGATGGCTACTATCGGAAAAAATAAAATAATCAATGTTAGAATGTGGAGAAAGTGGGACTCTTCTGCACTATTAGTGGTGCAGTTGCTATGGAAAATAGTATACTAATTCTTCAAAAAATTAAAACTAAAATTACCAGATATTCAATAATTTCACTTCTAGGTATATATTCAAATGAACTGAAAATAGGGTTTCTACAAAATATTTGTATACCCATATTCACAGCAGCACTATTCATAACAGTTAAAAGGTAGATATATCCATGGATAGCTAAGCTAAGTCGCTTCAGTCGTGTCCGACTCTGTGTGACCCCATAGACGGCAGCCCACCAGGCTCCCCCGTCCCTGGGATTCTCCAGGCAAGAACACTGGAGTGGGTTGCCATTTCCTTCTCCAATGCATGAAAGTAAAAAGTCAAAGTGAAGTCGCTCAGTCGTGTCTGACTCTTAGCAACCCCATGGACCGTACCCTACCAGGCTCCTCCGTCCATGGGATTTCCAGGCAAGAGTGCTGGAGTGGGGTGCCATTGCCTTCTCCATATCCATAAAATAAAATGTGGTATATATATACAATGGGTTTCCCAGGTGGCTCAGTGGTAAAGAATCTACCTGTCAGTGCAGGAGATGCAGGTTCTATCCGTGAGTCAGGAAGATCCTCTGGAGAAGGAAATGGAAACCCACTCCAATAGTTTTGCCTGGGAAATCCCATGGACAGAGGAGACTGGCAGCCTATGATCCATGGAGTCAGAAAACAGTCAGACATGACTTGGTGACTAAACAACAACAAATATATATACATTAGAATATCATTCAGCCTTTAAAAGGAAGAAGATTCTGATCACAGGGCTGAACTTTGGGGACATTATGCTAAATGAAATAAGCCAATCAAAAACTATTTTATGATTCTACTTATGTGAGAGATCTAGAGTAGTCAGATTCATAGAAAGCATCATGGTGGTTGTCAGGGAATGGTGAGGTTAAAAATTGAAAGTTGTTTTTTGGTGGATATAGTTTGTTTTGCAAGATGAAAAAATTCTGGAGACTTGGTGCACAATAATTTAAATTTATATTGAACAAAACAATAACACACAAAGTGATTAAAATTGCAAATTCAATGTAATATACATTTTAACACAATTAAAAATAATCCAGACTTTCATTTTAAAAGCAGGAAACGTCTCAATCTTACAACTTATATAACAGAAAATCATACTACTGGGTGAAAAATATATGACCAGTTATGTTTAAATAAGGTCAAAGGTATCAATCAAACACCCATTCCTCAAATTTTAGTACTTTTTATCCAACCAGTTCTCCTAAAGTTTAAACATCTGAATATTACTGTTTTGGTTCTCCAAAGATTCTCTCAAAAATACCTGCACAAAATTATGTATTTTTTCAGATAAGAGAAAGTCCTGCTCATTTTTCTTTTAACATTTGATCTATTCATACTTTAAGATCAACTCAATATTTCTTCCCACATGGGGTTTTCTTCTTTTGGCTGAGCCGACCACTCCTTCCTGTGGGCTCCCATTATGGCTTACAAATAACCCATTGATGGAGTTTACTACCTATTTACTATCTGTGAGCTCCTTAAGGGTAAGGATGCTTCCTGTTCATCTGTGTCCAAAGAATTCAACAGAGAGTCAGGCAAAAAATAAAAGTTTAGTATTCTTTTACAGGATGATGGTGAAGCTAACTCTTGTAAAACTGCCTTATTAAATAATTACAAAATAATTTCTTCTTAGAGATCAGAACTATTGGAGGATAAAAGCCCAGCTGCTCCTTCTTTTTACTGAATAATATCTTATTTTACCAAAAATTGTAAGTTTGCTCTTCTTTTTTGATGTGAATGCCAAGAAGCTAAATGCCAAAAGTTTGTCCTAATAAAAGTTTACCCATGGCATTAGTAACCTAGTATAAGAAATCTGGTATTATTATCCCAATACCCCAAACCCCACTTATATCCTTGCATTCAAGCTATCGTAATGTTATTTTCCTATAAACTATCTCAAATCTATTTTGGAAGGAAGTGAGATATGATTAAAATATGTAAAATATGCAATATGAGGCTAAATATGAAGGTGCTGCTTCAAAGCTGTTCTCTTAAGTTTCTTTTCTTTGTTCCATGAATAATGTCTCCCACATTTCCGTCAAATCCTAAACAGCTGTGCTCTCATTACTGCAATATCTGTTCTTACATGCTTTATCTTGTCTGGTTCAGTTCTGAGTAGGCGGTATAGTCTGTTCTCCATAATTTGTTTTCTAATGTATATCCACTTGTGTGCCATATTAGTTATTCTATTTTTCCTTAAACTGCAGCTAAATTAAGCTATTTTTCAAAGTAATAGGACAATCTAGTCAAGACCCTTTCAACGTAAGATGTGCACACTTCAGTTGCTATAATTAAGACAATAGAAAATATGATTTCCTTCATAATAATCTTAAACTGCAGAATTTAGGAGACTTATATCCAGATGTAGATTTAGGATGAACTGTGATGCTTTAGAAAGGTCATTTGACTTTTTAAGACTAGATTACTTCAAAAGTTCTTTCCAAGTCTAAAATTATGGATCTAGTAGTATCTAAAATGATAGCTGAGGTGCTAAACCCTTGCCTGGAAATAAACATAAATCCTCATCAGCTTATACAGTGATTTCAATAAAAAGAAACTATCCTGAATATCATGTTAAAATAGTTCTTTATTCAGATTAAAACAAAATTAAAGCTTTAGAATTGAGGATTACACTTGTGTTTGCTATGAACTTTATTAAACATATTGTCAATAGTATATTACCTTCAGTATAACATAACCACAAATACAGCTTCTCAATAATCACACCATCTCTCATTTCAGTATCCCATATAAACATTAGTCTAGTCAACTTACCTATCCTATCTAAATATGTATGAGGATTTCTTATGCCTTAGTAATTGAAGCCAATTTCCCCTTCAGATGAATTTCACTGCTGAAGTGTACTGCAAGTTCATTTCTACTCTCATTGCTATTTTCTCCTTGAAAAACAGAATGGACCCTTTCCCAACAAACCAAATTTCCTGAGCATTGCAAGGCCTACCTGGATTGTCCTTATCTTCTGTGAAGCATTACCTACTACCTAGTATTCAGATAGCTTAAAATGACCTATCCATTTTCTACATTTTTGCTGAACCACAGAGTTCATACCTAACTTCTAATATAACATCTAGTAATACAGCAGCTCCAGAGCAGACCAGCTAGTTCACCCATAAATACACATTCTCCTTCTTGCCACATGTTTAGACTGTATTGTCCAACCTCTTTGCACTGGGGTGAACCTTATGACTAGTTCTGGCCAATGCCATGTGAGCAAATATGATGTTCAACTACTTTGAGGCTTGACCTATAAAAAGACTTTTACAATCTTTCATGTGCTTTCTTCCTTTGAACTTTTCTACCAGCTACACACAGAGGATCTGACAAGGACTATAACAGTTGAGGTGATGTCAAAGGTCCTAAATACCTCCATGAATGAAGACACGGAATGAAGCTCCTCCCTCTGACACAATATACAACTTTATATGGAATCTTTGTTTTTCTTGGGTGATATTTTACTTCCCTTGTTGATCTTAAATGACTGAGAATGTATCTCAAAGCTTTTTGAAATTCTGTATATAAGCGATTACAATTATTTTATAGCATTTATTCAACATGAAGTGAAGTGAAGTCGCTCAGTTGTGTCCAACTCTTTGCTGTGGACTGTAGCCCACCAGGCTCCTCCGTCCATGGAATTCAACATGAGCATATTTTTAATCACAAATGCATATTGTCTTTAAAGTTATACTATTCTCATTCAGCTGATGTGAAGAACCAACTAATTGGAAAAGATCTCGAAACTGGGAAACACTGAAGGCCAAAAGGAGAAGGGGGTGGCAAAGGATGAGATGGTTAGACAGCATCACCAGCTCAATGGACATAAATTTGAACAAACTCCAGGAGACAGTGGAGGACAGAAGATCCTGGCATGCTACAGACCATGAGGTCACAAAAGTCACTTAGCAACTGAACAACAAATTATCAGTCATATGCATTCCATTATTCATAAAATATTCTAATTGTTTAATTACAAAATACTAAATGTTTACTGTATATACTTACATACTGTTCCATGATCACATAATATATAGTATATATCCACATAATTTTAAAAAGTAAAACAAAAAAGGGACACTTGGTTTAGTATTCACTAGAAAAGAGAATCATGGCCAGATTTTCTTCTGATTGTTATTCTCTATAGGTATTATAATAAGTCATATAAAGCTAGAAAATCAAAAAAGGAAATCTCTAAGAGTCCATGAGCACATTCTCAAGTCACTGAAATAACACACAGTTGGTACATGAATGAGTTCATGAATCATTTATCAGTTGTGATAGAAATAGAAATTATTTCCCTCAGAATTCTATCTTTGTTCCAGTGCCTTGTAAATATGTTCAATATTTGAATCTCTACTTTAAAGAAGGGAACACATATTAATTGAAGGTTTATTCTGTGGCAGGTGCTTTACATAAATCATTGTACTTACCCCTCACGAGGGCTCTGCGAGGCCGTTATTTTTACCCCCAATGCAGAGGTGAAACACCTAATGAAGAGCACGCCACTCACGATGGCAGAGCGTGACCGGAGCCCACCCCTCCGTCATTCCTTCATCCTTCTCTCTAACACAGAATTCTCTCCAGCCTCTCTCACCTATGTACTTTTTCATGACACTTTGTGTTCAAAATACTATTCTTCTCTATTCTAAATATCAATATCAAAGTTCAAACTGTTATAACTATTTCAGTGAGTTTCAACGCAAGCTGGACAGAAAAAAAGTTTAAAACTCATGTAAGAAATTGCCTTTTATGAAAGGTCACACTGAAAGATGGCCACTCGCGTTATGATGATCCTTTCTATATCATTTTTCTCCTCTTCTCCCTATGAATCCTGGCTTCTAGTCTCCTGCCATCAGATTATATGGCCCATTTTCTTCACTGTTCCAGTCACTTAATGACTTTCCAATTAACTCCTCCAAGTCTCCTAACTATTTTACCTCCTGCCTAATGGTCACTCTTTCCAACATGACTCTTGATTTAATTATTGACAATTTCAGTATATACTTATATGATCCTTCTTGACATGTGGCCTCTTGCTTGCTTAATCTTCTTTCTTTTAAATATCTTGTCCTCCCTGTTATCTCAGCCAATTAACTCCATGGCCATTTCTAGATCTATTCATTACAAGTAATACCCATACTTTCACAATCTGTTTTATGCATCCAGTTCTCTGACCATCATCTCCTCTTTCCAGCTCATTTGCTCCAGTATCTCAAGCCATCTGCCCACTGGGATCTTCAATCAATTGAATGACACACATTTCAATGTCCCTCAACTCCCTTCACTAGGCAAAATTACAGTCCTATTTGGATTTAACTCTCTGCCTCTTCAACACCTACACTTGTGCAGCTAAATATGCCTGCAGAAACACACAGCAATTCTAAATGATCTCACGTTAAATTCAATTTGAAAAAGTGCTTGAGGACGCTGAGGGCTGCCCACAATCATAGCATATTTCACTAGTACATGTACTCTCCACCCATGAAGGACTTCATACTTTCTCCTTTATTCTTAAATTTCCAGCACTTCTGTTGTAATACTCCCAGTTAATTAGCTTTGCTTTGCCTCTACTGAGAAAACTGAAATGACTAGAAAGAAGCTCCAGAAAACCTCACAGTCACATGTCAGTTCAGTTCAGTTCAGTCGCTCAGTCGTGTCTGACTCTTTGTAACCTCATGGACTGCAACATGCCAGGCCTCCCTGCCCATCACCAACTCCCGGAGTTTACCTAAACTCATGTCCATTGAGTCGGTGATGCCATCCAACCATCTCATCCTCTGTCGTCCCTTTCTCCTCCTGCCCTCAATCTTTCCCAGCATCAGGGCCTTTTCCAATGGGTCAGCTCTTCGCAGCAGGTGGCCAAAGTATTAGAGTTTCAGCTTCAACATCAGTCCCTCTAATGAACACCCAGGACTGATTTCCTTTAGGATGGACTGGTTGGATCTCCTTGCAGTCCAGGGTACTCTCAAGAGTCTTCTCCAACACCACAGCTCAAAAGCATCAATTCTTCAGTGCTCAGCTTTCTTTATAGTCCAACTCTCACATCCATACATGACTACCGGAAAAACCATAGCCTTGACTAGACGGGCCTTTGTTGGCAAAGTAACGTCTCTGCTTTTTATATGCTGTCTAGGTTGGTCCACCACAATTGAACCCATATACTTTGCTTTCTCTTAAGTTTCCATAAATAAATGGTATTTACTCCTCTCTAAAACCTTCCCTTGTGCACTAAACGCGATTTCCATCATATATCCAATAACTGGACAATGGAATTGATTCCATTTTCTCTGCATTATTAATTTTTTTATGTAGTATAGAAAATCACCACCAACAAAAAGGTTATTTGTCCCATTTTAAAAGAATCGTCCTTTAAACCCCATTTCACCTAACAGCTATAACTGATTATCATCTCATTTTTGCAGCAAAATATCTTGAGATAGCATCATACTAATCAGTTCTTATCATACTAATCAACAGCAAGTACATTGTGCTTGACATATTTTTTTCACTTGGTTTCCATGATAACACTACCATGGTTCTTGTCTAACAATATTATTTTTACATCTCAATCTTTGTTGGTTTTTCCTCTTCTCCCAGATCTCTTAATGTTAGAGTTCCCTAGATTTCAATCTTCTATTCTCTCTTCTTCTCTGTCTGCATCCACTACACTATGACCTCAATCAGCAGATAAATTTTAATAACAGCAATAAGTCTTCAGCACCCAAATTTATACTTCTTGTTCAGACATGTCTTCTGAACCTCAAACTCATATATACAACTACCTACATGTCAGATGAATTGAGTTGTCAATAGATATCTCCAACTGACATGCACAAAACTAAACTTCTCATTCTTTTGTCCTGTAAACCTATTCCACTCAGGCTTTTTTTTTTTTTTTTTCCTCTCTCTCTCATTTAAATGGATAACCCATCCTCTTAGTTGCTAAAATAAATCTTGGCCTCATTCCAGATTTTTCCCTTCTCACATTCATATTCAATTTGGGGGAAATCCTGTTGCAGTATCTTAAAATATATCCAGAACCCTTCTGAAAATTTTCACTGGTACCACACTGATGCCAAGCCACAATTATTATTCCAATGATTCTGAAATCATCTCTCAACTGGTTTTCCCACATCCATCTATGTGCAAATGATTTCAATACAACATCCAGTGATCCTTGTAAAATCTAAATCAGATCAAATCTTTCCTCTGCTCCAAACCATCTACTAGTTCCTCTTCTTAGAGTGAAACTCAAGTCAGTACAAGCGTCAAGAAGGCGCTACAGTGACTACGAGAACAGCTTCACTTCCTTTCTGAGCTAATTGCTCCCTCACTCATTCACCTCCAGCCACCTGACCTCCTCACTGAACACACCGAACACATACTTACGCTCTACAGGTTAGCACTAGTATACCTCTCTCTTGAGATGTTCTCCAGATATTTGCTTGCCTATTCCTCTGAACCACTTCAGATAACACCTCTTCAATGACATCGACTTTGGCCATTTAAGTGCAAATGCAAACCAACTCCCTTCTCCTTAGCTCTGCTTTGTTTTCCATAGCTTTATTACTTCCCAATTATTTAAATATTTTGTGAGTGTCCATATGTACACGTGTTCCCCTAAAGAAACCCTAGTGCCTAGAATAGTGTAGACACATTGCAAGTGTACAATAAATATGTAAAATTATAAAGGAACAAATAATGAAGTATAAGCTTAGTCAAACTGACATTCTACACACAAATAGACACAGACATACACACATCACACAGAGTTCTACAGAGAAGTAGAAATGTATCCTTGAGAATTGAAATATGATGCTAATATACATCTAAATGATAATTAATAATTCTCTATACAGAATAACAGACTTTCAAAATTGTGACCAACCTTCAAGGTATAATCCAATCAGGCATGTGATGTTTATGTCTCTTCTACATGTTTCCCCATAATAATTTTCTAGTCTATTCCTGAATACTGCAGTAATGGCAGACCTTTTGCATAGTTTGCAATGAGAAAATTGAAATTCAAGGTTAATGTTGCCTAATATTTTACAGCAATTAAAGAAAGTAGGAATGACAGAATCTGAAACCAGGTCATTTGCCTACTAGGCTAGAGCCCTTCATCACACTCAGCTCTGTATAGAAAACCTTTAGTGTATTTAAATATATGTTTACTGAATAAACCAGATGCTTCTTTATAACTGGCAGTTTAAAAATATTTATATAACTGAAGTCAATTTAAAAATACTATGAAGAACTTGTATATGTAGACAATCCTCACCTCAAAAAAAAAAAAAAAAAACACACTTGAAAAACACACATTTTAAAATTGAACTTATGTTGTCAGTTTTCTCATTATCAGGCAAAAAGGTTGATAAGACAGTACCATCAAGCAATGCTAAGCCTAGGGGAAGAGAATTCACAAAGTATCTGAGGTAGATAATTCTACTGGTAACTTGAAAACACCACTGTATAACACTCTAAGAAATCCAGCTTTACATTAGAAAGATGAAGACAAAAATGAAAGCAAGAACATAAATAATATAGATAAAACAAAGCCCTTTAAAGTTTCCCTCCCCAAATAATTCAAGTAAAGACTGACTATATCACTTTTCACTATACATTCTACTACAAGGTGAGTAGAAAGAGGCATAAAAAGAAACAAAACCCACACATTATGTCTGAACTGTGCAAGCGTTTCATATTTTAATTATGTTTTGGACTTCTGCTCATTGTCACACACTATGATACAAATGAATAATACAGTAATAAACTTATAAGAGGTAATGAAACAGTCATAATTAGGATGCCTAAAGACAATACAGTCATCGTGAATAACAAGCTCAATGTGCTCAGTGGTATCATTAAGCTGTTCAAATTTCTAAAGCTCTTCCTATCAGTGTTCTTCTGTAAAGATGTTATATTTAACGGATAAAAGGACACTTTTTATTACTGTGAGACTCTGAAATGTAAAACAGCTTGACACTTTTGATGCATCATGTTACAGCATATCATGTTCTAATAGACTTTATTCTGTGCAGCTCAATAAAAACTTCTAGGAACTTCAAAAGAACACAGTGTCTAAAAATCATTTATCAGAAGGAGCAAGTTCTTGTTACCGTGTTAGAAAACTGAAAAATTTTGTTTTCAAAACAAAAAATACATCTCATTAAAATTTTTATAAACTGATTCTCTGGAATATTTTTCTTCCAAACTCTATACCTACGTGTGCTCTTGTTTTGTCATTTTATATGTGTGTGTGTGTGTATAAAATACACATGCATTTATTTATATATAATTTATACACAAATGCATATTAGTTTCTTGGGTCTTGAAAGTTAAGTGGAAATATGACTTTAGAACAGGAAGGGAATTTATTTGGAATGTATTTCAACCTCCTGATTTTACAGATGGAGGAACAGAGTGAAAGACATTCAGAAACCAACTCACCAACAGAACCCAGATCTCCTGAGTTTCACTGCAGTGTTCTTCTTAGTACTTTGCATTGCTTCGTTATGTACACAAAGTGCAGAGAGCCACATTAAATCAAATCTTTGGTAGATTATAATGTTTTATATCATATACACATTAGATTTGACGATCTTGGCTTGAACAGATTAAAAAATAATTTCAACTCCAATTGCAAAAATTACTATTCTGGGCTTAGTTGCTCAGTCATATCCAACTCTTTGCAATCCCATGGACTGTAGCCTACCAGGCTCCTCTGTCCATGGGGATTCTCCAGACAAGAATAGTGGAGTGGGTTGCCATGCTCTCCTCCAGGGGATCTTCCCAACTCAGCAAAAATTACTACCTGCTTGGAAATTCATTCAGAATATCCTTAGTGTTTTAAATGACCTACTTGCAAAGGTTAAATAAATGACTTACCTGCAAAAGTTAAATAAATAAAAGAACCACCATTGATTAGTCAGGTGAATAAAAATAGTATTATATTATTGAAAAGCTAAGTAAGACACTAGTTTAAAGATATGGGCCACACTCTGCAGTATGGTAAGTACGTTCACTCTTGAGGACACCTATTATTTTTCTTTCTTTTCCTTATTAGTAAGTTCCACAAAGAGCACACCACCAACAAAGCAGAGCAAACAGTGCTAACAAAATTACTCATGAGGCATAGTTAATCGTGCCTGTTCATGTGGGAAAACAGAGTTTAGGATTGTAAACAAATCCTTGCTGGAGAGAAAACAATTTCTTAGATCAGTGCTTATTTTGTCTGTTTAGTGTTCATGAGAATTGTCCTATAATCCTTAAAAAAATATAGATCTAGGCTCCTGTCATTCCAATTCCAACCTCCACTACTTGGAGATTTTAATAAGCATCATACCTGGTAATAATGCACTGGGTGAACTGTACATTTAAGGGAAATAGTTTCTCACCTGTCTGCCCTCTACGTTTAGTAAACTGATTGTTTCACAAAAGTACTTAACTTCAGAACTGCAATAACTCTAACTCCCTCTACATATAGAGAAGCATATATTGGTTTGATCAAAACTCAGAATATGAATGATTTGTATAATTACTTGCATATTTTTACAATAATATTATTGCCATTAAGTATATCCCTATGCTACTGAACTGTAGGAGATAGACATAAACATATTTACCATTCATAGAACCTGATTTCAAAGAACATCTTCCTAGGGAAGAAGTTACACATGTAAGGGCAAGACAGACTATGTCAAGGGGCCTGGAAAGAACTCAGACTAACATATAAGCCACACACATGCACACACACACAAACAAAACAGGAGGTGAAACTACTTTGGATGTCAATATGCACAATTTACTTGAAGTTTTAGGTTAGGAATCTGGAATGGGAGAGCAGGGTTACTATTAACACAATTGTATATTCTAAGGTTTGGAAATTGATACAGCCATTATTCAATATAGTTACCCTTGTTGTTGTCCTTAAAGAAACTACATAATATTCTTGACAAAGCCTTGATGGTTTCTGATTAAATACTTCCTGTGACAAATGAATGAGATGGGAACTTTAAAAAAAAAAAAGTAACTCTGTGTGTGTGTGTGTGTATATCGCTCAGTCGTGCCCAACCCTTTGCAACCCTATGGACTACCTGCCAGGCTCCTCTGTCCATGGAATTTTCCAGGCAAAAATACTGGATAACTATGTTTATCCTGTCTTAAACAAGTTGTTGTTTAGTTGCTAAGTCATCTCCCACTTTTTTGTGACCCCATGGACTGTAGCCCGCCAGGCTCCTCTGCCCATAGGACTTCCCTGGCAAGAATGCTGGAATGGGTTACCATTTCCTTCTCTAGGGGATCTTCCTGACCCAGGGATAGAACCTGTGTCTCCTGCATTGGCAGGAAAGCCCCATCTTAAACAATAGGGTTGGAAAAAAAAATAATCAGAATAGATAGTTTTGAGTTTACATTAGGATAAGTTTTTACCTCTTAGCAATATTGGTTGAGATATTGCTTCTTTGTGCTTCCCTAAGTATGATTAATTATTTGAGCCAAATAGGAAAAATCCCATGATTAAAATGAATGTAGCAATTAAATTGTGCTTCTAATGCAGTAACTTTGGGGGAGTTTTACTTTAAAAGGCAATCTTCACATTATTGCTGCCAAGAAAGGGAAGGGAAAACAAATTAAAGTAAAATAAAGACATGGGACCCACCTTGTGGTCCAGTGGTTGACTTAAACTTCCAAAGCAGAGGCTGTGGGTTCAATTTCTGGTTGAGGAAATAAGATCCCTCATGCTATGGGGCGAGGCCAAATGTTTTGGGCTTCTCTAGTGGCTCAGACAGTACAGAATCTAACTGCAATGATTTGGGCAGGAAACCCACATTTGATCCCTGGGCGGGGAAGATCCCCTGGAGAACGGAATGGCTACCCACTCCAGTATCTTTGCCTGGAGAATCCCATGGACAGAGGAGCCTGGTGGACTACAATCCATGGAGTTGCAAAGACACAACTGAGTGACTAACATACAAAAGACACAGATACACCATGACTTGTTACCAAGGTCATTATAAATGTCTCCTATTTGTATTGCTTCTTGAAACTCAATCCTACTCTCCCATCCCTCACTTCTTCAATGGGAGGAGGGGTGTGACTTGATCGGGAAGTTCATGGGGTCACAAAGAGTCAGACACCACTGAGCGACTTTCACATTTCACTTTAGCACAGGCAGGCTGTAGTCTTCAAGGAGTCACCTCCAATCTAGCACTTGGCACATTCACCTTGGAGAATAGGTCTTAAACTGTGACAGTATCCTTACTCTGGCAAAAAGAATTGGGAAAAAAGGGAAAAGCTAGTTTTTATTTACAGAAGCACAGATTAAAATCGTATGCCTAAAAAACCTACATACTAGGAAGAAGTCACGATATTTTAGCATGGTAGGTCCTCAAAGTGACACAAATAAATGTTTCTACTACTAACCCCAGGACACAGAATTTGAAGAAGAGAGGTGCCTAATCCTTTTTCCCTCTTAGAGGCAAGTTCAAAGTGGAACATTTGCACACCTTTTTACACATGAACCAAGTTGCCGAGACTCTTAGGACAAACACTAAATTATGGAAAGTATGGTTTTACTGAGTATCATCAATTGGTTTGTTTGCAGGTTCTCAGAAGGTTAACTTTTATTCTAGCCTTGATTGAAATGCACGTTCTTCAAGTCAGAAACAATTATCATCCCACTAGTGAGAACACATATGTGTTACTACAGAAACATAGTGGACCTAGCCCCCAAAAATGAGAATGATCAGAAGAAGAAAGCAACTAATTCTATAGATATGTGATTAAACTGATTAAAAAATTCTGTTTTTCCAAAGACACAAAATGAAATGAATGATCCTGGAACCACCACTGACTGCCATTAGTTCTAGCCTTTATAAATAGGTAGAATAACTACCATTAATCTTCAAAATGGCATCTATTCAACTATTTCAAAATTTCTATTTTGTTGCTTAAATATTCTATTCTTTAGTCTAATCTGCCATGGCTGTTTGACCTGTTTTGATGTTCCTGTGATATAGATTCATGACCTCCTCTTTCTTCTTCTACACCTAGGTTTTCCTCTGTTCCTCTTAAAGAACTGTCCATTGCAACAGAAAACCAAAATAAAAGTATTAACAGCTTAAAATGTCAACTAGATCTATTATCAGCTTAAAATGTCAACTAGATCTATTATCCCAAAATAAAAGTATTAACAGCTTAAAATGTCAACCAGATCTATTATCTAGTTTCCTTCTACCCTTATACCATAGCATGGAATTCTGTCAGTAGACAAAATTAATATAACATTAATTAATACTGTAGTTAATTTACATGAGATAAAAATGACTATACATGAAATTTAAAAATAAAAAATTTTAAACTAACAAATTGTAAAGATCTAAGGTATTAAGACATGTTTTGAAAAGTACTTTAGAAGATGGTCCTTGAAGACTGTCTATAAATACATTATATAAAGTATAATTTTGGCAATAATAATTTCTTTTTACTCATGCTAATAGCTATTCTACTGAATCCAGTACCAAAGTGTTATTATGAATGGAATTAGCTAGTTAAAATATTTGTATTGATCAAAATGAAAGAATAATTATAATTGATTAAATTTCAGTCAAAATTATGTAATGAGTGGATTACAATCTGGAAAAATATATAAATTCTTTCCACAACTTTAAAATTTTCTTTTTCTTATCCTGCCAACTGTGCCATTAAGGCAAAGGTTCTAAAGTGCTTCCATAGAGACTGTTGGTCTGACCCAAACTGAAAAGTTTGGGTTGCTTTTCAACAAATGGGGTTGACTTTCTAAGGATCTGCCCATCTTTTATCATCTTTTTCTTCTGATGATTGACAGAAACCATCTGCAGGATGGCTGATCTGTGTGGAAAAAGAAACTCAGACTTCATAAGACCCAGCCAAGTAGTGAAAAAACATTTGAACATAATTACATCAATTGATCTATCATTATAATAATCTGATTACTATAAGCCCTTCCTAATTTGAAAACAAATGATATTTCCATTAACTCTTGCAATAAACCTATGAAGAATTTAAGACAATCCTGCAGAACCTCAGTTTTCTTAACATATCAGAATAACATGGTAAGTAAGTGACTAAAACAGAATCAGATTCAGGTATTTGTTCTCCAGTCCCATGCTCTTCTGATTATAAGACAATACTATAAGGAGTGATTGTTAGGAAGATAAAGTCTAGAAGATACCAAAAACAGCAAAGACCATTCACAACAAATCTGGATGTGTGTATTGATTTACATAATTTTATAATAGCATGTGAAGTGAAATGATTTTGAACCTGCTAAATAAGTTATCTTTATTATGTTGGGCAAATTTCTGATGGCTTAATTTCAGATTTGTCAAGTTCTCTTTTCACTTATTATAAAATGACTTTATTTGAAACTTTATGTAAAATTGTCAAATTTAGGCTCCATAAGCTAAAGTAGATCAGTAATTAATACCATTTTTTTTTTTTGGTAAAATAAAAGAGGGAGAAAGAGGGAAGAGAGAAATTTTAAGACACCAAGTAACACTGAGCTTTTATAATTTGTTTCTCTTTTGTACAACTCCCCATGTGGTCATCTAGGGCAGGTTTCTGTCCCAAGTTTTATGAAAGACTCCTTTAAATAAGCTCCAAACTGGGATGTCAGGGTATTAAACATTCAGTGAAGCATTTAAGAAAAAGTACGGGATATAAAGGCTTCAATAGCTATTCATTTATACTGGAAACACTACTTGATTAAATGAAACGCTAACTGCATTTGGGTTTCTTACATTTAATAAAGACCCTTCCAAGAAATGTCAGCCACATCTACTTTTTCTTACTCCACATAATCAGTCCCCTCAAACTTGCTTTGTAAATGTATCATTGATTTTTAAGCATGAATAAAATATATTTGGCAAACTGCCTTATGTCTCACATTAGGAAGTGCTGAAAAATCAGTTTTGATAAGCTGTAATAATTGGCTTAAAGTTAGGAACATTTTAACATGATTCCACAAGTGGATATTTGCCTTTCTCTGATACTTTAAATTATTATTTCATTATTTTTTTATTATTGTTTTACTATTTTATCATTATTTTATTCTTGTTTTAATTTGGTGGAAGATAATTGCCTCTGGTATTAACTTGTTTACTACTTTATACTTTCCTAATAACACTGCAGCAGGTATTGCTTATAATGGAGTAAAGTTACTAAAATAAAGCAGGAGAATGGGACACAAAAGACATTTTAAAAGAAGAAAAAAAAAAAAAGCAAAGAAATGCCTGTGGCTAGAAAGAATGGTATAAAATCTAGGTATTCTAAAATCTCAGAATGTGGTACTTAAATGCAGGCAAATATCAGCATGGCTCTTGGGTTCTGTGGGTTCTTTCACTTACTTCTGAAGAACCACAAGATAATTTATTATGCTGGCATTTTTTCTTTTAACATGACAAATTCTTATATGTTTTTACAGAATATAAATATAAGCATAGCTACTACTTTATAATCTTTGTTAATTTATTCAATTAACTTATGCATTACAGAAGCTAAAACAAAGCAAAAACAGTTTTCTGTTATTCCTCTAATAGAGAAAATAGCAGCAAAATCTACCTGACCTATCTAATCCGTCCCTGAACTACACACATATTTTTATACTTCTCTCTCTCTCTCTCTCTCTCTCTATATATATATATATATATATATATATATATATATCTTTTTTCATAATGAAAAAGCACTCTTCAGATCCCAGGGCAAGGACAAAACAATTTTGAAAACTATCAAGATAAAAGTATTCAACTATTAAAAACAGAATTTTTTTAAAAAAAGGATAAGGTAAAAAGAGGAAAAGCAAATATTCTTTACCTTGATCCTTTTTCACTACAAATCTGAACCATAAAAAAATAACTAAATTATAATTAAAACATATTAATTTATTTGAATATTACTAGCTACCTCTAATACTAAAAAGAAGCCCAATAAGATATATGGTTAACATTTAAATCTGGAAAAATGTTACTTCCTTAGATGTTTCATGCTATATGTCTGTTAACTCTCATAGTATGAAAAGCTAAAACACAGGAAGCTATATTGCTTTGAAATCTTAAAAAAATGATGAAGAAAGAAAATTAATTAAGCTGATTACAAGTAACACAGTGAAATTTTCATTAAAATATTATTTGCAATTTAATATTTTTTTTTATTTTCAGATCAGTTTGTAACCTGTTTTATTCCTCATTTTAATTTCAATTAGGTTTGTCTGTGGATTTTACATAGTTAACAACATTGATGCTTTATAATCTATTTTTAAAATCCTTTCTAAGGTGTTGAAAATACCATGCTTTATTTAGAAACAGTAGCATAAAAATAATGAAATAGCCAAATATCTACATAAATTAATTCATCTGCACCTGTGTAATTGTTCTATCATTTTTCACACCATAAAATGGAACTCATCTATCATTTTTGATATGAGTAAATGACCAGTTTCTTGTGTCTTTTTCTTATTTCAGCAGCTTTCATGTTTGTGTTTGACAAAAAAAGCCTATATGAAGAATAGTAATGTTGGCAAATACCTACTGATTTTTTTTTAATATGCCAGGCACTCATTTTCATATTTAAAATAGATGGACTCCTGTTTTTTCAAAAACTGTACATATTTTGCAATTCTCATTTCAAAGAAGAAACTTAATACATAAAAAGTTTAAGTAACTTGCCCAAGGTTTACCTATCTAGTGAATTAGGAGCTGGGGTTTCAACTCAGGTCATATAGTTCTAGATATTGGATCAATATTCAATATTCTCTCTCTATAGATCTTGATTTATTTATAGTAAAACAAAAGAAACTAACAAATTCACCAGTACTCAGTAGTGAATATTAACAGAGAGTTCTATTTAATCATTTAGGATGTAAAATAAATTGCAATATATGCTAATTTTAAAGTTGTGAATAGTGAAACATGAGTCCTGGACAAACCTGCAGCACAATCAGCAAGCATTTTCTACAGTTTTGGAAATTCTGAAATTCACTGGACTCAAACAAAACAAAACAAAAACAAAACACCTCTTAGTTGTGTGGGTAACAGCAGAGAAAACTTCCTTTACTCCCGAAACAGAAACAGTTACTTTGAACCCAAAGTGGCCAGCTTAAGAATAATTTAAAAGAATTCTTTGTCAAATCATTGCTAATTCTGGAGCTCAGAATAGTTCACTCATTGTCAAAAACGACCTGAGCAAGCAGGAGATGAGTTCAGAAAAGACAACATGATGATTCAAACATATATGTTCTCATTTTATTGGACAAAAATCATCATTTTCTATCAGAAAAAGCAAGAATTCTTTCCTTAAAATTCATTAAATTTTGAAATTTTCATGAAAATAGCATCAGAATGAATTCTTGGGAGATAAAATTTCATTTTGAAATGTCAAGGAACATTTACATTAAGGTTCTGAATCAGAAAGTATGTGTGGGTATAAATAAATACTAAGTTAGTTATTTTTTCATTATCTTGTAGTTTTGTCTTACAACATGATATTATTTTATTTCCATGACAATATATTGCAGTAGCTGCCCATTAGCTAGGTTCAGCTCAGTTCAGTTCAGTCGCTCAGTCATGTCCAACTCTTTGCGACCCCATGAATCTCAGCACGCCAGGCCTCCCTGTCCATCACCAACTCCCAGAGTTCACGCAAACTCATGGCCATCGAGTCGGTGATGCCATCCAGCCATGTCGTCCTCTGTTGTCCCCTTTTCCTCCTGCCCCCAATCCCTCCCAGCATCATAGTCTTTTCCAATGAGTCAACTCTTCGCATGAGGTGGCCAAAGTACTGGAGTTTCAGCTTTAGCATCATTCCTTCCAAAGAAATGCCAGGGCTGATGTCCTTGAGAATGGACTGGTTGGATCTCTTTGCAGTCCAAGGGACTCTCAGAAGTCTTCTCCAACACCACAGTTCAAAAGCATCAATTCTTCGGTGCTCAGCTTTCTTCACAGTCCAACTCTCACATGACCACTGGAAAAAACATAGCCTTGACTAGACGGACCTTTGTTGGCAAAGTAATGTCTCTACTTTTCAATATGCTATCTAGGTTGGTCATAACTTTTCTTCCAAGGCTGTAAGCATCTTTTAATTTCATGGTTGCAGTCACCATTAGCTAGGTTAAAGGGATTCATAACTGAATTATGACAGGGCAAATAAGTAACCAACTGAACAATTTATAGTGAGATATTTTTATGGTATTTCCCAGATGACTTTAGTGAGATAAAAGTATGATGTTTTAAAAAGTACTGAAAGCTGAGTTTCACAAATATTAAATGCATACTTACTGAAATATCATCTGTTAATTTACATAATTTACATTTAAAGAAAGTGAAAGTGAAGTCACTCAGTTGTTTCCGACTCTTTGCGACCCCATGGACTGTAGCCTACCAGGCTCCTCCATCCGTGGGATTCTTCAGGCAAGAGTACTGGAATGGGTTGCCGTTTCCTTCTCCAGGAGATCTTTCCAACCCAAGGATCGAACCTGGGTCTCCCGCATTGCAGGCAGATGCTTTACCATCTGAGCCACCAGGGAAGACTCACATTTAAAGAACATATAACTAAAACAAATTTGAATGTATTTGTATATTCAATACTCGAGGGAAAATTAAGATTGTAGTATGTCTATGCATCTTATACAAAGGCTCAGAACATTACTGTCTTATTTTTAAGTTTAGAAGCAAAATATGAAATGACAGATAAGCAAACTATAGATTAAATTTTCACATTTCTTGATAATATTCCCTGTCGTTCCTTATTGTTGAGACATATTTCAGTAAGTATGCATTTTATGTACTAATTCTCTCACTCACTGATTCACTGATTCATCCATCAATTGACTGATCAATAAATTCATTGATACATTCATTATTTAAGGTAAAATGTCTGTTATTGATGCTATAATCAAACAGATCCATCTATTCACAGCACAGTTCTGAAGCATACTTACTTAGGAAACAGATAATCCTAGATTCCCAACTTGCTATTTACAACTCATGTGAAATATCAATAACCACTTGTGAGAAGTATCAATAACCTCAGATATGCAGATGACACCACCCTTACAGCAGAAAGTGAAGAGGAACGAAAAAGCCTCTTGATGAAAGTGCAAGTGGAGAGTGAAAACGTTGGCTTAAAGCTCAACATTCAGAAAACGAAGATCATGGCATCCGGTCCCATCACTTCATGGGAAATAGATGGGGAAATAGTGGAAACAGTGTCAGACTTTATTTTTTGGGCTCCAAAATCACTGCAGATGGTGACTGCAGCCATGAAATTAAAAGACACTCCTTGGAAGGAAAGTTTTGACCAACCTAGATAGCATATTGAAAAGAAGAGACATTACTTTGCCAACAAAGGTCCCTCTAGTCAAGGCTATGGTTTTTCCAATGGTCATGTATGGATGTGAGAGTTGGACTGTGAAGAAAGCTGAGTGCCGAAGAATTGATGCTTTTGAACTGTGGTGTTGGAGAAGACTCTTGAGAGTCCCTTGGACTGCAAGGAGATCCAACCAGTCCATTCTGAAGGAGATCAGCCCTGGCATTTCTTTGGAAGGAATGATGCTAAAGCTGAAACTCTGGTACTTTGGCCACCTCATACGAAGAGTTGACTCATTGGAAAAGACTATGATGCTGGGAGGGATTGGGGGCATGAGGAGAAGGGGATGACAGAGGATGAGATGGCTGGATGGCATCACTGACTCGATGGACATGAATCTGAGTGAACTCCAGGAGTTGGTGGTGGACAGGGAGGCCTGGTATGCTGCAATTCATGGGGTTGCAAAAAGTCGGACACGACTTAGCGACTGAACTGACTGAACTGAACTTGTGTGAAAGTGAAAATGTCAGTCACTCAGTCATGTCCAACTCTTTGGGATCCCATAGACTACAGCCCACCAGGCTCCTCTGTCCATGGATTCTCCAAGAATATTGGAGTGGGTTGCCATTCCCTTCTGCACAGAATCTTCCCAATCCAGGAACTGAATCCAGTTCACCTGCCCTGCAGGTGATTCTTTACCTCCTGAGCTACCAGGGAAGCTCAAATAACAGGAAGGAGGTGGACCTGGGATTTGAACCCAGGCAGCTTGCCCTCAGTCCTTGTTCTTCTTATCCACTGTGCTATACTGTGTGGCTGTTGGCAAATTAATTGCTCTAAGCACCAGCATCCTCACATATAAAGGGAGAACAATAATAGTGTCTACTCAATATAGTGGCTCTAAAAATTAAAGGAGATAATGTACAGAACATAGCACAAAGTTAATACTGAAAAATATCATCAAATGTTGACTAAAAAATGAATAATGACTATGACTACTGAAGCACTTAAGAAACATTTTTATAAAACCTCATAAGATCTGTGTTGTATTCTTTGGAAATAAACAATGAAGACTCTATCAATAAAGACTGAGCTATTGCAAGATGTTACCAGGAGGTCCAGTTGGAAATGCCATGAGATTGAATCATGAAATACAAATAAAGTATACGAACTGTAGCAGAAAGAAAAATTAGAGGACGTAATTGAGAAACATGAAGATATATGTGTTAGTGGGTGATTATTAGTGACAGATCTTAGGATGTGCTCCATGAGATCTGAAATAACACTGAATCTGAAGACTTAGGAACCCAGTTGTTGAGGCATGCTCTCAAACTCACCTAAGGAAGAAAGGACTCAATGGGAATTTGACCATGTTATATAATTGATATTTTCACAAATTTCATATAAATTCAATTAAAAAATAAATCCCCCAAATTCTTAAATATGATGAAAGAGTTTGCTTTTTAAAAGGTTATATCTCTAGTTACAAGACAATTAAAAATCACACATTATAATAACAAATATAAATAATTAGGGAAAAAACAACACATGCCTAGCTCTTGGCTTTTTTTTCCCATGAAATCTATAAAATTTATTCAGAGTAATAAAGACTTGAATTAGAGTTTTACCACATTATTGGATAGAAAGTTTCAATTGAAAAAAAAAAAAACCTAAGGGTTTTGTTTAAAACTTTCAAAAAGCAGAATTCTCATATAGGAAGAGTGATCATCTCTATAAAGTACTTTTCAAAACTCTCAGTTTGCATATTTTCTATTCTTTTATGATAAACAGAGTTTAATAAACTCAATGTAGATGAAGAATGTTGTCATATCAGTAAACAAAGGATGTTGCAACAGTCAAGCCATCTGCCATTGCAGCCACACCCATCTGCGAATCCTGAGGGGATTCAGGATGGAGAAAAACAGGATATAGGCCCTAGACAGTTAAAATGCAAATCAAATGAATGATTTCAATGAGCCCATACGCAGAAAAGTGCTACATTTATTAATGTGAGATATCTTCAGATCAGATCAGTGGCTCAGTCGTGTCTGACTCTTTGCAACCCCGTGAATCGCAGCATGCCAGGCCTCCCTGTCCATCACCAACTCCCGGAGTTTACTCAGACTCACGTCCCTTGAGTCAGTGATGCCATCCAGCAATCTCATCCTCTGTCATCCCCTTCTCCTCCTGCCCTCAATCCCTCCTAGCATCAGAGTCTTTTCCAATGAGTCAACTCTTCGCATGAGGTGGCCAAAGTACTGGAGTTTCAGCTTTAGCATCATTCCTTCCAAAGAAATCCCAGGGCTGATCTCCTTCAGAATGGACTGGTTGGATCTCCTTGCAGTCCAAGGGACTCTCAAGAGTCTTCTCCAACACCACAATTCAAAAGCATCACTTCTTCGGTGCTCAGCCTTCTTACAGTCCAACTCTCGCATCCATACATGACCACTGGAAAAACCATAGCCTTGACTAGACAGACCTTTGTTGGCAAAGTAATGTCTCTGCTTTTCAATATGCTATCTAGGTTGGTCATAACTTTCCTTCCAAGGAGTAAGCGTCTTTTAATTTCATGGCTGCAGTCACCATCTGCTGTGATTTTGGAGCCCAGAAAAATAAAGTCTGACACTGTTTCCACTGTTTCCCCATCTATTTCCCATGAAGTGATGGGACCAGATGCCATGATCTTCGTTTTCTGAATGTTGAGCTTTAAGCCAACGTTTTCACTCTGCTCTTTCACTTTCATCAAGAGGCTGTTTAGTTCCTCTTTACTTTCTGCCATAAGTGTGGTATCATCTGCATATCTGAAGTTATTGATATTTCTCCCAGCAATCTTTATTCCAGCTTGTGCTTCATCCAGTCCAGTGTTTCTCATGATGTACTCTGCATATAAGTTAAATAAGCAGGGTGACAATATACAGCCTTGACGTACTCCTTTTCCTATTTGGAACCAGTCTGTTTTTCCATGTCCAGTTCCAACTGTTGCTTCCTGACTTGCATACAGGTTTTTCAAGATTTAGTTGCACATTTTTTCTCAGTGAATAACAAGGAAAGCTATAAAGTGTCAAACAGTGTATTTTGTGCCTCATATTAAAACTGATCATTCCCTATAATTTTATTAGTTCATAAATTTATTTAGATGCTATAATTTGGGATTTATTCTAGCAAACAAAGTTTAGTCTTAAAATAGTAAATCTTCCTATTTACAGTTTGGGGAGAGTAATTCTTGACACAAGAAGAGAGGTAGATGGAATTCTAAATGTTAAGTAGTCTATACAGGAAATATTTTAGATAAATGTGGAGATCAAAACAGTTGCAAACACATTCTGAATTTAGTGAACATTAGCCTTCCCTCCTGAGGTGTGCAAAAACTCATGTAGGGCCATCTGTATCTTTAAGGATTGATGCAGCTCCTGTGTAACACCACTTGCAATCTCAAAAGACCTTCTATGACAATAGGTCACCAGAGGTGACAATATTCAAATTCACACCCTTAGTTCTAGAGTATAAACTGCCAGAAATGTCATAGATTTCATATTCTTTATCTCTTCTCCTTTTGAGCCTAAATGTAAGTAACTTAGAATGCATGATTTATGACAATGCATATTTTATGACAACATGGAAGAGAAATTAATTATCAACAAAGTGACATATTTCAAGCTAGGCTTCAGCAGTTCATGAACAAAGAACTTACAGATGTACAAGTTGGGTTTAGAAAAGGCAGAGGAACCAGAGATCAAATTGCAAGCATTCATTGGATCATAGAGAAAACAAGGGAATTCCAGAAAAAAACATCTATTTCTGCTTCACTGATTACACTAAAGTGTGGATTACACTGTGTGGATCACAACAAACTGGAAAATTCTTAAAAGAGATCGGAGTACCAGACCACCACACCTGTCTCCTGAAAGACCTGTAGGTGGGTCAAGAGGCAACAGTTAGAACGTTATGTGGAAGAACAGACTGGCTCAAAATTGGGAAAGGAGTATGAGAAGACTATATATTGTCACCCTCCTTATTTAACTTATATGCAGAGTATATCATGCAAAATGCCAGGCTGAATGAATCACAAGCTGGAATCAGGATTGCCAGAAGAAATGTCAACAACCTCATACATGCAGATGATGCCATTCTAATGGTAGAAAGTGAAGAGGAGCAAAAGAGCCTCTTCATGAGGGTGAAAGAGGAAAGTGAAAAAGCTGGCTTAAAATTCGACACTCAAAAACTAACATCATGTCATCCAGTCTCATAACTTCGTGGCAAATAGAAAGGGAAAAGTGGAACCAGTGACAGATTTTATTTTCTTGGGCTCCAAAGCCATTGAGTAAAGGTGACTGCAGCCATGAAATTAAAAGACACTTGCTCCTTGGAAGGAAAGCTATGACAAACCTAGACAACGTATTAAAAAGCAGAGACATCACTTTGCTGACAATGGTCTATATAATCAAAGCTATGGTTTTTCCAGTAGTAATGAATGGACGTGAGAGTTAGACCATAAAGAAGTCTGAGCATGGAAGAATTGATGCTTTTGGTAGAGCTGGAGAAGACTCTTGAGACTCCCTTGGGCAGCAAGGAGAACAAACCAGTCAGTCCAAAAGGAAATCATCCCTGAATATTCATTGGAAGATATATGAAGCTGAAGCTCCGAAACTGCCACCTGATGCGAAGAGCGGACTCATTAAAAAAGACCTTAATGCTGGGAAAGATGTAGGGCCGGAGAAGAAGGAAGAGACAAGGATGAAATGTTTAGATAGCATCACCAATTCAATGGACATGAATTTACACAAAATCCAGGAGAGTTAGTGAAGGACAGGGGAGACTGGTGTATTGCAGCCCATGGGGTTGCTAAGATTCAGACAAAACTTAGTGACTGAACAAACATTTACAAAACTGAAAAAAAAATGTCATTTTTTTTCCTTAATAGTGTTTAACACAATTGCCACTAAATATTTATTGATATAAGTATTTGATGTTTTCATCTACCTCAGTCCCTCAGCTGGACATTAAGGCAGTCGAATAGATCTGTTTTGATCATCGGCATCTGCCTATCATAGGGCTTCCCTGGTGGCTCAGTGGTAATCCCCCTACAATGCAGGAGACGTGGATTCAATCCCTAGGTTGAGAAAATCCCCTGGAGAAGGAAATGGCAACCCACTCCAGTATTCTTGCCAGGGAAATCCCATGGACAGAGACTGGCGGGCTGCAGTCCATAAGATTGCGAGAGTCAGACACAACTTAGTGACTACACCACCACCACCACCATATACGTATCATGCAGTTCAGTACCAGGCACTTACTCATTCATCTGTGTTTACTGACTGTCTCTTGCTGTTGAGGCACAGTGAGGGGTACAGGGTATAATGCAGTGATCAAGGCAAACCATGTCACTGTTTTCCTGTGGTTTACATTCTTGCAGGCAAGACAGAAGATACACACATAGGCTCTGAATACATATTTGCAGAATATGTGGAAGAACAAAATGAATAAATATTTATTCTGATCCATTATTTTACATTCTGAGTCTGGCAGAATATGATTTTAATTATCTGTAAAACATTCTTGAAGAGTTCTTCCAATTCTCCATTTTAAAGACAAAATAAAATCCATTTTTCCTACAGCAGTAGGCCACCAATTATTCTTGATTTTACTTCCATATCGATAAATATACATGGATGTTTATGTTCACTTATGCATATTGTTGTGACTAAACAAATCACTTAAAGAAATAGATTAATGTAAATATTATATGTAATCACTTTCCTTGTGAACATTTGGGTATAAGTCAGAAATTTCCACTTTTTTTTTTGACCAGATGTCCACGATCAAAGTATAAAACAAGAGTCATTTTTCTATTCCACTCTGTCATAAAGTAATGAAACATTTATTAATGAACTGTACTAAAAAGGATACATTCAATTTATCAGAGTGCTCTTCTCAGTCAGTTCAAAAGAATAGAAGGCAGCAGCTGTGCATGAATGTGTTCTGTATTGGTCTTTCCCAATCAAGGAAGTACATATTCAACATATGAATAAACAGTCATATATTTACTTAACATAAATATTTAAATGCTTATACAGATAATATTTTAATAATATATTAACATAAGAAAATAGAATGTGACCAGAGAGGGTTTCATTTATAAGCTTTTATGTGGGTCCAACCCCATGTCATTTATCAAACTCCTATCTTCAAAGAAATCAATTTGTGCAATTAAGAAAAAGTTTGAAAACTAGAGTTCCTAATTTCCCTGGTAATTGAACTATTATTCTCCCACTTCCCTTTAGATGTCACTTTCTTTTTCTACTGTGAGTATTGGGCTCCATTATGACCAAAGGTCAACACCTCATCGTAGCACATGCCAACACCGCCATGTCAATATTAATCACCAATGATTTCATACTCACTGACATTGCTATTTTCAAATGGCTGATTCTATTTTTAAATACTAACAGTTTTTCTTCCAGGTCATTATTTGAACCTACTAATCAAAGCCATTGTGCTGATCAATGACTTTGTTTCAGAACAGTTTTATTTTTGCATTATAAATCAGAAAGTTATTTTATATAAAAAATTACTTTTGTAACATCCAGGATTTAGTTTAAAACTTTTAGTTTAATAGCCCAAGATAAAAAGCCAAGTATTCATTGATCCAACAGATAAAACTCATTTATTGGAACACATTACCTGTTACTAAAAGAGAAAGTCATTATATATTTGGGGCCAATAATACTACTGAGTTCTGCTCAAATCACAGACAACAACTAACTAGCTAACCAAGAGAAGAGTGCCATCTTTTATTGCTTTTTTTTAGGTATGTTTGATCAACTTTATTTTTAATTTTTAAAACGAGAGTATAATTGCTTTACAATGTCATGTTAGTTTCTGCTGTACAATGATGTGAATCAGCTACATGTATACATATATCCCTTCCCTCTTGAGACTCCCTCCCACTCACCCCCATTCTACCTGTCTAAATCATCACAGAACCCATCTCTCATTCCTACAGTGACCTAACACCCAGAGAACAAGATACAGAAATTGTCTAAATGTTAGATGGTGTCAGTGGCAAAATTTAAAAAAAAAAAAGGATTCCTTAAATGGATAAGTTATGTGAAGTATAAATAGCATCTTATTTAATCTATGCAAAACTAGAATAACAATCTCAAGATAAAAGTTACATTATAATAACTAGAAGTACTTTTGTTTGCTTTATGAACTGTTTCCTTTAAAATACTCTAAACTTTAACATATGACATACATGTCCTTGCTGTGTGTCAGGAAGAACCACAAACAACGGAAGTTGGATCTTCTCCTAATTCTGTCACTATCTGGTAATGCTATCTTATGTGAGGTATGTAGTAGCCCTGGGTCTTAGTTTCCCCACTTGAAAGTATATAATCGAGAATGACTCAATGTTGAATTTTCTTACAGTTCTAAAACTCATAAGCCTATAAAGGTAGATTATATTTGACATAAAAAGTGTTATTAACTAGACTAATTTATATACTTTATTGATTTCAATTACCCTTTTTTAAAAGACTTTTCACTGCAATACTGATTCATTTCACCTAAGTTTTTTTTTTTTTTTTTTAAACTTTACAATATTGTATTAGTTTTGCCCAACATCGAAATGAATCCACCACAGGTATACCTGTGCTCCCCACCCTGAACCCTCCTCCCTCCTCCCTCCCCCTACCCTCCCTCTGGGCAGTCCCAGTGCACCAGCCCCAAGCATCCAGCATCGTGCATCGAACCTGGACTGGCGACTTGTCTCATACATGATATTACACATGTTTCAATGCCATTCTCCCAAATCTCCCCACCCTCTCCCTCTCCCACAGAGTCCACAAGACTGATCTATACATCAGTGTCTCTTTTACTGTCTCGTACACAGGGTTATTTTTACCATCTTTCTAAATTCCATATATATGAGTTAGTATACTGTATTGGTGTTTTTCTTTCTGGCTTACTTCACTCTGTATAATAGGTTCCAGTTTCATCCACCTCATTAGAACTTACTTAGAAACAAAAACTTATTAATGGTAAAAACGGAGAATTTAGATTGGTTCTCATCCAGGTTTACAATAAAAGTTGGGAGTTGGTTCTTAGAAAAGTAAATATTCTTTGCCAAATTATTAAGTTGAAAAATTTAAGAATGACCAAATAAAACAGGAACAATTAACCATGAACTGCCTCCTACCATTATCTAGTTCCTTTCTCCAGTAACTGATTAGTTCAGATATTCAAGATGTTGTCCGATAGTTTCTCTTTAACACCTTTTAGAAATGCCATATAATAGATTAGATCTCAAAATCTCTAGAGTGTGGATTAAACTAATCCATCAGCCTTATTTTTCTCGTTTTACTGTCCAAATTACCTTTTTCTATTTCTTAATCTCTTATCCGATATCTGTATCTTCCTCAGCTCAAAAAAATATTCTTAAAATGGTTCTTATACTCATTTGTTCAAACTCAATGTATCATTTATATTTCTGAAAATATAAAATTTCACAAAAAAGCATAGTTTGCATGCCCAAAATGAAAACACAAAACCCTACCACTGTGCTGCTTGAAAAATACTTGCTTTTCATGCTGTCTTATTTTAATCTTAGTCATTGTTAATTTTCAGATCAATAGCTAGCATACACTTTACTAATTCCAGTATTTTTTCAATTTTTAAAACCTACATTTCAGCAACTGCATCTACGTTAACTCCTTTTACACAGACTTCCCTCTGTTACTAGTAATTATCTTTTGAAAGTACTGATAATAATGAAAAAAAGTAAATAAATAAAACATGGTTGTTGGACTCAACAACAGAATTCTAAAGCTGAAAAATGACTCTAATCTTCCCGTTCCTCTTCAGGAGATGCCCCCATCTCAATACTCAACAATCACGTTTCATCAACACAGACACTAAACTGTCTAAATGCACTAAACTAAACTTAGGCACTAAAACTGTCTAAGTTTGATGTACTTTCTATAAAAGTTCTGCATCTTTATGATACACCCTCCAATCCTCCCTACAAAACACACATACTCAACATGCATTTTTCAGAAATCACAACAAGCACATACAAACACACAGCATGAATAAGATAGTTTAAAAAACTCCATCTAGAGGTAAAATCACTATGTATTAATATGTCAGCATCTCTCTTCTTCAGTCACCCCCTCTCATATAAAAGGAGACACCTTTTAACGTTTAATGTCTATTCATATCATTCTCCTGATTTAAATGCTTGGCCTCTCTCAATGTCTAATAAACAAAAATCCAAAAGAACATTAAAATTTCTTCGTAAGGCACAACAAACCCTTCACAATCTGACCTAGGTTACCTTCCTTTCCCTGCATGGATTCTTCTATGTGTACAGTTCTCCAGCCAACCAGAATCATCTATTGCCTCCAAAATATCAATGAAGTGAAGTGTTAGTCGCTCAGTTGTGTCCACCTCTTTGCGACCCCATGGACTCCTTCAGGGACCCCATGGACTCCTTCAGGCAAGAATACTGGACTGGGCTGCCATTCTCTTCTCCAGGCAATATATCAATACTTAGCATTTAATTTAGGAATCTATGAATTTCTTCTTTCTTTTTTTTTTAAATTTTATTTTATTTTTAAACTTTACAATATTGTATTGGTTTTGCCAAACATCGAAATGAATCCACCACAGGTATACATGTGTTCCCCATCCTGAACCCTCCTCCCTCCTCCCTCCCCATACCATCCCTCTGGGTCGTCCCAGTGCACCAGCCCCAAGCATCCAGTATCGTGCATCGAACCTGGACTGGCGACTTGTTTCATATATGATATTATACATGTTTCAATGCCATTCTCCCAAATCATCCCACCCTCTCCCTCTCCCACAGAGTCCAAAAGACTGTTCTATACATCAGTGTCTCTTTTGCTGTCTCATATACAGGGTTATTGTTACCATCTTTCTAAATTCCATATATATGCGTTAGTATACTGTATTGGTGTTTTTCTTTCTGGCTTACTTCACTCTGTATAATAGGCTCCAGTTTCATCCACCTCATTAGAACTGATTCAACGTTGCAGAACTGTTTATAATAGCCAGGACATAGAAGCAACCTAGATGTCCATCAGCAGATGAATGGATAAGAAAGCTATGGTACATATACACAATGAACTTATTCTTTCTACTTGTAATATCCTTATTTACATTTTTCTGGATACTTTAGTGGCAATTTCCTACTCATCTTTTCTCATTACTACAAATGTCACGTTTTCTGAGCTTCAGGACTGATTTCCTTTAGGATGGACTGGTTGGATCTCTTGAAGTCCAAGGGACTCTCAAGAGTCTTCTCCAACACCACAGTTCAAAAGCATCAGTTCTTCAGTGCTTAGGTTTCTTTATGGTCCATCTTTCACATCCATACATGACTACTGGAAAAACCAAAACTTTGACTAGATGGACTTTTGTTGTCAAAGTAATGTCTTTGCTTTTTAATACGCTGTCTAGGTTGGTCATAACGTTTCCTCCAAGGAGCAAGTGTCTTTATATTTCATGGCTGCAGTCACAATCTGCAGGGATTTTGGAGCCCAAAAAATTAAAGTCTGTCATTGTTTCCATTGTTTCCCCATCTATTTGTCATGAAGAGATGGGACCGGATGCCATGTCTTAGTTTGCTAAATGTTGAGTTTTAAGCCAACTCTTGCACTCTCCTCTTTCATTTCATTTAGAGGCTCTTTAGTTCTTCTTCACTTTCAGCCATAAGTGTAGACTCATCTGCATATCTAAGGTTATTGATATTTGTCCCGGCAATCTTGATTCAAGCCTGTGCTTCATCTGTCCAGCATTTCTCATGATGTACTCTGCATATAAGTTAAATAAGCAGGGTGACAAAATACAGCCTTGACATACTCCTTTTCCAATTTGGAACCTGTCTATTGTTCCATGTCAGGTTCTAACAATTGCTTCTTGACCTGCATACAGATTTCTCAGGAGGCAGGTAAGGTAGTCTGGTATTCCCATCTCTTTAAGAATTTTCCAGTTTGTTGTGATCCACACAGTCAAAGGCTTTGGAATAGTCAGTAAAGCAGAAGTAGATGTTTTTCTGGAACTCTCTTGATTTTTGATGATCCAACAGATGCTGGCAATTTGATCTCTGGTTCCTCTGCCTTTTCGAATATCAGCTTGAACATCTGTTAGTTCAGTCCATATACTATTGAAACCTGGCTTGGAGAATTTTGAGCATTTATTTGCTAGTGTGTGAGAGGAGTGCAATTGTGTGGTAGTTTGAACATTCTTTGGCATTGCCTTTCTTGGGATTGGGATGAAAACTGACCTTTTCCAGTCCTGTGGCCATTGCTGGGTCTTCCAAATTTGCTGGCATATTGAGTGCAGCACTATCACAGCATCATCTTTTAGGATTTGAAATAGCTCAGCTGGAATTCCATCACCTCCACTAGCTTTGTTTGTAGTGATGCTTCCTAAAGCCGACTTGACTTCACATTCCAGGATGTCTGGCTCTAGGTGAGTGATCACACCATCGTGATTATCTGGATCGTGAAAATCTTTTTTGTATAGTTCTTCTGTGTATTTTTGCCACCTCTTATTATTTTCTGCTTCTTTTCTGCTATGGTTAGGACCATACCATTTCTGTCCTTTATTGTGCCTATCTTTGCATGAAATGTTCCCTTGGTATCTCTAATTTTCTTGAAGAGATCTCTGGTCTTTCCTATTCTATTGTTTTTCTCCATTTCTTCGTATTGATCACTGAGGAAGGCTTTCCTATCTCTCCTTGCTGTTCTCTGGAACTCGGCATTCACTGGGAGGACTGATGCTGAAGCTGAAACTCCAATACTTTGCCACCTGATGTGAAGAACTGATTCATTGGAAAAGAATGGGAAATATTGAAGGTGGGAGGAGAAAGGAACGACAGAGGATGAGATGGTTGGATGGCATCACCGACTCAATGGACATGAGTTTGAGTAAGCTACGGGAGTTGGTGATAGATAGGGAAGCCTGGCATGCTGCAGTCCATGGGGTTGCAAAGAGCTGGACACAACCGAGCGACTGAACTGAACAGAACTTCTGAGCTTCTGTAATGAACTTTAAGCATATTTTATATATCTTAACATCTCCAGAATGCTATACCAAATAAATACTTACTGTGTGAGTGATTATTTGTGATAGGGAGCACAGAAAGATATCCAAAATTTGGTTTCCTCTTTCCAAGACATATTACTGAAGTATGGAAAAGAGAGTGTGTCGGACTTAACTAGAACAGTAGATGTATATGAGAAGAAATGGACTAGAAAGAAAAGTTAAAGAATGGAAGAAAAAAAGGTGGATATGCATATTCTCTCGAGGCACAATGCAAGGTTGGTCACATGCGTCATCACCATCTCTGAGATACCTGATTATAAACATTTTTCATTATTGGAAAGTGTAACTAGGACCTTCTGCAGAATTGTTTAGAACCAAAACCTCCCTGACACAATTTTTATAGTGTCTGTATATTTGTGATGCAAGGTCTTATAAAGGTTTTTACTGAAAACTACCTCTAACCAGTCTTTTTACCAACAATAAATTATTAATTAAAAAAAATAAAGTGCAAACACATTCTTGTGGTCTTAATAATAGAAAAAAACAACAAATAATAATCAAGTATATGATATGGACAATAACATTTTCAATAAACAAAGCTTATTAATATTACAAAAATAAAGGACCTAGTCAAATGATATTTAAACTGTTGCTTTTCAACAAACAGATGGTCAAAAGATACAGACAGAAAAACCATAGACAGAAGAAACAGCACTAGGTAATAATTATTTAAATATTTGTCCTAATAATCACATACATGCAAATTAAACAACAAATTACCATTCCCCAATGTAGTAAGCCACAGAGCACTGTAATTGTTAGTTTACCTGTTAGTATATTCTGCTAAGTTAAAATAGTAGAAGGCTAGACTGTGGCTTTTGATTAAGCAGAAACATGGCTACCCAGCAAAATCTATGACTATCTCTTGAACAAATTAACTGATGAATGTATGCATATGTGAATGGAAATGATAGCACTTATCAACAGAAGGTACTGTGGACCCTTTCAAACACTACACTTCAGATATAGATTCTAAGCATAGCAACATATGCTTACTGAACAATCCTTTATTCATTCATAAAATATTGTGTTATAGGTACCAAACATTTCCACAAACCATTTAACATCCAAAAACAAACTTCTCATCTTCAACAAACCTGCTGTTCTTGCATTCTTTATCTTGCTCTCCCCCACAGGTCAGAGGCAGAATGATTACCTTCCTCCCTCCAACTCCCATTTTCAGGATGTCACTATATCCCTTTGCTTCTACTTCCTAATTGTGCCTCTCTCCTTTACTACAATCTTCACTCATTTCCTTCCTTTTCAGCCATTACAATAAACTCTTAATTAACTTTTCTGCTTTCAATTTCAACCCACTTCAATCAGTTTTCCAATGTGCAGCGACACTGCACATTGATTTGAAATTCCTGAGTGACTTGAAGTCCTTGCGTAGAGTGGAAAGGCATCTCCCTAATTTGCAGCTACATGATTTCACTCTGATTGCATTATAAGCTTCACATGCACACAATGAACCACAGACATACCAAATTCTCATACTTCTGGGTTTTGCATCTATTAGTCCCTGGATATTCTTTCCAATCTCGAACACCTGGCAGGGTCATATTCATTCTAAGTTCTCTCTACAGATATGATTACTCTTTTCTTTTCAATACCTGTGTATCTCTATATAAGGGGCTTTTCCAATGGCTAAGCAGGTAAATAATCCGCCCTCAACTCAGGAGACATAGAAAATGTAGGTTTGATCCTTGGGTCAGGAAAGTCCCCTGGAGGAGGAAATGGCAACCCACTCCAGTGTTCTTGCTTGGGAAATCCCGTGGATAGAGGAGCTTCGTAGGCTACAGTCTGTGCAGTCGGCCATTATTACACCTATCTTACTATGTTATGAGTCTGTCAGCTACTCATCTTCTGTGTACTTTCAGTGCCTGGTACATGCAGTTCGAAAACTATTCAATGTTTGTTATTATGCAGATAGTACCAAATGGCAAAGGAGCTCTAGGTGGGACAGAATTACTCAGGCAGGCTGATTGACTCAACAAACTTGAATTTCAGCATATTTCCTGTTAAAATTTTTTAAAAGTATTTTCTTACATTTGTATTTTCATAGCCTAAAGCAAGGAGAAGGCAATGGCATCCCACTCTAGTACTCTTGCCTGGAAAATCCCATGGACAGAGGAGCCTGGTGGGCTGCAGTCCATGGGGTTGCTAAGAGTTGGACACGGCTGAGCGACTTCACTTTCACTTTTCACTTTCATGCATTGGAGAAGAAATGGCAACCCAATCCAGTGTTCTTGCCTGGATAATGCCATGGACGGGGGAGCCTGGTGGGCTGCCATCTATCGGGTTGCACAGAGTCGGACACGACTGAAGCGACTTAGCAGCACCAGCAGCCTAAAGCAACATATGTACTTTAATATTTAATACTGTGATATTGTGATTTACAAGAAAAATATATATTTGTTTATTCAGATGACCAAAATATATTTCTTATACATATATATTCAGTCTTCTTCTTTGATTCCTAGCTCACAGCTCCCAAAACCCTTGGAATCTCCTAAGTGTTCAGAGTGATAAATGTGTCTTTTGTTTGCCAGGTTAATGAAATGACTTTTGGAAACTGATATTGTGATCAGACGGTTGGAGCTTATAGTACCACCCTCTGAATTCTTGGGAGGGGAGAGTGGCTGAAGGCTGAGTGACTTCAATCACTAAAGGCCAGTGATTTGAACAATCATATCTTTGTAATTATACCTCCATAAAATCTCCAAAAGGACTAGGTTTGAAGAGTTTCTGGGTTGGTGAGCACGTGGAGATGTAGAGAGAGGGGTGTACCTGCAGAGGGCATGGAAACTTGGTACCTATCCCCATACCTGTCCTAAACATCTCTTTCTTCCCTCTGGTTTTTCCTGAATTCTTTTATAATAAACTGGTGAACTAGTAAGAAAAATGTCTAAGTTCTGCGAGCTACTTACCAAACTAATCATACCTAAAGAGGGGGTCTTGGGAACCTGATTTACAGCCAGTTGGTCATACAGATGATGCCAAGCGTGAACCTGGCATCAAAAGAAGTGGGGGAAAGAGTCTTCTACTATTTCTCCCTAACCTGTGGAATCTGTCCGTAGGCCACCCTGATGATGTCTGGAGCACTGCTTGATGTACCTGGGGTGGTGGGGGGAACACCCTTCTCCACACATTGGAGTTGATGTCAGGACATTTTAATGCTGACCAACTATAATCTGAGTGTTAAGAAAATACTTCATAACTTAAAAGATAACATAATGCTAATTAGAATATATAGCATGAAACGTGCACTGTAATATTGATTCTATGACTTCTATATAAAATGGAGGGCAAAAATATTTATACTGTAAGACTTCATGGAATCAAGAATATAATTATATTAAGCCTTATTTGTAGTTTCCTGAAACATTTAAAGTGTTGATTTAGCAATACAATTATCTAAAATATATTTTAAAAATAATTCCCAAGTGATTTTGACATCATTTTGTTCTTTCAATGGCTTAAAGTAAGAAGAACGTACAAAAACATGGCAAATTTAGATGAATTAACTATAGTGTTTTTTATTGGAAATGGCAGCTCACTCCATTATTCTTGCCTAGAGAATCCCAAGGACAGAGGGGTGGTAGGGGGCTACAGTCCATGAGATCACAAAGGGTCAACATGACTGAAGCAACTTAGCAAGCAAGCAAACCTTCAGAAGCAGAGTAAGAACTCGCTTCAATATTCCATTTGCTTTCAGTTTCATAACCAATATTCTGAAAAGCTTTTGCACCTTATGAAGAAATGTAAATGCCCATGCCAATTATTTTTGATGTTAATAAGAAAGTCTACTGTAATGTATGAAGTTGATGGAATAGCATAGTGAATTGTAAGGTCTTTGTCCTATTTTTGGCTTAGATTTTTAAGAAAAGTGAAACTTGGTATACTGTATTACTATTCTATAATTTATTCTTTAAAAAAACATAGTTATATAGGTTTTCCCATGTTTTTCCATGCTGATTTTGGAGAAATGCCAGAGATTATATTTACAGCCTTATAAGAAATAAGAAAAAGATGAAACAGAAACTTAAGGTTCATTCAGAAAGAAAGGTATTAGAATCATCTCTATTAATTAGTTTTATGGAAGGGAACCATAGCTCAGAAAATAAAAAACTAAATGCTCTGATGTGTCCATGTAGTAACATTACAGGGAACGAGAAGAGTAAAAAATAGTGAGTGAAAGGAAAACTATCTAGCAGGGATGAGAACAACAGCATCATGTCTCTAAATTATAGGTGAATAATTTAAAACACCAATGATTGTTACAAAATTTAAAGTCTACCATATGTAGACATAAGGTTATTTCATTTAATTTCCAGGTTGCTAAGAGATACAGTAAGGATGATCTGTTTATAAGCATTTAAAGCATTTTTCACAAAGAGCAATACAAATATTTGAAAGTCATCTTTTGAATTTGGCATGCTAGTATCGACTATGAATTTTACTTGGTAGATTGATAAAAAGTGTTTCCATTTTCTTCAATATAAGACCTAAAAGAGAGCTTGAAGCCCTAAAAACATTACATACACCACTGAAAGACTTTCTCATCAGCTTTTAT
Organism: Bos javanicus; assembly: GCF_032452875.1. Lineage (NCBI taxonomy): Eukaryota > Metazoa > Chordata > Mammalia > Artiodactyla > Bovidae > Bos > Bos javanicus. Next base: position 85,313,318 of record NC_083871.1, on the reverse strand, counting down.
TCAGTCCACAACCTCTGGATTTAGACCACCGGGAAGTTATTTTAAGATATTTCCAAGTCAAATGAGCAGCAAGCATAGCCATTAGAGCATACAGGTATGCTGCAGAAACATGAGAATGTTGTGTTGCTGTTACAGTTAGATGTAAAGTACTACAGAGTGTTAATTCAGCACATGTTTTGGTCATTATGAAATAATCAACAGATAATTCATCTTTCATATGAAATCAGTGATAATGATCGCATCTGAAAAAGGACTATGATCTAGATATAACAATAAAACCAAATACTATATTTAAACATCCCTTGATGCTCCTTCCATGGCATCACTCTGTAATCTGAACAGTTACACTTCACTATCTTTAGTCAGTGCTTCCCTGGTGGCACTGCGGTAAAGAACCCGCTTGCCAATGCAGGAGACACAGGTTCAATCCCTGGTTCTGGAAGATCCCCTGGAGAAGGAAATGGCAACCTTCTCCAGTATTCTTATCTGGAGAATTCCACGGACAGAGGAGCCTGGCTGGCTATAGTCCTTGGGATTGCTATTGCTAAGTCACTTCAGTCGTGTCCGACTCTGTGCGACCCCATAGACGGCAGCCCACCAGGCTTCCCCATCCCTGGGATTCTCCAAGCAAGAACACTGGAGTGGGTTGCCATTTCCTTCTCCAATGCATGATAGTGAAAAGTGAAAGTGAAGTCGCTCAGTCGTGTCCGACCCTCAGCGACCCCATGGACTGCAGCCTTCCAGGCTCCTTCATCCATGGGATTTTCCAGGCAAGAGTACTGGAGTGGGGTGCCATTGCCTTCTCCTAGTCCATGTGATTAGAAAGAGTCAAATACGGTTGAGCACACACGCATTACCACACCACCACCACCACATCTTTATAGTTAACCCAACACCTACTCTGAGTTCTTAGGTTCACTTGTTTTAATTGTGTTTTCTCTTGTGTGTTCTAATTCTAGTACTGACACTAATTTTAGATGCGAGAGCTTAAGCCACTCACATTTTCTAGGTCTCAACAATAAAGTAAGAAAACTGGACCAAGATTTTGTCTAAAGTTCTTCTCACATCTAACATTCCCTAGCTCTCCTACATCTTTCATGACAGCCCTCACACCTTAGAGTACACAGTGGGAAAAGACATAGCAGGTGCTTAATGAATCCTTGTTTAATTAATATGGCATAGTTTTTACTACTTTATGTCATTCCAGGCTGACTGTAGGATGATTGTGCTTCTTAAAATTTCTCACAAAACTAGTGGTTGGAACATCTCAGAATTCTCCAACTGATTGATTTGAAATCATTGGCTTTACACTCTTCCCATAAAACCACAGGTCTGTACAGCTTTATAGACAATAATGAGAACACTTAATTACACATGCACAGTAGCAATAATCTCCAAAGGCAATTTAATTTCTAAGCCATGTACTATAATCTCAGCCAAATGACAGATTTGCACAAATCAAATTGGGATGAAGTTGAAGATGAAAACCAATCTGTCTCACTTTGCACAACCCTAAACCTAACTTTAAATCTTTGGTAACTTGTAACTTATAAGTCATATTAGGACCAAATACGGTAAAAGAGTATTTTTTTAATTAGTGAGATGCTCTCAGTGAAAATATATAATCCAGGCTGTGCACAGCTGAATGCTGAAAGCATAACATACACATTCCTTTTTTTGGAGAAGGATGTAATTACAAGTAAGGACACAAACTTGCTGTGTGTTAGGTAGGTACCACATGTATAAATTGTGTTGAAATACTTTAAAGGTTAATGAAATAATAATGTAAAAATAATCTAATTTATAATTAATGCATTTTTAGAGGTTGTGATGTCATTTTTGATGGCTTTATTTTTCTCAGAACATCTACCATTCATCATTAAACAGATTGATATAAAAGTAGTCCTAACTGTTTTTTTCAGAAATTTGAGATATATAATAATACTTTGGCCACTTGATGCAAAGAACTGACTCATTTGAAAAGACCCTGATGCTGGGAAAGATTGAAGGCAGGAGGAGAAGGGGACGACAGAGGATGAGGTGGTTGGAAGGCATCACCGACTCAATGGACATGAGTTTGACTAAACTGGGAGCTGGCGATGGACAGGGAGGCCTGACATGCTGCAGTCCATGGGGGCTGCAAAGAGTCAGACACAACTGGGAGACTGAACTGAACTGAATATTTCTGCTCAATAAAGCACTGAATATATAAATGACTTACAAAAATGATCTGCAAGTAGCATGTCACAATTTGATTTTTTAAAATTTGGACATAAGGTACAATAATTTAGTACAATAAAAAACTATATCATTACTTTGCCAAATATAAGGCTTTACCCATAGACTATTTTTTTCCCCTGCTAGGAACAATTAACATGAGATTTACTCTTTTAACGAATTTTGAAGTGTGCAATACAGTACTGTTAATTAACTGTAAGTACTATATTGTAAAGCAGATCCCTCGAATCTGTTTAGCATGCTGTTGTTGTTGTTCAGTCACTAAAGAGTCAGTTGAGTCTGACTCTGTGACCCCACAGACTGCAGCATGCCAGGCTTCAATGTCCTTCACTAACTCCTGGAGTTTGCTCAAATTCACATACACTGAGTCAGTGAGGCTATCTAATCATCTCATCCTCTGCTACCGCTTCTCCTTTTGCCTTCAATCTTTCCAAGCATCAGAGTCTTTTCCAATGAGTTGGCTCTTCACATCAGGCAGCCAAAGTATTGGAGCTTCAGCATCAGCATCAGTCCTTCCAATGAATATTCAGGATTGATTTCCTTTAGGATTGACTGGTTTGATTCCTTTGCTGTTCAAGAGACTCTTTAGAGTCTTCTCCAGCACCACAATTCGAAAGTATCAATTCTTCAGCACTCAGCCTTCTTTATGGTCCAACTCTCACATCCGTACATGCTATATTATCATATATAATGGAAATTTTATTGTTTTAAAATGTCATTAGTTCTTCTTCATAGTAACCAGAACAAGAAGCTAATACATCATCTTGATTTGAAAATACTCTGTTAAATGTAAAACTAAAATTTACATTAATTACTTTGGCTGTAGCTCAAATAAACCAACTGGGGAAAAAGAAAATCTGTATACTGTATTTCATAGGTAGTAACAGGAACTTCATACAAGTACGATGCTGAAAGCTTCAGAAGTCTAGGAGAAATAAGTTATTTCAAAAATGAGTTTTGATTTAAACATAAGCTTGAGGTAGTTATGAAAAACATTAGGGGAAATTGGAAAGACCTTGTTAAAATAATTGAGCTTACAGAAGCAGTGATAAGAATGTAAATCTGAAAATTGCCTTTGCATCACATAGCTAGCTAAATAATCCTAAAAGTGGAATCACTTTTCTTTCTCTCAAAGCAAAATTGGAATTTTAATAGGTACAAGGAAAAGTGGTATGGAAACCAGAGCACATGGATTTCCATATCTTGCAAGACATATTAAGGCAGATGAAAAAGGATATGGTTTTAACTTTTAAATTTCTAAAACTGAAGATACTTTTAATTTTCTATTATAACATACTATGACTTTATCAACCATGGATATATTTAAACTTTGGGAATAAACAAATAATATTTCCAACTTTTCTCCCCTCAGAAAGACATACACCAATTATTGATGTATTTATGCATTTATCTTATACTTTGTTTTGTTTTGTTTCAAGGTACGCTTACCCAGAGAAGGCAATGGCAAACCACTCCAATATTCCTGCCTGGAAAATCCCATGGACGGAGGAGCCTGGTAGGCTACAGTCCATGGGGTCGCTAAGAGTCGGACACGACTGAGCGACTTCACTTTCACTTTTCACTTTCATGCATTGGAGAAGGAAATGGCAACCCACTCCAGTGTTCTTGCCTGGAGAATCCCAGGGACAGGGGAGCCTGGTAGGCTGCCATCTATGGGGTCACACAGAGTCAGACACGACTGAAGTGACTTAGCAGCAGCAGCAGCAGCAACTCCTTTCAGATGTTTGGAATTTTGATGCATTTGTAAAAACTGTGTTTTGACAATGTTACAAATGATTTAGTTATTTTTCATCAGTTTGCAGGGGCTAGATTTCTTGGTCTGGTGCTGCACAATTGATAGGACATCAAGGTTCATGAACTATAATAACTGTGACAGCACTGGAGAAAAAGGGGAACAAATATATCAGTGAGGCTATGTGACAGCTGCTAGGTTTCCTCGAGTTGAAGAAAGCTAATTATAAGCATCAAGTATTGTCATAGATGGGCTTCTCTGGTGGCTCAGTGGTTAAGAATCCACCTGCCAAAGTCGGGGATGCAGGGTTCGACTCCTGGGTCAAGGGAGATCCCCTACAGGAGGAAATGGCAACCCTCTCCAGCATAATTGCCTGGAGAATCCCATGGACAGAAGAGCCTGGCTGGCTACCATCTACAAGCTTGCAAAGAGTCAGACACAACTGAGTACACAGACACACAAATTGGCATGCATAGGAGCTTAGGTGAAAGTGCAAAAGAAAAACAGACACAGAGAGCAGTTGGTTAGAAATATCGGATAGGCTTGTGCCATCAAGTACGTATGCATCAGGCACGATGAACCGAAAGACTGAGTCTTAGAAGATTTAAGTAGGAGACAGAAATCTGGACAGTTTTAGAAAAAAACACTGTGTTGCTCTTATTTCTTCCAAACTATTCTAGGAGATAGTTTTAGCAGATTGTGTGCTATGTACTTAGTCTGTCCCACTTCCTACGATGAACCTGCCCAGAACTGGGTGAGTGCACATATTCTCTTCTGATTAATGGCTTGTCAGGAAGTCTTAATGTTTAATGTGCTCTCATACTCTGATTATCAAGTAGTCTGTTGACTTCTCTAGTTGACTTTCTGCATCTCACCTACCAATGATTTGGTAATTCTAATTCTTACTAACTTTACAGATCTTGTTAAACCATCTAATTTCTAACATGTTGAGGAAAGCTTCAGAAATCCATGCCAAATATAATAAAATCCCAACATATGCTCATTTACTATCCCTCAGAAATTTACGCTAATAAACAGAGCTGAGAAAACACCACTGCTAAAGTTTCCCTAAGAGGAAAAGTGCTATATAAACTTTTTAAGCATGACACTAATTCACAAAGTTCATTTTCTCCAACTATGAGAGATCAAAAATTCATTTATGCTATGGTCACTTCTCAGTAATGAATTGTTAGTCTTCAACTTAGGTAGGTCTATCTAAATACTAAAGCTAAAATGTCTTGAGATCTGACATACTTTCTGCAATCCCATTGAAAGCAGTTCTTATAACAATGAAAGTCAAAAAATAGATCAGAATTGTTGCCATTATAAAGAAACACAATGATGTAACATCTAGAGAAACCAACTTATCTGTGTTTTACTTTTAAAACCGTATTTGTCCTAATAACTTCTTTCTCCTAGTGATTTGTACTGTTAGGGAAAGAAGTCTAAGCAAGTGTGTGCTTAGTAGCTCAGTTGTGTCCAACTCTTTGCAGCCCCATGAACTGTAATCTGCCAAGCTCCTTTCTCCATGGGGATTCTCCAGGCAAGAATACTGGAGTGGGTTGCCATGCCCTCCTCCAGGGGATCTTCCAAACCCAGGGATCGAACCCAGGTCTCCCGGATTGTAGGTGGATTCTTTACCATCTGAGCCACCAGTGAAGCCCTATCTAAGAATATGTATCAGCATTACCTATCTCCATGTTCACTCTTCTTGGATATGAGAAGTCCAGATAACAATGAACAATTCTAAGACTTTTTCTCCCATCATTTCGGGAGACAGCACCATGAAACTCATTGGTCATAGGGAACGCAGTAAGTTTCTTTGTAGCTCTTTACCAACATTTGCTATTTCTCAGTCAGCTACAAATTAGAATAGGTTCTTGTTGGTCATAAATGCCACTTGACAGCGGTGAAAAACAAAGAAGATTAGATGTGTGAGCTCTCAGAGTCTGGAAAATTTTTTAAAGTTAGTTTCAACAGGTTAATACATTTGTTTACCAGTTGAGTACTATGTCACATAATTCAGCATTTTGAACTTACTGCTATACTTCCCAAACTGTCCACTGTCATAACCCACATGTTATTTAAGAGAATAAAACTTAACTATTACTTTGGAGTAAAATTGAGGTTCTATTCATTCATTATTTAATCTCTGTTGAAACATAATTTCTAAGCAATCATTGATGAGATCACTTAGTCTTTGAAATTCACTCAAAGATTGTAGCTTAAATTTGTTTATTCCGGTAAAGTGTCTGCCTATAATGCAGGAGACCTGGGTTCGATCCCTGGGTCGGTAAGATCTCCTGGAGAAGGGAATGGCAACCCACTCCAGTATTCTTGCCTGGAGAATCCCATGGACGGAGGAGCCTGGTGGGCTACAGTCCACAGGGTCAAAGAGTCAGAAACGACTGAGCGACTTCACTTTCACTGGGAGTAAGATAATAATTTAGCTAATGTTTAAGGTGAATATTATTTTAAATTTTACCTAAAGATTTACCTAACTGGGTGATTTATGTGAATATATAAAGGTAAAAGGAAATTATAAATATTATGTTAACAGTCATTGTATTTAAAATATCATCAAAATTATCTTATAACTGGATGTTCTTGTCTAGAAATACCTCTTCAAGGATTAAACACAATATATATATATAAATATTTATACAACAAATATACAAAAGCCATTGGTTCAATATAAACCAAACAGCTAAGAGATACCAAAGACCCATAGTTTATTGCATGTATTTTCCTTTGACTTAAATATCTGTCTGTTCTAAAATGTATACTATCATTGGATTCTTAGTAATCTGCTTACCCCCAAATTGAAGCTAATCACTAATTCAAAAATACTAAGTATTTTTTAAAAAGGCCAAAATACTTACTTTCAAGGAAAAAGCACAAAACAAGACCCTCAATATTTCACTGTTTGACTTTCCTTTCATTTGTAACAGTGATCTACAACATGGTGATCGAGGGGTCACTATCAGAGTCAGAGTGACCCCCACATACTGGGGCTTAAGGGACTATTCCAGAACGGAAGAGTGACACCAAAACGTGCCAAATATTTCAGAGCCAATAAATGTGCTATTTTCCATGTCTTGCTAAGGGACATTGAGTTTCACTGCAGGAGTAGTAGTGGACAGTTTCAGATACCATTCTGCTTCTGAGTCTTCCACGTTGCTTTAGAAAATTCAAGTACCATAGGTTTCCACTGTTTCTCATCTTGCTGTGTCACCCGAAAGTAACCTGTAAAGGTTTAAATTTCTAGAGACCCTGAGAAGCCTCCCACACTACACATCATCAGGAGTTTTCAGATTAAAGTGTAATAATTATTAACTCAAACACTGTTTCCTGTGAATTCATCCATTTCCACAGAAAATGCTGGGTCTGCTCAAACTCTGCTTTTGTGAGTGGGAGTTAAGCATGTATCTGTGGTGGTGGAAGGAAGAAGAGGAAACAGCAGAAGCTGTAATGAAATGCTGAACAAGGTTCAATTCTCTAAGGCTTGCATGGGCCTGAAATAAATCTTACTAATGCTTTTGTCCCCCTTTACAAGGCAATTCATTGGAGTAAGCTTTGATTGATTAATAAATTGACAATTTACTTTGATGTATCTTTTGATTATTGTACTTTTCATATTCTCTGCAGATCAGATCATGTGTGTGTTTCCCTTAAACTTGTGACTATCAGTGATGATAATGGACATTTCTCCAAAGAAGACATACAGATGGCTAACAAACATATCAAAAGATGCTCAACATCACTCATTATCAGAGAAATGAAAATCAAAACCACTATGAGGTACCATTTCACGCCAGTCAGAATGGCTGCGATCCAAAAATCTACAAGCAATAAATGCTGGAGAGGGTGTGGAGAAAAGGGAACCCTCTTACACTGTTGGTGGGAATGCAAACTAGTACAGCCACTATGGAGAACAGTGTGGAGATTCCTTAAAAAACTGGAAATAGAACTGCCTTATGATCCAGCAATCCCATTGCTGGGCATACACACTGAGGAAACCAGAAGGGAAAGAGACACGTGTACCCCAATGTTCATCGCAGCAATGTTTATAATAGCCAGGACATGGAAGCAACCTAGATGTCCATCAGCAGATGAATGGATAAGAAAGCTGTGGCACATATACACAATGGAGTATTACTCAGCCATTAAAAAGAATACATTTGCACCAGTTCTAATGAGGTGGATGAAACTGGAGCCTATTGTACAGAGTCAAGTAAGCCAGAAAGAAAAACACCAATACAGTTTACTAATGCATATATATGGAATTTAGAAAGATGGTAGCAGTAACCCTGCATACGATACAGCAAAAGAGACACTGATGTATAGAACCGTCTTTTGGACTCTGTGGGAGAGGGAGAGGGTGGGATGATTTGCGAGAATGCATTGAAACATGTATAATATCATATATGAAACAAGTCGCCAGTCCAGGTTCAATGCACGATACTGGATGCTTGGGGCTGGTGCACTGGGACGACCCAGAGGGATGGTATGGGGAGGGAGGAGGGAGGAGGGTTCAGGATGGGGAACACATGTATACCTGTGGCGGATTCTTTCAATATTTGGCAAAACCAATACAATATTGTAAAGTTTAAAAATAAAATAAAATTAAAAAAAAAAAAGAAAGAGCTCTATGACATAAGCTTCCAATGTAGCTAATAGACAGATGCAGTTTTAATTTAACACACTCAACTTTTTATAATAACATTTCATTATTTTTCATATTTAATATAGATTACTTGTATTTTAGTAGAAATTATTATGAATTTCAAACCACATATCATATATCTTTGTGCTTGGCTATAATTATATAGTGGTTTGCATTATAACATATACAGGAAACAAATTTGTAACTATTCTGGCATTCTTTATGTTGTTTATACATCCATTGCTTATCCCAGCTCTAACACATATTAGCTGAATGAATGACCAGTCAAGCCTCTAAAGTCTGGTTCCCTATGCATAAATGGGATTTATAATTTCTTCTTTATGTTGTTGTGGAATAATCAGAATAAAATATATGAAATGCCAAAGAATTACTAAGTAATAATTTGATTATGCATTTATTCCTTCATACTGTCTATAAATCATTCATCTTACTAATTAGCCTTTTAAGCCAAGAGTTGGAAAAAGAAAAAAAGGTCCATATGGTCTTTGGTCTTATCTGCTTGACAAGTAGCACACACAAAAAAATGTATTTGGAAAATAAATAATGTCCCATGTTATCCATAACCTTCCACAAAAGTAATTACAAAAAAACTGGAAATAAGTTCACTCAATCTGAATAGGGCTCTTTCCACTTGCACTTGTTCATTTTTTTTTTCCTAGTATAGGGATACTTTTGAAATGAGTCAAAGATCAGACTCTGCTTTTTTTGAATTTATACAAAAGAAATGAGAGTATCTTTACAGAGGCTTAAAATAGAAGTTTAAATTCCCAGGATTACTTATTATTCAGCTTCCTGGACAGGGATGTGTAAACTGTTGGCTTATGTCTTACAATATAATATCACAAGATTCTAAAAATATTGCATGTTTCCAAAGAAGGACACTGTTCTTTAAATTTACAAAAAATTCCCTGTAGACATCTTGAGCAGAGTTTTCTGAAGAACAACTAAACTTAGGCACTCCACCAGCAGGGACAGACCTAGAAGCAATTTAGAAGCCAAGAGGCATTCAACAAAGACCCAGCTGCTACAGCTTCAGGAATTTTCCCTGTCTTTGCCATCCATGTCTTGTAATTACTATTGAAAGGAAAAACAGAACTGATAGAAAATGTGGTTGGAGTTTAATTAATTATTGCTATGCTCTCTATAGTCAATATTACAACAATGTATTTTTTTAAATTTTGGTAATGTTTCTTTTCACAAGAAAACATTTAAGACAAATGCTTTTAGTCCCTTCCCTTTTGGTTCAGCTGGTAAAGAATCTGCCTGCAATGCAGGAGACCTGGGTTCGATCCCTGCATTGGGAAGATCCCGTGGAAAAGGGGAAAGCTACCCACTATAGTATTTTGACCTGGGGAATTCCATGGACTATATAGTCCATGGGTCACAAAGCGTCGGACACGACTGAGCGAATTTCACTTCCGCTTTGGTCCCTGAAAGTCCTTACATTAATAATGGAACAAGCTATACATCTTCTATCTCATTTCCATGCATACATGTATACACATATACAACAGAAATACACTATTTTTCAGAGTAATACGATTAAAAAAACTATCTTTATTAATTCATGTAAGATAACTACCCTAGTCAGCAGTAATTGAGGCTAAATTTCTAATCCACAAGCATCTTTATGCATGTTCCCGTCAATCCAATCTTCTGCTGAACCAGATATACTATTTTCAGTGAAGTTTTCATGGGATCACAAAGAAAAATGGAAATTTGTAAGTAAGCAGACAATTACTGGCTTCCTGAGTGCAGCATTGGTTAATAAAGTTCCAAATGATCAACAAACTACCATCAGTAAATTCACTTTTTCAAATTTCTGCAGTGGAAAAGCCCTTAGAATGTCTTTAACTGCCCTGTGCCATGTTAGATCCTTCTAGATCAGGTAATGCCATCAGACTTGGAAGCCCAAGATTTGTGAAAATGTTGGGAAGGATCCCATCATATCAAAAAATAAAAAGAACAAAAGAGCTCCTTTGGATATTCTTGAAATAGTTGAAGAAGACCCATTCACCTATTCATTTACCATTTATATATTCATTTATTCAACTTTATTCTGTGGTTACTATCCTTACCACTGTCAATATCCACTCTTTTGAGTTTACTTTCTGTAATTCCCATGATGATAATGCTCATATTTAGGCAAAACCTGGGAAAATTAGTTAAGCCTCTATGTAATTGTCTGAGGTTGTATGTTAAGATGTTCATTGCCACGCCCATGAATGGGAATTTTTAAATATCCACAGCTGAATCAAATATCTATTCTAAATATCTTCTACACCATCATGTTCTACCTGTATGAACTTGGCAACTGCTTTACAATTCTGTATCATTTACTCATCTAAAAAATAGTGGGTAAAAGAAATCACTGTCTCTTAAGAGTTCTAAGGATTTACTTAACTCTGTATGACAGATGTAGAGAAATGACACGTGGACACAGTGGGGAAAGGGGACAGTGGGATGAATTCGGAGAGTGACATCAACATATATACACTGCTATGTGTAAAACACACATCTAGTGGGAAGTTGATGTATAGTGCAGGGAGCTCAGCTCGGTGCTCTGTGATGACCTAGAGGCATGGCAGTGGTGGGAGGGAGGCTCAAGAGGGAGAGGATAGTTCCCTGATGGCTCAGGCAGTAGCAAATCCGCCTGCAATGTGGGTGACCTGGGGTCGATACTGGTTTGGGAAGATCCCCTGGAGGGGGGCATGGCAACCCACTCCACTATTCTTGCCTAGGGAATCCCACGGAGAGAGGAGCCTGGTGGATTACAGTCCATGAGGTCGCAAAGAGTTGGACGTGACTGAGCGACTAAGCTCAGCACAGCACATAGCTGATTCACTCTGTTGTACAGCAGAAACTATCACAACATTGTACAGCAATTATACTCCAGTTAAAAAAAAAAAAAAGAGAGAGAGTTCTAAGGATATAAGGAAATAATCCATTCAGGATAGTTACTGTAATATTGTAGTACTCAACCAAAATCAGTCACTGCTATTACTAAAAGAAGGCAGTTTAGAACTTTGGGCTTATTACCAAGTCTTATTCAAATTAAAAGATCCCATTCTATCCCATTTACTCTATAATTAATAAAATCACACTATCACTGTAATGGGAAACTCTGACATATTTTAAATATTTATATTGTTCTCTGTGATTTTGCCTTATAACAAAGGCCACTTGAATAATTATCTATAAAACACTTAAAATATCTTTAAAATAGGCATTCTTATTCAGCTTCTTGAAACTTCAACTAAGAATTATGGATATATTGGCAAAAATTCCCAAAGAGCACAGTTCTGCTAACAAGAGGATTTGGGATGCCTCTATGCTTTATTTACCAGGAACTTAAATAAAGAAAAGGAAAAAGAAAAAAGTATACATGCTATGAAAGTAAGAATACAAAGAGTCTAAGGTACCCATCCACCAAGCAAAATACAAACTGCAAAATATACTTTAACTTTCTATAATATACACTAGCTTTCCTTTAACCACATTATTTAAAGACAATTACATATACTAGCAGTAAACTCTATAGGGGGGAAATAAAGGCACAAAAACAAACTCAATCCTCTGCTTGTCTCATTCTATATGTTTTAAGCCAGATATCAAAGTGAGCTTTTTGCAAATAATACCGACAGGGGTCAATTATCTATGAATAAGAAAAATTTATTTTAAAGAAAACATTAATATAATGTAGGATAAATCAAGTTAAACTGTTCTTCATTGTCCTTAGAAACTGTAAATAATATATGCTGTGCTACTAAAAGATAACTATAAGTTCTATTAATATATTTACTATTATAAAAGATAAACAATTTTTAAAATTTTAGCTTAATTCAAGTGACTTAGCTTCAGATAAATCATTTATCCTTTATGTACACATTTTAAAGCTCTTCTTAATCCTAAAATTAACACTGTGTGTTGTTCATGTTATTCTCTTTCTCATTTTGTCTCTCTCCCTTTCCCTGAAATGTTTCATACGCTCTGCAAACAGAAAAGGACTTACACAAGTAACAATTGAAACAAGATTTGAAGAAATTGTAGAAAATTCTTCAAATACACAGAAAACTAAGATCATGGCATCCAGTCTTAGTTTTCTGAATGTTGAGTTTTAACCCAACTTTTTCACTCTCCACTTTCACTTTCATCAAGAGGCTCTTTAGTTCTTCTTCACTTTCTCCCATAAGGGTGGTGCCATCTGCACATCTGAGGTTAATGATATTTCTCCCAGAAATCTTGATTCCAGCTTGTGCTTCATTCAGCCCAGCATTTCTCATGATGTACTCTGCATATAAGTTAAATAAGCAGGGTGACAATATACAGCCTTGATGAACTCCCTTTCCCAATTTGGAACCAATCTGTTGTTCCATGTCCAGTTCTAACTGTGGCTTCTTGACCTGCATTTCTCAGGAGGCAGGTCAGGTGATCTGGTGTTCTCATCTCTAAGAACTTTCCAGTTTGTTGTGATCCCCACAGTCAAAGCTTTGGTGTAGTCAATAAAGCAGTAGTAGATACTTTTCTGGAACTCTTGTTTTTTTGATCATCCAATGGACATTGCCAATTTGGCCTCAGGTTCTTCTGCCTTTTCTAAATCCAGTTTGAACATCTGGATGTTCATGGTTCACGTACTGTTGAAGCCTCGCTTGGAGAATTTTGAGCATTACTTTACTAGCATGTGAGATGAGTGCAATCGTGCAGTAGTTTGAGCATTCTTTGGCATTGCCTTTCTTTGGTATTGGGATGAAAACTGACCTTTTCCAGTCATGTGGCTACTCTTGAGTTTTCCAAATTTGCTGGCATATTGCGTGCAGCACTTGAACAGCATCATCTTTTTGGATTCTCAAGAATCATTCTCAGGAAAGACCTTTAACTCATTCTCCACTCATTTCTTCCAAAATACAGAGTATTTCAACTTCCTGAGCTGCATGGCTTCCTGAAGCGCACCACACTGCCTTGTTTTCTGTTGGTGTTCTCTGTAGAAAACGTTTAGCTCTCAGCATATCTGATCTAGTGGGTCATCTACCAGTGTCCACAAGGAGTCAGACACAACATAGCAATTGAATAACAACACATTTCCCAGTCCTTAAAAACATATGATAAACATTCATTAGTTGTCACCCAGGCTTTATATTCAGTTTAATAAGGTCTTAGAAAGGAAAAGAGATAATTATTTTCAAGTTTATTTGCAAACTAGAAATCTTTATCTGTCATATTCAGGTAGGGAAATAGTCTCAGAGAAGTTAGTAATTAGCCATTGACACAGCTGATAACTGGTCAAACACAAAATTAACTTGAGATGTATCTGTCTCCGAGGCCATTTTTCTCTTGCCCTGTACTTCTTTAGACAAAACAATTAAGACTTCTTGATAAGGAAACTGAGACATGTTTCAGCGATCAGTAACAAATAAAAACAATGTCTGAACCAACAAATCATATGGACCAATAGAACTTGAGATAATTTTGATAATAAAAAACATAATGCCTATGCTCCCTGAACTCTTAATTCTCTAATTTTACCTTTGAGTTTTTGCTCACTTACTGTTAAAAAATAATTGTACATTCCTACTAAGCCCTCGAAAGACAAACCAAAAGAACTCTCGTGCTGACAGCAATAAGGATGGTAATGTATCATCCCGGCATGGTACTGCTTGGAACTATTTCAGTAAACAGGATAAAGCTATGTTAGACCAGAAGAGCCAGTGCCCTCCCATCACCTTTATAGGAGCCATACAGTGATTATGAGAGGCATGGACATAAAACCACCTTTATAATCATAAAAGGTTTTATACCATTTGAAGCTGAACTATGGATGATGCTAAGGGATAACTTTCTTTTTCTCTTTAGTAAAGTCCTTCAGCAAGTGATATTCTAGGAAAAAGTTTAAGCAGCTTTGGGTTTAAGAGAGTTGAATTTCAACAGCTAAAATGTTAAATTGGTAATTGCCCACGTAAACAACTCAAATATATCTGTTTACTTTACATGTTCTTGTGGGGGAAAAAAGGGGGGTTGCATCATAAAATTCTAAAACCCACAAGTTTTAGCTCTTCTGTCACATCTCAGTGCATTTAATATCCTTCTGCCATATTATTTATGACTTCACAAAGAAAGTAGTTACTTCCTATTATCTGTTCAATAAATAAGTAGAGAAATGCAGGCTGCAGAGATACAATTTGTTAATGAAATAGCCCAGAGAATCTTCACGGTGTCTGGTCTTAGAAACTTGTGCAGCATCTATTAAAGCTTGCTTCTGTTCTATAAAGTGACTCCAATATTTTACACATGGATATGCTGCACTCAGTTGTCTGAGACATGCTTCCAGGATAGATCACGCAACATGAGTAATGCATGCTGTGCTACAACAGATACCTAACAGCACAGGCATGTTTAAACACTTCTCTCTACTTGTTCAACCTTCTTCTACTACTGGGAAGACGGTCTCACTTCAGAAACAAGGTAGATATTGAATTGTCAGTTCTCAAAACTATTTTCAAGATGAAGAAGAGAAAGATATTGTGCTGTAGTTTTAACCCAAATGCGATGACACTATGATTGCACTATGCTCAAGAGAGAAGACTGCATCAGTACACATTATAGAAAAGTTGTAAGAGATGCACCAGGGTAGGTAGGTACATCACTATCCCCTATTCGTATACTTTTGCCACCTTGTAAAAGAATAATTATAGAAATTCTCATGTGCTGTTTTTGAAGAACATTCACTTTTTGCTGACAATTTCCACTGTTAAAAGGAATAAGTGCAAGGAAAAGAGTAGTTACAATAATCTATGCTCCCTTTATTTGCTGTGAAATTTTATTTTTCATGTAAAAAGTGAAGCTCTCCAAAGGATCTATGTCTTGTTATCTAATGACGTAAAATTTGGCGAAAAAAAAAATCTAGTGGAAGAAATATATAAGACATGAAAACTTACTCCTAATCCTAAACACAGTAGGTGTTTTAAAAGTGAACCTATGAATATATTTTGACTGTAATCAAAACCTTACAGCGACCAAATGATGCTTAGGTCTGAAATACTGTTTACTCTTTAAAAAGCAATTTAATTTCCTCTAAGAAAAAATATCTTATTTTTTGCCAGGGCTGGAGTAGAGTATTGGCTCAGATTCACAATTTGTATGAAAGACTAGGGTACAAAACTCTGGGGGATATTCAGTACATATACATTTTTGTAATTCTGATGCTGAATATTATTTGTGAACTAATAATAGTCACTTTGATTTTTCTTAAATATTCAATTGTATTAACATGTAGTTAGGAAATATTCAAACCTATAACTCCCATATTTTGGCCACCTGATGTGAAGAGCTGACTCATTTGAAAAGACCCTGATGTTGGGAAAGATTGAAGGCAGCAGGAGAAGGGGACGACAGAGGATGAGATGGTAGGTGGCATCACCGACTCAATGGACATGAGTTTGGGTAAACTGTGGGAGTTGGTGATGGACAGAGAGGCCTGGCGTGCTGTAGTTCATGGGGTCGCAAAGAGTCAGACACGACTGACTGAACTGAACTGAACTGAACCATTCTTATATATGTTAAGAGCCTTGCCAAAGATGAATTTGAGTAGTCTCAGAAACTGATCTGCTATCAGTTGTTAGGCCCTTAAAAAGCATTCAAATTCAGAATTTAAGACCCTCCTCATAAAATCAAAATTAAGCTGGCAGTAAGAAAGTTTATTACAGGATGCCTTCCGGAAAACCTGGGCTACACTTGGTACAGACAAGACTGGTCTCATTTAGGGAAAGTGAACTTGAAGATCGAAATCAAGAGAGGAACTACTTGGAGGGTTGAGGATAGCTATGAACCATAGACTCTGCAAAGCCACTGAGGATTCCGAGCAGGAAAATGCAAGTGGAACAGTTTGGAGAACAATGAGCTTATGGTTGAGAATAAAAGAGACTAAAGTGGGAAGCAGAAAATCACGTACAGCTTTATCATTGCTTCATTAAGATTTAAGAAAAAATTCCTTATTGTCTCTGGGTTGAAGATGTCACCTACTTAATTTCCTTTATTACAGGTTGTCTACTTTTTTACTTATCTAATCAACTCCTCATGAAGCCTTCAGGGTAAGATAAAATGTCATAGGAACATAGGGCCACTAGAAAAAAAGAGAATTCAAATTTATGTCTGGCTTAACTTGGACACATTTTCAACTGAACAGTTTGAACCTACAGCCTCATAATTTTCATGCTCTTGAAAAAGACACTTGTAAAATTATTTTCTTGCTACTTTTCAAAGCTCTGGTTCAGAAAATTACTACCCTTTTGATGTGAAGGCTGATGTAACTAATTATAGCTAGGAAGACACAATTCCTCCTTTAATAATAAAGAAATAGCAATCTTTCACCTAGAATATAGCACAGTGTCTGGATCTGAAGCATGAAAGATTAAATCAGTAAGCTTTGAAATTCTATTATATTCAGGGAGACGATGTCTCCAAGGACAATAATATTGACAATAGAAGGAGGTTTCTTCAAGAGCATTTCAACCTATTAGCAGACTGTGGCACAGTGAAAAGAATGTGGGGCTGAATGCAAGGAGACAGGCACTTCTATCCAGGCTCGTTTAATTATCAGCTGAGTATTTAGTTTAAATTAGTCTTCTTCTCTAGTTTCAGAATAATTCACTGCTTACTTTCGACCACCTATTCACAGTAGAGAGGACAGAGGAACAGAAAGGGCAGAATGGAGGGAGAAAAAGGGAGATAGGTGGAGAGAGAGAGGAAAAGACAGCGGTAAAAGGAAGGAGACTGAAAGTGAGACATGGAAGGAAAAAAATTGAGAGAGGCCTTTTTTATATATTAGTGGTCCTTTGCTTTAAGGAGCATCGAAATAAGCTGGAGGGCTTTTTAAAACATAGATTGATAGGTTCTGCCCCCAGACTTCTTAATGTAGATCATCTTGGGGGTAGGGGAGGGGCTGGGGCATATGAGTTTGCATTTCTTCTCTTTTATCTCTCTCTCTCTTTTTTTTTTTTTTTTAAGGTAAGAAGTGGATTTATTTAGAGAGAAACACACTCCACAGACAGAGTGTGAACCATCTCAGAAGGTGAGAGTGGCTCTAAAATATGGCATAGTTTTTATGAGCTAGGTAATTTCATAGGCTAATGAGTGGGACTTCCCTAGTGTCTCAGTTGGTAAAGAATCTACCTGCAATGCAGGAGACCCAGGTTTGATCCCTGGGTCAGAAAGAGTCCCTGGAGAAGGGAATGGCAACCCACTCCAGTACTCTTGCATGGAGAATTCCATGGACACTGAAGCCTGGTGGGCTACAGTCCACGGGGGTCACAAGAGTCGGACATGATTTAGAGACTAAAAAACCACCACCACCACCACCAATGAGTGGGAGGATTATTCCAACTATTTTGGGGAAGAGGCAGAGATTTCCAGGTCTTTGGTCTTTGGTGGTCAGTTTTTGGTCTTTGATGATCAGCCTTGGAACTGTCATGTCATGGTGGGTGTGTCACATAGCTTATGCTGATGTATTACACTGAGCGCTTGATAAGGCCCAAGGTGAACTGGAAGTCGAATATTCCACCATCTTGGACCTAGGTGGTCCTAGTTTTTGTTATATCCTATGGCTATCTCATTCTTTTAAAGGCTATGCCCTGCTGAGTTTGCATTTCTAAAAAGTTCCCGGATGATGGCATCAGTGCTGCCGGTCTGAGGACCACACTTTGAGAATACTGTAACAGGCCTCCATCTATGTGGAATCTTACCAAGAAAAAAATAGGTGTCATTCAGTTTGCTCCTTACATTATTAAAAACAAACAAACAAACAAAAATTCTCAATAACCATCTTTCTAAAAGGCATTATTTTTTCTATGTGCCATGTTCATTTCAAGACACTGAACTTCTCCTACCTATTCCTAGGATAGAATCATTATTACTTATATTTTGGCTATGATTAAATGGATTTATTTTATATTTAACTATGTATCAGAGGTGCAAAAAAATAAAAATAAAAAAAAGTAGTATACATTTATGCTGATAGGGTAAACACAGATAAAATGAGCATTCTCATTCATGGCTGGTGCAAGTAAAATTTGGCCCAGTTGTTTCAGAATACCTTTTAGTGCCATACAAAAAAAGCCTTATTAACTCAACAGCTAAAGGTAATACCACAACCACAATTAATAACAGTAATTGAGCACTTACTCTGTTCCAGGCATTTGACTAAGTGCTTTATTTTACATATATTACAATAGTTAATCCTCCCAACATTCCTAAGAGAAAAAAGGATCCCTTTCTTGGACAGATCAATTTTTTAGTTATTCATTTGTGCAGGTGTTATTTTAAAAGAGACACTGACACACTGAAGAGAGATATGAGTGTGTGTGTGTGTGTGTGTGTGTGTGTATATTCAGAATGAAAGTAGAAAGGTACATTTTCTATTTCACCCACCTTAGGATGCCTAGGAAGACAGACTGAACTTATTTTCTCCTGCTCCAGATGAATATCCAAAAAATAATTCTAAATCTTGATACATCCAAAAAGAAGTTGAAGTCATAAAAGCCATTTCCCCTAATTCTGCCAAAATCAAAATTTTGTTCTTGGCCGAATATCCAGAAGCAATAAGCAAACTTATATTCAGGACCTTTGGGAACTTGGTTCCAAAACCCAGGGGATACCAAAATCCAAGAATGCTCAAGTCCCTTATATATAATAAAATAACGTAGGACAGTCAGTGATGGAACCCATGGATGTGAAAGCCTGATTGAAATGCCTTTTCTGAGTTTTCAAGGACAAGTATTTAATGATCTGATCTTTAACCTCTAAAACCTCTTGTTCCAAATAAGTAAACAGTAGCTCTATTTGGAAAAGAAATTTTCAACTTCTGTGGGAAAAAATCACTAATTTTGTTGTTTCGTAATCCACAGAGGTAAGACTAGCTTGTTTTTTACAACTATATGTGAGTTTGATCATTGATCTTGTGGAATAAACCTCATTATCTACTCTTTTTTGAAACTACAATACCTCTTTTATGAAGTAATTTCCTCATCTCTCCCATTTTAATCTATGGAAAGTTTATTGCCAAAAGGCAAATCTCAAATCATTTTGACTCATAATAACCATCTTTCATCTCTTCTTTATAATACGTATTTGCCAAACAATGTAAAGTATATTAAAAAAAGAACTTTGAATTGTACAACATGTAGCACAGGAAACAAAAGGTACCATAAAGGATGGGAATGAGGAGACTGAGGTTCTAACAGCTTGTTTTTATTTCTAATCTATCTCTGCCTGTAAACAACTGAGTGACCTTGTAAAGATCACTTCACCTTTTGGCATCTCATTTTTCTCATATGTAAAATAAGAGCATTAGATGAGATGACCTCTAAAATCTATTCAAGCTCTTCAAATGTATGATTTATTCTGATAAACTGTCTATGGTCTTGGGATGGTTTCTGGTTAAAAGATTATATATTTCTTAGTTCAGAAAGACACTTTTAAATACAGTTTGGGCAAGAGTTCTAACAAGACGACATTATATTTTCTGGTAGAATAAAATTAACAAGCTGTTTTTATATCACTCTCTTAGACCCAAACATTTCAACCATACATAAAACATTTTAAGACCCTTTTTAATAGTATGCTTAGTGTATTAATTAAAATTATTTAAAGTACATAGAATATGCAGTAATTCATTTTATTACAGTAATAATACAGCTAGATAAGTTGTAAGAGAACAGCTTTGAACTTTCAGGGTGTCTTCACTAATGACACTAGCTATTGTAGATAAATTAACTAGGTAAATAGTTCTCTGTGTTATATATTTGTAATATGTATATAAATGTATAATATAGAAAGAATCTTATAGCAATGTGTTGAAATACTACCTGTGCAGAATTTGTTCTAACTTCCAATGAGTAACTGAAAGCTGTATTTAGAGATGAAAAACATAATACAGTAATACTGAAATTATACATACGATTCTAGCAAACATGTATTTTAGTAAGAAATATCCGCTGAGTAACCTATTTCAATTTGCCCTGTTCTCTTATTCAAGGAAGCATCAGGGGGGTTAGGCAGAATATGATGGCAGCACAATTTCTGTTATTTTTGTTGATTAATTAAAAGAAAGACACGACATAATGATCAAAGGATCAATCCAAGAGGAAGATACAACAATTATAAATATATATGCACCCAACATAGGAGCACTACAATATATAAGGCAAATGCTAACAAGTATGAAAGAGGAAATTAACAGTAACACAATAATAGTGGGAGACTCTAATATCTCTCTCACACCTATGGATAAATCAACCAAACAGAAAATTAGCAAGGAAACACAAACTTTAAATGATACAATGGACCAGTTAGACCTAATTGATATCTATAGGACATTTCACCCCAAAACAATGAATTTCACCTTTTTATCAAGTGCAAATGTAACATTCTCCAGGATAGATCACATCTGGGCAATAAATCTAGCCTTGGTAAATTCAAAAACTTTGAATTATTTCAAGCATCTTTTCTGATCACAGTGCAGTAAGATTAGATGTCAACTACAGGGAAAAAAACTTTAATTAAAAATAAAAACATATGGAGGCTAAACAACACACTTCTAAATGTGTGAATGAAACCAACTTCTGAATGAAGCCAACAAATCACAGAAGAAATCAAAAAAGAAATCAAAATATGCACAGAAACAAATGAAAACATGACAACCCAAAACCTATGGGACTCAGTAAAAGCAGTGCTAAGGGGAAGGTTCATAGCAATACAAACTCACCTCAAGAAACAAGAGAAAAACCAAATAAATAACCTAACTTTACACCTAAAGCAACTAGAAAAAGAAGAAATGAAGAACCCCAAAGTTAGTATAAAGAAATAAATCATAAAAATTAGGGCAGAAATAAATGAAAAAGAAACGAGACTATAGCATAAATCAACAAAACTAAAAGCTGATTATTTGAGAAGAGACATAAAATAGACAAACCATTAGCCAGACTCACCAAGAAACAAAGGGAGAAGAATCAAATCAACAAAATTAGAAATGAAAATGGAGACATCGTAACACACAGCACAGAAATACAAAGGATCATAAGAGACTACTATCAGCAACTATATGACAATAAAATGGACAACTTGGAAGAAATGGATGAATTCTTAGAAAAGTATAACCTTCCAAAACTGAGCCAGGAAGAAACAGAAAATCTTAGCAGACTCATCACAAGCACATTGAAACTGTAATAATAAATCTTCCAACAAACAAAAGCCCAGGACCAAATGGCTTCACAGGTGAATTTTACAAATTTTAAAGAGTTAATACCTGTCCTACTCAAACTCTTCCAGAAAATTGTAGAGGAAGGTAAACTGCCAAACCCATTCTATGAAGCCATCATCACCCTAATACCAAAACCAGACAAATATGCCACAAAAAAAGAAAACTATAGACCAATACCACTGATGAACATAGATGTAAAAATACTCAACAAAATTCTAGCAAACAGAATCCAACAACATATTAAAAAGATCATACATCATGACCAAGTGGGCTTTATCCCAGGGATTCTTCAATATTTGCACATCAATCAATGTGATACACCACATTAACAAATTGAAAGATTAAAACCATATGATTATCTCAATAGATGCAGAAAAAGCCTTTGAAAAAAAGTCAACATCCATTTATGACAAAAACCCTCCAGAAAGCAGGCACAGAAGGAACATACCTCAACATAATAAAAGCCATATATGATAAACCCACAGCAAACATTATCCTCAATGGTGAAAAACTGAAAGAATTTCCCCTCAAGTCAGGAACAACACCACTCTCACCACTACTGTTCAACATAGTTTTGGAAGTTTTAGCCACAGCAATCAGAGAAGAAAATGAAATAAAAGGAATACAAATTATAAAAGAAGTAAAACTCTCACTGTTTGCAGATACATGATCTTCTACATAGAAAACCCTAAAGACATCATCAGAAAATTACTAGAGCTAATCAACAAATATAGGATGCAGGATATAAACTTAATACACAGAAATCCCTTGCATTCCTATATACTAACAATGAAGAAACAGAGAGGGAAATTAAGGAAACAATTCCATTCACCATTGTGACAAAAAGAATAAAATATTTAGGAATAAATCTACCTAGAGAAACAAACAACCTATGTATAGAAAACTACAAAACAATATAAAACACTGATGAAAGAAATCAAAGATGACACAAATAGATGGAGAAATATACCATGTTTATGGATCAGAAGAATCAATATAGTGAAAATGAATATAATACCCAAAGCAATCTATAGATTCAATGCAATCCCTATCAAGCTACCAACAGTAATTTTCACAGAACTACAACAAATAATTTCACAATTTGAATGGAAATACAAAAAACCTCGAATAGCCAAAGCAATCTTGAGAAAGAAGAATGGAACTGGAGGAATCAACCTGCCTGACTTCAGACTATGCTACAAAGCTACAGTCATCAAGACAGTATGGTACTGGCACAAAGACAGAAATATAGATCAATGGAACAAAACAGAAAGCCCAGAGATAAATCTGCACACCTATGGACACCTTATCTTTGACTAAGGAGGCAAGAATATACAATGGAGAAAAGACAGTCTCTTTAACAAGTGGTGCTGGGAAAACTGGTCAACCACTTGTAAAAGAAGAAACTACAACATTCTCTGACAGCATACACAAAAATAAACTTAAAATGGGTTAAAGATATAAATTTAAGACCAGAAACTATAAAACTCCTAGAGAAAAACATAGGCAAAACACTCTCTGACATAAGTCACAGAAGGATCCTCTATGACTCACCTCCCAGAGTAATGGAAATAAAAGCAAAAATAAACAAATGGGACATAATTAAAATTAAAAGCTTTTGCACAGTGAAGTAAACTATAAGTAAAGTGAAAATACAGCCTTCAGAATGGGAGAAAATAATAGCAAATGAGGCAATTGACAAAGAATTAATCTCAAAAATATACAAGCAGCTCATGCAGCTCAATACCAGTAAAATACATGATCCAATCAAAAAATGGGCCAAAGAACTAAACAGACATTTCTCCAAAGAAGACATACAGATGGCTAACAAACACATGAAGAGATGCTCAACATCACTCATTATCAGAGAAATGAACATCAAAACCACAAGGAGGTACCGTCTCACACAGGTAAGAATGGCTGCTATCAAAAAGTCTACAAACAATAAATGCTGGAGAGGGTGCGGAGAAAAGGGAGCCATCTTACACTGTTGGTGGGAATGAAAACTAGTACAGCCACTATGGAGAATAGTGTGGAGATTCCTTAAAAGCCTGGAAATAGAACTGCCATATGACCCAGCAATCCCACTGCTGGGCATACACACAGAGGAAACCAGAATTGAAAGAGACACGAGTACCCCAATGTTCATCGCAGCACTGTTTACAATACCTAGGACACAGAAGCAACCTAGAAATTCATCAGCAGATGAATGGATAAAGAAAGCTGTGGTACATATACACAATGGAATATTACTCAGCTATTAAAAACAACACATTTGAATAAGTTCTAATGAGGTGGATGTAACTGGAGCCTATTATACAGAGTGAAGTAAGCCAGAAAGAAAAACACCATACAGTATATTAACTCATATATATGGAATTTATAAAGATGGTAATGATGACCCTATATGAGAGACAGCAAAAGAGACACAGATGTAAAGAACAGACTTTTGGACTCTGTGGGAGAAGGTGAAGATGGAATGATTTGAGAGACTAGCATTGAAACACATATATTCAGTTCAGTTCAGTTCAGTCGCTCAGTTGTGTCTGACTCTTTGCGACCCCATGAATTGCAGCATGCCAGGCCTCCCTGTCCATCACCAACTCCCGGAGTTCACTCAAACTCATGTCCATCGAGTCGGTGATGCCATCCAGCCAACTCAACCTCTGTCGTCCCCTTTTCCTCCTGCCCCCAATCCCTCCCAGCATCAGAGTCTTTTCCAATGAGTCAACTCTTCGCATGAGGTGGCCAAAGTACTGGAGTTTCACCCTTAGCATCATTCCTTCCAAAAAACACCCAGGACTGATCTCCTTGAGAATGGACTGGTTGGATCTCCTTGCAGTCCAAGGGACTCTCAAGAGTCTTCTCCAACACCACAGTTCAAAAGCATCAATTCTTTTGCACTCAGCTTTCTTCACAGTCCAACTCTCACATCCATACATGACTACTGGAAAAACCATAGCCTTGACTAGACAAACCTTTGTTGGCAAAGTAATGTCTCTGCTTTTGAATATGCTATCTAGGTTGGTCATAACTTTCCTTCCAAGGAGTAAGCGTCTTTTAATTTCATGGCTGCAATCACCACCTGCAGTGATTTTGGAGCCGTATGTGAAATAGATCACCAGTTCAAGTTTGATGCATGAAACAGGGCACTCAAAGCTGGTGCACTGGGACAACCCTGAGAGATGGGATGGGGAGGAAGGTGGGAGGGGGTTCAGGATGGGGAACACATGTACACCCATGTCTGATTCATGTCAAAGTATGGCAAAAACCACTACAGTATTGTAAAGTAATTAGCCTCCAATTAAAATAAATAAATTAATTTAAAATATATTGTCAATTTATATAATCTCTATTTGAATCTTAGCTTATACAAATGCTACCTTTATGTGCATAATTCAAGCAAAATTTCTAAGTTGGTAAAACTCAGATTCTATTGCCAGCAAAAATAACAGTGGAATCATACAATTTCAGAGGTTGCCATACCACATTCCTCTGAAGAAACTGAGCTGCCATAGAATTGGAGCCAACATGGTGGTAGTTTGGTGGCACTTATTTATAAAGAAAATAATTCCAGGATTTAATAAATTGGCAGAAATTTATTAAATTTCATTAGCTCAGAAGCAATAGCAGCAGCAGAGAAAAAACCTTTAAAGCCTCTTCTAAGCTTTTGGATGGTAATGCACCCAAAAAATGAGATCTTTGGTAAATCTGGCAGGAGAAATTCAACATTCACCTGATGACTACTTCTGCTTCATTGCTTTACTGAGCAGATACTAATGTAGTGGTTGTGCATTTTTATGTTTACATGCTCAGAAGCAGCTGTTTCTAAATCTTGTGAAAGAGTAACATCAACCACACAAAATAGGAATGATTATAACAACAATACTTGCCTCAGAAGCTTGCTGTAAGGATTCAATGAGTTAATTAATATAAAACATAATAGCATTGGTTCCATACTTAATATTATAGAAACTTTGGTTATTGTTTGTTATGTGTTGTATGATTGTTATATGCAATTTTTCATGTCCAGTGGAGGTATTTCTTCAGATTCTTATGTGGCTATCCAAGGAGACATTATAACCCCACTCTCCCTTAAAATAATTAAAAGTGGTATTTTATAACTGTGTTGGCATAAATATAAATACATTGATATCAATTACTAAAAATTTTTGACCTAAAATTTCATTTTTCCTTATTCTTTTAAGTAAGTGAACTCATTCCACGAACCTTCAGAAAGTAATGTGGGCCACAGAAACTGCATCTATTGTGCTTAATGTGAAGTTGATCTTTTGGTATCATAAGGTTGGTGAACTTGAAGTATATGGGGGAGGATAGATTTTAGCTGTTAAAGTTCCTGGATGATAATTAAAACTTTCATTTAACATAATAATCTGTTTCATTAAATTTGTGAGAATATTCACAGTGCAACTGTCACTATACAAATAATTTGATCAAAAGGAAAATATACCTTTAGTATATGTTCACTACTTAGTGTTCTTTTTTTCTTGAGTAATATCCATGTTCATTGTATACTTTAAGGATAAACACTATGCTTCAGATAATTTCTAAATGAAAAAAAACCTATACCAGTATTATTAAATAGCAATACAAATGCTGTTAGTTCATTCTCTTTCTGCTAAGCCAGCATCAGAATGCAAGTCCAGAACTCAAGGATATTATATGAATTTATGATTCCTTGTTGTGGAAACACCATTTAGTTCTTTTATGTTTTGGCTCTGAGGAGTTCATCATTAGTTTAAGTTTTATCATCTGCCTCTTATTTTCTGGACAAAATACAATGCAATTACAAAACTATAAATGTCCTACTAACATGAATTAGTCCATTTAGTCCATTCTAAGTTAATTTAATCTAGTGAAGTGAATCTTTCCCAAATTGTCTAAAAGAAGTGTGTTTCTTAGGACCTGGACTTGTTTCCCTCAATGGAACCAACTCTTTTTCCTGTGTGAGAAAGAAACGGAAAATGTTTAGTCGCTCAATTGAGTCCAATTCTTTGTGACCCCATGGACTGTAGCTCACCATGCTTCTCTGTCCATGGAATTCTCCAGGCTAGAACACTGGAGTGGGTTGCCTTTTACTTCTTCAGGGGATCTTCCCAACCCAGGGATCAAATCCAGATCTCCTGCATAGCCAGCATATTCCTTACCATCTGAGCCACTTTTTACTGTGGCTTTTTCTTAATGCTAACTTTGCTACAACAGATAGCCAGTTCTGGATTTTCATTTAGAGGTTTGTACATATCATAAACAGTTCTACTATGTGCCAAAATAACAGTCTATTTCTACAATTAGGCAGGAAAGTTATTCTACTTCAACATTAATCTTCAAAAGGAAATCTTATTATTGGAACCTAAATGTTTCATCTCCTCTGTCAAAAACCCCTGGATTAGCAAGCTGCTTCCTCACAGGGAGGCATGGTCATATCAGTTCAGTTCAGTCACTCAGTCGTGTCTGACTCTTTGCAACCCCCATGAATTGCAGCACGCCAGGCCTCCCTGTCTATCACCAACTCCCAGAGTTCACCCAGACTCACATCCATCGAGTTAGTGATGCCATCCAGCCATCTCATTCTCTGTCGTCCCCTTCTGCTCCCGCCCCCAATTCCTCCCAGCATCAGAGTCTTTTCCAATGAGTCAACTCTTCACATGAGGTGGCCAAAGTACTGGAGTTTCAGCTTTAGCATCATTCTTCCAAAGAAATCCCAGGGCTAATCTCCTTGAGAATGCACTGGTTGGATCTCCTTGCAGTCCAAGGGACTCTCAAGAGTCTTCTTCAACACCACAGTTCAAAAGCATCAATTCTTTGGCGCTCAGCCTTCTTCACAGTCCAACTCTCACATCCATACATGACCACTGGAAAAACCATAGCCTTGACTAGACAAACCTTTGTTGGCAAAGTAATGTCTCTGCTTTTGAATATGCTATCTAGGTTGGTCATAACTTTCCTTCCAAGGAGTAAGCGTCTTTTAATTTCATGGCTACAGTCACCATCTGCAGTGATTTTGGAGCCCAAAAAAATAAAGTCTGACACTGTTTCCACTGTTTCCCCATCTATTTCCCATGAAGTGATGGGACCGGATGCCACGATCTTCATTTTCTGAATGTTGAGCTTTAAGCCAACTTTTTCACTCTCCACTTTCACTTTCATCAAGAGGCTTTTGAGTTCCTCTTCACTTTCTGCCATAAGGGTGGTGTCATCTGCATATCTGAGGTTATTGATATTTCTCCCGGCAATCTTGATTCCAGCTTATGTTTCTTCCAGTCCAGCGTTTCTCATGATGTACTCTGCATAGAAGTTAAATAAGCAGGGTGACAATATACAGCCTTGATGTACTCCTTTTCCTATTTGGAACCAGTCTGTTGTTCCATGTCCAGTTCTAACTGTTGCTTCCTGACCTGTATACAAATTTCTCAAGAGGCAGATCAGGTGGTATGGTATTCCTATCTCTTTCAGAATTTTCCACAGTTTATTGTGATCCACACAGTCAAAGGCTTTGGCATAGTCAATAAGCGCAGGCGGTTGCAACCGGCACACTTCGGTGCACTAAGCTCGGCTGAGAGGAGCTACCCTGCATCCGAGGTCAGGGGCAGTGGCCAGGAGGAGCTACCCCAAGCCCCCACGCCCGAGGCCAGGGGTGGCAGCCAGGAGGACGAACCCCATACCCAAGGCCAGGGGCGGCGGCCGGGAGGACCAACCCCATGTCCAAGGAGCGGTGGCTGCGCGGGCGCAGGAGGGCCTAGAGGAGCTATCCCATGTTGAAGGTCAGGAAGGGCAGTGGTGAGGAGATAACCCTCGTCCAAGTTAAGGAGCAGTGGCTGCACTTTGCTGGAGCAGCCATGAAGAGATACCCCACGCTCAAGGTAAAAGAAATCCAAGTAAGACAGTAGGTGTTGCAAGAGGGCATCAGAGGGCAAACACACTAAAACCATACTCACAGAAAACTAGTCAATCTAATCACACTAGGACCACAGCCTTATCTAACTCAATGAAACTAAGCCATGCCCGTGGGGCAACCCAAGACGGGCCGGTCATGGTGGAGAGATCTGACAGAATGTGGTCCACTGGAGAAGGGAATGGCAAACCACTTCAGTATTCTTGCCTTGAGAACCCCATGAACAGTACAAAAAGGCAAAATGATAGGATACTGAAAGAGAAACTCCCCAGGTCAGTAGGTGCCCAATATGCTACTGGAGATCAGTGGAGAAATAACTCCAGAAAGAATGAAGGGATGGAGCCAAAGCAAAAAGAATATCCAGCTGTGGATGTGACTGGTGATAGAAGCAAGGTCCGATGCTGTAAAGAGCAATATTGCATAGGAACCTGGAATGTCAGGTCCATGAATCAAGGCATATTGGAAGTGGTCAAACAAGAGATGGCAAGAGTGAATGTGGACATTCTAGTAATCAGCTAACTGAAATGGACTGGAATGGGTGAATTTAACTCAGATGACCATTATATCTACTACTGCGGGCAGGAATCCCTCAGAAGAAATGGAGTGGCCATCATGGTCAACAAGAGAGTCCGAAATGCAGTACTTGGATGCAATCTCACAAATGACAGAATGATCGCTGTTTGTTCAGGGCAAAGACTAATAGAGTTTTGCCAAGAAAATGCACTGGTCATAACAAACACCCTCTTCCAACAACACAAGAGAAGACTCTATACATGGACATCACCAGATGGTCAACAACGAAATCAGACTGATTATATTCTTTGCAGCCAAAGATGGAGAAGCTCTATACAGTCAGCAAAAACAAGACCAGGAGCTGACTGTGGCTCAGATCACGAACTACTTATTGCCAAATTCAGACTTAAATTGAAGACAGTAGGGAAAACCACTAGACCATTCAGTTCATATCAGGCCTATAAAGAAAAACTGCCTATGGAAACTAGGAAGAAATTTCTTAAAAGGCATCTAATGTAAGGATTTTTATTTTCCTTTTCTTTTTACTCTCTGGAATGCAGATGTGATATCAAGAGCTCAGTTAGCCACCTGATCATGAGGTAGAAGCCATGTATTGAACTTGATAGAGAACTTGATAAAAGAAGCCTGTGTCTCTGATAAAGAAATAGCCAAAACAGCTCTGGAATACTGACTTTATTTGAGAAATAAATAAATGTCTCTCTTGTTTAAGCCATTTCATTTTCTGTTACTCGTAGCTAAACTTAAGTCTAAACTATACAAATTTGGTGTTTAAAACTGGGTAAATATTAATATAACAAGATAGTGAAAACCTCACATATCCAGGAGAATTTTCATATGCAAGTTTCTCTCTCCCTTTCTCTCTCTCACACACACAGAGAAGGATGAAAGTGTAAAAGTTATGACAGTCTCACTCTTTATCAAGCTCTTAACTCACATATTTTGACTCATTTATTTACGTTTATGAATGGCATTTACCTGTTTCTTTTACTGACGGTACAAACTTTTACTAAGGAAACAGATGAAAGAGAACCAAACAGTAATACAAGTAAGGCTGAACGATGTATGATGCGTTAACACATGAATCTGTCCTCAACCCTTTCTCTTGGATCAAGAGTCAGTAGCCATATCAAACACAGCTTAAGAGTTACACTTCCTAATAGCAGTGCTCAATTATTATTAACATACATGAGCAGAACAAAAATGGATCTTAATCCTCTGTGTGGTTTCTCCAAGATTAGGCTTTGAGAGAAACATCCCCTAGTCTGCTCTAACATTTATTGTTTTGAATTCATTAAAGCAGAAATTAAAAGAAACGCTTAAATCAATGTCCTTTTCTGTGCTGGCTCTCGACATTTATTTTTAGAGTTTATTAGCAGGAACCAGAAATGTATGGCTGGATAAGGAAGTACTCTCAATCATTTATCATCTGAATCACACTGAATATTCAATTTAACATCACGAACTCATCAA
Organism: Bos javanicus; assembly: GCF_032452875.1. Classification (NCBI taxonomy): domain Eukaryota; kingdom Metazoa; phylum Chordata; class Mammalia; order Artiodactyla; family Bovidae; genus Bos; species Bos javanicus. The sequence goes on along the minus strand of NC_083871.1, from coordinate 85,282,474 downwards.
TCACTAAATAGCTAGACTGAAAAGTATCAGCGGCCAGAAAATTTTAGTCAGTGGACTGCTATAGTTCATATTTCTGGTTGTTCTCAACGTGAAAACTTATTTTTGTTTTCAACAACATCGTAGCACAGTGGCATGGCTGGAGTACTCTATTTCAATGAGTTTCCCTTTTAGGCGATTGTTCTAATTTTACAAGAAAGTTATCCAGGGAGAGGATAGTCCTTGTAGAAGCTTGTGCCACCTTTGTATAGATCTTTTTATGATGCATTTGCTTGTCTAAATTAATATCTCAAATATACATCTTTAGAAATACAAAAATGTACTAGTCACAGTTAAATGTACAATTAATATATAGTAACTAGAAGTGCTCTACACAAGATAGCTATTAGCCACATGTGACTTTTAAAATTTTAAATAATTAAATATAGATAGTGAAGGATGGGGGAGCCTGGTGTGTTGCAGTCCATGGGGTCGCAAAGAGTCTAACACAACTTAGTGACTGAACAACAACAACTAAAATGCAACTGCTGGTCATGTTAGCCATAATGCAAGTGCTCAAAAGAGTGGCTACTCTTTTGAACACAAACGATATAGAATATTTCCATCATCACTGAAAATTCTACTGGACAATACTGAACTAAAATTTTGTATATCAACACACTTGAAAAGAGTATTAATTGTGAAATGTTTACTCAACAGAACAAAGAGAAAATATCTCCAAAAACGTCCAAAACACTTCAGTTAGAGGCCTGCAGGCTTGAAATCCATGGGAAATGATAGCTATTCATAAAACAGCCATGAATAGAAATATTTTAAAAAATAGTCTCTGAAAAATAACACTGATGCAGGGAAGTTATTTAAAACTAATCTGATTTAACAGAGGCATCACAGAAATATAAATGTCAAGTAAGAGCTTTCACTAATAAAAAGAACAATGAAATCAGGTCTCCTTACCATATCAAAATTATACTTCTAAAAAATTAACAGCTTAAAAAATTCTTAGAAAATAATTACTAACTGGATGAAAGGTTTAGTGTTTGGGAATTCTAATTGCTCTTTCTTGGCTCCTGGTAACAATGCCTCTTTTCCAGGTCTAGCTCTGGGTTTTTCTACCTTAGCCAACAGATCCACGTGAAGTAGCTCAGTTGTGTCTGACTCTTTGCGACCCCATGGACTGTAGCCTACCAAGCTTCTCCATCCATGGGATTCTCCAGGCAAGAATACTAGAGTCGGTTGCCATTTCCTTCTCCAGGAGATCTTCCCGACCCAGAGATTGAACCCGGGTCTCCTGCATTGTAGGCAGACACTTTACCGTCTGAGCCACCAGGGAAGTTCAACAGATCCAAAGACTACTTCATATGTTTGGTTCTTCATTTCTCTAACTACTGGAAAACTGCATCTCTCAGTAACTATGTATAGCACAGTATTACACTTAAAGTATTCTTCCAAATTTATGTGATGAGCACCACTTAGATAATTAGGATGCTTATAAAGAATTCTTTCTTAGACTACTTCACTATAGACTTTTTGAAACTTTTTCAAAAAAATTAATATTCCCACATGATCACACTATAGACACATACTGAGTTAGGCTTTTGTAAAAGTGAAGGATAATATGGAGCCAATTATTAGGACAAAGTGTTTCTCAGGAGAATTATCTGAAATCAGATATTCATTTTTAAGAGATTAAATAGAAATAGAGATTTCCTTTCTCCATGGTCTTAGAAATTCAACTTAATGAGATCCAGCTTGTTGAATCTTTTTGAAAATTTCATGGGACAAAAGTCACAATTAGAACTATAACCTCAAACACTTCAGTTGGAAGAACATGGCTTGTAAAACACAGCTTTCCAAAATTGGAAGAAATGTCAACTTCAAATGCAACACACTTGTCAATACTGTACATGAATATAATCCTGACCTATGAAGAGGAGACTGAATGACTACAGATAAATTCTCCAGCACTAGAAGAGTTATGCCAACCTTTTAAATGTGTGGAAAACAGAATTAAATCTTAAGTATTGTGCATTAGAAAAAGTCCAATTGTTTTAGTTTATACTTGAGTATTCAGTGTTTACCTCAAAAATTTCCATAAACCCTCACTGTATGGGGTCCAGCCCACTTGTGAATCATTTTTAAAGAAACAGTTTATAGCCACTCTATAGCACTGGAAGTGTTCCAACCCCAAAGTCAAGATTGTATAAAGGTGCTTGCCAGCAGGAATTTTGAAATCAGGATGCCTGCACTTGAATCTTAACTTTCCTATATTTGGACTCTTGAGTTTGTGCTATCTCATCTGAAAAATAGTAATAAAAATTGCAAATCTCTATAGAGTTATGGTAAGACAAAAACTAGAGAATCCATGTAAAACCATTAGCACAGTAACTGCTGCTGCTGCTGCTAAGTTGCTTGAGTCGTGCCCGACTCTGTGTGACCCCATAGACGGGAGCCCACCAGGCTCCCCCGTCCCTGGGATTCTCCAGGCAAGAACACTGGAGTGGGTTGCCATTTCCTTTTCCAATGCATGAAAGTGAAAAGTGAAAGTGAAGTCGCTCAGTCATGTCTGACTCTTCGACACCCCATGGACTGCAGCCCACCAGGCTCCTCCGTCCATGGGATTTCCCAGGCAAGAGTACTGGAGTGGGGTGCCATTGCCTTCTCCTACTGAACTTATGATATCTAATATTTGTATTACTGCTAAAATGCCCTAGACTTTTGCTTTTGTTATCCCCATCAACTATAATGATCTTCCCATTCTCCATCCTCATTTCTTTTAAGAGTTCATATTCCTTCTTATATATTTTATTCAAAACTCACTATAAGCAGCTGTCTCTGAGACTCCCAGCTAGATCAGCTGTCCCTCTCCAAGTCTCCTACAATTCCCTGGCATAACTTTATTGTTATTCCCTTTATTCCATTCACACTGTAATATAAGCACGTGTGTGTGTGTGTGTGTGTGTGTGTGTGTATTGTGAGAGAGACAAATTACACTATAGCATATGTCTTCAAGGCAGAACCTATGCCTCATTCATCTTTGTATCCTTAACACTTAGTAAGAGCATGTCCAGAGTAGGCATTCAAATGCTTGCTGAATAAAGGAAAGAATAGAATCTTGATATTTTATAATAGTTACTGAAACAGAACATTTTAATATTCTTGCAGCCAACACTGAACTAAACTGATATTTTATTGAGTTTGCTTCCTTGGCATCAATATGAATTCTTAGTGCTACATATTGAAAATCATTATCTCCAAACTGAGATAATTTCCCTTTATAAATAATATACTGCATATTTTAATCAAAACCAACATAAAAATCAGCAAAAGAACATATTAGATCAAATTAAGTTAGATACAAGTCCTGACCTCTAAATGTTATTAATACAGAAGAGAAAGCATAAGATAAATAAACATAGATGCCTTTCAAATATGTTTTATATATATGTCTGCATGTTTACATATCTATGTACATAGATACAGTATATATAATAGAAATGTAAAGAAGTTAAATGTACAACACAGGCTGCAGTGTTTACCTAACAAGTATATTTTCCTTGCAAATATTCTTTACCGCATTTATGACTTTTATAAATTTTTTATCATAGGAATGGCATTTAATCAAGTCCTAATTAATTTTTAGTAAACTAGGAAACCATGCTAAGATGCTCATTATAATGTAAATGTATGTTGCTCTAAATTTTAAGTCACATGATAATGTCTTTATAAATATACACTTTGTAATCATACCTTTTTATTTTATAAGTCACTATCAGCAAACTGAAATGGACTGGAAAGGGTGAATTTAACTCAGATGACCATTATATCTACTACTGTGGGCAGGAATCCCTCAGAAGAACCGGAGTAGCCATCATGGTCAACAAAAGAGTCCGAAATGCAGTACTTGGATGCATCTCAAAAACGACAGAATGATCTCTGTTCATTTCCAAGGCAAGCCATTCAATATCACAGTAATCCAACACTATCCCCCAACCAGTAACACTTAAGAAGCTGAAGTTGAATGGTTCTGTGAAGACCTACAAGACCTTTTAGAACTTACACCCAAAAAAGATGTCCTTTTCATTATAGGAGACTGGAATGCAAAAATAGGAAGTCAAGAAACACCTGGAGTAACAGGCAAATTTGGCCTTGGAATATGGAATGAAGCAGGGCAAAGACTAATAGAGTTTTGCCAAGAAAATGCACTGGTCATAACAAACACCCTTTTCCAACAACACAAGAGAAGACTATACATGGACATCACCAGATGGTCAACACTGAAATCAGATTGATTATATTCTTTGCAGCCAAAGATAGAGAAGCTCTATACAGTCAGCAAAAACAAGACCAGGAGCTGACTGTGGCTCAGATCATGAACTCCTTATTGCCAAATTCAAACTTAAATTGAAGAAAGTAGGGAAAACCACTAGGCCATTCAGGTATGACCTAAATCAAATCCCTTATGATTATACAGTGGAAGTGAGAAATAGATTTAAGGGCCTAGATCTGATAGAGTGCCTGATGAACTATGGAATGAGGTTCGTGACATTGTACAGGAGACAGGGATCAAGACCATCCCCATAGAAAAGAAATTCAAAAAGCAAAATGGCTGTCTTGAGAGCCTTACAAATAGCTGTGAAAAGAAGAGAAGTGAAAAGCAAAGGAGAAAAGGAAAGATATAAACATCTGAATGCAGAGTTCCAAAGAATAGCAAGAAGAGATAAGAAAGCCTTCTTCAGCGATCAATGCAAAGAAATACAGGAAAACAACAGAATGGGAAAGACTAGGGATCTCTTCAAGAAAATCAAGGATACCAAAGGAACATTTCATGCAAAGATGGGCTCGATAAAGGACAGAAATGGTATGGACCTAACAGAAGCAGAAGATATTAAGAAGAGATGGCAAGAATACATGGAAGAACTGTACAAAGAAGATCTTCATGACCCAGATAATCACGATGGTGTGATCACTGCCTAGAGCCAGACATCTTGCAATGTGAAGTCAAGTGGGCCTTAGAAAGCATCACTACGAACAAAGCTAGTGGAGGTGATAGAATTCCAGTTGAGCTATTTCAAATCTTGAAAGATGATGCTGTGAAAGTGCTACACTTAATATGCCATCAAATTTGGAAAACTCAGCAGTGGCCACAGGACTGGAAAAGGCCAGTTTTCATTCCAATCCCAAAGAAAGGCAATGCCAAAGAATGCTCAAATTACTGCACAATTGCACTCATCTCACATGCTAGGAAAGTAATGCTCAAAATTCTCCAAGCCAGGCTTCAGCAATACGTGAACCGTGAACTTCCTGATGTTCAAGCTGGTTTTAGAAAAGGCAGAGGAACCAGAGATCAAATTGCCAACATCCGCTCGATCATGGAAAAAACAAGAGAGTTCCAGAAAAGCATCTATTTCTGCTTTATTGACTATGCCAAAGCCTTTGACTGTGTGGATCACAATAAACTGTGGAAAATTCTGAAAGAGATGGGAATACCAGACCACCTGATCTGCCTCTTGAGAAATTTGTATGCAGGTCAGGAAGCAACAGTTAGAACTGGACATGGAACAACAGACTGGTTCCAAATAGGAAAAGGAGTACGTCAAAGCTGTATATTGTCACCCTGCTTATTTAACTTCTATGCAGAGTACATCATGAGAAACGCTGGACTGGAAGAAGCACAAGCTGGAATCAAGATTGCCGGGAAAAATATCAATAACCTCAGATATGCAGATGACACCACCCTTATGGCAGAAAGTGAAGAGGAACTCAAAAGCCTCTTGATGAAAGTGAAAGTGGAGAGTGAAAATGTTGGCTTAAAGCTCAACATTCAGAAAACGAAGATCATGGCATCCGGTCCCATCACTTTGTAGGAAATAGATGAGGAAACAGTGGAAATAGTGTCAGACTTTATTTTTTGGGGCTCCAAAATCACTGCAGATGGTGACTGTAGCCATGAAATTAAAAGACGCTTACTCCTTGGAAGGAAAGTTATGACCAACCTAGATAGCATATTCAAAAGCAGAGACATAACTTTGCCAACAAAGGTTCGTCTAGTCAAGGCTATGGTTTTTCCAGTGGTCAGGTATGGATGTGAGAGTTGGACTGTGAAGAAAGCTGAGTGCTGAAGAATTGATGCTTTTGAACTGTGGTGTTGGAGAAGACTCTTGAGAGTCCCTTGGACTGCAAGGAGATCCAACCAGTCCATTCTCAAGGAGATCAGCTCTGGGATTTCTTTGGAAGAATGATGCTAAAGCTGAAACTCCAGTACTTTGGTCACCTCATGTGAAGAGTTGACTCATTGGAAAAGACTCTGATGCTGGGAGGGATTGGGGGAAAGAGGAGGAGGGGACGACAGAGGATGAGATGGCTGGATGGCATCGCTGACTCAATGGACGTGAGTCTCAGTGAACTCCGGGAGCTGGTGATGGACAGGGAGGCCTGGCGTGCTGCGATTCATGGGGTAGCAAAAAGTCGGACACGACTGAGCGACTGATCTGATCTGATCTGAACAATCTAGTGATTTTACAAATGAGATAGAATGTAATAAATTAATTCCAGGAAGAAAAAAAGAGATGAATATTGTTGAAAATATTGTTTGTCCATTTATTGAGTGTCAGCTGACATAGTTTTCTGACTTAATATATGTTCATTAGAGCTAAAGCAACACGTTATCAATAACAAGCAAGTCAGATGAGAGTCTAACTTCTTACAGACAACATAAAGTCTGTTTCTAAAGTAGTGACATAGTTAATCCTCTCTGTTGTACTGAATGTATATTTTAGCCAGGAATGTATTATTTCAAAGATGCTTGGATGATAACTTCAAACAGAAGATGTAAGAAAACATCTTAGAAGATTTTTCCTTAGGCTAAAAGATAAGCAAGATTCCACAACCTACCCATCTTTTCAGTAAACTATTTTAGAATGGCTGTGGTCTAAGGATTGTTTCATCCTGAGTGACTCCAATTAGGAACACTACAAATCACAAAAAAACATGCTTGGAACATTCTAACAGTCTTCGTAAATACACTTCTAGAGAAGGAAATGCAGTTTTGTCATTGCTGGCCCTGATGCACTTTGAACCAAGCCTTTTCTACAGCACCTCTACCTCTAGGAAAGCAGTTTACCTTCCTACTACTAGTTATTTGACAAATGTCAATAATTTCCACACCAATGTGCTTAGTGTACATGTTCTGGAGACAGAATTAATATCAATTTTTTCTAAGTCACATTTTGTATATCTGTGAAATAAAAGTAAGGCCTATGTTGTAGAATCACATGTAATGAGAAACAATGTATGTAAAACAGAACTGATTGCAGCGCCTGACCCGGGGTAATGACTCATTAAATGAGAGCTTCTGTCATGGTGATAATGATGATGGTCTCCATTTTTTATCCCTCGGAATGAATCTGATCAAATAAGGAAAGCTGCATGTGTCTGACCCTTCTCCTCTTTCTATCTCAGTTGACTTAATAGGCTCATTATTGATGATCTTCCTAGGAAGTAAAGGGAAAAATCACCAGAAATCTGAATGAACCTCAGCTGCTGGTCAAACAGAACCAGAATAGCCCGTGGGTGCTGGAACAATTCAATTAGGATTTTTAATATACTCTCTGCTTCTCTTCTCCCAGCCCTACCGGATTCTAAGTATCTATCTGCACTAGATGGATGCCTTCAGGTACAATGATATGGATAAACACTTCCAGGGAGGTGGACTCCTTTATAGCTTTTCCAGAAGAACACTGTCTATTGTGTGTTCTGTTTCATTTTTATAATATAATTAAACAGACACATGGAGAAGTTTGAGCCATGTAGCTAGGTAACACTCAAACAATGCATTTTTATTAGCTCACAGAATGAAATTTAGCAAGGATTCTAAAAATCTGGTAGAATTTATGCTCAAGTAGTAAATAGTATAAGGAAAGAGAAGAAAGAAAGGTTTTATAGCATTTCAAGTAAAAATAAAAGACCTGTTATTTTACCACAAGATCGATACAAGTCATTGCATTAAGGCCCTCTTCAGAGATACACAGTATTAGTGTCACTGCAGGTCATGATCTCAATGTACTTTCTTCCAGTCAGATCAGCTTTAGAGGATTTGAGATCAAGGCAATGAGAGGGTCCAGAAATCACATAACATGACAAAGTTTGAATGACTTAAGAAAGTTCACCCCAGCAGAGAAAAGCCTATGGAGGAACTGATATCACTCTTCAGTGATATCAAGCATAGCCCTGGAAAGAATGTGAAAAAGAAACATATTCTGGGGACTTCCCTGATGGTACAGTGGATAAGAATCTGACTGCCAATGCAGGAGACACAGGTTCGTAACCCTGGTCCAGAAAGATTCCAAGCGCTGCAGAGCAACTAAGCCTCTACGCGGTAACTACTGAGCCCGCCCCTAGAGCCTGTGTCCACAAGAGGAGCCACTGACTGCAGCCAGAACCTCGTGCACCACAACCAGAGAGGAGCCCCCACTCCTGCAACTAGGGAAAACCACATGCAGCAAGGAAGACCAAGGGCAACCAAAAATATATAAATTATAAGGGGAAAAAAAAGAAAACATACTCTGTTCAATCTCTAAAACCTAATTTGACTAAATGGATGATACAGAAAGGTGTCCCATGTCAGCTCAGTTTTTAAAACTTGATAAAACATGAGCTGTGCTGCAAAGAATCGGGTGGTCTTAAACTTCCAAATACACAGAATATTCCAAAAATTTCATAGAAGTCCATATAAATAGAATATATTAAGAAGAGGGGCTTTTGACTGGTAGAAGTTAGAGCCAGATGACCTACAAGGAAGTTTTTAGCTTCAAGATTCTATAAGAACATAAATAAGTACTGTTCGACAACTCTCACTTAACTCAAACCAAGGGAGTAAAAGCACTAAGAAAATCAAGAAGTAATATTTAAATGAATTGCCCTCTTATCAAAGAAATGGGTCCTTCAAAATACAACTAGAACATTTAAAGACATTTAATATATTTCAGCATACTTATCTCTTAAGCAACATACTTAGAGAGCAAATATTATAACATTCTCAATGGTGATACTGAATTATTTATCAATTTGTGTTTAGCATTGTGATACAGAATTAAGTGGCTTCCCAGTTGGCGCTAGCAGTAAAGAACCCGCCTGCCAATGCAGGAGACTGAACAGACTCAGGTTCAATCTCTGGGTTGGGAAGATCTCCTGGAGGAGGGCACAACAATCCAGTCTTGTAATCTTGCCTGGAGAATCCCATGGAAAGAGGACACTGGCAGGCTGTGGTTCATAGGGTTGCACAGAGTCTGATATGACTGAAGCGACTTAGCAAGCACACACTGAATTATTTATCAATTTATGTTTTGCATTATTTAAAACTACAAGGGACATAGGCAATCTTATGTCCATTTGGATTTAAGATTGCAAATACCAACTATGTTTTACCAACAAAAACATTAAGAGAAAAACAACAGCTATAGAAATCAACTCAAAAGTTACGTTAATATAGCCTAGCCATTCTTTCCTATCGACTAGGACAGGCCTCAAAGGAGGAAAGGAGACCATGATAGAATAACTGTGTTCAAATATCCTTGCAATTTCATATACTCCATAGTCTCTGACTTGACTACAAGAATTGAGGGTTGACTCTTGTTCTTTCCAACCCAGGCAAACAATCGCTCATTTCAGAGGATTAAAAAGTTCTTCACACATCTTATACCAGGCAAACACAAATGTATCTTTAAACTGTATCCAGGCTCTGTAGAGTCAGCCAGTGAGAAGAGCCAGGATTTAAAATTCCAGCTCTGCACAGAAATTAGTCTCTCATACTTATCTTTTCTTCATAGTGCCAAGTATATTCTCTGGCACCTAGGGATACTTAATAAATTGAGTTAACTGACATCTATATTCTAATGCTTACTTGCTACGTTTTGTATATGACTATGGATTTGTTTTTCTGGGCACCATATTTGTTTCTGTTACACAATAATGTTCCAGCATATTCAACTGTATGCAAAACTTGATGTACACCAGTTTCAATTGATTATTAATAAATACCAATGCTAAGGTGATGGTGAGAGATAGTTACAGAGAATAACATTACAGAGAGATAAAGTCATATGTTATGTATCACAGATTATTTGGGATGCTCAAGTGTTACAACCATAAAACAAGATTCAAATGCCATCTAATTCAATCTCTATTCCATTCTCCTGCTAGAATTGCTTCTCCAATTTTGCAAATATGAATAGAATTTTATGCATTCATAAAAACATTTTTTATTCATTTCCATTTATTCCAGGGATATTTATCACCTATGAGGGTCAAAACACATGAGAAAAGTAAAAGTACAAATATTAGAACAAATAAAATTTACAAGTGAAGGGACTGTTATTTGTGTTACAATAATTACTTTCAAATTCATTCACAGCAGAATTTATTAAGCTTTAAAATGTGACAAATGATTCCAGATTTTTGTTCAGTCAACATTCAACAGATATTTGAGTGCCAAAGGAATCTATGCGCTGTGCCCAGAATATACTCTGCATTTTTCTGCCACTGAGGCTGCTTATGCCAGGTAAGAAATGCTCCTCAATTCCCCATTATGGCCAATGTCACTAATTGGCCATGGCATACATTACTGGTGATCCTGCATGTGCCTTAAAATTCTTCTCATCAGTCACACAGGAAACATCTAAACTCTAATCAAGTTAGCATACAAGAAAAAAAAAATATATATATATATACACACTTCTATAGCTGTTAGTATATGGGATGTTGAGTAATGTGCTAGCTAGAAAATATACTATATCTAATGGTTTTCCATTACATTGGAAATATTCTCTTAATGGCCACTTCTTATGCTGTCTATAAAAACCAAGACCATAATATTTCCTGATAGCATAAATCTGGAAATTGTTGTCTGAAGCTCAGAAGACTGGCCCAGGATAGATAAGTATAGCTAGGAGCCAACAGCATAGAGATGAGAAAATAATATAGAAATGTAGACAATTACTTTAGAAGGTTAAGGAAAGTGAATACGGATTTGGAAAACAGTTTTACAAAGGAATAAATCATCATATTAAAAAGTGTCAAAACTCTAGACATTTATTTCAAGTGTAATTTTTTTAATGTATGTTGAACTTTTGCATCTGTGGGATTTTTATTTCTATATGCAGATATCTGTGTGTCAGAGAATATGTAGCTGAGACAGAAGAAGCTAGAAAGTATTGTGAGTGATACAAGTACTTAAAGTGAGTTGGAAACTTAACTCTACAGTAAAAAGGAATAAAAATCTTTATTCAGCATCTGCAATTCGCAAAACAATGTTCCAGGCATTGTTATAAAAGCTGCAGGGGAGATTTCAACTAAAGTCTGAGGTTCTTTGAAGAGAGAACTTTTGTCAGCAGGCATAGTGAAGCACCTTAAACACAACAAGGCTACAAGTAGAGCATTATAGGTTCCTGGGTATTTTCTTAATTGGTTCCTAGGAACACCACAAATAAACAGAAATACAATGTGAGGTCAGAAACAAATTATTAAGAATAAATTGCATGTGTAGCTCTTCAATTAAACAGATTCTTCTAAAGCAACTAAAACTAAGGTGAAAATATTATAGACCCGATTAAAATATATTCTGGATTAAAACTTTAAAATCCATTTTTTTAAATATTTCAGATTTCAATAGCAGGTCAGAACTTTGAAGGATGACATGTGTGATATTTGGTTGATATTTATGTCTGGCTCAAATCTTCCATAGAAGCCTAAGATCCTTTTACTGGGATACCTGATTCGGAACATGAATTTCTGTTGAATATATTCTGATATTCTCCTAAAAGAACTTCATATCAAAATTCAGACCTATTTCTCAAATATATTCTATTGTTTTCAGTTCCAGTTTCCTATTTTAACTAAAATAATTTGCTTAATTTTTTTTTAGATACTAGTTATAGCCATTTGAATTAAACATGTTTTTAAAGGAGAGGCCTTATTTTGGTTTCCTCTCTCACACTTAATTAAATAATTACTTATTTTCACTTATCACTCCTGTCAATAAATCTAGACTTTCCCTTGCCCCATTACAGGAATCAAATTATCTCCTTACACACTCACTCATTCATTCATTCATTCATTCATATTCTCCCTCTCTCTCCTTCCCTTTCTCTCTCTTCCCACATCTATTCTGTATAGGAAAAGTGTCATTATGGAGGGTTTATAAGACTGTCTTTCCTATTTACCTGACTTGGAATAAACCTGCACCATCTAACTAATCTCACTTCCAATTAAGATTTTGAAATGTCAAGCCAGTCTCTTAATCCTGACAAAGTGACTTTCAAGTTTCCATGAGTTTACAATTATCAAGACTTTTATCACTGAATCATAAGGTTTGACCAAAAGTTTCCTCTTTTAACTAAAGTTAATAACAAGAAATCCTGTATTCATAGCCAATCAGACAGCACCCTCCAAGGCAGGAAGAAAATTTCAGTTCCTTGTCATAGGAATTCTCAATCAATCTTTCATAAGTATGTTCTCTTTGCATCCACACCTCATGTGAAAAGGTTTATTACATACTTTCCTATATTTACCAGGAAAGAACATAAAGTTATTTTGGACAGGCCAGCAGCCATGAAAAGCCAATTAAAAACCTCAACATCAAATCAGTCATTCTCTGAATTTTTACATAAAACTTTCCTTATGCTCAATTATAATCTAAGAATGCACTAGTAATTTGTTTTCTATCTTTAGGTTCTCCACAGTTGAAATTCCTAACATGTGATTAAAAATTATCCTCTTTGGAAAGTAAATCCTCTGAACCAATTTTCTGCTTATATAGAAGAAAAAGAAAAGAATAAAAAGGAGAAAAAAGTACCTAAAGAAAATTCTGGTCTCATGAGATTTAGAATGACTTAATACTGGGTGCTGTCTTGGCTTCTCATAAGCTCTTCCCTTCTTCAGAGACCCAGATCTAAGACTCCATGTTCCTTATGTTCATTATCAACTGGTCAGTTAACTTGTGTCCACACTGAGGAAAGATCAGGCCAGCCACTCCTGAGAGTTTAGGAAATCAGTAACTTTAAAAGCTCACAATCTCAAACTCCCAAAAGGATGCAGTTGTGTCTTCATTCCAGCTACTCTACAGAATGCTAGGACTAATGGCCATTAGCCACAACATCTTGTCCTTTGGTACAAGATAGGATGGGGCTTTTACAAAAAAGAATCCATTCATCACCCACATTGAAGGTTACTGAATTTCTATCCATGTATTTTATATATATATATATACACACACACACACACACACACACACACACACACACACACACATATATATATAGGCTTCCTAGGTGGTGCTAGTGATAAAGAACCCAACTGCCAATGCAGGAGATGTAAGAGTCACGGGTTTGATCCCTGGGTCAGGAAGATTCCCTGGAGGAGGGCATGACAACGTACTCCTGGAGAATCCCATGGACAGAGGAGCCTGGTGGGCTACAGTCCAATGGGTCACAAAGAGTCAGACACAAGTGAAGCGACTTAGCATGCATGCATATATATACATACATAACTACTACTTTTGCTAGTTTTAGCTCAGTTCAGTTGCTCAGTCATGTCTGATTCTTTGCAACCCCAGGGACTAGAGTACGCCAGGCTTCCCTACCCATCACCAACTCCTGGAGTTTACCCAAACTCATATCCATTGAGTCGGTGATGCCATTCAACCATCTCATCCTCTGCTGTCCCCTTCTCCTCCTTCCTTCAGTTTTTCCCAGCACCAGGGTCTTTTCAAATGAGTCAGTTCTTCACATCAGGTGGCCAAAGTATTGGAGTTTCAGCTTCAGCATAAGTCCTTCCAATGAATATTCAGGACTGATTTTCTTTCTGGTTAGATCACCTTGCAGTTCAAGGGACTCTCAAGAGTCTTCTCCAACACCACAGTTCAAAAGCAACAATTCTTCGGCACTCAGCTTTCTTTGTAGTCCAACTCTCACGTCCATACATGACTACTGGAAAAACCAAAGCTTTAACTAGATGGACCTTTGTTGGCAAAGTAATGCCTCTGCTTTTTAATATGCTGTCGAGGTTGGCCATAACTTTCCTTCCAAGGAGCAAGTGTCATTTAATTACATGGCTGCAGTTACCATCTGCAGTGATTTTGGAGCCCCAAAAAATAAAGTTTGTCACTGTTTCCATTGTTTCCCTATCTATTTGCCATGAAATGATGGGACCAGATGCCATGATCTTAGTTTTCTAAAAGTTGAGTTGTGCTAGTTTAGCTAATATTGAAAACTATCACTTTTGCTTCTTCATCTAGATCACTATTTTTTGGTTTTGTTTTGATTTTTTCACCTCCAAATCTAGTTTTTATTGTCCTCTTACAAGTTACTCTTAATGCAAATTCCATAGCCCAAATCCCAACCGGAAGGAATGACAAAGGACAAAAGATGAAAGTAAGAATTCACATGCGATTATAAAGAAAGCTGAGCACCGAAGAATTGTTGATTTTGAAATGTGGTGTTGGGGAAGACTCTTGAGAGTCCCTTGGACTGCAAGGAGATCCAACCAGTCCATCCTAAAGGAGATCAGTCCTGGGTGTTCATTGGAAGCACTGATGTTGAAGCTGAAACACCAATACTTTGGCCACCTGATGTGAACAGCTGAGTCATTTGAAAAGACTCTGATGCTGGGAAAGATTGAAGGCAGGAGGAGAAGGGGACGACAGAGGATGAGATGGTTGGATGGCATCACCGACTCAATGGGCATGAGTTTGGGTAAACTCCAGGAGTTGGTGATGGACAGGCCTGGCATGCTGTGATTCATGGGGTCGCAAAGAGTTGGACACGAGTGAGTTGAACTGAATATGATGAACTTTGCATACTTACAAATATATGCCACCTATTTGTCACCAAGGAAATGCAATAAAGTTCTTCAGGCCAATGAAAAGCTATTTTTCTCTTAAGAAAAAGAGTATGCATACAATGCATAAAGGATATTAAGTACTTGATGCCTGACAGGCCAGTACAATGAACAAACAAGGACCAAAGTGTCATTTTTCAGTGTTCCCTTATTTACAGAGAATTTACAAAATTATTTAAAAATTAAATCCACTTGCCTATTAGAAATACACTTGAATTCATCCATGGATCCATTGTTTTAAACAGTGTGTTTTTACCTCCTTTCAAAAATCAGCTCAAGGTCAGTAATATTGGTGGATGAAACTATGGGAGGTATCCTCAACATACATTCTTCCAGATCACTGGTTGTTAATATTTCATGACAGAAGTGAAAATGCAGTTGTCACAGTTTCCACCTCCAGACATTATTTGTTTTAGGTGACTGCTAAGGAGCTACATTTTTCTAAATGTCCTGTGCATGCATGTGTGCTAAGTTGCTTCAGTCATGTCCAATTCTTTGCGACCCTATGGACTGTAGCCCACCAGACTCCTCTTGTCTATGGGGATTATCTAGACAAGAAGACTGAAGTAGGGTGTCATTTTCTTCTCCAGAGGATCTTCCTGAGTGTCCCAGGTGGTCCTAATTCTTACGGTCTTCCATCACTCAGAATTTTATAAATTTTACAAATGAATCTTATAATTATCTAGAAGCAATATACTTTATTATATAGTTTATATTTCCTCTGAAAATACTTTCATATTCTTAAGATACTATTATATACTTTTCTTATAAAGATGTGTATAATACATGGTCAGTTCAAACATAGTTCTAAATACTTTGTTAAGTCATTGGTGCAGATACTGTTCATTATGTTGTTAAATAACCTGCTTATAAAGATCACATGATAAATTTTTCTTGGGCTCTACTCTTCTAAAACAACTGATCATGAAGTTAGATACTTTCCTTTCTTGGCTAAACAGAGCTGTAAAATGTGCTACACTTCCCCTCCTTTCTTTGGCTGCCAGGAAGTCCAGAGCTGAATTTATGCTTGGTAAAGCTTTATATAACAGGACTTTTTGTTCTCCATCATTTCCCCTTCATCTTTAATACTTGGCACTTGTTTTATTTAATCTTTTTGGTCCATTTGAGAGTAAACTGTTTCAAATCCTCTTTAAAAGTTGGCAGAGTATTAAATAATAAAGGTGAGCTCAATTAAGTACATAATATCAAAACAAGTTTACCAGAGACACAGGATTTTTATTATTTGGTAATCAAATGTATTAACTGTTGAGTTTTCAATGACAAAAAGTTTCATATGGTAAATCTAAATTCCAGCTTCTAAATAGGAAATGTCTCCTGATTGAATGTGTGTCTTCAATTAATAACTCCTCATCTTCAGTAGTCATTTCTTGCCTAATTGTTTATTGGATAACTGACTAGAGACTTATTCTTTTATTTCATTAAGAGTTTTTTTTTTTCCCTTTGCTTTTCTTCCTGCCTGTCCTTCTCTCTCTCTGAAGCTATACATACTCAATATACACAAACTCTAATGATTTGGATGATAAATATACACCAATGAAACCATTACTATCATCAAAGCCATAGACATACCATACCTTCCCAAACTTTCCTTCTGCTCCTTTACTATTTCTTCTTTTGCAAAAAATATATATATGTAATATTACATTTAATATCATATGTTTAATAATAATATTATAATAATTCCTCATATAGCATCTATGTAGAAGGTAATGTTTTAGAACTTTACATATCTACATTGAATTTTTATAAAAGTCCTACCAGGTAGATATTACTAACCTATTTTTGTAGATGGGAAATCTCAGGTAGAGTTTAACATAACTTGATCAACATTGCTAAGCTTGTGTTTAAATCCATGTTGGCTTGACTCTATCGTCCTATATACTAAAGACCATTTTTGAGTGAATTATCAAATGATTATTTTAAGAGAAGGGATTTAATTTTAAATAAAATTTGTAAAGTTTTTATATAGAAACATATGAAAACACGTGTACCCCAATGTTCATCACAGCACTGTTTATAATAGCCAGGATATGGAAGCAATCTATATGTCCATCAGCAGATGAATGGATAAGAAAGCGGTGGTACATATACACAATGGAGTATTACTCAGCCATTAAAAAGAATACATTTGAATCAGTTCTAATGAGGTGGATGAAACTGGAGCCTATTATACAGAGTGAAGTAAGCCAGAAAGAAAAACACCAGTACAGTATACTAACTCATATATATGGAACTTAGAAAAATGGTAACAATAACCCTGTATATGAGACAGCAAAAGAGACACTGATGTATAGAACAGTCTTTTGGACTCTGTGGGGGAGGGAGAGAGTGGGATGATTTGGGAGAATGGCATTGAAATATGTATAATATCATATATGAAACGAGTTGCCAGTCCAGGTTCGATGCACGATACTGGATGCTTGGGGCTGGTGCACTGGGACGACCCAGAGGGATGGTATGGGAAGGGAGGAGGGAGGGGGTTCAGGATGGGGAACACATGTATACCTGTGGCAGATTCATTTTGATATATGGCAAAACCAATACAATATTGTAAAGTTAAATAAAATAAAATTATAAAAAAAAAGATCCTAAATATCATTAGAAAGCCCTCTTCTAAGAGAAATTCTATATGCTAATGAAAAAAAAATTTTAATACAAAATGGTACACCATGAAATATAAAATGGTTCTTTCTATATCCCACATGTCCAGACTTCTTAAAAGTTTTATTATCAATAGTTCATTTTATGTCCTTCCAGAAAAATAAAAGGAGAAGGTATGTGTACATCAACATATGCAAATGTGTATAATACATACATATCTGTACATTTTGTATTGACATATATGTTTGTGTTGGAGAAGGCAATGGCAGCCCACTCCAGTACTCTTGCTTGGAAAATCCCATGGACAGAGGAGCCTCTTAGGCTGCAATCCATGGGGTCGCTAAGAGTCAGACACGACTGAGCGACTTCACTTTCACTTTTCACTTTCATGCATTGGAGAAGGAAATGGCAACCCACTCCAGTGTTCTTGCCTGGAGAATCCCAGGGACAGGGGAGCCTGGTGGGCTGCCGTCTATGGGGTCGCACAGAGTCGGACACGACTGAAGTGACTTAGCATAGCATAGCATATGTTTGTGTTTCTGAAATGTATATGAGCATTTTGCATTCAGACATATTTTTAGTAATATTTAAAACAATGGATATAGATCCTGAAACTGGGCACTGAATAATGTGGGAAATAACAAGGAGACAGAATTAAAAAAAGAATAGTCTATAAAGTGATTTATTAATTTATGCAAAGTTTGGCTTAAAATGCTTCAGTATATAGTGCCAAAATTTGCTACCTGATTTAAAAAATCACCTCCTTTCAACTGTTTTGAAATAAAATAATCTTATTTTTCATTTAGGTGATTTTGAAGGTATTTGGACTCTTTACACAAAAATAATAAAATTCTTTGAGAAATCAATAGGCACTTTACTCTAGGACTATGTCAATCCTTAATAAAGTACCCTATTTTCATAAATAAAAGTTTATAGTAATTTTCTAAATTACATTCTTTTATTATTAGCATATTTACAGTGATATCTTCTGGTATTTCTGGTATTTGATATCAAATTCATGTAATTTTTAAAGCCTAAAGCATAATTGCTATATTAAAAAAAAATTCAACATGTATACACTGTAAATTCATTAAGCTTTTCAAAACAATTGTCTTTCATTTAAAACATGTAAGAAGTTGCAAAGTTATCTATGAAGGGTTGGAAATAATATTCACTTAATTTCCATAATTAAGAATTTCCTGAAATGGAAGTAATTTCCTCTTGCCATTTATTCTTATATCCTATTTCACAATGATGTATCCCCTTCTGAATGTCTGAGAAGCCTTGAAATTAGCATATTTTCTCTAACTACAGCAAAGTTCTGATAAATTGGATAATGTGAATAGAGAGGATTTGACTACTTTCTTAGCATATGTAACATTTTATAAAATACTATGAAACATCAGAAGAATCAATTGAATATCAACTTCAATCCTCATTTTTAATTTCACAAGGATGAGTGAACCAAAGCCTAGTCAGGTATTTTCAGGTTTCATTTTTTCATATTATTGACTTGGATATGGTTGGTCTTGAGTTCAAACACATAGAAATTAATATTTTACATTATGAAAATATGAATGTAATGTGTAGACCTTCTTAGGCTGAAAAAATAAGAATTCAACCACAAGTCATGGAGTTGAATAAAATGCAAGTTATAATTGCTACAATGATAATCATTGCTTATCTTAAAAAGATCAAGGTAAAAGCAGAAGTATCAATTGAAAAAAATCCTTAATGTCTTCATTTTAGCCAGTATCTTCCTCTCCTCACTTGGTCCCACTGCCTCATAGAAATTGTCTTTTTGGAAATTTTACTTATTTACATTTTTTGTTTACTCTTTGCTAGTGGAAGTACCAATCAATGCAGCAACTTTGGAAAATCTGGATTTATCCCTCAAAGTTGTACATTCATACCTGTAACCTACCAATTTCACTCCAAGTTATATACACAGGAGAGATAACTGTACATGTCAACAATTTGCAAATCAGCACCCTTCTGAAAAACTCAGAATCAAACTGAATGTCATTAACAGAGTGGTTGAATAAATTGTAGTATATTCACACAATGGAATAAAATATTTTATAGCAGCCAAAAATGAATTATAATGCATGGCAACAACATGGATGAACCTAAATAACAAAATATTGCATGAAAGAACCAAAAAGACTGCACATAGCAAGATATTCTTTTATAAAGTCAATAAAACCTCCACTAAACATACAGCTTTCAGAATGATAATTTCAAATAATGACTACCTATAGTACAGAAAGACAATGCGACAAAATGGAGAGAAGAGGTGCTTATGATTAGATTCAGGTAAATACCAATGAAATAGCTTTTGTTTGGTGGTATGTTCACCTGTGCATATTACACGAATAAAAGTTATTAAATAAAATAATAAGGAGGACCATGATGGATGAATGACAGAAGTATGTCATGCAAAAGGGTAATAACTAGTTAAATTCTGTGCACCTAAAGCAGAATAAAAGCATTGCATCTTGGACTAGTTCTTTAAGCTATTTGTATCAAACATTTAGCTTTCTTCAATTGAATGTTTCTTCTATTGACATGTAAGCTCCTTGGTTATAATTTATCAACTTAGCTTCATCTTGAAGATTTTCTGTAAAGTGTTACAAGTATCTGCTTACTAACTAAATTTCTAGAATATTAATTGTCAAAAATTTGATGAAATTAAAGGAGTTGTTGTCCCCTTAATAATTCTAGGGGAAAAAAAACCACAATTTTTATTATGATTTTCAGAATAGAAATGTACTATTTAAATAAGCTTGAGAACATCACCTCGAAATATGATATATAATGCTGAACTGAAAAACATTTTAAAGTATTATTTAATTTGAATCTTAATATGTATTTTCATTTAATGAATAAAACATACCTTAATATTTTTGGAGCAAAATGTAAATGAATCTGATATTTCAAATTTTGAATTCCTGCTCTTTAGACCAAAACAAGTCAAGCAAATTATTTAACACTGATTTCATAGCCTGTTTTCAAAATTGTTGATGTTAAAACAACAAAATCATCTCTTTAGATAACTGTCTAAATTCAAAGTTGAAACTTCAATAATGAATTCTTTTTAGTTTCAACAAGATTTAACAGATTAGCAAATTGGTAATTTAGCACATTACCAAGATAAGAATGAAAAAATTAGACTTATTACATGAATTTGTTTATCTGTGTTACCAGTTCATAGTCCCTTCATTCATATATAGATACAAATATATATTTCATATATTATTACATAAATAATTTATAATCTAATGGAGGACTATGAAATATACATATAACATATACATACATATATATAATATGAAGTCACTGAAAGTAACAAGTTTTATTTATATTACAATGAAATGCCATAATTATCTAAGGTCTTTTTAAGTCTGCATATATACTACCTGATTTTGTTTGCAATATTTCATTTAAAGAGAAAGAAATATGGAGGAAAAAGACTTCCAGTGTATTGCGCTCTAAAGAGCATTAGACCTCAATAGTTTCCCCAGAAATCTAGCTTATGTTCTTCCACTAACTAGTTCTATTTTTCCTATTTTCTTCAAGGAAATTAGGAATTATCTACAAGATGATTTCTAAAGAGCCCTGTACCTCAAAATTCCATGATTTTAGTACCTTTTTACTAAAGCAGAAAATCAGACATTAGGGAGAATCCATAAGCACATTCTTTTCTGACCCAACAAAATGTCTAATGGAATGACTAGGTCCATCTAATTTAAGAATACAAATACATATGCTTATTTTTCATTTCCAAAGCACCACATTTGGTAAGAACTGGAAACATTTTCATAAGTCCCAAAGTGTTATCCAAAATATGCATAAGGATTTTTCTCCAAAATGCATTAATATTGATACAGCTTTAGAAAGCTTAATTTCTGTAGCACAGTGAAAGGAAACCAGTTCTCCATTAAAAATATACAAAAGATAGTAATAATGAGAGTGTGATTGTCTTTCACCACAGGCAAAGAAAAGTAAATACCAGGACTTTTTCCTTTGTGATACCCCCATGAGTCCTAGTTTGTTCCACCAGGAATCAAATCTCTTGGATAGAACTTCTGGGTAGGATGCAGAACTATTTGGAAGGCAGATGTTTTAATGAAAAGAACATGTCCAAGTGAGATGACACACTGAATTCCCTTAGATACAGGAAGTATTTTCACAAGTTGCTTATTGGGGAGATAGACAAATAGATGGAAAGATAGATAGATAGATACCTTTATGCTGTTAATCCAATTCTTGTTCTTCCAAACCCAAGTTCTCTCCAATTATCCATTCATAATTATGTTTTACTCTGTAACACAGTGTTTCTCAACAAAGCAATGCCTCTGTTAATTCTCATTATACATTTGCTACAAGCTGGTTCCAATTTAACTTGGGTTAAAAATACATATCCTCTGGCAATTTTCACAGATTTCAAGACACGTAAACCATTTTTACTTTCAAACTCACAAAAATAACAAAACACCTGAAGATGATATATGTATTTCAGGTTGGTACCTATACAAGACTGAAAAAAAATGAAAAATCTTTAAATAGAATCCAAAGTGTAGGTGATATTCTTAAACACTAACATTAGCATTGACAACTCTAAGTCTGCAAATCTATATTCAAAATAAAGAATTATCCTCAGTCATTTCCCAGATTGTTCCATTTCTATTGAGAACCAGTTTTGTCTTTTCAGCTAAAATGTGGAATTTCAGTTTTTCATTTGAACTAGATTTATTTTTGTCAGCTAGGAAGAATTTAATCATGCACTCATAAAGTACTCCATTTTTCTGGAAAATCTCATGAATAATTGGATATAAATTTTAAGTTAAGGTAAGTATAATGAATCTAGCAAAGAATGAGAATTTATACATGGGAAATAAATTAATGTTAAAATGAGTATTTTAAGATTTTAAATGTTTCAGGGCTTGGGCTTATTTTAATACAGAAACCATATCCCATTCCTACCCTGCTCACAGCTCTCTAATGTCTCCTCATGCGTGGGTTATAAGTCGTTTCAGTCATGTCCAACTCATCGCGACCCTATGGACTGTAGCCCACAGGATCCTCTGTCCATGGGGATTCTCCAGGCAAGAGTACTGGAGTGGGTTGCCATGTCCTTCTCTAGGAGATCTTTCTAACCGAGAGATAGAACTTGCATCACCATGTCTTCTGAATGGGCAGGTGGGTTCTTTACCTCTAGCGCCACCTGGGAAGCCCAATATCTCCTGATTATGTCTCAAATGAAATCCAAAAAGTCTTTACTATGGTCCATGATGTCCTACGTCATGTCATCCCAACTACCTTTCAGATAGTATTTGTTCCTAAGATCCTCCCTCGCTTTGCTTCAACTACAGCCTTAGGGAGAACACACCAAGATTCCTCCTGCCTTGCAGTCTTGGTACTTCCTTTCTCTCTTCTAAACTCTTCATCCAGATATTCAGAGGACCCTCTTCATCCTTTCAAAAAGCCATCATCACCCTTGGAAAGGCTTTTACTATACCCTATCCACAATAGCATACTTCCTATCCTTATTTTCTTTATAGCACCCACCACTGCCTGGAACTATATTATATATTTGTATTCACTTTCTGCTTCTCCTAAGATCCTAAGGTCTGAAAGTTGGCTATTATGCTTACTGCCATGGTCACTGACAGGTAGCAAGTGATCAGCAGAAATCTATTAAATGTAATTGAACCCTATGAGTCACATTTTTATCTCCTGAGAGCATAAATAACTGGTAAGACTTTGAGTTTCCAAAAGTACTGTTCCTGGTGTTCTTAAACGTGAAGAAAGTAAGAAAGATGGAAGAATGAGGCCCACGTAAGAACAAAAGGAACAAGACCTTTTACTTTTAGAACAAAACTTTCCCATTCTATTTGACATTATTTCAACTGTCATCCTACTGTTTTCTGTTATGTTTTTCTCATTATTAACTTCTGATAACTCATTCCCTCCTCTCCCCACACTTTTATGATTCGGATCTTCTTTACATAACAGATCTGTCAAACTTTTCAGCACAAAATTGATTGTTCCGTACCAGAATAAGTATCTACACGTATATTTACATTCTTTAAACCCACCTTTTAATCACTTAGAATGAGAACTTCTTCCTGAATAGAGAATATATTTATCTCATATGTCATTTACAGACAATAGTTCTCTGTTTTTAAACAATTCCATGTTACAAGTGAACCTAAATAAAGGGAAAAAGTCCAATTTGTGTTTACCAAGACAGAGAATACCTTTCTAGTGACTAAGTATCTGTCATCTAGGTATCTTTCTGACCCATGAGCCCCTTGAGTTACTCATCTTTAGAAAGAGACTGAGCCTGAAAGAGAAGACAGTACATCTCTGCACAGATTCACGTACATTATAACATATTTCCATATGCTTCCCGGAGCCATCTGCAATTTACCCAGCTTTCACCAGATACCAAACTGATTAAGGAAATAGCCATTGACAGCTTTTAACTCTAACTTTGCAGATAAGAATGACTTACAGCCCTCCTTAGTTAAAAGAGAAAAATTAAAAGGATGGATTGTAGTACATCCAAAGACAAAGTGTTCAAATAACAAATTTCAAGTTTGTTTTTTTTTTTTTTTAACATGGAACAAAGCATAAGATTAGATTAGTGGACTCTTGATAATGCTGCAATGGTATGAGTTATGACTAAGGAGCTCTCCATGGTGTCCACATATCCTCTCACAGAATGATCATCAACAGAGTAAACAGGTAACAAGTCTCCAAAAGGTACAGACCCAAACCTCAAAAGCCTTTCAATGTAGTTAGGTGAGCAAAGTATAAAACCATAAATTATATCCCCCCAAATAGCACTTACTACTGTCAAGTGTAATTGCAATTACAGATGATGTAAGTTTGAGAGGCTGAGAAGACTTCAAGGAGAAGATCAGTGTAAAAGCTGGCTCTCAAAGGAGAAAACTAAAGGACAAAAAATTCCAATGGAATCTACTAACACAAGGAGAAAGGCAGATGTACACAGACATGTAGAGATGGCGTTTCACCCTGAGTTTCTCTTCAATACCAGACCATACCCCACACCATCAAATGTAGCAGCTGAAGTTAGTGGGAAAACAATGCCTACATATATATATATATATATATATATATATATATATATATATATATATACACACACACACATATATATATACATATACATATATATATACACACACACTCATGCTCAGAAGACAATATAAGACATATCGAGAGTAGGGGGAAAAAAGAGCAAAATTATTCTTACAGCTCAGAAGAACAATACCTCCTTTTCAGGGAAGTTCTTTTCACCATTCCCCTTCTTTCAGTGAAAGAGAAGTTAAACTGTACAGTGTTTAACAATCCACAGGCAAACTCTTTTTTAGATAACTCAGGCAAAATAACTGATTTACTTTCTTATCCATCAGGCCAGGTACAATTTCACCATTAAGTAGGTTTTCCTCAAATGGTTTAATAGTTCACCAGATGAGAATACATGCTTGTGTTGTGTCAACTGGGCGCCTCATGATGAATTCCAGTACTGTATGAATGAATGCTGGAGAAGGAAATGGCAACCCACTCCAGTGTTCTTGCCTGGAGAATCCCAGGAATGGGGGAGCCTGGTGGGCTGCCGTCTATGGGGTCGCACAGAGTCGGACATGACTGAGTGACTTCACTTTCACTTTTCACTTTCATGCATTGGAGAAGGAAATGGCAACCCACTCCAGTGTTCTTGCCTGGAGAACCCCAGGGACAGCGGAGCCTGGTGGGCTGCCATCTGTGGGGTCGCACAGAGTCGGACACGACTGAAGTGACTTAGCAGTAGTAGTATGAATAAATGTAGAGTTAGCAGTGATACTGAGAGATGTGGAAAACGTGAGTCATAGAGAGTAGCACTAGGAGAGAAATGCATTAAAATAATGCAGGAAAGAATAAATTTATTCCTTTCTTATCTCTGAGCATCAGCAGTAATCCCCAGATAATTATTATTGCACATTCCTAGATAATGTTTGGCAACCCACTCCAGTGTTCTTGCCTGGAGAATCCCAGGGACGGGGGAGCCTGGTGGGCTGCTGTCTGTGGGGTCGCACAGAGTCGGACACGAATGAAGCGACTTAGCAGCAGATAATGTTTTAAGGTCTTGAGAGAATAAAAAGAGTAACAAATGAAATTTCAGAAAGTACCACTAATATTAACTGTGTAATTATGAGCAGGCCCAAAAAAAAATCTTGTATGTGTAAAATGATGAATTTTAAATAGATAACATCTAAATTTCCTTCCACCAATAATTCAGAAACTAGGGAATAAGAAATTTGAACTTCTTTAATTCATCTTCAAAGATGAGTAAAATTAGGAGGAAAGTTTACACAAAAACAAACTGCATGACATCAGAATTAAATGAAGTGACTAAACAAATAAAATATGTATAAGATCAAGTCTATCTGTACTTTAAAAAGAAATCCTGAAAAGAAAAAAGAATATCATATCAGACCCACTGAAAATTAGAAAATGATCCCTTTTCTAGGATGCTGCACCCAGAATACATATATCATCTCTTCCTGACATATCTTTGTCTAACAACCAAAAAAATGCTCTTAGAAAATAATGCAGAAAGATGGGTAAATACACACTTTTTAAAAATATATACCTCATGTCAAATATTACCTCTAATTCAGATGGTGACTAGAACAAAATGTATACACTTAAGATTTGGTTGCCCATAATGCTAAAAGAGGAATATATATCACATTTTCTACATTTCTTTATAAATTCATTTTCAATTCTCAAGTAACATAATCTATAAAGAACTTTGTAAAAATGTGTTGTAGTATGCCAAAGTAAAAATGGATGTTACTCACAGCACAGCTCTTCACCAAAAGATATAAATTTTGGTACCCTCCCCTGCACCTTGTAAAGACATATTTGATTAACACATTATGAGCTCTCCTGGTGGCTCAGATGGCAAAGAATCTGCCTGCAAGGCAGGAGACCTGGGTTCAAGCCCTGGTTTGGGAAAATCCCCTAGAGAAAGAAATGGCAACCCACTCCAGTATTCTTGCCTGCAGAATCCCATGGACAAAGGAGCCCGGCACAGTCCACGGGGTTGCAAATAGTCAGACGTGACTGAGCAGTAACCTTCACTTAGCAATATTCATGCGTGTGGTTTTTCAGGTGGCGCAGCGGTAAAGAATCTACCTACCAAAGCAGGAGACGTTCATCCCTGGTTCCCGCTGAGAAACGACAATGGTATGTTACAGTCCAGAGGTCATTAAGACAAGAGAGGAGTTCCAGGTTCTTACTTGCCCAAAGCAGTTTAGGGTAGGAACTAGAGATTACATTACAGAAAAAGAGGGAGGCAGGAGAGTTAAGAGGTCATCAGGGCCCCATGTAGGTCAACAAGTATGCTCAGAAAGAGCATGGAATTCCTCCATGGTATGGAGGAAGAGACATATAGGGCCATTCGATTTAAACATTGTTAAAAAAAAACAACAACACACACACACACCTTTTCTGACATTCTTTCATTCATTTTGAAAACTGTGCTTTTGATATTTTGAACTTAATTAATAGGAAGTAGGTAGGCTTAAAATTATAAAGTATTGATTTTACTGGCAAATTAATTAACTACTTATATAATGAGCATGGATAAAATATAGAATAATCAGATATTTGCTATTTCAGGATTAAAATGATTAGCTGAATACACAATAGTAAACCCCACTCATTTCTTCAGACCTAAAAACCACCTGAATATTGCCTAAAATGACCTGAGAGGGTAACAGATAATTTTGCCAGTCCCATATTACAAATTCTTGGCTCTTTCTTCTTATGTAGATAATGTTTGCATGAACTAAACTTTTGAAAACCACTGTCTAAGATTCCATTTTCACTTCTATTATCATTAATTGATGAACATTAGCTCCATTAAAAATAATAGCCACGTAAAAGAGCTCATACACTGTAATGGGAAATTCCTGGTCATCTATCAGACACAGATTGATTTTATCTTCAACTACTGCATATTTTCCAAAAAGTTTGAATCTTACACTTCATCACACAAGACTACAGCGTAAAAAATAAATTCAAGTAATGGCTTTGTTGAATATTTTCTACTCTTAAATAAAGCTGTTGAGTCACAATGCAACCAAAGTTAAGACACCAAAAAGGCAGGGTTTTTTTTTAAATCTATTTCTTCAGGAAAGTACAATACATTATAAATCTATTTTGATGAGAAACAGAAGACATTTTTTGAGGAAACTTTGCTATATTATAAAGCATATGCTTTGTTAAATGTTCATATATGTTGTCCAATAAATGGATTGTATCTT
This sequence comes from Bos javanicus, assembly GCF_032452875.1. Classification (NCBI taxonomy): domain Eukaryota; kingdom Metazoa; phylum Chordata; class Mammalia; order Artiodactyla; family Bovidae; genus Bos; species Bos javanicus. The sequence continues at coordinate 85,254,620 of NC_083871.1, read as the reverse complement.
CATTGCATCAACATTTCTACATCTTAAAAATTAGAGTGCTATATTTCATCAGGATCATTAATACCTTAATTTCCTGAAAATTAAAATTTTCAACTAGAGTGGAACTTAAATCTAAAAAGTGACTCCCCTTTTGCTTCCAAGTTCTGAGAAAGTGTGTTTATTTAACTTTTCTTATGTAGTAACATAAAGAACCTGTAAACTGAAACAATTTCATAGATTTTACTCAGGCACATTGATTTAGTTTCTCAAATCATTTCAAAAAGTAGAGGTTTCTGAGCACTTTATTTATATAACAAAAATTGTCATTAATGCTTAACATTTCCTTATCTTTTCCTGAAAACAAAAATAAATTTCAAAATAAAATAAAAATTTGAAAGTCATTTCAGGAAAGAAGCTTTAAAATAATACTAACTTTTCATATCTGGACTAAAACTTTCCAGCCAGATGAAATTAGCACCTCATCAACATTCATTGTAATAATGCCTATATTCAAACAGGTAGAGGGCATTTAGTATTAAAATGATTTACTGATACTTCATGAAAAACACTGCCAGAGACACCTAATTTTTTAAAATATATTTCCTTTTAATACTTCTTTCATTTCCTCTTAACATAGAGTCCTCTTTTTACTCATGTGTACTTCTCATCTGAAGTTCTTCTAGTAATTTACACTATCCAACTGCCCTTAATACAGACTTCAAATGACATAAACACAACAAACCTCTGGGTTAGAACTAAGCACCTACAGTGCTAAGGTATTCTGCATCTTCTTCAAAATGTGTCCCAAAATTACCAACAAGATAAAAGGAAAATATAAACAATTGGATATAGAATTTTCACTGATTCATTTTTACAAATCCACCAGTAGGTCTTCAAAAATATGTGAGACTAAATCAAAACCATAAGTCACTATATTTTACTTTACCATAATTTCTTAACTTAGCCAGAAATTCATCACATCTAAAATATTCCATTAGCTATAGAACAACATGAGAAATTCTGTTCAATACAATATGTCTAATAAAATCAAGTTGACTTTAACCACACTGTCATTTAAAGAAGGCAATTAAATTAGGCTGAAACACAAAATTTAAAAAGCAGCCTTGGGAATAACTTCTTTTCTTACAGCCATTACCAAATCCTTATTGAACTGATTAATTATGCAAGAAAAGCAGCATAGAGCTGAAGAAAAAATGGCACTAACATCACAGCCTGGCTTATCTAAGAACTCATAAAAGTTAAAGGATCTTATCATTTTATTTTACCATACTCTCTAACATATAAATGCTGCTATTGTTCTGCAGTTTAATTAACACGAGTAATAATGTCGTATCTTTCTTCAATCATCTAAAAATCTTAATTCTAGCTTAAATTTTATTTTAAAGAACAATATTAATTCAGAATATGTCCCTTTGGTTGCAAAGCACTATTAATGCCAAATAAAATAATGAAGAAAAGAATTCTAGAAGGAAATCAGGACGCTAAATTCCCTTATACAACCAGACCTTGGTGACCATCAATCTATCAGCTACTGCTTTGCCCTCTGTGTGGACATGGGCCCATTGCCTGATGGGATCTGCAGTTTCTTTACAAATGTGTGGATAAGTCATTTGCTTCTTTATTTGAAACTATGAACTTAAAATCTTAAAATATGTTGCAAATATCATTCCACTGCATTTTGTTGAGTTGATCAGTTTCAGTTCTGATATTCTAAAACACTGCATAAGTTATCAGCCATGATGAAAATGCATATGATGGATATGTGCATATGTATCACAAAATCCTTTGATAATATCTATAATCTATGTTTTAAAATGCTGTAAAATGAGAATTATATTTCTTAGTGGGAAAGTGTATGCCAAAGTATTCATATGAAAATAATACTTCAAATATACATGCAAACTTTTCATTTCAATGCACCGAAGCACTTTCTAGGCATTTCAATACATAGTTTGTATTTTCATACCTTTACTTGGACACACATTTTGTGTTTTTCACTGTAATTTTATGTGTTCATACATATAATATCAATGATCTTTATGTTCAGGAATTTTAAACTTTATGTATTTATCACTTTCAAGCATTAATATTCAACACTGGCCAGCAACTCCCTAAACACTTCAATCACTGTATCATACTCATTTCATAGATCAAAAGAGTTCTTAAAAAACATTTAAAGAATATTTTCCTAAAACCATTTAAGAAAGAGAAAGATTATTTGCTCTGAATAAGTATATAAACTTAGTATCTGCACAACAATCACATATTTAACCTCCATCCCATTTCCCTTGATGGCACCTACCCTAGCGTTGTCATGGTGACGATGGTGTACCAGAAAGCAGCAGGGATGCTGGTGAACTTGCTGGCCGAAGACCCCTTCTCAGCGTAGAACATAACTGTAGCGAAGATGATGATAGCCATGGTGAGCGAGAAGAGCAAGAAGCCCAACTCTGAGGCACAACTTTTCAGCGTGTACCCCAGAATGCGCAGGCCTTGAGAGTGGCGGGAAAACTTAAAGATGCGGAAGACCCGGAAGACGCGGAGTGTGACAAAGGCTCCACTGACATCCTCATTGTCTGTCATCACCAGCCCAATGTAATATGGTAGGATGGCCACCACGTCGATGATACTCATGACGCTTCGCACAAAGCGGTAACGGCTAGGAGCTGCCGCCAGGCGAAGCAAGTACTCCACTGTGAAGATCATGACACAGGCTGTATCCAAGCAAAAGAAGGCCACGGCGTACCGCTCACCACAGGGCAGTTCTTTAATGTGACCCGGGCTGGACCCACATGGCACTGTTTCTACTACATTAGCGATGACTGAGACGGCAATGAAGAACCCGGTAACATAGTAGAACACCAGGGCCATGGTGCTGGTGTGGGGGTTCTCAAAGGCCCGCCAGACCCTCTGCCGAGCGGTCATGGTGGGCAGCGCACTCTCGCCGGTGTTGTCCGTGTCAGCATCGTCCTGGAGACGCTCTGCGTTCTCTCGCCGGCGATCCTTGTACTCCTCGTAACAGCAGTCGCCAATAATTTCTGGGATGAGGCCAAAGAAGGCCAATTCTTCATCATAAGCGGAGATGCACTCATGGCGAGGATAGTGGAGCTTTCCAGTGCGGTAGAAATTCAGGATGTGGCGAAAGATGTCTGGGTCACGGTCAAAAAAATACTGCTGAGTCTCCGGATGGTAGAAAAAGTCCCTCTCTGAACTACCCAGCAGAGTATCTGGGTAGCGTTCCAGGGTGTCCTGCCATGTCTGGAAACGAGTGCCACTCACGTTTAGCACAATGAGAGCATCTTGAGTCCTTTTCCTCTCCTGCCTCGGGGGAGCTGGCATGGGCCCCGAGGCCACAGGCATCCACCCGATGGCAGCTGCCCTTGCAAAGGGCAGCCACGCTGCTACTCCTGCCGCCATGGTTCCTTCAAGCAGGTGCCGGAAGGGCAATCAAGTCTACAGTGGTTCCCTCAGTGTAGCCACAATCACCCACTTCTGCCCGTCAAAGAAAACACTACTGAGACACGTGGTCCAGACGTATCAGCCTTATTCAAGGGAGGGCTCCTGATGGAAGTCACAGTTCGCAAAAGGGCAAGTTCCCTCAAAGACAGGTAATATTTTTGGAGTAACAGGAAGGGGGAAATACAATGTCTTAATAATCACGCCCAACAGAACCTAACCAAACCTTTCCAGCAGTTGGACTGGGCCAGCCTTGGCACAAATAAGTACACAGGTGACTTTAGATGCTGCAGTTGATTTCAAACAGGTGTCTCTGATTTCTTCCCCGACACAGTCTGGATAACGTGGGGTCAGTATGTGTTGTGTAGAATAGAGACAAGGACAGTCACTGAGTGGTATTCTGTTGAAGAATCAGGGAACCCTTCCACTCTCCCTTTCAGCTCTTTCAAACCTTCCCTTTTCCAAGTGGCCCTTCCCGCCAAAGGAGTCTCAAAAAGGCGACCTGTTGTAGTAGCCTCCAAGATGCGGTCCCAGCCGCTGCCCCACGTCTCCTGGGGAGTCCGGTGGCCGCCTCGACTCCTCGGGCCGTATATTTGCAGAGACGAGGTGCTGGGCGGTGGGCCGGACTGCGGGGGGCCGTTAGTATAGATCCTCCTTCCCCGCGTCTACGAGCACCCCCCGGGTTCTGCTGAAAGCGCTCGCCCAATCTCCCCTTCACTCTCTTTTCAAGTTCAGCTCAGGTACAGTGTGACAGTTACAGCGCCCGGGAGCTGGCAGGCGCCGCCGCTGCCGCGGCAGCAGCATCTGCTTCCGCGCGGAACTCGCTTCTCCCGCGGTACATACCTGGCAAAGTGCGCGCCGGGGCTGAGTTGCATAGAGACTTTCTCCTCGTCGTGCACCCGGAAAGGGCTCCCGAGAAAGCAGCTCGCGAACAGCCTAAGCCGACGCGCCGATGGGAGCATAAATAAAGCTCAAGCGAGCTCTTCTTCCCCTTCCCCCATCACTCCGTGCCTCCCTCCTCCTTTTCACCTTCCAAAAGCCAGGCGCAGGCGAGCCGAGCAGCAGCAACAAGTTCAAAAGGTGCGGGGGAGGCGAGAACGGAGGGGACTCGCTGCTGCCAACTTACTGCGCCGCGGCGGTGGCCGGGGCCGGAGCGGCGCGGCGCGGGGCGGCGGGGCGGCTGGGCTGCGGGGCGGCCGGGCGGGTGGCGGCGGCGCGGCGGAGCCGCGGCCGGCGCGGGCAAACGCCGGAGCGCGGAGGCAAGGGGCGCTCGGTAGCGCGGGGGCGCGGGAGGGCGGCTCGCTGCTTCCCCGCCAGTGGGTGGTCCGGCATCTCCCCTGGGCTCCCCGCGCCGCTCTGCTCGTGCGATCAATAAATAAGGAGAAAATAAATAAATAACCGCGCGCCCTCCCCGCCACGCAGGTTATGAAAGGCGTCTCCTGCCTTTCCCTCGGCTTGACCTTTCTCCGCCCCCGCCCCCTCGGGCTCCTCTCGCTCCACCCCAGCCACCCACCAGCCCCGGCGCAAAAATGTCACCGAGGGAGAGCGTCCAGGTGGATCTGCTGGGGAGGAGAGCGGAGCCTCGTTGAACAAAGGGAAGCTTCACGCGCTCGGCTGCGGTGGTTTGGTGGAGGAGAGGAGCAAGGGGACCGACGCCTTGCTTCTGCCTGCCTGGGTCCCGGTTCAAGGCGAGCGAGCGTGGGAAAAAAAAAGAGAGAGAGAGAGAGAAGCTGGGAAGGAGAGTGAGCAGAGCGGAACGCGCAGGAATTGGCTGTCTTCTGAGGGCTACTGGGTAGCAAGACCTGCAAAGCCCCGCGGCGGAATTTTTAAGTGCTTTTCCCGTCTTTATTTGTTCACACCAGACGTTAACGTTGCAGGAGTTAATATGTCATCTGTCCAACTTGCTGAAAAGTCAGACAGTCACCTCGGTCCAGGTCTCGCCACAACTCCTTTTCCCGTCCTTTGCAAATGACAGGAAGGATTTAGAACCCTTTTCTAAATGTCAGCGTCAAAGGACATGCGTCTCCGCGAGTCCGCGTCCCCTTCATTCTCTCTGCGCCTCTCTGAGTACAGATCTGAAATGGTTAAAGTAGTTAAAGCTGTCCCTGTGAGGGGTAGGTGATGTGAGAGACTAGGAAATTGTCGCGGCCAAGCGTTGTGTTTTTCGTGTACCCCGCCCCCCAGTCATTTAGGCATCTTCCTTAAAACCAAACATATAACATGTACAACCACTAGGTGGCGGGAATGGCGAGAAGTTAAACCCACACCTCAGGTTTGGACGCTTTAGAAAGGTGAAGAATCAAAATGAACTGACCCAACAGCGCATCAGATCACGCTGATATCCTCAAATCCACCCACCACCCACCTTTTTAGTATTTCTAGGAGATACACTACTCACGTCTGCCCTGAATTTTGATGGATATGGGATGGAATGTGGAGAGTTTCCGTTGAAATGCCTTTCAAAATTAAAGCTAGATTAACTGAGGAATAACAATAATAAAAGTGTTTGGAAACAGTGAGGCTTCATACATGTTGATTAAGGAGAGACGCCCAATTTCTGCCTGAAAATTACCTTTTCGAGATTTGGTTTGACTGTTCTTGATTTGCGAAATAAGTAGATTGGACTGTGATGTATAGTCTTAAATTGAATCAACTTTCAAGCCCTGGAGATCTTAGGCATGATGTCTCAATCTTGAAATTTTGAAACAGAATACCTCAAAGAAAAGTTGTGAACTAAACAACAGAGTCTATAGAAAATCACCAGAGAAGAAGAAAAACAAACCTCACAGTGCACAGGGTTTTCTGTAGAGATGCAAAGATTGCAATCTTGCTTACTGCTGTAGAGGCTTAGGGTATCCCTAGTTAGTAGTTAATGAAGTCGGAGCTAACATAGCATGTAAATTTGCGAATACAGAACTGAAGACCTCTGCTGTTATTCTGTTTGCCTTAGTTGAGCTGAAAGATGATTGTTAAGGAATTTATATAGCCTGCACACCTGAAAACAACAATCATCTGACCTGTTAACGGGAAAATAATCAAAAGAAGGGGCTGTTGTTGTTAGGACTACTTAGGGCTTAGGACAAAAATTAACCCCTTTCCAAGCCAGACATGCCAGGTGCATCCAGAGAATGGGTAATCATGAATAACCAATTGATGCCAAATTAGCATGCCATCCTTTAGAGATGAAGCAGGTGACCTAAATAGAACCTTTAAAATTTCCCTGTAGGAAACTGAACTTACAAATCTAAATGTGTATGTTTAACCCAACGAACCTCCTAAATAAGCCATTATATGGAGTCTGCAATTTTCCTCCTGCAATGCGGGAGACCTGGGTTCGATCCCTGGGTTGGGAAGATCCACAGGCGGGCATGGCAACCCTCTCCAGTTTTCTTGCCTGGAGAAGTCCCATGGACAGAGGATCCTGGTGGGCTACAGTCATGGGATCACAAAGAGAAGTACACGATTGAGCAACTAAACACAACTGCAATTTTTAAGATTTTATGATCTGCTTCCCTCACTCTCTACAAGCTTCTTAAGATAGTGGAGAGTTAATGGGCTTAGAAGTCAAACACATCTAGATTCAAATTCTAGCCTGAGAAGTAACTCATTGGCTTTGTTTCATTTGGCAAATGACTTAACTTCTCTGCTTAGAAAATATAGATAACAAAACAACTTTTGAGGCCTATCATGAGGATTAAGCAGAATAATACTTCTGAACATCGATGGGGAACTTGGTGCATATAGTGGGTAACTCAGTTCCTTTTTATTTTATTGCATAATGGATATGCAATTCATTTTATTCAGCTATCTTTTGAGATCCCCACAGATACTTTTATATATTTACTCTTGCATCTAAGTTCAAAAATTCCCCTGTTGTGATATACAGGTTACTGATATTTTAATATTCATTCATGTGTTGAAATGCTATGTGAAGAGTATACATAAAAAATTCCAGCAAAAGACTGTATATTTTTCTCTTCTCCAGAAATTCCTGTTTTTCCTCCTTGTATTACATTTTACATACTGTGCTTGGCTGACAGAAAATAAACTCAGCGAAATCAAAATTGAATTCATCACTTTTCTTCTTGAGTCAGCTACTCCTGTTTTCTCTCCTTGGGTGAGTAAAGTCCAAGAAAGAAACCTGACAGGCATCATAGTTCATGTCCTGTTTTTCAGTACTTCCCTCCTAAAAACACGCACACTCATCCAGTGACCCTTGTGTATTCCACCCTCATTACCATTCTATTCCTATACTGCTCCTTGACTGATTTTGTAAAACTATTTTGAGATAATTATAGATTTTTATGCAGCTGTAAGAAATGATAGGTTTCCCTTATATCTATTACATAGTTTCTTCCCAAAGTGACCTCTTGCATGCTGCTGTTAAGTCACTTCAGTCGTGTCCGACTCTGTGCGACCCCATAGACGGCAGCCCACCAGGCTCCCCATCCCTGGGATTCTCCAGGCAAGAACACTGGAGTGGGTTGCCATTTCCTTCTCCAACGCATGAAAGTGAAAAGTGAAAGTGAAGTCGCTCAGTCATGTCCGACCCTCAGCGACCCCATGGACTGCAGCCTTCCAGGCTCCTTCATCCATGGGATTTTCCAGGCAAGAGTACTGGAGTGGGGTGCCATCGCCTTCTCCAGACCTCTTGCATATTATAGTACAATTCCACAACCAGGAAGTTGACATTGATAGGATTCATGGACTTTATAAGGATTTCATCAGCTTTACATACATTCATTTTTATGTGTGTATACTTAGTTCTTTCTAATTTTACCTCAGGTGTAAATTTATGTGAACACCATCACAACAAACATACGGAAGATTTCCATTACAAGGATCCACAAAACCACAGCCATAACCATCTCCTTCACTCCCCCTTTGGTATCTCTTGTCAATCACTAATCTATTATCCTCTGTTGTTGTTTAGTCACTCAGTTGTGTCCAGCTCTTTGCGACCCCATGGACTTTAGCACACCAGTCTTCGCTGTCCTTCACCATCTCCTAGAGTTTGCTCAAACTCATGGCCACTGAGTCAGTGAGGCCACCCAACCATCTCATCCTCTGTTGTCCCCTTCTCCTCCTGGCTTCAACCTTTCCCAGCATCAAGGCTCTTTTCCAGTGAGTTGGCACTTCACATCAGGTGGCCAAAATATTTGAGCTTCAGCTTCAGCAACAGTCCTTCCAATGAATATTCAGGGTTGCTTATATTTAGGATAGACTGGTTTGATCTTGCAGTCCAAGGGACTCTCAAGAATCTTCTCCAGCACCACAGTTCAAAAGCATCAATTCTTCGACACTCAGCCTTCTTTATGGTCCAACTCTCACATTCATTCATGACTACTCGAAAAAGTATAGCTTTGACTAGATGGACTTTGTCAGCAATGTAACGTCTCTGCTTTTTAATATGCTATCTAGGTTTGCCTTAGCTTTTCTTCCAAGGAGCACGTGTCTTTTAATTTTATGGCTGCAGTCACTGCAGTGATTTTGGAGCCCAAGAAAATAAAGTCTTTCACTCATTCCTTTGTATTCCCATCTATTTGCCATGCAGTGATGGGACCAGATGCCATGATCTTAGTTTTCTGAATGTTGAGTTTTAAACCAGCTTTTTCACTCTCCTCTTTCACCTACATCAATTTTGTAGTTCATCTTCACTTTCTGCCATAAGGGTCGTATCATCTGCATATCTGAGGTTATTGACATTTCTCCCAATAATATTGTCCTTCATCAAGCCTGGCATTTCACATAATGTACTCTGCATGTAAGTTAAAGAAGCAGGGTGACATTATACAGCCTTGACGTACTCCTTTGCAAATTTGGAACTAGTCCGTTGTTCCAAGTCCAGTTCTACATGTTGCTTCTTGACCTGCATACAGATTTTGCTGGAAGCAGGTAGGGTGGTCTGTTATTCCCATCTCTTTAAGAATTTTCCAAAATTTGTTTTGAGCCACACAATCGAAGACTTTAGTGTAATCAATGAAGCAGAAGTAGATGTTTTTCTGGAATTTTCTTGTTTTTTTTTTATCTCTTTTCTAAATTCAGCTTGAACATCTGGAAGTTCAAAGTTTAGTTGAAGCCTAGCTTGGAGAATTTTGAGCATTACTTTACTAGTGTGTGAGATGAGTGCAATTGTGCAGTAGTTTAAACATTCTTTGGCATTGCCTTTCTTTGGGATTGGAATGAAAACATCTTTTCTAGTCCTGTGGCCACTGCTGAGTTTTCCAAATTTGCTGGCATATTGAGTGCAGCACTTTCACAGCATCATCTTTTAGGATTTGAAATAGCTCAACTGGAATTCCATCACGTCCACTAGCTTTGTTCATAGTGATGCTTCTAAGGCCAATTTGACTCCACACCCCAAGATATCTGGCTCTAGGTGAGTGATCATGCCATCATGGTTATCTGGGTCATTAAGATCTTTTTTGTATAGTTCTTCTTTGTATTCTTGCCACCTCTTCTTAATATCTTCTGCTTCTGTTAGGTCCATACAGTTTTATCCTCTATGAAGGAAATCATGCAATATGTACACTTTAGAGATTGTCTTTTTTACCCAGTCCCATTATGTTGAGACCCATCCAGGTTGCTTCATGTGTCAATAGCTCATTCCTTTTTATTGCTGACTAGTGTCACACTCTGATTAAACATTCACCTACTGGAGGACATTTGGGTCAGTTACCTGCTGGGCTATAGTTCATGGGATGGCAAAGATTCAGACATGACTGAAGCAACTTAGCATAAAGCTGTTATGAACATTGATGTACAAGTCACTGTGTGAACATGTTTTCAATTCTTTGGAAAATCAAGAGTGCAACTGCTAGGTTCTGTAATGGGTATATGTTTAGTTTTGTGAGAAGCTTCCATAATCTTTTCCAGAATGACTGTGTCATTTTATACACCACCAGTAAGGTTTCTCAGCATCCTCACTGATATTTGGCATCATCACTAATTTTTCTTTTAGCTATTCTGACAGTGGGTAATGATATCTGATTGTGGTTTTAATTTGCATTTCTCTAATGGCTAATTTTGTTGAACATATTTTTATGTGCATATTTTCCATCTGTATATTCTTCAGCAAGATGTATGTTACTTTTTTTGGTCCATTTTTTAATTGGATTGCTTGTTTGTTTTGGTGTCTTTTTTATTTTTTTCTATTGACTTAGGAGAGCTCTTTATATATTCTGATAATTGTTCTTTGTCCAGATATGTTATTTTCTCCTAGTCCATAGCTTGTCTCCTCATCCTCATCAAAAGGTGTTTCCCAAAGAAAAAGATTTTTTTAATTCTGTTGAAGTCCAATTTATCAAATTTTCCTTTTTATAAAGCAAGCAAAATCTTATTATGCAAATTGTGAATATACATAAAAACAGAGTGAACAATATAAATGACTTTTTATATTTTTTATGGATTTTAAAATTATTATTATTTTTAAACCTGACACCTGGTTTCTAAAGATGTTCTTATATTTTTCTAAATGTTTTATAGTCTTACACTTTAAATCCACCTATTTTTGAGTCAATTTTTTGTGTAAGGGCAAGATTCTTTTTTTTTTTTTTTTTGCCTATGGATAGTTGGTTACTTCAACAACATTTCTTTTTTTAATTTTTTAACCTTTTATTTTGTATCAGGATATAGCAGATTAACAATGTTGTGACAGTTTCAGGTGAACAACAAAGGGACCCAACCATATATATTCATGTATCCATTCTCCCCCAAACTCCCCTCCCTTCCAGGCTGCCACATAACATTGAGCAGAGGTCCATATTCAACACAGTTTCTTGAAAAACGTATCCTTTCTGTATCAAATTGCTCTTGCTATTTGGTCAGAAATCAGTTGGGTATATTTTTGTGGTTCATTTTCAGGTTCTCTATTTTGTTCCACAGATATGTGTTATCCCCTCACTAACACAGCCCTTTCCTGATTACCATAGCTGTATCGTAACTCTTAATCTCAAGTCAGGTTATTCCTTTCACTTAATTATACGTTTGCAAAATTGATTTAGTTATTCCAGGTCCTTGTCTTTCTATATAAATTTCAGAATTAACTTGTCTAAGTTTACAGAACACTTTTCTGGGATTTTAATAGATGTTGCATTATAACTATAAATCAATTTAATAGAATGGACATGTTTACCATGTTGAGTCTTTCAATCTTTGAATACAGTATGTCTCTCTATTTATTTAGGTCTCTTATTTTCAGTTTCTTTCATCAGCATTTTCAGATCCTGTAGATGTTCCATTATGTTTATAACTAAATATTTAATTTTCTTTGGAGCAATTGTAAATAGTATTGTTATTTTTTAAATTTCAGTTTCTATATGTTCATTGTTAGTATGTAGAAATGCAATTGGTTAGTGTGAATTGATCTCTAGCTGCAATTTTGTTGAACTTCCTTATTAGTTCTTGGGTTTTCTATGTGGACAATCATGTTACCTGAAGATAGGATCAATATTATTTCTTCCTTTGCAGTCTGTCTGTCTTCTATTTAGTTTTTTTTTTAATGCAGTTATAATCATGTCACTACCCCTTTTAATAGTCTTCCATCTTTTTCAGTAATCAGACCTTAGCAGAGAATATAACCCTTCAAGGTCTCAACTTCTACTGCTAAGCCTCATCTCATGCTATCTTAATATTAGCTTAGTCATGGTCTTGCTCAGCTGTTTTTAGTTTTCACACTTGGGTGTATTTTATCTTGATTTTGGGTCTTGATTCATGAATCTCTTTCCCATGTCTCAAGTACTCACCTTGAGTGTCACATCCTCCAGCAACTGTTTCCTAATCTCTTCAAAATGATGTCCACCTCAAGTGCTCATCAAAGGCAGTAATAGCTTAGCTAAGGTCTGTGTCTTTCCTTTTTGTCCTTAGCCACTAGACTGTAACTTCTTTAAGGGAAGGCAGTGGTTTTTTATCTCTATATCCTCTGTATCTTCCATTGAACTTGGCACACAGTAGAAATACAGTGAATGTTCATTGAGTGAATGAATGAGTAATTGATAGTTAATATGTACTTTTTTCCATTATAGATTATTATGAAGTGAAGTGAAAGTTGCTCAGTTGTGTCCGACTCTTTGCAACCCCATGGACTGCACAGTCCATGGAATTCTCCAGCCCAGAATACTGGAGTGGGTAGCCTTTCCCTTCTCCAGGGGATCTTCCCAACCCAGGGATCAAACCCAGGTCTCCTGCATTGAAGGAGGATTCTTTACCAGCTAAGCCACAAGGGAAGCCCAAGAATACTGGAGTGAGTAGCCTATCCATTCTCCAAGGGATCTTCCCAACCCAGGGATTGAACCCAGGTCTCCCGCACTGCAGGCGAAAGCCCAAGAATACTGGAGTGGGTAGCCTATCCTTCTCCAGTGGATCTTCCTGATCCAGGAATCAAACCGGGGTCTCCTGCATTGCAGGCAGATTCTTTACCAACTGAGCTATCAGGGAAGCCCATAGATTATTATAACTCTCTAAAAGAGTCAGAGAATCAAGCTGACCTAATACCAAGATGTAAAATGGAAAACAGATTAACAATGAGACAAATGTGTATGGCTATTAAAAAAAAAAAAAAAAGCTTTCTCAATGTACATACTGTAGTTGACTCTTAAAAGGGCTTTGCTATTCTTATATTTATTTTAGCCAAAAAGAAACAAAACTCAAGATTTTTCAAACATTATATTCTACATCTGAATCACAGTTTTCCTTTCCAGGTCTGCTAAGCCTAAATCACATATTCCTTTAAGTCTATAAACACAACAATATCTGCAATAATTAATTCTCTTTGCCAGTTTGTTGTTGTTTTTCATACTGATGATGAATTTGCACAGACAGGTACATACTACCTTACTCATCCCCCATGGCACATCTCTGGGAGGTCTCTGGCCAGGACAGGAAATCCGTCTGTGACCATGGAGAAGGGGAGCATTGCATCTGTTCATCCCATATTTTAACCAGTTATGCTAACCTTCCACAGATGTAAACAAATTGCAATATCTAGATTAGTATATCCAACTACATTCTTATAACCTCTTCTCTGACAACCCATTGTAAGAGTTTGATTATTTTAATGTTTTGTTTTCCAGGGGGTTCAATGGTAAAGAATCTGCCTGCAATGCAGGAGACCCAGGTTCAAGCCCTGCATCAGGAAGATCCTCTGGAGAAGGAAATGGCAACCCACTCCAGTATTCTTGCCTGGAGAATTCCATGGACAGAGGAGCCTGGTGGGCCACAGTCCATAGGGTCACAAAGAGTCGACAGGACTGAAATGACTGAGCATGCAGTGTTTTTGTTGACATATAATTGACGTATATATGGTATTAGTTTTAGGTGTACACCATGATTGACATATATAATATGATATATGTATATATTGTAAAATTATCTCCACAATAAAATTTTCAATTTAGTTTGTATCCATCACCACATGTTGTTAGTGTTTTTTTTTTTTTTCTTGTTCTGGTCAGATCAGATCAGTCACTCAGTCGTGTCCGACTCCTTGCGACCCCATGAATCGCAGCACACCAGGCCTCCCTGTCCATCACCAACTCCTGGAGTTCACTCAGACTCATGTCCATCAAGTCCATGATGCCATCCAGCCATCTCATCCTCTGTCGGCCCCTTATCCTCCTGCCCCCAATCCCTCCCAGCATCAGAGTCTTTTCCAATGAGTCAACTCTTCGCATGAGGTGGCCAAAGTACTGGAGTTTCAGCTTTAGCATCATTCCTTCCAAAGAACACCCAGGGCTGATCTCCTTTAGAATGGACTGGTTGGATCTCCTTGCAGTCTAAGGGACTCTCAAGAGTCTTCTCCAACACCACAGTTCAAAAGCATCAATTCTTCGGTGCTCAGCCTTCTTCACAGTCCAACTCTCAACTCTCAAATATACAATATTTGTATTGTTGCAACCTTTAAATATATGTTACAGTATTATTAACTGTCATCATCATGCTGTACATTACATCCCAAGACTTATTTATCTTATAACTGGAAGTCTGTACCTTCTGACCACCTTTACCCATTTCCAAATAACCCTGTATTAGATTATTTTAATATAGTATAATCCCAGGGATGGGGGAGCCTGGTGGGCTGCCTTCTATGGTGTCGCACAGAGTCGGAAACGACTGAAACGACTTAGCAGCAGCAGCAGCATTCCTATTAGAAAAAAAAAAAAGTCCTGAATTAAGAAAGAAATTCAATAAACAGGAAAAATAAGCAAAACCTTTAGCGTGTAATTGAAATTTTGTGAGTTAGATCTTAAGGTCTAGCAACTTCAAATTTCACATATGTTATTTTTCTTAAAGCAACACATTTGTTTTAGTGTTAAATATTAGGGAAAAAAATAAATGTTTTCACCTTCAAACATTTGATAGAAATTACAAAATTTCACAAAAATTATGATTCCATATAAAATACATAGTTTATCTGTATTAATTTCTGGGCTCCATATTATTTTGTGTTTAGCCCAGGTACTTTTTCAATGATGATTTTGTTCGGATTCTTGATTCAGTGGAAGATATACAAAACCACTGTCTCTCTTTAACGCTGTCTCTCTCTCTGGCCTTTATTCCTCAGAGAAATAAAACCTGACACACTACGAAGATGCAGGGGACATAAGAAAGTCACAGCACAGGTAAAGCTAGTTAAATGTCTAAAACATACTTGAGATTTCAAATACCTCACAGTGTCCCTAGAATATGGTCATCAAGGAAAGGGCAATGACCCTGTGCCTTTTTTTGGAGCACTATTAAAAAGATAAGTTGGCAACCTGAGCTTAACTTCTATTCCCCTTTATTAGTACCATCAAAGTCCTTTTCAAAGTCCTTTTCAAAGGATTGTCCCCTTTATAGGTTTTAGACTTTGAACATCTCCCATTAAAAATAACCCATTTCAGAAGCTTTATTCCTCAGATACAGAAAATCTTAAATATATTTTATCTGATAAAAATGGACTAGACTTTCCAAGTTCCTGCAGTGCTGCCCTGAGACTCCGTCACATTCCATGTGATTGGCACTCCAAAAAGGCAGCAGATTTTGAACATAGATATACAAAATCTAACCCTCATATTACAGCTTCAATCCTGCCTCATGGGATGGCCATCATTAAGAAGGAACACGGTGTTGTTTTAATATACAGAATATACTTTTGTTATTAAAATATTCATGATCTCATGAATGGTGAAGCGCACGTTGTTCCTATGGTTGAAGAAGCAGAGAACAAATTAGAGGGAAAAAATCAGTTTTAGCACGGTGTTATTACAGGTCACTTAAGATATGCAAGACACCAAGTTAGACATTAGCATGACCCAAGCTGTTCAAGATCAGCCTGCCCTCAGGTGAAGTTTGATATCTGGGATGAAAAAGAAGAGCATGGAAATCTCTTTCAATTCAAACATAACCTTGCTTGTTAGTTTCACTTCAGAATATTTTCCCTAAGTGTTTTATTCTAAGAAACTGTTTGTTAAAGATGGGAAAAGAGGGAAGATAAGAAGGAACCTATAAATTTACTTCTTGGATTTATTATCATATTTATAACTTTGGATTAATTGCTATGGAATAATTCCAGTGCCATAAACTTAGAATTGTGACTACAAATGAGAAAGAAGCAGTGAAGTTTCCGGAAAAACAAAAGTCTCATTTTTCTGAAACTGGAAAAAAGTAAATTCTTGCATATGTTACTAACATTGGCAAAGAAGATAAATTAGTCTTCAGTAGTTCATGGCTGTTGAAAATCTTAAAGTCTTATAAGGTTTTCATCATTTAAGAAACCACATTCTGTGAGAAAATTGGCAATTAATTTGTTTACTTTCTTTAAAACTACTTGATATGCTCCAGCAAGCCACTTTGCTACACAAAGTATATTTGCTTCATTATTTCTATATACAATTATAGAGTTGGTGTTAATAAATCATTCAAAGTATTAGAATGAAAAGAAAAGCACAACAATACAATATTTTTAAAAATTTGGTTAATAGAAGATCACTATATTACCCTACTTTTAGAAATTGATATTATGTAAATATTGTTTGTTTACAACTTAGCCTGCATTGGATTTTAATTTAAATAGACTATTTAATAGAGTGTTATTAAACAGGTTTCTACATTGCAGCTGTTCCAGTCCCTCAGGTAAACACTTATTGAGAGAGCTTATTAAAGTTTGTTCTATTTATTTATGTTTAAATTCTTTTTCTTTTCCCCTTGCATGAAGCCTTTGTTGGGGCAGAACTCCTACTGACTTTAAAGAGTTCTGTGAGTATAGATTTGGGGAGGGTAGCAAGCTTGGAATGCTTTATAAAGTAATTTCCTTTTATGTTTTCATCTATAGGTGTCTAATTTTCAGTATTATTTTTTTTGAAATATGAAATCTACTCCAGATAGTACATTTTGGAAAGCTTAGCTTTCTACCCTAGCAGACGATTTCATGGTAAGAAGGAGGCGTGAAGAATTACATAAATATTTAAAACATATTTTATGATATATAAACACATTTAAAACATGAAATATGAAAATGTTTGGATAATGCATGATGAGAGGTGAAGTTACTGTGTGGGACGTAGATATTGCTTGCATGGAAAAGAAACTGCGAAATTAGAGGAGAAAGGAGTTTGAAAAGATTTTTCAACACTTTTTGACTGTGTCTAGTTCTATGACTGTTTTAAGGATAAAACAACAAATATGTTTATTTCATTTTAGCTACATGCAGGAGAAAGTTAGAAAAGACCAACAGAAAAAAAAAAAAAATACCCTAGCTACTCCAAATAAAGTATACAATAAAAAGTAAGTGAATGGTGGACGTAAGACAAATTATGAAAAAAAAATTGTACCACATATATGATTATTTGAATGTTGAATATGGAAAACTAAGGAGAAAAAGATATGTGCTGCCAACTGTGAGACCAGTGATTGGGAGAATAGGTATGAAAAACAGGGAAGGAAAACTTATTCAGGGAAAGAAGCTACCCTCCCCACAGGTGTGTTCAGACAGATGTCCTAGTAAGCTTTATATGCAGAAGATAGTGTGACTTAATGGAACACCCAAGTTTATGATTCTGGTTCTACAAGTTTATTTTTTGATATTAAACATTTGGAGACTAATATCTCTTCCAAATCTCTAATTTCACTTCTAGTTCTCTTAGATGCAATGACTTACTCTTGAAAGAGGGAAAATAAAAAACTTTAAGAACCTATTAGCAATCAAGAGCCCTAATACATTTCACTGGTACTCATATTCTATTTCCTTACTTCTCTCTCCCTAACAGAGGAGTATGTTTTTATCAAAATAATCAGTGGACTATTTGGTTAAAGAACATGAGTCCTATCTCTCATTATTCTAGGTATGTTTATTTGTTTTATTGATCCTCCTTTATGGAGCTAATCATTCTTTTCTGCCACTCTTCCCCATTCATCTTCCAATAGTTTCTACCAGACACTGCTGCCACTGCCTACCTGCACCCCCTACCGCATGTGGCCCCTCTACCCCTGCCCCAAGATGTCAGATCCTCTCCTGGACCCTGCCCCCACACATCCCCACCGTTCCGCGCCTTGCCTGGCTGCCCTAGTCACCGCTCTAGGCTGGGACACTACATGTCAGGTTACCTCTCCATAGGAATATCTCATTATGGTTGGGCTCCAACATCTTGTGCAAGTTTTCCTACCCTGTGGAATCCTTCCTTACTTCCAACTCCCTGCTTGAGGGCACCATAGCTCAGCCAGCCTCCTTTCCACCTGACACATGGACATATATTTATCCAGTCTTACTTAATATTAGGGATAAATTGTTCAGAAGAGAAAGGGGATGGACTATACAGACATTAAAGTAAAGGGACTTAGTAGTAGTTAGGTGCTCAGTAGCGCCCAACTCTGTGTGACCCTATGGACTGCAGCATGCCAGGCTCCTCTGTCTATGGAACTCTCCAGTCAAGAATCCTGGAGTGGGTAGCCATTCCCTTCTCCTGGGGATCTTTCTGATCCAGGGATAGAAGCTGGGTCTCCTATATTGCAGGCCGATTCTTTACCATCTGAGCCAACAGGAATTATTTACATTTTCTTTACTAAGCACTTTTATTAAGTGCTCAGTATTTTCTAGGCTTCATGTAAAAATGTATCTGGAGTAAAATGGGTGAGACGGCTAGATGTAATGGTACTCCAAAGTAGGAAATACTGAGATATCCAGGGAGAGCACTTAAGATCAGCATCTACCTCTCCAGAAATCGGAATTAAATCTTCAGGGGTTACTTCATGTGCAAACAAGACTTATCATAGCAAATCTGAGATGTCATCTTTACAAAGGCCTGATTGAAAAGACTGGCCCTTGATTGGCATGTGGAAACTTGGCCCCCAGTCAGTAGCTAACAAATGAAAGTTCATTCTGCCTAGACTATGCAAACCATATGCTTTATGCTGAACACATTTTTTTCCTATCTGAGAGTCTTGAATATTAATACATGCTAGGCAGAAAAGTTATGACCAACCTAGATAGCATATTGAAAAGCAGAGACATTACTTTGCCAACAAAGGTCTTTCTAGTCAAGGCTATGGTTTTTCCAGTGGTCATGTATGGATGTGAGAGTTGGACTGTGAAGAAAGCTGAACGCCAAAGAATTGATGCTTTTGAACTGTGGTGTTAGAGAAGACTCTTGAGAGTCCCTTGGACTGCAAGGAGATCAAACCAGTCCATTCTAAAGGAGATCAGCCCTGGGTGTTCTTTGGAAGGAATGATGCTAAAGCTGAAACTCCAGTACTTTGGCCACCTCATGCGAAGAGTTGACTCATTGGAAAAGACTCTGATGCTGGGAGGGATTGGGGGCAGGAGGAAAAGGGGACGACAGAGGATGAGATGGCCTGATGGCATCACCAACTCGATGGACCTGAGTTTGAGTGAACTCTGGGAGATGGTGATGGACAGGGAGGCCCTGTGTGCTGCGATTCATGGGGTCGCAAAGAGTCGGACACAACTGAGTGACTGAACTGAACTGGACTGAGGCAGAGTGTGCCTGCATGACCAGTCCCCCAACTAGGTCTCTCATGGGCTTCTCTGAGTAGAAACAACACACAAATGTTCGGGCATTTTGTTAGTTGAAAAAGAGGACATTCTGTGCCACCTCATGGGATTGAGAGACAGAAAAAAACTGGACTCCTTCAGGCACTGTGCCTTTTCCCCATATGATGCAGCCATGTAGTCTAACTCCATTGCTCTAATAAATCTTAGCGGTGAATATCTCTATCTCCTGTCTCCTGTGAATCTTTCCAGCCAATCCGAAATAGTGGCAGTGGCCCTGGGGACACCCAGCACACCCTTGAACTTAGTTTTAAGGTCTCTGAGTCAAATTTGTTCAAGTGAAGATGGCATTGAGAGGATTTTTGGAAAGAAAATATAACAACAACAACAACAACAAAAAAGACAAATAAAAGTATTGAAATGGGAATCAAGTGGGATCTACAACTCATGGATTGTTTCCTAAGCAGAAGGTTTAAGGAAAGTGGGGTCAGAAAATATAAGCAGAAGGTGAATTTCAGAAGCCTTTCTATTTAGTATTAATATTTTAGGAAGTATTCAAGATGAGAATAAATAAATTTGAAGGATTCAATCAATTGTTGAATCCTTTTGGGAAAGTGAAAGAGGATATGTTTTTATCCTTCTTATTCACACTTCTGAGTAAAATATTACTTATGTTATTATTTGTAAATTATTGGTCTGGAAAACTACTAACCCATTAGCTATTTGGTATTCTACATTTTCAAAAAGAGAATCATTGAAATTCTCTTCAATTTAGTAGTCCCTTATAATAGACTGTGGTACACTTTTACTTTTATCCTTTTCATAATTCAGATAAATATTAGAAAAGGCAATAAATTTGTCATTCTTTACCCAGTGAAATTAGCATTTTGTTTTACATCCTTTTGGGTATTTGTTAGCTTAAGACCCACCCTATGTGTTTCAAAATATAATACATCTATGAAATGAAATTTATCACTTATGCATTATATGCAATATGAAATACTGTATTAACAATTTAAAATATAATATCTATGATATACAATGTCTGTATGAGTAAGGTTCTTAAATATTTGTCTTTGAAAAATAGGGCTCTTCATTTTAATTCTTTGTTGGGCCACCTTTGGAAAATATATAAAAGAGCAGTGGGTTAGAACTAAAACCATTTGTGTTAGGCTTTTGATGTTGCTATTTTATATTTTTAATTCCAAAGACTTCCAAAGGATATAGTTTCAAAGTGAAACATTATGAAATCTGCAATTTAACATTTACTGTAGAGTATCTCTAGTTTTTGTAAAACACAAATCTCATCATTTGACAAATTTTAACATAGTGACTGTATCTAGATAATTATTTGAATAAAGTAAAAACCAAAGCTATTTAATAAGAGTTTATATTATTTCATAAATATTTCTTTCTGTCCAATATATAAATTCTATAAATAGAATAATGGTTTATGATATTTTAATAAATTTCAGTTTAAAAATACTTAAATTACAGAATTTCCTCTGAGTTTACTGAGCCTAGTGATTATAAATGACAAGAATCAATGAATAATTTTGCTATTTTTTAGAACATACTGGAATATCTTTGTGGGAGGTTTGTAAGATTCATCATAGGTAAATATACAGTACCGAAATGTAAAATGCCTAATAATATTATACTCAGTGACTTTTTACTCAGTAATTTTTCTCACACTGATTTTTATGTGCTTCTGCCTATTTAGTTAATGTTCCTGCTTGTCGATCACACTTGGAATGAGTTCTGCATCACAATGCAGAGTAAATAATAAAACATTTTTTTATATTAGGGAAATTTTCCCTAAAGCCTGGTGTTGTTTAGAGAAGATATGCTTTGCATCAAGTCAGTAAAGTGAAAAACACAGCTGAATCTGGACCTTTGGCTGGATAATGTCTGCAGAAACTTTTCCTCTAGGAGAAAACCTTAAGAAAGACACACCTACCTTCCAACGTATATTACAAATCAAGAATTCAGAAGAATAGTTGCCTTGGGGTGAATAATAGCATATTTTGAATCAAAATTACAGGTATTACCTGATATTTGAAAGAACATATGAAATACGTATTGATATATTAAATAAATTCCTGTATCTCTGGTATTAGTAAAATGTTAAATGAATAAATACACACAACTAAATAAAAAATTGGTATACCAAATTAGCCATACTGTTGAGGGTCAATATAAGTGCATATTTGAAACAAAACAAGAATTGAATGTGAGAAACAGGGTATGTGCTATATTTTGAGATTCTTATGGCTCTAAATTACCCCAAAATTTTTTTTGCTAATTCTTAAGTGTAGTAACATTTTCATAAATTTGGAAAACATTCTGACAAATTTCACTTTGCAAAAGTTTTTTATTTCATGTTTTCCAAAAGCCTTTATTATTTTGATTTATATAGATCTCATCAAAAATTTATTATTACTTTATGTGCTAAATACTCTGAGCCAAGTCCTGTTCTAAGCACCAAGAATACAGAAGCCAAGCAAACAAGCAAGCACTGCTGTTCTGGAGGTCACATTCACATTCCAAGGAAAGGCTCTATAATGCAAAATGTACCTCTTACAAACACTTTACTTACCTTTGTTCATGTGACTATTCCTTTTTGACAATCCTTCATAGTCTCAAATAACAAAAATTTTATTTTGCTCCTAAATCTGTAATGCGGTTAGGGCTTGGCCAGGACGGCTCATCTCTAAGCCACGTGACATACACTCATTTAGCTGACAGGTGGTGCTAGTTGTTGGGTGGGGGCTCAGACATGCAGACCTCCCCATGTGGTCAGGTCTTCCTCATAGCATGATGGCTGGATTCCCAGGGCAGGCATCCAACACAAGAGCCAGACAGAAGTTTTATTGCTGTGATATCTAAACTTGGCTGTCACACGGAGCCAGTCTACTTCATTATTTCCTCAACAGGCTCTTCCAAGGTCAAGTGAATGGAACCTAGACTCCAACCTTTGATGGAAGAAGGGCAAGATTCTAGAAGATTGTGTGGGACTAGAAATATTGTTCCAGCCATTTTTGAAAAGTCTAATCTATCGTAATTGTAATGTATGGGAAAATATTATCCTATTTTTGACATACAAAGTATTGTTGTGTTTATGAAATAATGGATGACTACATGTTAAAGACAATTAAAAAAAATCAAGGTCTTATGTCAAAATAGCCTATATAATGGAGGTACAGTTAGAATAACTTGTTAGGACTCATAACTCAAAGTCTTATCAATAAACTATGGTCCAATCAAGAGTAAACTTCATTCTAGTGTTCTATTTTAGGCATTGAAATAATGTTTAAATGTAGTAAAACTCTATGGGACCAATAGTTTGCTGTTAGTAGTAATGATAACTTGAATAAATCAATCTAAAATTAGATGTTATGATAAAACTCTTCATTATAATATTATAATAAATGTGAAAGCGTGTACATGCAAATATTTGAGAACAAAAATTAACTCTTACATATATAGATGGAATTCAAAGGTACACTTCTCTTTTGTGTATAATATTGAATAAAGGTGAATATGCCCACACGAATCATAGACTAGGGATTCTGTGTTATAACATATCACATGGCAGTTTATCACTCAAAGATAACATTATAAAAATTAAGGTTGAGTTTGACTCAGTTATTTTCAGTATACATTTATCCCATATTTATGATCAAAGAAATCCGTGTCACAGATGGTCAAACATAGCATGATCCCCACCCTGGAGGATTCTATGTGATAATAAATATAACAAAAAGAATAAAAGCTAGAACAGAAGGTATAAGTAATACAAAAAAGAGCAAAGAAGGAGAAATAAATTCTGTCCTAGGTGGGAAAATGAAGACAAGCATAATGATGTATTAGCATGTGAGTGACCCTAACAAGATGAGTCATTTTTAGATAATGAGGTGGAAAACTTTGATGAGAAAAAAAAAAAGCATTTCTTCCTGAGGTAAGAATGTAGTTCTTGGCTGTATGAGAAAATTTAATTGAATAGGGAAAGTAAGAATTTGAACTGAAGTACTTATAGTGTCTCTGTATTGAGTCAATAAAAAGTTTACTAGCTACTTTGGTAAGTAAAGATAACGTGCTTATAACAAAGTATAAAATTACTCTCAAGTCCTTGCATGCATACCATTTCATTGCTATTCTTTCTATAAACTCTTCTTTTCCGTGTGGCCCAAGTCCGTGGTCTCCTAACTGGCCTAAAGAACCCTTGCCCCCTGTAATGGAGGCATGGAGTTTTAACCACTGAATCGCCAGGGAGATTCCAACAAATTTTCCCTCCACCCAAAGTCTACAGTGGCTTCCTAGGTGGCGCAGTGGTAAAGAATCCTCCTGCCAACACAGAGGATGCAAAAGATGCAGGTTTGATCCCTGAGTTGGGAATATCCCTGGAGCAGGAAATGACAACCTACTCCAGTATTCTTGCCTGGAAAATTCCACGGACAGAGGAGCATGGAGAGCTATAGTCCACGGGGCCACAAAGAGTCGGACATGACTGAACATGCATACACAAGGTCTGCGGTGCACAGTGATCTGTTGGAAATTAGAAAAATGAAACAAGACATTTACTTCACTTGTCTGCTGAACTTTGAAGAGATCATTATCCAGGTCATACAGTTACCATAGTCCAGGCAATGGTTCCATTTCATTTCCTGACATCTGTGCGTGTCCCTCCCCATAACCCTGAACGACCACCAGCACAGACATATGTTGTCAGAATGTTTGCCATTTCCAGATTTCCTTTGTATTCCTTTGTTGTTGTTTCTGGATCCTCTGCTGTAAGTGCCATTCCTCTCCTTTTCTATCTGGTAATTTCTTACTCAGGTATGTCATCAAAACCATTAGCTGCAAGCTTCCTCCTCTTTATTCCAATAGAACCTTATATCTCTATGATAGTATTTACCCTGTTTTAAATTCTTCAAGGATGGAATAGGATTCAATTTATTTAATATCTTTGCCTCTCACTTGATAGACCCACAGTAGGTGCTGTCTTCTGCCCATAAAGAGAGCTTTTTTTAATGCTCTCCACTCCTTATCACTCCTTGAGAAAAGAAAACCATGAGAACCATTAAGTGACTAAACATAATTTAACACAAGCTAAGTTACAAAAAGGTAGTAAAATGTCATCTTAAAAGAACTTTGACTTTATCAATCATTTTAAAGACATGTTTATAGGCATAGATATTAATGAAAGATTTCAGAATTGATTGAGGAAACTAAATGGCACTATAAAAATAGTTCACCAGCTTAATTTTTAAACATTCCTTGTATATGAATTTCTGCTGTATAATTAGCTATATTACTTGGAATTGGAATTAGGGATGGTGATGCTATACTTTTCCAAATTCATCAGATTGTTATGTACTTCTCTTTCCTCACTACTCTGGTGGCGTTATTCTTATATACATGAATATTGTTAGTGGATTGACGCTTGTGATCAAGAAATATATTTTATGGAAGGAAAGGGATTTGACTTTCAAGTAACAAGCTACAAAGTATCTAGACTCTACATAGATCTATTATTTCATCAATTTCAGTTTATAAAACATGCTCATTATTGAATTTTTATATCTGGGCAAAGTTTTATAGTCTTTAGAGGGATTACATTAAGCTGTTGAGCCTATTCATATATACAGCCAATAGGGATATCTCTAGCTACATACAATTTTATACTTATTTGAATAAAATAAAACTTCTGCAATTTATAATACCCAAAATGACAATGTTGGAGTTTGAATAATTGAACAAGTGGATGTTATACTAAGTCATAAATGTAAATGTTTAAAATATATAACAAGAAAATCATGATTAATGTTTAATTTACCAAAGATTTTTAATTGGATGTGTAAACAAATACAGAAGATTGTAAGCCACAAAGTCCAACAAGGTCACTTTAACATGTGCATCATACAGCTAGACATCACAATAAATTGTCTAGATAACATGCTATAGAGTCAGCCAGCATCACATATCATGTGGTTCTCACTTTTATGGGGTATAAAACTGGATATATTCTATTTTAATCCATACATCATTTTCTGATGGAGTATCAGTAAAACTTACTCGAGTTTTGACTTTTATAGTGCAAGCACTTCTAATAAGGGCAAATGTGATCATTTAAAAAAATACTATGATATCTTTAACTTGATGGAAATAAAGTGAAAGTTAATGTTTTATACAAGAAATTGATTAGTAATTATATGACTTGTCTAGACTATATTGCCCTATGATTAATACCATGTTTATGGACCCAGCAAAGGAGGTAATTTCTGGGAGTAGAAAGAAGGGGAAAACATTTAAAAATAATTCTAGTTTAAATTTATATTTTTGATAGAATTTCCATATAAATCTTTCTAAATCCCCTTGAAATATTTTTCAGGTTGTATAAAATATAATCATAGGTCATTTCGAGAGTTCTAAGCATTGCCATTTTTAAAATATTCAATCAGATAATTCTCATTGAAAGTGGCATGCATGACTAGCTTAAACAGAGTATATCTTCTAAATACAAACTTTGATATCAGCAAATTTATTTCCAGAGGAAAATGATAGCAGAAAAACTGCTATATGTGAGGACAAGGATTTTTTTCCTCCACAAGTTGGAGGCTTCCATTATGAGGCATCTTGAAATTTTAGTAAAGAGAAGGATGCTTGAGAACAGGGCTCAGAAGACTAGCTCAGCTTCAGGATTTGTCTAGGTAGAGTTCACACCACAGGATATGAAAGAATGTGATAAATTCAGAGATGATTAACTGGCTTCGTTTAAGATCATATGCAGGACTTCCGTGAAGGTTCAGTGGCTAACCTCTTTGTTCCCAATGCAAGGGGCCCAGGGTTCAATCCCTAGTCAGGAAACTAGACCCCACATGCCTGTTGCAGACTGGTTGCAGCCAAATAAATAAAAATAAATATTTTTAAAAGATCATATGCAAAAAACACATCCTGAAATTTTTCTGAAATAAAATTGTTTGATGTACATACAATAAAATTTCTCCATATAAATATGTATTTTAATGAGTAACCACGATCAAACTATGGAATACTTGCAGTACCCAAAAATGTTTCCCATGTACTTTCCCAGTCAATTCAAACCCATAAAATCAACCCCAGAAAAGCACTGATCTGCTTTTCATTATAAATTATATTTCTCTCTTCAAATTTTCATATAAAAGCAGTCATAATTCATGTACTTGATGTCTGAATAAATGTCCTAGGAAAATTTGTTTACAAGTATTTTGGGGACATACAGCTTCATTTCCTCTTCATTTCTCTTGCATAAATACCTAGAATGTTGGAATTGCTAGATTTAATGGTTACCCACTCCAGTATTCTTGCCTGGAGAATCCCATGGATAGAGGAACCTGGTGAGCAACAGTCCATAAGGTTACAAAGAGTCAGACACAACTAAGCATCTAAACATACACATGTACTGATATATATAATTTGGGGGCTTCCCTTGTGGCTCAGACAGTAAAAAATCTGGCTACAAGGCAGGAGACCCGGGTTTGATCCGGCATGGCTACCCACTCCAGTTTTCTTGCATGGAGAATTCCATGGACAGAGGCTCCTGGTAGGCTACAGTCCATGGATTCACAGAGTTGGACACAACAGAGCGACTAACACTTATGATATATGTGCTTAGTTATTCAGTAAATTGTCAAAAATATTTTACAAAGTGGTTGTGGAATATATCTTTCCTTCATTCAGTTCTAATTGCTCTGCAACCTCACCAACAGTTGGGATGGTAAATCTTTACAGTTTAGCCATTTTAATGAGTATGTATTGGTATCTAATTATAGATTTATTGGCATTTCTCTAATAACAAATGATGTATATTATCTTTATATACCTTTTGTCCACTTAGATAAAATTTTTTGCAATACCTCTATTTAAATCTTTTGCCTATTTTGCTTGGGCTAGCTACTTATTTTTCACTCGTAACATTTAAAAAAGTATTCATTATGCATATTCAGTTTGATACATGTATTGCGCATACCCTCTCCTACTCTATTGATTGCCTTTTCCTTTTCTTTATAGACCCTTTCAAAGAGTTTGTCATTTGTTGAAGTTCAACTTAATTATTTTTCATGTTAATGCTTTTTCTGTTCTAACAGATTTCTACCTATTCCCAAACCTTACAGTTTTTCTCCTATATTTGTTTAAGTTTTATTTTAGTTTTAGCTTTTTTATTTAGGTCTGTGGCTCATTTGGAGTCAATTTGTATGTATTACATGAGATGAGGGTCAAAGTTTATTCTTTTCTATATGAATATGTAGTTTGTTCATGGACCTTTCATTGAAGACTTCTTTTTTCCCATTAAAGCCCCTTGGTAACTTTTGAAAATTAATTAGCCATATGTGTGAGTCCATCTCTGGATTCTCTGTCCCATTCCACTCATCTACACCTGTATCCTTGCATCAGTACGATGCTTCTTTGACTACAGTAGTAGCTTTATAATAGAAATCTTGTAAGTCTCAAAAGCAGGTAGTCATAGTCCTCCCGCCATGTTCATAATTTCAAAACAT
This sequence comes from Bos javanicus, assembly GCF_032452875.1. Taxonomy (NCBI): domain Eukaryota; kingdom Metazoa; phylum Chordata; class Mammalia; order Artiodactyla; family Bovidae; genus Bos; species Bos javanicus. Next base: position 85,226,642 of record NC_083871.1, on the reverse strand, counting down.
TTTTGTCTATAGCAGATCTGTTATATGACCATATAAATTTTAGAATCAAACTGTTAATTTCTACATAAAAGACTATAGAAATTTTGTTGAAACCACAATGAATTTATAGATCAGTTGACAAAAATTGACAATTTATGGTGAATGAATGTGGTATAGCTCTCCATTGCTTAGGTTTCCTTTAATTTCTCACAGCAGTGTTTTGTAAGCTGCAGGATATTTTGAATTCATGCCTAATTACTTTATGTCTTTGAATGCTAGTGTAAAGTGTTTTTAAAATTTTTTTTCATTTCCAGTTGTTCCTTGCGAGTATATGCCAACACAACCTAGTCTGCATTGATCTGTGTCATGCAACCTTGCTAAGCTAAGTATTCTACAAGCTTTTTTATCACTTGCTTGCTTATTTGACTGACTAACTGATTTAGGTTTTCAATGTTGCTGTGGTCTGCATATAAAAATGACTGTAATTCTTTTCCAACTTGTAAAATTTTAATTTTTTTTCCCTTAGAGCAGTGGTTTAAGTCTCTAACACAGTGTTCAATTGAAGTGGCAAAAATGGATAAGCTTGCCATCTTGCTGGCCTTAGAGAAAAACCATTCAGTCTTTTACCCCTATATATGATGTTAGCAGTGTATTTTTCCTAGAGTACCATTACCAGGTTGAAGAAATTTCTTTTTATTCTTAATAGGCTGGGAATTGTGTTTTTTTTTTTTTTTTTTTTTATCATGAATGGATATTCAATTTTTGAAATTAAATTCTGTACCTTTTGAAAAAATATTTTTCTCCTTCTAATAATATAGTAAAGTATACTATTATATATACTATATAAATATAGTAAAATATACTATATACTTCTTCTTCTAATAATATAGTAAAATATACTATTATTTTTTTGAATATTAAACCAACATGCCATACCAAAATACTTTTTCATGGTTTATTTTCCTTGCTACATGATTCTGGGTAAGATTTGCTAATGTTTTAACAAAGATTTATGTACCCTTGACCATTAAAGCTATTGATCTTCAGTTTTCTTTTCTTACACTGACTGTGTCTGGCTTTGCTATGAAGATAATGCTGGTCTCATAAAATGAAGTTTCTCTTCCTCTGTGTTATACAATCATTTTATAGGGTTTTTATTATTTATTCCTTAAATGTTGATAAAATTCACCAGTGAAGACTTCTTGGTATGAAGTTTTCTCTGTGAGAAAGGATTTAACTAAAAATTCACTTTTTAAGTAGATATAATGCTGTTACATCTGTCTTATATGGAATAAACTTTGGCTGTATAGTAGTGTATGTCATTCAAGGAAATTATATTATTAAAGTTAATCAAATGTTTGTTGGACATAAAAGTGTTTATATATATTTCATTCAATGCAGTAGGCTCTGTAATGATCTAACCTTCATTTATGATATTGAAATGTGTCTTACCTCTTTTTATCTTGATAATTCTAGCTACAGGCTTAGAAACTCTGGATTTTTGAAGGAAATGTCTTTCCATTGTCTTTTTCTATTACTTGTTCATTTGCATTTTTGTTGATTTCTGCTTTTATTATTTCCTTCCTTATGGTTATTTTGGGTTTACTTTTTTTTTTTTTAAGTTTTATTAAGGTAGATGGCATACATATCTCTCACAGGATCTGATACTTAATATTAACTAAATATTTTTTACCTCTTTTTCTCTTTGTTTTATAGCTCTAGTGACTATAGACTATATTACTTCACACCTTTTTTCATACCCCCAAATATTTATTGACCATCTATTACATGGTAGACAGGGTTCTATGTAATGGAGGTATAGCAATGAACAATGTAACATCTCTGGGTTCATGGAACTTATAGTCTACTGTGAAAAGGCGATAGATAAATTAAAAAGTATAGACATGAAAGGTAGTGATAAATGCTACAAAGGAGATGAACCAAGAAGGAGTGGGGAGAGACAGACAGTGACAGAGAAAGAGGCAGAGAGGGAAAAAGAAAGATGTTTTGGCTACGAATATCAAAAAGGGCCCCCTCTAATATGCACCAGTTAATCAGAGTACATTAAGAAATAAGAGAAAAGTAAGAGAATGGATCATATGAACATTTGGGAAAAATATTCCAGGCTGATATAAGATAAAATGTTAAACAGGGAGACAAGAGGATGATTGACATTTTAGAGCAACAGCAAGGAAGCCAGTGTGCTTGGAATATAGTGAAATAGGAAGAAATGGTAGGATGCAAGAGAGAGTAGTAGAACAGGCTCAGATCAACAGAGTGCTGTAACCATTTCAGAAGCTTAGAGTTTTACCCAAATGTGTTTGGCGAACCATTAAAAAATGGAGGAGCTACATGATGAACTTAATATGCTACAGGTTAGGTTCAATTTTATATCTTTCCCCCCTGTGAATTATCATTGATAACACAAGACTGGCAATATTAAAGCACTAGATTGATAGGTGTGGTTTCACACTATGGAGTGAAAGTGAAGTCGCTCAGTCATGTACGACTCTTTGTGACCCCATGGACTGTAGTCTATCAGGCTCCTCTGTCCATGGGATTTTCCAGGTAATAGTACTGAAGTGGATTGCCATTTCCTTCTCCAGGGGATCTTCCCAACCCAGGGATTGAACCCGGGTCTCCCGCATTGTAGACAGACGCTTTACCATCTGAGCCACCAGGGAAGTCCCTTTTAGTCCCTACATTATGGAGTAGGGAATACCTTAATCAGCTCCCTCTCCCTTCATTCTGTCTTCTTTCTTTCCATCTCTTGGTCTCTCTCTCTTTCTCTGTCTCTGTCTTTCTCACTTCTTCTCTCTCAGCTGTAAACTTCATCCTTCTGGGAATCTCACCTGTATGGATTTGCAGATTTTGATTCTCTGCCTTAATTCTGTCCCTGTAACTGTTTTGAAATTCTTCATTTTATCTTTCAACTGGTGCTTTTCAACTGAAATCTGATGCAACATGGTGCATATGCATGAACAGAGAAAGTAGGCAGAAGAAAGAGTTTTATTGTTTAATAACTTTTTATGTTTTTGAACAAAGGTTTTGCATTTTGTACTAGGGCCCACAGATTATATTTGCATTTTGTACTAGGGCCCACAGATTATATAGATGGTTCTGTTCACTTAATTATATTTCCCAGCTTTGCCTCACATATAGGGATGAAGGATGAGATGAAGACAATTTATTAGATGCTATAAGGGACACAAAGAAATCAGTGCCGCATTCACAGTTTTGTGTGTGTATATGTGTATGTGTGTGTGTGTTTGTATGGTAGAGGTGAACGATTCTACACTTCTTTATCAAACACCTAATAGAATAAACAACATGTGCTACAGAGGGTGCATGCATACTAAGCTGCTTCAGTCATGTCTGACTCTTTGTGACCCTATGTACTGTAGCCTGCCAGGCTCCTCTGTCCATGGGATTCTCCAGGCAAGAACATTGGAGTGGGTTGCCATACTCTTCTCCAGGGAATTTTCCTGATGCCTCCTGCATTGCCAGGTGAGTTTTTTACCACTAGCACCATGTGGGAAGCCTGTGCTACAGAGCAAAAGAAGACAAAATTTTACTTCATCCTGCAAAAGAATAGCTCTTTACTTGTCCTGTCTCTTACCAGCTCTTTTTGTAGGGCGTAGGCTGAGTGTTATTGGGACTGTCAATATCTTAAGTAATAATAATTTATCATCTATTGAGCAGTTACTCTATGCTAAGTCCTCTTCTGAACACTTTTAGAGCCTTAACCCATTTCAATCTCACAACTTTATGAAGTAGGTAGTATTGGAATACCCATAAATAGTTGAAGAAACAAATTAACAAATACATAGATGATATAAAAATAATCTCTCAGAAAGATTAAGAAAACTTTTCCAAGATCTTATAGCTAGTAAGTGGCAAAACTGGGTTAAAAAAAACAAGCCGTCTGGCCCCGGAAGCTATATGCTAAATTGTATTCTATACTGAATTTTACGAAAGCTAGAAATACAATTCTATGGGAGTAGAGAAGAGAGACAAATTGGCTTCTGTGCTGACCTTAGAAACAAAGGTCAAACCTTGCCAGACACAATTATGAAGGAAGAGAGGCAAGGGGAATTGTCCATTTGTCATTTTACTGACATATATAACTTGGCCGAAAAGAATCGTAGTCATTATCTGGTGCAAGTCACTCTTTAAATTAAGAACATAGGACACAGAAATGATAATTGATTCTAAAAAGGTCACACAGCTAATTAGAGAGAAGTCTGGAAACAGAACTTAGGTTTCTTGATTTCTGGTTCAGAGCTCTTTCTACAAAGCCGCCTGCTTTGCATACATACTGTACAGACTGTTCTATTATGTGCCATTTGCATGACTCTCAGTCATTTTCAACAGGGATATTCATCATTCAGAAGGAGGGAACTACAGTATATAAAGCATAGTTCCAAGAACAATGGTGAATTATACCTATCAAAACACCAAGGGTGTTAGTTACCCCGTAGTATATGTTTTTTTTAAATTAACATGTATGGTACATCCATTTAAATTAATAAAAAGCAATGCATTTTCAAAATCATTTTAATCAGTGCATAGTATGAGCTGTGATCTATCCTAATACAAAGATGAATTGTGAAAAAAGATAATTAATACACAGCTTCCTAAACATGTCATCCTGTCTATTTGATGTCTTCTTGTGGAAGGTCCTCTCATAATAATCCATACTCATTTAAAGTGCTTCTTCCTCTGAGAAGACTTCCTTAACAGCAGGACCTAGTTACACGCGTGCTCAGTTGCTCAGTGTTGTCTGACTCTGTGATCCCATGGATGGTAGCCCAGAGGACAGGCTCCTCTGTCCATGGGATTTCCCAGGCAAGTATAGTAGAATGCATTGCCATTTCCTCCTCGAGGGGGTCTTCCCCACCCAGGGATTGAACCTGCATCTCCTGCTTGGCAGGTAGATTCTTTATCACTGCGTCATGTGGGAAGTCCAAGACCTAGTTGGATGTAGTTTAAAATCGCACCCTTTCAATCCCCATCTGCCTTGTCCCTACCTCTATTTTAGCACTATCATATTCTGTTGTATAAAACCTTGTCAACCTGCTCACCTTGAACATGAAGAAGTCACATTCTAATTTCGTTATTTAAATTTGTATTGTTAACCAGTCCAGGTTCCATGCACAATACTGGATGCTTGGGGCTGGTGCACTGGGACGACACAGAGGGAGGGTATGGGGAGGGAGGAGGGAGGAGGGTTCAGGATGGGGAACACAGGTATACCTGTGGCGGATTCATTTCGATATTTGGCAAAACTAATACAATATTGTAAAGTTTAAAAATAAAATAAAATTAAAAAAAAAAGATTAAAAAAAATAATAAATTTGTATTGTTAACCAAGCAAAACCAAAACCCAGCCAACAACTAACACATAGTACGTACTAAATAAACTAATCAATGTTGAATAAATATTAATATGCTTTTACCTTAATAGATATTGGGGAAAGTGTTTTCCAAAGTCCTTATGAATTAAATCGATGATGTAGTAATAGTAATAAAACACTATTTACTCACTTTGTTTTTTCTCCTCTCACTTTCAGATGTCAATATATTGTGATACTTATGTAGATTAATAGAAGCAGGTTTTACCTTAATTTGGGTTGAAACATTTCCAGCATTCATTTTGGATTATTGTATGTGCAAAATCTATCATTTGGACAATACAATACAAATTTATTAAATGGCCTCATATTTACTGAATACAGATTTCTATGACATGCAGATGAATGAGAATAGCAATACCAAGAAAGCAGAGGAAGTAGAAATCTTGAGGTTATTTAAAGAACGATATGGTAGGATTGATTGGCATATTAGATGCGGCAAAACAATGAAGGAGACAGGAAGAAGTCTACTGTCTAACCTCAATAATCAGAAACATGATAGTTTCTTAAAGGACAATTGAGAAATAGGGAAAGATACATATCCTGGGAGATAAAAAGGGTTAATGTATGGACATGCTTATGTATTCAATAGCTTATTTTTAATATGGCAACATCACGTAAGTCTTGTGAATATAAAGTTGAATGACCAATGAGGGAAAGGGATATACATGTGATGACATCATCCATACATAAGTGAAAATCAAACACAAAGAAGTGGCAAATTTTCAAAAAAGAACTATAAAAAAGCCAAAAAACTGAGATCCAAGAAAGTGATGTCAGAGCAGAAGTATATTTTTGAGGAAAGAAAATGAAAAAGTATTAGAAAAGAGAACCAAGTCACAGTTTATATTTACTAAGCTTCAGGTCAGTAATTCTGAATGATTTGGTTATGTTATCAGAAAATATGAGTTGCTGCATTTTAGAAATGAAGTAAGTAAGGAAAAGAAGCAGAATGAGTTTGTGAGCAATTTAACCCTCTTAAAAAAAATCTTAGTTGCATTAGTAATAAAATATAACATTGATGATGGTTGCTGAATGGAGTGCAATATTGCTTTAGCATTTTGCTAACTATGAATTTATTTAGTTCTTAAGAAAACAGCAAGAAAAAAATATTGGACATTCAGTTAAAGTTGGCAGACTGATCACATATAATTTTGCTCTCTCTAGAAAACCCACTAAAACAATGAAAGTATGTAATGGCTAACACAAATTCACAGTCAAGAGAAAAGGAAAAAAAAAAAAAAACTTGAGCAGGATAATTTTCAAAGCTGAAATGCAAAGTTAAGTGGTAAATTACTCAGCATATTGTCAAAAGTGAGAATTAATCCAGCAATGCTAAAAACCAAGAAATAATCACACTTGTATCACATAATACCCCCAAAATCTCAGAAATTGTTATGACCAGGTATCTCTGAAAGTGGGAGGATTTTGAAAGGAGAATTCCTTTAAATCTGTTTTACAAGCAGTCAGAGTCATAGAACCCTCCTCTACTCTTCATAGCTGGAGTGACTTCCCAGACCCTGAGAAAAGCAGGTACAACAGCAGGACCTTTGGAAGGTGCCCACGAGGATAAGCAAGGGTCGTTGTATTGTACAGAAAGCAAGAGAGTTAAGGAAATAAAAGCATAAAAAATTGCAGTCATCATCCCCTCATTTCCCTGACTTGTCTCCTAGAATCCCGACAGTCAGGCTCTGTTCTTTGGATGACAAAATAAATTTCTGTTGTTTAAACCACCAGCTCTATGACATTTTGTTACAGCTACCCCAGCAAACTAATGAGTGAATACCTGAAATTAAATGATCAAAAAGTCACTTTACAAGAATGTTATGTAGAACAAAGAAGATAAATTCTAGAAGAGTGGGAGTTACAAAAACTCCCACTTTTTGTAAATACGAGTGTGGAGGTGGGAACCACTATTTTTCACCGCAAACCTTATATAACTGACTTATTAATATGAATAATTTTGACAGAAATTAAAACTGAGCCTTAAAATGTGTCGACTTTTCTTCACTGGTTAAATGATTGAACATATAAAACAAGTTATCTTATGTCTTTATTCTTGGGAATCTAGGAGGCTTTGAATTGATGAGCCTCTAGAAAATGAAATTCCATCCTGAATATCATTTCACGTTGTAGTGGATGAAGAGATCATAAAAAGCAAGTCTGAACTCTCTGTTTAGATAACATATGTTTAAACTAACTAAAGATCTACCCAAATATAAGCTGTTATTATTAATATCATTATATTTTACATTCAATTTGAAGGAGAAAAAGTTCACTGATCATGTGGAATGTTTTCTTTCTGACCTCCAGGTACACATATCAGGCTCTTCCTCATCTCTCTGTCTTGGCAAGTTGAACTTTATAGATTGTATCTATAAGCTTTCTTACCTTCTGTATCAGATTGGATGTTGATCATGGGCAAGCAAAGAAGGAAGTTAGAGAGAAGGAGGAGGGTGAGACCAGGGAGTGTGACGTGGCTTTGCTCCTGCCAGGATGCCTTGAGTTGGCTGCCTCTCAGTGGAAGATGACTATTGTTCCCAAGGCTATTGATTCTGTAGGACACTTTCCTCCCAGATTCTAGTTACTAGTCTTTTCCTCCCTCTGATCTCCAAGCTTACTACTAACCAGTTTACTGAACTAGCCTTGCTTTCCCAATTCCCACGCTTTGTAAATAACCCCTCTATAAACAGTCCTTAAAGTATAGCCTGTTTTGAGTGTGCTAATGGCTTTCTGTTGGGCATATACTCATTTAAAATATGATGAAATATATTAGACATTAAACAACCACTCCCTTGCCTTCTGATTGTATGGCTTGTTTTAATATAGGTAGCAATTTCAAAGCCATTTTGAGCTTTAATGTGGCTATTCAGGTAACTGCTGCTGCTATGTCGCTTCAGTCGTGTCCAACTCTGTGCGACCCCATAGACAGCAGCCCACCAGGCTCCGCCCTCCCTGGGATTCTCCAGGCAAGAACACTGGAGTGGGTTGCCATTTCCTTCTCCAATTCAGGTAACAGACAGTATTTATTAGTATACCAAGATTTGTTAACTATATAAATGAGCCAAGAAATTGAAGTAATTTACTGCATGTAAATGGTGAGGTAAAACAGGGAATGACTGGGCTCTTTGATATGGCTGCATGAAAAGAGAAGGCACATAATTATCACACATCAAGTCCAATGCGTTATAGATTTATTATTTATTTATGCCAACTGTTTAAATTTGGAGGGAATGGCTTTGTCTTTAATGTAGCTGTATCACTTGGGTAGAACACAGAAAAGTGTTAACTAAAGTGGCTTTCTAAGTAATAAATTGCCTGATGTAAGTCCTTTCTTTCATATATTTATATCTATATCTATATATATATCAAGGTAGACTTTTAATTCTTGTTAATTGAGAAAGAGTGTTGAGAAAGACAAATATTCATATCCACTTCATGGGTAAATTAACAAAGAACCAGGAGGAGTGAGATTGAAGGAGGCAATAGCAGGCCTTAGAAGCAATTTCTGCCTCTGTTTGGCCTAGTGTACTAACTTGTGTGTTCTTTCTAAATCCTAATGGACCCTGCCTTTCTTCAAGCAAATTTTGTTCCCTGGAGAACAACGTTGCTAGCATTCATTTAGGCTAAATGTTATTTACTTCAATTCACTTAGAGATTTTGAAATATGCTCAACAAAGAAAAACTATTTCTAAAAACCTCTAAAATGTTTCAAATCAGGTACACAAGAGATTTGGGATAGCGCTTTATATCATTTAACTTTTTTATTTTTTGCATTCTTTCTTGCTTACTTTTCTTTATTTTGTCTTAATGTAGCTCTTATTTTCAGATTATAAAATTGTAAAATTATTTGAAAAATATGGAAAAGTATAAGAAGGAAATAATGTATGGTCAGGCCACTCAGGATGACTGTTCTCCTGTCCTCAGTACATCCCCTGGCAGAGGAGTGCCTGCTTCACCTAAACCCTGAGCACAGGACTGACCATCCTGCGTAGTTGCCCCGGGCCCTAGCTGGTGATTGTTCTTATCAAGGGGAGGTAATGGGCGGGCATGTCCCTCTACTGGTTTCCCTGGCAACAGATGAGCCCCTGTGTGAGTGCATGAGTGCCTGAGTGCTAAGTCCCTTCAGTCGCATCTGACTCTTTGTGACCTTGTGAACTGTAGCTAGCCAGGCTTCTCTCTTCATGGGATTCCCCAGGCAAGAATACTGGAGCAGGTTGCCATGCCATCCTACAGGGGATCTTCCCAACCCAGAGATCAAACCTGTGTCTCTTGTGTCTCCTGCATTGGCTGGCAGGTTCTTTACCACTAGCGCCACCTGGGAAACCCATTGATGCGCCCACTTGAAATCAATTCCCCTGTAACGGGTAATCTCCACCCACCTCAAGCAAAGTCAGACACCATATCCTGCCCGTCATCTGCTGCATACAGTGGAGTGTCGTTCCAGGACCCTGCTTCAGATATGTAAGGTCCCCTATTCATTAAGTCACAGATGTCTCTTGCTGAATCCAGACTCTTCCATCAGTCTTGATACTTGTTTTGATGCTGGGCCCTACAAAGCCTGTGGGGTGTACCCAACAAATGTACACACCAAGTTTTATCATATTATGGTTAATGAAAGTGAAAATCTTAGTTGCTCAGTCGTGTCTGACTCTTTGCAACCCCATAAACTGTAGCCTGAAAGGCTCCTCTGTCCATGGACTTCTCCAGGCAAGAATACTAGAGTGGGTAACCATTTCCTTCTCCAGGGGATCTTCCCAACCCAGGAATTGAACCCAGGTCTCCTGCATCACAGACAGATTCTCTACCACTGAGCCATAATGGGAAGCCCATTATGGTTAATACCCAATGTTTATAAATCAGACTATGCTACATTTTATGTTTATTCTGATTTTCTACAAAATGTTATAAGTGATAATTATGCCATTATATATTTTAAAAGCAAGATAAAATGTATTTATTCTTAACAATGGCATATATTAAACATTTGTGAATTATAGGCACATACATCAGGACTTGATTACATCTTTCAACCTAAAGTAAATAATTTGGAAGAACAGGTAATGGATTGTGGATGGGAGAGTGATGGTGCTGCTGCGTCGCTTCAGTTGTGTCTGACTCTTCGCGACCCCATGGACTGCAGCCCACCAGGCTCCTCCATCCATGGGGTTTTCCAGGCAAGAGTACTGGAGTGGGGTGCCATTGCATTCTCCAATGGTGCTAGCGTGTTCTATATAAGGAGATCAAGACAAATACTGTATGGGCAATAGCTCGTTGGATTAGACAGTAAATGTCCTGTGTTCTAGGCTAGGTGCTATGAGTAACTATAATCTGGGGAAATCAGTCAATAGAAAAAAAAAATTTGAAATGACTGCCGTTTACATTTAGAATACATCCATCATGTAAATATACCATATCCTATATAACTAATTCCCTATTGATGGATGTTTAGGCTGACTCCAGTTTGTCAATATTGAAACAAATATGAACATTGTTGTGTATAAATAAGGCTCTAACATGCAACCTTAGTCACCTATTCCTAAGAGACTATTTCCTGCTGTGGATTCCTAGCAAAGGCTTGCTCCCTGAAGCCCTTAGAAGCCAATACTATGGGACTTGCTTTTGAGAAAAGTGATAGCTTTATTGTGAGGTTGATAGACAAAAAGAGACAGGAGGCAGGGATCATCAACCCTGTCTCCTCCATCCAAGGTTGGGATAAAATTTAAGGAGTTAGGGGAAGTTCAAACTTGGCAGAAGTTGATTGGCTAGTCAATGATCAACCCATATATGGTAAACAAGCTACTCAGGTTGCTGGAAGCCAGATTTTCCTTATTGAAGGACTTCTTGGTTTGTGAAGAGCTCATGTGAAAACATTTGTATTCTTTGATATTCTTAAGATTCTCGATTCCTGGGTCAACCTAGAGTCATGGGTTCCCATCTCACAGATGCACAGTGCTGTCTCTCTAAGACAAGTCCAGGTTTGATTAAGCAACAATGTGTTTCAAGTAAGAAAAACCAGTTTAGGATGGTAAGTGTCTTATGTGGTGTGTACGTGCTGTTTTGGTGCTGTATTCTCTTTGTTCAGTCCTTTGATTTCCATGCAAATATGGAAAGCTAGTGATGCAAGGTGAACAGACAAATGGTTAAGTTAAAGAGTTCAAGGTTGAAAAACATCACTCTTTCTGCTGCTGCTAAGTTGCTTCAGTTGATTCCCACTCATTGCAACCTTAGGAACTGTAGCCAGGCAGGCTCCTCTGTCCATGGGATTCTCTGGGCAAGAATACTGGAGTGGATTGCCAAGCCCTACTCCAGGGGATCTTCCTGACCTAGGGATCAAACCCACCTCTCATGTCTCCTGCATTGGCAGCCAGGTTCTGTACCACTAGTGGCACCTGGGAAGCCCCTCTTCTTTCTAGGTTTTCAACATTGAGAATATACTTAATCCTTCTTAAAATAATAATGTAAGTGCTTGAGGTTATAGTTTTTTGTTTTTTTTTTTATCTGTCCCATGCATGGCTGCTGGATATATATATATATATTCCACCCTCTGAGGACACAGCAGGTCAGGAACTGCTGGGAGGCCTTGATATCTGATAAGACCAGGGAATTCAGTGGTCATGTGTGTACTATGGCACCCCTTTGCCATGAAATGGTTCCTTAGTCCAAGTCCGAGGCAGTGTCATGCTGGGTCTATTAGCGGATTAAATAGTTTTTTTACTTTTTAAAATAGTGGTATGAAAAAGGCAAATGTATGCCTAGATACGTATTCTTTCTGTCCAAAATTAACTGTTGGCTTTTTCGGGGTGGAAGGAGTTGAGTGTAATTAACGTGGCACTGAAACCATGGGTTAAATCCATTTCACCTGCCTTTACTAATCAAACATCTTTGAAGACTTACGTCTTTCAAAGAGCAGGTAGGCTAAATAATAAGATGTGCGCCTGAGTTGTTTTCTAGAAACTTCAAATCAGTTGCGTTTAGTTTCAGCTGAACTGCTTAAGACAGGATAGGACCACCGGCTCTTCAACTGGGCATGCGCAAGTGTCGGTGCTTGTTGACTTTTCAAAAGCCCCACCTTTAGCTTAGTTACGCCTGCCCAGAAAGACAATCGCGTGGCACCTTTCTCCAACTGAGACTTGTTTTCCAGTCTTCTGGCTTGATTGCCTTGCGAGTAAACTTGCGCTTTGCAGCAAACCTCGATGTCTTGGCATTTCGGCTGGCTTGCCGTGTGGAGCCAGAGGAACCTGGTTTGATAACATCAAGCGGCGGATTCTTCTCCTTTAGGTAGGATGCCACATTAGTACATAGGGTTGATGTTTCTGGCTAAAAGTTGGACGTTTAGCAACTGTAGTGGCTACATAAGCTTTGCTGAGCAGGAACTTAGGCGGTTGGAGCCATGCATATTTTTACCACCATGAGTCTTTTGTGAACCTAACATGCCTGCCGTGGGGTAGACAATGTCACGGGTTGGTGATCATGTCAGAATAACGGATCAGGTAATTCTGTCCCCTTGGTTGTTGAGTGCCCCTTTTGTAGTGGATACTCTCTGGTAGGGGTTAATAAGAAATATAAAGAACCTCACTCTTTCTTCCCGCTTCTTTGGCGCCTTCCACATGCTTAATCCTGGCACCTCCTTATCCCTGGCCTTCAGGTTTTTCTCTTTCTAGGCATGGTCCAAAAACCCGTCTTTTGTTACTGCGTGTCTTAAGTGTTTTAATCTTGGGTCCCCTCACAAGATGACAACTAAGCATACTGCCTGAAGCTTTATTCAATAGGAGAGGTCCCCTTACTGCTGTCTTGGGTAGGGCAGAAGTACAGCAGCAGATCATTTTAGCCTGCCTCCTAGTGCGGGGACTTCCCAGGTGGGCCAGTAATTAAAATTCTGCCTTCCAGTGCAGGGGGCTTCGTTTCTAGTCCTGGTCAGGGAACTAAGATCCCACATGCCCTGTGGTCTTGCGACACACCAAAAACAAATAAAACCCTTCTGTTTTGGGGGGCTTCCTAGGTGATGCTAGTGGTAAAAGAATCTGCCTGACAGTACAGGAGATACAAGAGATACTGGATCAATCTCTGAATTGGAAAGATCCCCTGGAGAAGGAAATGGCAACCACTCCAGTATGCTTGCCTGGAAAATTCCATGGACAGAGGAGGCTGATGGGCTACAATCCACGGGGTCACAAAGAGTCAGACACAACTGAGCACATGAGCACTTTCCACATGTGGAACCCACCTCGGTTCAGTTCAGTAGCTCAGTCGTGTCTGACTCTTTGTGACTCCGTGGACTGCAGCACGCCAGGCTTCCCTGTCCATCACCAACTCCCAGAGCTTACTCAAACTTATATCCACCGAGTCAGTGATGCCATTCTACTATCTCATCCTCTGTCATCTCCTTCTCCTCCTTGCCTTCAATCTTTCCCAACATCAGGTCTTTTCCAAAGAGTCAATTCTTTGCATCAGGTGGCCAAAATATTGGAACTTCAGTCCTTCCAATGAATATTCAAGACTGATTTCCTTGAGGAATGATTGGTTTGATTTCCTTGCAGTACAAGGGACTCTTCAAGAGTCTTCTCCAACATCACAGTTCAAAAACATCAATTCTTCGGTGCTCAGCTTTCTTTATGCTCCAACTCGCACACCCATACATGACTATTGGAAAAGCCATAGCTTTGATTATGGTTTAATCATAGCTTTTGAACAAAGCTTACTACTTTCCCTCCTCTGTCACCTGGTGATAGAGATTGCACTCTACCCCCATGAGTGCAACAGTGCTAAATGCCATGGGTATCTATCTAAATGCCATGGGTATCTGGACCCTCTATCTCCTCAACCTCCACCTCCCTCTCCACTCTCCCCTTCTTTCCCCATCTATTATATAAACTGGACAATGACCTCATTGCCTGTCCAACTTTGATCCTAGGGACACTGAATATTAACTATATCCATACCTCTTTGCAATCAGCTTTCTTGGCTTTTACGCCAACTTCATCTCTTATTAAGACAATGGTAATTCTTTTTGCTTCACTGGTTAAATACTTCCATCTGGTCTCTGGTATGAGGGAGAGGGAGTGAACAATCCATGTTACTATCAGTGAGCTTATTTCTATGACATATTACAATTGTGCCTGTTACAAGTGTCAACAACCTTTGTGGTTTATAGTCTTGCTTGTGTTCCTCTCACTAGTGCATTCTGTACCATTCTGGTTCTTCAAGTTCTTGCATCACTAGTGGATTTTCCAGCCTTACACAGCATATGTACTCTAACATGCCTGTTTCCGAGTGTTTTGATCCTTTCAGTGTCTACCACAGGTATTTCTGTTTAACTTAGGGTGGACCATTACTTTCTCCATGCTTCAAGAGCAGTATGTGTAATACTGTTTCCTGAGATCCCTGCCAAAGCATAATACCTTGTTTCTTAGGAGAATGCCCAGTACTTCCCCAATCCCCAAGCATGTTGTGACATAGCTTTGGTAATAGTGGTTGGCCATGAGGGGAAGTGAAAGAGTACACATATTGTCTTGAAAACCAGAGCTTCTGCTGTAGCTTTAGTAGCTCTACCCTCTAACAGTAAGGAGTGGGCCACTTTGGCAGGTCCAGACAGAGTTCAGTGTACTCTCCTCAAGCCAAGTTTTACTCCATCTGTCCCAAGCATGCTCCGTATAGCAAACGTGGGGTGTGTAGTTGGGGCTAAGAGTTAACTGTTCCTGAACTTTGCTACTTATATTGAATTACATTGAATTGTTGGTCTAATTTTTTAGATTTCTTTTTCCTCTCCTCCGTAGGAACTCTACTACCTTTCATAATTAAGTCGTGGGTTTCTTCCTTACCTTTACTGGTCTCTGGTTATAGGAAATGAGTCTTTTTATGCTACTAAAGAGGACTTCTGCCTTGCACACCCACTTTGATTCAGTGATTAGTCACCTACTTTTTAATGTCTTCCTCCAGTAAGAGTTGTCAAGGTAGGATTGTTCTTATAACTTGCTCTTCCAAGGAACTTAAATATTATAGCTGCCAGTGTATATGTCTTATCTCACCAAAAAAAGACAGTAACTATTGACAAAGCTTAACAGTTGCATTTCAACTGCCTGCAACCGATGGGGATAGCACTGTGTACCTGGTTGTTGGGTGATCTGATTTTAACATTCTGTTTTAGAGCCTGCTTCCTTGGAGCACTCCTGGTAACAACAGTTTTATGGTGGTTTGCCTGCAAAATAGATTATGAAGCAAAAATTTTTATGCTAAAAATTTATAAGGGACTACCCTCAGGGTCAACATCTGTGGAAGAGTAAAGGAAAACAAGATTAAATAGAGAAGAACTGAACTGTGATGTAAACCCATAGGTCTCAGTCTATCCTTGGGGAGCTCTAGGCTGAAGGAACAGTATTTTAGTTTGCTGTAACTCAAAGTAAGGGCACCAGCTATTAATATCCCAGGATCAACCAGGTGTTGGCTGCACACTGACCTTCAGGAGGAGATAGGACCTTGGACAAGTATATTCTTCTCAGCTGAGAACAATTACCTGAGATGGAATCAGCTAAGACCTGACAGTAGCCAACCCACCCAGCAACTGGAGGAAGGTGTGCTTTAGGCTAGAAGGGGAATCTAGGTGGCACACACCACCACTCCAGAAAATATATGTATATTTTTCTTTTTTAATAAAAATTTTTAAGATAACTAGACTTACAGAAAAGTAGCAAATGTAATGCAGAAGTTCCCATTTATCCCTTGCCCAGTTCTTATTGTTTACAACTTATGTTACTGTGGTATGGTTGTCACTACTAAGGAATTGACACTGTACATTTCTGTTAACTAAATTCTGTACTTACTCAGATTTCACTAGTTTTTCTCTAATGTCCCTTTTCTATATTCTTTCAGAATGGCATGTTACATTTAGTTGCCAACTAAATATAATGATTAGTTCCTATATTCTGTGATTAATTCCTACAGAAAATATACTTTAAAATTGACTTAGGATCTGTCTTAAAATACTTTGTCAAATATTACTAGCATATTGCTAGTATTAGTATATAATGTCACCAACATGTGAATGTACCATTATGTATAAATATATACAGATATATCCATCATAAATTACATAGGTCTTATGTTTACATATTTCCAGGTTGTCTGAAAATATATTATCACAAATTGCACTATTAGGCATTAGTATCTTATAAAAATCTGATTGTGGTTCTGTTTTAATAAAAGCTGATATTCAAAATAGGAGAAAGGAAAAAAAGAAACTTAAAGATATGTTACATTATTTGTGTCTTCAGTACAAGGAAAAGGCAGAAATAATTCATGGTAGCCAAAGGGTTTGAAGAGAATAGAATTTTACAAATACTTGAGATACAAGGGAGCACAAGATGTCAGGAAGGAACATTAATAAATAAAGACTGGTAAGTTAATGATGACTCTGAAGGTTCTGAGCTGTTGAGCTCATTTTTAAAAATTCATACTGGAACAAAAGAAAGGAATGGAAAGCTTTGGGTTATTTATCAGTAATCAGGCAGATCTTGGAAAATTATTTATTAAATAATAAGAAAATATGATGAATATGTTCTTTATAGAACTGAGAGTTAAATAAAAATCTTAACTGGTCTTAAGTTTCTCTCTTTCTGTTTTAAATAATTTGTAAGGTTATAGCCTATACCTCCCATCACCTCATTATCTGGCTCTTGACTTTGAACCTAAGGCTATTTCAACTGTGATTTCCAGTTCTCTGAGTTGGGGGATACATGATTCTCAGTAGACAAGTGACTCCTTTTGCCTGGTAGGCAGCCCACCAGCTGACTCTCTACTACAAAAATGTCAGCCATCTTCTCCTCGACCTGTGTTTGTCCAGCCCTGACACTGTGTTCAGGCAGCAGTTAGAGGCAAACACAACACTAAGCTCTCTAAAACTGTGATGTGATATGTGTGATGTACAGGCAAACAGAATCTTGATCTAGTAATTTTCTTTCTAGTAACCATATCTGTTTGCAAGAGCTCTACATTTATAAAGTAAATACCATCTCTCTAAGAGTTCAGTCTATGTTCTACTCTGAATTTGAAATTAAATAAAACCAAAACCTTGACTGAGGAGAAAGTGAAGTCATCGTATTATCTTCAACTAATAATCTCAGGTTCACAAAGTAAGTGTTCTTTCAACTTGCCCTCACATCTCTGGTAAGATGACCACTGCCTGCTGTAACATTATTATTATCAATAATGAATCTCAATGATATGTTTGATGGTAAGATATGTTTCTAACTAATTTTTTAAATAAAATGTGATAGAAATGTTAATTCATGACCATTCATATTACTCTTACCTGCCCGAAAAGTACTCAATAGAGTACTTTGCCAGAGTAGTTACTGGACACATACCTTGAAGAGCAACAAGCAGTGTCAGGAAGCCAGAAAGGCCAGTAGGATTTACACTGTAAAGAACGGTGTGTCTGGTAAATATTAGCTACAAACAAGTGAATGTGTTAAGGCCGAACTCATGTACCCTCCCCCATTCAGATGTTGAAGTCCTAACACTGGTACCTCAGAATGTGACCCTATTTGGAGATAGGGACTTTAAGAAGGTAATTAAGTTAAAACGAGATAAGAAGGGTGGTCCCTAATCTGACATGAATGGTGTCCTAATAAGAGGAGATGAGGATACAGACATCTCACAGGGAAGACCATGAGAAGAAATATAGAAGACAGCCGTCTTATATCAGATTTCCAGACTCCAGAATTGTGAGAGAATACATTTTAAGCCACACAGCTTGTGGGAATCTGTTATGGTAGACCTTGTAAACTAATACAAAAGGAAAAATTCAAAATGGCCAAGTAAGGCCATTTCTGGGAGGTAGCTTGGAGTATTGTAGAAGAAAGAATGACTACAACTTTAGGGGAAGCTGCTTGTGGTTTGAGTTAGGACAGAGTGTAAGAATGAAGATTGTAAGGTAGTTTGACATTTATTATGTATATGACCTCACCTGACCTTTTTGGGGGCGAGAAGTTATAACAAAAATTTTAAATTATTTAAAATTATTTGTATATATCAAATGTTCTCTGAATTGGTAGAGATTAGAAAAAGGCACCAAGTGCTTGCTTTCAAATGTACATATTAACAATTACTAGCTGTTGAGCACCTATCATATGAAAAAGGTTCAAATACATTACTTCTAGTTATGACAACTTTGATACCATGCTAATGGCAGGAAGTGAAGAGAAACTAAAGAGCCTCTTGATGAAAGTGAAAGAGGAGAGTGAAAAAGCTGACTTAAACCTCAACATTCAAGAAACTAAGATCATGGCATCTGATCTCATCGTTTCATGACAAATAGAAGGAGAAAAAGTGGAAGCAGTGACAGATTTTATTTTCTTGGTCTCCAGAATCACTGCAGATTATAACTGCAGCATGAAATTAAAAGATGCTTGCCCTTTGGAAGGAAGGCTATGACAAACCTAGATAGCATATTAAAAGGCAGAGGCATCAGTTTGCTGACAAAGGTTCATATAGTCAAAGCTATGGTTTTTCCAGTAGTCATGTATGGATGTAAGAGTTGGACCATAAAGAATGCTGATCACTGAAGAATGGATGCTTTCTAATTGTGGTACTGGATAAGTCTTGAGAGTCCCTTGGACTGCAAGGAGATCAAGCCAGTCAATCCTAAAGGAAATCAGTCCTGAATATTCACTGGAAGGATTGATGCTTGAAGCTCCAATACTTTGGCCACCTGATGCGAAGAGCTGACTCATTGGAAAAGACCTTGATGCTGGGAAAGATTCAGGGCAGGAGGAGAAGATGACAACAGAGGATAAGATGGTTGGATGGCATCATTGACTCAATGGACATGAGTTTGAGCGAACTCCTGGAGATAGTGAAGGACAGAGAAGCCTGGCATGCTGCAGTCAATGGGGTTGCAAAGATTTGGACAAGATTTAGGGACTGAACAAGAACAGCGAAGTCATGACAAAGGGAGTTTCCTAGGCCAGTAGATGAGAGCTAACTTGTTCAAGTTAACCCAGAAATTCAAGGACTGGATTTAACTTAAAAAAATTCAGTCTGATTGTAACACTTGAGTTCTTTCTAGATTATACTGTGCAGTTTAGGAGGCAGTTGGTGGTTGTGGTAGACTGCAGTTGCCTTGCTAAGATCTCCTTTCCTGATCTGAGATCACCCATCTCCCAGGTCCTGTGAGAGTTGGCTACTAACAGTTGAAGGTAAACTCCTCTCCCTAGAATTCCCCTTAAAGTGTAGGAGACAACTTGCTTCAGGATAAGATGGCCCTGTGGATGTTCCTCTGCTTAGAATTCCTCATCAGATTAGGCTGAAGGTGGATTTCATCTGCATGTACATATTGTAGGCTTCTTCCTCTCTCCTGTCTTTCTCATCTCCTTAAATGTTTCATCTGAGAATATCTTAGTTACTGGATCAAGAATCCCATCCAGGGGCTAAGCTTCTTGAGAATCTAAGATTAGGTTGTAGTAACTAGCTGAATATTAATATGAATCAAACTTATGGGCAAATATAATGATACAAAGAAAAAACCTAGCAGCTTCTTGACATGTAGTTAAACATGTATCACATCAGAGAAATGAAACCACACAGTCCAGAAAAAAAATGCTTATCGAAGTCTACAATGTTATGAAGAAAATTAAAAGTGTTATTTTTTAGTATGGACTGTGCAGTTTTTGCCAAAGTACATTGGACGGTATATAAATCTTACAGTTTATGTCAGGACTATTTTGATTGCAAGTATAGAACCTCAATTCAAATTTTCTTAGTCCAAAAAAAATTCATTGTCATTTCTGTCTGTGAAATTCAAAGGTCAAGTTTACTTTACACATATTTGGACCTAGAGGTTTCTGTTACTTACTTTCTATATCCTTTGGCTTTATTTGCTTTGTTCTGTACACATTTAGGAGAAGGCAATGGCAACCCACTCCAATACTCTTGCCTGGCAAAGTACTGGAGAGGAGCCTGGTAGGCTGCAGTCCATGGGGTCGCTAGGAGTTGGAAACAACAGAGTGACTTCACTTTCACTGTTCACTTTCATTCATTGGAGAAGGAAATGGCAACCCACTCCAATATTCTTGCCTGGAGGATCCCAGGGACGGGGGAGCCTGGTGGGCTGCCATCTGGGGACGGCACAGAGTTGGACAGGACTGAAGCGACTTAGCAGCAGCAGCAGTACACATTTAAGGGGCTTCCCAGGTGGTGCTAGTGGTAAATTACCCACCTACCAATGAAGGAGATGTCAGAGATGAGGGTTTGATCCCTGGGTCAAGAAGATCCCCTAGAGGAGTGCATGGTAATCCACTTCAGTATTTTTGCCTAGAGAATCCCATGGACAGAGGAGCCTGGCAGGCTACAGTCCGTATGGTCACACGGAGTTGGACATGACTGAAGTGACCTTAGCACCCATAAACATTTAAAAATGTCTCTGTAAATGTAACTTTTCTAATGCCTAGGAAAGATTTGAATTGGCCATGCCTAGGTCATTTGCTAGTGTTGAAGTAACCACGGTGTGTAGTACTCTATTTAAAAACCTGAGTAGTGCATATACCCATTGCAGTGGAAAGAGGAGATATTGAAGCACAACTGTGGACCATCAAAGGAAAAAATCCCTAGTGAAACCATGAAAAGAGGCATGTGAATGTACTAATAAAAATTTTGATTTTGAAAGATGGATCTTATAGATTATTTTCCAAATTTATGTGAAATTGGAAGTTATTTTTAATGAAATATTTTATGAAATTCAGACACACTTGGGTCCAAGAACAGATGACTCTACTTACTAGCTATATCACTTTGGAAAATCAGTTACATTCTCTAGGCCTCAGTCTTCAGTTGTAAAACTGGAATAACCAAGTGTACTATAAAGATTAGAGAAAATACATTATTAATGCTTGGCTCCATAAAAGTAGTTTCTATTGAGCAAGCTAGTATCAACTTGGAGATCTTTGAATGTCTCCCAAAAGTGTTAAAATTAATTTTTTAAAAAGTACTTTGATCTCATTTTAACAAGCTGGGAAGAGAATGCAGTGTTTATGAGGATTAATTTATAAGTTTGGTATAGGTCGAATTGGGTTTGGGGTGACAATAAAGAAAAGAGCCAGAGATATGGAGGACAGGCGAGAGGTTATTGTAATTATGAATTGATAGGTACATGAACCAAGGGAACATAAGGCAGTAATGTACAACTATTAAGAACAAACCATAAAAATGATTAGAAGGCTTTCAGAATGGTCCAATTCAGCAGTTTACCATGAGGATTTTATTTTTCAAATAGTCTGTTTAATTCAATAATGATGGGTGCTAAAAGATTTGCAAGGTGTCCTCTTTCCCCAGGTTAATAAAATAATACACTGCAAAATACAATACAATTTCAGAAGTTTAAACTTCAGTAAAATCTTCCTTTATATATGGCCACTCATTTTGTAGAGTCTACGTTTCTGCTAATAGAGTGTGGTGTAAAATAGGGATTTTACTTCATTTGATCATTTAGGAAAAGTCTTAGAGTATGTACTCAGATAAAAACCCATATGCAGTCATGATCATATCTGAGACAAGATTATAAAATTAAGTAGTCTGTTTTCAAATGTTTTAGAGTAATAACCATAAAAACTGAAGGGTCTTAAAATACAGAAATGGATTTATGGATTAGAGGTAGAAATTAATAAAAGAGAAACTGAATTGAAATATCCTAAAATCCTTGTCACTTAATTGTGATTTTATTTAGTAAGCTTCACAGAGAGATAATTTTGGAAAAGGAGTACGTCAAGGCTGTATATTGTCACCATGCTTATTTAACTTATATGCAGAGTACATCATGAGAAGTGTTGGGCTGGATGAAGCACAAGCTGGAATCAAAATTGCTGGGAGAAATATCAATAACCTCAGATATGCAGATGACACCACCCTTCATCTAGCCCAGTGTTTCTCATAATGTACTCTGCATATAAATTAAATAAGCAGGGTGACAAGATTCAGCCTTGACATACTCCTTACCCAATTTGGAACCAGTCTGTTGTTCCACATCCAGATCTAACTGTTGCTTCCTGACTTGCATACAGATTTCTCAAGAGGCAGGTCAGGTGGTCTGGTATCCCCATCTCTTTCAGAATTTTCCACAGTTTATTGTGATCCACATAGTCAAAGGCTTTGGCATAGTCAATAAAGCAGAAATAAATGTTTTTTCTGGAACTCTCTTACTT
Source organism: Bos javanicus (assembly GCF_032452875.1). NCBI lineage: Eukaryota > Metazoa > Chordata > Mammalia > Artiodactyla > Bovidae > Bos > Bos javanicus. Next base: position 85,204,057 of record NC_083871.1, on the reverse strand, counting down.
TTTTTGATGATCCAATGGATGTTGGCAATTTGATCTCTGGTTCCTCTAAAACTAGTTTGAACATCCGGAAGTTCATGGTTCACATGTTGTTGAAGCCTGGCTTGGGGAATTTTGAGCCTTACTTTACTAGTGTGTGAGGTAGCTTGAGCATTCTTTGGCATTGCCTTTCTTTGAGACTGGAATGAAAACTGACCTTTTCCAGTCCTGTGGCCACTGCTGAGTTTTCCAAATTTGCTGGCATATTGAGTGCAGCACTTTCACAGCATCATCTTTCAGGATTTGGAATAGCTCAACTTGAATTCAATCACCTCCACTAGCTTTGTTTGTAGTGATGCTTCTTAAGACCCACTTGACTTCACATTCCAGGATGTCTGGCTCTAGGTGAGTGATCACACCATCATGATTATCTGGGTCTTTTTGTATAGTTCTTCTGTGTATTCTTGCGACCTCTTAATATCTTCTGCTTCTGTTAGATCCATACCATTTCTGTCCTTTATTGAGCCTATCTTTGCATGAAATGTACAAAAGCTTGAACTACCTTAAACAATAAAAATAAATGCCAAAGATGGGATAGTTAGGGAGTTTGGGATGGGCATGAAAACTCTGCTATATTTAAAATGGATAATCAACAGAGTCCTACTGTATATCACATGGAAATCTGCTCAATGTTATATGATGGCCTGAATGTGAGGGAGGTGTAGGGGAGAGTGGATACATGTATATGTATTGTTGAGTCCCTTCCCTGTTCACCTGAAACTATCACAACATTGTTAATTGGCTATACCCCAATACAAAAAATTGTCAAGGAATTAGAGGAAATATTAAAGAAAAGTTTGAGAAGAAACTTGGAACGTTTTGTAGTTTTTGTAGCTACATGATTAATATGATTCACCTTTAGCTTGAGATACCTACCTGTAGTTATGTGTTTTTTGTTTGTTTTTGTGGAAGATAATGAAATTGGCCCAACTTGAATTAGAGGTTAACCTTAATTCAGTCAGCTGTGGCCTGGATTCAGGATCCTGTCATAGAAGGATAAGTCACCTTTCTCATAGAAAAACTGGTGTCCTAGGTGCCAAGGACACTTGCTAAATCTAATAATTTAAAACACATACAACTTGATCTTTACATAAGATGAGCAGAGATAATAAATACATAAATTTGGTAGCCTTTCAAAAATATTCTAACCTTATAGTTCCTATTTCTGTAGGTAAAGCTTGAGCTGCCATCTTGGTGTAGCCAGCACTCCATCCATCTCACAATCTGAAGTCAGAAGTCTTGAGTTGGAGGTAAGCTTGATATATGAACTTTTAATGTAAGGAATCACTTTTAGCAGTCTTTGTACATGACATATACAATGTTTCGTATTGTAAACTTGTTTGTGTTGTTTACTTATTGGAATTATGATGTTTTAAAAAAATTTCAAATGTAATCTTAACATCAAATACCAATTTAAGCAATAGAAACAGGGTTGCTTTGATTGAAGCAAGAAAAGATGCTGCTGGCAGTCCCACTGGCTTGGATTCTCTGCTTTCCCCTTATGGTGAGTGATCCTTAAAATTCCTTTATAGAGATCCATATCACTGCAGAATATAATCTGAAACAAAATCACTAATGTAGTACAATAAGCATGCATAAGATTTGGAATCAAAGGATCAGTTTTATAAAATGCTGATTCTAGCACATACTAACTTGGAGATGGAATAAATCACGTATTAATAAATTCTCCAAATCTTTCTTCAGCTGAGAAGTATACATAATACGTATACCATCAAACTTAGAAGGTTCAGTTATTAAATGCGATGTCAACCGTAGAAAACTCTACAATGTTATATACAGTGTTAATTGATATTGCATTGGATATCTATTTACCCACCTTGAGAAAAACATCCAAACTGCTAGGTACTTTAAGGGCACCCTGGCCCGCATTGACCACATTCTCAATTTCAAAACTTCCTTCTCCTTTACAATAATTATGTTGGCCTCCAAGGACATATGAATCAGTGACAATATATATCCTAAAAAATATCAGCTATTTGATTATTTTGACATCATATAGCTTGCTCTAAACGTGCTAGTGGCTGTTTATCGTCTTCTGTGGTCCTAGAAGAGGGAGAAAGCATGAGCAGCAGAGACGAAGGCTCCTAAATCACTGATTTGACCCCATCCCAGGGAGCGACTTCACTTTCACTTTTCACTTTCATGCATTGGAGAAGGAAGTGGCAACCCACTCCAGTGTTCTTGCCCGGAGAATCTCAGGGACGGGGGAGCCTGGTGGGCTGCCGTCTATGGGGTCTCACAGAGTCGGACACGACTGAAGCGACTTAGCAGCAGCAGCAGGAACTTGCACAATCAAATGTGAATAGCAAATGCAGTCTCCCTCTAAAGCTCCTCTGAGGGTCATTCATGGAGGTACAGAAGGGTACCCAAGGGAGATGGAGATAAAAGCACCTTCTTGATAATATTCACTTGAGAATGATTATAAACCATGAAATGAGTGACAGACAAAAACTGCTTAAGTTGAGGCATACATTTTCACTCTGTTTTGGATGCTGGTACTCTGGCAATGTATTTTAAGCTCAGCATTTGCTTTAAAAAAACAAAAACCAAAAAAAACCACAAAAATTCTCATTCAACTGTACGAAACCCATTCTCCTCAAGATTGAAGCTTTTCTGTAGTGATGTTATCTGTTTAGGTTTGAAGCCACTAGGGCCCTGGCACATACAGCTGGAATACTCTATTTTTAAAGATATATTGTGTCTGTTGATACAAAGGTCATGATGTAGACTTTTGCACTTAGAATCAGCATGAGAATGTGGGACTGTTCTTGCAGATCTTGGCTCCATCAGCAAAATAAATTAAAATAAACTGGAGGCTTGAAATAGAAATAACCCTCCTCCTTCCAAGTGTTTCATTTAGAGAATGACATCCTGTTTTCTTCAGAATATCATGGGTAATTCTGCATATGAATGAATTTTGCAACAGAAAAGGCCCAGCAAATGAAATACGCAAAATAACTTAGAATTTCAGGAGTCAGTAATAAAAATAAATGATGATGCTTTTCCGCTCAAAGTGTGAAGGGAATTGGAAACCTGAAATTTAGTTACATAAAGTTTTAAGATTTTTATAACGATTTGTGATAGCATGGTAAGCTGAGTTCTCCTTATAAGAGAATGTAGTGTGTCTTTAGTACAATTTACCATTTATCTTATAAGGAAATTTTGACACAGTTTGCCTATTAGCTATTGAAGTGAGACCAATTTTCAAATCATAGTCATAAGTAGAAAGGTGTATTTCAGAAATAACTGGACCCAAAGCATCGTTCACCTGGAAATACTTTGATTTGGCTCCCAACTGAGCCTGGAGAGGTTTTACCTGAAGTACAAAGTAACTACAGTCAAAGTTGTATAAATTCCTAGTTTTGTCAATAAAACCCCATTTCTATATTGAAAAAAGCACAGTGACATAATATGTTAATAATATAACAATATATTAAATTTAAAAAATAAATTTCAAGTTATAATCTTACATATACATTTTCCATTATGTTGCTGCTAAAACTCACCCAGAAACTGGCCCCTGTCCAGCCCTAGTGTCTTTATATTGGATTTTACTACTCTTTTTGAAAGGAATTGGTACCTTAGCTGACTTCCTGTCTTGAGTATAGAAAAGATCAGTAGGGTTCTTTTATGTATTTGTATTGCCTACAATAAAAGGATTTTTTTTCAGACAACATCTTTTTTAGGAAGAAGTGAAAGCTTACACTGGAAATGTCATGGCAGCTTTTGTGTTAAGATGATAATGATAAAAACAATCATTATTTGGAACAATTTGAGTCTATAAGATTCATGTTTATGTGAAATTTGTGTCAGAGATTGGCCGGATGTTTATTTGGCTTTTCCTTTTTCTTGAGTATAAATTGTTTTCTAGCTCTTTTGATTATAAGTGGAGTCGTAAGACTAGTTGCCACCAATGAAATGTGAGCAGATATGATGTGTCACTTCTGGCAAAAGACAGTTAAGAATTGCTCCACGATCTCGTTCTTTCCTTGTTCTGTTGACTGGATGTGAATTTGAAGCTGTATATTAGAAATAGCCAAGCGTCAGTTATACAGGCTCTCTGAAATTCTGCACCCTTTATAAAGCAAAGGTTTATTAGAACCTTTTCTTCCCACACTTGGGGACCATTTTATACTTTGGCATAAGCCAACAGCCACCAGTTAACATTTATATTGTTAATCATCCAAGATTTTAGGGTTGTTGGTTACACAGCTAACATTACTTACCTGACTAATAATACTCAGATAGAAAGAGGTAATAGTACTTGTGATTACAGAAGGCAATTGTGATACAAAAAACATAGGATATAGGCAGGAACCAGAAATGACTGGGAACTGAGTATAACAGGATCAGTATTTCAGAAGCAATAACAACTGTTTCAGTTAAGTAGTGGTAATATCAATTAAGACAAAGTATACTGGAGTCAAAGTTAATTGCTTTGGTTGTCACAGTGAGAAAAAATGAAAAAGTTTAAATATTGAGATCAAAGTGTTTCCTTGGTCAAATGTTTCAAAAAAGGAAAACTGATAAGACACAAAGTCCTCATCTCTTAGGAGATGAGTTTTTTAAATGATACTGATGTCCGGTGACCTTGACCTGCAACAGCTTGAAGCAGGATTTCGGTTCCTAGCCAGAGACTGAAGTCAAGCCGCGGCAGTGAGAGCACTCGGTCCTAGCCACTAAGCCAAGAGGGACTGGTAGTCAATGACAAGGCCCTGGCCTATGTGCTGTGTAGAAATAAATTTCCACATCGAGACAGAAAGTAGAGAAACAAGAAAAGTATATATCAGGAGGAAAAAGGATGTGTGTGGATGGGCACCCAGATGGGCTCAGAGAGTCACACCCTCATTGTAGTTTGAATCACTTTTATGGGGCATTTCTCCCAGGTTTCGTTTGGCCAATCCTCTTGCTCTGCCTGGTTCTGAGTTCGTATTTGGCATTACTCTGAGTCCTCTATGTGTGCGTGTTCATTTCTTAGCCAAGATGAATTCTAGCACAGAGGCTTATGGGTAGGTTGACATCACTTACTATGAAGTGATGCCACCTCTCTTATGACTTTCAAGGAGTCTTTCTGTACATGTGTAGTCAGGACGGTCTTCTTGACTTTGAGGAATATGTGGTCTTTTATCTCTTATCTGGGCAGGACTAAGCTCCTCTCTCGCTCCTGTTATTTTGGGGATACCTGTCCACAGGGGACTAATTCTGGCTGCTTAACTTGGGGCTCTTCTATATCCTGCCTCAATACTATTAATTATCATAAAATGCTAATGAGGTAAAATTTTAATAGTGCTAGCAGAACAGGTCAACATATCATGATATTAGGGCAATGATTTTGAAATAAAGGTAAAACAAAATTGGGAATGGATGATAGGTATATTTTGAGATTCAAACTAGGTTTCAAAAAGCAAAACTTGTTGAACAAAAGGTAATTATTAATAACAATTTAACAAATACTTGCTTTTGAAGATTCACTGATTTTTAGACTTTCTTCTCTGTGTTTGGGATATGGGTGCCTACACCATACATTTTAATCAATTTAAACATTAAAATAAATGTCAGGCTGATGTCAAGAGAGTCTTCAGTTTGAATCTCCAAAGGAAAAGAATCCTAATCCTGTATTTTGGCCAAAAATCAGTAGATGGATAATTTAGATCCTTGGCTAGTTGGATTTGGTATTCTTTTAACTTCTAGTAAAAATACTGCAAGCAACTTATAAAGTATGTAACTCATATTGCTAGAACCGTGCTGTTGCTAAATCTTATCCAACTCTTTTGTGCCTCATGGATTATAGACCATTAGGCTCCTCTGTCTGTGGGATTTCCAAGGCGAGAATATTAGAGTGGGTTACCATTTCCTTCTCCAGGGGATCTTCATGACCCAGGGATCGAACCTACATCTCCTGCATTGGCAGGTGGGTTCTTTACCACTGAGCCACCAAGGAAGCCCTACTAGAACCATAAATGATACTAAAATAAAGCTATAAGCAAAATTATAAACTATTATATATGCTTCCCTGATAGCTCAGTTGGTAAAGAATCTGCCTGTAATGCTGGACACCCCATTTCAATTGCTAGGTCGGGAAGATCCCCTGGAGAAGGGATAGGCTACCCACTCCACTATTCTAGGGCTTCCCTTGTGGCTCAGATAGTTAAGAATCTGCCTGCAATGTGGGAGACCTAGGTTTGATCCCTGGATTGGGAAGATCCCCTGGAGAAGGGAACGACTACCCACTCCAGTATTCTGGCCTGGAGAATTATGGACTGTATAGTCCTTGGGGTCACAAAGAGTTGGATGTGACTTTCACTTCACTTTACTTGTATATAATGAAGACATACACTTACATTGTGTTTATATGTAAATTATATATTTTAAATCTTTTTTGTATTGTTAATTCAGTATGTTTTATTTGCTGTTTAGGATGTTTGAAATGTTAAAAAGTACTCAGAATAAAAAGTTTGTATTCAGTTTAAACTTGTCTGCTGCTGCTGCTGCTAAGTCGCTTCAGTCGTGTCCGACTCTGTGCGACCCCATAGATGGCAGCCCACCAGGCTTCCCCGTCCCTGGGATTCTCCAGGCAAGAACACTGGAGTGGGTTGCCATTTCCTTCTCCAATACATGAAAGTGAAAAGTGAAAGTGAAGTCGCTCAGTCGTGTCTGACTCTAGCAACCCCATGGACTGCAGCCTACCAGGCTCCTCCGCCCATGGGATTTTCCAGGCAAAAGTACTGGAGTGGGGTGCCATTGCCTTCTCCGTTAAACTTGTCTAGGGATTTTAAATTAATAAAAATCTGTAGATAGTGCTTAAATACTTAAGAATTTAGTTTTCAGTGTTTCATTCATTTGGTATGAACTCCAGGAGGACCTGGCAATATAACTGGGTCTGCTTTCTTGTAACTCTGTCTTCTGCAAAGTATTGAGTTAACACATTATTGACGGGGATTTTTGCAGAAATTAACACCTGTGGTTGGTGATTTGTTATGTAAGTGAATGTTGAAACACCCATGTTTGAGTAAATATCAACAACTATTTTTTGTTTTTTGTACTTAAGGCATTTATTTGAAACTTTAAATGTCTTGCTGAAGCATTCTAATATTAGAGTGTGATAGGCGGATAGCAGGCACCTCTGTGCAGGGGAACAGAAGGTCTATTACAAAAATGCTGTGTTTTACTGTGCTTTGACTTGGAAGTGCAGACTGCAGGTACTGGCCGCTTTTTTTTTTTTTTTTTAGTCCTATGGGTATTATTTCCTCTAAAATATGTTCTTTTCTTTCACCTGATAGTCAACAAGTTGGACCTTTGTGGGAGGGGGACACTTTCATATTTTAAACTAATTTTTATTGGAGTATAGTTGCTTTACAATAGTGTGTTAGTTTTTGCTTACAGCAAAATGAATCAGCTATACATATACATATTATATCCTCTTTTTTGGATTTCCTTCCCATTTAGTCACCATGAAAAGTGAAAGTGTTAGTTGCTCAGTTGTGTCCAACTCTTTCAGAGCCCATGGACTGTAGCCTACCAGGTTTCTCTGTCCATGGGATTCTCCAGGCAAGAAGGGAATGGGTTGCCATTCCCTTCTCCAGGGGGTCGCCATTCCCTTCTCCAGGGGGTCTTCCCGACCCAGGGATTAAACCCAGGTCTCCCCCATTGTAGGCAGATTCTTTACCTTCTGAGCCAGCCAGTCACTATAGACCCCTGAGTAGAGTTCCCTGGTGATACAGAATAGGTTCTCATTAGTTATCTACTTTATACATAGTATCAATAGTGTGTATACATCAATCCTAATCTCCCAATTTGTCTCACCCTCCTTTCCTCTTTGGTATCCATGTGTTCTATACCTCTGTGCCTCTTTCTGCTTTGCATATGAGATCATCTATACCATTTTCCTAGATTCCACATATATGCATCAATATATGATATTTGTTTTCTTCTTTGTGACTCCCTTCACTCTCTATGACACTCTCTAGGTCCAACCATGTCTCTTCAAATGACCCAATGCCATTCCTTTTTATGGCTGAGTCATATTCCATTGTGTGTATGTACCATATCTTCTTTATCCATTCCTCTGTTGATGGACATTTAGGTTGCTTCCATGCTTGGCTACTGTAAGTAGCACTGCAATAAACATTGGGGTGCATGTGTATTTTTGAATTATGTCTTTCTCTGGGTATATGCCCGGTAGTGGCATTGCTGGGTCATGTGATAGTTCTATTTTTAGCTTTTTAAGGAACCTCCATACTGTTCTCCATAGTGACTGTATCAATTTACCTTTTCACAAGCAGTGTAAGAAGGTTCCCTTTCCTCCATATCCTCTCCAGCATTTGTTGTCTGTAGACTTTGATGATGGCCATTCTGACCAGTGTGAAGTGGTACCTTGTTGTAGTTTTGATTTGCATTTCTCTAATAATTAGTGATGTTGGGCATCATTTCATGTGTTAATTGGCCATCTGTATGTCATATTTGGAAAAAAGTCTATCTAGGTCTTCTGCCCAGTTTTTTTATTTTTGTTTTTAAATCTTGAACTGCATAAGCTGTTTGTAAGTATTGGAGATTAATCCTTTCTCAGTTGCTTCATTTGCAAATATTTTGTCCCATTCTGTGGGCTGTCATTTCATTTTGTTTATGGTTTTCTTTGCTGTGCAAAAGCTTTTGAGTTTAATGAGGTCCTGTTCATTTTTATTTTTATTACTCTAGCAGGTGGGTCAAAAGATCTTGATGCAATTTATGTCAAAGATGCAATTTATGTTCTGCCTATGTTTTCCTCGAGGAGTTTTATAGTGTCTGGTCTTACATTTAGGTCTTTAATCCATTTTGAGTTTATGTTTTGTGTATGGTATTAGGGGTTTCTAATTTCATTCTTTTATAATATGAAATTGTCTAGTTTTCCCAGTGAAACTTATTGAGGGACTGTCTTTCCTCTATTTATGTTTTGCCTCCTTTGTCATAGGTTAGTGCCATAGGTGTGTGGGTTTATCTCTGGGCTTTCTATCCTGTTCTGTTGATCTATATTTCTGTTTTGTGCAAGTATCTTATAGTCTTGTTATTATATAGTCTTGACTATTGATATAGTCTTGACTATTGTAGCTTTGTAGTATAGTCTTAAGTCAGGGGGCCTGATTCCTCCAGTGTTATTTTTCTTTCTCAAGATGGCTTTGGCTATTTGGAGTCATTTGTGTTTCTGTACAAACTAAAGCATTTTTTTCTTCTAGTACTGTGAAAATGGCATTGGCACTTTTCTAGGGATTGAATTCAATCTGTAGATTGCTTTGGGTAGTATAGTCATTTTCACAATACTGATTCTTCCAATCCAAGGATATGGTATATTCCATCTGTTTGTATGTTTGATTTCTTTCACTAGTATCTTATGGTTTTCTGTGTACAGGTATTTTGCCTTCTTTTTTTTTTTTTTAATCTTTTTTATTTTATTTTATTTAACTTTACAGTATTGTATTGGTTTTGCCATATATCAAAATGAATCTGCCACAGGTATACATGTGTTCCCCATCCTGAACCCTCCTCCCTCCTCCCTCCCCATACCATCCCTCTGGGTCATCCCAGTGCACCAGCCCCAAGCATCCAGTATCATGCATCGAACCTGGACTGGCGACTCGTTTCATATATGATATTATACATATTTTAGTGCCATTCTCCCAAATCATCCCACCCTCTCCCTCTCCCACAGAGTCCAAAAGACTGTTCTATACATCAGTGTCTCATATACAGGGTTATTGTTATCATCTTTCTAAATTCCATATATATGTGTTAGTATACTGTATTGGTGTTTTTCTTTCTGGCTTCACTCTGTATAATAGGCTCCAGTTTCATCCACCTCATTAGAACTGATTCAAATGTATTCTTTTTAATGGCTGAGTAATACTCCATTGTGTATATGTACCACAGCTTTTTTATCCATTCATCTGCTTTTGCCTTCTTAAAGTTTATTCCTAGGTATTTTTGTTGCAATGGTAAATGGGATTGTTAGCTTGATATCTCTTTCTGATCTTTTGCTGTTAGTGCATAGGAATTTAAGAGACTTCTGTGTATTAATTTTGTATCTTGGAACTTTACCAGATTCATTGGTTAGCACCAGTAGTTTTCTGGTGGCATCTTTATGATTTTCTGTGTATAGTATGTCATCTGCAAACAGCTGACAATTTTACTTCTTTTCCAATTTGGATTCCTTTTATTCTTTTTTCCTCTGATTTCCATGGTAGGACTTCCAAAACTATATTGAATAATAGTGGCAAGAGTGGACATCCTCGTCTTATTCCTAAACTTAGAGGAAATGCTTTTAGTTTTTCATCATTGAAAATAATGTTTGCTGTGGGTTTGTCATATATGCCCTTTATTATGTTGAGATAGGGTCCCTCTATGCCCACTTTCTGGAGAGTTTTTAAAATCATAAAACAGTGTTGAATTCTGTTGAAAGCTTTTTCTGCATTTACTAAGATAATCATATAATTTTTATTCTTTAGTTTGTTAATATAGTGTATCTGATTGATTTGTGTATACTGAAGAATCCTTGAATCCCTGGGATTTATCCCCCTTGATCATGGTGTATGACCTTTTAATGTATAGTTGGATTTGGTTTGCTAGTATTTTGTTGAGGTTTTTTGCATCTATGTTCCCTGGTAGCTCAGATGGTAAAGCATTTGCCTACAATGCAGGAGACCCAAGTTTGATCCCTGGGTCAGGAAGATCCTCTGGAGAAGGAAATGGCAACCCACTCCAGTACTCTTGCCTGGAAAATCCCATGGATGAAGAAGTGTGGTAGGCTACAGTCTATGGGGTCGCAAAGACTTGGACACAACTGAGTGACTTCACTTTCACTTTCATCAGTGATACTGGCCTATAGTTTTCTTTTTTTATGTGTGATATCTTTGTCTGGTTTTGGTATCAGGGTGATGGTGGCCACAAAGAGTGAGTTTGGGAGTGTTCCTCCCTCTGCAGCTTTTTGGAAGGATAGGTGTTAGCTCTTCTCTAAATGTTTGATGGAATTTGCCTTTGAAGCCATCTGGTGCTGGACTTTTGCTTGTTGGAAGATTTTAAATCACAGTTTAAATTTCATTACTTGTGATGTATCTGTTCATATATTCTGCTTCTTCCTGGTTCAGTCTCAGAAGGTTGTACTTTTCTAAGAATTTGTCCATTTCTTCCAGGGTGTCCATTTTATTGGCGTGGCTTCCCCTGTGGCTCAGTGGTAAAGAATCCACCTGCACTGAGGGACACATGGGTTTGATCCCTGGGTTGGGAAGATCACCAGGAGAAGGGAAAGGCTACCCAATCCAGTATCCTGGCCTGGAGAATTCCATGGACATATAGTCCAAGGGGTTGCATAGTCAGACACGACTGAGTGACTTTCACTTTTACAGTTGCTTGTGGAAAATAGAAATTTCACAGTGCATCATTTAAAAAATTATGATAATAAATTTGCATTAATATACACAAGGTTGGAACAGAAAACTTACAGAGCAAAACGTGACATAGTGACAATCGTAAGTTGTATAATGAACATTAAGCTCTTAACAACTTTGCACTGTGATGTTAATTGTATCACTGTCTAAAAACATATTGATACATCTCTGGTCAATCACATTTACATAACAAAGGATATATTAATATGTCTCTAGTCAATTATATGTGAAGATACATGTAGAGTATTGATTTGTTCATTTGTATCAAGCCAGCTGTACTCAGGAATCAAAAGTGTGCATTGTTAAACCTCTGATTGGCGGGTTTCAGCTATAATGAGTTGGCACATGCTCCAAGGGTTATTTGGAATAGTATAAAAGTTTAGTGAGGGATGATGGAGGCTCCATCCTAAACTGAAGTGGTCCCCATGCACTTCAACTTCATCTCTTGTAATGAAATATTCCTCCTGAGGCAGAGGACCTAACATTTGCACCTGAGATATTTCAAGAACTCTGGATGCAGCTGCTGTCTGGCTGAATGCTATACTACTTTATTTGTGTGCTTTGAATTTATGTGAACTGGGTACGTTTTGAATCCAGTGAATCTTCTTTCTGATTCCCAACTAAGGACAAATAGAAATTGAGTCAGTAGTTGTATAACACTCAGGGCTTATATTTAATGTATTTAACTTTTTAAAAATATGTTTTTCTTATGGAAAGCAAATCATGTATAATCATGTGGTATTTTCCCAATTAAAAATAATCCCAAGGGCTGTGTTCTTGAGAAAGTTTGCAATGAGATACAAAGATAGTCTACTCCCACTAACCCCTTGCCCATGACTGACTGTGAATCTGTGATCTGTAGTATTTGCACAGAATCATTAAACCCCTCTCCCGTCCCCTTTTCCTCACTACACCTCCTTTCCCTCTCTCTTCTCCCTCAGTCTGTCTTTTTTTGTTTCTGTTGGGGCTTCCCTGATTGCTCAGTTGGTTAAGAGTCCACCTGCATTGCAGGAGACCCCAGTTTGATTCCTGGATCGGGAAGACCCTCTGGAGAAGGGATAGACTACTCACTCCAGTATTCTTGGGCTTCTTTGTGGCTTAGCTGGTAAAGAATCTGCTTGCACTGCGGGAGACCTGGGTTCAATCCCTGGGTTGGGAAGATCCCCTGGAGAAGAGAAAGGCTACCCACTCCAGTATTCTGGCCTGGAGAATTCCATGGGCTGTATAGTCCATGGAATTGCAAAGAGTTGCAAAGAGACTGAGGGACTTTTCATTTTATTTGACTTTCAGGCTACCAAAAATAGAGGAGTTAGGTAGATTTCTTTTCATAATCAAATTGTATTAGATATTGACCCACATTTTTATATAGATTACTGGTAAATGCTACAGAGAAGGCAATGGCAACCCACTCCAGTACTCTTGCCTGGAAACTCCCATGGATGGAGGAGCCTGTAGGCTGCTGTCTGTGGGGTCACACAGAGTCGGACATGACTGAAGTGACTTACCAGCAGCAGTAAATGCAATTGATTACATTTCACTGTACGGAGACATGATAGTTCTATAGGATGGAAAAGTCTACCTCAATAGTAGTTCTCTAAATTTTGTAATTTAAATTCCTCCTGCATTGACAGTTAACCTGAACTTCTATAATTGTAGTAACGTAAAGTGTTTGAAGAAGGGTAGAGATTATAAAACTTCTACTCTTAATATCATTTCAACTGATTAATACAGCCTTTATTGTGCCCATCTTTGCATGACAAGTTCCCTTGAAATCTCTACTTTTCTTGAAGAGATCTCTAGTCTTTCCCAATCTGTTGTTTTCCTCTATTTATTTGCACTGATCATTGAGGAAGGCTTTTTTATCTCTTCTTGCTATTCTTGGGAATTCTGCACTCAGAGGGTTATATCTTTCCTTTTCTCCTTTGCCTTTAGCTTTTCTTCCTTTCTCAGCTATTTGTAAGGCCTGTTCAGACAACTGTTTTGCCTTTTTGCATTTCTTTTTCTTGGGGATGGTCTTGATCACTGCCTCCTGTACAAAGTCACGGACCTCTGTCCATAGTATGGACCTAACAGAAACAGAAGATATTAAGAAGAGGAGTCTAGAATACACTGAAGAACTATACAAAAAACATCTTCATGACCCAGATAACCACGATGGTGTGATCACTCACCTAAAGCCAGACATCTGGGAATGCAAAGTAAAGTGGGCCTTAGAAAGCATCACTACAAACAAAGCTAGTGGAGGTGATGTAATTCAAGTTGAGCTATTCCAAACCCTGAAACATGATGCTGTGAAAGTGCTGCATTCAATATGCCAGCAAATTTGGAAAACTCAGCAGTGGCCACAGGACTGGAAAAGGTCAGTTTTCATACCAATCCCAAAGAAAGGCAATGCCAAAGAATGTTTAAATTACCGCACAATTGCACCCATCTCACATGGTAGCAAAAGAATGCTCAAAATTCCCCAAGCCAGGCTTCAACAATACGTGAAACATGAACTTTCAGGTGTTCAAGCTGGTTTTAGAAAAGGCAGAGGACCCAGAGATCAAATTGCCAACATCTGGTGGATCATCAAAAAAGCAAGAGAGTTCCAGAAAAACATCTACTTCTGCTTTATTGACTACGCCAAAGCCTTTTACTGTGCAGATCACAAGAAACTGTGGAAGATTATTAAAGAGATGGGAATATCAGACTTTCCTCCAGAGAAATCTGTATGCAGGTCAGGAAGCAACAGTTAGAACTGGACATGGAACAACAGACTGGTTCCAAATAGGGAAAGGAGTATGTCAAGTCTGCATATTGTCACCCTACTTATTTAACTTATATGCAGAGTACATCATGTGAAATGCCAGGCTGGATGAAGCACAAACTTGGAATCAAGATTTCTGGGAGAAATATCAATAACTTCAGATATACAGATAATACTACCCTTATGGCAGAAACTGAAGAATTATTAAAGGACCTCTTGATGAAAGTGAAAGTGGAGAGTGAAAAAGTTGGCTTAAAACTCAACATTCAGAAAACGAAGATCATGGCATCTGGTCCAGTCACTTCATGGCAAATAAATGGGGAAACAATGGAAATAATGAGAGACTTTAGTTTTGGGGGCTCCAAAATCACTGCAGATGGCAACTGCAGCCATGAAATTAAGAGACGCTTGCTCCTTGGAAGAAAAGCTATGATCAACTTAGAGAGCATATTAAAAAGCAGAGACATTACTTTGCCAACAAAGATCTGTCTAGTCAAAGCTATGGTTTTTCCAGTGGTCATATATGGATGTGAGAGTTGGAGTGTAAAGAAAACTGAGTGCTTAAGAATTAATGCTTTTGAACTGTGGTGTTAGAGAAGAGTTGAGAGTCCCTTGGACTGCAAGGAGATCCAACCAGTCCATCCTAAAGGAGATCAGTCCTGAAAGTTCATTGGAAGGACTGATGCTGAAGCTGCAACTCCAATACCTTGGCCACCTGATGTGAAGAGCTGACTCATTTGAAAAGACCCTGATGCTGGGAAGGATTGAGGGCAGGAGGAGAAGGGGAAGACAGAGGATGTGATGGTTGGATGACATCACCAATTCAATGGACATGGATTTGGGTGGACTCCGGGAGTTGGTGACGGACAGCGAGGCCTGGCGTGCTGTGGTTCATGGGGTCACAAAGAGTTGGACACGACTGAGCAACTGAACTGACTGACTGACTGATGCTGAAGCTGAAACTCCAATACTTTGGCCACCTGATGCAAAGAACTGACTCACTAGAAAAGACCCTGATGCTGGGAAAGATCGAAGGTGAGAGGAGACGGGTATGACAGAGGATAAGATGATTGGATGGCATCACTGACTCAGTGGACATGAGTTTGAGTCAGCTCTGGGAGTTGGTGATGGACAGGGAAGCCTGGCGTGATGCAGTCCGTGGGGTTGCAAAGAGTTGGACATGACTGAGTGACTGACCTGAACTGATCAATACATCTTGTTTCCCACTTATCAAACTGAAAAACAGGATATAATTATATTGCTTGTTAAAAGGCAGTATATACTCTTTCATTTGGATAAGAAAAATAATTTCACTGCTATTTAGTTATAGATGTTTTATGTATATTTTTATAAAAGGGCATGGCTAGGCAATCTTTATTACTCATTTCTTATACTAAGGTGGATATTAAAATATAATCCAGAAAAAATGTCAAGGTGTTAACATAATGTGCTTGAGGCAGGAAGATGAGAACAATAAAATTTAGGGGAAGGAAGGACAATGTCTACCTACCCTTTTCCCCTTATTTTTTTCAAATGATGGCTATCTTAAAAGTATTTATTTACTTGGATGTGCCAGATCTTAGTTGTGGCATATGGGATTTAGTTACCTGAACAGTGATTGAACCCGGGCCCCCTGCTCTGGGAGTGTGGAGTCTTAGCCACTGGACCACAAGGGAAGTCCCAAAGAATGCTTATTTGGATTTTCACATGAGCCACTTATAGCAAACTCAAAATTAGTATGTTAGTTAATATTAATGTTCTGATGACTTTTGTACATTATTTGATTTTCCCTCTTATAATAATCTTATGCAATAAAACAGCTATTAGCCAGTTATGTAAAAAAAAAAAAAAAAAAAAAACAAGGAAATTGAGGGACAGGTTTGTGAAATAACTTGCCCAAAGTAACATAAACAGGAAGAGGCAAAGCTCAAGTTTGGTCTCTGATGGTTTTCCTCTAGAGCCATTGCCTCAGATTTCTGTGCTTTCTTCTGTCATGGATCATTAGGATATTGGTAAATTCATATTCTGGTTACTAACCAGTGGGTGATACCTTTACTTTAATGAAGAAAATTAAGACATAATTTGCATTTGCTTTCAAGAATTATCTAAACCTAAAAAAGATATCAAGGGGGTCTCTAGATTAGGTCACAACTATTCTAAGAAGTATCTGTATATATATTTGGATAATCAGTTGAAAAACATCAATTTTAATGTCACAGTTTGAATAGATAATTTAATATTTAAAATTCTATAGCCAAGTATTAGTTATTAGCAGCCAGAGTTGAAATAGAAATCAATTAAGCATTAAACTTAGGGCCTATCATGAAATATAAGATGTAAAAAGTTTCACTCCCATTGTTATTGTTCAGTTACTCAGTCGTGTCCAACTCTTTGCAACCCTATGGACTACAGCATGCTAGACTTCCCTGTTCTTCCCAGAGTTTGCTCAAACTCATGTCCATTGATGCTGCCATCCAACCTTCTCATCCTCTGTCACCCCCTTCTCCTCCTGTCCTTAATCTTTCCCAGTATCTGGGTCTTTTCTAATGAGTTGGCTCTTCACATCAGGTGGCCAAAATATTGGAGCTTCAGCGTAAGTCCTCCCAATGAATATTCAGTGTTGATATCCTTTAGGATTGACTGGTTGGATCTCCTTGCTTCCAAGGGACTCTCAAGAGTCTTCTCCAGCACCATAGTTCGAAAGCATCAATTCTTCGGCACTCAGCCTTCTTTATGGTCCAACTCTCACATCCATACATGACTACTGGAAAGACCATAGCTTTAACTATACAGACCTTTCTTGGCAAAGTGATGTCTCTATTTTTTAATACAACGTCTAGGTTGGTCATAGTTTTTCTTCCAAGGAGTAAGCATCTTTTAATTTCATGACTGAAGTCACCATCTGCATTGATTTTGGAGCTTAAGAAAATAAAATCTGCCACTGTTTCCATTTTTTCCTCATCTATTTGCCATCAAGTTATGTGACTAAATGCCATGATTTTAGTGTTTGGAATGTTGAGTTTTAAGCCAGCTTTATCACTCTCCTCCTTCACCTTTATCAAGAGGCTCCTTAGTTCCTCTCCACTTTCTGCCATGAGGGTGATGTCATCTGCATATCTGAAGTTATTGATACCTCTCCTGGAAATCTTGATTCCAGTTTGTGCTTCATTCAGCCTGGCATTTCGTGTGATATACTCTGCATGTAAGTTAAATAAGCAGGGTGACAATATACAGTCCTGATATATTCCTTTCCCAATTTTTGAACCAGTTCATTGTTCCATGTCGGGTCTAAGTATTGCTTCTTGACCTGCAGATAGGTTTCTCTGGAGGCAAGTAAGGTGGTCTGGTATTCCCCTCTCTTTAAGAATTTTCAAGTTAGTTGTGATTCATACAGTCAAAGGCCTAGTCAATGAAACAGAAGTAGATGTTTTTCTGGAACTCTCGCTGTTTCTATGATCCAACGAATGTTGGCAATTTGATCTCTAGTTCTTCTGCCTTTTCTAAATCCAGGTTGAACACCAGGAAGTTATCAGTTCATGTACTGTTGAAGCCTAGCTTGATGGATTTTGAGCATTACCTTGCTAGCCTGTGAAATGAGTGCAGTTGAGCAGTAGATTGAACATTCTTTGGCATTGCCCTTCTTTGGGATTGGAATGAAAACTGCTGAGTTTTCCCTATTTGCAAGCATATTGAGTACAGCACTTTCACGGCATCATCTTTTAGGATTCGGAATAGTTTAACTGGAATTCCATCACCTCCACTACCTTGGTTCTTAGTGATGCTTTCTAAGGCCCACTTGACTTTGCATTCCAGGATATCTGGCTCTAGGTGAGTGATCACACCATCGTGGTTATCTGGGTCATGAAGATCTTTTTAGTATAGATCTTCTGTGTATTCCTGCCATCTCTTCTTAATATCTTTTGCTTCTGTTAGGTCCATATTATTTCTGTTCTTAATTGTACCCCTCTTTGCATGACATGTTCCCTTGATATCTCTCTTTTCTTGAAGAGATCTCTAGTCTTTCCAGGAGCTGACTGAGGCTCAGTTCATGAAGTCCTTACTGCAAAATTCAGATTTAAATTGAAGAAAGTAGGGAAAGCCACTAGGCCATCAGGTATGACCTAAGCCAAATACCTTATGATTACACAGTGGAAGTGACAAATACATTCAAGGTCTTAAATCTGATAGAGTGCCTTGAAGAACTATGGACAGTGGTTCATAACATTGTATAGAAGGCAGTGACCAAAACTATCCCAATAAAAAGAAATGCAAAAAGGCAAAATGGTTGTCTGAGGAGGCTTTATAACTACCTGAGAAAAGAAAAGTGAAAGGCAAAGGACAAAAGGAAAGATATACTGATCTGAAAGCAGAGTTCAGAGAATAGCATGGAGAGGTAAGAAAGCATTCTTAAGCGAACAATACAATGAAATAGAGGAAAACAGTAGAATGGGAAAGACTAGAGATCTCTTCACCCCATACCTAGGTTAGCCTATGTGAATGAAATTACTTAGCATAGTCCTTTCCTAGACTGCAGCAGAAATTAGGTGAAGTTTTGGAATAAGTGCTAATGTTAGGCTATTTTTTCATTATTCATCTTATCAAACTATTACTTTAAACAATTATTAGACTATTTAATCAGTGGACCGCAAAAAAATAAATGGTTTTCTTTGTCTACAGTAATTGCCTTTTATCATGCTGTTGAATTTCCTTATTTTTTTTCCCTTCCTAAATGACACTTTTGGAATATCCCATAGGTTTTAAATCTTTCAGTTTTCATAGACTTCAGTCTATTCCATTCAAGATTTCCAATATCACACCCCATTTAAAGATACCAAAATTAATTGATTGATACATTTTCATCCTCAAAGTGTAGAAATGTAATAAATTTTTGTGTTTTGATTTGCATTGAGTTGTATACTGCAATTTTACTGAATTTATTACTTTTAACAGTTTTTGGTGAAGTCCTTATGGTTTTCTAAATATAAGATCATATCATCTGAAAATGGGCAATCTTAATTTTTTCTTTTCAATTTGGATATCTTTTTTTCTTTCCTAATTGCTCAGGCTAGAACTTCTAATATTATATTGAAAAGAGTGGCAGAGTGGCATCTTTATCTTGTTCCTGATCTTAACGGAAAAACAGCTTTTCACTGTTGAGAATGATGATAGTTATGGTTTTGTCATATATGACCTTTACTGTGTTGAAATATATTGCATTTATACCTAAGTGGTTGAGAATTTTTATCATGAAAGGAGCGGTGTTTTGTCAAATAATTTTTATGCATACATTGAGATGATTATGTAATTTTTATTCTTTTGTTAATGTGATGCTTATACTTCAGTTCACTCGCTCAGTCATGTCCGACTCTGTGACTCCATGAATTGCAGCACCCCAGGCCTCCCTGTCCATCACCAACTCCTGGAGTTCACTCAGACTCATGTCCATTGAGTCTGTGATGCCATCCAGCCATCTCATCCTCTGTCATCCCCTTTTCCTCCTGCCCCCAATCCCTCCCAGCATCAGAGTCTTTTCCAATGAGTCAGCTCTTCGCACGAGGTGGCCAAAGTACTGGAGCTTCAGCTTTAGCATCAGTCATTCCAGTGAACACCCAGGGCTGATGTCCTTCAGAAAGGACTGGTTGGATCTCCTTGCAGTCCAAGGGACTCTCAAGAGTCTTCTCCAACACCACAGTTCAAAAGCATCAATTCTTTGGCGCTCAGCATTCTTCACGGTCCAACTCTCACATCCATACTTGACCACTGGAAAAACCATAGCCTTGACTAGATGGACCTTTGTTGGCAAAGTAATGTCTCTGCTTTTGGATATGCTATCTAGGTTGGACATAACTTTCCTTCCAAGGAGTAAGTGTCTTTTAATTTCATGGCTGCAGTCACCATCTGCAGTGATTTTGGAGCCCAGAAAAATAAAGTCTGATACTGTTTCCACTGTTTCCCCATCTATTTCCCATGAAGTGATGGGACCAGATGCCATGATCTTTGTTTTCTGAATGTTGAGCTTTAAGCCAACTTTTTCACTCTCCACTTTCACTTTCATCAAGAAAGTGCTTTTTAGTTCCTCTTCACTTTCTGCCATAGGGGTGGGTGGTGTCATCTGCATATCTGAGGTTATTGATATTTCTCCCAGAAATCTTGATTCCAGCTTGTGTTTCTTCCAGTCCAGCGTTTCTCATGATGTACCCTGCATATAAGTTAAATAAGCAGGGTGACAATACTCATTGGCAAATGCTTTTTATATCAATTGAATAAATTTTTTTATTATGTTTCATTGAGGCATAGTTGATTTACAATATTATTAGTTTCAAGTTTTTAACAGTGATTCAAAATTTTTACCTTATATACTCCATTGGAAGTGATTATAAAATATCAGTTATATCCCATGTGCTGAATAATATGTTCTTGTAGTTTATTTTATAAGCAATAGTTTGTGCTTTTTAATCTTCTACTGCTATCTTGCCCCTCCCCTGTTACCTCTCACCACTGGTAACAATTAGTTTGTTCTCTATATCTGAATCTATTTTTTGTTTTGTTCTATTCATTTGTTTATTTTTTAGATTCCATAAATAGGTGATAACATAAGTTTTGTTTTTGATTTATTTAACTAAGCATAATACCCTTCAGGTTCGTCCATGTTGTTGCAAGTGGCAAAGTTGCATTCTTTTTTTATGGTTAAGCAGTATTCCATTATACATATATATCATGAGTTTTATCCATTCATCTGTTGATGGACACTAAGATTGCTTCCATATTTTGGATATTGTAAATAATGCTTCTATGAACATTGGGATGCATATATCTTTTCAAATTTGTGTTTTAATTTTCTTCAGATATATATGCCCAGGAGTGAAATTGCTGGATTGTATGATAGTTCTAATTTCAGTTTTTTGAGGAAACTCCATACTATTTTCCACAGTGGCTGCACCAATTTGCATTGCTACCAACAATATTCAAGGGTTCCCTTTTCTCCAGATCCTCACAAATACTTGTGGTCTTTTTGATGACAGTCATTCTGACATGCATGAGGTGGTATCTTATTGTGTTTTTGATTTCTATTTTTCTTATTAATGGTGTTGAGCATCTTTTCACATGCCTGTTGGTCATCTGTATGTCTTTAACAAAATGTCCATTCAAATCTTCCACCCATTTTTAATCAGGTTTTTTGTTTTTTGATGTTGAGTTGTAGGAGCTGTTTATAGTTGTTGGCTACTAATCCCTTATCAGTAATATCCTTTGCAAATTTTCCCCCACTCAATTTGTTGTGTTTTTGTTTGTTGGTGGTTTCCTTTGTGATACAACATCTTCTAAGTTTAATTAGGTCTCTTTGTTATTTTTGTTCTGGTTTCCTTTGTGTAAGGAAAGAGTCAAAAAAAAAAAAAAAAACTCTGTGATTATGTCAAAGTATGTTCTGCCTATATTTTATTCTAAAAGGGTCTTATAGTTTCCAGTTTTATATTTAGATATTAATCCATTTTGAGTTTGTCAACGGTGTGAGAAAATGTTCTATTTTCATTCTTATACATGTAGCCGCCCAGTTTACCCAGTACCATTTATTGGGGAAAAAAACAAAACAAAAACACCTTTCCTTATGCTTGTTATTGCCTCCTTTGTCATAATTAGACATAAGTGCATGGATTTATTTCTGAGTTTTCCATACTGTTCCATTCATCTACATGCCTGCTTTTATTCTAGTACCATACTGTTTTGATTATTGAAGCTTTCTAGTATAGCCTAATGGAGAAAGCAATGGAACCCCGCTCCAGTACTCTTGCCTGGCAAATCCAATGGACGGAGGGGCCTGGTAGGCTGCAGTCCATGGGGTCGCTAAGAGTTGGACACGACTGAGCGACTTCCCTTTCACTTGTTACTTTCATGCATTGGAGAAGGAAATGGCAACCTACTCCAGTGTTCTTGCCTGGAGAATCCCAGAGACGGAGGAGCCTGGTGGGCTGCCGTCTATGGGGTCACACAGAGTCGGACACAACTGAAGTGACTTAGCAGCAGCAGTAGCAGTATAGCCTAAACTCAAGGAGCACAATACTTCCACCTCTGTTTTCCTTTTTCAAGACTGTTTTGGCTATTCAGAACCTTTTGTGGCTCCATAGAAATTTTAAAATCACTGTTCAATTGCTGTAAAAAAAAAATGCTATTGATTATTTGATAGGGATTTCATTGAACCTATAGATTGCC
The DNA here is from genome assembly GCF_032452875.1 of Bos javanicus. NCBI lineage: Eukaryota > Metazoa > Chordata > Mammalia > Artiodactyla > Bovidae > Bos > Bos javanicus. The sequence continues at coordinate 85,181,632 of NC_083871.1, read as the reverse complement.
TTAGGCAGTGTGATTATTTTAATAATTTCTAATCCATAAACTTGGTATGTCTGTCTATCTGTTGATGTTATCTTCAGTGTCTTTCATCAGCATCTTAGAATTTTCTGAGTACAGGTCTTTTATCTCTTCAGATTTATACTTAGGTAGTTTATTCTTTTTGATGAGATTATACAGATAGGGTTGTTTCCCTAAGTTCACTTTCTAATAACTCATTTTTAATGTATAGAAATACAGCAGATTTCTGTATATTAATTTGTATCCAGCAACTTTACCAAATTCATTGTTAAGTTCTAGTAGTAGTATTTTGGTGATGTCTTTAGGATTTTCTTTGTATAATATTATGTAATCTGCAAACAGTGACAGTTTTATTTTTTCCTTTCCAATTTGCATTCCTTTTCTTTTACTTATCTGATTGCTGTGATTGGGACTTCTAGTACTATGTTGAATAAAAGTGATGAAAAGTGGGCATTTTTGTCTTGTTCCTGATCTTAGAGGAAATGCTTTTAGCCTTTCACCTTTGAACATGATGGTAGCTGTTGGTTTATCATATATGGCCTTTATTATGTTTAGGTATGTTACCCCTATACAAGCTTTTTAGAGAGTTCTTACCATAACAGAATGTTGAATTTTATCAAAAGACTTTTCTGTACATATTGAGATGATCATATGCTTTTTATTCATTTTGTTAATGTGATACATCACATTGATTTTCAGATATTGAATCATCCTTGCATAACTGGGATAAATCCCACTTGATCATGGTGTATGACCCTTTAAACATATTGCGGATTTATTTGCTAATGTTTTGTTGAGGATTTTTGCATCTGTAGTCATCAGTGATATTAGCCTGTAGTTTTTGTTTTCGCGATACCTTTGTCTGGTTTTGGTATCACTGTTGGCCTCATAGTATGAATTTGGAAGCATTTTTTTCTCTACAAAGTGTTGGAATAGTTTGAAAGGGGTAAGTTGTTACCCTTCTCTACATTTTTGGTAGAATTAACCTGTGAAACCATCTTGTCCTGGACTTTTGTTTTTTAGGAGTTTTAGAAGTATGGATTCACTTTCATCCTCAGGATTGGTCTGTTCTTATTTTCTCTTCCTGGTTCAGTTTTGGGTGACTGAACATTTCTCTGAATTTGTCCATTTCTTCAAAGTTGTTCATTTTATTGGCATATGGTTCATAGTAATCTCTTACAATACTCTATTTCTCTTTCAGTTGCAACTTCTTTTTCATTCCTGATTTTATTGATCTGCACCCACTCCCCCCACGCCCTGCTTTTGGTTATGAGTCTGGCTCAAGGTTTATCAATTTTTGTTTGTTCTTTTCAAAGAACCAGCTGTTAGTTTCATTCATCTTTTCTAGTTTTTTTTTTTTTTTTTGGTCCCCATTTCATTTGTTTCTGCTCTGATCTTTATTATTTCTTTCCTTCTCCAAATTTTGGGTTTTGCCTGTTGTTTTCCTAGTTCCTCTGATGTAAGGTCAGGTTTATCAGAGATTTTTTATTTCCTGAGGTAGGCATAGATTGCTCTAAGTTTCCTTCATAGAACTGCTTTTGCTGTATCCCGTATATTTTCATTTGTGTTTTAATTTTAATTTGTCTCTAGGTACTTTATTTTTTTCTTTGATATATTCAGTGATACATTGATTAGTAGCATAGTTTTCAGGCTGTTTGTGTTTGGGGCATATTTTTCCTTGTACTTGATTTCAATGCTCATTGCATTGTGGTCAGAAAAGACCCTTGATATGATTTCAGTTTTCTTACATTTTATTGGTGCTTGTTTTGTGGCTTAGCATATAACAGTACTGGAGAACATTGTATATACACTTGAAAAGAATGTATATTCTACTGCTTTTAGCTGAAATCTTCTATATATATCCTTAAATTCATTTCATCTAATGTATCATTTAAGGCCAATGTTTATTTCTGTCAGAATGATCTGTCCATTGATGTAAGAGGGGTTTTAAAGTTCCTTATTATTATTGTGTTACCATTATCTCCATTTATGTTTGTTAACATTTGCTTTATGTATTGTGCATGCATGCATGCTCTGCTGCTGCTGCTAGTTGCTTCAGTCGTGTCCGACTCTCTGTGACCCCATGGACTGCAGACTACCAGGCTCCCCCATCCATGGGATTTTCCAGGCAAGAGTACTGGAGTGGGGTGCCATTGCCTTCTCCTGCAAGCTCAGTCATGTCCAACTCTTTGTAACCCCATGGACTGCAGCTTGCCAGGCTCCTCTGTCCATGGGATTGTCTAGGCAAGAGGACTGCAGTGGATTGCCTTTTCCTCTTCCAAGGCATCCTCCCAACCCAGGGATTAAGCCTGTCTCTCCTGCATTGGCAGGCAGATTCTTTACCACTGAGCCAGATGTTAGGACAGGCTTTATGTATTTAGGTACTCCTATTTTGGGTACATTTGTATTTACAATTGTTTATCTTCTTGAATTGATCCCTTGATCATTATGTAATGTCCTTCTTTGTTACATGTTACAGTTTGTGTTTTAAAGTCAGTTGTCTTATATACGTATTTCTTCCTTGCCTTTACTTTCATTTTTATTTCCATGAAATACCATTTTCCATCCTGAGTTTCATTCTTGGTCTTTCTTTAGATCTGAAGTTAATCTCTTGTATGCGCCATGTATATGGATTTTGCTTTTGTATCTATTCAGTCACTCTGTCTTTTGACTGGAGCATTTAGTCAATTTACAATTAATGTAATTAATATATATGTATTTATCATCATTTTGTTTATAATTTTGCAGTTGTTATTGTAGTTCTTTTTGTAGTTCTTTTTGTTCTCTTGTTATTGACTATCTTTAGTGTTATGTTGGATTCATTTTTCTTTTGTATGTTGATCTTTTATAGACTTGGTCTGTGATTACCATGATGTTTATATATAGCAGTGTGTGTGTGATTATTTAAGTTGTTCCTCTCTCAACTTCAAATGCATTTTTAAAACCTTGTATTTCTCCCCCCAACCCCTATGTATGCTTTTGTTATCATACTTTGCATATTTTTGCTTCATATATCCCTCACTACATATTTCAGATATTTCCTACTTTAGTCTTATAACATTTCAGCTAGCATTGTATGTAGTTTATTTATTACCACTACAGTGGCTCAGATCATGAACTCCTTATTGCCAAATTCAGACTTAAATTGAAGAAAGTAGGGAAAACCACTAGACCATTCAGGTATGACCTAAATCAAATTCCTAACAATTATACAGTGGAAGTGAGTAATGGATTTAAGGGACTGGATCTGATAGAGTACCTGATGAACTATGGACAGAGGTTCGGGACATTGTACAGGAAACAGGGAACAAGACCATCCCCAAGAAAAAGAAATACAAAAAAGCAAAATGACTGTCTGAGGAGGCCTTGCAAATAGCTGTGAAAAGAAGAGAAGCCAAAAGCAAAGGAGAAAAGGAATGATATACCCATTTGAATGCAGAGTTCCAAACAATAGCAGGGAGAGATAAGAAAGCCTTCCTAAGTGATCAGTGCAAAGAAATAGAGGAAAACAATAGAATGGGAAAGACTAGAGATCTCTTAAAGAAAATTAGGTATACCAAAGGAACTTTTCATGCAAAGATGGGCTCAATAAAGGACAGAAATGGTATGGACCTAACATAAGCAGAAGATATAAGAAAAGGCGGCAAGAATTAGGAAGCATCACTACAAACAAAGCTAGTGGAGGTGACGGAATTCAAGTTGAGGTATTTCAAATCCTAAAAGATGATGCTGTGATAGTGCTGCACTCAATATGCCAGCAAATTTGGAAAGCACAGCAGTGACCCCAGGAAAAGGTCAGTTTTCCTTATAATTCCTAAGAAAGGCAATGCAAAAGAATGCTCAAACTACCACACAATTGCACTCATCTCACATGCTAGTGAAGTAATGCTCAAAATTCTCCAAGCCAGGTTTCAACAATACATGAACCATGAACTTCCAGATGTCCAAGCTGAATTTAGAAAAGGCAGAGGAACCAGAGATCAAATTGCCAACATCCACTGGATCATCAAAAAAGCAAAAGAGTTCTGGAAAAACATCTATTTCTGTTTTATTGACTATGCCAAAGCCTTTGATGGTGTGGATCACAATAAACGATTGAAAATTCTGAAAGAGATGGGAATACAAGACCACCTGACCTGCCTCTTGAGAAATCTGTATGCAGGTCAGGAAGCAACAGTTAGAACTGGACATGGAACAACAGACTGGTTCCAAATTGGGTAAGGATGCAGTCAAGGCTGCATCTTGTCACCCTGCTTATTTAACTTATATGCAGAGTACATCATGAGAAACGCTGGGCTGGATGAAGCACAAGCTGGAATCAAGATTGCTGGGAGAAATATCAATAACCTCAGATATGCAGATGACACCACCCTTATGGCAGAAAGTGAAGAAGAACTAAAGAGCCTCTTGAAGAAAGTGAAAGAGGAGAGTGAAAAAGTTGGCTTAAAGCTCAACATTCAGAAAACAAAGATCATGGCATCCGGTCCCATCACTTCATGGCAAATAGATGGAGAAACTGGAAACAGTGGCAGACTTCATTTTTTGGGCTCTAAAATCACTGCAGATGGCAACTGCAGTCATGAAATAAAAACACACTCCTTGGAAGAAAAGTTATGACCAACCTAGACAGCATATTAAAAAGCAGAGACATTACTTTGCCAACAAAGGTCTGTCTGGTCAAGGCTATGGTTTTTCCAGTGGTCATGTATGGATGTGAGAGTCAGACTATAAAGAAAGCTGAGCACTGAAGAATTGATGCTTTTGAACTGTGGTGTTGGAGAAGACTCTTGAGAGTCCCTTGGACTGCAAGGAGATCCAACTAGTCCTATCTAAATGAAATCAGTCCTGAAGATTCTTTGGAAGGACTGATGCTGAAGCTGAAACTCCAATACTTTGGCCACCTGATGCGAAGAATTGACTCATTGGAAAAGACCCTGATGCTGGGAATGATTGGAGGAGGGAGGAGAAGGGGATGACAGAGGATGAGATGGTTGGATGGCATCACCAACTCAATGAACATGAGTTTGAGTAAACTCTGGGAGTTGGTGATGGACTGTGAAGCCTGGCGTGCTGCAGTCCATGGGTCTCAAAGAGTCAGACATGACTGAGCGACTGAATTAAACTGAACTGAATGTATATTTGCTTCTATTAGTTAGGTTTTTCCTTTCCTAATTTTCATGTTTCTAGTGTGCCTTTTTGTCTTTCATTTAGAGTCGTCCTCTTGGTATTTTTTGTGAAGCTGATTTGGTGGTGCTGAATCATTTTCACTTTTGCTTGTCAGTAAAACTTTGATCTCTCCATTAATTTTGAATAGAAGGCTTGCTGGGAAGAGTATTCTTGGTAGTAGGTTTCTCCCTTTCATCACTTTAAACATTATCATGCTGCTGTCTTCTGTACTGCAAGGTTCTGCTGAAAAGTCAGCTGATTGCCTTATGTGAATTGTCTTATATATGTAACTTATGGATTTTACTTGCTGCTTTTAATATTCTTTTATCGCTAATTTTTGCCATTACAATAAAAGTGTATGTTCCTTGGTGTAGTCCACTTTGTTGTTTTGCAATCTCTATGTCATGTCTGACTCTCTGTGACATCATGGACTGCAGCACACCAGGCTTCTCTTTCCTTTTTTTATCTCCAAGAGCTTGCTCAGACTCATATCCACTGAGTTGGTGATGCCATCCAACCATCTCATCCTCTGTCACCACTTCTCTTCCAGGCTTCAGTCTTTCCCAGCATTAGGGCCTTTTCCAGGGAGTCAGTTCTTTGCATCAGGTGGCCAAAGTATTGGAGCTTCAGTTTCAACATCAGTCCTTCCACTGAATTTTCAGGGTTGATTTCCTTTAGGATTGACTGGTTCCTTGTAGTTCAAGGGACTCTCAAGAGTCTTCTCCAGCACCACAGTTTGAAAGCATCAATTCTTTAGTGGTCAGCCTTCTTTATGGTCCAACTCTCACATCCATACATGACTACTGGAAAGACCAGAGTTTTGACTAGATGGACGTTTGTCAGCAAAGTGGTGTCTCTACTTTTTAATACAATGTGTACGTTTGTCATAGTTTTTTCCAAGGAGCAGGCATCTTTTAATTTCATGGCTCCAGTTACCATCCATAGTGATTTTGGAGCTTAAGAAAAAAAAAATCTGCAACTGTTTCCATTGTTTCCCCATCTACTTGCCATGAAGTGATAAGCCTGGATGCCATGATCTTAGTTTTTTGATCACTTTGTCACTCTCAGCTTTCACCTTTATCAAGAGGTTGTTTAGCCCCTCTTTGCTTTCTGCCATTAGGGTGGTATCACCTACACATCTGACATTGTTGATACTTCTCTTATCAATCTTGAGTCCAGCTTGTGCTTCATTTAGCCTGGGGTTTCTCATGATTTATTCTGCAAATAAGTTAAAAAAGCAGGGTGACAATATACAGCATTGATGCACTAGTCCTTTCTCAGTTTTGAACCAGTCCATTGTTCCATATCAGGTTCTGTCTGTTGCTTGTTGACTTGTAAACAAGTTTCTCAGGTTGGTAAGGTGATTTGGTATTCCCCTCTCTTTAAGAATTTTCCACAGTTTGTTGTGATCCACACAGTCAAAGGCTTTAGTGTAGTCAATGAAAAAGAACAAATTTCTTTTTGGAATTCTCTTTTTTCTATGATCCAACAGATGTTGGCAATTTGATCTCTGGTTCCTCTGCCTTTTCTAAATCTCGCTTGTACATCTGGAAGTTCTCGGTTCATGTACTATTGAAGCCTAGCTTGAAGGATTTTGAGCATTACTTTGCTAGCAAGTGAAATCACCACATTTGCATGGTAGTTTGAACATTCTTTGGCATGGCTCTTTGGGATTTGAATGAAAACTGACCTTTTACTGGCCTGTGGCCATTGCTGAGTTTTCCAAATTTGCTGGCATATTGAGCGCAGCACTTTAAAAGCATCATCTTTTAGGATTTGAAATAGCTCAGCTGGAATTCCATCACCTACATTAGATTTGTTCATAGTAATGCTTCCTAAGGCCCACTTGACTTAATACACCAGGATGGGTGGCTCTAGGTAAGTGACCACACCATCGTGATTATCCAGGTCATTAAGATCTTTTTTATATTGTTCTTCTGTGTATTCTTGCAACCTCTTCTTAATCACTTCTGCTCCTGTAAGGTCCTTGCTATTTTTGTCCTTTATTGTTCTCGTCTTTATCTTTTCCTGAAATGTTCCCTTGATATCTTCAGTTTTCTTGAAGAGATCTCTAGTCTTCCCCATTTTATTGTTTTCCTCTATTTCTTTATACTCTTAAGAAAGCTTTTTTTTTTCTTAATCTCTCCTTGCTATTTCTGGGATTCTGCATTCAAATGGGTATATCATTCGCTTTCTCCTTTGCCTTTTACTTCTCTCCTTTCTCAGTTATTTGTAAAGCCTCCTCAGACAATCATTTTGCCTTTTTGCATTTCTTTTTCTTGAGGATTTTTTGGTTACTGCCTCCTGTACAGTGTTATGAACCTCCATCCATAGTTCTTCAGGCACTCTGTCTACCAGATCTAATCCCTTGAATCTATTTGTCACTTCCATTGTATAATCATAAGAGATTTGGTTTTGGTCATTACCTGAATGGCCTAGTGGTTTTCCCAGTTTTCTTCCCTTTAAGTGTGAATTTTGCAACTAGGAGTTCATGATCTGAGCCACAGTCAGCTCCCGGTCTTATTTATGCTGACTGTATAGAGCTTCTTCATCTTTGACTGCAAAGAATGCAATCATTCTGATTTCGGCGTTGACAGTCTGGTGATGTCCACGTGTAGAGTCTTCGCTTGTGTTGTTGGAAGTGGGTGTTTGCTATTGCCAGTGTACTGTCTTGGAAAAACTCTGTTAGGCTTTGCCCTGCTTCATTTTGTACTCCAAGGCCAAACTTGCCTGTTACTCCAGGTATCTCTTGACTTCCTGCTCTACCATTCCAGTTGCCTATGATGAAAAAGACACCTTTTTTGGTGTTAATTCTAGAAAGTCTTATAGGTCTTCATAGAACTGTTCTACTTCAGCTTCTTTAGCATAAATGATTGGGGCATAGATTTTGATTAACATGATGTTGAATGGTTTGCCTTGGGTACAAACTGAAATCATTATGTCGTTTTTGAGATTGTACCCAAGTACTGCATTTTGGACTCTCTTGTTGACTATGAGGGCTACTCCATTCCTTATATGGGATTTTTGTCCACAGTAGTAGTAGATATAATAGTCATCTGAATTAAATCCACCCATTCCCATCCATTTTCATTCACTAATTCCTAAAATGTTAATGTTCACTATTGCCATTTCCTGCTTAATCACATCCAGTTTGCCTTGATTCTAGGTTCCTATGAAATATTGTTCTTTACAGCATCAGACTTTACTTTCACCACCAGACTCTCCACAAATGGGTGAAGTTTCTGCTTTGGACCGGCCTCTTCATTTTTTTCTGCTCTTCCACAGTAGCATATTGGACACCTCCTGACCTGGGGGGCTTATCTTCAAGTTTCATATCTTTTTGCCTTTTCATATTGTTCATGGGGTTTTCAAGGCAGGAATACTGAAGAGGTTTGCCATTGCCTTCTCCAGGGGACCACATTTTGTCAGAACTCTCCACCATGACATATCTCTCTTGGGTGGCCCTGCACAGTGTGGCTCATAGCTTCATTAATTTCTTAAGGCTTTGATCCATGTGATCATTTTTGTTAGTTTTCTGTGATTGTGATTTTTGTTCTAGAGGCCATGGGATTGTAGTTCTTGCTTTTTCTGTCTGCCCTCTGATGGATGAGGATAAGAGGCTTGTAAAAGATGCTAGAGTAGAGGGATATGCACTCATCTTGGAGCCCACCAAAAAAAAGATACCCCACATCCAAAGATAAAGGAGAAACTGTGGGAAAGGCACCAGAGACCCTTGGATGTCACAAACAAAATCTTGTGTGCAACCAGGACCCAGGGGAAAGAAGCAGTGTTCCCCACAAAGATTGAGCCAGACTTGCCTGTGAGTGTTTCAGGGTCTTTTGCAGAGGCCTGGGTCAGCAGTGGCTTGCTGCTGGAACAGGGGCACTGGGCAGAAGCAGTAGTCCTGGGAGATGCGGAGTGTTGGCATAAGTACTTGGACTGCAGAGGCTTTGACTGGGCAGCCTCAGGCCCAACAACTAACAAGGAGGGAACACAGGCCCACCCATTAGCAGAAAATTGGATTAAAGATTTACTGAGCAGGCCCTGCCCGTCAAAGCAAGACTCAGTTTTCCCTACAGCCTGTCCCTCCCATCAGGAAGCTTGCACAAGCCTCTTATCCTCATCCATCAGAGGGCAGACAATATTCTTCTTTGGGTTGATTCTGAGACACATCCCAGGTCTGGATGTTTGTTTCCTTCCCCAGGTTAGGGAAGTTTTCAGCTATTTTATGTTCAAGTATGTTCTCTGCCCCTTTCTATTTCTTCTGCTGCTGGTTACCCTATAATGAGAATATTATTATGCTTGGTATTATCCCACAGGTCTCTTAAAATGTCCTCATATATTTTTATTCTTTATTCTTTTTTTTCTGTTCAGCTTCTTTGATTCCCCCTACTCTGTATATTCCAGCTCACTCTATTCCTCTGTATCATTTAACTATTTAATCTACTGTTGATTTCTTCTAGTGTATTGTTCATTTCAGTTATTTTATTCCTCTCTGGTTGTTTATATTTTCTGTTTGTTGAAAACTTCTAACTTCTAGTCTTATGCATCCATTCCTCTCTCAAGTTCTTTGACCACGTATATGATTCTTATTTTGAAATCTTTCTTGGGTAGATCACCTAGCTTTACTTCACTTAATTTTTCTTCTAGTGTCTTATCCTGTTCATTCATTGAAGCATATTCCTCTGTCCCCTCATTTTTTCTAATTTGCTGCTTTTATTTCTATGTATCATGTAGGTTGGTTATATTTCCTGACCTTGGAGGAATGGCCTTTTATAGAAGAAGCCATATGTGTCCAATCAGCACACTCTCTTCTCTAGTGGTGCCCCTATGTGGGCTGAGTGAGTCTGTCTGTCGTTGTGGTCTGACTACTATGGGTTATCTGGTGGGTTTGACTGGCTCCTGTCCAGTTACTTGCCAGGCCCTACTTTGTGTAGAGGCTGATGACCAGTGTTTGGTAGGACTGAATCACAAGGTGTATGGAACCTGAGGGTTCCTAGGACTAGAACTGGCTCACCAGCAGGGAAAGCTGGGTTCTGGGGTGGGCGACTGGGGAGGGGGGCAGTGTTCCCACATCTGTTGTTGGCCTGCTCTTATGTGCGGCTGGCTTCTGACATGGCTGGCTTTGGATTCCAGGGCATCCCAAAGCTTGCACTGGCCCACTGGCTAGTGGGGCTGGATCCCAGGATGGCTGGCTGGCTGCTGGTGAATCAGAAGTATTTCAGACCTGAAGTGGCATGCTTGTGGGCAGGCTGGAGTCTGGGAGTCCTAGGACTCTGGTTGGCCTGCTGGTGTGTTGACTGGGTCTTGAGAAGGCAGGCTGGAGGGCTGCTATATTTCTGTGGCTGGTGTGTGTTTGTTGCTGAATGGGTCCAGGGCCCATGGGGTATTGTGGTTGGTGCCTATTCACTGGTGGATACCACAGAGTCCCAGAGTTTCTGGCTGTAGGGCCCTGTGGACCCTGTGTCTGGAAACTGCATGCTGCTATGGGGGACTGCTCCTGGGCCCTCTGGTAGGTTTTGATTGTTGTTGTTTTTCAGTCACACAGTTTTATCTGACTCTTTGAAAATGGCAAAAAGTCAGATAAAACTGTGTGCTGCCATCCACGGATGACTAAGTCATCCGTGGATGGCAGCACACAAGGCTTCCCTGTTCTTCACTATATCCTGGAGTTTGCTCAAACTCATAGCCATTGAGTTGATGATGCCATCCAACCATCTCGTCCTCTGTCATTCCCTTTCCTCCTGACTTCAGTCTTTCCCAGCATCATGGTATTTTCCAATCAGTCGGCTCTTCACATCAGATGGCCAGAGTATTGGAGCTTCAGCCTCAGTCCTTCCAATGAATATTCAGGACTGATTTCCTTTAGGATTGCCTGGTTGGATCTCCTTGCAGTCCCAGGGACTCTCAAGAGCCTTCTCCAACACCACAGTTTGAAAGCATCAATTCTTTGGTGCTGAGCCTTCTTTATGGTCCAATTCTCACATCCATACACGACTCCTGGAAAAACCACAGCCTTGACATGATGGACCTTTGTCGACAAATTGATGTCTCTGCTTTTTAATATGCTGTCTGGCTTTGTCATAGCTTTTCTTCCAAGGACCAAGTATCTTTTAATTTTGTGGCTACAGTCACCATCAGCAGATTTCAGAGTCCAAGAAAGTAAAGTCTGTCACTGTTTCCATTTTTTCCCTATCTATTTGCATTAAGTGATGGGACTGGATGCCATGATCTTTGTTTTTGAATGTTGAGTTTTAAGCCAAATTTTTCACTTTCCTCTTTAAACTTCATCAAGAAGCTCTCTAGTTCCTCTTCACTTTCTGTCATGAGGGTGGTGTCATCTGCATATTTGAGGTTATTGATATTTCTCCTGGCAATCTTGATTCCAGTTTGTGCTTCATTCAGCCTGGCATTTCACAAGATGTACTCTGCATATAAATACAATGTGCAGTGCTTACACACACACACACACACACACACACACACACACATATATATATTTACAACGGTACAGCAAGCAGGGTGACAATATACAGCTTGATGTACTCCTTTCCCAATTTGGAATCAGTCCATTTTTCCATGTCCTGTTCTAACTATTGCTTCTTGATTTGCATACAGGTTTCTCAGAAGGCAGGTAAGGTGGTCTGGTACTCCCGTCTCTTTCAGAATTTTCCACAGTATATTGTGAACCACACAGTCAAAAGCTTTAGTATAGTCAATGAAGCAGAAGTAGATGCTTTTTTTGGAATTCCTTTGGTTTTCTGTGATCCAATGGATAAATCCAGCTTGAAAATCTGGAAGTTCTCAGTTCATGTACTGTTGAATCCTAGCATGGAGAATTTTGAGGATTACTTTGCTAGCATATGAAATGAGTGCAGTTGTGCAGTGGTTTGAACGTTCTTTGGCATTGCCCTTTGGGATTGGAATGAAAACTGACTTTTTCCAGTCCTGTGGCCATTGCTGAGTTATCCAAATTTGCTGGCGTATTGAGTGCAGCACTTTCACAGCATTGTCTTTCAGGATTTGAAATAGCTCAACTGGAATTCCATCACCTCCACTAGCTTTGTTCGTAGTGATGCTTTCTAAGGCCCACTTGACTTCACATTCCAGGATGTCTGGCTCTAGGTCAGTGATCACACCATCGTGATTATCTGGGTCGTGAAGATCTTTTTTGTACAGTTCTTCTGTGTATTCTTGCCACCTCTTCTTAATATCTTCTGCTTCTGTTAGGTCCGTATCATTTCTGTCCTTTACTGTGCCCCTCTTTGTACGAAATGTTCCCTTGTTATCTCTAATTTTCTTGAAGAGATCTCTAGTTCTTCCTGTTGTATTGTTTTCCTCTATTTCTTTGCATTATTTACTTAAGATGGTTTTCTTCTCTCTTCTTGCTATTCTTTGGAACTCTGCATTAAGTTGGATATATATCTTCTTTCCTCTTTGCCTGTCACGTCTTTCCTTTTCTCAGCTATTGTAAGGCCTCCTCAGACATTTGTCTTGTTGCATTTCTATTTTGGGGGGATGGTTTTTGTCACCATCTCCTGTATAATGTTACAAACTTTGGTCCATTGTTCTTCAGGCATTTTGTCTATCAGATACAATGCTTGAATCTATTTGTAATTTCTACTGTATAATCATAAAGATTTGATTTAGGTCAAACCTGAATGAGTTAGTGTTTTTTCCTACTTTCCTCAGTTTAAGTTTGAATTTTGCAATAAGTAGCTCATGATCTGAGGCACAGTCAGCTCCTGGTCTTGTTTTTGCTGTCACAGACATGTCAGTGGGTGGCTGTGGACTCATGGGGTCCTAAGGCAGCCTTCCTGCTGATGAGTGGGGCTGTGTCCCAGCCCAGTAGTTGCTTGACCTGATGCCTCCCAGTAACAAACCTACAGGTTAGTTTGTAGGGGGTGGGTTTCCCTGGTGGCTGAGATGGTAAGGAATCTGCCTGCAATGCAGGAGACCAGGTTCAATTCCTGAGTTGGGAAGATTCCCTGGGGAAGAGAACAGCTACCCACTCCCGTATTCTTGCCGGGAGAATTCTATGGACAGAGGAGCCTGGTAGGCTACAGTCCATGCGGTTGCAAAGAGTCAGACAACAACTGAGTGACTAATTCTTTCATTTTGGGTTCTCAGGTGACGTTAGTGGTAAAAAATCTGCCTCCCAATGCAGGAGACATGAAAGACATGTGTTTGATCCTTGGGTCAGGAAGATTCCCTGGAGGAGGAAATGGCAACCCACTCTAGAATTCTTGCCTGGAGAATTCCATGGACAGAAGAGCCTGGTGGGCTATGGTCCATAGGCTCACAAAGAGTTGGACACAACTGAGTGACTTAGCATGCACAGGGCTGTGTCCTGAAATTAATAAGTTCAAAGGAGGATTCCAAAATGGCACTTTCTAGTCCAGCGTCCACATTGTAGAGTGAGCTCTCCAAAATGGCAGTAACTAGTGTATTTGCCCCCAGATGAGTTCCAGTTCCCTCCTGTCTCTTTGGGAGACTGTACAATATTAGCAGGTTCATTTGACCCACGCTCCTTTCAAATTACTTCTATCATAGGGGCAGGAGTATATGAGATTTTGTGTGCATCCTCTAAGAATGGGATCTCTACTTTCCATAGCCCTTTGGATCTTCCCTAAGTAAGCCCTGCTTCCTTCAAAGCCAAACATTGTCAGAGCTCATCTAACTGGTTCATGACACCATGACTGGGGAGCCTGATGTGGGGTTCAGTCTCCCCACTCCTTGAGAAAAACCTATTGGAATTGTAATTACTCTTCCATTTGCAAGTCATCCAACAGAAAGTATAGGTTTTGACTACACTGTGAATCTGCTCCTCCTCCTGTCTCCTTGTGGTTCCTTCTTCATATCTCTAGTTTTTAGAAGTTCTTTTCTGGTAGATTGTCCTGCTCATCAATAGTTTTTCTGTAAATAATTGTAACTTTGTGTACCTATGAGATGAGGTGAACTAGGGATCTTCTTTCTTTGCCATGCCATCTTGTATTCAGTTCAGTTCAGTCGCTCAGTCATGTCCGACTCTTTGCGACCCCATGAATCGCAGCACGCCAGGCCTCCCTGTCCATCACCAACTCCCGGAGTTCACCCAGACACACGTCCATTGAGTCAGTGATGCCATCCAGCCATCTCATCCTCTGTCGGCCCCTTCTCTTCCTGCCCCCAATCCCTCCCAGCATCAGAGTCTTTTCCAATGAGTCAACTCTTCGCATGAGGTGGCCAAAGTACTGGAGTTTCAGCTTTAGCATCATTCCTTCCAAAGAAATCCCAGAGCTGATCTCCTTCAGAATGGACTGGTTGGATCTCCTTGCAGTCCAAGGGACTCTCAAGAGTCTTCTCCAACACCACAGTTCAAAAACATCAATTCTTCGGCGCTCAGCCTTCTTCACAGTCCAACTCTCACATCCATACATGACCACTGGAAAAACCATAGCCTTGACTAGATGGACCTTTGTTGGCAAAGTAATGTCTCTGCTTTTGAATATGCTATCTAGGTTGGTCATCACTTTCCTTCCAAGGAGTAAGCATCTTTTAATTTCATGGCTGCAGTCACCATCTGCAGTAATTTCGGAGCCCCCCCCCAAAAAACAACAAAGTCCGACACTGTTTCCACTGTTTCCCCATCTATTCCCCATGAAGTGATGGGACTGGATGCCATGATCTTCATTTTCTGAATGTTGAGCTTTAAGCCAGCTTTTTCACTCTCCACTTTCACTTTCATCAAGAGGCTTTTTAGTTCCTCTTCACTTTCTGCCATAAGGGTGGTGTCATCTGCATATCTGAGGTTATTGATATTTCTCCCATCAATCTTGATTCCAGCTTGTGCTTCTTCCAGCCCAGCATTTCTCATGATGTACTCTGCATAGAAGTTAAATAAGCAGAGTGACAATATACAGCCTTGACGTACTCCTTTTCCTATTGGGAACCAGTCTGTTGTTCCATGTCCAGTTCTAACTGTTGCTTCCTGACCTGTATACAGATTTCTCAAGAGGCAGGTCAGGTGGTCTGGTATTCCCATCTCTTCCAGAATTTTCCACAGTTTGTAGTGATCCACACCATCAAAGGCTTTGGCATAGTCAATAAAGCAGAAATAGATGTTTTTCTGGAACTCTCTTGCTTTTTCAATGATCCAGCAGATATTGACAATTTGATCTCTGGTTCCTCTGCTTTTTCTAAAAACAGCTTGAACATCAGGAAGTTCACGGTTCATGTATTGCTGAAGCCTGGCTTGGAGAATTTTGAGCATTACTTTACTAGCATGTGAGATGAGTGCAATTGTGTGGTAGTTTGAGCATTCTTTGGCATTGCCTTTCTTTGGGATTGGAATGAAAACTGATCTTTTCCAGTCCTGTGGCCACTGCTGAGTTTTCCAAATTTGCTGGCATATTGAGTGCAACACTTTCACAGCATCATCTTTCAGGATTTGAAATAGCTCAACTGGAATTCCATCACCTCCACTAGCTTTGTTCGTAGTGATGTTTCCTAAGGCCCACTTGACTTCACATTCCAGGATGTCTGGCTCTAGGTGAGTGATCACACCATCGTGATTATCTGGGTCGTGAAGATCTTTTTTGTACAGTTCTTCTGTGTATTCTTGCCACCTCTTCTTAATATCTTCTGCTTCTGTTAGGTCCATGCCATTTCTGTTCTTTATCAAGCCCATCTTTGCATGAAATGTTCCCTTGGTATCTCTAATTTTCTTGAAGAGATCTCTAGTCTTTCCCATTCTATTGTTTTCCTCTATTTCTTTGCATTGATCGCTGAGGAAGGCTTTCTTATCTCTTCTTGCTATTCTTTGGAACTCTGCATTCAGATGCTTATATCTTTCCTTTTCTCCTTTGCTTTTCCCTTCTCTTCTTTTCACAGCTATTCGTAAGGCCTCCCCAGACAGCCATTTTGCTGTTTTGCATTTCTTTTCCATGGGGATGGTCTTGATCCCTGTCTCCTGTACAGTGTCACAAACCTCATTCCATAGTTCATCAGGCAGTCTATCAGATCTATGCCCTTAAATCTATTTCTCACTTCCACTGTATAATCATAAGGGATTTGATTTAGGTCATACCTGAATGGTCTCGTGGTTTTCCCTACTTTCTTCAATTTAGGTCTGAATTTGGTAATAAGGAGTTCATGATCTGAGCCACAGTCAGCTCCTGGTCTTGTTTTTGTTGACTGTATAGAGCTTCTCCATCTTTGGCTGCGAAGAACATAATCAATCTGATTTCGGTGTTGACCATTAGGTCAGTCCATTTGCAAATATTGAACCATTTTTGATTTCAGGAATAAATCTCACTTGGTCATGGTGTATGGTCCTCTTAATGTGAAGGAAAATTCAGTTTGCTGATACTTTCTTGAGGTTTTTGCATTTAAGTTCAACAGGAATATTGGTCTGTAATTTTTTTTTTTTTTTTTTTTGGTAATGTCTTTGTGTTTGGTATTAGGATAATGCTGGCCTACTAAAATGAGTTTAGGTGTGTTTCCTTCAATTTTTGGAAGAGTTTGAAAAGGATTGACATCAGTTCTCTTTAAATATTTGATAGATTTCCTCAATGAGGTCTTTTGGTCCTGGGCTTCGCTTTGTTGGGAGGTGTTTGATTACTATTCCAGTCTCCTTAGTCTTTTTCAGATTTTCTGTTTCTTCATGATTCAGTTTGGGTAGGTTGTATATTTCTAGGGATTTATTATGATTCTTCCTGAGATATATCTATAATTATTTGGAACCTTTTTGTTTGATTAATCTTTTTTGGCATACTTGCATTTATTTTAATTTTCATTTTCCTTTCCATGTTGGAGAAATCCACAAATTTTTTTCTCATGACAGCTGCTGATTCAAGTAAAACTTTTGTTATTTACTGTTGTCAATGAAGATTTCAGATGTAATGTGTGTTAAATAGGACATTGTGTGTGGTTGTGAGTGTATGTATGTGAATGTTTTCAAAGAAATATACCCTAGACAACACATAGCTTTCTATCCCAATATTTGCCCAGGTTAAAGATTATCACCCCATTTTATATTACTATAGTACTTAATATAATATGTTAATATAGTACTTTAATCTTGGTGTCAGCAGCAGTCAGTAAGGATGAGGAATCACTCCTTTTTGATAGCTAGTTAACCATAATAGGTTTTTGCTTCTGTGCTTTTTCCCCTGTAAAGTATCTATAAAGATTCATCAAAATCAAAACACTTACTGATTAAATTACACAATATTGCCAAATTTTCAACAAAATTGCCATCTTATGCAATTAACATGAATTGTAATCTGGAGCTAATGTAGATTCATGTCAATTCCAAAAATCTTGATTTTTAGCAGTACATCATATAAAACTGGAATCTTCTTAGCCTTCTGTTGCCCTGTTATATAGCAGGAATACACAGAAATCCTCACAATTTATTGTCTCATGTACTTGCTAAATATACTCTGCAAGGATACTAGAGCCTAAATAGCAAGTCAAGTTGCTTATAGAGAGATGCCTAGAAAAGAAAGCCACAGTGCTGTTCCCTCCATCAGAAGTGTCCCAAATGTGATGGGGGTTCACAAAGGGGCAGGATGGAAATACAGCATAGAGGTGACAGATGATGGCTAGGCTCTTTTCTGAGGCTGTTAACAATTAAAATGATAAAACCATGTAGGCAGCATTGATGACATTCTTTATGTAATGGCAAGAGGGCAAGCATCCAACACATTTAAAATATTGTATCTTAATGTGTTAATTGCTTGGTCAAATAAAGTGAAAGTGTTAGTTGCTCAGTCATATCTGACTCTTTGCGACCTCATGGATTGTAGCCTGCCAGACACCTCTGTCCATGGGATTCTCTAGGCAAGAATACTGGAGTGGGTTGCCATTGCCTTCTCCAGGGGATTTTCCGGACTAAGGGATTGAACCCAGCTCTCCCACATTGCAAGCAGATTCTCTACCATCTAAGACACCAAGGTCAAATACGGCAAAGTGATAATTCAGCCTTAAACTACACTATTTGAAATTGGAATTTCATTTACCATCAACTGTCTTCTCTTCACTCCTATTCTTGAAACAACACCAATATGCTGATTGGAATTTCATTTACCAGGAACTATCTTCTCTTCACTCCTATTCTTGGCCTGGATGAGTTAAACATAAAGGAATCAATAACCTGATGTATAAGTCATTTTGCTAAACTGATAGACATTCCTGATCATTTAATCAAAGCCTGTGAATCTTAGCTCAATAAATTATGAAATCTTACATTGCTTACATATATATATTTTGTGTGTGTGTATGTGTGTGTGGTAGTGTAATGGTTGTATCTAAATCCTTTTACAGAGAAGGCAATGGCACCCCACTCCAGTACTCTTGCCTGGAAAATCCCATGGGCAGAGGAGCCTGGTAGGCTGCAGTCCATGGGGTCGCTAAGAGTCAGACACGACTGAGCGACTTCACTTCACTTTTCACTTTCATGCATTGGAGAAGGAAATGGCAACCCACTCCAGTGTTCTTGCCTGGAGAATCCCAGGGACAGGGGAGCCTGGTGGGCTGCCATCTATGGGGTCGCACAGAGTCGGACACGACTGAAGTGACTTAGCAGCAGCAGCAGCAAATCCTTTTAATTCCCAGTCAATCTAAAAAATGAGATTTGTAGAATATTGAGGATAAAATAAAGAATAACATTTTATTTCATTTTTAAATTAATTAATTAATTTTAATTGGAGGCTAATTACTTTACAATATTGTAATGGTTTTTGCCACGCATTAACATGAATCAGCCATTGGTGTACATGTGTTCCCCATTCTGAACCCCCCTCCCACCTCTCTCCCCATCTCATCCCTCAGGGTCATCCCAGTGCACCAGCCCTGAGCACCCTGTCTCATGTATCAAACCTGGACTGGCGATCTATTTCACATGTAATAATAAACATGTTTCAGTGCCATTCTCTAAAATCATCCCACACTCACCTTCTCCCACAGAGTCCAAAACTCTGTTCTTTAATCTGTATCTCTTTTGCTGTCTCACATATAGGGTCATCGTTACCATCTTTCTAAATTCCATATATATGCATTAGTATACTGTATTGGTGTTTTTCTTTCTAATTTACTTCACTCTGTATAATAGGCTCCAGTTTCATCTACCTCATTAGAACTGAAGGAATAACATTTTAAACAAATATCAAACAACTTAAAATGTCTATTTGAGAGAAATAGTCACTCCTCTTGGTAAATGTTGAACAGCTCTTTTATATAGATTCTGGGGTACTGCACCTGAATATTTAAGAGTCAAACAAATTTTATTGTTATTTAGTCTCTAAGTCATGTCTGACTCTTTTTAGACCCCTGTAAACTTTGGCCCACCAGCCTCCTCTGCCCACGGGATTTCCCAGGCAAGTATATTGGAATGGGTTGCCATTTCCTTCTCTGAGATCTTCCTGACCCAGAGATTGAACTCACTTCTGCATTGGCAGGCAAATTCTTTACCACTAAGCCACCAGGGAAGCCCTTAAAACAAATTTAGGTCATAATTAAAATTGATTTTTACACACACAGTTTATTTCTTAGGGTTACAAAATTGCAACTAGATGTTTTGAGAGGAACCCTTTAGGAAATAATTCTAGGTCTTTAAACCCAGAGATATTCTCCTCAATGCAAAGTTTTGCTCCCCAAATTTATTTTACTAAATATATTGTATTAGTTATATATTTCATTGTACTATATTTCAATTGTTTGATTCAGTTGTACTGATTATGTTGCATTTGTATTAGTACGAATATACTCTATACAAATATATTTTATTCACTGTACATTAACCATAAAATTAATGTACAGTTAATGTCCCAACCAACAGTTGTTTTATGAAATCCAGCTTCTGCTAAATTATACATAAGATATTTAACATTAGGCAATGGCACCCCACTCCAGCACTCTTGTCTGGAAAATCCCATGGATGGAGGAGCCTGGTAGGCTGTAGTCCATGGGGTCGCTAAGAGTCAGACATGACTGAGTGACTTCACTTTCACTTTTCACTTTCATGCATTGGAGAAGGAAACGGCAGCTTGCTCCAGTGTTCTTGCCTGGAGAATCCCAAGGACAGGGGAGCCTGGTGGGCTTCCATCTCTGGGGTCGCACAGAGTCAGACACGACTGAAGCGACTTAGCAGCAGCAGCAGCAAACTGTCTTGACTTTAAGTCTTTTTTCTGGTTTCTAATAAATGGCCTATAATTATTTGAAGAAGACAAGTGAGATATTAGCTCCCTTCCCACTTACAGTAAGGATTTCAGATTCTTAGGTGTGGGGTAAGGAAATTTGAATTCAGCCTGCCTTAATTCTATTTCTCTGGTTAGTGAGAAAGGCTTTCTCAAAAGTACCCTTAGAGTGGTGGTTATACTGAGGATGTGTATGTGCTTCCTTTTGACCTTCTTAATTTAACAATCCTGCCATCTGGTTATATTGACTCATATTCAAAGAAAAAAATTTGATAAGTACAATAAATGTAAAGGTGAATTTTTCACTTTTTAAACAAAATTGAAGGCAACTTTTTCATTATCACAATATCAAGTGGCTAATATTGAAACATTCAATTACACTGATCTAATGACTAACATTCCTGAAATATGATTGAAATAATCTTTAAGTCCCCTCACAATATTGCTATATTCATGTACAATATTTTTTGAAGAAGGGTGAGCAAAGAAGGCTTGGAGAAGATGCTAACAGTCTCCAAAACAGTATTTGCAAAGGCCATCTAAAGACCTGAAGACTAAAGAAGTTGAGATGATAGCACATCTCAACTTGGATATATTTTGTGTCAAAGTTATGTAAAATCCCAATCTTCATTATTACTAAGCTTTTCAATTTCTTTACTTTATAATACATTTTACTAGAGAACTAAAAATGCTCATATCTGCAAAGAGAATAGTATATCCAGTCTATGTAAGTGGTCCATGAATGTTGTATTTTGTACTGAGAATTCCAGATGTTATCTTTTTATTCAGTTCTGTTAAAATAAAAATTTTTTCAAAGAAGAAAAATTTATTGTAGAAATATAATTGTGGCCATTATATATTTCATGTTTTCTGTAACTTTCTAATTATACTTTACTTAAATTTATAGATTGAAGATTCTTTTTTCAATCAACATTAACACAATATGTTAAAGTTTTATAAAATATATCAAAATATTTAAAAATATAATCTGTGAAATTTGGATTACAGAGTGACATAAGTAACAGAGAAGCATGTGTTCTTTTGAATCACATACTATAAAGTGAGAGGATGGATATGTCATCTTTTCTTCTTCTAAAGTATTTGAAGACTAGAAGATTGGTCTAGTAGTAAATCTAACAGGAATGGTTTTATAGATTGTGAAATTGGGGTCCGACAATGTCAAGATGGAAGGTCATAGAGCAGCTCAATGGGTCAGAAAGGACAGGAACTTGGAAATTTCTTTTATCTTCACTGTTACTCAATGAAAGTATGTTGGAAAATGAGGTTAAAATCTGACCTGTTGTCTGGTGTGGTAAAACTGTGCAGATGATCAATATATGATTTTGGACATGTCCTTTTATGTATTTTTTTTAATTTGGCAGTTTTCTTGATTATATATTTATATTTAGTTCATTTTGACAATTACACATTTTCTTCATTTGTTTAAAATAGTCTTAGGCTCAAAGATACAATTTGAGTTGGATTCATGAGAAAAGGAAATGGATAAGCAGAGGTAATTACCATGAAGCAGGAAAGGAAAGCATGCCAATATGCAGACCTTGATATCATATTTGTTGCAGTTTAGCTGGAATGATTGGCATTTTGTGTTTTAATAATAAACAGTAAGTTTTATGTTAAGGAATCACATTTCTGTATTTAAGTTATAATTCAGAATCCTTTAGCTACCAAAGAGAATTTTTTCTCATAAGCATCTCTGTATCAGTTTGTTTGGTTTATAAATTTTATTTCCTAGTACACTTATAAAATATTAAAGTGTAAAACTGCAAAAATAGGGAAGTAATTGAAACCCCAGGTCTTCTTACAAAGATATTTCTACTTCTAAATGGTTTATTTCACCCTTTTACCTTGAAGCTTCTGAACACCCTCAAAAAAAGATCTGCTTACTGTCTGTGCTTCAGTGAAGTCCACGCTGATACAACAAGCAGCCATCCAAATTAAGAATCAGAGTGGAATAGCAATATTGGGTCCTAGAAATCAGTGGAATAATGACTTCAAATCCTTAAAGGTATTTCATTACCTTGGAGAGGAAATTGTAGAGGAGTAAAATTGACAATAAAATTTACTAAGCAAATCCAGCTTAACAGCATTTTAGAAGTATGTTAACAATCTGAAGAGGCTAAAATGGTTTGCATTAAAAAATGGAACCCAAAGTTTTGAGAATAGGGGGAAAAAAAAACAGATGGATTCCATTTAATACAACTGTTGTCTATAAGATATTAAGAAAAGGATGTGCTCTTTCTCTGCAAAGATTTTAAAGAGATACATAATATAATAAGAAGTGATGAGATGTGAAAAATATAGCCTAAAAACCCAGCTCACTCGGTATATTTTGACATTATAGGTGAGCAGGCTGACTTGGGGAGAGAAGTAAACAGGATCTGTGTCCTATCCTGAAAGAGATATTAGATGGAAAATTAGATAAGGTCAAAATCTGGTACAGAATGGTTTGTATAGATAAATTCCAGCCTGTGCATTTGGGAACTTCTGGGTACTGTAAACTTTTTTTTTCACTGGCATGGAGTCTGGTGAGTGAGATGTTTTTCAGTGTTATCAGATTTCACATTGTCTGCTACATTATCTGTATCACTGCAAGGACAGGGTTTATGCTGGAAGGCACTAGAATCTATGCCTTTGGGTGTTTTTATCAGGTGAATCAGGCCTGTAGCACTCAACAGCCTAATGTTGCTGATAGCCTCTTAGGAGAGACCGCACAGTGAGGTTGGAGAGCAGGAGAGATCTAAAGTCAGCCAGGTTCACTCAAGCGACAGGATGCGTTATAACATTGTAAAATACACAAATAATTAGAAAACAGTACATTTTTTATAATTTCCTCTTTTAGAAGAGACAGGAGAATATGCTAAGAAAGAAACATTAAAAAGATGGCATTCAGGAAACAAGAGATTCCCAAAGGTGAATCATAGAAGCAGTTCCCAATATTGACAACTGTCCAGGTGAATTTAGAGTTGAAGACAGCTATGGAAGGAATCTGAGGTACATGGGCATTTGGAACAATTATTGTGCTTTTACAGATCTATTAAAGCATATTATATATTAGCTACAGGGGTATAAACAAAATGAATAATAACTCTAGACAAAATGTTACAAGTATGGAAACTTACTCCTAGTGTATTACATCATGTGTGCATGTGCTAAATTGCTTCAGTCATGTCTGACTCTGCCACCCCATGGACTGTAGCCCACCAGGTCCTCTGTCTATGGGGTTCTCCAGGCAGGAATACTGGAGTGGGTTGCCATGCCCTCCTCCAGGGGATCTTCCTGACCCAAGGACCAAACCCATGTCTATTGCATTGCAGGTGCATTCTTTACTGCTGAGTAGGGAGCAGAAGATTCCCAAAAGCTAAGTGATTCATAACAGAATATCAATAATCTATGACTATAAAAGTGGAAATAAATTATAAAAGCATATTTAGAAATACAGAAATTAACAGCCAAAATACTCAAGAGTATCATAGGTTGGTGATGTGGGAAGTGAGAGTAGGATAAAGAAGTGTGGAGAAGGAGATTATTATTTTTAGCATTTTTTTTAACACTGATGAATTTTTAAAAGTATGTAATTGCTTGATTATTAAAAAATAATTTTAAAGTAAAGTATCAGTCTATAAATTTTGAGGATACCTTTATTTCATATTGCTTTTAAAAATCCTACTTAGGTGCATGACCAGAAGCCTCGCCAGCAGCATTCTGTTAGTTTCCAGGGAGAAAAAGGATGACCTCCCATGGACAGCAGTGGGGCACCAAGATGGAGCCGCCTGACAGCCCTCACGGCAAACACAGAACTATGGTAAAAGCTAAAATTATAACAGCTTATGTGGTATTAAAGAAAGGACACCCCAAACTCAGCAATTTAAACAAGATGAAGAGACAGAGGAATAGCCAGCAGATAAAGGAACAGGATAAATGCCCACCAAACCAAACAAAAGAGGAAGAGATAGGGAATTTACCTGATAAAGAATTCCAAATAATGATAGTGAAATTGATCCAAAATCTTGAAATTAAAATGGAATCACAGATAAATAGCTTGGAGACAAGGATTGAGAAGATGCAAGAAAGGTTTAACAAGGACCTAGAAGAAATAAAAAAGAGTCAATATATAATGAATAATGCAATAAATGAAATTAAAAACACTCTGGAGGCAACAAATAGTAGAATAACAGAGGCAGAAGATAGGATTAGTGAATTAGAAGATAGAATGGTAGAAATAAATGAATCAGAGAGAATAAAAGAAAAACGAATTAAAAGAAATGAGGACAATCTCAGAGACCTCCAGGACAATATTAAACGCTACAACATTCGAATCATAAGGGTTCCAGAAGAAGAAGACAAAAAGAAAGACCATGAGAAAATACTTGAGGAGATAATAGTTGAAAACTTCCCTAAACTGGGGAAGGAAATAATCACCCAAGTCCAAGAAACCCAGAGAATCCCAAACAGGATAAACCCAAGGCGAAACACCCCAAGACACATATTAATCAAATTAACAAAGATCAAACACAAAGAACAAATATTAAAAGCAGCAAGGGAAAAACAACAAATAACACACAAGGGAATTCCCATAAGGATAACAGCTGATCTTTCAATAGAAACTCTTCAAGCCAGGAGGGAATGGCAAGACATACTTAAAATGATGAAAGAAAATAACCTACAGCCCAGATTATTGTACCCAGCAAGGATTTCATTCAAGTATGAAGGAGAAATCAAAAGCTTCTCAGACAAGCAAAAGCTGAGAGAATTCTGCACCACCAAACCAGCTCTCCAACAAATACTAAAGGATATTCTCTAGACAGGAAACACAAAAATGGTGTATAAATTCGAACCCCAAACAATAAAGTAAATGGCAACGGGATCATACTTATCAGTAATTACCTTAAACGTAAATGGGTTGAATGCCCCAACCAAAAGACAAAGACTGGCTGAATGGATACAAAAACAAGACCCCTACATATGTTGTCTACAGGAGACCCACCTCAAAACAGGGGACACATACAGACTGAAAGTGAAGGGCTGGAAAAAGATTTTCCATGCAAATAGGGACCAAAAGAAAGCAGGAGTAGCAATACTCATATCAGATAAAATAGACTTTAAAACAAAGGCTGTGAAAAGAGACAAAGAAGGTCACTACATAATGATCAAAGGATCAATCCAAGAAGAAGATATAACAATTATAAATATATATGCACCCAACACGGGAGCACCACAGTATGTAAGACAAATGCTAACAAGTATGAAAGGAGAAATTAACAATAACACAATAATAGTGGGAGACTTTAATACCCCACTCACACCTATGGATAGATCAACTAAACAGAAAATTAACAAGGAAACATAAACTTTAAATGATACAATAGACCAGTTAGACCTAATTGATATCTATAGGACATTTCATCCCAAAACAATGAACTTCACCTTTTTCTCAAGCGCACATGGAACCTTCTCCAGGATAGATCACATCCTGGGCCATAAAGCTAGCCTTGGTAAATTCAAAAAAATAGAAATCATTCCAAGCATCTTTTCTGACCACAATGCAGTAAGATTAGATCTCAATTACAGGAGAAAAACTATTAAAAATTCCAACATATGGAGGATGAACAACACCCTGCTGAATAACCAACAAATCACAGAAGAAATCAAAAAGAAATCAAAATTTGCATAGAAACGAATGAAAATGAGAACACAACAACCCAAAACCTGTGGGACACAGTAAAAGCAGTCCTAAGGGGAAAGTTCATAGCAATACAGGCATACCTCAAGAAACAAGAAAAAAGTCAAATAAATAACCTAACTCTACACCTAAAGCAACTAGAAAAGGAAGAAATGAAGAACCCCAGGGTTAGTAGAAGGAAAGAAATCTTAAAAATTAGAGCAGAAATAAATGCAAAAGAAACAAAAGAGACCATAGCAAAAATCAACAAAGCCAAAAACTGGTTCTTTGAAAGGATAAATAAAACTGATAAACCATTAGCCAGACTCATCAAGAAACAAAGGGAGAAAAATCAAATCAATAAAATTAGAAATGAAAATGGAGAGATCACAACAGACAACACAGAAATACAAAGGATCATAAGAGACTATTATCAACAACAACAACAAAAAAAATCCTACTTAATTCTAATAACATGGTTATTAGCCCATGAAGTTTGGTAGGGCATATCTTCCTACTCAGAGTTTTCAGATAAGAATTTGAGGCTCAAAGAGGTTAAATAACTTGCCTCAGGTTACATGTTCATAAGTGTTGCAAGTATAACATCTTTTGAGTTTGTATTCTATTTAAATACATTGCTATTAAGATTTTGGTTGTTTGTTTAATATGGTTTCTATATAAAGATATATTTTATTGGAAATGTCTATATACAATGCTTTGTTTCCATTATGGAAGTATTTGTATGCCAAAACAGATGAGCAAATTCACCCACTTAATAATTCTTATTTAAATTGTCAAAAACATTGAGACTCTTGAGAGGATCTAATCAAGTTCAATAAATTTATAAGCAGTGTTTGTGTTAATTTTCAACTGCAGACAACTTAATCTTTTTTTTAAAAAAAAACCAAGTTGTAGAAAAAATGTGTTTTATGGCAAGTTAGAAAACAAAAGGAAATGAGCTGTCTCTGTGGAATTCAGCATTGTGCACAAGGGTGGATCTTTCTTGTCCTGTGTTGTTAATATCAAGGATGCTCTGAACACCTGTGAAATGTCAGCCATGCTTAGCAACTCCTCAGACTCAGCTTCCAGGATTCAGAGAAGCTATGGAAACAAGAGGGCTAAACCAAAGACAATTTAGACTCTTGGGTCATATGTCCAGTTATGTCGCAGTCTTTTTGTTCATTCTTGATTAAAAGTGTTCAGTTGCACGGTGCAGGGCTCGTGGCTACTGCATAAATTCAATATATGGATGGAGGAGAAGAGCTTTCTTTATTTCACAAAAGAGCAGAACCAAGAAAATAAAACATATAAGAAGTAGATTCAGCTGATCTCTTCTCCCTGTTTCGAAGGTTGTAGGTTTTATTTCCTCTTGCTTGGTGAGAAAAATGTTTTACTGACCACAGAAAAGACATGGTGTGAAAGACACAATGCTTAAGCATATGACTGAAACATAAAGGTAAAAGTTAAAAAAAAAATACAGCATGTAGATAGATCTAAAGTTGTGGTTGTTAAAATAAATTACCAAATTAAGGACAATGGACAAAGGACCTCTTCTATCTTGGATCTGTCAAGAGCTCCTTTTCCTTTATTCTTGAAATTGGCTTCTTTAATAAGAAGCCAGCTCAAATCAGTTCACATCTTTCCAGGTAGATTCTTGGATATTTTCATCATTGCAAATGATTTTTTTTGCAGTTCTTTAAAATTTAGATATTAATGTGCAGAAAGTTTATCAGCTTGTATTGAATAGTTTTAGTTTTCTAGTTTTTATAGTTACTGAGGATTTTGGAGACATGACTCCCGTGTGCAGATATTTCTGGTAATTTCTCTTTTACCAAGATGGGGCAATCTGAATTATTTTTCACAAACCATATATTCCATTCTTATGTTGTCTTCCACTTTGGCAAGTATTCTTTCAAGTGGCAGTGAGCAAAAATGGAGTTTAGTTCTTTAGCCATTTCATCATCTTTATACGTTTTTTGTATATGTAAAAGGAAAAGTCCATGACATAAGTCCTATACTGGCTGTGATTGTTTTGTCAAAAATTTTATCAAGGCCTTCAACTAGTCAGCTTTTCCATATATTTACTCTGGGCATTTCAATGATGAATTCTGCTAACCTTTCATTAAATCATTTCTCCAACAAATTCTTGAGCACTAAGAATATTGAATGCTTGGGTTTGGCTCTACAGGGGGAATGTGGTAGTCAAATAAGACAGTAACGCTGCGATTCATGGGGTCGCAAGGAGTCGGACACAACTGAGCGACTGATCTGATCTGAAGAAACAAAAACCAGAAAATTGGTGGCTACTGTCTTTAATTATGATTTAGAGGAAATATTAGGTTCTGAGCCCCTTCTAAGTTATTAAATAACATTTATTTATAGTAGCCCTGTGACAAGAATGTCACACCTTCTTTGTTAACTGGCCTTTGTTTTAGTTCTCCAGGGTTGCTTACAAAATGCACCAAACTTGGTGGCTTAAAATAACCGCTTTATTCACTTATGACCAAGGCACTGGCTAGGCGATGCTTCCTTTGAAAGTTCGAGGGAAGAATCCTTCCTTGCTCCTTCCTACTTTCTGGGGCCTGTTGGGAAACTTTGATGTACCTGAATTGTAGCTGCGTTACTCTAGTTTCTGCCTCTTTTTTCATATGACCTTCTTCCCTCTGTGCCATGTGTCCATGTCTGTGTGTCTTCACAAGACCTTCTGATAAGGATATCATTTAGGGCCGACTGTGACTGCAGCCAAGAAATTAAAAGATTTCCTTGGAAGGAGAGTGATGACGAACCTAGACAGTATATTTAAAAACAGATCCATCACTTTGCAGACAAAGGTCCCTATAGTCAAAGCTATGGTTTTTCTAGTAGTCATGTGCAGAGGTGAAAGTTGGAACACAAAGAAGGGTGAGCACTGAAGAACTGATGCTTTAGAACTATGGTGCTGTAGAATACTTTTGAGGGTTGCTTGGACTGCAAGGAGATCAAACAAGTCAATCCTAAAGGAGAACCCTGAATATTCATTAGAAAGACTGAAGCTGAAGCTCCAGTACTTTGGCCACCTGATACAAAGAGCTGACTCATTAGCAAACACCCTGATGCTGGTAAAGACTAGAGGCAAAAGGAGAAGGGGGAGATAGAGGATGAGATGGAGAGCAACACGGACTCAATGGACATGAGTTTGAATAAACTTGGGGAGATAGTGAAGGACAGCGAAGCCAGGTGTGCTGCAGTCCGGGACATGCAAGAATCAGACACGTGTTAGTGACTGAACAACACTGATCCATAATGTTGTCATCTGATGTAATTAGATCTGCAAAGGCTCTAATTCCAAAGAAGGTCACAGTCTGAGATTCTGGGTGGATGTTGGTTTTTATAGGAAGATATTCAATCCAGTAAAACATTATTTATAGCTTGAAATACTAAATTCAATGCTTTATTTTAGGAGAAATTGTAACTTATTAGTAGAAGAACTTTGGAATCAGAGTTTTAACCAGTTTTAACCTGGGTTAAAACTCCATCCTTCTCTTTGACCTTGGGCCAGTTAGTGATCCACTGTCCTTTGTAATATCTGGATAAAAACTATCTCGAGGAGAAGGGGACAACAGAGGATGAGATGGTTGGATGGCATCACTTACTCCATGGACATGAATTTGAGTAAGCTCTGGGAGTTGGTGATGGACAGGGAAGCCTGGCATGCTGCAGCCCATGGGGTTGCAGAGTCAGACGCAGCTGAGCTACTGAACTGAACTGAAGTGATGTCAGATACAGTGATTCATTTAAAACCAAGCAGTGGCAAATACATGCCATCTCTGTCTTCTCTGTATCTCCAAAGGAAGAGAGGCTATAACAAACCTACCCAGAGACTAAGAAGTGATTTTTGTGTCAAATTGGAGAAGATAATGCAGCATTGTAAAGTTATTTGGACTGGGTTCACATATGCAGAAAATGCAAATAACACATTTTACATGAGTAAAATAATTTTTCAGGAAAAATTTCTGCCTTCAGAGTGGGAATACAAATGTCATGCAGAAAAGTCTTGTTCTCCTAAGCATTGGCCTAAGACTTGAAGTTGTCAAGACTCTGTTAAAACTCCCCACTGTTGAGATTGACCTCATCATCCAGAGGTAAATCAAGCATCAATAATGCAGTTAATATTCATTTTTTATTTATCTGGAATAATGACATGGTGTGATCTGGAGGGGGATTTTTAAAGAAACGGAAAGTTATTGCTAATGGATGACTCACCATTGCTTGTAGGTCTCCTTGGAGTAACAACCTACTGGACTAAAACTTGCATTGCTTCTTGGGACACTTGTTAATCCATCCATTCTTTTCCTTGATCTATATGTGTGTGTGTATTTTTTTTTTTTAATATCACATTCTGACCAAAATGGCTGTCAATGTAATCAGTCCTCATCATTCTTATAGGAAATCCAAGAATTGTGGATTAAATATTCATAATCTTTTTTATTCAGATTTCCTTTTAGATTTTCCTATTTGTGTTTTTTAGACTTGACTTGTGTTTCTGGTATCTGTAAGCAGATCAAATACAACCCTTTACAAAAAGTCATGCCTCAGTAATGTTATAAGTACAACAACAATTCCATCTGGTGCTTTCAGTAATAAAACCCTTGAAAGGCATCAAAATATAATTGCTTTTGTATATTATGCCAAAACTAGTTCGGCCATGGTGAGGCTACAAAATATGTATAATGAGTATAAAATATCTCTTCTCTAAATTTTAGAAACGCATTATATTAAAGAATGCTTAAATGTGAACTGATAAAGGTGAGAAGAGGTGCATACATTTAAAAAATCATATTATCTCATTTTGTTATAAATCATATTTTTTGGTCCATGTGTTACTTTATTAATTTTTCTAACCATACCTGAAAGATGAATAATTGAAAAACAGCAACAGATCATTTATATTTTTGTTTGTTGTTCAGTCACTCTGTTGTGACTGACTCTTTGTGACCCCATGGACGCCAGCACTATCCTTCACCGTCTCCCAGAGCTTGCTCAAACTCATGTCTGTTGAGTTGGTGCTGCCATACAACCATCTTGTCCTCTGTCATCCCCTTCTCCTCCTGCCTTCAATATTTTCTGCATCAGGGTCTTTTCTAGTGAGTTTATTGTTGGACGATCACTATTTTTGGCAAGATTATTGTATTAAAAAGGTAAAGTTTATATACTTGTCATTATGAAAACACTTTAAATAATACATTATATAAAAATAATGGAAAATATATCTTTATTCTTATTCAGATTATACTACTTGAATATAATGTATTTGGATTACATCATTAATTTCTTCACTGAGCCTTCAAATAGTACTGTCTATATTTTTAACTACTTGGTAAAAGAAAATGTTTTATGAAGAATGCTTATGCAATTTGATTAAAACTTCTAATAAGATAGTACCATGAATGCTATTTCTGTCATTTATGATAATTTATGTGAAGAATTTATAGAGGTACAGTATTTAATACTGGGAGGAGCTTTGTAGAAATAAAACATCTCAAATAGAATGTTTCATTAGACAATCTTATATAATCTTGTTCATTTTCCTTTGGCAACCAAGAACCTAAAAGCCACAAGGGTGGAATGATTAATGGCAAGAATTATTTTATCTTGACTCTTGTATAATTAGTGTATTTGTTTTTCTAAAATTTAAATTCTTTCCATTATCAAAGCAGTACATATACAAAATGGCTTTTTAATGTTTAGAAAACAATAGATAGATGTAAAGATTCTCTTAAAGCTTACACTAATTCCAGATGGTGACCAAAGTTTTCTCTTAGTTACTGTTCCAGAGTTCAGCCCTCGGTGCATTTGTACTTTTTTAGTACTTCAGAAATACAAAATTGAGTATTTTAAATGCCAATGAATGCCTCAAAATTGCCTTCAGAGTGACTGCAACAATTGACACAGCAACATTCATCCATACATCAATTGATTAAAAAATATATCTATAAATTAAAAATGTATATTTTCTTGAGTGCTCTACATGCTGTAACATCATTTTGCTGTCCCACATCATTATATAACCTTTTTTTGTGTCTTGTTCTTTGTTCCGGGAGGATCACCTATTTAACCACATGAATAGGCTTCTCACTCTTTGGTTTCCAATTGAGTTCAACCTTAGAGATGTGACAAAAGATCTAAGGCAGGGAGGAATGTAAAGCTGAGGCTCCCTTTCTGGTTTCTTTAGGCTGAGGGCATCCCTTAAAAGGAGAGCACGCCTCCTCTCTTATGCCAGTTTCCAGTAATCACTGTTCCCTGATCCTTTGGGTATCAGGGTTGGAGTATTAGTACTGCTAAACTCAGAGAACTCAAATGTCCCTTGTGATCTCTCTCTCCTGATCACATTTGATCCATCATTCAACAGTCCTTGATTACCCTAAATTGAGTGTGTGCCACCTGATTCCTGCTGAGAAAGTGATCCAAGAGTATTTTAATTGTTTCTTATTGTTCATTCCCTATGTAATGTCTGACTCTTTGAAACCCCATGGACTCCAGCACACCAGGTTTCTCTGTCCTTCACTCTCGCTCAGAGTTTTATCAAACTCATATCCATTGAATTGGTGATACCTTCCAACCATCTCATCCTCTGTCGTCCCTTTCTTCTCCTGTCCTCAGTCTTTCCCAGCATCTGGGTCTTTTCCAGTGAGTTGGCTCTTTGCATCAGGTGGCCAGAGCATTACAGCTTCAACTTCAGCATGAGTCCTTCCAATGAATATTCAGGGTGGATTTTCTTTAGGATTCACTGGTTTGATCTCCTTGCATTACAGGGGACTCTCAAGAGTTCTCCAGCATCGCAGTTCGAAAGCACCAGTTCTTCAGAGGTCAGCATTCTTTATGGTCCAGCTCTCACATCCATACATGACTACTGGAAAAATGATTGCTTTGACGATATGGACCTTTGTTGGCAAAGTAATGTCTCCGTTTTTGAATATGCTATCTAGGTTTCTTATAACTTTTCTTCCAAGGAACAAGCACCTTTTAATTTCATGGCTGCAGTCAAAGTCCACAGTGATTTTGGAGCCCAAGAAAATAAAGTTTGTCCTAGTTTCCATTTTTTTGCCGTGAAGTAATGGGACCAGGGCTTCCCAGGTGGCTCAGTGGTAAAGAATCTGTCTGCAGTGCAGGAGCTACAGGAGGCATAGGTTTGATCCCTGGGTCAGGAAGATCCCCTGGAGAAGGGCATGTCAACTCACTCCAGCCTTCTTGCCTGGAAAACCCCACAGACAGAGGAGCCTGGTGGGCTCCACAGTCCATAGGTTTGCAATGACTTGGACATGACTGAAGCGACTTAACAGTGGGAACAGATGCACAATCTTAGGTTTTGCAACTGAGTTTTAAGCCAGTTTTTTTGCTCTCTTCTTTCACTTTCATCAAGAAGCTCTGAAGTCTCCTTTGCTTTCTGCCCTAAGGGTGGTATCCTCTGCATATCTGAGGTTATTGATATTTCTTTCAGCAATATTGATTTCAGCTATATCCCTTGTAGTTCAGTTCAGTTCAGTCTCTCAGTCGTGTCTGACTCTCTGCGACCCTATGAAGCGCAGCACACCAGGCCTCCCTGTCCATCACCAACTCTTGGAGTTTACCCAAACTCATGTCCATCGAGTTGGTGATGCCATCCAGCCATCTCATCCTCTGTCGTCCCCTTCTCCTCCTGCCCCCAATCCCTCCCAGCATCAGGGTCTTTTCCGATGACTCAACTCTTTGCATGAGGTGGCCAAAGTACTGGAGTTTCAGCTTTAGCATCAGTCCTTCCAATGAACACCCAGGACTGATCTCCTTTAGGATGGATGGGTTGGATCTCCTTGCAGTCCAAGGGACTCTCAAGAGTCTTCTCCAACACCACAGTTCAAAACATTAATTCTTCGGCGCTCAGCTTTCTTCACAGTCCAACTCTCACATCCATACATGACCACTGCAAAAACCATAGCCTTGACTGGACAGACCTTTGTTGGCAAAGTAATGTCTCTGCTTTTGAATATGCTATCTAGGTTGGTCATAACTTTCCTTCCAAGGAGTAAGCGTCTTTTAATTTCATGGCTGCAGTCACCATCTGCAGTGATTTTGGAGCTCCAAAAAATAAAGTCTGACACTGTTTCTACTGTTTCCCCATCTATTTCCCATGAAGTGATGGGACCCAATGCTGTGATCTAGTTTTCTGAATGTTGAGCTTTAAGCCAACTTTTTCACTCTCCTCTTTCACTTTCATCAAGAGGCCTTTCAGTTCCTCTTCACTTTCTGCCATAAGGGTGGTGTCATCTGCATATCCCGGCAATCTTGATTCCAGCTTGTGCTTCTTCCAGCCCAGCGTTTCTCATGATGTACTCTGCACATAAGTTGAATAAGCAGGGTGACAATATACAGCCTTGACATACTCCTTTTCCTATTTGGAACCAGTCTGTTGTTCCATGTCCAGTTCTAACTGTTGCTTCCTGACCTGCATATCGGTTTCTCAAGAGGCTGGTCAGGTGGTCTGGTATTCCCTTCTCTTTTAGAATTTTCCACAGTTTATTGTGATCCACACAGTCAGAGGCTTTGGCATAGTCAATAAAGCAGAAATAGATGTTTTCTGGAACTCTCTTGCTTTTTTGATGATCCAGTGGATGCTGGCAGTTTGATCTCTGGTTCCTCTGCCTTTTTGAAAACCAGCTTAAATGTCAGGAAGTTCACGGTTCACATATTGCTGAAGCCTGGCTTGGAGAATTTTGAGCATTACTTTACTAGCGTGTGAGATGAGTGCAATTGTGCGGTAGTTTGAGCATTCTTTGGCATTGCCTTTCTTTGGGATTGGAATGAAAACTGATCTTTTCCAGTCCTGTGGCCACTGCTGAGTTTTCCAAATTTGCTGGCATATTGAGTGCAGCACTTTCACAGCATCATCTTTCAGGATTTGAATAGCTCAACTGGCATTCCATCACCTCCACTAGCTTTGTTTGTAGTGATGCTTTCTAAGGCCCACTTGACTTCACATTCCAGGATGTCTGGCTCTGGGTGAGTGAACACATTATCATGATTATCTGGGTTGTGAAGATCTTTTTTGTACAGTTCTTCTGTGTATTCTTGCCACCTCTTCTTAATATCTTCTGCTTCTGTTAGGTCCATACTATTTCTGTCCTTTATCAAGCCCATGTTTGCATCAAATGTTCCCTCGGTATCTCTAATTTTCTTGAAGAGATCTCTAGTCTTTCTCATTCTGTTGTTTCCCTCTATTTCTTTGCATTGATCTTTGAGGAAGTCTTTCTTATCTCTTCTTGCTATGTCCCTCGTAGTTCAGCAGTAAAGAATCTGCCTGCAATGTTGGAGCTACAGGAGAGACAGGTTTGATTCCTTGGTTCAGAAGATCCCCTGGAGAAGGAAATGGCAACCCACTCTGGTATTCTTGCCTGGAAAATCCCATGGTCAGAGCCTGGCAGGCCACAGATCATGGAGTCACAAGAGTCAGACATGATTTAGCAACTAAGCCACCACCCCCAGTATTGATTCCAGCTCATGCTTCATCCAGCCTGGTATTTCTTATGATTTACTCTGCACATAAATTAAATAAGCAGGGTGACAATATATAGCTTGACGCACTCCTTTCCCAATTTTGAACCAGTCCATTGTTCCATGCCTGGATCTAACTGTTGCTTCTTCACCTGCGTACAGATTTCTCAGGAGGCAGGTAAGATGGTCTGATATCCCCATCTGTTTAAGTGTTTTCCACCGTTTGTTGTAATCCACACAGTCGAAGGCTTTAGTGTAGTCAGTGAAGCTGAAGTAGATGTTTTTCTAGAACTCCCTTGCTTTTTCTGTGATCTAACGGATGTTGGCAATTTGATTTCTGGTTCCTCTGCTTTTTGTAAATCCAGCTTGTACATCTGGAAGTTCTTATTTCACATACTGTTGAAGGCCTAGCTTGAAGGATTTTTCAACATCAATTTGCTAGCATATGAAATGAGTGCAGTTGTGTGAGAGTTTGAACTTTGTTTGGCATTTCTCTTCTTTGAGATTGGAATGAAAACTGACCTTTTCCAGTCCTGTGACCACTGCTGAGTTTTCCAAATTTGCTGGCATTTTGAGTGCAGCACTTTAACAGCATTATCATTTAGGGTTTGAAATAGTTCAGCTGGAATTCCATCACCTCCATGAGCTTTTTTTGTAGTAGTGCTTCCTAAGGCCGCTTGACTTCACATTCTAGGATGTCTGGCTCTAGGTGGGTGATCACACCATCATGGTTATCAGGGTCATTAAGATCTTTTTTGTATAGTTCTTTTGTATATTCTTGCCACTTCCTAATATCTTCTACAACTGTTAGGTCCATACCGTTTCTGTCCCTTATGTGTCCATCTTTGCATGCAATGTTCCCTCGGTATCTCTAATTTTCTTAGTCTTTCCTGTTCTACTGCTTTCCTCTATTCCATTGCATTGTTCACTTAAGGCCTTCTTATCTCTCCTTACTATATTTTGGAACTATCCATTTAAATGGGTATATTCTTCCCTTTCTCCTTTGTCTGTTGCATCTCTTCTTTTCTCAGCCATTTGTAAGGCCTCCTCAGACAACTATGTTGCCTTTTTACATTTCTTTTTCTTGGGGATAGTTTTGGTCACTGCCTCCTGTACACTGTTACAAACCTCCATTCATAGTTATTCAGATCTATCAGATCTAATTCCTGAATCTATTTGTCACTTCAACTGTATAATCATAAGGGATTTGGTTTAGGTCATACCTGAATGGCCTAGTGGTTTCCTCTATTTTCTTCAATTAAAGTCTGAATTTTGCAATAAGGAGCTCATGATCTGAGCCACAGTCAGCTCCAAGTCTTGATTTTGCTAACTGTAAAGGTTCTTCATGTGCAGCTGCAAAGAATATAATTAATCTGATTTTGTTGTTGACCATCTGCTCATGTCCATGAATGGAGTCATCTCTTGTTGGAAGAGGGTGATTACTATGACCAGTGTCTTCTCTTGGCAAAATTCTGTTAGCCTTTGGCCTGATTCATTTTGTACTCCGAGGCCAAACTTGCCTGTTACTTGAGGTATCTCTGGACTTCCCACTTTAGCATTCCATTCTCCTATGATGAAAAGGACATCTTTTGTTGCTGTTAGTTCTAGAAAGTCTTGTAGGTCTTCATAGAGCCATTCAGCTTCATCTTCTTTGGCTTTAGTGGTTAGGGCCTAGACTTGGATTAATATGAGATTTAACAGTTTGCCTTGGAAATGGTGATGCTTTTCTCTGCTTTAATTGCTTATTTCTGCTTTAACTTCTTGGGAATATATCCCCATGGTGTGGGGGTGGGGGTGGGGGATCCAAGTCAATAAGGATGATTGCTCCTATGAAGAACAATCTAGGCCCAGATGACTTCATTAGAGAATTCTAGCAAATATTCTAAGAAGAAAAACAGAAAATATGAGTAGACATCTTACAAGTAGACAGTTTTTAAAAAGATGGTTAAAAACAATCATTTATTTACCTTATAATTCTTTGAGTAAACAATTTATGATGGGCTCTCTTGGTGCCTTTTTGGTTTTGCTTGATCTCACACATGCATTTGTAGTCAGCTGCTGAATAAGTGAAGTTGGGCTGGTCTAGGAGAGCCTTAAGTGTGAAAGGGCATCACCTCTTGTGGTCTCTTAATCCCCCACTTGTATGCTTGGGCTTGTTCATATGGAAAGTAGGCAGAATTACATGAGTGAAGAACCAGGCAGGTTTTCTGGTGCATGAATTTGGAAATGGCACATGATGATTACCCTGGATTTTATTGGTCCATGGGAGTCACAGTGCCAGCCCCCCTCAATGGGAGGAGTTCTCAAGTCATAGTGCCAAAGGTAATGAAATATTTATGACATCTCTCATGATCATAATTCAGCTTACAGTTAATCATAAGTCATCACAGAAAAAAAAAGTACCAAACTTTTTCTTAAGTTTTAGGGTTGTTTAAATATACTCTACATACAGGTTGGTCATTAGACACATGAGGGGTATTTTCTCTTAATCTATGGCTTGTTCATTTCTTAAAATTTATTTTGATAGAAATTTTAAATTTTGATGAGGTCATATTTATTAGTTACTACTTATATGGTTAGTGCCTTTGTGCTGTCCCTAAGAATTCTTTGTATAACTCAGGGTGTAGATAACCTTTGCTTTCTTCCTAAGCATTATTTTAACTTTTACATTTGGGTCTATGATACTGCTCATATTAATTTTTATTATGGAATGAGGTTTCATTTATTTCCTATACACTTATCTATTTCAACACCACCTTGAAAAGACCGTTTTTCCCCTATCAAATTGTTTTGAGTCAAAAAGCAAGTGACTGTTTACCTGTGGCTCTATTTCTAGTG
Source organism: Bos javanicus (assembly GCF_032452875.1). Lineage (NCBI taxonomy): Eukaryota > Metazoa > Chordata > Mammalia > Artiodactyla > Bovidae > Bos > Bos javanicus. Next base: position 85,143,250 of record NC_083871.1, on the reverse strand, counting down.
ATTCTGTTCTTGGCATTGACCTATTTGTCTATATCTACACTATTTCCACCCTATCTTGATTTTATAGGAAGTACTGAGATCAGATAGTGCAAATCCTTAACATTTGTTCTTCTTTTTCAAGATTATTTTGCCTATCCTATGTCCTGTGAATTTTCATGTAAATATTAGAAACTGCTTAACCATTTATAACAAAAAGACTACTGTAAGGGTGACATCAGAAAAATGGTAATACAGGAGTTTCTAACACTCATCCCTTCCCAGAAACAGCCATTTGAACATAGAGAAGGAGCTCCTTGACATCAGTCCTGGGAACAATTTTTTGGATATGAGATTAAAAGCACAAGCAACAAAAGCAAAAGTAAGTAAGTGGGACCGCATCAAATAAAAAGCTTCTACATAGCGGAAAAAAAAAAAAAAAAAAAACACAAAACAACAAAATAAAAAAGCAGCCTACAGAATGAGAAAAAAATTTGCAAATTATTTATCTGATAAGGGTTGTTAATCAAAATATGTAAACAAACCACAACTCAATCGCAAAAAAAAAAAAAAACCTGAAAAATTGGCAGTGGAACTGAATAGACATTTTTCCAAAGATATTTCAAATGACCTGCAGGCATATGAAAAGATGTTCAACATCACTAATCATCAGGAAAATGCAAATCAAAACCACAATGACATCATTTCACACCTATTATTAAAATGGGTGTTATTAAAAGAGATAACAAATGCTGGCAAGGATGTAAAAAAAATGGAATCCTTGTACTCTGTTGATGCACTGTAAATTGGCTCAGCTACTATGGAAAACAATTTGGAGAGTTCTCAAAAAATAACAAATACAACTATTAATACCATATACTCCAGCAATCCCACATCTGGGTATATATATATGAAGAAAAGGAAATCACTATCTTGAAAAGACATCTATACACCCGTGTTCAGTGTATTAATAGTATTAATTCACAATAGCCAAGGCTTGGAAATGGCCTAAGTGACCATAAACAGATGAATGGATAACGAAAATGTGGTCTATATATAATACACACACACAGATGTTTGTTATTCAGCCATCAGAGAAAGAAATCATTTGTGACATGTATGGACCTTGAGACACGTAGGGACCTTGAGGCCTTTGTAATAAGTGAAATAAGTCAGAGAAAGACAAATATTATATGATCTCTGTTATATGTGGAATCTAAAAAAAGCCCAGCTTATAGAAGCAAGAGAATAATTGTGGTTGTTAAGGGTTGGGGATGGGTACAAAGGAGGGACAATAGTCAAGTGGATATAAACTTCAAGTTATAAAATGAATCATATCTGGGGATCTAATGTACATCATGATGACTGTAGTCAACAGTAATATATACTTGAAAGTTTCTCACCACAAAAAGTAGTAATTATGTAAGGTGATAGATATCTTGAGATTTGAGTTTATACTTTTTTGGGAGCTTAAACTTGTATTGGTCCTTTGAGGAATGCTGGACTCTGACTCTAGGAGCCTGGAGGTTGTTTGGCAGTAGGTAAAGAAAGAAATGTGCTTTCCTTGGCCAATAAAGTGCCTTAGAGACATCATCACAGTGTCTTTAGGGAAGGTATCAAGACCCTCATAAAGTAGTTTTTTCCATTTCTAAGGGAGACTCTGACTCCTCTGTTATGTTTCTTTACAGGCTCTTTCTTTTCACATGTGAGTCTGCTCAAAGCTGTGAATTCAGCTGATACTGTAGTTTGGTAAAATATATATAATGCAATGACTGCACTGAATTCTTACACAGAATCAGAGAAATCTTTCATCTAGTTAGATTTTGAGCCAAGAATTTTGGACTTCAAATTTATAATTCATTTTCTTAAAAAAATTTAGTATGTTTACAAACAACCAGCAAACTAACACTTTCTTAGCTTACTTATTACCCATTACATATTTTTCTATGATAGTGGCTTTATTGGTCTTTCAAAGTCTTGCCTTCCAAAAGTCCTTCTTTCCAGTTGACCAAAAGTTATTACCTATGACGCTGAGATGTAATGGAAATCAGATTCACATTGGTAAAAAACCAAAGAAAGTGTTACTGTATTTTACTCTGAGACAGGTAAGAATATAATGTTTCTGAGCCCAAAAGGAAATAAAATGATTGAATATTAATAGGCTCCTTCTCACTGCTCTGCTGGGGGCTTCCCTGGTGGCTCAGATGGTAAAGAATCTGCCTGCCAAGCAGGAGACTCAGGTTCAGTCCTTGGATTGGGAAGATCCCCTGCAGAAGGAAATGGCAACCCACTCCAGTATTCTTGCCTGAAGAATTCCATGGGCAGAGAAGCCTGGTGGGCCACAGTCCATGGAGTCACAAAGAGCTGGACACGACTGAGCCACTAACACACACTGCTCTGCTGAGAGTAGATTTTAGGAACAAAGATAAAAGCAGGGAAGCCAGTAAGGAGTCATTGGAATGATACAGTTGGAAGATAATAGTGGCTTGTACTAGCTACAGTGAAGATGGATGTCTTTTAAAGATAAAACAATCAGAGTTTGATGAGATATGAGATGAGATATGAGAACAAGGAGCCAATGGAAAAGATAATGTTACCAGTTACTAACATGGGGAAGACTGGATGAGCAGAATGAGAACCAAAGGGGAGTGGGGTAGGATGTGGTATCAGGAGTTTCACTGTTGACATGTTAACTTTGAGATATCTATTAGATATCTACATGTAGATGTCAAGAAAGTGGTTGAATACTTGAGTCTAGAACTCAGGGACATGTTTAGGCTAGATACAGAAATTTAAAATTCATTGTGTGTTTTGAGGAAATTACACATGATTCCCAAAGTAGTCAGTATGGACAGAGAAGTTGTTTAAGGACATAACCTAGGAACTCTGTAACTTTTACAGCTTCTAGTATGAGAAAGATTAATTGAAATGTTAAAAAGCTGTAGGCCGTGAGGTCAAAGCAACATCAGGACATACTCTGATATCCTATGTGAAGAAAGTAAGTCTTGTCAGAAGAAGGGTGTAATTCAAGTGTCAAATGCTGCACACGGGGCAGATAAGATGCAGGCTGAGAAGCGGTTGTGGGGTATGACAACACGGTCATTGGTGATGTTAGCAAAAGCAGTTTCTATGTGATAGGAGGAGTGAAGGACTGATTGTATCGGGTTCAGGAGGGAAAGAAAAAACACTTTTAAAGTTGTGCTCTAGGGGATGTTGAAATCATTTCTTCATAAAGTCTATTTTCTAATAATGCATTGTTATTTCTTTATAATAATTCTATTGTATTTCTGTTTCATAATAATTTTTTTATTATTAACTCCCTGCTATCAGAGATGAAGTCATTATCACCATAACTTTCACTCTCTACAACTTTTGTGTTTTGGAATACATCTGGACCTGGTCCAAGTTTGCAGTGCTTACACTTCTGGTCTATCTCTTTAGTTCTCTGTGTTTTCAAATTTTAGTTATATGATTTGAATAAACACCACCAGTTCTTCTAAATGGCTTCTCATTTCTGAATTGTATGTTTTGACTGTCTCTCGGTTAGCTAAATTTCAATAAGTAATTTTCCCCAAAGGGCTTATGAATGCTGTCTCTGAGTTTCTTCATATTTGAGAATATATTACTTTGGCTTTTATTCTTGAATGAGAATTAGTATGAATATATTTTTCTTGGTAACAATATTTCCTCAGTGCTTTCAAAATTTTGCTGTTCTGTTTCTGGTTTTATGAATAAGCCTGAGTCTACTCTGATTTTGCCTTTGTGGTTAGCTTTCTTTTTTTCTACCTAGACAAAATATACTTTTAAAATATATGACCTTTTTAACATCCAGTAGAGAACTCAATGTTGATTTTTATCTTTTAATTCATTTTGGTATAATTGGCATCTTTAATCTACTTATGCAATTTTTCATTTCAGGGAAATTCTGCTGTGTCATTTCTCTGAATTCATTTTTAAGATTTCCGTTGATGTAGTCTCCATTTTAAGACATTTCTGTTGGATCATCAGTCTCTTTGTACCTATTATCTCATTCTTATCACACTATTCTTTTTATCCCTTTCCTCAGTGTTTAAAGTGAGAATATAGATTTCAGCAATAACTATTCTTCCTTGCTGTTTCAAATTTTTTTTTATTAGATCAGCTACTTTATCATTTGAGCTTATAACATGCTTCCTTTGCTCTCTTTGTAACATGTCTGAAAGAACTGGCATTATAGGAGTTTTTTTCCCTTTAAATATACTTGGTTTCTTAATGTTTTCTTCATTCAGTTTATGCATCTTTTCTTTGTTTTTTTAAAAAAAAAAAACTCAGTAAAAGTCAGGTAAGGTACTTGTTAGAAATGTATGTAGAATTGTAATATCATTCTAGTATGTAGAATGACATTAAAACCTAAGCCTCCTTTTTTTCTAGTGTGGGCTTTATGCTACCATTTTATGTTCTTGTCAGAGCTTGATCTTGCTATTCTGTTTCAGAGGGCAAAGCAATTACAAGCCATGGACAATAAAATAAACATCATCTGAATTGGAATATCTCTGTACATATTCTGACAAACTGATGATTAATACACTTAGTCTCCTTCCAGTATCATTGCAATGATAGGCTAGCTAGGCTAACTTGAAGTGTACATGGATGGGAAGCGTATGTGAGGAGCAGGAATGAAGGCAGGGTAACAGACTAACCATGAAGCTAGATAGGCTTACATTTTAGGACCCCTGGCCTGACTGGACCTCTGCAGGAAAAATGTTTTTTCCAGTAACAGGAATTTTAGCAGTGTTTTCCTGATCAGCTTTTTCTGTCAATATTTCAAATAAAAGATATGTGATCCTTAATATCCCAGTCTAGTTTCTACTTCTTTAGACTGTCCCTCTTGTCAAACGGCATTGTAGTGCCTGCTGGGACTTTTGGGGACCCAGGGAAGTTGAGTTGGAGACAAGTTTAGTTTCAGCTTAGATGAAAATTACTTTTACTTTTGCCAGGAAACAAGGATTCTACTTATCTGGACCAACTTTATTACCTTTGATAGTTCTACCCTAATATTCTCACACCTTGGTACAGACTCAAGGCTTTAATTTCATAGCTTAACTTGCTTTTTGACATTTAAACCAAGGTAAAACAATTACTTGCAGTGATTATCCTAGTCTGAATTTAGCTTATTTTTTGTTTATTTTGTTCTTTCTGGTGATTTTTATTTTTATTTTCCTATGAGCCCACAAATGCTTTACAAAGTATGTCTCAATTCAAGACTATTTATATTTTAGTAGGAGAATCTTTCTTTATACATTATGGTCAGGAATCAGAAGTCTCTTTTCAGTATTTAGCACACATATTTAAACTTATGTTTTCCAAGTACAAATAGAATTAATCAGCATCTATAGTCTGTGTCTCAAAAAACAAATGACTAATCATTCTTTTCATTTTTTTTCATTCTCTTAGCTATCTTCTGTCAAATTTGGTCTAAGGGGGAGTCTTTATCAATCTTTACCATCAGTCTTCACTTCCTTTATTGATTACATAAATTTGTTTATAGATTTATAATTTGTCCCATTATGCATATTAATACATAAAATCTGTGTGCAAACGTGCTTCAGTCGTGCCCGATTCTTTGCAACCTTATGGACCATAGCCCACCAGATTTCTCTGTCCATGGGATTCTCCAGTCAAGAATACTGGAGTGAGTTGCTTTACCCTTCTCCAGGGGATCTTTCCAACCCAGGGATCAAACTCGCATCTCTTATGTCTCTTGTATTGGCAGACAGGTTCTTTACCACTAGCACCACCTGGGAAGTCCAAAAAATTTAGCCTTCCTAACTACATCGCTCACATTTTCTTCCTGCAACCTAATTATCTTTCTCTTGAATTAAAGAAGTATGTCCTCTAGAATTTCTTCCATTGGGAATTTATAGGTGTTATATATAGTTTCTGAGAATTTTCATGTTTAAATGTTTTTTCACTCAAACCTCATATTTACTTAGAAATAGAATCTGTTATTCCTCTTTTAAAATGCTGTTCATTGTCTCCAAAGATTTTATTTTAATGAGAACACTGGCAGTTTTGTTTTTTAATTTTACATTAGAGTAGTTGATTTACAATGTTCTGTCAGTTCCATGTATACAGCAAGGTGATTTAGTTATACATATGCATGTATCACTTTGCAAATTCTTTTCCCATGTAATTTATTAGAGAATATTGAGTACAGTTCCTTGTGCTATACAGTGGGTCCTCATTGGTTATCTATTTTAATATAGTAGTGTATATGTTAATCCCAAGCTCTTAATTTATCCCTCCCCCACACCTTTCTCCTTTGTTAACCATAAGTTTGTTATCTAAATTCATGAATATGTTTCCATTTTGTAAACAAGTTCATTTGTATCACTTTTTTGTTCTGCATATAAGCAATATCATATTTGTCTTTGTCTAATTTACTTCACTTAGTATGATAATCTCCAGGTCTAATCATGTTGCTGCAAATGGCATAATTTCACTTTTTTATGACTCAGTAGTATTCCATTGTATATACACATGAAATCTTAATCCATTCATCTGTTGATGGACATTTTGGTTACTACTATGTCTTGGCTATTGTTAATAGTTCTACTATGAACAATAGAATGCATGTATCTTTTTGAGTTAGAGTTTTCTTCAGATATATGCCCAGCAGTGGGATTGCTGGATCACATGGTAGCTCTATTTTTAGTTTCTTTAGGAAACACTCCATACTGTTCTCCATAGTGGCGATACCAATTTATATTCCACCAACAGTGTAGGAGAGTTACCTTTTCTCCACACCCTCTCCAGTATTTATTGTTTGTAGACTTTTTGATGATGGCCATTCAGATGCATGTGAGCTGATATCTCATTGTGGTTTTGATTTTCATTCTTCTAATAAATAGCAATGTTCAGTATCTTTTCACATATGTGTTGGCCATATGTATGTCTTCTTTGCTTTTAGCTTCTCTTGAACTTGTTCACAAAACAGAAGCTAAAGGCAAAGGAGAAAAGGAAAGATATACCCATCTGAATGCAGAGTTCCAAAGAATAACAAGGAGATATAATAACAAGTCTTCCTCAGGGATCAATGCAAGGAAATAGAAGGAATTCAAGAAAATTAGAAAGACCAAGGAAGCATTTCATGCAAAGATGGGTACAATAAGTGACAGAAATGGTATGGACTTAACAGAAGCAGAAGATATTAAGAAAAGTTGGCAAGAATACACAGAAGAACTATACAAAAAAAGATCTTCATGATCCAGATAACTATAATGGTGTGATCACTCACCTAGAGCCAGACATCTTGGAGTGCGAAGTCAAGTGGGCCTTGGAAAGCATCACAATGAACAAAGCTAATGGAGATGATGGAATTCCAGTTGAGCTATTTCAAATCCTGAAAGATGATGCTGTGAAAGTGCTGCACTCAATATACCAGCAAATTTGGAAAACTCAGCAGTGGCCACAGTACTGGAAAAAGTCAGTTTTCATTCCATTCCCAAAGAAAGGTAATGCCAAAGAATGTTCAAACTATGTGTGTATAATGAGCACAATTGCACTCATCACACACACTAACTAGCAAAGTAATGCTCAAAATTCTCTAAGCCAGGCTTCACCAGTACATGAACCAAGAACTTCCAGATGTTAAAGCTGGATTTAGAAAAGGAGAGGAACCAGAGATCAAATTGCCAACATCCACTGGATCACTGAAAAAGCAAGAGAGTTCCTAAAAAACATCTACTTCTGCTTTATTGATTATGTCAAAGTCTTTGACTGGGTAGATCACAACAAACTGTGGAAATTCAAGAGATAGGAATACCAGACCATCTTACCTGTCTCCTGAGAAATGTGTATGCAGGTCAAGAAGCAACAGTTAGAACTGGACATGGAACAACAGACTGGTTCCAAATAGGAAAAGGAGTACATCAAAGCCATGTATTGTCACCCTGCTTATTTAACTTATATGCAGAGTACATCATGCAAAATGCTAGGCTGGAAGAAGCACAAGCTGGAATCAATATTGCTGGGAGAAACATCAATAACCTCAGATATGTAGATGACACCACCCTTATGGCGAAAGTGAAGAAGAACCTAAGAGCCTCTTGATGAAAGTGAAAGAGGAGAGTGAAAAAGCTGGCTTAAAACTCAGCATTCAAAAAACTAAGATCATGGCATCTGGTTCCATCACTTCATGGCAAATAGATGGGGAAACAATGGAAACAGTGAGAGAGTTTATTTTCTTGGGCTCCAAAATCATTGCAGATGGTGACTGTAACCATGAAATTAAGACACTTGCTCCTTGGAAGGAAAGCTATGACCAACCTAGATAGCTTATTAAAAAGCAGAGACATTTCTTTGCTGACAAATTCTGTCTAGTCAAAGCTATGGTTTTTTCCAGTAGTCACATATGGGTGTGAGAGTTGGACCATAAAAACAGCTGAGCACTGAAGAATTGATGCTTTTAAACTGCGATGTTGGAAAAGACTCTTGAGAGTCCCATAGACTGCAAGGAGATCCAACCAATCCTGAAGGAAACCAATCCTGAATGTTCATTGGAAGGACTGATGTTGAAGCTGAAACTCCAGTACTTTGGCCACCTGATAGGAAGAAGTGACTCATTGGGAAAGACCCTGATGCTAGAAAAGATGAAGGTAGGAGGAAAAGGGGACGATAGAGGATAAGATGGTTGGATGGGATCACTGACTCAATGAACACAAGTTTGATCAAGCTCTGGGAGTTGGTGATGGACAGGGAAGCCTGGAGTGCTACAGTCCATGGGGTTGCAAAGAGTCAGACACATATAGAGCAACTGAGCTGATCCGACCCTGATGTCTTCTTTGGAGAAATGTCTTTTAGTTCTTTTGCTCATTTTTCTGATTGAGTTGTTTGCCATTTGCTTTTTTTGTAATATTGAGTTGCATTTCTGATTTTATGCTTTGGAGCTGTATCCTTTGTTGATTGCATCATTTACAATTTTTTTGTCCCATTCTGTGGGTTGTTTATGGTTTCCTTTGTGTGCAAAAGCTTTTGAGTTTAATTAGGTCCAGTTTTTTTTTTTTCTTTCAATTTTTCATTACTCTAGGAGGTGGATCCAAAAAGTTATTTCTGTGATATATGTCAAACAGTGTCCTGCCTATGCTTTCCTCTAAGAGTTTTATAATACCCAGGCTTACCTTTAGGTCTTTAATCCATTTTGAGCTTATTTTTGTGTATGGTGTTAAAGAATATTCTAATTTCATCCATGTAACTGTTGAGTTTTCCCAGAAGCAGATATTGAAGAAGCTGTTTTTCTACATTGTGTATTCTTACCTCCTTTGTTGTAGATTAATTGACCATAGACCAGTTAAGTTCAGAGTTCATAGATGCATGGGTTTATTTCTGGGCTGTCTGTCCTCTTCCATTGATCTTTATTTCTGTCTTTGTGCAATACCATATTGTTTTGATGACCATAGCTTTGTTGTATAGTCTGAAGACAGGGAGCCTGCTATGTCCAGCTCTGTTTTTCTTTCTCAAGATTGCTTTGGCTAATCAGAGTTTTTTGTGTCTCCATACATATTAAAAAAATTTTTTTTTCTAGTTCTGTGAAAAATGCCATTGGTAATTTGATAGGGAGTGCATTGAATGTGTAGATTGCCGTGGGTAGTAAAGTCAATTGGCAGTGTTGATTTTTTTCCAATTTAAGAACACGGTATGCCCTTCCTTTTTGTGACGACATCTTTGATTTCTTTCATCAGTGTCTTACAATTTTCAGAGTATAGTTCTCAAGCCTTCTTAGGTAGGTTTGCATGCATGCATGCATGCATGTCCGGTTGTGTCAGACTGTTTGCACCTATGGAGTGTAGCCTCCCAGGCTTCTATGTCTATGGGGTTTTCCAAACAAGAATATTGGAGTGGGTTACCATTTCCTCCTCCAAGGGATCTTCCTGATTCAGAGATCGAACCTGTGTCTCCCATGTCTCCTGTATTGCAGGTGGATTCTTTACTACTGAACTGCTGTGGAAGTTAGGTAGCCTTCTTTATTCCTAGGTAATTTATTCCTTCTGATGTGATGGTAAATGGGGCTGTTTCCTTAATTTCTCTTTCTGCTCTTCTGTTGTTAGTGTATAGAAGGCAATAGATTTCTGTGCATTCATTTGGTACCCTCCAACTTTATTGAATTCATTGATGAAATCTAATAGTTTTCTGGTGGCATCTTTAGGATTTTCTATGGGTAGTATCATTTCATCTTAATACAGTGATGGTTTGAATTCTTCCTTTCTGGTTTGGATATGTTTTTATTTCTTTCTCTTCTCTTATTGTGATGGGTAGGACTTCCCAAACTGTATTCAGTAAAAGTGGTGAGAAGTGGGCATCCTTGTTTTATTTTTGATCTTAGAGCAAATGCTTTGAGCTTTTTACCATTGGGTATGATGTAAGCTGTGTGTTTGTCATATATGTCCTTTATTATACTGAGGTACGTTTCCTCTATGCCCACTTTCTGGAGAGATTTTATCATAAATGAATGTTGAAGTTTATAAAAAGTTCTTTCTGCATCTATTGAGATGATCATATGGTTTTTATTCTCCAATGTTCAACAGTGATATTGGGCTGCAATTTTCTTTTGTGTGGTACCCTGGTCTGGTTTTGATATAATGATGATGGTGGCCTCATTTGAATGAGTTTGGGAGGGTTCCTTCCTCTGCAATTTTTGGAATAATTTCAGAAAGATAGGTGTTAACTCTTCTGTAAGTGTTTGATAGAATTTTCTGCTGAAGCCATCTGTTTGTGGGGATTTTTAAAATTGCAGTTGGGAGTTTTTAAATCACAGTTTCAATTTCATTACTTGTGATTGGTCTGTTCATATTTTCTGTTTCTTCCTGGTTCAGTCTTGGAAAGTTGGACCTTTCTAAGAATTTGTCCAATTTCTTCTAGGGTGTCCATTTTATTGGCATATAGCTGCTGGTAGTAGCCTCTTATGATTCCATGTATTTCTCTGGTGTCCATTGTAACTTCTCCTTTGTCATTTCTAATTTTATTAATTTGAACACTCAATTTTTTTCTTGATGAGCCTGGCTAAAGGTTTATCAATCTTCGTTATCTTTCAGAGAACCGTCTTTTAGTTTTATTGATCTTTTCAATTTCTGCACTGATTTTTCTGATTTCTTCCCTTCTACTAACTTTGGCTTTTGTTTATTCTTCTTTTTCTAGTTGCTTTAGGTGTAAAACTAAGGTTGCTTGTTTTATATTTTTCTTGTTTCGTGAGGTAAGATTGTACTGCTGTAAACCACCCTCTTAGCCCTGCTTTTGCTGCATCCCTTAGGTTTGGGGTCACTGTGTTTTTGTTTTCCTTTGTCTTTAGGTATTTTTTAATTTACTCTTTTATGTCTTCAATGATTCATTGGTTGTTTGGTAGCATATTATTTAGCATCCATTCATTGTGTTTTTTTATAGTTTTTCTCTTATAGTTGATTTCTAGTCTCAAAAGGTTCTGGTGAGAAAAGATGCCTGGTATGATGTCAATATTTCTTTTAAAAATTCTTTATAAGAGTATAGTTGCTTTACAATGTTGTATTCCTGCTTTACAGCAAAGTGAATCAGCTGTATGTATACATATATCCCATATTTTGGATTTCCTTCCCATTTAGGTCATCATAGACCATTGAGTAGACTTCCCTGTGCTTTACAATAGGTTCTCATTTGTTATCTATTTTATACATAGTAGTGTATACATGTCAATCCCAACCTTCCAATTTACCCCATCCTCCTTTCCCACCTTGGTGTCCATATGTTTGTTCTCTACATCTGTGTCTCTGTTTTGCTCTGCAGATACATTCATCTATACCATTTTTCTAAATTCCACATATATTCATTATTATACTATATTTTTCTCTTTCTGAATTACTAACCCTGTATAACTGTCTCTAGGTCCATCCATGTCTTTGCAGTTGGCACAGTTTTGTTCCTTTATATGACTGAGTAATATTCCATTGTACATTTGTACCATATTTTCTTTATCCATTACTCTGTTGATAGATATTTAAATTGTGTCCATGTCCTGGCTATTGTAAATAGTGCTGCAATGAATACTGGGGTGCCTGTATCTTTTGGAATAATGGTTTTCTCTGGATATATGCCCAGGAGTGAGATTGAGATTGTTGGGTCATATGGTAGTTCCATTTTTAGTTTTTAAGGCATCTCCATACTCTTGTCCATAATCGCTGTAGCAATTTACATTCCCACCAACAGTATAAGAAGATTGGTTTTTCTCCACACCCTCTCCAGCGTTTATTCTTGGTAGACTTTTTGATGCTGGCCATTCTCACTGTAATTTCAGTTTGTATTTTTCTAATAATTAGTGATGTTGAGCATTTTTCATGTGCCTGTTGGCCATCTGTATGTATTCTTTGGAGAAATATGTATTTAGTTCTTCTTCCCAGTTTTGGATTGACTTTTTTTCTTTTACATTGAGCTGCATATGCTGTTTGTATATTTGAAGATTAATCCCTTGTCAGTTGCTTTGATTGCAAATATTTTGTTCCATTCTAAGGGCTGTCTTTTCATTTTTTAATGGTTTCCTTTACTTTTGGAGAAGTAACCCACTCCAGTATTCTTGCCTGGAGAATCCCATGGACAGAGGAGCCTGGCATGCTGCAGTCCATGGGGATGCACAGAGTCGAATACAACTGAGGGATTTCACTTCACTTTCCTTTACAAAAGCTTTTGCAAAATTCCTTTACAAAATTTACAAAAACCTTTACAAACCTTTGTAAAAAACCTTTACAAAATTCCTTTGCAAAAACTTTTGAATAAGGTACACTGATTTTTTTTTTTTTTTAAATTTTCAGTACTCTGGGAGTTGGGTAAAAAAAAGATCTTGCTGTGATTTATATAAGAGTGTTCTGCCTATGTTTTCCTCTAACAGTTTTATAGTGTCTGGTCTTATATTATTTAGGTCTTTAGTCCATTTTGAATATGATGGTAGGGAATGTTCTAATTTTTTACACAGATGTGTAAAAAGAATGTTCATTCTTTTACACAGAGCTGTCCAGTTTCCCCAGCATTACATACTGAAGAGTGGGACTTTTTTCCATTGTATATTCTTGCCTCTTTTGTCATAGATTAGGTGACCACAGGTATATGAGTTTTTCTCTGGTCTTTCTATTCTGTTCCATTGATCTATAGTTCTGTTTTTGTGCCAGTTTCATACTGTCTTGATTACTATAGCTTTGTAGTATAGTTCCAGCTCAGGGCACCTCATTCCTTTAGCTCCATTTGACTTTCTCAAGGTTGCTTTGGCTATTTGAGTCTTTTGTGTTTCCACACAAATTGTAAATATTTTTGTTCTAGTTCTGTGAAAAATGCCGTGATAATTTGATAGGAATTGTACTGAAAATGTTGATTGTTTTGGGTACTATAATCATTTTCACAATATTGACTGTTTCACTCCAAGAACATGGTAGATCTCTCCATTGGTTTGTGTCTTTTTGATTTCTTTCATCAGTATCTTACAGTTTTCTGTGTACAGGTCTTTTGCTTCCCTAGGTAGGTTTATTTCTAGATACTTTATTCTTTTTTTTTTTGCTGGTGGTAAATGGGACTGTTTCCTTAATTTCTCTTTCTGTTGTCTCATTGCTAGTATATAGGCATGCACAATATTTCTGTGTATTAATTTTGTATCCTGTAACTTTACCAAATTCATTGATTAGTGCTAGTAGTTTTCCAGTTGCATCTTTAGGATTTTCTTATGTATAGTATCATGTCATCTGAAAACAGTGACACTTTTACTTCTTTTCCAATATGGATTGCTTTATCCTTTTATTTCTTTTTTCCCCTTCTAACTGTAGTGGCTAGGTGGGTCAGACAGTAAAGAATCCACCTGCAGTGCAGGAGATCTGGGTTGATCCCTGGGTCGGGAAGATCCCCTGGATAAGGGTATGGTGACCCACTCCAGTGTTCTTGCCTGGGAAATCCCATGGACAGAGGAACCAGGTAGGCTCCAGGCCATGGGGTCACAAAGAGTTGGACATGACTGACTAACACTCACTCACTCACTTAGTAGGACTTCCATAACTATGTTGAATAATGGTAGTGAGAGAGGACATCCTCGACTGGTTCCTGATCTTAAAGGAAATGCTTTTTGTTGTTTTTATCATTGAGAATGATGTTTGCTGTGGTCTTGCCATATATGACCTTTATTATGTTGAGGTAGTTTCCCTCTATGCCTACTTTCCGGAGAGGTTTTATCATAAATGGCTGTTGAATGTTGTCATAAGTTTTTATGCATCTATTGAAATGATTATATGATTTTTATTCTTCAGTTTTAAAATATGGCATATTAGATTTATTGATTTGCATTTATTGAGGAATCCTTGCATCCCTGGGGTAAATCCCACTTGATCAAGGTGCATGATCCTTTTAACGTGTTGTTGGATTCTGTTTGCTAGTATTTTGTTGAGAATTTTTGCATCTATGTTCATCAGTGATATTGGTCTGTAATTTTCTCTTTTTGTGTGATATTTTTGTTTGGCTTTGGTATCAGGGTGATGGTGGTCTTATGGAATGAGCTTGGGAGTGTTCATTCCTCTGCAAATTTTTGGAAGCTTTAAAAAGTATGTGTATTAGCTCTCCTCTAAATCTTTGATAGAATTTGCCTGTGAAGCCATCTCATTCTGGAGTTTTGTTTATTGGAAGATTTTACATCTCAGTTTCAATTTCAGTACTTGTGATTGGAATATATATTGCCATATAGTTGCTTGTGGTATTGTCTTATCATCCTTTGTATTTCTGCCTTGTCCATTGTATCTCCTCCTTTTTCATTTCTAATTTATCCTCTCCCTTTTGTTTTGTTGAGGAGTCTTTACCAATAATTTTGTTAACCTTCTCAAAGGACAAGCTTTTAGTTTCACTGATCTCTGCTGTTGTTTTCTTAGTTGCTTTTATTTCTGCCCCAATTTTTGTGATTTCTTTCTTTCCACTAACTTTGGGGTTTGTTTGTTGCTCTTTCTCTGGTTACTTTAGGTGTAAGATAAGGTTGTTCATTTGAGATTTTTTTTTCTTTCTTGAGGTAGGATTTTATTGCTATAAACTTCCTTCTTAGAACTGATTTTGCTGCATTCCACAGGTTTTGGATTGCCATATTTTTGTTGTCATTTTTTCCAATGTATATTTTGATTTCTGATTTGATTTCTTCAGTGATCTGTTATTTAGTGGCATATTGTTGAGCCTCCATGCATTTGTGTATGTTTACAGCTTTTATTCCTGTAATTGATTTCTAATCTCATAGTACTGTGGTTAGAAATGATGCTTAACATAATTTCAGTTTTCTTAAATTTTATGAGGTCTGATTTGTGCCCCAAGATGTGATCTATCACACAGAGAATGTTGCATGTGCACTTTAGAAGAAAGTGTGTTCTGATGCTTTGGGTTGGAATGTTTTATAAATATCAGTTAAGTTTATCTAGTCCAATGTGTCATTTAAAAGTTGTGTTTCCTTGTCAATTTTGTTTGCATGATCTCCCTATTGGATTATGTGGGGTGTTAAAGTCCCCGACTATTGTCACTATCAATTTCCTCTGTTATTATTTGCCTTGTGTATGTAATGACGTGTTCCAATGTTGGATGCATAAATATTTGTAATTATTATATCTTCTTCTTGGATTGATCCATTGATCATTACGTAGTATCCTTGCTTGTCTCTTGTAGTCCTTATTTTAAAGTCTATTTTATCTGATATAAGTATTGCTATTTCAGCTTTCTTTTGATACCCTTTTCCACTCCTTTACTTTCAGTCTGTAAATATCTCTAGATCTGAAGTTAGTCTCTTGCAGACAACCTGTATATCAGTCTTATTTTTGTATCCATTCAGTCTATGTCTTTTGGTTGCAGCATTGATATTCTTGCATTTAAGTTAATTATTGATATGTATGTTCCAATTGTGATTTTGTTAATCTTTTTGGATTTGTTTTATAGGTGTTTTTCTTTTTTTGTTTTTGTTTGGATTTCTTTTTCTTTTTTGTGTGTTTACGGATTGTAGATTTTCTGTTTGCAGTTACTGTGAGGCTTTAAAATAGCCATCTATATATAAACAAGACTTTTAAATTGCTGGTCTTTTAATTTCAAATGCATTTCCAATATCCTGCATTTGTCCTCTCCTCTTTTCACAATTGATTGTTTTGATATCATATCTATGTGTGAATGATTTCCTACCTTACTGTATATTATTGGTGAGCTTTTCTATTCATAGTTTTCTTATTTCTAGTTGTAGCCTTTCCTTTTCTGCCTAGATAAGTTCCATTAACATTTGTTGTAAAGCTGGTTTGGTGGTGAATTCCCCTACATTTTTCTTGTCTGTTAAGATTTTGATTTTTCCATCAAATCTGAAAGAGTCTTTGTGGACAGAGTATTCTTGGTTGTACTTTCTTCACTTTCATCACTTCAAGTATATCATGCCATTTCTGGCTTGCAAAGTTTCTGCTGAAAAATCAGCTGATAATCCTATGGGAATTCCCTTGTATGTTATTTGTTGCATTATATATATATGCCAGAAAGTGAAGAGGAACTAAAAAGCCTCTTGATGAAGGTGAAAGTGGAGAGTGAAAAAGTTGGCTTAAAGCTCAATATTCAGAAAACAAAGATCATGGCATCTGGTCCCATCACTTCATGGGAAATAGATGGGGAAACAGTGGAAACAGTGTGAGACTTTATTTTTCTGGGCTCCAAAATCACTACAGATGGTGACTGCAGCCATGAAATTAAAAGACACTTACTCCTTATAAGGAAAGTTATGACCAACCTAGATAGCATATTCAAAAGCAGAGACATTACTTTGCCAACAAAGGTCTGTCTAGTCAAGGCTATGGTTTTTCCTGTGGTCATGTATGGATGTGAGAGTTGGACTGTGAAGAAGGCTGAGTGCCGAAGAATTGATGCTTTTGAACTGTGGTGTTGGAGAAGACTCTTGAGAGTCCCTTGGACTGTAAGGAGATCCAACCAGTCCATTCTGAAGGAGATCAGCCCTGGGTGTTCTTTGGAAGGACTGATGCTAAAGCTGAAACTCCAGTACTTTGACCACCTCATGCGAAGGGTTGACTCATTGGAAAAGACTCTGATGCTGGGAGGGATTAGGGGCAAGAGGAGAAGGGGCCGACAGAGGATGAGATGGCTGGATGGCATCACTGACTCGATGGACGTGAGTCTGGGTGAACTCCGGGAGTTAGTGATGGACAGGGAGGCCTGGCGTGCTGCTATTCATGGGGTCGCAAAGAGTCGGACACGACTGAGCGACAGATCTGATCTGATATATATATATATAAAGCTTCCTTGGTTGCTTAGAGGGTAAAGTGCCTGCCTGTAATGCAGGAGACTTGGGTTTGATCCCTGGGTCAGAAAGATCCCCTGGAGAAAGAAATGGCAACCCACTCTGGTATTCTTGCCTGGAAAAATCTCATAGACAGAGGAGCCTGGTGGGCTACAGTCCATGGGGTCGCAGTCAGACATGACTGAGTGACTTCATTTTCACTTTCACTTTATATATTCATACATATATAAATATATCTCCTGCCTGGAACTCTCAGTGTTTCCTGGACTTGGGTGACTGCTTCCTTTCCCATGTTAAGGAAGATTTTTTTAGCTAATATCTCTTTAAGGAGTTTCTCAGGCCCTATTTCTCTCCCTCCTCTTTCTGGGACCCTTATAATGCAAATGTTAAGAGGAGAATGAAAAAGTTGGCTTAAAGCTCAGCATTCAGAAAATGAAGATCATGGCATCTGGTCCCATCACTTCATGAGAAATAGATGGGGAAACAGTGGAAACAGTGTCAGACTTTATTTTTTGGGCTCCAAAATCACTGCAGATGGTGACTGCAGCCATGAAATTAAAAGACTTTATTTTTTTGGGCTCCAAAATCACTGCAGATGGTGATTGCAGCCATGAAATTAAAAGATGCTTACTCCTTGGAAGGAAAGTTATGACCAACCTAGATAGCATATTGAAAAGCAGAGACATTACTTTGCCAACAAAGGTCCGTCTAGTCAAGGCTATGGTTTTTTCAGTTGTCATGTATGGATGTGAGAGTTGGACTGTGAAGAAGGCTGAGCGCCGAAGAATTGATGCTTTTGAACTGTGGTATTGGAGAAGACTCTTGAGAGTCCCTTGGACTGCAAGGAGATCCAACCAGTCCATTCTGAAGGAGATCAGCCCTGGGTGTTCTTTGGAAGGACTGATGCTAAAGCTGAAACTCCAGTACTTTGGCCACCTCATGTGAAGAGTTGACTCATTGGAAAAGACTGATGCTGGGAGGGATTGGGGGCAGGAGGAGAAGGGGACGACAGAGGATGAGATGGCTGGATGGCATCACCGACTCTATGGACGTGAGTTTGAGTGAACTCCGGGAGTTGGTGACGGACAGGGAGGCCTGGCGTGCTGCAATTCATGAGGTCGCAGAGTCGGACACAACTGAGTAACTGAACTGAACTGAATGCCTTTAAAGTTTTCCTAGAGATCTCTTTGACCGTCCTCATTCCTTTTCATTTTCTTTTCTGTTCCACAACAGTGATTCCACTGTTCTCTCTTTCAGCTCACTTATCTTTTCTTGTTGTTTATTCTTCTATTGATACTTCCCAGTGTATTTTTCATCTGTTTGTTCTTTAGAGCTTCTAGCTCTTTGTTAAACATCTCTTTTAACTTTTTTGTTTTTGCCTCCATTCTTTTTCTGATATCTTGCTTCATCTTTACTGTTATTACTCTGAATTCTTTTTTTGGGAAGGTTGCCTATCTCCACTTTACTTAGTTGGTCTTTGAGGTTTTATCTTATTCCTTAATCTGGAACATTTTCTATCTCATTTTGTCTAACTCTCTATTTGCAATCTCCATTCAGCAGGCTGCAGATCTGTGGTTCCTCTTGCTTCTGCAGTCTGCCCCTGGTGGATGAGGCTGGTCTAAAAGGCTTCTGTAGGCTTCCTATTGGAAGGAATTGGCACCTGGCCACTGGTGGGTAGAGCTGGGTCTTGTCTTCTAAGTGGCATGGCTATGTAAATGGTGTGTTTAATAAGTGGTTGTGGGCTCAGGAAGAGTTTAGGCCACCTGTCTGCTGAGGTTAGGGACAATGTTCTCATCGTATCAACTGTTTGGTCTGAGGTGTCCCAGCAGTGGAACCTACAGGCTATTGTGTGGGGGCCAGGTCTCAAATGGTGGCCTCCAGGAGCGTTCATGCCAATGAGTACTCCCTAGAACTACCACCACCAGTGTCTTTGTCCCCACAGTGAGCCACAGCTGTCCCCCACTCCACCACCACAACCTCCCCAGGGAATTCTCCAAGACCAGCAGGTAGGTCTGTCTTAGGCTCTTACTGAGTCACTTCTTTTTCTCTGGGTTGTGGTGCACATGGAATGTTTTGTGTGCCTTCTAACAGTGGAGTTTCTTTCCCCTCAAGTCCTGTGGAGTTTCTGTAATCACACCCCACTGGCCTTCAAATTCAAATGCTCTGGGGGCTCTTCCTCCTGATGCCTGACCCCCAGGCTGGGGAGCCTGACATGGGGCTCAGAACTCTCTTGTGGGATAATGTCTGTGATATAATTATTTTCCAGTTTGTAGGTTATTCACTGCCCACTGGTATGGGATTTTAACACAGCTGTACCCACTCCTTGGGCTTCCCAGGCAGTGCTAGTGGTAAAGAACCCATCTTCCAGTGCAGGAGAGGAAAGAGACAAGGGTTCAGACGCTGGGTTGGGAAGATCCCCTGGAGGAAATGGCAACCCATTCCAGTATCCTCGCCTGGAGAATCCCATGGACAGAGGAGCCTGGCAGGCTACAGTCCATAGAGCCACATAGAGTCGAAGATGATTGAAGTGACTTAGCATGCACCCCCTCTTATCTACCATCTCATTGTGGCTTCTTCATCTTTAGTTGTAGAATATCTTTTTTTGTAGCTTCCAGTGTTTTGTTATATAGTTGTGATTTTGGTGTTTTTGTTAGAGGAAGAAGGTCATATCTTTCTAGTCAGTCGTCTTCCAATTAGCCCTGATTCTGCTTTATTAAAAGTTTAATGTTCTTTTATCTGAAAACATTCAGAATTTTTTTTATTGAAGTATAGTTGATTTCTAATGTTAATTTCTGCTGTACAGAAAAGTGATTCAGTTATACCTATGTATATTTTATTTCTTATATTGTTTTCCATTGCAGTTTATCAGATGGTATTGAATATAGGTCCCTGTGCTATACAGTAGGGTCTTACTGTTTGTGTTAAAAGTGTTAGTCTCTCAGTCATGTCCAAGTCTTTGTTACCCCATGGTCTGCAGCCTGCCTGGCTTCTCTGTCCATGGAATTCTCCAAGCAAGAATACTGGAGTGGTTTGCCACCCAGTATTGAACCCAGGTCTCCTGCACTGTAGGCAGATTCTTTAGCATCTGAGCCACAAAGTTGCTGTTTATTCACTATAAATATGGTAATTTGCATCAGCTAATTCCAAACTCCCAATCTATCCCTTCCCATCCCCCTTCCCCACTGGCAACCACAAATTTGTTCTCTACATGAATCTATTTCTATTTCATAGTTAAGTTTGTGTCAGTTTATATTCCACACATAAATGATATCATATGGTATTTGTCTTTCTCTTTATGACTTACTTCACTTAGTATGCTAATCTCTAGGTCCATTTATATCACTGCAAATGGCATTATTTGTTTTTAATGGCTGAGGGGCATTCCATTGTATGTATGTAAAACATAACATCATCTTCATTCATGCATCAATGCACATTGTTAGGTTGTTTCCATGTCTTGGTTATTGTGAATAGTGCTGCTCTGAACATAAGGGTGCATATATATATTTTTTAAATTATAGTTTCCTCCAAATATATGCCCATGAGTCATATTGCTGGATCATATGGCAACTCTATTCTTAGTTTTTTGAGGAAACTCCCTTACTGTTTTCCATAATGGCTGCCCCAACTTACATTCATACCAACAATGTCGGAGGATTCCCTTTTCTCTACACCATCCCCATCATTTGTCATTTGTAGAAGTTTTAACGAGGGCGATGGTTCAGGCTTCTTTTTTATGTTAATAGTAGCTCTACTGCACATAGTTATTTGTATGTAGGTATGTTTCTTCCCATCAATTCCTGGTCTTTTCAATCTGTTCTACTGCTTTTCCCTCAGATTTGGAGTATATTCTATTTCTTTAAGGAGAAGCTTTCTTCCCTTTCTCCTTTCTCCTTTGTTCACCTTTATAAGGATTTAGAATGTCAGTTTTTTTATCTACCTCCTTTGTCTTTCCTCCCCATACTTTTCACTGTCAATTCCTCTGTGCTACACTCTGGATAGATTTCCTTGGACAGATCTTTTAGAAAAGTAATATGCTATTTAACTCTGTAAGAGCAGCATGTAAGAGCAGCACAGCTTCTCTTTTAATATTTCAAAAATACTTCAACAACTATTTAAAACTTTCCATTGTTTATATTTTCTTTGATAGGCTATTTCTTCTGTCTTATTGTCATACTTCATTTAAAACTGTATTCATTGTAAATATCACAAATCACTTTTATTTCAGATTTTAAAGTTATGAACACTTACAAAAAATCAAAACTTATCTAAGTCCCTGAAGAGGCAAAGTAAAATTCTCCACCTCTGTTCTGGAAGACAGAAGTAGGTATAATTTGGAGAAACAAGAAGAACTAGTACAGGAAAGTTCTAAGGTAGAGTCAGCAGAAAAGGTCCAAATTGAAACTTTGAGATTATAATATGTAGGGATTGATTTAACTGTTTGCCCATGATAGAATATTTTATGAACTTGTAAGTACTTCCATTTGTTGATATGGTGCCAAATGGAACAGGACTTAAGTCTGCTCATTCAACACATGGCAAAGCCAATCCACTCACACCGGGCTGTGGTGAAGGAAAGTATCAATACAACATTTACTACAGGGTGCCAGGCAAGGAGAATGAGCAGTTAGTGCTCAAAAGACCCAAACCACCAATGGTTTTCAGGCAAGGCTATTTAAAGACAGTGTTATGGGAAAAGGGTCACAGGATGTGTCATCAGCTCATGGATAATTTTCTGATTGGTTGGTGGTGAAGTAGTAGGGTGGTGTTTTAGAAATCTTGACTATTAACCTTCCGACTCCAACCAGTCCAGAGTCTACAAGTTTGAGGTTGGCAGTTTGCACTTGGTGGGGGAGTCTAGTCTCCACAAGACTTTCTGATGAACATTCTTATCTATTTTGCTAAAGGAGAGTTAAGGTCCTCTGAACCCATCTCACAGTTTAAGTTACTGCTTATATTACTATCTCCTTCCTTGCTCAGTTGCTTCTTTGTTCCCATTCCTGTCCCTACTTAAATGGTTAACTGCTTAAGCCTATGTTTGGAACTCAGGGATGCCTGGGAGATAAAGCTTGTCCCACAAACAAGAGTCTGGGACATCGGAGGGGCTTGTACGAGGAAGACTTGCAGGGTCCTGCTCAGTTTCAGCTGTAAAATGTTTATGTTTTTGGCTTTCTTCATATATTTGCTCAGTATTGACTGTACTTTCTTCTTTGCATTTGGGATTTTTTAAATTAAATATTCTTTTGGTCTGTATGCACAGTTCTTTTGTTAGGGTGCTACAAAAGTTAATGCTTTTTTACTCTACCTATCTTTCACGAGGAAGGGAGTGGGCAGGGATGCACAGAGAGGCAAGATCTGCAGGTAACTTCTGGGTAGGGTCTTCCTATTCCTTTGGAAATTAACTATCACTTGAGACAATCTTTTGGGGAATTACCTGTGAGGGAAAATGTGGAAAGAAAAAGATTCTGATGGAAACTTCATAATCAGAAATGAATGAACAGCAGCAGTATATGTGAAAAATATGTAGGCAAACTGGAAAAGTATTTTTATATTTAAAAGAAAAAGAAGAAAATGTTTGATTTTTAAAGCAAATAACCTATGATAATTGCACAAAGTTCAGAATGCAATACATGGAGCTGACCTGTTGTAAAGTTCTCATGTTGTTTGAGATGTGGTAAAATAATTATCTCTAGCAGCTAACCACGAAAAGAATAATATATAACAATATAAATAACATATGCATGAAAGAAATAAAATAGTAAAAGATAATTCATTATTCAAAGGGATGTTAGCAAAGAATAAAATACATGGAACAATTAGATAATAAATAGCAAGATGGTGATCTAAGTCTACCTGTATCAGAATAAAGTAAACATAAAAGAAATCTATTTAAATGACAAAAATTGTCAAAGGACTAAAAACATTAAAGAGCCATTTTATTTTTATTAAAGTCACGTTTTTTAATTTTTATCTAAAAATGTTAACTTTATATTGTAGTATAGATGATTAATAATGTTGTGTTAGTTACAGGGATATACAGCAAAGTGATTTAGTTATACATTCCCGTTTAGGTTATTGTAGAGTATGGAACAGAGTTCCCTTTGCTGTACAGTAGGTCCTTGCTGGTTGTCTATTTTAAATATAGAGTGTACATGTCAATCCCATACTCCCAATCAGTCCCTCCCTCCAGCCTTTCCTTTGGAACTTTGTTCTCTGAGTCTGTTTCTGTTTTGTAAGTAAGTTCATATGTATCATTTTTAGATTCTGCATATGTGACATCGTATGATATTTGTCTAACTTACTTCACTTAGTATAATAATCTCTGGGTGCTTTTAATATTTTCTTTGTCTTTAGTGTTTGTCAGTTTGGTTAGTATTTGTCTTGCCATGTTTTTCCTTGAGTTCACCCTGTGTGGGACTATTCCCTGGACTTGGGTGAGTTTTTCCTTTCCCATGGTAGGGAATTTTTCAGCTATTTTCTTTTCAAATATTTTCTCAGGCTGATTCTCTCTCTTGTCCTTTTGGGACCCCTATAATGTGAATATTGGTACATTTAAAGTTGTCCCAGATATTTCTTAG
Organism: Bos javanicus; assembly: GCF_032452875.1. Taxonomy (NCBI): domain Eukaryota; kingdom Metazoa; phylum Chordata; class Mammalia; order Artiodactyla; family Bovidae; genus Bos; species Bos javanicus. The sequence goes on along the minus strand of NC_083871.1, from coordinate 85,119,415 downwards.
GCTGTACTCATTTCTTTTCTTTATTATGTTCCATAGTAGTGGTCTCCACCATTCTCTTTCAGCTCACTTACCTGTTAGTCTGCCTTATCTGTTAGATTCTGCTATTGAATCTGTGTCGGGGGTATGTTTATCAGGTAGCCATGTACTCAGTAAGACTTTAAGCAGCCTGCCTGCTGATTGGTGGCCCTGTGTTCCTGCCCTGTTGGTTGTTTGGCCTGAGGCATTCCCACACTGGAGCCCACAGGCTGCTGGGTGGGGCCAGGTCTTGGTTAGAAAACCAAGTAGCCTCCAAGAGAGCTTACACCAAGGAGTACTCACCAGCACTACCACTACCAGTTCCATTGTCCCCACTGTGAGCCACAGCCAGCCCCTTCCTTCACAGGAGGTAAGTCTGGCCTCATCTCATGAGATCACTGCTTTTTGCCCTGGGTCCTAAGGAGACCCTGTGGGTGCTGTCCAAGAGTGGAGTTTGTTTCCCTCATCCCAGTGATCAAATCTTACTGGCCTTCAAAGCCAGATTCTCTAGGGGCTCTTCCTTTTGTTGCCAGACCCTGAGGCTGGGCAGCCTGACATGGGGCTCAGAACTCACACCTGTGGGTGCACTTTTGAGGTATAATTATTTTCTATTTTGCGAGTTGCCCAGCCAGCATTTATGGGATTTGATCTTATCTTGATTGTGTTCCTCCTACCATCTCACTGTAGCTTTTGCTTGTCTTTGTATGGAAGGTATCTTTTTTGGTAAATGGCAACCCACTCTAGTATTCTTGCCCAGAGAATCCCATGGACGGAGGAGCCTGGTGGGCTACAGTTCACGGGGTCGCAAAGAGTCGGACATGACTGAGTGACTTCACTTTCACTTTCTTTCTTCCAGCAATTTTTTGGTCAATGTTTGGCAGTTAGTTGTGATTTTCATGTTACTATAAGAAGAGGTGAGCTCATGTCTTTCTGCTCTGCCATCCTATCTGTATGAAAGTCACATTTTAGATGAGAATATAGAAAGTGACTTTTAAAAAGTATACTGTAAAAATATTTAAATACTAACCAAATTAATTTGATATAACTATACTAATATAAAAAAAGTTTGATATAGGAAATATTAGAGGCAAAGGAAAGACATTTTATGTGGATAAATGGTCTTTATAAAAATGGAGATACAACAATCCTAATTTACTTAAAAATGCAAAAAGCAAAAATTTAAAGAAATAAACAGAAAAATTACCAGTCACACTTGGTTATATGAACGCAAATCTTAGTAACTGTTAGAAAAGGCTAACACAAAGCTGTAAGGAATATATATAACCATTCTGTCCTGTTTGATATTTACAGAGTTCTACACTCAAAAGAAGCAAAATGTACATCATTTTTAGTAACAATGCGGCACTTTTCCAAAATGAATCTATATGCTAAACACTTAAGTATAAACAAATTGCAAAGTATTGAAATAATACAAAGAATATTTTCTTATCCGAGAGGAATTAAACTAGAAAGCAACAACATAATAATTAGAAAATCCTCAAATGTTTGGAAATTAGACATAAACTTCAAAACCAATGGGTCAAAAAATTGGAATAACAATTATAAAATACTTTGCACTGAAAAATAACATGGCTTATAAAACTTAGGAGATGCAGCTGAAGCAAAGCTATATAGAGAGACATTTACAGCTTTAAATGCATATGCAGGACAAAAAAGAATGAAACATTTCAAGGAGCTACAAGTTGAATAGTCATAAAATACTCTGTGTTTGAGAGTCTCATTCAATGCATAGGATGGTAATTCTCTGAGCAAGAATCATAATTTTATTTATAATTTATATACATTTGTTGTCACAGTCTTAAAATGAAAACGTGTTTATTACACACAGGGAAGTTAATTACTATAATGAGAAGTACAAAATAAGTTACATTAAAAAGCACATATAAAAGATTAATTTTTTCAGTGAAAGTTATTGTTTCTCAGCACTAAATTAAACCCTCTATACTCTGATTCTGTTACTGGGATTCATTTCACTGAGAGCTGACTTTAATTTAGGTCAGGCAGTAGAAACCAGAGAAAGCTTGGAATATGGGAGTTGTAAAGAAAGTATTTACTACTTCTCTTCCCCTAGTGTTGCTGTAGAAGCAGTGACAAACTTTAATCTCCATTTTTTTTTTTCCTCCATCTTCAGAACCAACCTGACTGTATGACCCCAGGTAGCAGAAGCACCGAGACAGGTTAACTTTACAGAGGTCCGAGCACCCGCTCTGACCAACTCTTTCTGAACTATTAGGTTCTTAACGACTCTATCTCTTCTTCTTTTCCCTTAGACTTAAAAGTGGTAGCTGCTGCTTGTAATTATTAATTCTCCATTTTCTTTGAGAAAGTCCTATTTTTGCTCTTCCAGCCACCACGTAACCAATTTCCTGTTAGAAATGACTAGGAAAGTAAAGAAAGTGGAGAAATTGTCAGTTGCTCAGTCATGTTAGACTCTTTGCAACCTGTGGAGTGTAGCCCACCAGATTCCTCTGCCCATGGGATTTTCCAGGCAAGAACTGGAGTGGGTTGCCATTCCCTTCTCCAGGGGATCTTTCTGACATTCAGGGATTGAACCCCGGTCTCCTACTTTGCAGGTAGATTCTTTACCACCACAGTGGTTTCCAATTTCTAGATAGATCCCAACTGATCCAATTTCTATTAAAGGAAGAAAACCAAGAGTAATATAAAAACATGCCTAGAAAGGTTCAGAATTACCCCACAGATAGGGTAAATTAAAGAAACAAGCCACAATTTTAGGTGGAAGGTATAATAAGATGGTGACAGACACCTGAGGCAGATGCACGAGAGCAAATGACTAGGTGGTAATTCAGTTAACAGAAGTTCTCTTGCAATATTTTGAAAACTGAGTTATGTATTATTTATTCAGTATTAATAGTAATAAAGTATTCTGAGTGATTTTAAGGTATTCATGTTAATATATCATATACACTGTAGGTAAACAGAAAGTGAATAAAATAAAGTGCATGGTCTCTGGATTCAGTTCAGTTGCTCAGTCATGTCTGACTCTTTGCGACCCCACGAATCGCAGCACGTCAGGCCTCCCTGTCCATCACCAACTCCCGGAGTTTACTCAGACTCATGTCCATTGAGTCGGTGATGCCATCTAGCCATCTCATCCTCTCTCGTCGCCTTCTCCTCCTGCCCTCAATCACTCCCAGCATCAGAGTCTTTTCCAATGAGTCAACTCTTCGCATAAGGTGGCCAAAGTACTGGAGTTTCAGCTTTAGCATCATTCCTTCCAAAGAAATCCCAGGGCTGATCTCCTTTAGAATGGACTGGTTGGATGTCCTTGCAGTCCAAGGGACTCTCAAGAGTCTTCTCCAACACCACAGTTCAAAAGCATCAATTCTTCGGCGCTCTGCTTCTAAGTCGCTTTAGTCGTGTCTGACTCTGTGCGACCCCATGGACGGTAGCCCACCAGGCTTCCCTGTCCCTGGGATTCTCCAAGCAAGAACACTGGAGTGGGTTGCCATTTCCTTCTTTGGCACTCTGATACCATATAAAACAATGCCCAGGAGAGGTATCTATTTTAACTCTTTTTATAAAAAGTAAACATAACACAATTTATCTAAAATAGTGGAGGACAGAGGAGTCTGGTGTGCTGTAGTGCATGGGGGTTACAAAGAGTTAGACACGATTTAGCAACTGAACAACAACAACTTGGAATTTAATGTAACAATTAATAGGCATCAAACCACACACACAAAAGACAAAGATTTAGAGCAGGAACTGCAGGGTGAAAATTGGCCATTGCTTTGAATATTACTGAATATGGGTATGATTCCATTACTCCATGGGATCTTTCTATCCTATTACCAACTGGCTTATTTTCTGGTCTGATATCTTTTCTCAGTTTTATAACAGTATATGCATGTTTTCTGATTTTTGATTCCTCAAAACTCAGTCGAAAGACGATAATTTATGACTCTGTGGCTTTTGATCCTATTGCAGCATACTCTTTTTGTGTTTTCCAATTCTCAGTATTAAGGGAAGTATGGTTTTATTTTTTTCTTATTCAGTCTACAATATGGATCACCATCAGTTTGTCAGATAAGCAACACTGTTTCAACTAACAATGAGTAAAGTTATTTTTTTATGTAACTTTTGTAAAGTTTTAGATTCCAAGATGGATAACATTCAACAAAAACTTGAGACATTTGCTGTTTTGCTCCTAAACTGATAACTGTCTCTTACAAGTAAGATTCATGAATATTTCAATCAGAATATTCTACCATTCTTTTTAAAGAATGGATTCTACTGGATCCATTCAGAATACATGCTGGATTCTACTCCAAATCTGTTTTATCTGGAATCTGTGGTTTGTGTTGGAAAATATGCATTTTAATTATTTCTCCAGTAAATCTTAAGTACCAAAACACTTAGAAACACTAACCAAAATGCTGTTCTATACTTTAAGTGAAATGTATACCATCCATTCTTCAGTATTTGAATACTCCAAAAATCATCCCAATGAGAGACTGTGTGTGTTCTTTTGAGGGTAAAATTGTACCCCAGCTGCTACAGATTCTTGAAGACTTAAAACACACAAACATTAAATTGGCATCAAAATATAAATGTTTCTTTCTGGGAAAAGTAGATTAGATAAAAAGCTGCAAAAATAAAGATTTGTCACTTTTTCCAAAATCCATCTGAGACCTATGCAAAAGGAGATTTGGTCTGCAATTGGACAGTTACTTAGGCAGCCTAAGAAAAAGTCACAGTTTCATACGCACCTTGTCCTGAGACTGGGATAAATTAGGCTCCCATTCAAACCTGCATCTAAAAGGCAGATCCAGACGTGCTTATTTTATGAAACCTGAATTCCATGAGGAATGATTTGTTGTTATCAGTTCAGTCGTTCAGTCGTGTCCGACTCTTTGCGGCCCCATGAACTGCAGCACGCCAGGCCTCCCTGTCCATCACCAACTCCCGGAGTTCACTCAGACTCACGTCCATTGAGTCAGTCATGCCATCCAGCCATCTCATCCTCCATCGTCCCCTTCTCCTCCTGCCCCCAATCCCTCCCAGCATCAGAGTCTTTTCCAATGAGTCAACTCTTCACATGAGGTGGCCAAAGTACTGGAGTTTCAGCTTTAGCATCATTCCTTCCAAAGAAATCCCAGGACTGATCTCCTTCAGAATGGACTGGTTGGATCTCCTTGCAGTCCAAGGGACTCTCAAGAGTCTTCTCCAACACTGCAGTTCAAAAGCATCAATTCTTCTGTGCTCAGCTTTCTTCACAGTCCAATTCTCACATCCATACATGACCACAGGAAAAAACATAGCCTTGACTAGACAGACCTTTGTTGGCAAAGTAATGTCTCTGCTTTTGAATATGCTATCGAGGTTGGTCATAACTTTCCTTCCAAGGAGTAAGCATCTTTTAATTTCATGGCTGCAGTCACCATCTGCCTTTTTTTGGAGCCCAGAAAAATAAAGTCTGACACTGTTTCCACTGTTTCCCCATCTATTTCCCATGAAGTGATGGGACTGGATGCCATGATCTTCATTTTCTGAATGTTGAGCTTTAAGCCAACTTTTTCACTCTCCACTTTCACTTTCATCAAGAGGCTTTTGAGTTCCTCTTCACTTTCTGCCATAAGGGTGGTGTCATCTGCATATCTGAGGTTATTGATATTTCTCCTGGCAATCTTGATTCCAGCTTGTGTTTCTTCCAGTCCAGCGTTTCTCATGATGTACTCTGCATAGAAGTTAAATAAGCAGGGTGACAATATACAGCCTGGACGTACTCCTTTTCCTATTTGGAACCAGTCTGTTGTTCCATGTCCAGTTCTAACTGTTGCTTCCTGACCTGCATATAGGTTTCAGGTCAGGTGGTCTGGTATTCCCATCTCTTTCAGAATTTTCCACAGTTTGTGATCCATACAGTCAAAGGCTTTGGCATAGTCAATAAAGAAGAAATAGATGTTTTTCTGGAACTCGCTTGCTTTTTCCATGATCCAGTGGATGTTGGCAATTTGATCTCTGGTTCCTCTGCCTTCTCTAAAACCAGCTTGAACATCAGGAAGTTCACGGTTCACATATTGCTGAAGCCTGGCTTGGAGAATTTTGAGCATTACTTTACTAGCGTGTGAGATGAGTGCAATTGTGTGGTAGTTTGAGCATTCTTTGGCATTGCCTTTCTTTGGGATTGGAATGAAAAGTGACTTTTTCCAGTCCTGTGGCCACTGCTGAGTCTTCCAAATTTGCTGGCATATTGAGTGTAGCACCTTCACAGCAGCATCTTTCAGGATTTGAAATAGCTCAACTGGAATTCCATCACCTCCTTTGTTCTTAGTGATACTTTCTAAGGCCCACTTGACTTCACATTCCAGGATGTCTTGCTCTAGGTGAGTGATCACACCATCGTGATTATCTGGGTTGTGAAGATCTTTTTTGTACAGGTCTTCTGTGTATTCTTGCCACCTCTTCTTAATATCTTTTGCTTCTGTTGGGTCCATACCATTTCTGTCATTTATTGAGCCCATCTTTGCATGAAATGTTCTTTTGGTATCTCTAATTTTCTTGAAGAGATCTCTATTCTTTCCCATTCTGTTGTTTTCCTCTATTTTTTTGCTTTGATTGCTGAGGAAGGCTTTCTTATGTCTTCTTGCTATTCTTTCTAGCCTAAAAGTGAAAATAACATAGAAACAGTCATCTTTAACACTTCAATCCTTACTAAGAGGAAGGAATACTAGTAGCTGTGAGATTCTTGTCATTCCACTAATCAGAAATCAGAATAAATAGTTACAAGGATGAAGGCAGAGGCAAAAGTAGTTTTCCCAATAGTCCCCAAAGAGATGAAGTTCCCATTATAATAACTAAAAGACTTTGAGAAGAAAATTATCCACAGCCTAACCCTTCAAGGTCTCTACCTGGATGATATATACTTTTGTTTTAATTTTTATTTCATACTGGGGTATAGCTGATTACCAGTGTTCTGATAGTTTCAGGTGAACAGTAAAGGGACTCAGGCATACATATACATGCATCCATTGGATGATATATACTTTAAAAACCTTTAAATTTGCTCTCAGTTAACTATATTTAAATATTACTTCTGGACTATTGTAGAGGAATACATAAGAAATGACCTAAGAAATTTGGTATGTTATTTATATAAAAATGTTGTTTTGAGGAAGTTGCTTCCTCTGTTATATGTCTTCTCTTGAAGACCCAGAGGGAAAAATTCACTGTCCTTAGTTTCAGAGATCTGTTTCTTCTGGGCAGCCTCAGACCCCATTTGTCCAAAATGAAACTCATCTCTCCTTCCTCAGAACACACTCCTCCTCTTGTTTCTTAATCTTAGACAACAGTGCACCAGCCAAAGATATGCAGTCAGCCAAGATATTCTTTCTTGGTTTCTCTTATTTTTCCATGTTCCATATAAAAGCAATCATTGAATATTGCAAATATCTACTTCTCCTATATCTCTCTAGTCCCACTACAAGTGCCTTAGTTGCCTGGATACTAGAACTTCACTCCCATTGTGTGTCATGCCCTCCTTTACTGTACTAAACTAGGCCACATATTTTGACCTAATAGGCTTCCATAAGGCATTGGATTGAAACTGCATATTTGTTTCACAGATTGGACTGTAAGTACTGAGAAGACAGGTACGATGTCATGGACACTATAGTTAACAATTATTTTTCCTTATGTTAGACATTTGTGAACTCATTTCAGTTTTTATATCAATTCTGACAATGATGTTGGACCTCCTGTATTAAGTAGTGATATCTCTATGGATGTATCATACTTTGAATCTTAGCTAATTTACTCATTTACTCAATTTTCTTCTAGTATGAAGTTCAAATCCAAGTCACCTTTGAATTAGGCAGGATGTAGGTAAATATTGTTGGCCAAAAATGTTCATTCAGAGTTTTCCATAAGATGTTCAATTTTTTGGCCAACTCAATAATTTAAACATTAATTCAACAGACCTGGGCTGGCAGACAACCAGCAATGTCCTTGAGGACAGTCAGTTTCCTGTAAATCACATCTGGAGAACCATTAATCTTGTTCAGGGCATGTCTGTTAGCTAGCTTCTATGTCTTTTTATACCTGTACTTTCAGTGATGTCATGCTTCAAGCCAACTCAGCTCTTAACTGTAAGGTATTAATAGATATACCCCTAGAATGCTCTTTTATTTCATGCTTCACATGCTCAATGATTTTGACCTTTTAAACATTATTAATAAGTGTCTTAACTCTCTTTGACCTCATCATCTTTAAGAGACACTTCTAAAAGCATTGCTGAGAGACATAATACTAAAAAAAAATAATTTGGGAAAACTGCAGATAAGCTTATAGAAATGTGAAAAAAATGTAGTTTTTCAGAATCTATGGTGATCTGGAGATATTTATGGGGCTTCTTAAAGGGGAAATGAGCAGATAATCCTAGGAAGGTATTCCTCCCTGATTTTCTGCTTCAGTCGTAACATTCTACTTTTTGGAGATTTGTGGTGGGGAATTTAAAAATATTTTTAAAAAGGACTATAGGATTTCAGATCTATGTAATTCTTAGAAGCATGATCATTTAATCAAATATTTTCTCAATTCTCTTTTCCTTAGAAAGCTTACCCACAAACACATAATTTGCTGATTTTCACCTTCTGCCTAAAGCCCACAAAGTATCCTAATGCTTCTGTTAATCATACGTGGGCCTCAATTTTTATTTAGAATTTAGTAGTATTAATAGCACCATTCAAAAATGTATTACTCATCTACCTGCAGAAAAGGCAGAATCTTGAAATATAATTCTTTAAAATAGTTATAGATTTTTATGTCACCAGTTTTTTATATGTTAAATAGAACTGCATCAGATTAAAGCTAAATTAACAGTGGGAAAGTATTATGTACACAAGAATTTAAAATTAAAGCATGAAAATGAACATTTTTAGCAGTTAACAGTAATTTAATTTGTGTTGCACATCAATCTGAAACTTAGAGGAGTATAAAATGCATTCTGTTTACTTCTGATTCACTTAATCAGGAAAACTTCAAGAAGCAAATATCTCAGGGTAAATTGCACTACAGAACAGTTGTTACCAAGCATCTGGCAAAACACCTAAAGAGGATTATTCTCATTGACAAGATTTTTTGAATCTACATTTTAAAACCATTAAATAAACTTAATCTAGAGGATCACTATTACTCCATTATCTATTTAAGAAGGTAAAATATAAGACGAGTGTTTCCTAGATGAACCAGAACATTTCCAGAATGATGAAAAATATTCTAGCCTACTGAGTATAAAATTAGATTGCTGGATGGCTGTGGCTGGCTCAGATTCTGAGGTCATGATGACTCTTCCTTATGCTAAGCAGATGAAATGTCAGAATAAAATCATAGCCTGGCTTTAGTTATGAATCTTAAATTAGGTGAGATAAAAAACCTTTTGAAGTGTCATGTACTATGATTTAAGTTTTATCTCCTTATTCTTATCCAGGGTACCAGAAATCTTATTATATACATGAAGACTACTTGCTAGCTAAGCTGACTTTAAATGAGGTTGTACTAACCCTATGGGACCAAGTGAAGCATCTTCTCAACGCAGATAGTTTACACATAAACATGCACTGAATTCACAGTTTATTTTATACTTTCATGGTTAATACTGTAAATGGTAGGCAGCAAACCACACAAAGCCTACTATATCATTTCTCCTGCAGTGGAAAAATACATTTAATTTGGGTGGAGGGGATCAGAGATCAATATGAGAAAAATATGAACTGAAATTTGGGGAAGGGGAAAAAATACTGTTATCTAGCTATTTTAAACACTCAGCTGTGTTTCATCCTAACTCCCTATTTTGAGGAATATTGCCTAGGAAATGGCTCAATGTGTTAGCACCAGTACACTTTGCTTACATTTTAGGCACTTTGTATAAGGCATGAGTCTTTAAGTGTTTTAGGTAAGGATACTACTATTATATTCTTATTTGGAACAATAAGTCATTGGCTAAGATTTTTTTTTTTGTTTTTTAATATACATTGTGGCCCAGTGACGACATATCTTGCTCAGGCTTCTGAATTTTGGGATATTAATATTTTAGTAGCACCGAACTTTGATTTAAAAATTTTCCCTTATTCATATCAAAGTTTTGGGAAAGATAACATGCTCTGCAGGAGTGAAAGCTTCAGAGCTCAAAGGAACAGCATCTTCCAGGTTTATCTCTTCCAGGAAACTTTATTTGGAAGAAAATACAGATCTAGACTTCTCACATAATAATAATGCTTTCTAGTTCACTTAGTCTCCTCTAATCTTCTATAACTTTAATCTTGTGAGAGAATATATTTATCAACATATAAATGTACATATACTGCTTATATCTATAAATAAAAGTTGTATCAAAATTAGCCTCAATTTTGAGAGAAATTTATCAAATACTCCAAGGTTCTATTTGTTCAGTTTTGCACTATTAGAGACAGGTCAAAGGTGTTCCGGGATCTGAATTCCTTTATTAATATTAAACATGGTCTCCAACTTCATTTTACATATCAAATTTTCTAGACCCCCAATTATATCTTCCTAATTAATTTAAATCACTTTCTACTACAGAATTTTAAATATGTCATTGGGTATTTCCTTCCCTCTAATGATTTGAATGGATTGCTCTATCATTTAAGGAAACTGATTAATACTTCCATGTATCATTTTTAAGGGCTTTCTAGAATTTTAATGGATACCTTTATACCGTACCTCGATACCATACCTCAATTTCAGTCAAGTTTGCGACACTGATGACAACCAACAGTTTGATTATAGTAATTTGTGGGATCAGATTCTTGAAGAAAAATGGAAAATAGACTATTTAAGATAATAATAACTGCTTTAAAATATATTAGACATTTAAAAGTTAGAAAATATAGAATAATAAATTGATAGCTCTAGCCAACAATAACATTTTTGAGAACATTAGTTTCTACAACCTGGTTGTACAAAAGAATCACCAAGGGTAGTTTTTAATATTACGGTGTCTAGATCCCAAACTTGATAAAATCTCTAGAGATCTGTTTTTCTAAGAATTTTCCTGAATGGGGCTTATAGAGGCATACCAATAAAAGAAAAACAGACCAGCCATCTGGGACCCCCTAGTTAAGAATTTTATGCTAAAAGCACTTAGTTATACTTTACATCTCATTTCTTACATGTAAAGAGCTTGGAAATCATTATCCCATCCTTATATCAAAAAAAAAAAAAAAAATAGGGAAAAGAGAAGATCAATGATTTCTAAGAAATCACAGAACTGAGGTTGCAATACCCCCAATCTGTAGAAACAGATGTTTCCAGAGAGCTCTAATGACTGGGATCTGCTTACTTGGTGCAGATGATACTGGAGCCCTAAAGTGGTAGAAACACCAGATAATTTTGATGGATTGTTGAATGTGACTAGTGTGAGAATGAGGAAGTCCTCATTATCACAGTTTTGGGAGACTCCAATATGTCTAGAAAATGTACCAATTTCTCACATTGAGGATCCAAGAAAGATGTTTCATGGCGCTGGCAGGGAGAAGACAGGAGTAACAGTACATAATATGTCCAGACCTTCACCATAATAAAGGCATACTTTCCAGGGAAAAGGACTTTAGCAGAACATAGTTCCCTACCAATTCAGTCCAGTCGCTCAGTCGTGTCCGACTCTTTGCGACCCCATGAATCGCAGCATGCCAGGCCTCCCTGTCCATCACCAAAATAAAAGATTTATTTGGAATATTCGAGAATGCTTACTCCTCATAATTTATAACACAACAAAGTGAAACATGTACAGAATAAGGAAAGATAGAAAAGGATATCCAAGAACTCTGGGACAATTTCAAATGTGTAAACTATTTTTAATGAATGCCAGAGTAGAGGGGAGAGAAAAGATCAGAAGAATATTTGAAGTAATAATGGGTGAGAAGTTTTCAAAACTGATTCCAGACACTGAGCCGCAGAACTAAGAAGCTCAGATAACACCAGAGTAATACTGAAAACAACACAAACAATCCCCCCAAACTCACTACAGCTAAATATTATTTTCAGACTGCAAAAATCTTCAGCCAAAGGAAAAAAAAAATCTTATGTATTTATGAACAAATTTAACATTACAGGGCATTTCTCATCAGAAATTTTGAGAGAGAATAGAATGGAGTAAATATATAGACAAAGATTTGAAAAATGCCCACATATATTGAAACCATCCTTCAAAAATGGAGATTTTTCTCTTACAAACAAAAACTGAGGTATTTGCTCAAGAGACTTACCTTGCAAATTTTAGATGTTCTCAAAGCAGAAAGAAAAGAATATAGATCAGAAACTTGGATCAATAAAAAGAAAACGAAGGAGTAAATAAAGATAATTTTTTTAAATTATGAATTGATCTTAAAGGTACCTGCTTACTTTAATATCAGTGACAGTGTTTGGAGGATTATAACATATGGATAAGTGAAATGACAGTGATGTTATAAGGAATGAGAGGAAAGAATTGGGAATTCTGTCTTAAGTAATATATAAAACAGTATAATGTTAACTGAAGGTGAACTTTTAACAGTAAGAAATTTGTATTGAAAATTCTAGAGCAACCACTAAATTTTTTTTAAAAAGCAGTGTACTTGAGACAATCTTATAAAATAAGTTAAACAGAAAAAGCAGAGGAAAATGAAACAAAGAACAAATGTGACATATAGAAAATAGCTGTGCACATGACATATATTTATTCAAGCATGATGATAATTACTTTAGATATGAATGGTCTAAAAACACCACCACCAACAGATTGTTAGAACTGATAAAATACAAAGGTCCAAGAGACCTGTGTCTTGTCTAAAAGTAACTTACTTTAAATACAAAGAAACAGACAAAAGGATAGCAAGGGGTTGGAGAAAAATATGCTAACAGTAATCAAAATGAAATCTAAATTAGCTAATGTCAGACAAAGCCCACTTATGAACAAGAAAGATTATTGAGTTAAAGAGGCATGTTAAATAATAAAGGGTTCACTCCTCCAAGATCAGATCAGATCAGTCTTTCAGTCGTGTCCGACTCTTTGCGACCCCATGAACCACAGCACGCCAGGCCTCCCTGTCCATCACCAGCTCCCAGAGTTCACTGAGACTCACGTCCAAGAGTCAGTGATGCCATCCAGCCATCTCATCCTCCGTCATCCCCTTCTCCTCCTGCCCCCAATCCCTCCCAGCATCAGAGTCTTTTCCAATGAGTCAACTCTTCGCATGAGGTGGCCAAAGTACTGGAGTTTCAGCTTTAGCATCATTCCTTCCAAAGAAATCCCAGGGCTGATCTCCTTCAGAATGGACTGGTTGGATCTCCTTGCAGTCCAAGGGCCTCTCAAGAGTCTTCTCCAACACCACAGTTCAAAAGCCAAGAAAATAAATGACCCGAAATGTATATACACTCAAAAAAGAATGTAAAACATGAGGGAAAAAAATGATAGAAATAAAATAGGCAAATTTACTATTTTAGCTGGAGGCTTCAGCATCTTTCATTTAGGAAATGATTGGTCAAATATAAAAGAAAATCAGTAGTATATAGTTGACCTAAACAGTAATATAAATGTATTTGTTCTAAGTGACATTTATACAATGCTCCATCCAACAGCAGCAGAATCTACAGTATTCACATTATTTTTAAGTTCCCAGGTGTTCATTAGTATTTACTACCATCAAAGTGATAAAACATACCTGGACAAATTTTAAACATAAATTATACGAATTGTGTTCTCAGGACAAAATGGAATTAAACAAGAGCTAAAAAACAGGAGGATAACTGGAAAATCTCCAAATAATTGGGAATTAATCAACATACTACTACTAATAGGAGACAAAGGTATAATGTAAAATATTTTGAAGTATGTAATTGAGAAATTACAATGTATAAAAATCTGGGATGAAGCCAGAGGAATGGTTAAATGTTTTAGGATGAAATTAATATACTGGAAAATAAGGTTGATCTAAAATCAATAATCTAAGCTTTCACCTTGGGAGGTTAAAGAAATAAGAATATTTCTTCCATAAGCTTAAAGCAAGTGGAAGAAAAACAGCAACAAAAATTAGAAGAAATCAATGAAAGGTAAAACAAACAAACAAACAAACGAAAACCTTAACAAACCCTAAAGCTGGGTCTTTGAAAATTTCAATGAAATAGATAAGCTAGCTAGGCAAACAAGAATTTTTTTTTTCATCTAGAAAAATTAGAGTTCTAGGAAAGTTTTGAGGATACTTAACTAACCCATATTTTGTCCTTTGAAATTATACTGTTTCCTTATTTCAGAAACAGTAAGACTGAGGACACAATGAATAAAATGCCTCTACAGTTAGTGTCAGAGCTCAGATTGTAACACAGATCTCTGAACTCTGAAATTCTGTGCTTTTTCCTCTTCCAGACATGGCTAATTCTCCATCTTCATCTGTGGTCTTGAATTCCAGTCTCAGATATAATTTAGGATAATTCTTCCAGCTTTATTCCCACATAACTGGGAATATATTAGAATAGCATCTGAATAAATATAGACTTTTCTAAAAAATTTACAGAGCTGTATAATAATTCTTTCAAATATGTTTTTTAAAAAGTTTAGAAATTACACATTTTTCAAAAATGTCTCAAGTATTTTTTTTGGAAAATGTATTTCATTTTTATAGCATCTTTTATAGTAAATCATTGTAATACAGACTTGATATTTTTATCTCTGAAATATTATAAGCCATTTTAACCTAGAGATGGCCCATACAGAGCACCTGTACTGACCTAATAGACAGTAATGGCTCATTTGTAAGTTTTATAACCTAACGGTTTAATATTTCGCTGGAAGGACTCTAATAGGCTTTGGCATAAGGCATAAGGAAAAAATCTATGATAGATCAGATGACTTTTTATAGATTATTAGGTAAATAACACCCATTTGAAATATATACACTTCAGTCCCAGACAATTATGTAAATATTAAAGGTATCTTTTTGAACCAGCTGTTTTAATTTCTACCACATTTATAGTTTTCTTCCACAGTCCTGGCTTACCGGAGGTTGATATGCATTTTATAAATGATTGTTGAGCACATTTCCTTAAGAGAAAGAATACTGAGATCATTTCAGCTCCATTACCTCATCAGCATCTCAATTTCTTTTAAATTAGACTCATTATAACAAGCATTTCATACAAAACATACAATGGGTGATTTCAAATGTTGGTTTTATAATTAGCATATTATTACAAAGTGTTTGTTTAATTTTGAACAAATTCTTTTCCTGATTACTTATTCTGTACCCTGCAGTTTATCAACACATTTCCCCAAACTTTTATATATTTAGCACCTAGTTAGGCTATTTATTAAAAATACCATTTCCAAGTACTTTATTTTAGAATGCTTTTTAGAAAATTACTCTTATTAGAGTAATATCAAGCAATTCTCATGTAAATTAGTGGCCCTGCTGAACAAACTCTTTGAAGTATCTGATACAGTATATTGATCTACTTACCATTGTGGATTAGGTAATCCTATAGAACCAACAGGATCTTCCATCTCTGAAAAGTGGAGTATTCTCATGTTGTATAAAACAATAGCTATAACTGTGCATGGTCTGGGATGATTCTACAGCAAAGGCGATGATGTTTACTGAGGAATTACACAGACAAGGAATTGTGAAGGAAATCAATCCCTCAGTGAGGCAGAAAGGCAGGGGTGATGAACCAGAGTGCAGGGGAGAAGCCAGACAGTTGTTGCTCTCGGCTAGTTTGAGGAAAGCAAAGAATAAAGGAACTCTCTCCTACAGAAAATTCCTGCTATCTGAAAATAACACTTAAGGAAAGCAAGATCCAACAGTAGCAAAGGACACATTATTCTCAAGTTCATGTGGAACATTTGCCACGAGAGACCACCTTCTGCACCATAAAAAACAGCTTAATGAATTTTCTCAGAACACATGGATTTAACCTAGAAATCAATAACATAAAGACAGCTGAGAAATCCTCAGTTAGACATTAAGCGACAATTTTAATATTTGACTTAAATTCTCAAGAGAAAAATATTTTGAATATAATAGAAATATAAATACAACTTACAAACACTTGTGGGTTGCAGCAAAAGCAGTGCTTAGAGGGAAATTTATATCATTGAATGCATATATGACAAAAGAAGATCCAAAATCAATAGTCTACATTTCCACCTTAGGAAATTAGAGCAGGAAGAGCAATTTTAAGTCAAAAGCAAGCAGAAAGATATAATAAATACTGCAGAACACATGATATTGAAAACAATAAAACACTGGAGAGAAAATCACCACCACTAAAAGCTGATTCTTTGAAAAGGTGAAAAATATTGAAAAACTTGTAGCTGGTCTAACCAAGTAAACAGAAGAGAGGAGACAAACTTCTAGTATCAGAAATGAGAGAGGGTTCTCACTTCTGACCTCATGAACCTATAATCCCACAAAAGATTATAACAGAATAATACAGACAGCTCCATGCCTACAAATGTAATAACTTAGATGAAACAGAATTAAACACAAACTCCCAAAACTTACATAAGGAGAAATCAATGATATGACTATCTCTATCTACTAAGTAATCTGATTCAATAATGAATACCTATGCAAATAAATTCACTACAAAAAAGAAATCTACAGACTATTATCTTTCTTTAATATACGTGCAGAAACTTAACAAGATATTAGTAAACGAAATCCAAAAATGTATTAAGATGTTGTACTCAATTAACTGGAATTTTTCCTAGGTATGGGGCTTCCCTGGTAGTTTAGCTGGTAAAGAATCTGCCTGCAAAAGAAGACCCCGGTTCGATTCCTGGATTGGGAAGATCCCCTGGTGAAGGAATAGGCTACCCACTCTAGTATTCTTGGGCTTCCCTGATGGCTCGGGTGGTGAATCCCACAAGAGACCTGGGTTGAGAAGATCCCCTGGAGAATGGAACAGCTACCCACTCCAGCAGTCTGGGCTGGAGAATTCCATGGACAGAAGAGCCTGGCAGGCTACAGTCCATGGGGTTGCAGAGAGTAGGACAAGACTGAGCGACTTAAAATAAAAATTCTAGGTGTAGAAGGCAGGCTTAACATTCAGAAATCAATTAATGTAATCTACCACATCAATAGGATAAGGATCAAAAAACATAATATCAACTGGCAAAAAAGAAGCATTCTTACAATTGCATATAAATCTGAGCTCAACTACAAAAACAACATCAGAAAGAGAAAATGCTACCCTGGAACACAAATTATATAAACTAACAGAAAAACATACCATATTTTTTGATAGAACTCTTAAACCTCCTGATTTTAATTTTCCCTAAGTTTGTTTGTAAATTTTTGTGGATTTAACACCAAAACCAACTTTTTCAATTTAGAAACTTACAAACAAAAAAACATGAAAAGTCAAGCCAGTATATAAACTTAAGAGACATTATGTTGGCTTATCAAAGTTTGAAATAAAATTGATACTCAAAGTACAATATGTTTAAGTGTTACACTGCTGAATAGAAAATCTAGAAAAACATATTTGAGTTTAATGTACTGTATCAGTAGGTAAAAATTATTCAATATATGTTGAGTGTTAGTCACTCAGTCATGTCCAACGCTTTGTGATGCCATGGACTGTAGCCTGCCAGACTCCTCTGTCCATGGAATTCTCCAGGGAAGAATACTGGCATGAGTAGCCATTCCCTTTCTCCAGGGAGTCTTCCTGACCCAGGGATTGGAGGCAGGTCTTCCACATTTCAGGCAGATTCTTTACCATCTGAGCCACCAGAGAGACAACGGGGACAACAGATTGTCGTCATAAAAAAGCCAAGTTCCCAACTCATTGTGGCAACCTGGATGGGAGGAGAATAGATACATGTATATGTATGACTGAGTCCCTTTCCTGTTCACCTGAAGCAGGCATAGTTGATTTACTTTGCTGTACAGCAGAAACATACAGTAATATATAATGTATATATACACATTACAATAATAATGTAATTACATACATACAATACATACATTAATGTATATACATTAATGTATACATATACAATAATGTATAGCAACTATAGTTAAAAAAATCAAAGTTTTATTCTTTTCTACTACCTTACACATTTCATATTTCTACATAAATCTGAAACTTAAACATGAGAAATTAAATCTTAACTTTCAAAAACATCGGATTTTATAATAATATTAGAGTGAACAAATTGATACAATATCTAGGTATCATAAAAGAAAACTGATAATTTCAAATACATGTAAAATATCTGCATGAAGAAGAAATACATAAAAATGACAAGTTGAAAAATGAGAATATATTTGCAACTTATATCACATAAAAAGGGTTAAATTCTCCAATTTTTAAATATACTCAAAATGTCAACATGATATATCCATTAATGTAATGAAAACA
Source organism: Bos javanicus (assembly GCF_032452875.1). Taxonomy (NCBI): domain Eukaryota; kingdom Metazoa; phylum Chordata; class Mammalia; order Artiodactyla; family Bovidae; genus Bos; species Bos javanicus. Next base: position 85,100,998 of record NC_083871.1, on the reverse strand, counting down.
CAAAGAACATGGACAGTTAATTCAACTAAAAGTCTATAAATAGCTTTCAAACATATGAGTATTTGATCTCATTCATAAAAAAATAAAAACCTAAAATCAGGAGATGCCATTTTTCACAGTTTCATTAGGCACAATCACATTTTGATAATATATTCTGACAGAGTGAGGCAATAGGCACTGTTGTCCTTTTATGTTTTAGCAGTTAGAAATATTAATTGAAATCAAGATATCCCATGTCGGCTGACATGGCAGTTGTATTATCTGATCTTTATTATTATAAGGCTGACAATAACTATAGCACAGTCATACACAGGTATACATATATATGCTTACATATGTAGCTATTGAATACAGAAGCTGCATATTTACATATGTAAAAATTTCAAGATATATTGCAAATTAAATATATATAAATATGCAGAATGCTGTGCACAGTGGGCTACATTTTGCCCGTCTAAACATGCATATGTGGATAACTGTATATGCATATATGCTTATACATACCTGAAATATCTTTGAGACCATCTTTGAAAGCATGAACAAGGACTGACAACAGTGGTGGCCCCTGGAAAGATAGTTAGAACCCAGGGCTGGGGTAACATACAGGTTTGTTTTTCTGTATTGCACGTATTGTATTACTATTACTAATGGAAAAATAAATGTGTAAATAAAACATTAAAAATAATTGTACATGTTAACTGCTATCATTAGTATCTAATCTGTTTCATTTACTGCCAAATAAAATGTTGATGCTTTAGTTGGTCATAAATGCAAAGTATAGTTTAAAGGATGTTACTCTATTTTGTATTCTAGAAGTATATCTTTGAAATACCTTTATCCTGATTGTTTTTCTATTTCCATGTCAGTGAATTTAAATTTCACATTATGATGTAGATCTGAGTTGAGATGGTTTATTGTTCTTTTTTCTATTCTTTATATACATGGAGAAAATAACAGCTGGAATAATTTCTGAATGAGGCTGTGATTTCCTGGACTCATTTACCTTTTGAACTTGCCTTCTTGAGAACATTTCTATTTATTATCATTAGTAAAAATCAATTTCTTGAAGCTCATTTCAACAAAATAGTTTCCTTTCCCCCCTCTGTTTACATTTAGGAAATCCTTACTCAAACTTGCCACTCTCTCCACCCTTGAATAAAATGCTGTGGGTGTCTTTAGTTTTTAATTAACCCCTTGTTATTTATACAACTTCGATTCTACAGTTGTTTTCTATTTTTATTTGATTCAGAGGGAAAGGCATCATTCATTTGTAAACTTCTTTGTGATTCATTATTCATCTAAAAAGTCAGGATTGTGTGAAGATGTTGGCTCAGTAGTAAAGAAACAATTTCTTTGTTCTATTTGAAGGCTTTCCTTTTTCATCTTTTTTCATCTTTCTTTGATATCTGGAGGAGGATTTAGTTAGGGAAACATAACCCCTAATTCGCAATTGTAAAAAATGCAATGGAAGTATTTTAAAGAGATGATTTATCTTGTATTTTTTTGGGGGGTGGGGATGTCACCGTCATTGTATTTCATTCTTATTACTTCTCAAGCAGCCTTTCATATTTTTCTTTTTCTACATGTTTACCTAAAATAACTGGTTCTTGAACATTCTTTTTAATGTCATTGAAATACCAGGAAAAAGGCTATTTGATGAATAGTTTTTCTTTCCCATTATTAAATACGGTGCCTAACTAACATAGAGGGGTTTCCCAGGTGGTGTCTGCCTGCCAATGAAGAAGGGGTAAGAGACATGGGTTCAATCCATGGATTGGGAAGATCCCCTGGAGTAGGAAATGGCAACCAGCTCCAGTATTCTTGCCTGGAAAATTCCATGGACAGAGGAGCCTGGTGGGCTACAGTCTTTGGGGCTGCAAAGTCAGACATGACTGAATGTGTACACACACAACGGATACAGAAAGTGACTTTCTGAAGCAGGGTTTTGCCTTGGCAAAAACCAAAAATGTGGCATTGACTTAGCCACATGGGGGATTAATATTGGGGATTTAAAAAATGGCAATCCATGTTTTAAGCTACAAGAGTTAATAAATCATCACCTGAAATAATAAGGAAATAAACATGTATTTGCTGGGTCAGCCACTTGAGGAGAAGCATCTCGAAGGCAGGACTTAGAACATAACTTGTTAGGGTGTGCTGGCTTCTATGAGATAGATTTTAAAACACATTGTAAGGTATAAGTGAACACATGAAGGAACGGGCCAGTTTACAGTCAGAGATGAAGGGTAAGAAGTTCTTCAGGGTTGAAAAGCCACTGGTTCTAACTCCAAACAATGGGACATGGGAACCAACCTTTTGATAAAATATCTCAGATAAAAAAAGTGAGAAAGAAAGAGGGTGGAGGGAGGGAGAAGCAGAGACCACTCTGAGGACTGAGCTCAAGTGGGACACATGGGAGCAAAGCGATAGAAAAATAATGCAGATTTGAGATCTATGATTAAGAAAGAACTTTGGGTGTGCTTAGTGGTGAATGCAATGCCGAGTAAATGTGTGAATGTCGAAATTGCTCATACGTGTCTGACTCTTTGCAACCCCATGATCTATACAGTCCATGGAATTCTCCAGGCCAGAATACTGGAGTGGGTAGCCTTTCCCTTCTCCAGGGGATCTTCCCAACCGAGAGATCAAACCCAGGTCTCCTGCATTGCAGGTGGATTCTTTAAAAGCTGAACAACAAGGGAAGCCCAGTAATTGTGTAAAGGACTCTTATTAGTAAAGAAATTATAAGGCTAAACTAAAAACACCTTTGACTTTTGGAATCATTTAGACTTTGAGTCTTACATGAGCAGTAAGTTTTAAAGGTAGTACAATTCTGAAGATGGCATGCTTCGAAATATTCATTTGAGGTATGTCCAAGGGCTACCCCGGTGGCTCAGATGGTGAAGAATCTGCCTGCAGAATCTGTGGGAGACCTGGGTTTGATCCCTGGGTTGGAAAGATTCCCTGAAGAAGGAAATGGCATCCCACTACAGTTTTGTTGCCTGGAGAATAGGGTCATAGAGTTGGAAAGGACTGAGTGATTAACATACACATACACACACACATCAAAACTACACATTATTGCTGTTTCTTTATCATTTGTACTCTAATAGACCCCGCCTTATTTATTAAAAAGCATATACACTGGACTACCTTAGTCAGGGAACTAGATCGCGCATGCCACAACTAAAAGTTCGTATGCCACAGCCGAAGATCAAAAATTCCATGGGCTACAACTAAGACCCAGGATAGCCAATTAATATTTAAAAATAAAATGCATGTCCTTTCCCTTTTTCATAATATTCTGATACATAAACATACATCCATGTACATTTCTCTAAGAATACAGCTGCACACACATGTTGAGAATTGTTGTAACCTATATGTGTACATATATATATATATATGTTGGTCTCCTTTATACAACATAGCATCAGAATATTTTGCCTACTTTTCATGTGTGTGCGTAGTCAGTCATGTCTGACACTTTGTGACCCCATGGACTGTAGCCCACCAGGCTCCTCTCTCCATGGGGATTCTTCAGGCAAGGATACTGGAGTGGGTTGTCATGCCCTCCTCTAGCGGATCTTCCCAACTCAGGGATCGGACCCAAGTAGCCCACATTGCAGGTGGATTCTTTACTATCTGAGCCACCAAGTCCAAGAATACTGGAGTGGGTAACCGATTCCTTCTCCAGGGGAACTTCCCAACCCAGGAATTGAACTGGGGTCTCTTACATTGCAGGCGGATTCTTTACCGCACTGCTAAGTATGAAGATAAAATTACTTTTACTAATAAATAGGACTTTTGGAAACAATGCCGGTGATCAAATGGGGATGAAATGAGGATTTCCCAGTGAAATGGAAATGCACAAATATTCACATAATACTTATATTACATACTCTGCTGTGTGTGAATTTTATTCATAATAACTAAATGAGTGACAATACTGCTAACATTTAAGGCAATAGAAACAAAAATGAATTCCTTTCACTTTGCACTGTAATAATAGGTTGAGATTTATCTATTTCTAATAGATTTAAAATATTCTGAGTGGAAGAGTTACTGATTCGATCCAAAATAAAGATGATATAGGAACAAAACCACCTTCAGAAAAATCAGGTTACTCAAAATGGATACAGAAATTATTTAAGAATCATTTTATAAGAAAGAGTTGAAACTATTATTTCAACTATATATTTTTATCTCATTACCAGTATTTCTGTAGCCTGAAATTTAGATTAAAATACTGCATAATAGCTACTTATAACATGCATTTTAAAAACATTTACCTTTTTAAGCATCATGAAAAGTGTGATTTAGTATACAGTACTTTGGAAAGATTCTGAGGCATATGGCTGATTGTAGAGATTTTTAAAACCCCGTAACTATTATACTAATCTAAAATCTGAAATCAGGAAAAATATTCAAGGAGTCATTTATAGATGACTGATTTGTGAAACATTTTGTAGTTCATTAAACTCTTTTAAACACTGCCTGCTAAAATATTATCTCTAGATAAATTATTAATGTGTGCTTTTAATGAGAATATTATATGCAATTCAAATACCAGCTAACTTAGCAGAAAGTGCTAACTGAAACCAATAACTAATTTCTTTATTACAAGAAACTTAAGTGATTTCCCAGAGACATATATCTATTAGGTGAAACAGTACTTAAAAATATTTATATATCAAAGCTCTCTAAAATACAGAGTTTTTTTTTTTTAAAATATATATATATATATATATTTTTTTTTTTTTTACAGGGCAGTAATATCAGGACAACCTGGGGCTTCCCAGGTGGCTCCGAGGTAAAGAAGCTGCCTTTAGGTAAAGGTAAAGAAGCGGGAGATGTGGGTTTGATTGCTGGGTCTGGAAGATCCCTTGGAGGAGGATTGGCAATCCACTTGAGTATTCTTGCCTGGAAAATCCCATGGACAGAGGAGTCTGCCGGGTTACATACAGTCCATAGGGTTGCAAAGAGTTGGACATGATTCAGCACGCATGCAATATAAAGACAAAATTATAATAGGATGAATATTTAAATGGATTACAAGTGTAATCATTTCATAAATTTAAAAGTATTACTGTAGAAAAGGAAAAAACTTTGTTTTCAAAATATTTTAATAACAAAATTAATACATATTTGGCAGTGAAAATGAATTTTAATTATTTGATTACATTGGTCATGCCATATCTGTGTAATAAAATTTCTATCATGGTGGTAAGTTTTCAGATGATGAAAACCTCAGTTTTTTCCCCCTAAATTTGTGTGTACTGTATGGCCCAATAGTACGTGAAACAGTGCTCGGATTCTTTACAAAGTTGTGTAGTAGATCTCTTCTCTTATACAGTGTCTAATTCACTGTATTCCTTGTAGCCAAAAGTGATCGTGAGATCATTCAAAGATTTCCGGTTTAACCAAGAATGATAAAGGTTAAATTGCTTGCCAAAGAAACAAAGTGCCAAGCTGTTTTCTAATGTATAGGTTGTGAGCGTGTCCTCAGTTGTGTTTGACTCTTTGTGACCCCATGGACTTGTAGCCCACCAGGTTCCTCTGTCCATGAAATTTTCCCAGGCATGAATACTGGAGTGGGTTGCCATTTCCTATTCCAGGGGATCTTTCTGACCTAGGGATCAAACCTGTGCCTTTTACCTCTCCTTCATTGGTAGGTGGGTTCTTTACCACTGTGCCACCTGGGAAGCCTTTATATTTAGGTTACGTTTAGATTATTTCAAGTTAATTACTAATTGCATGGATTTTACTAAAGTTATCTAATGTTCTAGGATATCTAATTAAGTTTAGGAAAAAAAAAACTCTACACTATGTTTCTTTTTCTTATTATTTTATATTTTGATGCTTTTTAAACCAAATCAAGTTTCTGATTTTTTTTGAGAAGTTAACTGGAAAGACTGAGTATTTAAATTTATCCATTAAATCACTTAAAAATTTAAATATACAGTTAGAACGCCTGCGGATACCTAATGCACACTGAAGATTACTTAAGATTATACTTTAACATTTTAGATCAAACCAAGAAACAAGAATTTTAGTGGATGCATATGAAGCAGAATCTATCCTGTTTGCAAATACTTCTAACTTATGTTGAAAGGTACTGTCCATAAAAGGTATGTGCAATTATTTTTGTGGAAGAGTAAATACTGTTAGGAAATAAGGTATTTTCTAAGAGAAAATGGTCAAAATAAAGTAAAAGTGATGACTAAGGGATAAGCAAAGACCAAGGAGCATTATTTTACTTCCTAGTTCGACAAAAATTGAGTTGAAACCTGTGTGGTTGCTAATCAGCAGAACACCCTTAAAGGAATTCAGGATGAAAAACAGGACAAGGCATTCTGTAGTTTGGAAAAACAGGTTCCACAGATAGATTGATATGGATTGGAGGAGGAATTTTAATGAACCCAGATAACTACATCTTCCTATACACAGAATATCACTAAAAATCATTAACTTGAGATTAGCAGTAATCTTTTACTAGGAATATATGCTTGGATGCGTGTCTTCCTCAGCCAAAAACCGTACATAAATGGTCCTCTCCCTGACTTTTCAGAGCAGTTCTCTCAGAGTTAGTGAGAGACTATGTCCTTGGCTATTGTCATGACCCTGAATAAAATTGAACTCTTACATTGTTCATTTTTCTTTAAGTTCACAAAGCTAATAATGACAAGTAAACCAGGGATGGCATGTTAGTATGTAGATATGTGCACTGGGATTTGAGATTATCTCTGCTGGATTCTGCTGAGATTGGCTACAGGGTAAGTATTAGGAGTCAGTCAGTTCCACATGCCTCCTCCCTGCGGAAAGGAAAACACACCTCTCATCTGGGACTTGGGGTTTTCATGAAGGAAGGAAGAGTGCAAGAAGGGTAAATAGAAACATGCCATGCATCTTAAGGTTTCTGCTCAGAACTAGCACATATCACTTTAGCTCAAGGGACTTCTGTGCCCTCCTTCAGAAATCCATTAAGAACATTTCTACCCCAAGTTATTTCAGGATAGAATTTTATCAAATTTAGTTCCACTGTTATACACAGGTTGAATTTTTCTGTCTATAATAGCAGCCTAATGGCTAACTACCATTTATCTCTAATGTCAATGCCACATACTTTACGTTTTGTTATGGCAGCATTTTACATCTGATATCAATGTCTGTATTGGCAAGTTTTATTATACTCATGCATAACCTTCAATCGACAACACTGCCATTTACAATGCCTTGCATTTCTATCTTGCTTTCATGTTTAACAATGTGTTGTGACTCTTCAGAGCTCTACTGGGCTTATCTTTGCTAGATTTTGATGCAGGATGCAATATTGCTTCACATGTCTCCTTGCTTTGGGAACCAGTATGAAGGAGTGTATCTTACATATGATGTGCCCTCAAAGTAGAAGATGGAAAAACTGGGGTGGTGAAAGGAAATAGTGGCAAACTCTGTTCTGTCCACCTTCTATTGGTCAAAAAAATTACCTGGCCAAGGAAAAAGTCTGTGGGAAATATTTTTTTTTTTTTTTTCCATATGAAACCTTTGCAAGAGTGAGGAAGAAGAACCATGGTTAAACAATACAATTTATAAACCTAGTAAACTAGATAAATACCTTGCATTTTTATGTCCTTGCCTAGCCTACTTTCTTTCAAAAATAAGCACTATTCAAAAATATTTCACTAAGCTAGATGAAACTTTATCAAGTTGACTCATTCTGGCTTTCTCTTTTGTAAATCATCAATTTTATATATTCTTCTATCTCCACATATTAGAACAATGCAAAGAAGCCTGATGTTTCTGAAACTAAAGGCTGAGACAATTATTATTAATAATCATGGTGATGAATATTTAAAGTTTATGACAATATGAAGATCAGGTAAATGTTTCTAACGATAATGTTTTGGCTAAACAATTTGTTCAACATATTATGTTATGTTGAAAGATGAAATTACTAGATATTTTCAACTCTCTAAGGAGTAGCAGTAGGCAAGGGTTTGGGATTTTTATTTGTTTGTTATGTTATTAATGTACACATAAGCTCACTGAAAAAAGAAGCTGTCTTTGCTGGGCATGGGCTCAATGCCACTGATTTTATCACCAGGGAGGAATATGTGCAATAATTGCAATTTCTATATTTCAGCTTTTGAAAAAAATTTAACAATGTTATGAATGAGTGATTCTGTAATAATTCTGAAATAAATATATGTTCAAGCAGTTATACATGCCTACATGAGACATTCTACTTCTAAACTTCTTTGAATTTTAGAAGAATTAATTAGTAATTAATTAGTAATCTGTTACTAATTATTTTTGTTCATAATAGCTGGTCAAACATAACTTACTAAGCAAACTCAGTGGGGATGAATACAATATATATTGTCTTTTAAACTTATACCAATCTCAAGAATTCTAAATTTACATGAAATGATTTTATACCTGTAAGTGACTAAGCCCTAACCATTTCCTTAGGGAAGAGGGAGTCGTACTTCAAAATGTGTCTTCCTTTCTGGTAACATGATTAGATTCTATGTCTCACTTCCATTGCAGTGAAATGCACAAGTGATTGTCAGTGGAATGTAAGTAGAGAATTATAAGAATTGTCTTGTAAACACTATTAATTTAGAACTAGTACAGAAAAGTGAAATAAATTTGCCTGTCTTTTTCAAACACTGGTGCTTTACATTAACACCAACAAACCCATTATAGTCATTTGACTTAGCAATACGGCATAGTCATTGTAATAATACCTTCTTATATATTAATAGCATATACACAGAGAGATGTTAAGATAGAATCTCTCACTAAATGTAAAATCCTCTTTTGTTCACTTTTCATCACATAAATTAGGTAATGTCTTGGGTAACAGAGAAGACATCTCATTTTACATCACTTTACAAAATCATACAAAATAAACATACCCAATATCAAAAAGTACCACTGCTAAGTTATATATATGTAAAAACATATGTCAGTTTTGCTGTTCCTCATTTAGGGTTAAAATAAATTATTCCATATTACTTTTTTAAAGTTCATATTTTCAAAAAGAGGTATTTCAAAAATCAAACATAGTTGAAAACTTACTGGAAACAAATAATACTCAGAATGATATTTGGAATGTTTATACACAAAGTCTGAAAACCCTGTTGACAAGAAATATACAAGATTAAAGATTTTGTTGTTTTTAACTATGTGTTGAAATGTAATTATTTAAGCTTCAGGAAAGATAATTATTAAATATGAAATGATAAACTATTTGTTATTTATAAGATGAGTTCTCTACAATTTAAACTTAGAAAGGTACTTAGAAGTAGCAGGGTGACAGGCGCTGACATAAAGACAATATAAATGCACACTGCTGTACAAAACATATTTGAAATCTATTTGTACTTTAAGTATTGACTAAGTTATTTTAATGCATAATTTTGATGACTCTCAAATTTGCTCTTTTCCTAATTCAGACAAACAAGCCATTTATTCCTATGTGCTTGCTCATTAACTCAACTTGATGTAATACTAACTACTGCCAAGAGGAAATATCATTGATGACTTAAGTGTCTACAGTTTGGGTTCTCCCAAGTGTAGTCCTTACAGGCAAAGGTGAATATCTGGGGGAAATAGGACAGAGAAAATTTAATAAAAATTATATTAATAAGGGAGTCGCTCATAAGGACAACTAAGGCTCAATCCTCTCTGGGTGTGGGGAAGGTCTGAAAAATACAGTGGAACAAACCCCCAGGACTGTTTTGCCAGAGGAAAACAGACTCCAGCATTTACCTACTAACACTCGTCCTGCACTGGTGGAGCACAGCTCTTAGAGTGATGAATCCCATAATTATAGAACTGTATTTGACATGGGGAGTTAAGTGTCCTTGGTGCTGGAGAAAGCTCTCAGTTAGAGAAGGGATACAGATGCAGTCTGTTGGAAAAAGACTGTAGCTACAGGTGGGTCACGTGGCCCAGGGCAATGTTCTGCTTCCTCAACAGCATCTGCCAGGCTCTCCTTTATACTTATTACACTGTATCTGTTCATCTGTTATTTATGGAACACCTTTTAGTGGGCTGGAGAAGGAAAGGGCAACTCACTCCAGTACTCTTGCCTGGAAAATCCCATGGATGTAGGAGCCTAGTAGGCTACAGTCCATAGGGTCGCAAAGAGTCAGACATGACTGAGCGACTTCTCTTTCTTTTTTTCCTTTCTTTTTAGTGAGCAAGGTCTGTTCTAAATGTTTGACGGACAGCAGTCAACAAAATAAAATCCTTATCCTTGTGGAAATTCTATTCCAGTGGAAAATAAAGATGTTAAAATAAAAAGTAAATGATTAATTATGTATATCTCTTAAGTATATAAATATTTAGAATTTAGATAAGTTGTCTACATCCCCCTTCCCCACCTCCATGTATCTGGGAATGACAAACAGCAGGTTTTTATTAATTTTAAGCAAGAGTTTTGCCCTACAGGTACCTGAAAACGATAAAACAGATTGCTCTTAAATAGTTGAATTTTTATATATCAAGGATAATGTAGAATGATTAGTAGATTAAATAAGATGTTAGATTAAATGAGAATTCAAATCTTTTCTGACTTTAAGAGGAGTACTGATTTAATTTTAATATTTGTTTTGGTTCTTTAAGCTGCAAAAATTGTTAGCCCCTTTTGGAATTAAAGAATAATATTTGAAATATTTCATCTCATCAAAGAACATACTCTGATTCAAGGTGGACATATCTTAAAACTATGTAAACAGCATATATTTATTAAATTTCTAGCCCCTATAATAATACCAGATATACAATACACACTACAATATCTGTCCAAAATACATATGTATGAACTTAAACATTAATTTAAATATCTTGAAAGTATTAGATTAATATTTAAATTTTCATATTTGTCAACAAGCCATTTATGCATGCAATTTTTCTCCCACATATATTTAAATTTTGAAATTAAGTTCAGAGTTTAAAGACGAGAAAAAGGAATTTTGATTCTAAAATTTGAGAATATTTTGCAATTGAAAGTCATTACGTAATAAAGATTTTAATACAATGCTATTTCTTCTGAAGTTGACAGTTTGTAGGGGGCTGCTACTGCTAAGTTGCTTCAGTCGTGTCCAACTCTGTAATCCCATAGACGGCAGCCCAGCAGGCTCTCCTGTCCCTGGGATTCTCCAGGCAAGAACACTGGAGTGGGTTGCCATTTCCTTCCCCAATGCATGAAAGTGAAAAGTGAAAGGGAAGTCGCTCAGTCGTGTCTGACTCTTCGAGACCCCATGGACTGCAGCCTACCAGGCTCCTCTGTCCATGGGATTTTCTAGGCAAGAGTACTGGAGTGGGGTGCCATTGCCTTCTCCCTGGTAGGGGGCAGGCATGCCCAAAACACAATTTCTGAAATGTCCTATATAAAATATATTGTATACAAATATCAGGGAATTTTGGAGAAAATAAATTTGTGAGAAATATATATAATAAGTTAAAGAAGTATCTATCTTCTTCTGATTGTTTTTATTTGAACCAGAAACAATGAAAAATCAGAAATGTCTGAATACATAGTGGAGACCCTTCCTTCCTAGAAGAGCTTTAATAGAACAATATAGTTGTTGTTCTATATAAATACAGTATTTCTTATAGTTTTGCTTCTTCTCTGAAATATCTGATGTAGATTACTCTAGATAAACTTTTAAACTACTACTAAGGTACATAATATTATAGCACTAATACACCTTCAAACATCCCTAGAAAATTACTACATATACTACATATACATGTATACACACACTCAAACACTTGAAGTAGAGGCTTTAGTTAAATTCTCTAGTAGTTAATAATGTTGATATACAGCCATTATCCCTGGAGGAGGGCAAGGCAACCCACTCCAGTATGCTTGCCTGGAGAATCCCATGGATAGAGGAGCCGGGAGGGCTTCAGTACATGGGGTCTCAAATAGTTGGATATGACTGAAGCGACGTAGCATGCACACACAGCCATTATAATTTGATAATTTCAAATGAGAGCTATTTATAATATTTATATACACATTATAATTGATTCCAGAAACTGACAAAACAAATACAAAATCATGGTCATATAAACAAGATAACTATATTCCAGGAATCATTTCTACTAGACATACAAATACATAATAACGCCTGTAAAGCTACATTTTTGGATTTGCATACAATTTGGATGTATATGTTCCTAAACTTTATATACTACATTATAAAAGAGAAATAGTGTATAATTAGAGGTGGTGTATTTCTTAAGCTAGACTCATAAGAGGTTCTTTATGTTCAACTGAAGGTGCCCTTAGAATCCCAGAATAAATTTGTGTAGACTTTTTTTTTTTTTTTTAATGAGCTGAGGTTCTAAGAAAAGCCTTTCTTAAGATGGCAGTCTCACTTTAGATTCCTAAAAGAAAGGACTGGAAACAAGTTACAGTGTTACTGCAGTTATGGGTAGTGTTATGCCACAGGGCAATAATGGCTTTGTGTGTGTCATAAGCATTGTGATGAATATGGTAAATGTGCATTATGAAAAAAAAAGACATTTTTTGTTTTGTTTTGGATGATGTTCATTAGATATATGTTAATATTAATACTTACCTTTTCATTGTAGACATATCCTCAACCAAGTTGCAAGTTTTTATCAAGGAAGTGAAAATGACCTTATGGGCTTTTATCTAATAATTAGGACCAATATCTACTTATTTTAATTTTTTCATTTCTTTACTTAGACGATATCTACAAAGGTGATATAAAAAGCCAATACCTATGATCCATTCATTCTAAGCTGGACAAATATTTAGATTGAATTATCTTCCTTTCATGTAACCTGGATTTAATGTTAAGCATACAGTATGACTGTGTGGATCTCAACAAACTGTAGAAAATTCTTTAAGAGATGGGAATACCAGACCACCTGACCTGCCTGAGAAATCTGTATGCAGGTCAAGAAGCAACAGTTAGAACTGGACATGGAAGACTGGTTCCAAAGCGGGGAAAGAGTATCTCAAGGCTGTATATTATTACCCTGCTTATTTAACTTATATGCAGAGTACATCATGAGAAATGCTGGGCTGGATGAAGCAAAATCTGGAATCAAGATTGCTGGGAGAAATATCCAAAACCTTAGATATGCAGATGACACCATCCTTATGGCAGAAAGCGAAGAGGAACTAAAGAGCCTCTTGATGAAAATGAAAGAGGAGAGTGAAAAAGTTGGCTTAAAACTCAACATTCAGAAAACTAACATCATGGCATCTGGTCCCATCACTTCATGACAAATAGAAGGGGAAACAGTGGAAACAGTGACAGACTTTATTTTTGGGGCTCCAAAATCACTGTAGATGGTGACTGCAGCCATGAAATTAAAAGACATTTACTCCTTGGAAGGAAAATTATGACCAACCTAGACAGCATATTAAAAAGCAGAGATATTACTTTGCCAACAAAGGTCCATCTAGTTGAAGCTTTGGTTTTTCCAGTAGTCGTGTATGGACATGAGAGTTGAACTATAAAGAAAGCTGAGTGCTGAAGAATTGATGCTTTTGAACTGCAGTGTTGGAAAAGACTCTTGAGAGTCCCTTGGACTGCAAGGAGATCCAACCAGTCCTATCTAAAGGAAATAAGTCCTGAATATTCATTGGAAGGACTGATGCTGAAGCTGAAACTCCAATACTTTGGGCCACCTGATGCGAAGAACTGACTCATTGGAAAAGACCCTGATGCTAGAAAATTTTGAAGGTGGAGGAGAAGGGGACAACAGAGGATAAGATGGTTGGATGGCATCACTGACTCAATGGATATGAGTTTGAGTAAGCTATGGGAGTTGATGATGAACAGGGAAGCCTGGCGTGCTGCAGTCCATGGGGTCAGAAAAAGTTGGACACGATTGAGCGACTGAACTGAACTGATACAATTTCTAGCATTATATCAAGTACTTGAAAGGCCACACACAAAAAAAAAAAAACCCACAAAGAATTCTTCCATCTTAATATTTAGCTAATAACTGCTTAATAATTTACCTTAAGATAGCTATCATGGAAATAAAGCACATTTTGTGTTGATGGATACCTGGTAGGATACAAATTATCTGTATCGGAGATGAAAAAAGTAACTAGTATTGCTTCCTTTCTCTCCGTTTTCTTTTCCATTTTCCTTATATTTTTCTTTTCCTCCCCTTGCTTTCATCTTTGTCTTTCATGTTTTACTCCCACTTCCTTTCCTTTGAATAATTCTATTCTATTATTGTCAGGCCAGAGAAGGCAATGGCACCCCACTCCAGTACTCTTGCCTGGAAAATCCCATGGACGGAGAAGCTTGGTAGGCTGCAGCCCATGGGGTTGCTAAGAGTCGGACATGACTGGGTGACTTCACTTTCATGCATTGGAGAAGGAAATGGCAACCCCCTCCAGTGTTCTTGCCTGGAGAATCCCAGGGACGGGGGAGCCTGGGGGGCTGCCGGCTATGGGGTCGCATAGCTTCAGACACGACTGAAGTGACTTAGCAGCAGCAGCATTGTCAGGTACCTTATTTCCCTCTTTTTATCGCTGCTTTCAGCTTTACTAGCTCTTGTTTTGCTGCCTTTCCCTCCGATGTCTTTGGCTAAGGGTAAAAGAGAGGATGAGCTCAGAGAGGTTATGTCTTGGTTCATAAACCACTGGCAATTTGTTTTTCACTTATAATTTAAAATAACACTTGGTTAACCCACTGCTGATTGTATGGTGCTTATGCCATGTTGTTTCCTAGAGATAAATTATCTTCTTTGACTCTTACCACAGACCACTTTAAAATGCTTTGGAATCCAGTCTAGCTGCCTCAAATTTATTCTGTAACACAGATGATTTGGGGAGTGGTGGAGAAGGGGAGGCTTGCATGCTTGCTTGCATACACAAACACACACACACAAGACAGGGAATACATAATGACTGTATTAACATGTGAATTCCTGTCTGCCACCTGCAATGTTGAATTAGTAAACACTACTGAGCTCAGTGCATGCATGAAACTAATGTGAAGGACATTTATTATTCCATATATTATTACTAAGCCCTAAAAATACATGGTGTCCTGAAATGGATAACAGAATGCCAAAAATTCTTTAGTTCTTCCATTTGAGAGTTGGGTATATTCTTATTCTCCTTGTGGCCTGGCTCAAGACTGCTCTGGTGACACTCTGTGTTTAAGCTCTAAAACATGCAGCAAGTGCTACCCTTAGCCTTTTGGAAGTCTGAGTCACCATGAAAGATGGCCAGCTATTTGGGGAGACGAGCTGGAGAAGTCCTAAGATTACATTGCAGGGGGATCTAGCTGAGTTCAGCTTTCAGCCTTTTCTCCTTCTCAAGATTGTCAGACAGATGAGTAAAATCACAGACCATTGAAATCAGTCTAGGTGCCAGCAAAATACAGTTACCAAGGAGTTGATGCCGCATGGAATGGAAGAATCATCCCTGTGTGCATATTTATGCCTCACAAAACAGTGAGACATGTTCAAGTGGTGGTTATTTAAAGCCCTGTGTGTTCAGGTGTCTCTTGCTTATCAGCAGACAAAGAGATCATGTTTTCTCTAAGGACATGAGAAAAAAAAAAATCTACGTAGTCTTCTGCTTATTTATGTGGCTACTGTATATTTTCTAGGTGGTTAATAACATTTCATATCTCTATCCTGTGGCTCTGAGTTGAGGAAAGAGGAGAGAGCACTGAACAGATTCTTGCATCAAAACCCCTGATATATTTCTCTTTCCCCTTCCTTTGTGATTTTAGTGAGAGAAGCACGCTTAAGACAGGAGGGCATAATATAAATAAGAGGTCTGTCAGAGAGGAAAGGGTCAAAAGCTAGCCAAGTTGATGCCAAATATCAGTAGCGCTGCCCTGAAAGAGAGACACTTCTTTGGGGTTCAAAGCTGTGATTTAGTGATTGCATCGCTGCTTATAACTTTCCATAGGAGTCACTGGAGGAGTCGTGGTGCATGCAGGCAGCTCTCATAAGCCTGAGCACACTTTCTGTGTTTGAGCAGCTCCCAGTGCTGTAACACAGTTTCAAATTGCACTTCACTGTTCCTTTGAAGCATTATTCTGTCTTTCTTTTGGCCCAGTCTGCTGCTTTTAAAGCCCCTCCTTCTGCTTTTAAAAAGATGAAAGGATCCGTGAGAGTCAATTATTTTTAAAAGAATAAGACAGAAAAACAATACTAGGAACCGAGAAGCTGGGTGACAAATATCTTTGTGAGTTACTTAAAACAGGTGAAAAGTGTGAGACTTTCTTGATGTCAACTGTTCACAAAAGAGTTTAATAACATGTAGTCTCCTGGTCTGCAGATGTATGGAATTCTATTATGTGGCTGCACTGTACTGGGAAAACATCACCAAAATAAGACAGCCAGTGCACATTCATATCATTATCCATCAGGTTTTTGTGTGCTAAGTCGCTTCAGTCAGGTCTGACTTTTTTGTGGCCCTATGGACTATAGTCCACCAGTCTCCTCTGTCCATGGGATTCTCCAGGCAATACTGGAGCAGGTTGCCATGCCCTCCTCAAGGGCATGAATTGAGCCCGTGTCTCTTACATCTCCTGTATAGGCAGGTGGGTTCTTTACCACTAGCATCCCCTGGGAAGCCCCATCAGGTTATTACTGAAATATAAAGTACTTCTCTCCTGAAAAGTATAACTAAATGTGGCAGTATTTTAAAAACATCTTTTTTGTGACCAAATACTTTGAAAATATATGGAAAGGTGAGTTAGCTTATTTGATGATCATAAAAATGAAAATATGATTAAGAAAAATGAAACTGTGAAATTCAGAATTTAAGCTATTACTAGACACTGCATTACCTACTTTTCATAAAATATTTCAAATACCTGTAAAAATATAAACTAATACCCAAATTTTAGCCTCAAAAGGAAAGGCCAGCAGTCAATCTATTGCCAAAATCTTCCACGATGTTCTGCTACCTATTGATTTGATGAAATATATAGCACAAACAATGCCAAATTTGAGTACAATTTGAAATAATGCCTGCTAGCTGAGGCTACTGAACTCCAATTGAAATATCTATGAAAACACAGCAAGAGACACAGAGTTATAATACTAAATAAAACCTGTGAACACCAGACAAGGATTTGCAAGGTCCCTGAATAAACAGTTCTGAACCATAACAGAGATAGTGGAAGTGAAACTCACTCAGTCATGTCCAACTCTTTGTGACCCTGTGGACTATATAGTTCATGGAATTCTCCAGGCCAGAATACCGGAGTGGGTAGCCTTTCCCTTCTCCAGGGGATCTTCCCAACCCAGGGACCGAACCCAGGTCTCCCTCATTGCAGGAGGATTCTTTACCAGCTGAGCCACAAGGGAAGCCCAAGAATACTGGACTGGGTAGCCTATCCATTCTCCAGCGGATCTTCCCTACCCAGAAATCAAAGCGGGGTCTCCTGCATTGCAGCTGGATTCTTTACCAACTGAGCTATCATAAGACCTACAGCAAAAAATGAAAAACTTTAAGATGATGATGGTAGATTTCCATGCAATCACAAAGAAAACGAATCTTCCCAGACTAGACTGGGGAAATATCTGATCCTTCATCCACCCAAAATATACATGAATACACCTTACAGGAATATTCTGTTCTTAGTCCCCTCAAATGTGACTACATTAAATGCTCTGGTTCTCATTCCATCTCAGGAATGAGTTAGACATTCAGTGATCTGTTATCCCTAGGATGTGAAGGCCATCATAAGCCAAGACAGAGATGGAAAAAGCTGGAGTGTTGGTATGTGAGGGGCTTCAGAGGCTCATGTGCTGTTTCTGAAAAGGAAAGAATTGCATCCTGCTTCAAATACTCCACTAATAAATTCTTGTCATTGAAAAAATGAAAGCCCTTTAATTTCAGTAGAATCATATCAGATATAAACTTTAAACAACAGACAGTTGGGTACACATATATTACAATCCAGATTGCTTTCTGACTCAGAGAATTAGGAGGGCAGAAATAATTTACCCATTCTATTTATGTCAAAACCTCAGCCAAGCTGGAGCCCTCTCCATTTAAGACTGGGAAACAAAGAGCACTTGAATTTGTAATAAAACTGATAAAAAGCCAACATGAAAAGTGAATAGCAATGAAGACAAATATGAAAAATATAACTGTGTACTCACAACTCAAAATGCTGACCGTAGAGAATAGATAAAAGATAAGATGATAACATAATGAGAATTTTTGATAAAAATAAAGAGAAGAAAAGGAATCTCATAGGGATATGAAAATATTATAAGGAAAACTAAAAAGTTATAAAGCGGTCTATTTTGAAAGAAAACTATGTAAATTAGTATTACAGATGAAAACTGTAGGACTCTCTCTTATAATCTAGAGAATAAGGACAAATAATTAGAATGTAAGATATATTAATATATAATTAAGAAGGGCATCCCTGGTGGCTCAGACTGTAAAAAGTCTGCCTACAATGCAGGAGACCTGGGTTCGATCCCTGGGTTGGGAAGATCCCCTGGAGAAGGAAATGGCAACCCACTCCCGTAGTCTTGCCTGGAAAATCCCATGGACGGAGGAGCCTGGTAGGCTGCAGTCCATGGGGTCTCGAAGAGTCTGACACGACTGAGCGACTTCACTTCACTTCAATATATAATTAATATATTTAAATGTAGGGTATTAATGTGACAATAAATAACATGAAAAACGGAATGAAATGAAACAAAATATAACATGCATCCTTGAAAATGAAAAGGAGAGTTGATTTAAGGTAATATAAACATGGGTATATAAGAGAGAAAGAGCAAAAGTAAATCTTTAGAAAGCACAAAACATATTTAATAACAATAATCTAGTTTTAGAAATCTATGATTTTTATCCGCAAAATTGTACTGATAGACTCAAATGTATACATGTGAAATCCCAATGGTGATTTAAATTTGACAGAATGATGAAGGATAAATAAGAACATCCAAGAACATATTTTAAAAGAAAAATAATGTGAGAGTACATATTATGCCAGATACTATCATATATTATAATGTTGATTTGAGTGAATGAAATAATACAGGCAGAGTTAATTAACAGAATTTACCCATTCTTAAAGATGTTAGTAGTACTCTCTTTAAAGTCAGACAGGAGAAAAGAATGCCTTCTATCCCTGCATATACTGAATAAGGGAGGTTTGGGTAAACACAGGAAGTAAAACATCTAAGGAAAAAAGAAAAATATTGATCTCAAAAAAGGAAAACTGTCGTAATTTGCTAGCAAGATAATTTATAAAAAATAATTTTTGGCCTGATACACAAATTTACACAGATCATTTGTATTTATAAACACCAGTATAAACAATTAGAAAAAGTTACAAATGAAAGAAGGGGATTTTCCTATAGTCTCTAAATTTTGGCTAAGGCACAAGACAGGGAAAAGAAACGTGCACTCACTAATCAAGATGGCCTTAATCTTCCACTCATTTTGACTAAATTTTAGACAAGCTTCTTCCTGACTCAAGGCTCTGACCTCCCTTTACTTAGAACATTTACTTTAGGAAAAAAGTGTACTTGTAAATTCTTCCTCTGCCACATTGACATGTAAATCTTTTTAAAAGCCTCTTGCCAGTTTTACTACCTAAAATTTCTTTCTGAAGGACCTGGGAGCCAACCTTCAAAATGCAGTCATCACGGAGGATAGAGCATCTATCTTCTAGTTTCTGTGGGATGATAGGAGGCTGATTTCAATTGGAGCCTTGCTCCAAGTTTTAAACCTGCTTCCTCTTATGAAGTCTACTTATCCCTTGGGTAGAGCCAATTATAGGAAACAGGTGGCCTAACACTTCCCCACTCCAGTTCTTAAAAACTCTCCAACCGTTTATTTGAGACTGAGCTGTGGCCTCTCACCTCTATTACAATAGTCTTGAGTAAATTGTCCTTACCTGTTTAACTTTGTCCAGTAAAATTCTTTGCTTTGACACTAAACTTACTTTGAAGAAGGAAGGGAAACCAGAAGTTGCAGAGAAGTTGGGAAAGTAATGAACAAGGAAGGAAGAGTAAAATAATCTTCTCCAGGGCTTCATTGTATGTGTCAGCCCAGAGGTAGGGAAAGAGAAAAATCTATGACCTGGGAGTCAGATTGAAATTTTCAATTGCACTCTACTGGAACCATCATTTTAATATTGAACAATGACTTGAAAGCAATAGCTTCTGTCTTAGGAGCTATTCAAGGGGCAGGTGTTGGATAAATATAGACTTCCTGATTATTCTTCCAAGTTAAGCAGATATCTAAATAAATTTTAAAAAGTATACCACTTACAAGGGGCTTCCCTGGTGGCTCAGAGGTTAAAGCATCTGCCTGCAATACAGGAGACCTGGGTTCGATCCCTGAATCAGGAAGATCCCCTGGAGAAGGAAATGGCAACCCACTCCAGTATTCTTGCCTGGAGAATCCCATGGACGGAGGAAACTGGTAGGCTACAGTCCACGGGGTCACAAAGAGTCAGACACGACTGAGCGACTTCACTTCACTTCATACCACTTACAGTATTAATAGACAATTAAGTACCTAAAATAACTCTAACAAAGTATGTGTAGGAATTTACTGAAGGAAAAAAACACAATAAATGAAAACATATGAGACAGTACTAGTAATTTCCCTCAAATACATTTCTAATATTTAAAATTCAAATTAGATTACTAATTAGATTGTAAATTAGATTACTCCTACTTTTTTGTAGATGTGTAGTCCTGTAGTATCTATTTACTGAGAAGAAAAAAAAAATCAGCATATAAGTAGATCCATGCTATTGAACTGATACCTTCCAGATGTTCAAGCTGGATGTAGAAAAGGAAGAGGAACCAGAGATCAAATTGCCAACATCGTTGGATCATAGAAAAAGCAAGAGAATTCCAGAAAATCATCTACTTCTTCATTGACTATGCCAAAGCCTTTGACTGTGTGACTCACAACAAACGGTGGAAAATTCTTTAAGAGATGGGAATACCAGACAACCTGACCTGCCTCCTAGGAAATCTGTATGCAGGTCAAGAAGTGACAGTTAGAACTGGACATGGAACAACAGACTGGTTCCAAATCTGGAAAGTAGTACGTCAAGGCTGCATATTGTCCACCTGCTTATTTAACTTATATGCAGAGTACATCATGCAAAATGCCAGGCTGGATGAAGCACAAGCTGGAATCAAGATTGCTGGGAGAAATATCAATAACTTCAGATATGCAGATGAATGACGCCACCCTTATGACGGAAAGTGAAGAGCCTCTTGATGAAAGTGAAAAAACTGACTTAAAAGTCAACATTCAAAGAGTGAAGATGGTATCTGGTCCCATCACTTCCTGGCAAATAGATAGGGAAACAATGGAAACAGTGACAGACTTTATTTTGGGGGGCTCTAGACCCACTCCAGTACTCTTGCCTGGAAAAATCATATGGATGGAGGAGCCTGGTAGGCTGCAGTCCATGGGGTCTCGAAGAGTCGGACACGACTGAGCGACTTCACTTTCACTTTTCACTTTCATGCATTGGAAAAGGAAATGGCAACCCACTCCAGTGTTCTTGCCTGGAGAATCCCAGGGACAGGGGAGCCTGGTGGGCTGCCATCTCTGGGGTCGCACAGAGTCAGACAGGACTGAAGCAACTCAGCAGCAAAATCATTGCAGATGGTGACTGCCGCCATGAAATTAAAAGGTGCTTGCTCCTTGGAAGAAAAGCTATGACCAATCTAGACAGCATATTCAAAAGTAGAGACATTACTTTGCCAACAAAGTCTCTCTAGTCAAAGCTGTATGGATGTAATCATGTATGGATGTGAGCACTGGGATGGATGTGAGCACTGGGATCATAAACTGAGCACGAAAGAATTGATGCTTTTGAACTGTGGTGTTAAAGAAAACTCTTGAGAGTCCCTTGGGCAGCAAGATCAAACCAGTCAATCCTAAAGTAAATCAGTCCTGAATATTCATTGGAAGTGATCTCTGAAGAAGAAGAGTTAACTTCAAGACCAGGGACCAGGC
Source organism: Bos javanicus (assembly GCF_032452875.1). Classification (NCBI taxonomy): domain Eukaryota; kingdom Metazoa; phylum Chordata; class Mammalia; order Artiodactyla; family Bovidae; genus Bos; species Bos javanicus. The sequence continues at coordinate 85,078,992 of NC_083871.1, read as the reverse complement.
TTGATCACTCAAGAGATTTTGAGTAGCAGAGTTTTATTAAAGTGAAAAAGGGACAGGGAAAGCTTCTGGCATAGACATCAGAAGGGGACAGAGAGTGCCCCCCTCACTAGTGTTAGTTAGCAAGGGAGTTATGTACTTTTCAATTAGTTTTTACAATAAATCAAAAGAACGTCTCCAGGTTGTAAAGATCTTACTAGACCCACTCCCATAACTTACATTTTAGGATAACAGGATTAGCCAGAAGGTTTTCAGGAAGGAGAAACTGTCCTCAAGAAGGATACATTGGTGTTATATAATCCTTAGTACAGAGTTTAAACTGAGTTGTTTGTTGTGTAATCATCAGTTCCAGGCTTAAAGAAAAAGTCATTTTATGTGACTAAGACTAAGAAATGTACAGGAAAAAAAGATGTTTGTCCTTTCTTCTTCCTTGAGAATTCCAGACCCCTTTCTCCTCCTCAGGGACCCTAGACTTCTTATCAACCTGCCTAGGAATTGGCTCTCTCAGAAGGACTGGTGCTAAAGCTCCAATACTTTGGCCACCTGATGTGAAGAGCTGACTCTTTAGAAAAGACCCTGATGCTGGGAAAGATTGAGGGCAGGAGGAGAAGGGGATGACAAAGGATGAGATGATTGGATGGCATCACTGACTCAGTGGACATGAGTCTGAGTAAGCTTCGGGAGGTGGTGATGGACAGGGAAGCTTGGCATGCTGCAGTCGATGGGGCTGCAAAGAGTCAGACATGACTGAACAACAACAGCAGCATGCTGTTCAAACCCATGTTGTTCAAGGGTGAACTGTTGAGGAATATATTTTAATCACATCAAATAAAGGAAAACCTTTTAATGAAAGATGTGAAAACTACAAATCCTATAGGAAATGATTAGTAAAATTGACTACATCCCACTGCTGGGCATACACACTGAGGAAACCAGAAGGGAAAGAGACACATGTACCCCAATGTTCATTGCAGCACTGTTTATAATAGCCAGGACATGGAAGCAACCTAGATGTCCATCAGCAGATGAATGGATAAGAAAGCTTTGGTACATATACACAATGGAGTATTACTCAGCCATTAAAAAGAATACATTTGAATCAGTTCTAATGAGATGGATGAAACTGGAACCTATTATACAGAGTGAAGTAAGCCAGAAAGAAAAACACCAATACAGTATACTAACACATATATATGGAATTTAGAAAGATGGTAACAATAACCCTGTGTATGAGACCGCAAAAGAGACACGGATGTATAGATCAGTCTTATGGACTCTGTGGGAGAGGGAGAGGGTGGGGAGATTTGGGAGAATGGCATTGAAACATGTATAATATCATGTATGAAATGAGTCGCCAGTCTAGGTTCGATGCACAATACTGGATGCTTGGGGCTGGTGCACTGGGACTACCCAGAGGGAGGGTATGGGGAGGGAAGAGGGAGGAGGTTTCAGGATGGGGAACACAGGTATACCTGTGGCGGATTCATTTTGATATTTGGCAAAACTAATACAATATTGTAAAGTTTAAAAAAAAAAAAAAACTAAGGATGTTCACTCAAGGAAACACATGACCAAGGAATAAGGATCAGACACTGTGAACAGTTTCCCCAGGCTCTCATTACCATGTCTACACACCTTCCTCATTTGCACCTAACTTCGTGACTCAAAACTCAGTTGTTCCTGTTCCTTTGTAAAACCAAACTCTGTACTCCTGCACTAGGTTTCTTACTGCTGTTTTTAGTTGAGATCTTTGCTACAGTAATTCTTGCTGTTTAGTTTACACATTCAAATCCTAGCTCTTTACTAGATAATTCTCATTAGTTTACAAGTAGATTGTATTTCTCTCACTCTAAGTATGAAATAAAATATAGAGTTTGTCTTGAACCGACTTACCCAGCCTGCTGGTTAATCATTGTTCTATTCCCATTTTACAGCAAAAGTCCTTGAATGACTTGTCTCCCCTCCTCTCTTCCACTCCAAATTCTCACTGAAACCCAATCCAATTAAGTGTGTGCCCCACAGACATGGAGATCCTGTCTTCTAAGATGTTAAATTATCAGCACACTTGCCTGAGGATTAGCGTTTGTCACAACTGCCCATGCTCTTCTCCATTCCCCTTCCACTTTTCCTGACTTGCCTCATATCTCATTTCCTCTGCCCTTTTTCCTGCTTCCTTTGCTGTCTCTTCCCTCCTTTCTTTCCTCTCAGTATTAAAGTGGCCCAGAGCTCACTGCATGTTCCTTTTCTCCTATTTTTCTTGTGGGATCTCATTCCTTCCCAGAGTTTTAAGTATTACTTCTGTGCCAGCAATTCTAAGATTTACATCTCCAATTCAGATTTTCCCCCTGAAATCTAGACTTGTATATATAATCACCAATATCACAGCAGAATAAATGTCTAATTAACTATCCTTTTAGCGATATCTTTAAAATATTTCCAGAACCTGGTTTTCTCTTACCATCTTTACTGCTTCTCTATTTAAAAGGCTACATCATGTAAAGGCTACATCATTTCTCCCTTGATTTCTGTAGTATTTCCTAACTTGTCTTTCTGCTTTCACTTTGCCTCCTTCACAGACTATTCTTAAGACAGTAGCCAAGCAGATAATTAACGAGGACCTACTGTACAGCACAAGGAACTTTCCTCGATACTCTGTAATGGGATGTATGGAAAAAAAAATCTACACAAGAGTGGATGTATGTATGTGTTTCCCTAATTCACTTTGCTGTACACCTGAAGCTAATACAACATTGTAAATCAACTATATTCCAATAAAAATTTATTGTAAAAAGACAGTGGCCAAAGTTGAATCATGCTTTAAAAAGCTACGTGACTTCTCTCCTCAAAACCCTGCGATAGTTTCCAACATTACTTCAAGTTAATGCTAATGATGTTACATATCCTGCTAGGCCTATATGCCCTCAATCCCCAACTTCAGACATCATTTTTTAAAATTACCTGCTTCATTCCTTTCCACTCAAGTGACCACTTTCCTCTCCTTCTAACACTCCAGGCATGTTCCTGCCTAAGACACTTTGTTCCAAATGTGAAAATATATGACGATTAAAGTTTTTATTACACAAAAAGCATTCTCTACGTTACATATAATTCATTATGAACAAAATGAAAGGCATCAAGCAAAACACTAAAATGGGCAAAGGATATGGACACATATGTCAGAAAATATGAAATATAAATTAGCAATAAGCATAAGTATAGGAACTAGTGATGGCAGTATAATTCTTACAGTCTTGAGAGCTATTATACATTTTGTATAGGAACATTTAATTTTTATTAATGATCTTTTAAACAATAATTTCTCATCAATTGATTGGGAAATAAAAAGCAATGGTTATGAAAGTTTTACACATATGCATTTTATCACACTATTTATTTTAAACACTGGAGAGATAAGCCATTAATTTTTAAATAAATGGTTTTATAAAGTATGTTTAGTAACCACTCAAAATAATATTTAGAGGATATTTACTGATTCAGAATATGAAATTAAAATGTAGCATGCATGTATTTATGTATTTATATGTGTGAGAATGTGTGTATATGTGCAGCAGAGGAAAGAAATACATTGAAAATGCCCCTGTATTTTCTCCAAGTAGTGGTAACAGAGTTTATTTAAAATGTATTATTTATCCTTGGCTATATTTTCCATGTCTTGTAAGATAAATGTTAGTGAATTTCAGAATTTTATAATCAAAATTTTATAAATTAATCTGTGTTATGTTTTGTGGTGTCAGAAACAGTATGGCTTGTTCTGAACGTACATGACATAAAACTAAAAAGTGGAAATTTAAACTAGAGAGGGTAAATAGAAAGCATCCTTATCTAAGTCAGTAAATTAGTTTATTTTTGATTTTATGGAGATTTTATATAATAAGGTTTTAGAATAGAATATTTTAAATAGACGGTAAGGAATCTGACTATAATGCAGGAGACCTGGGTTCAGTCCTTGGGTCAGGAAGATCCCCTGGAGAAGGAAATGGCAACCTACTCCAGTATTCTGGCCTGGAGAATTCCATGGAGAGAGGAGCTTGGTGGGCTACAGTCCTTGAAGTTAAGAAGAGTTGGACATGACTGACCGACTTTAACACTTTCACTTTCATACTTTTAAAGCATTTATATATATTATCCAAGTTGATTTTTGTAATACTTCGTAGTATAAATTTACATTATAACATGTCTTGCCCAAAGTCATGAACACATTTATTCATTTACATATAGATGTGGGTCCCTGGTATGTGCCCAGTGTTGTGTCTACTGGAATGCAAGAGTGAACCAGACAGATTTTCTGGGTGTCAAGCAACATCAACACTGATGAACCCTGGATTCAAGCCCATCTTATGGACCACAGGCTCACACTTTTTCACTACAGTAAGTGTTTCTTAGTGATTTAACTTGAAACTTTGTTTTTGTTTTTTACAGGTTTCTATTTGTCCTCTCACAAAGTAATTGGTCTGAATCTCCACTTTGCAAATGAAACCCAGACTTTGTATACTTTGTAAATATTCAATTAAAATTTAAATTATCTGGATCAAATATTTCTCTTCTATGTATCATTCTGCTGGTGGGCACCTGCTTACACTGTACTTAGAAAGCTGCCAAACAAATATATTCTTTCCACTTGGTAATAGGAAATAATTTCCAGGCCATCACCTTCCACATTATGTTTCATCTTGGCATTAATTTTAATGAAATAATAATGTACTTGGCACCAGAATATCATCTACCATCCAAGGATCTCCAAGTATGTAACAAACATTAATTAAGTAGCACAATAGCTCTATAAGAGAAAACATCATTATCACAATCCTGGAATTGAATAGATTGTTGAACAGGAAAAATAATGATGAGGAGCCCATTTATTTTGAACTAATCAGAAGGGAGTAGGCTGCCAACTTGAATACTTTCAGTTCATTACCTTACTCTAAGAAGTAGGAAAGGGTTGGGGATGAGCTGGGACTCCTCAGAAAAAACTTTAAATCCTGAGAGTGGAGTAAAAATTCCCACTTCTTCACCTAGTTTAACATATGAATGCTCTGTGATAATAAATTTAAAACGATTTGTCTGGTTGACCATTGCCTGAGAGCACTAGATTTCAAATCACAAAAATGCCCCTAACTCAAACTTAGTTCATTAAAAAAAAAAAAATGTAACTGAGATGGCTAGATGGAAGTTATTATTTAGTCACTAAGTCGTGTCTGCCTTGTGAACCCATGGACTTGTGAACCCACCATACTCCTCTGTCCATGGGATTTTCCAGGCAAAGATACTGGAGTAGGTTGCCATTTAGGCATACACAGATCAATTAATAAAAAAAAAAAAACAGTCGTTATGGCTCCTAAAATTGACTCAAATCTTGGTCTTCTGCAATGACTTATGAGATATTTGCTCAGGAAATATAACATTTTTCATTATGGTGAAATGTATTTGTTTTATAAAAGGCAATTAATTTCTGGATAAGAAGATCACTATTTCCCATTTGGCATGGTAACATCTGATCCTTCAGTATCCCAAAGTCAATGATGGTCTTTATCCCAAACAGAAAGGGCCAAAAAGTAACTTCAATATGTTATCTGCAACCAATAAATATAAAAATCATGTGTCATTCTGTTTATCATGCAGGTTTTTTTTATATTTAATTTTATCTAACTTTAATAATTGCTGGATTTTGTGCAATTTCACTATAAAAAGATTTCACACAGTTTGCTGATTTCCAATTGGCAGTGCCTTTCAAAGGTAAAGCTGTGAAGACACATCAGAGGTAAGGGGCTAATGTTTTGCTCAGGAAATGTATTACATTTGCATTTCCTACAGCTCTTCTATTTTGTAGCAGTATATGTGTTTGTATGAAAGATGATTTTAGAATTACTTCTATCCTTTTAAGCAGAAGTAGTTGAAAAATGGTGAATGAAGATGAGATTGGTCATTAAACTCCAGAATATTCAGAGAATGTCCTACTGCATCTGCATTTGGGTTATATCATCCATAAAAAATAAGTTTCTCAGTTATTTTGATTGCCTTTTCAAAAAATACTTGACAGATGCACACTTTTAATTTAAGAGTTCTTGGAAATGTGTGTGTTTCCTTAGTTATAATGTAATAAAGTTAAGATCATTATATTAAATAGTAATTAAATAGTTCATAGAGAATTCTAAATGCTTATTGTGAGTTAATCTAATCCTCTGAAAAGAGAACTGTTAATGTTTTACATGTTGTACTTAAAAAAAATAAATTATTGCTTAAAAGTGAAATTACTTAAGATACATCACATAACTGCTCTTTTTGAAAGCTTTTACCTGAAATTTTATCTTGCCTATATTCATTCTTATTTCATCATCAATTTAGTTAAAACATTTGCACATATTGATTATTTCGAGAAATACTACTTACTACCCAGCAGAGGAGTTCTGTGGAAAGAATACTAGTAAAGAGGAATTAATATATATTTTTTCTTGTTTAAAACAGTAATACTAACATTTAATATTTAGTAAGCAATAAGTTATTAGGCATGTGGTAAATGTTTTCTAAGTACCTGCTTATTTAATCCTCAGAATCCTGTGGTATAGACATTATACTATAGTTAACATTATATATGTATGCATTTGGGAAATAGGTATAAAGTAAAAATGTAATTTACCCAAAAAGACAATTAAGTGGCAGACCTGGGTTGTGAACACAGTACTGGATTGTACTTACTAAGTAAATAGAGTCCATGAGGCATTTCAGTCATGAGAATAGATTAAGGACCATGGATAGTTCCACTCCCCTGCAGTCAATGAATATGAAACTGTGAAAATATGACTTTGTTTTTCAATATTTGATAAGGAAATCTTAGGCCTGGACTGTAAGACACTGGTGATAGTGTCTGCATTATAAAATGGCTGGGCTAAACTTGGGCAAAATATTGAGATTGTATCTTAGTAATTATATTTTCCAATGTTATTTATACACTATTAAGCCAAATCTCTCCCTTCCTATGTACTAAGGAAGGAACATTTTTCAGATTCACAGTATAAAATTTGCTCCCCTCCCCCATAGATGATCACATATTTCTTTTATAAGCAGACCTGAATAAACTGATCACAATGATTGCATGTGGTAGAACACTATAATTGACCATCTAGACTAAAAAAAATAGAATTATATTCTACACAGTGTAGCTAAGCTACAGATGCCAAGCTTAATTTAAAGGATATTGCAATTGACTTTCAGGTTATAATTACAATGACCAAATTCTAAGCAATACATGTGAAGCTTATAGGAAAACTCTAGAGCATTCAAAATAATATTAAAGGCTTCCACAGAATAGTGCTACATAAAATTGTAAACTAAGAGGCAATATTGTCACAATCAGAGCAAATTATGTCACTGGTCTATGTTTTAGCATATTAGAGCAGAGCCACTCTGCTATGATCCATGCCCACAGCTTGTTCATTCTGATTGCAACATAGTCTTTTAACTATTATACACATCATTTCACACCTAACACCTAACGTTTTCTGGCTAGCACTAAGAATGGCTTTTCTTGTGTGCTGTCTACATTTTTTCCCTTTCATTTTTAAAAGACTGAAAAATATTATACTTTGTAAGCACTATCTACAGGTTTGATTCAAGTAGAATGGATCAGCATTTATTAGGAAAAAAATAAACTGAACAAAGCAAAATGTTGCTTGGTGATAGAGTTTTCCTAGTTTGAGATGCTAATGCTATTACTGCATATTATTAGTGCTGTTCAACATTTCTCCATCTGAAAGTAAGAACACAGTCTTGATGAAATATCTCAGGCCTAAATTTTAGTTTTTATAGGGTATCTTTAAAAAAAAATACAATCATGGTATTGGCTTAAGTTTTGCAATATATACAACCATTACTCAATTGTAATCTAACAAAAATAATATTGAATTTGTAAGTCAGTAGAGTTCTTATTTCAATGGCCGATTTACTACACAATTTCAGAAATCATATTCTGTTGATGCTTCCCAAAGTAAATAATAATATTTATGTACAATGCTTCTGAAAATTAATAAGCAAATGAAAAAGGATGAGTTGTTGGGGAAGGAGCAAAATCTGTTTGATCTAATCTATATAAAAGATACTATTTTCATTCTTTTTTACCACCAATGGGGAACTAGTTGCACAGAGAAGCTATATCACTCCCTAAAAGTTAAACAAGCAGTGGGACTGAGATCTGAACTCCAGATCTGGGAGATCCAGATCCCAGTGGCGCTAATGGTAAAGAACCTGCCTGCCAATGCAGGAGACATAAGAGACGCAGGTTCAGTCCCTAGGTCAGGAAGATCCCCTGGAGAAGGACATGGCACCCCACTCCAGTATTCTTGCCTGGAGAATCCCACGGACAGAGGAGCCTGGTGGGCTACAGTCCACAGGGTTGCAAAGAGTCGGACATAACTGAAGCGACTTAGCACACACGCACAATCTGGCTCCACAATCTATGTTCTTAATTATTAATACTTAGATATGTCACCTTTCTATAACTTTGGAACATACTGCCATCCTAACACCTTATCTTTATAGCTCTGTGACCTTTTTTTACAGAGAAGGCGATGGCACCCCACTCCAGTACTTTTACCTTGAGAATCCCATGGACAGAGGAGCCTAGTAGGCTGCAGTCCATGGGATCGCTAAGAGTCGGACACGACTGAGCGACTTCACTTTCACTTTTCACTTTCCTGCATTGGAGAAGGAAATGGCAACCCACTCCAGTGTTCTTGCCTGGAGAATCCCAGGGACAGCGGGGCCTGGTAGGCTGCCGTCTATGGGGTCGCACAGAGTCGGACACGACTGACGCAACTTAGCAGCAGCAGCAGCAGCAGACCTCTTTTTAACATGTGAATCTACTGATCCATAGAAGGAATATTTGTTTTAAATTACCTTTTGTTTTCGGCTATACGGATGGAACTGCAATGTCCATTCACATATTTATAACCTTCTAAGGCATAAACATACACAAGCAAGATAATCTACAGGTATGCTACAGTCTTGGCCACTCATGTACTTGGTCAACTGAAATATACACAGGAAACACTTGATTTCAGAACAAAGCAGGATACCTCCAATTCTGAGCCCTCACAATTTCCTGGAATTGTAGGTTAAAATAACTGCTTCAGATATGTGAATGGTCTATGGTAGGTGTTGACTGATATATGCTACCTCCCAGGTGGTGCTAGTGGTAAAGAACCTGCCTGTCAGTGCAGCTAAGAGACGTAGTTTAAATCCCTGGGTCAGGAAGATCCCCTGGAGCAGGGCATGGCAACCCACTCCAGTATTCTTGCCTAGAGAATCCAATGGACAGAGGAGCTGCACGGTAGGCTCCAGTCCATAGGGGCACAAAGAGTCAGACAGGAATGAAGTGGCTTAGCATGCATGCATGGAAGATATATAACAAAACATTTTTTTTTTGCCCTATTTACTGCACCTACTATTGCCAAGGGGTGTCTGTGCTCTGCTCTGGGTGGTGTAATGTGGATTGTCCTTGTCCTCAGGAAGTTTCCAGTTTAATAGGGGAAGGTAAGCATTGAACAGAACAATGGCAGTACAGCATCTGTCTCCAAGGTGAAATATAGACTGCTAAAGGAGCAACTCTGACTTGGCAGAGCTCATTCAGCCTAGGATGTTCAAAGAATCAAGACTATTGGGATCTGAAGAAAACAATTTTCAGCTAAACAGACTGGAGGGGGTGGCAGAGGTAGAAAAAAGGAGAACGTTCCAAGCTTGTGGCATAATACTTTCAAGGACTGCAAAACAGAAAATGGAAGGGAGAGTCTTCAAAGTGTATGAAGATTCTTGCAAGATGATTCATGAGTAGGTGGTTAAGTCCTTGAAATCTAACTGTGCTCAGTCAGAAATCTCTGTGCTTCGTAATTCCTTCTGCAAAGGATAGAGAAGCTTTAGAAACAGGCCTGGAGGCAACCACAGCTGTGTAAGATGACAAAGGTTCTTTTACCTGCTTCTGACTTGGCAGCAGCAGTGCTGTCTTGGGCTCCTAATTTCTCAAAAGTCCCTTGTTTCTACTGTTTGGCAGCACCCTTTTTTCATAAAAGGGGAAGTCTGTCTGAGCTGTGACTGTACTTAGAGCACAAGTGATTACATAATGGGCTGCTTCTTTCTGGGGCCACATCCTGCAGCTTCTCCCATTCCTAAGACCTCCCTGTCTCCATGTCTTACCTTGGCAGGATGCAGGACAGCTGATTGTTCAAGAGGAAACCAAACCAATACCCTAGAGTCAGAAAGTTTACCTTTCAAATTTTCAAATTTGGCTTCTTCCAAGTACAAAATCAATCTGTGTACGTGTGTGTGTGTCCACATGCATATATTCATATATGCAACACGTAAGAGCTAAAAGGCATGTTGCATTCTAAAAAGAAGTAACAGATCATATTCATGAGGAAACTAAATAGTCTTTTCAAGTGTTTAAGATCCATGGACATAAAGAAAGCAAAGTTGAATTCAGAAATCAGTTAATCATACATACTGTTTTTCTTGTTTTTGTTTTACTATTTCTCTTGTTTTTCACCTGGGCACATTGCAGAGATTACCATCCTGACCTTTACTGCAGCGAAATGTGGCTACAAAACTAAATTACAAAGTAATGAGAAGGGAGTACTCTGTGCTACCTCTAGGACAGACGTATAAAATTTCCTATGAGCACTCTTCAATGTGCTAAACTTTCCCCTTCTTTTTTTATTGTTGTTGTTTCTGTTGCTTAGAGAAGCCACATGTTGAAGACGGAAGAGGTTTTATTAGTCTGGGATTCAAATGCAAGAACCCCCATGATCATCTCGCCGTGACAACTATTACACATGCACACATCTTTTCTCATTGACTGGGAATATCAGTCCTAGATTATTAGATACATTGTTTTTTGCTTAAGTGTTTAACATTTTGTATATATTTGTTACTGCAGCTTATCCTACCCTACCTTGCACAGAATCTGCAAGTTCTCATTCTATTTTTATGAAATGTATATATTACAGGTAAACAGCCTGTAAGTATTAATATGATTCACTTACTTTTTGATCAAATAAATTCATTTGATAAGGTCAAAAATTAACCAACTGTATATTTATTTTTGCTTTATAGTTAATAATATTTTATACTTTGCAAACAACCTAAAAGTACTAGTAGCACCATTATTAACCCAGGAAAAATGTTCTATTTTAATGGAGAGTTCTTTTAAAGTACCACTTTTTGGTTGAAGTGCCCTAATATTCTTAATCATGTATTTCAAATACGTGAAAATCAAGTTTTTATAATACTTCTCTATAACTCTTACAATAATGGTTCAAAATGATAACACCCTAATTTGGACCTGAACTTTTCTCTATTTCAACACATATATGTATGCTGAATTTAGTGTGTTCTTTTGAAGCACAGTTATCAAAATTTTTACATAAAATTTTAAACATTTAGAAAATGTAAAACCTATAAATAAGCCATAGTTCTATATCTTTGTACCTAACTGGAAAATTATTAATAAGGGTCATGATTCTAAAGTTACTAAAATTTCCCAAGATGTTCTGGAGACCTCCGATTTATCAAGCTGTATATATTATGCTACGCACATTCAAGGTCAAAGTCCCTGACTTCCTTTGGTCTAAGGGCTATGCATATGAAGGAGTCCTATGGGTTGCCACTAAATAAGCCAAGGCAAATTTCTTCCCATTTCATTATCTTACTTTTTGTTACAAATAAGCAAAAGCAAATCAAAAGAAAGCAAAAAACCTACCCCCAAATTCTTTTTTGGTTAGCCATGATCAAAATACTAAAATATCTAGAAGGATCTTCTATTAAAGAAGACCTTTATTAATGCTCACTTTCCTGCAAAACGTTTGTGCAATAGTTGGATTAACATACAATTTAAAAATTGGAAATGGGCCTTCCGACACACTAAATTCTATTGCTTTTCTCTTAAGTCAGTGGTTTCTTGTGTTTTTACTGTGACTTGTTACAATTCATCTAAGCCAATTTTAATGCCACCCCATTTCTTCTCACACCTTGAATGAGATTAGGAGCAGAAATGCCTTGGTGCCTAAAGATTTTGAGAATCTGGAGTCTTTTTTTTTTTTTTTTTTAATTTTATGTTTTTATCCAGAAAAGGTAGTTACAGGAATCTCAGAAAAGCAGAGAAGGCAGCAAAGGTTTGCATAATCTTCTTATAGAATCAAGCACTATCCATTCTTCAGCCATGACTCTGAGTCAAGGATTATCTTAGTTTGAAGTTCCCTCTGAACTCCAACAGATGTCCATCCATACAGGCATGCACATACAAACAATCAAAAATGCTCAGCAAGAATATACCAATATTAGCAAATAGTTTAAATCAAATGATATATATATATATATATATATATTTTTTTTTTTTACATTTGGCTCCTTTTTTGTGTGTTAAAGATTAAGAAGAGTGAACAGCATAATATAGTGATTATTAGCTTCAGGAAGAGAATAAAATTTTGAGGAGATATTCAGTATTCTATACTATGAGTTGATCACAGTTATTGAAATTATGTGAGTTGTGATTCTTAGAGGCAAAATAAGGATTCTGTTTGCAGGAGACAGACAGGACACATGCATTTATTATTTCCTTCTACCTGCTTTTAAATATATAATAGCAATAAAGCAAGAAATGGAAAGGTAACAGAACTTAATAGAAAACAAATGATACCATGCTGCTGCTGCTACTAAGTTGCTTTAGTCATGTCTGATAGACGGCAGCCTACCAGGCTCCTCTGTCCATGGGATTTGCCAGGCAAGAGTACTGGAGTGGGTTGCCATTGCCTTCTCCAATGATACCATATTTTGAAAAGAAAAAAAAGCCCAAACAGGCACAAAACAGAACTATTGCATAAGTAAGAACAGGCTTTGCCATAGAAGCTGCTAAGAAACTCAAAGTTCAGAAACAACTAAAAGTCAGCTGAGTATAAGTACTTAATTGAAGAGCTGCTTGAGAAATAGATTAACCACTCATGGCTATAAGAATAGCTGGACTGTTATGTTTACCTCTAAATAAACTTCTAAACTCAAAGTGATGGGAAATTCTTCCATGGTTACTGGGGTTGGGGAAAGAGTAGCAAAGCTTAAATTAAATCTGTACTTTCACAATAAATATGGAGGAGCAATAAGTAAGAAGGAAAGTCAGCTTCTCTGCTGAAACACACTACAGCATTCACAGTCCAGTGTAAAGCCCTGCTCTACATGGTCAGAGTGGTCATCATCTGGATCCTTAGTTCCACAACCTGAAGGAAAACTGGCCTGCCATCTAAAACAATATATTGTATGGTAAACTGGAAGTATTATTAAAAGTAAATAGATACATGTGCTTTGACTAAAGATTTCTACTTCTGGCTATCTACCCTGAAGAAATTTTGTACATATGCACAGATATATATGTAAGTAGATACTGATTTTAAATTTTATACTAGAGGAAATAGAAATGGCACAAATGTATATCAATATGACACCAACAAACATACATGTACTCATACAAACCAAAACTATCCAGTCATTAAAAACTACGTTGCATGGAGATGGAAGTAAGAACAGTGAAAATGCATATCTTGATTGAAGGGTGAACATGATTGCATACACTTGTCAAAGATCAAACTGTTCTCTCTACATTTTAGTAAATGTAACTATATGCCTCTCATACTTAAAACTAACAGAGAAGCCATCATGAGTTTTGTTAAATGGGTTAGGACACAGAAATAAGAACTCTGAGATATTCTGTAAAAAAAATTATTGACAAAATATTTTGTCAATATTTAGACCTCACCATTAAGGGGGGTGCTTATGATGGTAAAGCAGAGCAAATGAAAAATATCAATATGACAGTGATGGGCAAACAAATTAGAGACTTCTACCCCAATAAGGCAGAGGCAATGACTATTTTCATATGACTACCTAAAAATGATTGATTAATCATTGGTTTTCAAACTTGGTTGCTGCTTCGAATCTCCTGTGAACTTTGAAAGAACTACAGCTGCCTGAGTCCCATTCCCATAAGCCCAGCTTAGTTGGTCTAGGGTATTACCTGACATCAGGGTTTTAAAAGCCTCCCAGGTAATATTAATAAGCAGAAAATTTTACAACTATTTAATAATTCTCAGACTGAGAATTATGGAATTACTAATGAATATCCTTGCTTCTCCTAAAGCTAACAGAATGAAACTCATTTACCTAAAGTTAAACAAAAATGGCTTTAAAAGCATTTGAAGTATTTCAGATTACTGAGTAGATGCTACTGACACAGATAAACTGTTTAATATACAATCTGTTAAAACTTGAGTGTGGGGAACCATATTTCCATGTTAACTTAGTAAATGCTTAAGTAATTTCCATGTTAACTTAAGCTTTGCTAAAGAAGTTACTTAAGATGAATTAAGATTACCACTTCCTCTCAATCAATGGATCTGTTTCATTCTGTATTAGCCACTCTTGTATTATCTACTCTGGCACAGATATACTCACAGAGACATGAATTGGATAAAAGACTGTGGGTTTTTAGACTCTGCTTCAAGATATACCATTCTAGATCACATATCATGACTGAACTGTACAAATGGAACTGAAGAATGCCTACGGACTATCTCTGAAATCTTCCTTTGGTAACCTCATACTCGCACTAACATCCAAATATGAGAAATCTCTGAACATCCATTTGCAGCATTTTGTCTGCTGGTTGGATCTTCTTCATAGAAGCACTGTTAAAAAAGTCTTCTAACCCAGGGACCAGTTAACAATGCAAGGATATACAGATAAACATGTGTGATGACCAACTCTAAATCTTTATTGTAAGAGATGAGGGTTGATTCCAATTACTGAGCCAGAATGAACCCTGTTCTTGCCTGTTCTCTCTAGCCAACATCTCTGTGTGTCCAATCACAGTGATTTATACCCATGATGGAAGGACTAAACTCACAGGGAAGACATAATCTTACCGAGTCAAAGCCAAATGGAGATAAGCTGATTTTCACAGAAGGTTTGAAGCAAGAGAAACTGGATACAGAACTCTAAACATTTCTTATTATCAGCAAATGTGCACAACAGCTGCTGGTAATCGCCAATCACAATAAGCAGATAAACAGAAAAGGGGAAAATATTGTGGATGCACCCAAATTCAAAATCTTGGCACCTAACTGAATTTAGCACAGAGCATTAGCATGAATTCAAATATGTGTGAATCACAGTAATCATGCGAAGTGCTAAATCACACATTTCCTGATATCCAAGCTTCCAAAAACACTGTATTCTGTGTGCCACAATTTGTACTAAGCATTTTAGGGTCAAATTTCTAGCATCACACCACACACACACTCTTTCCAACAAAGTGCTCTGCTGTACCATTATATAGCAATTATCATATTAAAAGAAATAAAACATTTGGATGTGAAATCAAAGATATTGACAAGAACTTTCATCAAGATCAACTTAATAAAAAGCAAATTCAAAGAACTATATTTGTTTGTTTGTATACATATGTTTATCTATCCATCCAAACACTCACACACATGCACATACACAGGCACCACACAAAAGCATCCAACCAGAAAATAACCAATATTTATTAAATAGCAATAGGCCCAATCTCATGGAGTTTATTATGCAATCAGAACAAGTTAAATCAAAGAGGGGAATAACACTAAGGGAAACTGAGGAATCCTTGTGGTGTTGAAGCTGTTCTGTATTTTGACCATGGGGATGATACATAAGCCTACACTTGTGCTAAAATTGCATATAAACAAATATGCATGCTCACACACACACACAGTCCAATACACCTGAGTAGACCTGAGTAAGATTAGTGGATTATATCAGTGTCAATACCCAGGCTGTAATATGCTTTGCATATATTACCAGAGGGGGAAATCGGATAAAGGGCTCATGGATCTCTCTGCATTTTTTCTTACTACCACATATGAACCTACAGTGATCTCAAAGTTAAAGGTTTAGTGAAAGTGAAAGTAAACTCGCTCAGTCGTGTCCAACTCTGTGCGAACCCATAGATGGTTTCCCACTAGTCTCCCCCGTCCTTGGGATTTTTTAACATATAACAGAAATGCAAAGTGATAAGTGCTAAAATAAAAGGAAGCACAAGTTGTTATGGGGGCACATAGTAGGGATATATAATCGAGATTGGTAGGTTCAAGAGATTGAGTAGAACGAAATTAAGCGATTGGCAAGTCAGTTAAATGAAACCTGAGCATAAAGATTAGTTTATGCTAATAATGTAGTCTAGAATCTGATTTCTTAGTATTGTTGGGTAATTTTAAATATTCTCTAGGTGACAGAAAAAAGATTCTATCAGAGAGGGAGTTAGTAGCCAATTCTTTAAGGAATATGATTATGGATCCAAACTTTAAAAGATACGTGAATCCTTTAAAATTTTCTATCTAGAGACATTAAGATGATCTAACAGCAGGGATGTGAAGGTCATGGATGAGGCTAACCTAGAGGCATGAGCAACCATACTGCTGCTAAGTCGCTTCAGTCGTGTCCGACTCTGTGCGACCCCATAGACGGCAGCCCATAGGCTCCCCTGTCCCTGGGATTCTCCAGGCAAGAATACTGGAGTGGGTTGCCATTTCCTTCTCCAATGCATAAAGTGAAAAGTCAAAGTGAAGTCTCTCAGTTGTGTCCAACTCTGTGCAACCCCATGGACTGCCTGCCGCCTACCAGGCTCCTCTGTCCATGGGATTTTCCAGGCAAGAGTACTGGAGTGGGGTGCCATTGCCTTCTCCAGTGAGCAACCATAAATAGGTATAAAAATCCAGGTGAAATTCAAGACAGAGTGCCTGTCACAAATTGAGAACTGGACAGATATGAGTTGAATGTAGGAGGAGGCAGTGGTAGCAGAGAAGGTAAGGAGGGGAAATGCAGCCTTGACTATCCATTGGGTATAGATGGTATGTGAGACAAAGTTATCATGCTGATGCCTAGATTCCTCTTGAGATAACTTAGGAAGGGAACACTCCAGGGTTACAGGTTTATGAGTTTAACGTGTTTAATGGTTTCATTGCTTCCACATAAACACAAATAAATGTCAGCTTATAACTCCTTTTCTTCTTCTCCTTTCTTTAACAAAACAGTGTAATCTACCTTGTGTTGGAAAAATCGAGGGAAAGTCAAAAGGTTATCAGGGGAAAAGATAAGAAATTCCAGTTCTTTTTGTTTATAGCATCTCAAACCATGCTGGGTCCTCCCAAAATAGTGAGACTGTATTACATTTTTAAATTCACTTTGGAAAGAGGTGGACACTATACTTAAGTTCCAAATATTCAAATAATATGTTCCTACTGGAAATCAAAAGCATAATAGCCACCTGGACTACATAAGCAGTGACCCTCAATAATTTGCAATGCTTTGAAAGCTGCCAAATAGGTGGCAAAAACACTAGTTTTAACTTCAGGATAACAGATTGTATTTCTTTTATGTATCCCTGCAGTGGTGAAAATGGAAATTATTGACTCTGGGAACCCAGCCTACAGTGCTGTTAATCACTGTATTGCTATTAATTGATTTCCTTAAGAGTGAGCCAGACCCAGCAGGACACTACTTATTAAACCTCTCTCCCACTTGTAATGCAGTGATTTTGACATTGCATATAGAGTTTTCAGAGAGGAATGTTTGGTGTTCACAACAGAGAAAACTTTGAACAAAACAAATAAGAACCAGTTTAAACTATACAGTAATATGTGGATCCTCCAAAAGGGAGAGACTTGAATTGTTCTTTCCTCTGTCTGCATTATCATAAGTAAATAACTTGAAAGTATGCATTCAGATGTTCGGTCATGTTGCTTGTATGTGCAGAAACCTCAAGATCTTTTACTATCCTGAATAATACCCGTGACTCTGCTACATTGTCCAACATACCTAGAAAAATCTTTTTGTCAAAAAAAGCAACCCAACTTCCTAGGAAGTAGAAGCTAAAAGCTATTTTCTTGCTTTAAAAAAAAAATTCTATAACTGGCAGTGGAGACCATGAGATTAGATATTAAATAAAACTAAAATTCAGAAGAAAAAAATTTTAATGATATATTAAAAATAATAGAACACTATGCTGACATAAATATATTTATGGGTATATTTAAACAATGAATATATGTCTATCTTAACTAGGCAAAACTGGAGGACTATTATCTAAAACATTAGAAAGTTTGATTGATTGATCATTTTGCCCTTTTTTCTTAATAGACTATTACAGCAGTAGACAAAGGAAGAAATAAAGTGCCCAGCTAATCGATCTGTATCACACTGGAAAGGTCAAAATAGAATTGGACATTACTACTGTCAAAAATATATAAAACATTAACATTTCCATACCATAGTCTCATCACAGAAATTGTAATGGAGACTGAAAAAGACACAATATTCGTCCATTCTTATGACTAAAATACCTCTTAAGTGGCAAATGGAATGGCATAAATCTAATCTCAGGAGAGGTGTTGACTGGGAGAAAATACTACACATTCATTCCTTTCTTTTGTAGCATCCTGACTTTTCACTCAAGCCATTCTATATGTATTCAGGTATTTGTTTCCTAAAGAAGACCTTGAACTGACATGTGTGTACGCATGACTAATCTCTGTTAGAAACAGGAAAAGACATAAATTAAAAGCAAATAACACATTTTAAAAGTAACAAATATAGAAATAATAAATATAACTATTAAGAAGTTCAGTTAAGTAGTACATTTTGCATTTTGGACTTCCCTGGTAGCTCAGTGGATAAGAATCTGCCTGCCAGTGCGGAGGACATGGGTTCAATCCCTGGTCCGGGAAGATTCCACGTGCTGTGGAGGAATTAAGCCCAAGCACCACAACTACTGCGTGTACATGTCAAAAACAGAACCGTATTTTGCATCTTGTTAAATTTATGCAGTATAGGAACTTGAGAATTGTACATAAATGTAAATGCTCTATGAACAGCTTCAAATTTAATGGATTATGTTATTTTAAAACATACCTCCTAACCATTACCTACATAATTGTGTTATAGAGAAACAAATGTGAATATTATTTATTAAGATTTGTATTAATACAGACTTTGTATTGTATTCCCTGGTGGCTCAGATGGTAAAGAATCTGGCTGCAATGCAGGAGACCTGGGTTTGATCCCTGGATCAGGAAGGTTCCCCTGGAGAAGGAAATGGCAACCCACTCCAGTATTCTTGCCTGGAAAACTCCATGGACAGAGGAGCATTGACAGGTTACTGTCCATGGGGTCACAGAGAGTCAGACATGACTGAGTGACTAACACTTTCACTTTCACTTTGTATTGTTATTATATGTAATTTAAAAATAGTAATGTGTGCATGAGTTATACACACATGTACTCATACACCAAACCATGCATTGCATTAATTATTTAACATGTCTAATAGGACAAAATTAGTACAAAAACCAAGCATATATTTTTAGAGATATGAATTTTAAGAAGTATTAAAAATGTGAGACTCTTCTTAGCTCTGAAGACAATTTTTTTTTCTGACTCCTGGCAGTTTAGCTTAAGATGAAATTTATATAGCAAATACCTTATCATAATTCCTACCTCTGAAGAAACTAGGTAATGATACTGGCACAGAAGCTTCATTGTTATTTTACTTGGGAAAAAAAATTAGATGTTAAACTCAGCATAACTGCTGAAGATACAATATTTATGAAAATAAAAACTTCCAGAAAAGTTTTTGTTTTGGGGGAAGAAAGACTGTATTATTAACTTGACATTAAAAATCAAACATAAATCAACAGATATAGGAACACATTAAATACAACACAGTTTGTTATGAGAGACACATAATAAACGAAAGGGAATGCTCTCAAGTAGTTTACAATCCAGTATAGACATAATAAAAAGCTGAATACCATAAATACTACAAAAGGCATTAAAATATGCAGTGAAGAAAGTTTGTGGAAGCAGGAATAATATGGAGAAAATATCAGAAAATGCTTCAATGAAGAAATAAATAGAGCTTCACAAGCAGAATTGTCAGAGGAGAAAACTTGAGGAAGATACTTAAAATTAGGATATAAAAAAGACAGTATGACTCCCTAAAAAAAAGAGAGAGAGGGATAGTGTATGAAGAAATTTCTAATGTTCCAGGTACATTAGAAAATAGTCTAAGCACCTAAAGATGTACCAGGATAGGAAGGCTGAAAGTATGACTGGCTCATTTTGTCAACAGACTAAATGTCAAGCTGAAGATTTAACTTGACAGGAAATGAAGAAACTGAAACTTATTGAAGAAGTATGTACATGAATAAGACAGCTTAATTTAGTAATTGTCCATAGAATGACTTGTGTGAACCATTTTCCAACTCTTTTTTCCAAAGGCTTTTATGTAGATTAAAGAGTCCTGACTCCTAAATTTGAGTTCATCACTTTATCCATACACCTCACACAGCACCATTAATGCACTCATTTACAGAGGCCGGTATAGTGTTTGACACTGAAAAGAGAAGAAATAATGTTTTCTGCATGACTGCAAGAATGAGATATATAGATATATAGAGATGACTAAACTAGTTTGAAGACTTATTTTCTAATCAAGTAGAAATTAAGAATGAAATAGGATAGGACAGTGCTAATGAAAACAAAAAAGTAGTTTTCAGAAAATTAAGGTTTATTCTAAGGTTTTGATCTGAGGATTTTAAAGAATGGAGAACAAGTCATCAAGTTACAAGTGTTAAAATCAAATTATTTAAAAATAGTGGGTTCATGGGTGTTTGGGATCATTTTAAATTTCAATTGCAAATGAAAGACAGATAAATTTAGGTAGAATAAAGTCAATTATAGGACAGGATTTCTAGAAAGGTAATTTCTAGAGGTGAGGTTGTATTAATAATCAACAATACGGAAATGATTAAAACAATGGAAGTATCACTCAAAGCATAGAAACTATAAAGAGAAATTCAAAGTCATTCCCATTTATTATAGAAAGACTACATTTACGAAAAATGGTAAGCAAGGTAAATGGAGAAGAAAGACTGAAGAATAAAGATATTTGAAGTGATGATGAAAATGTTCCAGATGATGTTGTTGGTGCTTAAAATGGAAACAACAGTATGACATTTAGCTTCTACTTCTGCTATATGCTAACCACGCAGCCAGTTATTTTCAATGATCTTCCGATTTAACCCCCAGAACACGTCATATGATGTCTACATTATAATTTTTCCTTTTGTTGCTTAAATATATGGAAAGTGATGCCCAGAGAGTTTAAAGAAAAGGATGACATCGAGATTCAGAGACTGTCATACTGAGTGAAGTAAGTCAGACAGAGAAGGAGAAATATTGTACGACATTCCTTATATGCAGAATCTAAAAATAAATGAAGGTTTCCCTGATGGCTCAGATGGTAAAGAATCTGCCTGCAATGTGGGAGACCTAGGTTTGAGCCCTGGGTTGGGAAGATGCCCTACAGGAGAGCATGGCAACCCACTCCAGTATTCTTGCCTGGAGAATCCCAATGGCCAGAGGAGCCTGGCTGGCTTATAGTTCATGGGGTTGCAAAGAGTTGGACACAACAGAGTGACTAAGCACAGCACAAAAAGAAATGATACAAATGAACTTATTTATAAAACAGAAACGGACTCACAGACTTAGAGAACTAACTTATTGGTCACCACGGGGGGAGGATGAGGGGAAGGGTTAGGGAGTTTGAGATCGACATGTACATACTGCTGTGTTTAAAATGGATAACCAACAACGACATATGGCATAGGGAACTCTGTGCCATTTTATGTGGTAGCCCCAACAGAAGGGGCGTTTGGGGAGAATGGACACACGTATATGTGTATGGTTTAGTCCCTTTGCTGTCCACCTGAAACTATCACAACATCGTTCATCTGCTATACTCCAATATAAAACAAAGTTGTTGTTGTTGTTTTCTTTTTTTTTTTTTTAAGAAAGCTATTTTTGAAATTTGGCTCAGACAGTAAAGCATCTATCTACAATGCGACAGACCTGGGTTCGATCCCTGGGTTGGGACGTTCCCTGGAGAAGGAAAAGGCAACCCACTCCAGTACTCTTGCCTAGAAAATTCCATGGACAGAGGAGCCTGGTGTCCACGGCGTCACAAAGAGTCAGACACAATGGAGCGACTTCACTTTCACTATTTTTGAAATTTAGGATCTTTGATCTTAACCTTAAGAATATTTCCCTTAATAATAAGAAAATCAAAACAGGAGAAAAAAATTCAAGTCTGTACACTCACATTTTCAGTGGAAGTACAATAAATCTCCAAACCTTCCCCACAGTATTTGCATACACGAGAGAAGAAATAAATGATAAAAGACTGCACAAAGAGGAAGATGTCATACCTAACTACCTTAAAGTTGGAGTGGAGGTGAAGGAATGGGTGAGCTAAAGGAAAACCCAGCATAACGTTTGGAAAGCTTCAGGATCTGACATACTTGATATTGTGTGAGCATGAGTACTGATGCAAAAAATGAGAGCTTGGTGGGAAGTTGATTATAGATGGGGGAAGTCTAGAAAATCAACCTTGTATATTTACTGCAAGGACTGATACTGAAGCTCCAATACTTTGGCCACCTGATGAGAAGAGTCAACTTATTGTAAAAGACCCTGATACTCGGAAAGATTGAAGGCAAAAGGAGAAGAGGGCAGCAGAGGATGAGATAGTTAGATATCATCACCAACTCACTGGACATGAGTTTAAGCAAACTCCTGGAGACAGTGAAGGACAGGAAAGCCTGGCATGGTGCAGTCCATGGGATCACAGAGACTCAGACGTGACTTAGGAACTGAACACTTGAAAAGTCTATATTTGTCCCTGGGCTTCATACCCAATGTAGGTGCACAATGTGGAATGCAGTTTTTTTTTTTTTTTGTATTAAGTTCATATCTGACTAGCTGCCCTTTTGCCTAAGCAGATCCAGAAAAACAGCAGCCAGATTTATTGCATGCAGGCAGGACACCTGACTACCCTACAGTAAATTCAATGTACACTGAGCTTCCAATCAATTTTTAGTACCTAATTTGTAAATATAAATGAGCTGCCAACATTTAAGGATGAGTGATTTAGACAAAGCAAGCAAACAGAAAAAAGGAAATGGTGACAATGATGAAAGAAAAAAATGTGTATTAGTAGTAATGTCTTTAAAGCTATTGAAGTATTGCAGCTGCTACTGCTGCTAAGTCGCTTCAGTCGTGTCCGACTCTGTGCGACCCCATAGACAGCAGCCCACCAGGCTCCCCCGTCCCTGGGATTCTCCAGGCAAGAATACTGGAGTGGGTTGCCATTTCCTTCTCCAGGGCAGGAAAGTAAAAAGTGAAAATGAATTTGCTCAGTCGGGTCCAACTCTTCACGACCCCGTGGACTAGCCCTACCAGGCTCCTCTGTCCATAGGATATACTTAAAAATCATTAACAGAAAAAAGAGGTATTGGTATTTTAAATATAATAGCTACAAATATAGAAAAATAAGTGTAAGGAAAGTAAAGTCTTATCTCTCATGGAAAACAAACAAAAAAGATAAGATGATGTTCAATAGGAGAAAATAGATTAGAAAATTAGTAGAGAAATGGAAGCAATCCAAAATCTAACTATAAGAACTTCAACCAGAGAAAAGTAAAACTAAAGGAATGGAAACTTCTGAAAGCAATAATTAAAATAACCTCAGAAATAGGTACATGGATTTTCAGAAACACAAGGTCCAAAAAATGCTTGGCACAGGGAATGAAAAAAGAGTCTCTTATTAAAACTTTTTTTTTTAACCATGAAATTGTAGAATATAAAAAGAGGAAGTTTCTAAATGGGGTTTAAGTCCCCACTTTAATATTATTCACTGCCTTGATTTTGTAAAATCTGGACTGCCTCAATGGCTGCTCCCCACCCTGCTCTGCTCCTGCAGATGAGGGTCCCTAGCCAAACAACCCTCCTCATTATAAGAAGTCAGACAGAGTTCCTACCTATCCCTAAGTTTCTGTTTCCTGTCAGTCCAGGCAATTCTTTAAATAAGCCAATCACATCCCTCTTGGTACAACAAAGCCTGCTTCCCCCAGCCCCTGGTTTCTTACCCAAGTGCAACTCCTAGAAACAGCTTCCTCCAAGGGACTGTAAGCAATGAAATTAATAGAACTGTGTTAATCTCCTCTTCTCAGTGTCAGGGGTCATATATTCAAATATCCCTGTAGCCCTGGAGTGTGCCACCATCCCTCAATAAGGGGGTTGATACGAGACAAACACCAAAGTATTTCAGAAAAAGGTAGGTCCAATACAAAGGGTGGTGAATCAGAGAGAGAGAGAGAGAGAGAGAGAGAGAGAGAGAGAGAGTGTGTGTGTGTGTGTGTGTGTGTGTGTGTGTGTGTACGCGCGCACCTGTGCACTTGCTCAATAGCTCACTCATGTCCAACTCTTTGCGACACCACGGCGCTTCTGTCCATGGAATTTTCCAGGCAGGAATACTGGAGTGGGTTGCCATTTCCTTCTCCAGGGGATCTTCTTGACCCAGGGATGGAATCTGCATCTCCAGCGTTTCCTGTATTGGAAGGCGGATTCTTTCCCACTAATTCTCGAATGTGGCAGAAGAAAGAGTCTTGAACAATGTTTTCCAAATTCTGAGTAAAAACTACTTACAATCTAAAATGCTTCATCCCTTCAGACTACCTAATCCATAACAGAAAAGAATAAGAGCATTTTTAGACTTTCAAAGTATAGAATATTTGACTAGGGTGTCTATTTTGCAGGAAGCTACCTAAGGATAATTTCTGTCAAAACAAGGAAATGAACAAAGATAGAACTGTGACCAAGGAAATAGGAGATCTCATATAGCAGACAGACGAAAAAAATTCCCAAGACTATGGCAAAAAAGGAAGTATCCATATGATAGTTGTATAAGAGGCCTAGAGAACACAAAGACTCTGTTTTAGTAGAAGGTCAGATGTCTCAGCAAGTCAGGTGTTCAGAAGATAAAATATGCTTGAAAATGAGATAAAAAAATCATGATCATATGAAAAAATTATTGAGGCATTTTATAGAGCTTTTCTGGGGTGATATTCATAGGTTGAAAGTAAACCAAATCAAAAGAGGGCAAATTTTAACTCCAGTTTAAATACAAGAACAGCAGAGGAAGGAAATGTAATCAGATAATCTTCTAGACTCAGCAATGAACACTATTTAAAAAGTTATGATGGAAAACCTAAATGTTTTTAAATAAAAATTGAGGCATAATTATATTGATAGGAAAATAGAGAGTAAAATTGAGTCAAAATGATAAAACCTTACAAAAGAAGCTGACAGTTAAGGTTTAAACTGATACAACAGTATATTCATATTCTGTTGACCTGTGGAGATAATTACCAAATAAAATAGCTAAATATTAAATGTGTTTGCTCTTGAGGTATAGGACAAGTCTTAAATTGTCAAGAAATAATTTTTTAAAAAATAGTAATTTCAGGGATAGGTCTTTTAACCAGTTTTATCTAATAACACATTTATTTCAAATAAATATTAATTTTAAAAGCAATCTGTCTCATATTTCTGATTATTAAAAATGTGTTCCATAGTTATACACACTAACAAGTCACTTGAGGTTTTCTAATATGTTTCTGTTGAAAATATAATAATTGCTTTTAGTATGACAATTTTTGCTATATTAACTCTAATTTTTTTTTTTTTTTAGCTTCATGTTAGTATAGTTCATTTGCCTTCAGCTCACATGGTAAATTAATTGGAATTGTCTTAAGAATCATTTTAATACTATCATTAAGATTACCCTTTTGAGATCAAATTATGTTAAAAATAAAATGGTTTCTGAGTTCTAATTTATCTCTGGTTTATGGCCACTGGGAAACTTATTCATCTAATGATGGCCATCTTGAACTGCTAGGCCATGGGTGGTAAAGGGCATCTAATCAATTTTTAGAATATTGTTATTTCTAAAGATTCTAGTTATGAGATGTAAAAAATAAGTTGATGATTCATTAAAAAACTATAGCAAAATTAAGTTAAAAATCTACTCTAATGAAAAGTCTTTTAAATGTTTGATAATTCACTTTGAGTCCAAGTGATATAAAAATGTAATGAAAGATTATCATTAGAATTGAGTTTGTATTTCTACATTAAGAAACTAAATATTACCCAGATTGGACCCTGGGATTTACATTCAATTTAGTACACAAATCCTTTCTTTTTTGGCTATTCAAACTAATCCTTATATTAAATATGTTTTTACTTATTAAAAAATCTTTATATTTGTGACAACACATATATTGCTGTTTGGTTCTAAAGTTATGGTCATATGAAGATATACATAAAGGTGCTTTTAGTATTGCACTTAAATCCAACATAAATCTGCAGTTTGGCACCATGGTTAAGGAATGAGGGGGTTTATGTATAGCAGCGCCCATAGAGATAAATGTTGAGGAGAATATAAATCATGCAAACTTCAGAGAGCTGGGCCACCTAAGAGTATAATAAAAAGAGGAAAAGGTGAGCAGTTCAACATGTAGAGCAAGGGGCATAAAATAGGAGTGGCACACCTGAGGCCACTCCAAGGTAAAGAACATTTCAAAAATGTATCCCTGAACATCTCATTTTATGTACACATTTTATGTACACATATCTTTCTCTTTTAAAAATGCTTCTTTTAATTCAGATAAATTCAAAACATTTTATAAATTAGAAAAACTAACAGTTTAGTAGTGGACACTGAGATTTGAGCCATCGAACGATTATCATTGATTTTGAAATTAATATTTGCTAAGATAAATGGATTGAGTTTCATTTTAAGACTGTCCAATTAGACAATTAGAAGAGCTAAGTGAATATCTTAATATTTAAGATATTTATTTCAGGCTCATTTTACCCTTGAAAAAAGATGAGCATCTAAAAAATAATTTGGAGCAGTACAGTAGCTGGCAGACAAAAGAAACTTACAGAAAATTTTTTTAAAAATTTCACATAGATGCATCAATAATCCATACAAATAAAGGCATAAATATATTTATCTGATAGAATTAAAATATGATTCTGGTTAAATATTAAAAGAAACATGACAATACCACATCAAGTATCAGTAAAACACATATACACATCAGTTTTCAGTTAAAAAACAAAAAAACCCAGCCAAATAAAAGCAAACACATTAATAAGTAAGAGACAGCAAATAGTACATGCATTTTCTCACTAAATCAAGTTATATCAAATTATTTCATGAGCCTTAGGACTAAATGAACTAATTTCAGTGGTTTCTGTAAACAGTATGGCAATTCAAATAAGATATGCAGGCAGATAAACCTACTTTAATAAATGTCTAGGTATGTTTTTCTTGAAACCTATTCATAAATCACATAAATCCTCATTTCTCCTATTTCATCTATACTTAAGGTTTACTAAATTCTAACAAGCTATAGTACAAAATAATTGGCACTCTGCTCTAACAGGTGTAATATGTACAGAGAAGAGAGGCAATGTAAAATTGACAGCTGAAACCTGAAGTTAACATAGAAATCACCATAAAATCTGGTAACTCTAAATCAAGGCAGCTTACAGAGGTGATATCCCCTCTATTCTCTTACTTTATACCTCTTATCTGTGAACTAATTTAATAAGGGTATTTTTCACATTCTTGTGGAAATGCATGACAGTGTCCAAGTGTAACGAAAAGAAGAAAGTCTTCCTGATTAAGGAAAAACCAAACAAAACCTTTTTAAACAAAGCATCCAGTGCTGTATTTAACCAGATAAAAGAAAGTGAAGAGAGGTTGCTATCTGAATAACTTATTGATATATCTTGCCATTGGAAATGGATAGTAATACATGTATCATTTACACTGTCTCAATTGGTCCTCTACTTTTCTCCCCCCAGAGTATGTAGGGTGAAGCTTTAGAAAGTTAATTTTGACCTGCACACATTTATGCCTATGACTAACAGATGATTTATTCTTTCCTTGGGTAAAAAAGAAACTGAGCTCACTATTTCTAAAATTATAGAAATAACTCAGTTCTCTGCTAGTGTTCACATCTATACTTGCCTTCACCAGTTTAGCTGCCTGAAGGGTTGACTAGAATACCTTGTTCTACTGCTGTATTACTCACTATATGGACTTTATTCATAGTGTAAATTGATGTGGCCAGTAGTTTCTACAAAGTGAATATAAAGTGAAAGGGTAGTAAGTGACGTTACATTTCACAGAATTCCCTTGTTCATTTCAGAGTTTGTGGAGAAAGAGATGGCAGGACCCTGACAAAGAAATGTGTCCACAGACAGGCAAGATTTTGAGCCCAATAACAACCTCATGTTGATGACATTAGCTTGTTTTATAATCTACTGCTACAAAACTAACTTTGACACTGTAGAGAACAATACTGTGGTGATGCTAGGAAAAAAAAAAAAAAGAGAGAGGAAAACTTGTATTATTAATGCATTTGGGAGAGAAAAAAAATCACGTATTGTAAAGAAAATCTTGCCAGACTTGTGTCCTTAAAATGTGTAAAAATGATGATTTATTTTTCTAAAAGTATAGGACAGAATCCCATTGTGCAAATATTAAAAATTACAAGCTAAATTACTTGGTATTGTGTGTTACTAATTTAATAAGCACTTCAGAAGTAAAAATCTGTCTTGATAATGGATTGTACTGAATCACTAGAACTAAAGATCTAATCTATCCTTTTCCTTTAGTGATTCAGTCCATCATTTTGTTGGGGAACTAAACCTGGAAGCACCCAATGAAATACTGATAAGATAGATCTCTACTTTACTGCTCAAAAATGTGTATTTGCTTATTGCTCAAAAACATGTATGTGTTCATACTCCAAAGGAAGCTTAAATATGTTTAACTGAAATTTCTAATTTCTCAAATGACGTAATTATAACCCATACAGATGATGCTCATACCCAATGGCACAGAATAAACCATTAATATGAACCCTCTTAATCTCACCAGCCACTTTGTTCTGATGTATCACGTGTTGTTCACGCTTGTGTGAAGCTGAAAAAAGTCTAACGTGGTATGTGACCTGGTAATGTTGGATGTAAATATTTTTAAGTATTGGAAGAACTCTCGAGTTTACTTTTATCTGAACATCTGATGCCAGAAACCTTTACTTTTTCCCAAAGCACACAGAAATCAGTTATTTAACAAATATGATATTCCTATTCTCATCCTAGTGATTTTGCTTACATGAAATGTTTGGGTGAAGAAGATAAAAAGGCCACCATTTCAAAACAGTACAGTAGGGAATTGTGGTGATAAATAGCTTTTCAAAGACAGGAGGACAGATGCCATTAAAAGCCACAAGCTGTTAAACCTACAGACTCATATGTGCTTTGTTCTTGATTTCTAAATTTATCCCAGGTTGTTTTCAGAACTTAAAACACAGTCATGGGAGGTTGGTGATTAGAGAAACTATTTGAAGTTTCACAATCAGAACAGCTGGTCTAGAGATGACAGAAGATGATGCTGAGTCTTATGAAGAAAATGCAAAGTAGTAATTGGGGAATGTTTTGGCAAGTAATAAGAGAAACCATCAGAGACTTATTGCAGATGTCAAATCACATTTAGGTTATATATGTTTTCTATACCCAGTGTTTCAACTGGCTGTCTAATGTCTAAGTGAAAAAGCTGTATGATTATTTGAGAACTATAGAAGGGAACAGAGTTTTGATTTCAAAACAGACATAAAACTAATACATGGAAGGGGTACTGATAGGAGAGGCTCCAAGTTCTAAGGGTATACAAGATCATCATCATCTCTCATCTAAACTACATCAATCATGTCCTAACTGGTCTCCCTGAATCAATCTTCCTCCCGTTTCCTTTCAAAACAATACAGAGTGACTACTGCTTTTTTTTTTTTTTTCACTCAGATCATCTCCTTGTTTTATTCCAAATCACTCCACATTTAGAAAACAAATTCAAACCCTATCCTATTGCCTGAACAGTTCTAAATGTTTTGGCTCCTGACTACCACTCCATCAGTCCTGGTTTCTCTCCCATGCCTAGATACAATGGACCCCTTGCTGTTCATCAAACATGCCAATTATCAATCCATTTCAAGATCTTTGTCCTTGATGTTTCCTTTATCTGGGATGGTCTTCCCCCAGATATTTGCATAACTGGCTCTCAGACTTAATTCAAGTTCATGTTCAAATGTCAGCTTCTTGACACGTTATCTGAAACAGAATTTCCCATGACTTTATATCCTGCAGTTCAGTTCAGTCGCTCAGTCGTGTCTGATTCTTTGCCACCCCATGGACTGCAGCACACCAGGCTTCCCTGTCTATTGCCAACTCCCAGAGCTTATTCAAACTCATGTCCATTGAGTCAGTGATGCCATCCAACCATCTCATCCTCTGTCGTCCCCTTCTCCTCCCACCTTCAATCTTTCCCAGCATCAGTGTCTTTTCCAATGAGTCAGTTCTTCGCATCAGGTGGCCAAATTATTGGAGCTTCAGCTTCAGCATCAGTCCTTCCAATGAATATTCAGGACTGATTTCCTTTAGGATTGACTGGTTTGACCTCCTTGCAGTCCAAGGGACTCTCAAGAGTCTTCTCCAACACCACAGTTTAAAAGCATCAATTCTTCAGCACTCAGCTTTCTTTATAGTCCAACTCTCACATTCATACATAACTACTGGAAAAACCATAGCTTTGATATAAGGTTCATATCCTTATCCTACTTTAGTTTTCTTCATATTACATGTCATTATTTGTATTCTATTGTCCATCTGTTTTATTTACTCATTACCTGTTTTGGGTACTTGAGTGTAAACTCTATGGGGTCAGATTCTTATCTGTCTTGTTTATTTTGTATTCTCAGAGCCTAACACAGTGTCTGGAGAAGGCAATGGCACCTCACTCCAGTACTCTTGCCTGGAGAATCCCATGGACGGAGGAGCCTGGTAGGCTGCAAACCATGGGGTCGCTAAGAGTCGGAAATGACTGAGCAACTTCACTTTCACTTTTCCTTTCATGCATTGGAGAAGGCAATGGCACCCCACTCCAGTACTCTTGCCTGGAGAATCCCAGGGATGGGGGAGCCTGGTGGGCTGCTGTCTATGGGGTTGCACAGAGTCGGACACGACTGAAGCAACTTAGCAGTAGCAGCAGCAACACAGTGTCTAGTACACAACAGATATCCTTTTAAGTAAAAAATGAAAAAAAAGCTTTTTTTAATTTTTATTTTTTATATGATATTATTATTAATGTCTTCTCTTGGATTATTACTTGACTGTCTTGGTAACCCATCTTAAATTATATTCATTTCCCAGTGTTTACTGTAGATGATGTAGAAAATAATGGATTTCCAGTTGAATCTCAAACATCATCTCATCAAACAAAATGTATACCACACTAGTTCACCTTATCCCCACAGCTTTCCCCTGAATTTTGTCCAAAACATACGATTGTAGTCATTCTTGGTTTGGATGAAACTGTCAACTCTAGTAGAGCAGGACAACTCTCAAATGGATCACATCTCTGATTGGATCAGAAATGGGTCTTCATTCTGGTCCCAGATATACTCCAACAAGCAGGGAATTTTATGATTATTGTCATAATGCTTATCTTATTTAGACTCATAAGCCTATTAATACTTACCAATGAACATATTTCTTAATCCCTTAAATCAATTTATACAATGCAATGTGAAATTCATTGCATAATCTAAGCAACCTCATACTGAATTCAAAACTGATGACATCTATAAGGAACTTCTCCTTTAAAAAGGAAGCATAGTGCCACCATTCTGACAGACACAGGGATTCCTAGAACTGCAGGGGAGAAGGTCAGCCTGAGGCACATGAAATAGACAGTTGCCTCCTCCGGTGGTGTGTGTTGTAAGATCTTGTTTGGATGTCACATTTTTGTTTTCACATTGTGCTTCTTTAAGGTTTTCTCTTGGGTAAGGTGAAAGGCATGCTTAAATTGCCTGACTCAGGTGTGAATCTATTTTATTACGATGCTAACATTTTTTTCAGTATGGCTTACTGAGAAAACCAAATATAATGCAAAACCTTGAACTTTATCTCTGGTTCAATATCATCAGTGTCCTCATGACCTTATCTTCTTGCCAAGGAATTGGTATGCTCTTCCAAAGATGAAACATTGTAGGTCTGTTGGTTCTGAGGCTTAGTGTTGATGCCAAATGCCCTGTGACATGTTCCCTCTCTTTCATGAGATCTGAGCCAGGTTAATTTTATTTGTCCCTCTAGATACATGTTTAATCTTCTCTCTTCAGCTTTATGCCCCGGGAGGCTGACCTCTACGTACTTCACCAAGGAGATCCTTCGTGCTTCAGTTAAGATTAGAGAATAAAGAGCACTGGCAGAAGCTCCAGGAGGGAGGACAATAAGGAGGACCCTGGGTCTCTTCTGTGGCATGTTATGTCGCATGGCAGGTCTCTTTGAGTGATTCTGTGGGATTCTCTGCTCAACACTTGAGCCTCAGTATGTTATTTGTCCACAGTGGCTAGCTCTAGGACACTCCACAACTACTGTGTTTTCCTCATTTCTTGTCCTGCCCACATCTCTGTAAAACAGTCTCTGTATTAAATTTTCCTGCAGTTACTCAGTTTGAGGGTCATGTTGGAAATCTGACTGATACAATATCCAACATTCAAGAAATCATGGACATAAGCAAAAGACAAGTCCTCTGCCTTTAAAGAACCACTTTAACAGACCACTTCCAATTATAGCTTTCCGCTAGGAGTACAGACTTGACTTCGAAGCAGAAATGGTTTCACACTGTATAACAGAAACTAGGTTTAAAGAAGTACAATGAAGAACAAAGAAATGAGAATACTATTTGGTGAGATAAGTGCTTTGACAAATCTTAGCCAGTTTAACTTTTAAAAAATTTTTTGATATTCTGTTGCCTTGCTAATTCCAAACAACTTTGGAAAAGAGACCTTAAAAAAGTAATAACTTTAAGATAAGGACTCCATCTTCTCTCTCTTCTTTTGGATACAGAATTTATGATAAATTGTTCTGTGATTTATCTGAAAAACATATTAATATCAATTCTGAATACTTAGGATGCATGAATTTTTCTGAAAATGATAAAGTTTGCTGTTTCAAGATTTTTTAATTCACTGACTCAAAATTTTGTTTGGCTATGACAAACATTAATTTTTCAAAAATATTTTCCTTATTTAGGAAAATTCTTATTTTCAAATTTTCTTTGGTATATTTTAATTTTAAATGCAATCTTAATTTCTAGAGTTATTTCATTTTAGAGAATGTGAATAACATATTTTATTTAGGGGAATTCATTGAGGCTATATTTGTTATTCAAAATACTATTAATTGTGATTTATTTTCCATGGAGACAAAATATGCATTATTATACTTTATTAAATGTCAAATATTTGAAAGAGGATCACTAATCCACACCTCTCTTCCCCCCTGAGTTTTAAACCGATTGAGAACTAAGACAGAAAACAGATGGAGAAAAAGTACTAACTTAATTAACAAGAGGCTGGATTGAAATATATAAATTACTATATATGTAATGATTTATTGATAGTTGCTAATTCTTTCTCTGCAGCATTAACTGTAGCCCAACACAAAGGAATGTGATTTGCAGAGCAGATAAACTCACCTATCTTCTATAGGCTTAAGGATCAAAGAAAGTGGCTATATTGGCATTGGAAATAAAACCATAATACATTTTATTTAGCTTCTCAAAAGTAAGAGTTCTTCAAACTTAAAATCTAGATTAAAAATACCAGATAAAATCTTAAATTTAATGGATCATACTTTTCTTTCTTGCAGTATGCCTGTCTGCTGCTGCTGCTACTAAGTCGCTTCAGTTGTGTCCGACTCTTTGTGACCCCATAGACGGCTGCCCACCAGGCTTCCCCGTCCCTGGGATTCTCCAGGCAAGAACACTGGAGTGGGTTGGCATTTCCTTCTCCAATGCATGAAAGTGAAAAGTTAAAGTGAAGTCGCTCAGTCGTGTCCGACTCTAGCGACCCCACAGACTGCAGCCTACTAGGCTCCTCCGTCCATGGGATTTTCCAGGCAAAAGTACTGGAGTGGGGTGCCATTGCCTTATTCATCTATCCTTTTTATTCACGTTTAAAAATACCATCTAAAATCATAATAAAATCTTATTAAAATTCAAAAAACAGATTAATATCTCTCCATATCTAATACGCAATCTCATTTTCCCAACTCAACAGGTAATAATGAGGAATTTAATGTCTAGATCATTTTCTGTGTATTCTCTTGTTCATATTCACATGAATGCATAGAATTATGTAGTTTTGCTTTGTATATGTTTCATTTTTTTTTGCACCCTGCTTCTTAAATGTAACATTTTGATTGAAAGGTTAATGGTCTACTGGACAGATAGACAAAATTTCTTTTATGTTCCTTTTGCACAATATAGGGCCCTTAAGGCAGAGAAGGAATGACCTGAATAGGCCTAACAGTGACTTTTCCATTCTGTCTGAAGTAGAGTGGTTATGGAAGCAGAAATTACAGCTGTGAGTTGCATTTCTTCCTAGAAACATGAACTTTCTGATCAACCTGATGAGATCAACTTTAACAGCCTTTGCCACTGGTATCTGCTTTCCCCAGGGCTGCTATTAAGGGCCATGATAGCCATTTTTATATAATTATTTTCTTTTTTAAAAGTTTATTCTTTTAAAAATCCCTTTCTCTCTAGTATGCAATATAATTGTCCTCTTTTTTCCAGGTACATTTCTATTATTTTCTTTTATAGATACACTTATCACTCTTTCCCCTGTGCAGTCCTTTGAAGTTTCGGCAAATATACCTCAGGAAGTCAGAATTGGGAAGTTTTAAACTTCAATTGCTGGTTTTTCCATTGTGTACCGTTTTCCATTTCATTCTCACTAGTTTATTGAGCCTACCCTGAACAGAACTAAGGTTAATATCCAGTCCTTTTCTCTACCAGAAATGAGGATTCTACTATTGTATGTGACAGAGAGGAATCAAGTATATAAAGTTCTTGAAGTAAACAACAGCAACAAAGTTTTAAAGTAACCTTAAGATACAATATGTACATGCATGGCAAAAACTTCAAAAGGTATTAAACTCAGGAATAATGAAATTTAAAATCTTCTGATTTTTCATTGTCACCATTCAAGTCCCTATGTCATTTATTTTTACATTTTCTTGTATATTTCCAGGAATATTCTAAATGTAAACAGGTGCATGTTATCATATATCTACATATACACACCTTTCACACAGTTTAACATATATTCTTACACACAAACCCATATATTCGGTTATAGACATGCGTGTGTGCTCAGTCACTCAGTTGTATCCTACTCTTTGCAACTCTACGGACTGTAGCCTGCCAGGCTCCTCTGTCCAGGGCAGTTTTCCTACAAGAATACTGGAGTGGGTTGCCATTTCCTCCTCCGGGGGACCTTCCTGACCCAGGGATCAAACCTGTGTCTTCTGCATCTCCTGCATTGGCAGGTGGGATTCTTTTACCACTGAGTCACTGGGGAAGCCCGAGTTGCACACATAAATATACACAAACATACTTACATACATACACAGATCTGTAATTTATCTTTTTTACTTATTTTACTTTAGACCTCTTTTTTGCCACGCCTATATACCTAGATCTACCTTAACCTCTCCAATTAGTAACTGATATCTTTTCATCTTAATGCAATAAGTCTATTGATTTTACTTTGATTGCAGTTTTCCTATTAAAAACAGGGCAATAACAAGCATATATATAAATCTTCTAATAACCTTTGGTCAATTTAAAATTTGACAGATTTTGTAGTAATTCACTTATAAATGTATTAAAACCTGCGTATACAATGTTTCTAATCCTTAGCTTATTTTTATATGTCATATTTCTCATGTCTTGATTGCTTTCAATTTATAAAAGATAAGGCATTAAACTTTGCATTAATACTCACACTAACCCCTCTGTGGACACTCTACTTTTTACTGCCAATGCAACAAGAGGAGATTTTAGATAATAATGCCAGTCTATATCATGGATATTTTTATAGCCATGTTATAACAGAGTTCACCATAACTTGTTATGGTGTTATGTTATAACATATTATAACAGTTATAACAGAGTTCACCATAAGGGCTGATAATGATCTCTTCCCAATTATAAACTTTCAGCCCTGAGAATTTCCAGATTTTAATGTAAATATTCTTATATAATGGAGAAGGCAATGGCACCCCACTCCAGTACTCTTGCCTGGAAAATCCCATGGATGGAGGAGCCTGGTAGGCTACAGTCCATGGGGTTGCTAAGAGTCAGACACGACTGAGCGACTTCACTTTCACTTTTCACTTTCATGCATTGGAGAAGAAAATGGCAACCCACTCCAGTGTTCTTGCCTGGAGAATCCCAGGGACGGGGGAGCCTGGTGGGCTGATGTCTCTGGGGTCGCACAGAGTCGGACACGACTGAAGCGACTTAGCAGCAGCAGCAGCATTCTTATACAAAAATTTTTAAAAATATTTTTAAGAGTGTTTTTTATAGTTGTAGAGAATTGTCACTCAACTCTCATGCATCTTTCCAAAAAGTGCTGAATTTAAAAATGAAAATAGTTCTTCACATCTCAGCATCTGTGTCCACTCTTTCAACGGTAAGTATAGGGTGAACTTAGGGACCTAACAGAAGCAAAAGATACTAAGAAGAGGTGGCAAGAATACACAGAAGAACTATACAAAAAAGATCTTCACGACTCAGATAATCACGATGGTGTGATAGCTCACATAGAGCCAGACATCCTGAAATGTGAAGTCAAGTGGGCCTTAGGAAGCATCACTACGAACAAAAGTTGTGGAGGTGATGGAATTCCAGTTGAGCTGTTTCAAATCCTGCAAAATAATGCTGTGAAAGTGCTGCACTCAATATGTCAGCAAATTTGGAAAACTCACAGTGGTCACAGGCCTGGAAAAGGTCAGTTTTCATCCAAATCCCAAGAAAAGGCAATGCCAAAGAATGCTCAAACTACCCCCCAAATTGCACTCATCTCACACACTAGTAAAGTGATGCTTAAAATTATCCAAGCTAGGCTTCAGCAATATGTGAACCATGAACTTTCAGATGTTCAAGTTGGTTTTAGAAAAGGCAGAGGAACCAGAGATCAAATTGCCAACATCCGCTGGATCATCGAAAAGCAAGAGAGTTCCAGAAAAACATCTATTTCTGCTTTATTGACCATGCCAAAGCCTTTGACTGTGTGGATCACAATAAACTGTGGAAAATTCTGAAAGAGATGGGAATACCAGACCACCTGACCTGCCTCTTGAGAAACCTGTATGCAGGTCAGGAGGTAACAGAACTGGACATGGAACAACAGACTGGTTCCAAATAGGAAAAGGAGCATGTCTAGGGTGTATATTGTCACCCTACTTATTTAACTTCTATGCAGAGTACATCATGAGAAACGCTGGGCTGGATGAAGCACAAGCTGGAATCAAGACTGCTGAGAGAAATATCAATAACCTCAGATATGTAGATGAC
Organism: Bos javanicus; assembly: GCF_032452875.1. NCBI lineage: Eukaryota > Metazoa > Chordata > Mammalia > Artiodactyla > Bovidae > Bos > Bos javanicus. The sequence goes on along the minus strand of NC_083871.1, from coordinate 85,041,509 downwards.
ACCACCCTTATGGCAGAAAGTGAAGAAGAACTAAAGAGCCTCTTGATGAAAGTGAAAGAGGAGAGTGAAAAAGTTGGCTTCAAATTCAACATTCAGAAAACTAAGATCATGGCATCTGGTCCCATCACTTCATGGCAAATAGATGGGGAAACAGTGGAAACAGTGTCAGACTTTATTTTTCTGTGCTCCAAAATCACTGCAGATGGTGACTGCAGCCATGAAATTAAAAGACGCTTACTCCTTGGAAGGAAAGTTAGGACCAACCTAGATAGCATATTAAAAAGCATAGACATCACTTTGCCAACAAAGTTCTATCTAGTCAAGGCTGTGGTTTTTCCAGTGGAGAGTATGGATGTGAGATTTGGACTATAAAGAAAGCTGAGCTCAGAATTAATGCTTTTGAACTGTGGTGTTGGGGAATACTCCTGAGAGTCCCTTGGACTGAAAGGAGATCCAAGCCATCCATCCTAAAGGAGATCAGTCCTGGGTGTTCATTGGAAGGACTGATGTTGAAGCTGAAGCTCCAACACTTTGGCCACCTGTTGCAAATAGCTGACTCATTTGAAAAGACCTTGATGCTGGAAAGATTGAGGGCAGGAGGAGAAGGGGACAACAGAGGATGAGATGGTTGGATGGCATCACCGACTCAATGGATATGGGTTTGGATGGACTCCAGGAGTTGGTGATGGACAGGCAGGCCTGCCGTGATGTGGTTCATGGGGTTGCAAAGAGTCAGACACAACTGAGCAACTGAACTGAGCTGATAGGGTGAACTGGGTCGTTGGTTCCCCTTTGATTCCCTGGGCTCTTGTTCTTCAGTTTTATCTCCCTAGTCATATGCTTCCTCAGCATTGCCCTTAGATTATGCTCCTGTTCTCCCTAAACCTATCAGGTTTGCACATTCATCATCCTTTCAAGAAAGATCATGTTACTGGTGATCAGTACAGTTCAGTTGCTCAGCCGTGTCCAACTCTTTGCAACACCATGGACTACAGCATGTCAGGCTTCCCTGTCCATCACACCGATTCAAACCCATGGCCATTGAGTTGGTGGTAATTATTAATCTGTGGTAATCTGTATTTTCAGTGGGACTCACTATTCTACTATTTACCAGAAGCTTATTACAAACAGTAGAGTGTTTAATCCTGATGGCTTATTTATACAGGGGAAATTTAAGCTTAGCAAAATTGAAAAACTGTTGACTGTCCATACCACCTTTCTTGTCACCACAAATCCCTACCCATGTATGACCAAGGTCCCTGAGTGCTAAGACAGAAGTATGCTGTGTTCAGTACCACAGATTCTTAGAGGCAAAACTCTCACTTGACTCCCTAAAAGTGGGGTATAGATGACTCTCTTGTTTCATAAAAGATTCTCCATTTCTGTTTGGGGAAAAAGGGATTTGTTGATTTTAGATCCCAGATGGCCATAGTAAGTAGTGTCTGGTTCAACGTGAAGGAACCAATCCTACAATAGGCCCTGCATCACAAACAAGATGAACTCCATGAATCAGTCTCCATTTGACTTAATGAGCTAGTTTTGGGGAAAATGTAAATTTTAAGGTACATACATATTTTCTCTGAAAACAATAATTTATGTGTTTGTGGATGCTATACAAATTAAGCACCTATATTCATATACATTCTATGTAAGTACAGACAGATTGACAGGTATATGTAAGCATAAATGTAGATCCTGTGAAAACAATGGTTCAGAACCTGGCTTCTGAATCAAACTGCCTGGTTTCATATCTCAGCTCTGTGAACATTGTCTTCATTTATAAATTTGATATCTGAAGTACAGCTTAAAGGCAGACATAATCAATACAACAAATAAAAAGGAAGAAAGAAAACTTTGAAGGCTAGTAACAGATTCAAGTAAGAGCACCAGTACTTACCAGAAATATGATCCTGGATGACTTATTCCACTTCTTTCTTCCTCACTTTCCTAACCTATAAAGTGAAAATAAAATTCCGGTCACTTCATGCAGTTGTGAGGAATAAAGATGAATGTAACTTGGACTCTTATCTGATCTATTATAAGAACTGTAAAAGTGTTAGCTATTATTGCCATTCAGTCTGTTCAGAAACCAGGGGACAGAAGGGGATGCAATTCATTGAGGGTTTCTTGAGTTTAGCATATGGTTTGCAAAAAAAATATGGACTGCAACCTCCACTAGAAATACTTTCTTTCTACTTGAGAATGAAAGGGAAAGAAAGTGATGTCACTCAGTCATGTCTGACTCTTTGTGACTGCATGGACTATACCCTGCCAGGCTCCTCTGTCCAAGGGATTTTTGAGGTTATAGTACTGGAGTGGGTTGTCATTTCCTTCTCCAGAGTATTTTTCCCCACCCAGATATCCAACCCAGGTCTCCCACATACTGTCTGAGCCAAGTCAGTCAGTCAGTTCAGTTGCTCAGTCATGTGCAAATCTCTGCGACACCATGGACTGCAGCATGGAAGGCCTCCCTGTCCATCACTTACTCCTGGAGTTTACTCAAACTCATGTCCATTGACTTGGTGATGCCATCCAACCATCTCATCCTCTGTCATCCCCTTCTCCTCCCATCTTCAATCTTTCCCAGCATTAGGGTCTTTTCAAATGAATCAGTTCTTTGCATCAGGGAGCCAAAGTATTGGAATTTCAGCTTCAGCATCAGTCCTTCCAATGAATATTCAGGACTGATCTCCTTTAGGATGGACTGGTTGGATCTCCTTGCAGTCCAAGGGACTCGCAAGAGTCTTATCCAACACCACAGTTCAAAAGCATCAATTCTTCAGCACTCAACTTTCTTTATAGTCCAACTCTCACATCCATACATGTGATGTGAGATATAGTTTTGACATGTAGATACAGTTTTGACATGTAGATACAGACATGTAGTTTTGACATGAGATACAGTTTTGCTCACTGGCAAAACCAAAGCTTTGATCAGATGGAACTTTGTTGGCAAAGTAATGTCTCTGCTTTTTAATATGCTTTCCAGGTTGATCATAACTTTACTTCCAAGGAGCAGGCATTTTTTATTCTCATGGCTACAGCCACCATCTTTTTGGAGACCCCCAAAAAACACTGTCACTGTTTCCACTGTTTCCCCATCTATTTGCCATGAAGTGATGGGACCGAATGCCATGACATTATTAGATTTCTGAAAGTTGAGCTTTAAGCCAACTTTTCACTCTCCTCTTTCACTTACATCAAGAGGCTCTTTAATTCTTTTTCACTTTCTGCCTCATCTGCTTATCTGAGGTTATTGTTATTTCTCCCAGCAATCTTGATTCCACCTTGTGCTTCATCCAGCCTAGAATTTCTCATGATGTACTCTGCATATAAGTTAAATAAGCAGGATGACAATATGCAGCCTTGACGGACTCCTTTCCCTATTTGGAGCCAGTCTGTTGTTCCATGTCCAGTTATAACTGTTATTTCCTGACCTGCATACAGATTTCTCAAGAGGCAGGTCAGGTGGTCTGGTATTCCCATCTCTTTCAGAACTTTCCAGAGTTTGTTGTGATCCACACAGTCAAAGGCTTTGGCATAGTCAATAAAGCAGTAGTAGATGTTTTTCTGGAACACTCTTGCTTTTTTGATGAACCCGAAGATGTTGGCAATTTGATCTCTGGTTCCTCTGGTTTTCTAAATCCAGCTTTAACATATGGAAGTTCACAGTTCACCTACTGTTGAAGCCTGGCTTGGAGAATTTTGAGAATTACTTTTCTAGCATGTGAGATGTGTGTGCAGTAGTTTGAGCATTCTTTGCCAATGTCTTTCTTTGAGATTGGAATGAAAACTGACCTTTTCCAGTCCTGTGGCCACTGCTGAGTTTTCCAAATTTGCTGGCATATTGAGTACAGCACTTTCACAGCATCATCTTTTAAGATTTGAAATAGCTCCACTGGAATTCCATCACCTCCACTAGCTTTGTTCATAGTTATGCTTCCTAAGGCCCACTTGACTTTGCATTCCAGGATGTCTGGCTCTAGGTGAATGATCACACCATCGTGGTTATCTTGGTCATGAAGCTCTTTTTTGTACAGTTCTTCTGTGTGTTCTTGCCACTTCTTCTTAATATCTTCTAATTCTGTTAGGTCCATACCATTTCTGTTTGTTATTGAGCCCATCTTTGCATGAAATGTTTCCTTGGTATCTCTAATTTTCTTGAAGAGATCTCTAGTCTTCCCCATTCTATTGTTTTCCTCTATTTCTTTCCATTGATCACTGAGGAAGGCTTTCTTATCTCTCCTTGATATTTTTTTGAACTCTGCATTCAAATGAATATATCTTTCCTTTTCTCCTTTGCCTTTCACTTCTATTCTTTTCACAGATATTTGTAAGACCTCCTCAGACAACCATTTTGCCTTTTTGCATTTCTTTTTCTTGGGGATGTTCTTGATCCCTGCCTCCTTACAATGTCACAAATCTCTGTCCATAGTTCTTCAGTCACTGTCTATCAGATCTAATCCCTTGAATCTATTTCTCACGTCCACTCTATAATGGTAAAGGATTTGATTTATGTCATACCTGAATGATCTAGTATTTTTCTCTGAACCAAAGCAAACCTTAAAGTTCTTTGACAATGATCATTTTTAAAAATTTCAGTATTGAAGCATCAACATATATGTAAAACAGCTGGTGAGAAGTTGCTGTATAACCCAGGGAATTCAGACAGGTTCTGTGTAATGATCTAGAGGGGTGGCATGAGGGAAGGGAGGGAGGCTCAAGAGGGAGGGGATAAATGTATAACTGGCTGATTTGCCTTGTTGTATGATAGAAACCATCACAAGACTATAAAGCAATTCTCTTCCAATGAAAAAATAAACTTAAGAAAATTTAAAGTTCCAGGAGTTAATGATATAATTGCTCATAAAACAAATGACCTATGAGTTTTATTTAGTTTTTGCTACTGAATGATCATGGCATCCCATTGGGTCATCATCAACTACCATTGATAGGAACTAATATGTAAACAGCTCATACAACTAAAAATCAAAAAAGTAAACAACCTGATTTTCAAATGGACATTTTTCCAAAGAGGAAATGCAGATGGCCAAGTGGCACATTAAAAGATGCTCAACATCCTTAATCAGGAAAATACAGGTCAAAACCACAATGAGGCATCAACTCACACCTATTAGAATGGCTATCACCAAAGAGAACAAAGAAGAATTGTTGGTGAGGATATAGAAATCAAAGGACTCTTTGGACACCATTGGTGGGAAACTGATTCAGCCAATGTGGAAAACCATATCGGTTTCTCAAGAAAACTAAAAATAGAACTATTATGACCCAGCAATGACACTCCTAGGTAAATATTTGGAAAAATGATGGTAAGGGGAGGGAGGAGGGAGGGGGGTTCAGGATGGGGAACATGTGTATACCTGTGGCAGATTCATATTGATATATGGCAAAACCAATATTGTAAAGTTAAAAAATAAAATTTAAAAAAAAAAGAAAGAAAAAGCACTAATTTGAAAAGATATATTCACCTCAGTGTTCACTACAGCATTGTTTACAATTGTGAAGATACGGAAGTAACCTAAGAGTTCATCAACAGGTGAGAGGATAAAGAAGATGTGGCATATATAGATAATGGACTACTACTCAGTCACACACACACAAAAATTGAAGCTTTGCTATTTGCAGAGATGGATGGACTTAGAGGGCATTATGCTAAGTAAAATAAGTCAGAGAAAGAGAAATACTGTATGATATAACTTATATATGAAATCTAGAAAATACAACAAACTAGGGAATATAACAAAAAAGGAGACTTAGATATAGAGAACAGACTAATGGTTACCAGTGAGGAGTGGGAAGCAGCAATATAGTGGTAAGGGATTAAGAGGTGTAAACTATTCCATCTTAAAAAAAAAAGTACAAAGATTTACTGTATAACACAGGGAATATTGCCAATATTTTATAATAAATGCAAATAGAGTAGAAGCTTTACAAATTATTACTATACTGTACACCTATAATTTACATAATATTGTACATGAACTATACTTCAAAAAAAGAATTCATAGTAAACTCTCATATCTCTTTTGATCATTTCACCTAAAGTGATGAATTCAGGATAAATTTTAAGAAATTTACATATTAATAGTATGACAATTATAAGGGTGTAACATTTTTTTCTCTCTGTACTTTTTTTTTAAATTTTATTTTATTTTTAAACGTTACATAATTGTATTAGTTTTGCCAAATATCAAAATGAATCTGCCAAATTTTTTAAATTAATTTATTTATTTTAATTGGAGACTAATTACTTTACAATATTGTAGTGGGTTTTGCCATACATTGACATGAATCAGCTATTATTTCATGGAGAAATGGCATATCTAAATATTAATAATAATTCAATTATTTTATTTACCATCAGTGAATTTTAAAAACATAGCTTTATGGAAATTTTTATCCCATGTAAAACTTTCCTAAAACAAATTTTGAAATAATTTTGATGTCTAGCTATTTACATTTTCTCTCTTTCAGAACTAAAACAATGTAAGAAAACAGCATATCAATGGAAAAAGAACAAAAAACCAAGAACTAAAGCAGCATACATGATAGAAATTAAAATCTTATAAATTAACCACCCATAGGTAACAATCAGGAAAAATTTGATATGAATATACAGAATATTTATGTGCATTTGTGTGTAGATAGTAACAATTGTTTTTAACATTCTTATACATAATTTTGAACTATTTTGCTTTTGTTAAAATCTCTTTTCCTAGAACATTATTTTAGATTTCTTTGCTCTTGGTAACTATATATAATGATTTCACAGTTTTTATTTTTAATGAGTGAATCATAGTTTATCATTCCCTCAAAAGTCATTTATATTAATAGTAATATGTGGTCATTATAACAACGTTGCAGTAAACATATATATGCAAGATATTTGGATTATTTCTTAGAGATCAACATTTTACATAAAATGATATTATTAATATCAACAGTACTATATATTAACAATCCTTGTTGTTCAGTCGCTAAGTTGTGCCTGACTCAATCTGATAGATGGACAGTTCCTTTTGATTTTTATTAAAATCTGATGGCTTTGAATATCTTATTCTGTTTTACTGAAAAAATATAGTTTATTTTTTAAAAAATAAATTACTTCATTTTCCTTTATTTTGTTGTTGTTCAGTTGCCCTACCTCATGAACTGCAGCACATCAGGCCTCCCTGTCCCTCACCATCTCCAGGAGTTTGCCCAAGTTCATGTCCACTGCACTGGTGATGCCATCCAGCCGTTTCATCCTCTGATGCCTTCTTCTCCTTCTGCCCTCCATCTTTCCCAGAATTAGGGACTTTTCCAATGAGTAGGTGTTTGCATGAGGTGACCAAAATACTGGAGCTTCAGCATCAGTCCTTCCAATGAGTATTCAGGGTTGATTTTCCTTAGCATCACAGTTTGAAGGCATCAATTCTTTGGTGCTTTGCCTTCCTTATGGTCCAGCTCTCACAAACATGTGTGATCACTGGGGAGACCATAGCCTTGACTATATGGACCTTTGTCAGCAGAGTGATGTCTGCTTTTCAAAACACTGTCTAGCTTTGTCATAGCTTCCAACCAAGAAGAAATCATCTTCTGACTTCATGGCTGCAGTCACCATCCACAATGATCTTAGAGTCCAAGAAGAGGAAGTTTGTTATTTCTTCCACCTTTTTACCCCTCTATTTGCCATGAAGTAATGGGGCCAGATGCCATGATCTTAGTTTTTTTAATATTTAGTTTTAAGCCATTTTTTCACTCTCCTCCTCCTCTCTCATCAAGAGGTTCTTTATTTCCTCTTTGCTTTCTGCCATTGGAGTGATATCATTTGTGTATCTGAGGTTGTTGAAGTTTCTCTCACCTATCTGGATTTCAGCTTGTAACTCACCCAACCTGGCATTTCTCATGATGTGCTCAGCATGTAAGTTAAATAAACAGGGTAACAACAGACAGCCCTGTTATACTCCTTTCCCAATCCTGAACCAATCAGTAGTTCCATGTAGGGTTTTAACTATTGCTTCTTGACTTGCATACAGGTTTGTCAGGAGGCAGGTTAAGATGCTTATTTTAGAAAATCTTTATATATTAATCTTTTGCCTTCTATATTGAGAATATTTCCCTTAATATTGCTTGTATACTGACAGTATTTATGATATTTTAATACAGAAAATTTTCATTTTATGTTGGCAAAACTGCTGGGCTTTTTCCTATCATCTGATTTTATCTTACCACTTTTCCTAACCAAAATCAAGTGGCAGGAGCTCTGGATTAAACAGTTCAACTCAGAATATTTTTTACAAAGCAATTGTAAATGAATGAATGTGATTATAATTATTGTAACATCAGTATTAAGTCAAAGGCGTCTCAATTTGGAAGGATGTATAGACTAAAGGTGTGTTGTCACTGCTGATCATACACTGCCATTTGATATGTCTATGAAGTCTCATAACAGCTCTGCTTTACCATTTAGAATGATGATCAGCATATGCTTTTTACATAAATCAGTTTATTTAAATTGATTCATCTTTATTTATTTATTTTTTGATATATTTAAAAAATTTTTTTAATTAATTTTATTTTTAAACTTTACATAATTATATTAGTTTTGCCAAATATCATCAAACTACATTAAGAAAATCATACTACTCTCAGAGACACTGATTTAAAGAAACATTTAAAAGCAATGTTCAGGCCAAACTTAATCATATTCCTGGTTAATCATACACTGTCCCATCACTAAGTCTATTCACTAGAAGAAAAACAAAAATGAATCTGGTAAAGGTAAGTAAGTATAAGGTGTTTAGTCCATTTGGGCTGCTAAATAAAAATAGCAAAAACTGGGTGGGTGGCTTACAAACAATGAAAATTAATTTCTCACAGTTCTGGTGGAGGGGAAGTCCAAGAGTAAGGCACCAGTAGTTTCAGTATCCAGTGAGGGCCCACTTCCTGGTTCATAAACACTCTCTTATTGCTGTGCTAGTAGTGATGGGGTCTCTTTCCCAAGGCACTAATCCAAGTCACAAAAAGACTCCATCCTCATGACCCACTCACTCACCAAAGGTCCCCCCTCCAAATAGCAGCACATCGAAGATTAGGTTACAATCTATGATGTTGTGGGAGATATAAACATCAAGTACATAGCAATGCTAGTAAAACAATATGTATTCCATCTTTACTTTCATCGTCATCATGTCCTGAAGTCGCTCAGTCGTGTCCGACTCTTTGTGACCCCATGGACTGGAGCCTACCAGGCTCCTCCCTCCATGGGATTTTCCAGTGGGACTCCAGTGTTCTTGCCTGGAAAATCCCATGGAGGGAGGAGCCTGGTAGGCTCCAGTCCATGGGGTCGAAAAGAGTCGGACACGACTGAGTGGCTTCACTTTCACTTTTCACTTTCATGCATTGGAGAAGGAAATGGCAACCCACTCCAGTGTTCTTGCCTGGAGAATCCTAGGGACGGGGGAGTCTGGTGGGCTGCTGTCTATGGGGTTGCACAGAGTCGGACACGACTGAAGCGACTTAGCAGCAGCGGCGGCAATGCTTACTTGGTGATTACAGGAAAAAATGAACTGCATCCTTTAATAATTTACAAAGAGAGGAACAAACTCAAATCCAGATGATGTTATTCAAGGTCAGATATTTTATTTTGCTCTGTTTCCCACTGTGCAACTAAATAAGCTAAGTTAAAGGTCCCTTCAAAAGTTACTAAAATATTTGAACGTTGATTCTACACTGAACTGGACAAAATTAATCACACAATGAAGACATTCTAGACTACTATGGTAGAGGACAGAGGCTGAAACTGAGTTTAAAGTCAACTCCAGTGAAATACAGGGTGACAGGTTTTCTCTGGGCTGAAATCAGCTAGTGGAAATTTACTGGATGATGCTCTAGGTCATGACTTGAAAGCTGAAATGACTCCTTGGTTCATGCAGAATAGATCTGTTAGCAGGCATGAAACCAACATTAATCTCATTGTACCTCTCCATCAGAGCTCTTAAGTGATAAGGTGCATTGCCAATGAAAAGAAAAGTAGGTCTGAACAGGGGCTTCTATTTCAGTAAACCGTGGTATTAACAGATGCGCTGTCTTCAAGGCTTTGTTGTTCCATTTACAGAGAACAGTAAATTTAGCATAATTTATAAAGGCTCAAGAATTTTCAGAACGGTAAATGAGCACTGACTTTGACTTAAAGTCACCAGCTCTGTTAGCCCCTAGCAAGAATCTTCTTTGAAGCCAGGCATTGACTTCGCTTCTCTAGCTGTGAAAGTCCTAGATGACATCTTCTTCCAATAGAAGGCTGTTGAGTCTATACTGAAAAACTCTTGTTTAGTGTAGCCACCGTCATTACCTTAACTAGATTTTCGGGATAAGTTTAAGCTTCTACATTAGCACCTGCTGCTTCCCTTTGCACCGTTATATTATGGAAATGGCTTCTTCCCTTCAGTCTCATTACCTAACCTCTGTTAGCTCCAAACTTTTCCTCCGCCACTTTCTCACACCTTCTTCAGCCTTCACTGAATTGAAGAGAGTTAGGGTTTTGCTCTGGATTGTGCTTTGGCTTAACGGAGTGTTTTGGCTGGTGTGAACTTCTATCCAGACCACTAAAACTTTCTAAATATCACAGCAATAAGGCCCTTTCGCCATAATTGTGTTCACTGGAGTGGCAAGTTTAATTTCCTTCAAGAACATTTCCTTTACATTTACAACTTGGCCAAGTGGCACGAGAGGCCTACTTTCCAGCCTATGCTTTTGATATGCCTGCCTTACTAAGCTTAATCATTTCTAGCTTTTGATTTAGAGACTTGGGACTCTTTCATTTGAACGCCTAAAAGGCCATTGCAGGGTTACTAACTGGCCTAATTTCAATACTGCTGTGTCTCAGGGAAGAGGGAGGCCCAATGAGAGGAAGAGAGAGGAGGAACTATTGGTTGGTGGAGAGGTCAGAAGACACATAATTTTTATTTCTGAAGTTTCCCAACTTATACAGGCATGGTTCATGACACCCCAAAATAATTACAATAGTAACAACGAAGATCACTGATCACCATAACAAATATAATAGCCATGAAAAAAAATTGAAATACTGCAGGAATTACCAAAATGTGACACTGAAGTAAAATGAGCAAATAGTGGTGGACAAATGGTGTTGATAAGCTTTCTGGATGTAGGGTTGCTCAAATTGTCGATTTGTTAAACAACAGCAACAAAAACACAGTATCTGCAAAGCACAATAAAGTGAAGCACACTAAAACTAGGGAGGCATGCCTATACTATCACCTTTGATGATTATATTTCAAATAAATGGCTCTCAATTCCTTGAGAAAAACATTCCTAGGTTGTAAAACTTGCAAGAGGCTTTTAAGAAGTTTTACATCTCAAAAGGGCAGAGGAAGAATTTACAGTTACAAGTCTTCTAAAGTAAGTGCTATAAGTAAAGGGAGGTCAGAGGCCTATAGTTAGTAAGAAGCTTGTCTAAAGTTTAGTGAACTGGAGGTTGGGGGGTGGGCATTAAGGCCACTGTGATCAATACAAACTGAAAATTTCAAACTAAAAGCAGATCTTCCAAATAATGCTACTTGTAACCTCAGCATGAGACTCAAATCCCTGAGTGATGTTTAAGATTGAGCTATATTCAGAGATACACATATTGAATCTTAGTAATTGGAAGAGTATAGATGTTTTGGACTGAGTGAATTTATTTTGCTACAATTCATCTTACACAGAGTGTGATACTAAACAGTAAAAACATAATATATCCTTCTCAACTAAACAATTTATCCTTCTAAAGATAAATAATTTATCCTAAATTAATGTTTATCCTAAATGATGTTTATCCTTTACTAAACTGTAAAAAATATTTATCCTTCATTAACATATGAAAGAGAATATCTTCTACCATATTAATAAACAAGTGTGTCACAACTATCCATGGTTGCAGCCCTCCAAAAAGTGAATTAAAGTCCAGGAGGAACAATGCCTGCAAAGAGCAGCCATCTGCCACTCCCTAAAGTGAACTAGCAACTTAAAGATTACAGCCCTCCAGTGTGAACCAGTGAGTTCTAAGGGATTTCAAGAAGAATACTTGCTGTCAGGCTACAGACATTCCCTAAGCAAGGGAGACGTTTAAAAAAAAAAGAAAAGAAATGATTTCAGGAAGCCCAGACACTTGCAGCAAGGTAATGCTCAAAATCCTCCAAGGTAGGCTTCAACAGTATGTGAACTGAGGACTTTCAGATATACAAAATGAATTTAGAAAAGGCAGAGGAACCAGAGATCAAATTGTCAACATCCACTGAATCATAGAAAAAGAGAATTCCAGAAAAACATCTACTTCTGCAGCCTTTGACTGTGTCGGTTACAGCAAACTGTGGAAAATTCTTAAAGAGATGGGAATACCAGACTACCTTTCCTGCCTTCTGAGAAACCTGTATGCAGGTCAAGAAGCAACAGTTAGAACTGGACATGGAGCAACAAAATGGTTCCAAACTGGGAAAGGAGTACATCAAGGCTGTATATTGTCACCCTGCTTATTTAACTTATATGCAGAGGACATCATGTGAAATACTGGGCTGTGTAACTCACAAGCTGAAATCAAGATTGCCAGGAGAAATATCAATAACCTCAGATATGCAGATGACACCACCCTAATGACAGAAAGCAAAGAGGAACTAAAGAGCGTCTTGAGGAAGGTGAAAGAGGAGAATGAAAATATTGGCTTAAAACTCAACATGCAAAAAACTAAGATCATGGTATCTGGCCCCATCACTTCATGGCAAATAGATGGGGAAAAAAATGGAAACAACGACAGATTTTATTTTCTTGGGCTCCAAAATCACTGCAGATGGTGACTGCAGCCATGAAATTGAAAGATGATTGCTCCTTGGACAAAAAAGCTACAACAAACCTAGACAGCATATTAAAAAGTAGCAACATCACTTTGCTGACAAAGGTCAATGTAATCAAATCTGTGGTTTTTCCAGGAGTCATGCACAGACGTGAGAGTTGGACCATAAAGACGGCTGAGTGCTGAAGAACTGATGCTTTCAAACTGTAGTGCTAGAGAAGACTCTTGAGAATCCCTTTGACAGCAAGGAGATCAAACCAGTTAATCCTAAAGGAAATCAACCCTGAATATTCATTAGAAGGACTGATGCTAAAGCTGAGGTCCAATACTTTGACTACCTGATGTGAGGAACCAACTCATTGGAAAAGATCCTGTGCAATCCAAAAGTCTATAAGCAATAAATGCTGGAGAGGGTGTGGAGAAAAGGGAACCCTCTTACACTGTTGGTGGGAATGCAAGCTAGTCCAGCCACTATGGAAAACAGTGTGGAGACTCCTTAAAAAACTGGAAATAGAACTGCCTTATGATCCAGCAATTCCACTGCTGGGCATACATACCGAGGAAACCAGAATTGAAAGAGACACGTGTACCCCAATGTTCATCGCAGCACTGTTTGTAATAGCCAGGACATGGAAGCAACCTAGATGTCCATCAGCAGATGAATGGATAAGAAAGCTATGGTACATATACACAATGGAGTATTACTCAGCCATTAAAAAGAATACATTTGAATCAGTTCTAATGAGGTGGATGAAACAGGAGCCTATTATACAGAGAAGTAAGCCAGAAAGAAAAACACCAATTCAGTATACTGCTACTGCTAAGTCACTTCAGTTGTGTGTGACTCTGTGCGACCCCATAGACGGCAGCCCACCAGGCTCCCCGTCCCTGGGATTCTCCAGGCAAGAACACTGGAGTGGGTTGCCATTTCCTTCTCCAATGCATGAAAGTGAAAAGTGAAAGTGAAGTCGCTCAGTAGTGCCCGACCCTTAGCGACCCCATCGACTGCAGCCTTCCAGGCTCCTCCGTCCATGGGATTTTCCAGGCAATGCATATATATGGAATTTAGAAAGATGGTAATGATAACCCTGTATGCGAGACAGCAAAAGAGACACAGATGTATAGAACAGTCTTTTGGACTCTGTGGGAGAGGGTGAGGGTGGGATGATTTGGGAGAATGGCATTGAAACATGTATAATATCATATATGAAACGAGTCGCCAGTCCAGGTTTGATGCATGATTACTGGATGCTTGGGGCTGGTGCACTGGGATGACCCAGAGGGATGGTACGGGGAGGGAGGTGGGAGGGGGTTCAGGATGGGGAACACATGAATACCTGTGGCGGATTCATGTTGATGTATGGCAAAACCAATACAATATTGTAAAGTAATTAACATCCAATTAAAATAAATAAATTTATATTAAAAAAAAGATCCTGATGCTGGGAAAGATTGAGGGCAAGAGGAGAAGGGGGCAGCAGAGGATGAGATGGTTAGATAGCATCATTGACTCCATGGACGTGAGTTTGAGCAAACTCTGGGTGACAGTGAAGGACAGGGAAGCCTGGTGTGCTGCAGTCCATGGGGTTATAAACAGTCAGATACGACTTAGCGACTAAACAATAACAACAGAATTCCTCAGTTTGAGATAGCTGGTTTTCCTTAATTAACAATAATCTTTGATGTTCAGGCCATCTGCCCCCTTTGTTGGAAACGTCTATATAACCCTCCTCTCCTGACTTCTTGGAGCAGTTTCTCCTGACTTCTTAGAGCAGTCTCTCAGAGCCACTTGAGATGCTACCTCCTTGGCTTGAAGTCCTAATTTCCCACCAAATAAAATAACTCTCACCTTTCAGATTGTGACTAATTTTTAAGTTGACAAAGGCATTGCATTTGGTTTTTAAAAGTATGCAATCTCTGTCATTTATATTTACTTTAAACAACCAGGTGGCTGTTGTACTTTTAATAATCTTATCCTATTTTTCTCTTTAAATTGTTTTCCAACAAAGTAAAATTCTTTGATTTTATTTTATGCTATTTTATAGCTCTAGATATTAAAACCTAATTCTCTACACTTTTAAGTAGATTGTAGATGAGATCTGCATTTTGGAATGATAATGTTTTCATTGATTATGAATGATTTAATACATAATTATAGAAATATATACTCAATAAATTTGGCATTCACTGGCAGATGTTTAAGAGATGCCATGTTAGAAACCATGTGTTAGAAATGACACCTCTCTAGGGCATTGCTTAATAATATAGTGAAAGTTCACAGCATTCAACGCAGCAATTACTGTAATGATTGTGCCTTTAAATGTGTCTTCCCTTGTAAATCTTTAGGCAATTAGTTTTAACAATGCTGACATACTTTTACCTACCAAACACCTCCACATTTTCATAATTATAAAATTCAAGTACTTTATGGTGAAGAAATATATATTAAATTGGAAAGAAAGAACAATAACTGGATATATTCATATCCTGTAATGTATTCATAAAAGAGATAGAGATAAAAATGGTCAAGGTGGCAAAATTCAGTAATATTTGACAAAGTAGCCGAGAACACTCAATGGAGAAAAGGTGATCTCTTTAATGTAAAAAATGGAATATTCACATGCAAAAGAATGAAAATAGAGTAACAGTAAAGACAGAAAAATGTAAAAGAATGAAAAGGTTGTATACCACTTACAAAAATGAACTCAAAATGAATTAAAGACAAATACATAAGACCTGAAACTTACAAAGGTCCTAGAAGAAAATGGAGAAAAGTTTCTTGACATGAATCTTGGCAGTCTATTTTTTGATATGACATCTAAGAAAGACATGAAAAAGCAAACAAGGGCCACAAGCAAACTAAAAGCTTCTGCACAGCAGTATCAGCATTCATCGGAGAAGGCAATGGCACCCCACTCCAGTACTCTTGCCTGGAAAATTCCATGGATGGAGGAGCCTGGAAGGCTGCAGTCCATGGGGTCGCTGAGGGTCGGACACGACTGAGCGACTTCCCTTTCACTTTCCACTTTCATGCATTGGAGAAGGAAATGGCAAGCCCACTCCAGTGTTCTTGCCTGGAGAATCCCAGGGATGGGGAAGCCTGGTGGGCTGCCGTCTATGGGGTCACACAGAGTCGGACACGACTGAAGTGACTTAGCAATCAGCATTCATAAAATGAAAAGGCAATCAGTGGAACAAAAGAAAATATTTGCAAACCACATATCTGATAAGGCGTTAACAACCAAAATATATAAGGAGTTCATACAAGTCAATAACAAAAAACCAAACAATCTAATTAAATACTGGGCAAATGACTTGAATAGGCAATGTTTCAAAAAGGATATTCAAATGGCCACAAAGTACATACGAGGTGGTCAACATCTTTAATTTCTAGGCAAATGCAAATCAAAAGCACAATGAGATATAACCTAACATTTCCTCTTAGAAAGGCTACCATCAAAAAGACAAATGACAAAAATTGATGCTGAACGTGCAGACTCTGGTTATGTACATGTCCTGAGATTACTCTCTGATGCATAAATATAACTCACCACCTAGCAGTTTTCTTACAGATCTTAACAGAACATGGCAAAAATGTGAAGAATATTATATATCTAAATATGTTTAAATTGAAGGGTACATTTTTTAAAAAGATTTAATGGTTTTCAAAAAATAGAATGTGAAGAAATTAATATAAAATTTAAAATACTGGCAAATTTTATTAAGTGTCTTTGTTTCTCAATATTAAAAAGAACAGTATAAATAAAATTCTTAAAAAAATTCTTTATCTTCAATATGAATAATATTGATAGGTAATAAAGAAAATAATAACAGAGCCATAACACTAGACTAACCATCTATAATGTGTTGTATCATATATTAAGTATCTGAAACTATGCAATGGATAAAGCTATATTACACTGAAGGTCATAATTTTGAGAGATGGTAGTATGAAAGAATACCAGACTACATATTATTGCTTTAGAGACCGTGGCCAAAACTTGAGTTTGAATGGATGTACAAAAGGCAGAAGTGAACTATAACACGTTATCATTTTCTTTAATTATTAAAATAATTAAACATTATAAAGAAAACCCTTAAAAAGTGTCTGCTAAGCAAACTAACATATGGTTTTAGAAACTGGAAAAGGTGCCAAGAGTATTGGCAGTCAAGATTACTGAGGCCTAAAATATCTAGAGGGACATAGGACAGGCAATCAGAGGACAGATAATTCTTAATACTAGCTTCAAATAAGAAGAATAAAAATCTGAGACTGTGTCCTTACCTTACATTTATTAAGGCTGGTGAGCTCTAGAAAGGGCTGCCTGCATGAAAAGAGTGGAACAATTGAAGATCCATTGTATTTTTGTTCCTGAATATTTATTTGCTTCTTTGAAATATCCACCCTTTTCCATCTGGTGTTTTTAATGCCTCCCTAAGGATGGCAAATATATTTCTTCCCCAGTATCAGGCTCAACCGTGTGCTTTGCTTGGGCTAATAAATTATGAGTGAATGTGACAGTGTGTCAATTCCAGTTTTGCATAGCGTTGCATGAGCCTCCTAATTCTAATTCAAGTGTGAATTTCAAATATAATGAATGGGGCAATAATCTGTAGCAGAAGGGTAATAACCATTCAGTTACATGACAGGTGTTTTGGTTTAAGATATTTATTCCTTCTTTCAGTCAACAATCATTTATTGAGCACCTATAATGTGCCAGATTCCATGGCAGGCACTGAGGACACATCGCATGAGCATTCAACATCATTGCAGATTCCAAAACAGAGTTTGAATTTTCTAACAAGGAGGGCACGTGGCTCACTTGAGCTTTCTCCTTTACCTGCCATGTTCTCAGGCTACAGATATGTGGTTAAAACAGGAAATGACAGTTTTAAACAGTAAAAAAGCAGGGAAACAAACAATATAGATATGATGAGATTACAGTGAGGATATGTCAAAGAGAAAAGAAAAGATGTGGACAATGTTACCCAAGCGAGAAAAAAAGAAGAAACAGAATGGTAGCAATGAAAATTAATTAATGTAAATGGATCATATTATGCACAAGGCAGACTACTTTGTATGATGCTGAAATAGAAAAAAAATTCTGATAGTTTAAATACTTAAATAGTGTAATAATGTTTTAATTAAAAACAGTATCTCTAAGACAATGTAAAGGGAAAAAATGGGATATAAATGTAGCTTTGCAGACTTAAGTCAGATCAAGGACAAAAATAGCATTTGGGAGAATAAAATTCAAAACAGCAAGAAACAGGTTTTTGTACAAGGTAAAAATGACATAAATCACATACATTCTTTATGATCCTTTATAATACAGAAAAACATTACAGAACTTCAAGTTTGAGGAAAGCCACCAAATGGGAAAAAATCTTGGATAAAGGAGAACCAGTTAGCCTAGAATTAAACATTTCTCATACAATAAAATACTTAAAAACAGAGCTGGAAAGCTCCGAATAATGGAAAGTGCACCCTAAGAATACTGCAATTTAGATGTTTCCAAGTTTAGGATTGGAGAAGGAAATGGCAACCCACTCCAGTATTCTTGCTTGGAGAATCCCATGGACAGAGGAGCCTGGTGGGCTACAGTCCATGGGGTTGCAAGAGTTGAACACAATTCAGCAACTAAACCACCAAGTTTAGGATATAAGCTAACAGGTAGTGTCAACTATCGAAGAACTCAGGAATGACAACACACATGAACCTTCCTTGATATATCGAAGATAAAATTCTAACCAATTAAGAAATCGTCTAATTAAAGAAATCAAGAAGAAAAAAAGCTTCAAATATGAGTCCATGCAGCAGCAGCAGCAATAACATAAACAAATATAAATGGTTACCTAACAGACTACAGATGTTATAAGATGTTACATTGTAATAATAATATTACTAACAAGAATTTGAAGATTAAAAAGAAAAAAATTTTAAAGCTGTGTAAGACTCCTAAGGACTTAGTAAAGTCTTGATTTTAAAATATAAACAGCTAAACATTACATAAGGATTCTAGTCTTAATGTGCTCCATAATTGCTTTTCGTATCCATAGAATAACGTTTTTATTCACCACAAAACGTGTTTTTAATTAGAACATCCACAATGTTTTTATTTTTACTTTATTTTCTGATGTTACATTAAAGATACATGATTTTAAGTACAGCATAGGATTCTTGAACTATTTTAATATCAATTTATATAAATCAATCTTTTGATCATTATCTAGCATAAAGTATACCAGGCCTGATGTTTTTAAAAATAATGGAACACTGTGGAAAATTCTTAAAGAGACGGGAATACCAGACCACTTTGTTTCCTGAGAAGCATGTGAGTCAAGAAGCAACAGTAAGAACAGGACATGAAACTACAGACTGGTTTATAATTGGGAAAGGAGTACAAAAAGGCTGTATATTGTCCTGTTTACTTAACTTCTATGCAGAGTTCATTGTGTGAAATGCTCTACTGGATGAATCACAAGCTGGAATCAAGATTGCCAGGAGAAATATCAACAACTTCAGACATGCAGATGATACCACTCTCATGGCAGAAAATGAAGAGGAACTAAACAGCCTCTTCAGGAGGATGAAAGAGCCAAGTGAAAAATCTGGCTTAAAATTCAACATTCAAAAAATGAGGATCATGGCATTCTGCCCCATCACTTCATGGCAAACAGAATGGGGAAAAGTGGAAGCAGTGACAGATTTTATATTCTTGGTCTCCAAAATCACTGCGGATGATGACTGCCATCATGAAACTAAAAAACGCTTGCTTGCTCCTTGTAAGGAAAACTATGAAAAACCTAGATTGAATATTAAAAAGCAGAGACATCACTTTGCCAACAAAGGTCCATATAGTCAAAATTATGGTTTTCCCAGTAGTCATTAATAGATGTGAGAGCTGGACCATAAAGGCTAAGTGCTGAAGAATTGATGCTTTCCAACTCTGGTTCTGGAGAAGACTCTTGAGAGTCCCTTGGACAGTAAGAAGGTCAAACCAGTCAATCTTAAAGGAAATCAACCATGAACATCCATTGGAAAGATTGATGCTGAAGCTCCAATACTTGGCCACCTGATGTGAAGAGCCAACTCATTGGAAAACACCCTGATGCTGGGAAAGATTGAAGGCAAAAGGAGAAGAGGTGGCAGATCGTGAAATGGTTAGATAGCATCACCAACTCAATGGATATGAATTTAAGCAAACTTGGCAGGGGCGGGTAGGATGGAGAACAGGGGAGCTGGGCATGACTTAACAACTGAACAACAAATGGTGCCGAGGTCCAGCCCCGGCTGATCCAGGGAGTTCGAAGCGGGGACGGCGTCGGCGAGGATCAGGATACAATAGCTTCAATTAGATATTAATTAGAGTTGTAAAGAGCAATAGAGTGAGGATAGCTCAGTAGGAAAATTCAGTGGAGAAGAGAGGCTGAGTAGCTTGGTTTACGCGGGAGACCAGTAAAACTTCAAGAAAAGAAGTTTGCACCACTTACGTAGGCCGCAGGTGTCCTTCTGTTCTGAAGGAGAGGAGACACTGAAGCCTCCCTGGTCGGATCTTAGAAGCCCAGGCAAAATTAGTAAGCTTGGTGGGTTCTGCGCTCAGCCAGAGTTTGGTGGGTTCTGGAAAGTCAGCCAGAGTTTGAGAGAGCAACATGGGGAGACCAGTATTTCGAGAAACTGATCCCAATTCTTTATTTTCCATGGTCTACTTTTATACACTGAGATGTTATGCAAAAGTCATGTGGGGTCAGCAGTCCTGACTTTTATCAAAGTCAGGTGCTTCATACAAATGTATACAGAGGTCTTAGGGGTGTTACATCATCTTCCGGCCAGGGGGCCTGCTGACAATTTATGACCCTCTCCTTGTGACAGTGGTCAGTCAACCAGGACACTTATTTCTCCAGGGGTGATTATTCTTAAAAAAGACTCCACCTTCCGAAGGTACCAGAAAGAATTTACTTAGCCTAAGGTCTAACGTGATTAATATCAAAGGTTAATACTTATTTCTTCTGTATATTCATTAATGTGTGTAAGGGCAGGGGATGTGGAGACTTAGCAACAAACATTGGCTCAACAAACGAAAAACCCTTCAC
The DNA here is from genome assembly GCF_032452875.1 of Bos javanicus. Classification (NCBI taxonomy): domain Eukaryota; kingdom Metazoa; phylum Chordata; class Mammalia; order Artiodactyla; family Bovidae; genus Bos; species Bos javanicus. The sequence continues at coordinate 85,020,565 of NC_083871.1, read as the reverse complement.
CAATACAATTTCTAATCAGCCCATTATACTTATAGTTTTCTAACTTCTCTAAAGAACTTGTTTTTAGAAGGTTTAAAGCATCTCGTGCCTCTCACGGTTGGGAGGCTGTGAGCAATCACATGTGGCTGGACAAGCCTGTCAGGCAGGCTAGAGAACATTCAGAGGAGTTTGTAGGTTGAAACACTCCTGTCACGCCCAGGAGTTTTTATTAACTGGAGCTCTAAGTTAACGCCTTCTCCGAAAGAGGTGGTGGGGGACAGCCCCCCATAAAGTCAGAGGTGTAGGTGAGAGCACAAAGTAGTAAAGTAGGCAGGCTCTGGTTATGGGGGTACATGCTCGAGGATTTCCAGGAGGACTCCTGAGGCTCGATCCCGCCTTTGCGTACGTTGAGCCTCCTTTCTCATGACCTTTGCCACTGGCGGAGTGCCTCACGCTGGCCCCTAACAAAATGGAATATTAGCAAACTGAATCTATCAATATACAAAAACATATATACTACAAGCAAGTCAGATTTATTGAAGGTCCTCAACACTGGTTCAACATCTGAAAATGAAATAATGTAATCCATCCACCTTTTTTAACAGGATAAAGAATAACAACCATATGATCATATCAATTAAAGCAGGAAAAGTGTTTTCCAAAATAAATATGCATGAGTACATACTGATGTACATAAATGACTTAATGTAAAAAATGGTGAAGAGAAAAATTTCCCCTGCAGAATTCTAAGTAATTTATGTCCACTCTACATCTTCGAAGAGTTATAATTGTCTGCAGCTTAAGTGTGGGCTTCCTAGAGTGAGTTTCTTTTCAAGAATGTAGCATGTAATAGGGAACAGGAGTAACTTACTTGTGTGCTAAGTCACTTTTGTCGTGTCTGACTCTGTGACCCTATGGACTGTAGCCCGCCAGGCTCCTCTGTCCATGGGGATTCTCCTGGCAAGAATACTAGAGTGGGTTGCTGTGTCCTCCTCTGGGGGATCCTCCTTCACCCAGGCATTGAACCTGCATCTCTTATGTCTTCAGAATTAGCAGGTGGGTTCTTTACCACTAGCACCACCTGGGAAGCCCTCAAGAATAACTTAACAGTAGAGAAAACTAACATATACCATCTCAACAAGGTGACTGAGGTCAACGTTAACAGTTATAATTAATATCAATAGTATGTACCCTTAAGGTGATATAATAAAAATGGCATTTTACCTCTGTGATCTTCCTCCCCCAAATCATAATCATAGTGTAAAATGAGACAGATCTCAATAGAAGGATATTATATGAAATATATGATCATTAATCATTAAACCTGGCAAGATCATCAAAAGCAAAGAAAATCTCAGAAGTTGTCAGAGTCAGGAGAAGTCTAAGGAGACATAGCAACTAATTATAATGTTATCCTAGATGGGATCCTGGAATAGGAAAGGGACATTAGGTAACAATTAAGGACAGCTGAGTAAGATAGACTAGTTACTAATAATTTATTAAATTTAGTAAGTGTATCATACCAATAATGTGGGAAACTAAGAATAGGGTATATGAGAAACCTCTTTATATTGCCTCAGTTCTTTCTGTAAATCTAAAATTCTTCTAAGCAATTAAGTCTATTTCAGTTCAGTTCAGTTACTCAGTCATGTCCAACTCTTTGCGACCCCATGAATCACAAAACACCAGGCCTCCCTGTCCATCACCAACTCCCGGAGTTCACTCAAACTCATGTCCATCTAGTCGGTGATGCCATCCAGCCATCTCAGCCTCTGTCATCCCCTTCTCCTCCTGCCCTCAATCCCTCCCAGCATCAGAGTCTTTTCCAAGGAGTCAACTCTTCGCATGAGGTGGCCAAAGTATTGGAGTTTCAGCTTTAGCATCATTCCTTCCAAAGAACACCCAGGACTGATCTCCTTTAGAATGGACTGGTTGGATCTTCTTGCAGTCCAAGGGACTCTTCAAGAGTCTTCTCCAACACCACAGTTCAAAAGCATCAATTCTTCTGTGCTCAGCTTTCTTCACAGTCCAACTCTCATATCCATACTTGACCACAGGAAAAACCATAGCCTTGACTAGACGGACCTTTGTTGGCAAAGTAATGTCTCTGCTTTTGAATATGCTATCTAGGTTGGTCATAACTTTCCTTCCAAGGAGTAAGTGTCTTTTAATTTCATGGCTGCAATCACGATCAACACTGATTTTGAAGCCCCACAAAATAAAGTCTGCCATGTTTCCACTGTTTCCCCATCTATTTCCCATGAAGTGATAAAGTCTATTTAGAAGAATATTAATGATGGGTATAGCTAGGTGGTAGATTTGGAGAAATGTTTCTCCATTAATGCTTTATAAAGAGAATTTAACTTACATAAAAATGTATTTTTTAATAAAGACCAACTTTAGAAATAGTAATTCCATGATATTGTAGACAGCTGTTCCCCTGAGTTTATGTTGCTAAAATTTTATTTTCTAAAACATTTAATTGCATCTTAGAGTACTGTGGGCTTCCCAGGGGGTGCTAGTGGTAAAGAACCTGCCTGCCAATGCAGGAGACATAAGAAATGTGGGTTTGATCCCCGGGTTGGGAAGATTCCTCTGGAGGAGGGCATGGCAACCCACTCCAGTGTTCTTGCCTGGAAAATCCCAAGGGCAGAGGAACCTGGCAGGCTACAGTCCACTGGGTGTCAAAGAGTGGGACACTTCTGAAGTGATTTAGCATGCACACACAACACACAAACACACATGCAGCTTTCTGAGAATTCAGAACCTAGGGTTGCATGTAGCTACTTTAACACTTTCTCTTCAAATATCTTTAAGATAATCCAGCTGTTTAACCTATAAATCCACTTAATGATTATTGGCAACTACTTTAACTCTACATGTTATCAGATGCTTTTTAAAATATGTTGGCATTACTTTTGTCCAAGCATGTTTATGGTATGAACAGGACCAGGCCCTTTCCACTTTGGGATACTTCTAACACTGCACAATGGATACCTTCACCAACATTGCTATTTTAATATGTTAATGAAAGCAGGACTGTGTACTATCAATTGAGTAACAAGATTATGTTTCTGCTAAAATTTGTCTTGCCTTAGGTATTTTTTAATCCATAAAAATCACAGATTCTGCTTGGAATAAGTCACAGTTGCTTTCATTTACAGAAAACAATTTGATTCAAGCTATATATATCTTAAACTGAGGTACAGTGTATAAAAATAATAGAGAAAATTAACATATACATCAGCAGGGAAAGGCCTACTGACAGAGATCCAGTCAATAAACCAAAAATTGTTAAAATTTTTCAGTCTTTATTTCCTATTCCTCTCTTAAACATGAATACACAGAACTTAAAACTTAGAGTCTCTCTCTCACAAACACACGCCCATGAATGCACTCTTCAAGCTTAGACATTTCCTTAGACTCAAAAGTTCAGAATTAGAATTATTATTACACAGAATTACTGAGTCTTGAGGATTTAAACAGTATTTGACAACAAGCAACCTCCAATATTTTATCTTCTACCACTCCACTAAAATAAGTACATACATAATGATGAAAACCCAATTTTAAAAATAATCAGAATAAAGAGAACTATATAACGTCAGAATATTGTTGTATGCTTCCCTATCTAAGGCCCAGGAATTTTATTATGAGGAATTTACTGAGCTTCCCTTTATTAACCAGCATTTTTTTTTTTTTTTCATTTCTCTTTCCCTCTTTTTCATTATAAAAAGACTCCTTGGGAAATGGTAGAAGGTGCTTTAAATTTTTCTTATAGTCAATCCAATGAGTTAAAAAATCAGTCTTTATGACATGAAAACTGAGCAAACCAAACCTGCGTTGGCTGTTTGCTGATGCTTTTTCTTTTAGACAAAGTATTGACCTTTCAGTTACCTACCATTTTTCACATGCATTCAAAGGTAGCGATTCTCAGAAGAGAGAAAAAAATCATGGAAGATAAATGAAGTGTGTGTGTGTGTGTTGGGGAGGAGTTAACAATGAGTTTTAAATTCTCAGCTGTACAGTCTCCACAAATAAAGGACTATAAAGAAGTAGAAGAGAGGAAAAATTGTATGACAGAGGTGCAGATAATAAAATAGTTACAAGAGGATGTAGCCTCATTAGAGGAGAGATATACATGGGAAGAATCTGAGGGAAATTGTGGATTGTGACTGGAGCTCTAGATGATAAACTGTCCTTTATATGCAAACCAAAAAGGGAAATGTACAAGTAGAAAGCTAAGAAAGATAATAGTAATTACTATTGTTCAGTCACCAAGTTGTGTCCAACTCTTTGAGATCCCAGGGACTTCAGCATGCCAGGCTTCCCTGTCTCTCTCGTCATCTTCTGGAGTTTGCCCAAGTTCATATCCTTTGCATCAGTGATGTCACCCAACCATCTCATCCTCTGTTGCCTAATTATTAGTAACTGCTATTAACTAGTAACTATTACTGTAATAACAGCAGCAGCAACCACTAAAATTACTAAATTTTCTTCAATTTGAACTTTGCACATATTTAATTTTCAAAATAACCAAGAAACAAATGCTATTACAAATCTCATTTTACAGATCAGGAAACACATACAGTGTCAGTTCACTAGAGTCACACAAGTGCAAAACAGTATTTGAGGTGTTAACAGGCATAGAGGGCTTAAATTTGTTGCAAATTCTGAATGGCAGGACAACTGGGGATTATTGACAGAAGATGTAATTTTGACCAAAAAAAAGAAAAAGTGCAAAATTTAAAAATAAATTTTATTAGGAATTATACTACATAGCTGTATACTGTTCGGATATGAACTATATTCTAACCTTGAATCCTGAAGAAATTTGTTTCATATTCATTCCTTTAAATATTTTTTTAAATGTTTTAAGAAATTATCTAAATCTTTAAAAGCCTAGGTCTTAATTTATTTCATCTTTAAATAGGGAACTGTTAATGAGCTTTCTCTCCGCTGAGAGTTATCTAACCTGAAGCCCAAAAATGCCATAACCTTTCTGGATGTGTTTCTAATTGATTTGTAATTACAAGTAATTCAATTAAATGAGCTCATTTTTATTTTTAATGAAGTTATTATTGTAATAATTATTTTGGGGCACTGTACTTCAGGCATATAAACATATTTCTCTTTGCCTAAATAATTCCTTGCAAAAGTTAAAAGGATGCCTTTTTCAATTTTTAATCTTTTCCTTATCACAAAGATGGCAATAAAAAACCCATTTGGAGAGTTTTGCATCATCCCCAGACACTGCTACAATATTTTTAGACAACGTTTTACATGGTTTTATTATGTTAAGTAAAAATAGAATAGTTTAAACACAGATGTGGAGGATCACATGGCTTTATTATCTTTTCTAATACTGAAAAATTATCTGTAAAGGTAAATCTAGCCACAGAAGAAGAAAGGAAAAGCAGTTGAGATATTAGTAAGTATACAGGTCTCCTATACAAACATTATGTAAGGAAAAAGAGAAGCATTATTTGAATAAAATAAACAATAGGAAGGAGGTAGGGGAAAAGTGAGGAGTGGGTGGGAAAGTTAAAGAATCAGAATATTTCAAAGTTGAAAATGTATAGTTAATAATTCAAGTGACATGCTTTCTCTGAGAGGGGGTGATTTCTACTTAAGGATAATAAATAAGCAAATCTGTGAGTTGGAACAGTTTGGGACTTTAAGGATACAAACAATATTTTCTGTATATATTTATATATCTAAAATATATAATCCTATGGAACACTGATACATTCTGCCATACCTGCTTATAGATAGAGACTCAGTATGAAGAAAATCCAGAAGATACCATATGAAATAAGAGAAGGAAGTTAAAGAACTGAGTAACATGTTTATCCTAAACCAAAGAAAAGTCTTAGAGTACTTGTAGGTATTTCCAGGTGATACAAGATAAATTGGTGATTCAAGTGATTGAAACAAGGTCAGTTTCTTCCATTTGTTCAACTAGGTAGACAAGAGGTAGTGATTAACGGACTGACTTTTGCAGACTCAGGAAACTGAGAAATGGTGTTGACAATGAGACTAGAAATAGGAGGTGATTTAATTCAGTTTCCTCAGCTTATTTTTTTAGAGGAAGAGGACAAAAGAGTTATCTTTCAAGAAAGGACACTGATATCTGAAAAAAAAAAAAAAAGTTCCTGGCCCTTTAACTCCTTCAGAAGAAATAAATTTTCTAGCACTTTTTGTACAAAAAGAAACAGTTCAATAAGCTGTACATTATCAGGGAAACTTATTCAGTATGTTGAGTGTCTTTGATGATGTAAGATTGTATCATGGTAAAAGATGCAATATTACCTTCTCTGAATATTTTCCTAACTATGAATGTAAGAATACTTCACTGAAATATTCTCAAAACTTTAGCTGACTTCAAATGCAAAGACAATCTCTGTAAAAAGAAAAATACTTATGATTAAATATTTGAATAAAAGCCAGACTGCATCTTGAAAACAAGAAGGAAGATCTTCATGGAGTAGAAAAGATCTCCGAGCAAAAATACTCAAAAACACAGGGGGAGAAAAGAAAATATAGATAACCTTTAAGGATCATTACATACAAGGGAATGTGTGTATTAGTTGCTCAGTCATGTCCAACTCTTTGTGACCCCATGGACTGTAACTGCACAGGGTGCTTTGTCCATGGAATTCTCCAGGCAAAAATACTGGAGTGGGTTGCCATTCCCTTCTTCAAAGGATATTCCCGACCCAGGGTCTCCTGCCTTTCAGGCAGATTCTTTACTATCTGAGCCACCAGGGAAGCCCCTACAAGGGAATAACAGCCTGTTATTCATTAGGAAAATAAATATATTTTGATTTATCTGAGAGTACAGAAACTCTCAGAGGATGAATATATTTCAGAAAGAAAATTTAAAAGCACCACAGAAAAAAAAAAAAGTAATGACCTCCAAGGAGAACAAGCAAGTAAATCATTAAAGTATATTACTAATCCATACAACTATAATTTTAAAACTTTAATTAGAATAATCCAATTTGATATGTTTAAAATTAAGTTTAGATATTAGAAATATCTAAATTAGCAAAGAGAAAGTTGAAAAATTAAGGCAACCTTGTAATTTACTGAAAATATGCATATATATGTATTTTGTGTTAAGATTTAAAGGGAAAAACCTAAAAGAATGTGTAGATGTATATATCATCCAAACCAACAGAGCAAGAAAAATGAAAGTCAAAGAAATCCAGTCAGTGTAAGGGAAGTCAGGGAAGGTTAATGAAGGAAGCACAAAAAATAATGTTAAATACAAAACAGAAAGATACAGTGTACATAATTCCAAATAAATCAACAATCATAATGAATATGAATAGATGCAACACTCACTTAAAAACCATAGACTTTTATGGATTAAGAAAAAAAATCTATCAAGTAATTTCAAATAAATCAGTAATCATTAAAAAATATAAACATATTGACCTCTTAGCATTGATTCCTTTTGATTTAAAAAATAAATCAGATTGAATGCTTTAAAATGAGTATGAATAAACTGAGTGGAAAGAGAAATTATAATCACCTATTTTGAAGGAATCTTGCTGAAAACTGAAAAAAAGTATAACAGTAGTTAGCAGAAAAGTGAGGATATGAACAGTACCTATTTTTTTTTTTTTTAGAATAAATAGTAGGTATGTATTCATGGAAATGATGCAGTAAAAACTGAAAAAATTGAAGATGGAGGAATAAATGTGAATAGTTGCTAAAGCAACATTTTACGTAGGTATCAAGGCCTGCTTAGAATTTGCAAATCAAGAAATGTTTTAATGTAAAAGTTCAATCATGAAAATAACATGCTGCTGCTGTTGCTAAGTCGCATCAGTCATGTCCGACTCTGTGCGACTCCATAGACAGGTAAGCCCACCAGGTTCCTCTGTCCCTGGGATTCTCCAGGCAAGAATGCTGGGGTGGGTTGCCATTTCCTTCTCCAATGTATGAAAGTGAAAAGTGAAAGTGAAGTCGCTCAGTTGTATCCGACTCTTGAGGTAATTACAAAAATACCCCTAATAGTACATGTGAAAAGAGTAGGAAATATGAATTAATGAAAGTATTCTAATTCATGATGGTACATCAACAAATGCTCTTAAAAACAGATAAGCAAACAGTTTTAAGGTAGCTATAAACTATACACACACACACACACACACATATATATATAAAATAATGGACATTCAGTTTAATTCAGTTACTCAGTGTGTCCAACTCTTTGCAACGTGCTGATCCACAACACATCAGGCCTCCCTGTCCATCGCCAACTCCCGGAGCTTACCCAAAGTCATGTCCATCAAGTCGGTGATGTCAACTAACCATCTCATCCTCTGTTGTCCCCTTCTCCTCCTGTCTTCAATCTTTCCCAACATCAGGGTCTTTTCAAATGAGTCAGCTCTTTGCATCAGGTGGCCAAAATATTGGAGTTTCAGCTTCAACATCAGTCCTTCCAATGCACCCAGGACTGATTTCCCTTAGGATGGACTGCTTGGATCTCCTTGCAGTCCAAGGGACTCTCAAGAGTCTTCTCCAACACCACAGTTCTAAAGCATCAATTCTTTTGTGCTTAGCTTTCTTTATAGTCCAACTCTCACATCCATACATGACTACTGGAAAAACCACAGCCTTGATTAGATGGACCTTTGTTGACAAAGTAATGTCTATGGTTTTTAATATGCTGTCTAGTTTGGTCATAACTTTCCTTCCAAGGAGCAAGCGTCTTTTAATTTCATGGCTGCAATCACCATCTGCAATGATTTTGGAGCCTAACAAAATAAAGTCTGCCACTGTTTCCACTGTTTCCCCATCTATTTGCCAGGAAGTGATGGGACTGGATGCCATAATCTTAGTTTTCTGAATGTTGAGCTTTAAGCCAACTTTTTCACTCTCCTCTTTCACTTTCATCCACGGCTCTTTAGTTCCTCTTCACTTTCTGCCATAAGGGTGGTGTCATCTGCATATCTGAGGTTATTGATATTTCTCCCAGCAATCTTGACTCCAGCTTGTGCTTCCTCCAGCCCAGTGTTTCTCATGATGTACTCTGCATATAAGTTAAATAAGTAGGGTGACAATATACACCCTAGACATACTCCTTTTCCTATTTGGAACCAATCTATTGTTCCATGTCCAGTTCTAACTGGTGCTTCCTGACCTGCATACTGAAACTTTTAGTACTGGTTGTCTTTGTCAGTTACATAGATGAAGGCTTTTATTTTGAATTCTATATTCTTCTGGGCCATTTGAAAAATATTAACACCTATATACATCATCACTACGTTAGAAAACAAGAACTTATTTTTCATGGTAATAACTTATGGCACATTTCAAAGGAATATAAGATCCAGTTATGTGGAATAAGATACATATATACACTTTGGCAAAGAAAATGGCCCAGTATCATTATATGAAAAAATTCCAGTTGTGGAAAAATATATATTAAATTAAAAATACATACATTTGGGTATAGAATTGAATTGGGAAAAGGAAAAGAAAATCTATTTTTGACTTGGACTCTACTGATCATGAACCTGAATTACTCAAATAACTATACTCTTTACTCATATGTTTTAATAACTAATAAGAATTCTAGATGTCAGAGGTTTCTGAGAAATATTTAAATCATAGTGTAAGTTTACGTGGGCTTCCCTGGTGGCTCAGTGGTTAAAAAAAAAAAAAATCTGTCTGTCAAAGCAGGAGACCTGGGTTTAGTCCCTGGGTCAGGAAGATTCCCTGGAGAAGGAAATGGCAACCCACTCCAATATTCTTGCCTGGAAAATCCCAGGGACAGAGCAGCCTGATAGGCTACAAAGACTTGGACACAACTTAGCAACTAAACAGTAATAACAAAGTAAGTAGAAGTATCATTTTGGAGGATAAAAAGCTCTTTTCTTTTGATGCTAGAATAAGATCATTGAGTCTCCATTAACTTACAGCAGTTTGATCATAGTGACATCAATTACTGACCACTGAGAATGAAAATCTACCTTTCATTTAGAATTTCTAAAGAGATGAAAATTGTAAGTCGGATCTTATCCTTCTGCATTGACTCCCTGTGTAGTATTTGTTATAATTTTGAATACCTGCACCTGAATTATGAAAACAGCTTTGATCATTTGCTAGGGCCATCATATGTATTTAAATTCTATTAATTTATAAATTAAATGCAAGTTGACAATTTTTATTTTTAAAGACAAATGTTTTAGACATTCCAAAGTAAAACTGTATTAATCTTTGCAATGTTATAAAGTTGTCCATCTATGTTTTGAAGTTAAATTTAGCTATATAACAGAGTTTAAATTCAGGAGCTGAGAATATCCCCTGGTTCTAATATTCATCAGCTGTTGTGACTTGTAAAAACCACTTAATAACCTCTCTGTGTGCTTCAGTTTCCTCATCTGCAAACAGGAATTAAAACAGCACTTAATTTATAGGGTTATTTTGAAAACCAAATTAGACAGCATTTGTAAAGTGCTAGGAAAACATGTTGGCAGATATTAAATGCTATATACATTATTTGTTAAATCCAGTGACTAAATATGAATTAATCAGAAAACTAAGAGTTAGAGTCTGGCAATGTTGTATTAGACATGGTCAAAATTTTTCTCTAAGTCCACTTCCAGCGACAATTTCAAATTTTTGAGAAATTAATTTTTTAAGTAGATATTAATTGAAGGGAAACACACATACATTTATTTCCATGTGTTTGTATAAAATTAAAGTCATCCTCCCATCTCATGTTTAGAATAATTAACATGATAAACCCATGTAGTAGGAAAACTTCTGTCAAATGAGCAAAGAAACCTGGCATATTGTAAACATCAAACACACATCCTAGATGAACCAAAGGATTAGGTTAACTAGATAAAACTTGGCTTTAAAATATGGTTCCAATTGTAGACAGTCACAAGGACCATTTGAGGAGCTTTAGAAATAAAGATAGTCAGACCTTGTAACAGTTAATTGATCCAGAGTCTCTAGATCTCTAAGGGTACAACCCCAGAATAACTCTTCTTAAAATAAATAAATAAATAAAAACCTTTTAATAACCAGCAGGGAAAGTAGGAAGGAGAGAGAAATTGAAAAATTGAGATTGACATATACACATTATTATATATAAAATAGAAATCTGCTGCTGCTGAAAAGTCGCTTCAGTCATGTCCGACTCTGTGCAACCCCAGAGATGGCAGTCCACCAGGCTCCCCCATTCCTGGGATTCTCCAGGCAAGAACACTGGAGTGGGTTGCCATTTCCTTCTCCAGTGCATGAAAGTGAAAAGGGAAAGTGAAGTTGCTCAGTCGTGTCTAACTCTTCTAATAAGAACCTATTGTATAGCACAGGGAACTCTACTCAGTACTCTGTAATGACCTATATGGGAAAAGAATCTAAACAGAGTGGATATTTGTATAACTGATTAACTTTGTTGTGCTCTTGAAACTAACACAACACCGTAAATCAATTATACTACAATAAAACTTTTAAAAAGAAAACCCTCTCCAGATGTTGTAATTATAAATACATGTAAGAACCTCTGGCTAAAAGATCTCTGAGAATGCTCATATTTACTTATATCACTGATTTACATAGGAGTGTGAATCTGTGTCTGAACTACCTACCAAGTTCAGTTCAGTTCAGTCGCTCAGTCGTGTCTGATTCTTTGCGACCCCATGAATCACAGCACGCCAGGCCTCCCTGTCCATCACCAACTCCCGGAGTTTACTCAAACTCATGTCCATCGAGTTGGTTATGCCATCCAGCCATCTCATCCTCTGTTGTCCCCTTCTATTCCTGCCCCCAATCCCTCCCAGCATCAGAGTCTTTTCCAATGAGTCAACTCTTTGCATGATGTGGCCAAAGTACTGGAGTTTCAGCTTCAGCATCAGTCCTTCCAATGAACACCCAGGACTGATCTCCTTTAGGATGGACTGGCTGGATCTCCCTGCAGTCCAAGGGACTCTCAAGAGTCTTCTCCAACACCACAGTTCAAAAACATCAATTCTTCAGCGCTCAGCTTTCTTCACAGTCCAACTCTTACATCTATACGTGACCACAGGAAAAACCATAGCCTTGACTAGAGGGACCTTTGTTGGCAAAGTAATGTCTCTGGTTTTGAATATGCTGTCTAGTTTGGTCATAACTTTCCTTCTAAGGAGTAAGCGTCTTTTAATTTCATGGCTGCAATCACCATCTGCAGTGATTTTGGAGCCCCAAAAAATAAAGTCTGACACTGCTTCCACTGTTTCCCCATCTACTTCCAATGAAGTGATGGGACCAGATGCCATGATCTTCGTTTTCTGAATGTTGAGCTTTAAGCCAACCTTTTCACTCTCCTCTTTCACTTTCATCAAGAGGCTCTTTAGCTCCTCTTCACTTTCTGCCATAAGGGTGGTATCATCTGCATATCTGAGGTTATTGATATTTCTCCCGGCAATCTTGATTCCAGCTTGTGCTTCAATTATGCTTTCATCGTCTCATCTACCTTGCCTATGCCATTCCTAATAATCCAAGCACTACCAAATTCAAATCACTGTATATAGAGATCATCCGTTTTCCATGCCCTCAGCTTGTATGATATGAGTAACATGAGTCATACAGAAACAATGGGCTCATGGAGATAAAGGAAACTGATTTCCACTGAAGACACAAACTAAAGTATGGCTGCAACCAAAAGAGCATTGTGCTTTCAAAAATCAACATCGGAGAATTAGGTCAGTACACAGTGATATATTGCATTTGATATGGCAATTAGCTGCAGAAGATTGAATTTTTTTTAAGGGGATTGGTAGGGGTGTTGACATTTTAGTTCAGAATGGGCCAGCTGACACAGCTCAAATGTACTTGGGAACCATGTACGTGAAAGAATGTACATTTCTACATGATTCGGCAAATCATGATTTCATAGTGCCATGTTGTTTATTTTCTAGATAAAAAAGACAGCTACATCATTAATAAAACTAAGGTATGTGACTATTAAGAGGTGATTTGTTAAGAAATATTAGGTACAGTATCTCAGTAGGCAGATCACATAAATCCTCTTGCTTGTTCCACTGATTTGGTACACCTTGCTGGTAATGAGATTCAAGTAAATTATAAGCAGATGGTTTATTGGGAGGAGTTCACACTGAAGTGTTGACAAACATTTCAAAAAGACAGCAAGGGGTTCCATTTCATAGTCAAATCAGCTATAATTGTCTATCTTTCATTAACCGGTAATAAAGAGATGCATTTTAACAGGGTCTAATTGGCTTTAGATTATCATGTCTTTCATCTCTTTTCCATAAAGTTCTGGAAGTATCCTGGAAAGGTACAGATAGTTCTTTCATTCCTTTGGTCTTTATTCACAGAATGATATTTAACAGTAACTCTACTGCTACTGGTTTCTATGGGAATAATATGCTTTCACTAAAATGAGTAAATACACATATGGACTTAGATACTTAGACATTTTCATCTGCTGCTCTAAGATGTTTGTCAAGCAGAATGAATTACTGTTTTTACTTACATGATATTTTACCAGTACTTCCTTCTATGGCTCATTTTTTTAAATCCCATTAGGGTTCACACAAGTTTATTTTTGTTCAATTTCTTATTTCCTTGCCTTCCATTTTCCTTTTCAGAAATAAATATATTTCAGGTCAATGTGTTGCTCCTTTTAAGTTGTCTTCTCCTAAATCACCAATTGAATAAGAAAACCTAAGCAATTCAAACCAGCAATTTCCTGATATGTATCAAAATAGTGATGTGACTAAGTTGTTGACACTTTACATTGATGGACCATATATATATATATATATATATATATAATAAACCTGAGGGAGGCACAATTTAAATGGGTGCTTTATTTTAACATAGTCCAGTTTGCTTGTTTTGACACTCCTCTTACAGGGCTGCAGGGAGAAGAGTGCTATTCTCATCCTCAAGTAAGCATCTGTGCTGGGCTGATTCAAGCTTGCTGAATAAAAGAAAAGTCTGGTGGTCCCAACTGGGCAGATGGGGTTTTTGTGCCAACAGGCTCTCAAAACTCACTCTTACAAAATTATTTTTATTAGCAAATATTCAACTTCCCAAAAGCTTAAATAGTAACATTTTATAAGACAATTAAGGTACACTTATGATTGGACTTCCTTGGTGATGTAACAGGTAAGAATCCACCTGCCAATGTAGGATACATAGGTTCAATCCCTGGTCCAGGAGGATCCCATATGCCATGGGGCAACCAAGCCTGGCTGCCACAACAACTGAGAACATGCTTTAGAGCCCACAAGCTGCAACTACAGGGCCCATGCTCTGCAACAAGAGAAGCCATAGCAATGAGAAGCCCACGCATGGCAATGAAGAATAGCCCCAGCTTGCTGCAACTAGAGAAAGCCTGCACAAAGCAGAGAAGACTTAGCACAACCAAAAATAAAAATAAACATTTTTTTTTTAAAAGAGTCACCTATAATTGTCACATGTCTTTTATAGCAGAACAATGTATCCATTCCACCATAGATGAACTATGGGCTATGGACATACTTCCTACAAAATCAGGAAATAGAAATTACTTTCTTCATGGCAGAAAAAACTTGACATGATTTTATAGTTGTTATAAGTAAATAAACCATGCAGATGAACTCCTGGCATATTCTGCTCTGAAATCTATTAGAGATATTAGAGTTATAGTCAGAAAGAGTCTACTAAATCTCCGTTTCCACATGATGTTTAGAGGAAATACTTTTCAAAATGTTTTTATTCTAAGTTAACTAGAAATTTCATTAAATAAAATGGTCAATAATTTATCCAATTTTAACACTGTAAAAGGATTATATAATTGTATATTTTAGTTGTGATCCTGTGTCATTAATAATAATTCTTACTAAATTTTCTATCTGCACTGAAAATAGTACAATAGACCCTCCATTTATTACTCATTTATTTTGGGGTCTTTGAAGATTTGCCAGAAGTGGATTAGTCAGTGTGTGATAATTGTATACTTGCTGCAATGGTATTGTTAGCTGCTTGTGCTTTTAAAAATTCAGGTAATTATTAAGTGTCTCTGGCAAGTACCTTCTATACTATACTTGCATGAAGAGAAACTATACTGTAGAATATTGTGAATTATACCAGCTGAGCTTTAAATGCTATACAAATGTCACCTATATGAGTAGGCTGAACTCCCACCTGCTGTGGGAACACAATACTAGATATAAAAACTGTCCTGGAACTGAGTTGAACAAACATGGAAAGAATATAGAACACCAGCTAAAAAAGAACTTATGGAAGCACATCTCTCCTTTTTCCAAAAATCTTAAACATCATTATTCAGTGGCGTCTGTGACAATTAAAACACAAATATTTTAGGTAATAACTAAAGTATAATAACAATTTAATTATATTTATATAACTAAACACATTTTCCTTGAAAAATGGCTACTTTCCTGAAAACTTATATCTCAATTTAAAAAAAATATTTCTTGACATTTACTATAATTTAAAATGTCCTACAGATATAATTTTAGCCCACAATATAAATGAAAGCCATATTTCAAAGTAAAACACATATATGCAAAAGGGTAAATAAACATGCTAAAGCAATAAATTGAATGTTATGAAAGATAGTTTCACAATTAGTAGCATTGTCTCTTACCAGTAAATAAAAACAGAGGTTTCATCTCAACAAAGAAAACTCATAGTATTTTTGGAAAGAAAGAAAGAATCCACAATTCACAATTCAGGAGGAATGGATGATCATGGAATGTGGTGTTTTTTTTCAGGGCTATGGATAAGAATCAAAATGTGAAAATCTGAGCAGTAGATAGAACTATAGCCTCTTCTTCTTGGCCTAAAACCAAAGAATGAACTGAAAGACATTAAAAAAAAAAAAGGTATATTTTTATGAAAAGAAATATGGATTTGAATAAAAAAGGAAACCACAACTCCAAACAAACAGGAACAGACTAATGCAAAAGATACCACTGAGTCAAGATTAGATCAACTTTGGAGAGCTGGAGTAGAATCTGCCAGGCAAATCTATGTTTTGTTAATGATGGTGAGCAGGGTAGTAGGGTCAATGAGTTTGAGATCAAGGGAAGAGTTGGCTGAGAGGTAGAGGAAATCCAGGAGCATGAGGAAGGCCCTTAAACCAGAGAAGAGTTACTGTTGTGTGCGATCTAACATAGAATATGAGCTTACTAACAAAATTGGAAAAACAGAAAAATTAGCGAGTCCAATAATTCATTTGAATTACAGTGAACTCCGGGAGTTGGTGATGGACAGGGAGGCCTGGCGTGCTGCAATTCATGGGGTCGCAAAGAGTCAGACACGACTGAGCAACTGAACTGAACTGAACTGTTGCTCTCTATGACTGTTGTTAGGGTGTTTGTTTTTGTTTTTGTTTTTTTTTAATCAGTAGCCATACCCTCTAGATCTTATGATGACATCCTTTTTTTTTTTTTTTTCTTGTGAAAATCCACCTCTCCTTCACTCTCAATTCCTCCATCTCCTGTGAGGTCTGGAGCAGCTGTTGCTGCTGTCCTCTTGAGATCACAAGGAGAAATATTTTCTGAGAAGGAAAACTACATACTAAAATGCTACAGCTGATACAAGAGACATTGAGAATCGGATTCTGGGACTTTGAAACTGTATCAGGTCCATTTTGTACTCACTTTTAACTTTCCACTTAGAGGAGTTCAAAAATTATTTTTTAGATTGAGGCATTTTGAATGAATTACTTACCACTTGGCAAGAGACCATTTCTAACATGTAGTATAAAGTCAATAGATGCAAGGAAGATAAGGCCCTGGAATGTAGGGCATTGAAATGAACATACAGAATTTCCAATTTTTTTCCAGATAGGAACTCCTGAAAATAAATTGGCAAAATGTAAAAAGAAAAAAGAAATCAGGGTTGGATAAATAGTAGCATGAATAAATGAAGACGCAACATCTAGAGGTACCATGATAATATTTCTGGGTGTCTGTTGTTGCTAAGTCTCTTCGGACCCTTTAGGCCCCATGGACTGTAGCACACCAGGCTTCTCAGTTCTTCATTTTCTCCCAGAGTTTGCTCAAATTCATGTCCATTGAGTTGATGATGCCATCCAACTATCTCATCCTCTGGTTGCCCCCTTCTCTTCCTACCCTCAATATTTCCCAGCATCAGGGTCTTTTCCAATGAGTCAGCTCTTTACACCTGTCTAGGGTTTAAAAATTTCTCACTTCCAATCATGGAAATTTGGTTACTCTGCCTGACTCCATTTTTAAAACCTATCATTTTCTCTGAGGATACTAGAGCATCTAAGCCCAACAGGTACAACAACTGTCCTAGTTCTCTTCAAAATTCTTTAAAGTATTTTGTTTAATGTTCTGGATTTCCATGTTGTTTGAGAATCTTCTATTCATCTGCATTTCCTTGCCTCATACTTTTGGGAAATTAGGGTTAAAGCTCTAAATCTATATCCATTCAATTCTCATTTGTCACCTCTTCTCAGTTTCAGCCACTCACTGCTTTAAGTAATCTCCACATTTCATTCAGACTACTCAGACCAGACCATGGGAGCTCTATGGTAGCGCACTCTCATGACACAAAAAATCTAGTTTTCTGAGAGAATACAACTTATTTTCTGATCCAAATGTTTGGAGCTGCTGAAAATAATGACTGGCTTCTGAATATCAGGGTAATGAAAAGTTATTGAAGCTTTCTAGTTTACTGGCAACATGTACATTAAATGTTCTTATGAGCATTTAAAGAAATTCTAAAGCTGTATTCTGCAAGAAAACTCTAGGAATTCTGCCAAATATTCCATGATTTGGCTGATATTCAGGAAAAGTTTTATGGGGCATGGTTTTATTGCCCCATTCTGTATGACATTGATTTGCCTTTGAACCGAACTAGAATCCATTACTCCATAACTTAAGTTAATGCGTATATAAATAGGAAATTTCCTTACCGCAGCAGTATGTCTCTCAATATTTTTTATTTATTAAATTTACTGAACACCCCAAACGAATCAATATCTAGGAGCACTTCAAAGAATAATAAAGGATGATACTGAAATGTGTGCATCATTGCAAACCTAATACAGAGTATCAAGGAGTTTTCCATGTAATATAGGCCACAATTTTTTAATCTTATCTGGATAGCATAATTTTTAATTACCTGTGATAATTAAAATATACCCTAAAAACTTAGTAATTTAAGAATATAATGGTGCCAGATAACCGGCCTGTAAGTGCCTGAATGCTTCGGACTTAATATCTGCATATATTCAGTCATAATTTTGATTGTTTTATGATACAGCTACTTTGCAGCCAACTACCTGGAAGCAATGCATATGACAAAGAAATTTAATCCCAGAGAGCTAGGCATCACAGATAATAATTGAGAGCTTTAAAATGGCTTCTCTCCCTCTAATATCTATTTTTGAACGTGGAGCCACTAATCAGTGATTCTGAGAATGAACTGAATTACATAAGACAATCACAGCTGATACCCCAAGGGATCAGCCAATAGTCCACTACAGCCCAACTAATCAACTGCCAGATAATATGCCTCATGTCCAAATGTTCTGTAGGAGGTCAAATTGCATTTTCTTCTATACTGCATACGATGTTCTGTTTTAGCAAACAGAAGAAAAGTTGGAGGAGAAAGAAAAGAGGAGACACATTTTCACAACTGAACATACCCATGCAAATCATCCCTTGCATTGTAAAAATATACACAAAGAATATGTCTAATGCTCAAGAAAAACCTTGAGTGTTTCCTTTCTGAGGCACTCCTACCACTCAAAGGGTAAGCACTCTGCTGACTTCTAACAGCACAGGTTAGCTTTGCCTGTTTTTGCCCTTCCTATAAATGAAATCTTAAGACACTGTCTTGTGCCTGGCTTCTTTCACTCAACATTATGTTTATGAGATTCAACTTTACTCCTACACACAGTGGATCTTTCATTCTATTTGCTATATAACATTCTATTATGTGGAATGACTAGAATTTAATTTTCTGTCTGCTGTCAATAGCCTTTATTATTACAGGTAGTCTTGCTCTGAAGATTTTGATAAATTTACAGGATTATTCTATTTTTATTTTAGTACTCTGTATATAAACATACAGTGGAACTTCTAGGCTATAAAGTATACATATAAAGTGGTTCAACTGTACCAGTATTGACCAGAGTATGTATCTCCCACCAGCAGTATATGAGAGTTTGGTTGGTTCTTCCTTATCAGATTTCACTAATTAAAATTTAGCCATCTTTTTGAGTATGGAGAGGTATCACCATGAAGTTTTCACTTCCTTTTCTGAAGTAGAACATCTTTTCATGTTATTTGGCCACTTAAATATCCTTTCCTGTGAAAAGCTTTTAAAAGATCTTATCCTTTGCCCATATTTATACTGGGTTTTCTCTCTTTGACTTATTTATTTGTAGATAAATTTAATGTAATATTATAGATACTATATAATTAATGTTAGACATATTATTAAAATATCTTCTCTCACACTATTGCTTCTATTTCACTCTTAAGGCTATTATTTGATAAACAGAAATTCTTCAGATTAAGTTGTTTCAACACATTTTTTTATAGCCAACTGTTTTTATCTTAAGAAATTCATTACTATCTTAGGTAATGAAGGCTTGTTTTTTAATTTTTTCTCACATAATATTTAAGTATTAAATCTATCTAGAACTTTTTTTTACAATGTGTGAATAGCAAAACCTGTGAATAGTGTAGAAGCCAAGATTTATTTTTATCTCACTGGTATATCCAATTGATGTAGCAACTTTACTGAAATATTTTTATAAACACCTACTGCTCTGATGTGTTCCCTTTGTCGAGAATCAGATTATTGTTAAATGTTTTTTTCCTCTCTATGCTCTGTTGAACACTTGTAAAAGTATAGCTTTAGGCTTGATATCTGATAATGTAATCCTTCCAGCTTTGTTCTTTTTCTTCAAATTGCCTTGGCTAATTTTGGCCCTCATCAAATTTTTGCAGTTCTCAGTGAGATCTTGCGTACATTTCCTTATACTTATTCTACAGATATTTGACACTGCATTTTTGTTTCTTTGATGGCACTGTATACAATATTCTTTCCTATGTGTTTTTGTTGATACATAGAAATGCAATTATACTTTTTAATACCAATCGTATGTTCCGTGACTGTGCTAAATTCACTATTATACCTAGTAATTTATATTTAATGGCCATAGCCAAATGGAAAGATATTATCATTATTCATTTGCATTAATATACAAATAATTTCTAATATATTATTATTGTTCAAAGTTTTGCCATAATGGCATTCCATTTAACACACTAGAAAGCTAAAATTAAAAAACACTGACTATACCAAAAAACTGGTAGAAATTGGAGTAATTGGAATTCTCAAACTTCTGATGACAATGTAAAATGGTACAGTTCATTGGGAAAACAGCAGAAGTTTCTTAAAAAGGGAGATGTGCACCTACGCTATTATTCAGCCATAACATTCCCATATATTTATACAACAGATATGTGAGCATATGTAGAAGTGAAATATTCAACAACGACATAAGCACAAAATAAGGGGAAGTAGAAGTATGCTGTTGTATAATTACACTGCATGTGAAGTAACACATTATCATCCGAACACTGTGTATTTTCCGTTACTATGCATAATGCATTTGTGATGTAATTCATGTTGAAATTGAATCTGGACTTTGGATTTACTGTGGAGCAGTATTTTAATGTCTGAGGGTAACACTGCTTATCCATTCATCATTTAAAGGACATTTTGGTTGTTTCCAGTTGAGGGAGTTTATGTATAAAGATAGTATAAACACCTACAGTTTTTTTGGCAAAAATACTTTCAGTTCTATTGGGTAAATAGCTAAGTTGTGCAATTTCTGGGTCAAATGATAATTATGTATTTAGCTTGAAAAGAAACTGTTGAAATATTTTCCAAAGGGACTGTATCAGTTTCTGCTCCCACCAATCATATATAACTATTTTAATAATAATATAGCCAGGCTAGTTTTATTTCCACTAATACAGGCACAGTATCTTCTTTCATTCTTAAACTGATCGGTTATTCAAATGGTTGTGCCTTTTGCTGTAGTAGTTGTTTTAAGTATTTTAATCTAAACTGACAGTCTCTGCCTTTTAATTTGGATGTTTAAATAATTTACAAGGTGTGATTATTAATATATTTGGATTTAAACCTACCATATTAGTAACTGTTTTCTATTTTAATCATCTACTTTTGTTCTCTTTTTATTTTGCTTGAGTTTTATATCATTCCACTTTATTTCACTGGCTTTTTCTTACTGCTGTACCTTTGTTCTGATTTTTATTGGTTATATTAGGGCTTATAGTGTGTTAGTCATCATAGTCAACACTCAATATTATTTCATTTACAGTAAAATAGTATCAGAGTATCCTATTTTGCATAATCTGGTGCTCACACAATCATTGCCCTACTGTTTTACTTCTATATATGCTACACACTCCAATACTTGTTAAAAGTATTGGTTTTTGCTTTAAACTTTGAAATTTCTGTAAGATTCTTTAAATACAATATATTTTATATTTACCACATTATCTATCATTTTCAGTAATTATTCTTTCTGTAGGCCTGAATGTCCACCTGGTATCATTTTCCTTCTACCTGAAGAACTTCATGTTTCTTAAAATCCTGGTCTGCAGCCAATGGCTTTTCTCCCTTTATTTGTTGTAAGTTTGAAAGTTTCTTTAAAAATCATAAGGATGTTGCTTTACAACATAATGGCTTACTTCATTTAAAAAAAATGTTCTGTAAGCCTCTGCTCCTTTGGACATGTCTCTCTCTTCTGGACAATATGTCTTTCTTCTCAGCCACTTTTATGATTCCTCTTCATTGTTAGCACTGAACATTTGTAGCATAATGAGTATTGGTGTGATTTTCTCCATGTTTAGTGTGGCTGGTGTTTGAAATTCTTGGTTTTGAAATTTATGTTTAGGGGTTTTGTCAATTTTTGAAAATTGTAAGCAATGATTTAGTTTATTTTTCTGCTGTCTTCACACACTTAACTTCTCTTTCTGGGACCCTACACAAATATTAAGATGCTTAATGCCGACTTATAGATCATTGATGGAACACAGTTTAGTTTGCTCAGGTTTTTTAAAATTGTGGATAGCTTCTATTTGAATGCAATGTCTAAGCTGATATATAAGCTGATATTCTCTAAAGTTACATATTTATTCTTCTAAGTTTGATATGTGTCTTTTTGGTACTTTCAGATATTTCTTTATCATGTGTATGTTTTGTTTCTACCGTCACCACTGAAATCTTTTAAATAGCTGTGATAATTATACTGTCTAATAATTTTTTTAATTTCCAAATCTAGAATTATTTCTTGATGTGCATAATTGTTATTTTTATGTTTTTTGGTATGTTTAATAATTGAATCGCATACATTTGAACTTTACTTGGTGCAAGATATATTGGGGAGGATGGTAATATTCTTTGAAATATTTTTAGCTTTGACTTAGTTACATTACTTAAAAATGATTTGATCCTTTCAATGTGTGATTTTTTTTGCATGTTTAATCTCCCAGAAACTAGTGTAACCTTTCCTAGGTAAAACTTGGCCCCACTAATAAGGCATAATGCTTCTGTGTATTTTATATGATCTGTAGTATCTTGGTAGGTTTTCTCCACTCTACCTACGCTGCACCCTCATGACATCTGGGATTTGTGTCCTGCTGTTGGTGTGTCTTGGCTTTAGGTGATTTCTTCATAAGCATATACTGCTTCATACCAATCAAAAGACTCAGCCAGAGTCCTATGTGTAGATTTCTTTTCTTTAGTACTCTTTCTTGTGAATTCTTGCCACCTTAGCTTCCCTAAATTCTGATCTATTTCCACAACTCAGCAATTTTTTTTGCTGTGGCCTAAGGAGACTTTCAGCTGACTGTGGCTCAGATCATGAGGTCCTTATTGTAAAATCCAGGCTTAAATTGAAGAAAGCAGGGAAAATCATTAGATCAGCTTTAATCTAAATATAATCCCTTATGACTATATGGTGGAGGTGACAGATTCAGAGGATTAGAACTGGTAGAGAGTGTGTTTGAAAAATGATGGATCGAGGTTCATAATATCATACATGAGGCAGTATCTAAAACCATTCCAAAGAAAAGGAAATTCAAAGAGGCAAAGTTGTTGTCTTAGGGGGCCTTACAAATAACTGAGGAAAGAGAAGAAGTGAAAGGCAAGGGAGAAAGGGAAATAAATACCCGAATGAATGCAGTGTTCCAAAGAATAGGAAGGAGAGAAAAAAGAAGGCCATTGTAAATGAACAAGGCAAAGAAATAGAGGAAAACAATAGAATTGGAAAAACTAGAGAAGTCTTTAAGAATATTGGAGATTAGCCTACCAGGCTCCTTCATCCATGGGGAGTCTCCAGGCAAGAACATTGGAGTGGGTTGCTATGCCCGCCTCAAAATAAGTATAGTGTGTCACAAAATTAAAGTTTTTTTTTTTTCCTTAATTTTACTATGTTTGTGTCAGTTATTTAAAATTTAGTATTATCTATTTTCATTAAATATGTATCTTTTATCAAATATAACTTTTGAAAATCATTTTGTATTACTTTTTACCTAAAGATGTCTTGCAAACTGTCTGAGTTTAAGCTCTCACAAAACTGGGATTCACCACTGCCGCTGTCTGGAACATAGAAACAAACACTGAAAGAAAATTTTGTATGTGTAATCATTCCAATTTAAAGGCTTTCTGTGTTTCGTATCTTGGCTCAATTAAAATTGTCACACTTAACTCCTCTCTTCCGGAGTGAGTGAGTGAAGGTCGCTCAGTCATGTCTGACTCTTTGCGACTGCTTGGACTATACAGTCCATGGAGTTCTCCTGGCCAGAATACTGGAGCACCTTTCCCTTCTCCAGGGGATCTTCCCAACCTAGGAATTGAACCCAGGTCTGCCACATTGCAGGCAAATTCTTCACCAGCTGAGCCACAAGGAAAGCCCAATTAAAATTGTCACACTTAACTCCTTTCTTTCTACTCTATTTAAAAATCTCAAGAAAATTTTAAAATGTCTTCTTTTGTTTCTAAGTCTTTTACTGTGACCTTGAACAAGTTACTGGTCCTCTTCCACAGTGAACATGTTACCTCTTTTCACTACTCTCTTGTTTGAAATAAAAATAATATTTATTATAAAAAAGGGTTAACAAAAATAAGCCTAATACAAACTTTTGAAAATGAAAATTATCAAATTTATGAAATTGCATACAAGAATTTTATCAGTCCTTTTTTGAAATTTCTTCATAATTTATACAGAAACATACTTATCTATTCATCACATCATTTTTAAACAACAAAAATGATGCTCTTAAACAGAAAACTAATTCTCTTTTCTGTATCTAGTCCCCTTCACATATAGGAAGAATCTATCCCATAAGAATTAATTGTAACTCATGACTGATTTCAATGACTCCTGCTGATTTTTATAAATGCTGCAGCTTATATTTCTGTGCACAGTCACCAGAAATTTCTCTTGTTCTATTCAAAAGCTTCAGTACTATTATAGCTGAGATTCTGTATTATTTGCTTCAGGGTGTTGGGCTTTATAAATGTACAACCACTAGCTTTGAGGGATCTCATAAATAATTCCCTTTGCTCTACTGCTCTCCTTTCAACCCCCTCAGCCAAACTGTGTTCCTTCAACACATCTCAAAATATATCTCAGTGAGTCTGTAAACAGACTCCTCTTCATCACTCAAATTATCACACTTGGCTAGTTTATATCCCCCACTTCACTCCTCTTTATTTTTTAATTCTTAGCCAATAATCTGAAAGTTGGTGTGTCCTGAAATGGTTTCAGCTTCCAGATAAATTGCTCTATGATTCTGGAACCAACAGATATAGAATCTGGTGTGGTAAAGACTTCAGAAGCAGCCAAACTACTCTTTGCAATGAGATTGGGCAAAACTCGGGAATATTTCTGAAAATTATCACTTTTCACTATTTTTAAATTCCTGCATTTGAATGATATTCCTCAAAATAATAGTTCATGCTTTGGAGAAGTCTATTATTTCTGCAAAGCTACTCCAAGAGCAGTCATGAATGAGGAGTCTATTCAGTTGCTCAGTTGTGTCCAACTCGTTGCGACCCCATGGACTGCAGCACAGCAGGCTTCCCTGAACATCCCCCAAATTCTGAGCTTGCTCAAACTCATGTCCATCAAGTCGGTGATGCCTTCCAACCATCTCAACTTCTGTTGTCCCCTTCTCCTCCTGCCTTCAATCATTGCCAGAATCAGGGTCTTTTACAATGAGTCAGTTCTTCCCATCAGGTGGCCAAAGTACTGGAGTTTCAGCTTCAACATCAGTCCTTCCAATGAATATTCAGGACTGATTTCCTTTAGGATAGACTGGTTTGACCTCTGTGCAGTCCAAGGGACTCTTTAAGAGTCTTCTCCAACACCACAGTTCAAAAGCATCAATTCTTTTGCGCTCAGCTTTCTTTATGCTCCAACTCTCACATCGATACATGACTACTGGAAAAACCATAGCTTTGACTAGATGGACCTTTGTTAGCAAAGTAATGTCTCTGCTTTTTAATACGCTGTCTAGGTTGATCATAACTTTCCTTCCAAGGGGTAAGTGTTTTTTAATTTCATGGCTGCAGTCACCACCTGTAGTGATTTTTGAGCCCCCAAACATAAAGCCTCTCACTGTTTCCATTGTTTTCCCATCTATTTGCCATAAAGTGATGGGACTGGATGCCATGATCTTAGTATTCTGAATGTTGAATTTTAAGTCAACTTTTCTGCTCTCCTCTTTCACTTTCATCAAGAGACTCTTTAGTTCTTATTTTCTGCCATCCTTTATCATTTCTTGGGGTTATCTGTGTATCTGTTATTGATATTTCTCCCAGCAATCTTGATTCCAGCTTTTGCTTCATCCAGCCCAGCATTTTGCATGATGTACCCTTCATCCAGCATGTACATTTCACATGCATATAACTTAATTAAGCAGGGAGACAATATACAGCCTTAATGTACTCCTTTCCCAATCTGGAACCAGTCTGTTGTTTTATTTCCAGTTCTAACTATTGCTTCTTGACCTGCATACAGATTTCTCAGGAGGCAGGTAACGTGGTCTGGTATTCTTATCTCTTGAAGAATTTTCCACAGTTTGATGTGATCCATACAGTCAAAGGCTTTGGGATAGTCAATAAAGTAGATATTTTTCTGGAACTCTCTTGCTTTTTTGATGATCCAATGGATATTGGCAATTTGAGCTAGGGTTCCTCTACCTTTTCTAAATCCAGCTTGAACATCGGAAAGTTCACAGTTCATGTACTGTTGAAGCCTGGCTTGGAGAATTTTGAGCATTCCTTTGCTAGCATGTGAGATGAGTGCAATTGTGTGGTAGTTTGAGCATTCTTTGGCATTGCCTTTCTTTGGGATTGGAATGAAAACACTTTTTCTAGTCTTGTGGCTACTGCTGAGTTTTCCAAATCTGCTGGCATATTGAGTGCAGCACTTTCACAGCATCGTCTTTCAGGATTTGAAATAGCTCAACTGGACTTCTATCACCTCCACTAGCTTTGTTCACAGTGATGCTTCCTAAGGCCCACTTGACTTTACATTCCAGGATGTCTGGCTCTAGGTGAGTGATCACACTATCATGGTTATCTGGGTCATAAAGATCTTTTTTGTATAGTTCTTCTGTGTATTCTTGCCACCTCTTCTTAATATCTTCTCCTTCAGTTAGGTCCATACCATTTCTGTCCTTTATTGTTCCCATCTTTGCATGAAATATTCCCTTGGTATCTCTAATTTCTTGAAGAGATCTCTAGTCTTTCCCATACTATTGTTTTCCTCTATTTCTTTGCATTGATCACTGAGGAAAGCTTGTTTATCTCTCCTTGCTGTTCTTTGGAACTCTGCATTCAAATGTGTATATCTTTCCTTTTCTCCTTTGCCTTTCACTTCTCTTATTTTTTCAGCTATTTTTAAGGCCTCCTCATCAACAACCATTTTGCCTTTTTGCATTTCTTTCTCTTGGGGATGGTGTTGATCACTGCTTCCTGTACAGTGTCATGAACCTTCATCCATAGTTCTTCAGGCACTCTGTCTATCAGATCTAATCCCTTGAATCTTTTTGTCAATTCCACCATATAATTGCCAAGGATTTGATTTAGGTCATACCTGGATGGTCTAATAGTTTTCCCTACTTTCCTCAATGTAAGTCTGAATTTTGCAACAAGGAGTTCATGATCTGAGCCACAGTCAGCTCCCAATCTATTTTTTGCTGACTGTATAGAGCATGTATGAATGAGGAGAGATTATGTTAAAAATAAGAGAAATACTTCTTCTCATTCAAATAAAAATCAAGGTAACAAAGCCTATTATTAATATTGTATAATTTAATAATTTTTCTTGAAGCATGAAAATTTAAATGATGATTCTGATAAAAACCAAATATATATGGAAAGGAAAAAATAAAGGCACAATAAATTATACAAATATAAATGAATAAAATTAGCACATTTCCTTACACTAGCAATAATAAAAGTAGAGAAAATATTTGGCAACCAATCTGTTTTTAGAGAACAACAGTGTATGTGGCTTATATATATTAAAACAGTATTGAGTATATGGATAGATAAAAATGATATGGTACATATGTATTCATATACACATGTATCAATATATACACATGTGTGTGTGTATATATATATATATATATATATATATAAAGAAATATTACTCAGTCATAAAAGAGATTGAAATAATGTCATTTGCAGTAATATGGATGAACCTACCCCACTTATTTAACTTATATGCCGAGTACATCATGAGAAACGCTGGGCTGGAAGAAGCACAAACTGGAATTAAGATTGCCGGGAGAAATATCAATAACCTCAGATATGCAGATGACACCACCCTTATGGCAGAAAGTGAAGAGGAACTCAAAAGCCTCTTGATGAAAGTGAAAGAGGAGAGTGAAAAAGTTGGCTTAAAGCTCAACATTCAGAAAACGAAAATCATGCCATCTGGTCCCATCACTTCATGAGAAATAGATTGAGAAACAGTGGAAACAGTGTCAGACTTTATTTTTGGGGCTCCAAAATCACTGCAGATGGTGATTGCAGCCATGAAATTAAAAGATGCTTACCCCTTGGAAGGAAAGTTATGACCAACCTAGATAGCATATTAAAAAGCAAGACATTACTTTGCCAACAAAAGTCCATCTAGTCAAGGCTATGGTTTTTCTAGTGGTCATGTATGGATGTGACAGTTGGACTGTGAAGAAAGCTGAGTGCCGAAGAATTGATACTTTTTTTTTTCAGTTTCCCCTACTGTTCTTATTGATTCCATCTAGTCAAGGCTATGGTTTTTCCAGTGGTCATGTATGAATGTGAGAGTTGGACTGTGAAGAAAGCTGAGCACCGAAGAATTGATACTTTTGAACTGTGGTGTTGGAGAAGACTCTTGAGAGTTCCTTGGACTGCAAGGAGATCCAACCAGTCCATCCTAAGGGAGATCAGTGCTGGGTGTTGGAAGGACTAAGGCTGAAGCTGAAACTCCAATACTTTGGCCACCTCATGTGAAGAGTTGACTCGTTGGAAAAGACCCCGATGTTGGGAGGGATTGGGGGCAGGAGGAGAAGGGGATGACAGAGGATGAGATGGCTGGATGGCATCACTGACTCGATGGACATGAGTTTGGGTAAACTCCGGGAGATGGTGATGGACAGGGAAGCCTGGCGTGCTGTGATTCATGGGGTCGCAAAGAGTCGGACATGACTGAGCGACTGAATTGAACTGAAAGATTACTATGCTAAGAGAAGTAAGCCAAAACAGATATAGTATATACCATGATATTACTTACATGTGGAATCTAAAAGATGATATAAATGAACCTAAATAATAAATACAGAAAATAAACAGATTCACAGACATAGAAAATAAATGTATGGTTAACCAAAGGGGAGAAGGAGCAAGGGATAAATTAGGAATCTGGGATTAATATATAAACAATACTATGTATAAAATAAATAACAAGTACCTACTATATAGTACAGAGAACTATACTCGATATTTTATAGTGCTCCTAAGAGTAAAGAATCTGAAAAAGAATATATGGATATATGTAAAATGGAATCACTTTGCTGTACACTTGAGACTAACACAACATTGTAAATCAATATACTTCAAGGTGAGAAAAGACAGCTCTAAAAGTAGTATTAAGACATGTAAAACACGTTTAGCAATTTAGAGACACAAATCATGTATCTTGCTTACAAGTATTAATTTATAGGTTTAATGTCTTTATCCAATTATCTTAATAAGACTTTTAAAAACCAAGCTGGATAATACCATTATAACAAACACCTATAAAATATTCAAATTTTAACAAATTTCAAAAATGTTAATAAATCATTGTGATGATAGAGGACATGATAATTGCATATAAAATACTCAAAACTATATTAATTGGTCTTAAATACATTAGAATCAAAATTGAAATAATGGAACACACCTGTGCTTGTGTATGAATAAGATTATACCAGAGGAAATTACAAAAACTGTCATTCCCTTAATTAGCTTAAACAAATAATTTCTTTACACCTCTCACACACCTTCTATATTACAAAGTCCTATCAATTCTGTTCCCCAAGTCTTAAATGTTTCAATTCCTTTTCATCTGTGCTCTCAACTACTCCAATACAAGCAACCATCATGTATAACAAAGTATCACGATAACCTTGAAAAAGCCTGAAATACAAATTGACCATCATGAGACTTTCCTTAAGTCAAAGGAAATAAAGATTTAAACATAATAGAATACAGAATGATCTTTAAGAGACAGCTATTACGATCACTTTAAAAGTTTGTCTTTTAGAGTACATATTTTAGTTTGTGATATGATAGAACAAAAAAACACATCACATATTTTTCAACTTCCCTTATCAAGGGCTAGAACACCTAACACATTGTAAGGCAGCAAAAATAGAGAGGAAGATGAACATCAAAGGGAGCATTGATAAGAAAAATAAGAAACATAAATGGCTACTCTTAGCCATCTTTTAGACTTTATGTGTTAGCTTTATAATTTGGTATTTAGCCATTCTTTCTATAAATGGAACTACAACCTTCTTGTGATTACAACCATTAAAAACAGTGATGCATTAAATGGAGACTTCAAAGACAGACTCAAACGTAATAATTAAAATAGAATAATAAAGTGTATATGTTGAAAAGAAGGAACTTAAATCTTCTACCAGGTGATCTTAGATTTCTGTTTTAAAATGTTCCTCCTAAAGAATAAAAACCAGTGCCCATACAAATGTAGCAGAAGAGGGTAGAGAAGCAGTGTGTCTTGTTTTGCCTCACTTTTCATCACCTTTCTCATAGTTTTGAGCTTACGCCTCTAAAATGAAATATCATCACCTTAATTCTGTCAAGTTCTGCTTCCTTTAGAACCAGAATTAAGAAAACTTTCTGAAATTATAAAGAGGATAAAACAAGATGAGGACGTTTATCTCATGTGTCCTATAATCCAAGATTACTTAACCCAACCTGGACACAGGTAGGGTTAGAGGAGATCGATATTGAGAACCAAGATAATAATATTAAAACACAAGTCTGTGAAAATAATAAGATATGATATGAATAAAGCTGTATTTTCCTGGATTTAATGTAACTCCTCTCAGGAACTCTCTGCCTAACATCATTTCAGGAGAGATGTAGCCTATGCTTCCCCATAACCCATCAGACCATTGTTCTTTTTCCAAGTCAGTGGTTAAAACCAGTTTAGAAGCCAAAAAAGAGCCAGAGGTCAAACAGAAACCAGGACATACATCCTAATAGGGTAAACAGCACAGAAGACTGCTGACTAGAGAGAGCCTTCTGGATAGAAAAATATAAATGGCAAGATCCCTAGCACTGCTTAATAGATGGTAGACTTTGATAAAAGTAAGCCTGGTCTACAATTATATGCATTAG
The DNA here is from genome assembly GCF_032452875.1 of Bos javanicus. Lineage (NCBI taxonomy): Eukaryota > Metazoa > Chordata > Mammalia > Artiodactyla > Bovidae > Bos > Bos javanicus. Next base: position 84,989,614 of record NC_083871.1, on the reverse strand, counting down.
CAAAATGCTTGGAATTCTCTCTGCCTGCCCACCTGAACCACACTTACAAGATATTGGCCGCAGAGGACTACGTCTTGAATAAAGGAAGGCCATCTGCACATTTATTTCAGATATGTTCAAAATGGGTAAGAACAAACAGGGGGGTACAGATGATGTAAAAATACAAAACAAAATAGCAAAAAACCAAAAAAAACCAAACCCCCCATGCCTTAGTTCATTACTAGCTTTTGGAGTTATTTCTCTTCCATATTTTAGGATCATGTTTTAAGATATATATGTGTGTTAGTCTCTCAGTCATGTTCGACTCTCTGTGACCGCATGGACTGCAGCCATCAGGTTCCTCTGTCCATGGAATTCTCCAGGCAAGAATACTGGCATGGGTTGCCATTCTCTTCTCCAGGGAAATCCCTGACCTAGAGATTGAACCTAACAGTGAGATGAAGTTTTCTATCCTCTTGTCTCAAATTAAAAACTTATCCTCATCTTTTTCTCCTTTTATTACATTTTAGCTAAATATGCACTTTATCAGATGTTGACAACTTATATCTGAGCTTAACATCAGATTTAAAGCTGGATTTGAAGCTGGATGCCATGACTCTATGAGATTATTATATCCTTTTGGAAATATCTATATATATACATGTACAATCAGACATGAATATGATTTTCAAAAACTTGTGAACTCTATGTAGTTCTTTGTTTTTACCATTATGTAAGGTTTCCTTATGATTATACAGTGGAACTGAGAAATAGATTTAAGGGATTAGATCTGATAGACAGAGTGCCTGATGAACTATGGACGGAGGTTTGTGACATTGTACAGGAGACAGGGATCCAGACCATCCCTATGGAAAAGAAATGCAATAAAACAAAATGGCTATCTGGGGAGGCCTTACAAATAGCTGTGAAAAGAAGACAAGCAAAAAGCAAAGGAGAAAAGTAAAGATATATTCATTTGAATGCAGAGTTCCAAAGAATAGCAAGAAGAAATAAGAAAGCCTTCTTCAGTGATCAATGCAAAGAAATAGAGGAAAATAAGAGAATGGGAAAGTCCAGAGATCTCTTCAAGAAATTAGAGATACCAAGGGAACATTTCATGCAAAGATGGGCTCGATAAAGGACAGAAATGTTATGGACCTAACAGAAGCAGAAGATATTAAGAAGAGGTGGCAAGAATACAAAGGAGAACTGTACAAAAAAAGATCTTCACGACCAAGATAATCACGATGGTGTGATCACTCACCTAGAGCCAGACATCCTGGAATGTGAAGTCAAGTGGGCCTTGGAAAGCATCACTATGAACAAATCTAGTGGAGGTAATGGAATTCCAGTTGAGCTATTTCAAATCCTGAAAGATGCTGCTGTGAAAGTGCCACACTCAATATGCCAGCAAATTTGGAAAACTCAGCGTTGGCCACAGGACTGGAAAAGGTCAGTTTTCATTCCAATCCCAAAGAAAGGCAATGCCAAAGAATGCTCAAACTACCGCACAATTGCACTCATCTCACACGCTAGTAAACTAATGCTCAAAATTCTCCAAGCCAGGCTTCAGCAGTACGTGAACCGTGAACTTCCTGATGTTCAAGCTGGTTTTAGAAAAGGCAGAGGGACCAGAGATCAAATTGCCAACATACGCTGGATCATCAAAAAAGCAAGAGTTCCAGAAAAACATCTATTTCTGCTTTACTGACTATGCCAAAGCCTTTGACTGTGTGGATCACAATAAACTGTGGAAAATTCTGAAAGAGATGGGAATACACGACTACCTGACCTGCCTCTTGAGAAACCTATATGCAGGTCAGGAAGCAACAGTTAGAACTGGACATGGAACAACAGACTGGTTCCAAATAGGAAAAGGAGTATGTCAAGGCTGTATATTGTCACACTATTTAACTTATATGCAGAGTACATCATGAGAAACGCTGGACTGGAAGAAACACAAGCTGGAATCAAGATTGCTGGGAGAAATATCAATAACCTCAGATATGCAGATGACACCACTCTTATGGCAGAATGTGAAGAAGAACTAACGAGCCTCTTGATGAAAGTGAAAGAGGAGAGTGAAAAAGCTGGCTTAAAGCTCAACATTCAGAAAATGAAGATCATGGCATCTGGTCCCATCACTTCATGGCAAATAGATGGGGAAATAGTGGAAACAGTGTCAGACTTTATATTTTTGTGCTCCAAAATCACTGCAGATGGTGATTGCAACCATGAAATTAAAAGATGCTTTATCCTTGGCAGAAAAGTTATGACCAACCTAGATAGTATATTCAAAAGCAGAGACATTACTTTGCCAACAAAAGTCTTTCTAGTCAAGGCTATGGTTTTTCCAGTGGTCATGTGTGAATGTGAGAGTTTGACCGTGAAGAAAGCTCAGCACTGAAGAATTGATGCTTTTGAACTGTGGTGTTGGAGAAGACTCTTGACAGTCCCTTGGACTACAAGGAGATCCAATCAGTCCATTCTAAAGGAGATCAGTCCTGGATGTTCTTTTGAAGGACTGATGCTGAAGGTGAAACTCCAATACTTTGGCCACCTGATGCAAAGAGTTGACTCACTGGAAAAGACTCTGATGCTGGGAGGGATTGGGGGCAGGAGAAGAAGGGGACGACAGAGGACGAGATGGCTGGTTGGCATCACTGACTCGATGGACATGAGTTTGGGTGAACTCCGGGAGTTGGTGATGGACAGGGAGGCCTTGTGTGCTGCAATTCATGGGGTCACAAAGAGGCGGACATGACTAAGCAACTGAACTGAATTGAACTGAACTGAAGGTTTCCTTTGTTTTCACCGGTTGCACTGAGAACTATGAAATGGACGCTATCTTATAGAATCTGAGGGCAAATCCAGTTGAACAGAGATGTAAAAGCATCAAGAAAACTTATAAAGTGTAGTTTAAGCAAATGACTCAGCACTACTTGAACCAGTACTACATTTAGATTGCTTAGGTAACCAAGATAATGAATTCTGTTATTGATCTACCTAATGTGAATTGGTTGTCCTGCTGCTAGCTACAAGAGTGATATAACTATTACAAAAAATAAAAGAGCAGGAAAAATGATTTTTTTGTATGTTAATTGGCTTTGTTGGTGATTTACCTCCGTAGTCACTAAGACCTCTAAAGGACAATATATTACAGAAATCTACAAAACAGTCTGATTTAACTGTGGTCTCACCTATCACTTCAGTAGTAAAAAAAATATATATATACCAAAGTTCCCCAAAATATATAATTAAGGTATTAATTCTCAATGACATTGTAAAAGCCATAAAGGATGTTTCGTTCTATTACCAAGAATAGATAATCTACAAGGGCAGATTTATATTTTTATATTTATATTTTTAATTTTCACAGAGGGCTTATGAGAATCATGTGATTATCTGAATATTCAATGTATTCAAATGATTAAGTTTTACACTAGATCAGAAGGCTCTGTTGAGTAAATGCTGAAGGCCAAAAAAAAAAAAAAAAAGGTGCCAAAATCAACTATCTTAGATACATGCTCATTACAATTGTGTCTACTGCAGCTAGTTGATGGCTACACCTGAAACTATAATGCTTACCTTCAAACTCACTAGATTTCAATTTGTTCTACTGTGAACAGAATTTCAATATCTTTATGTTTACAACAAACAACATGCAATACATTCTACATTTCAGGAATTATTGTAGGTCCATGAGCAAGAAATACTAGACTTTCTGGCAATCTTCTAGCCCCTGGGACTCTAGTTAAATAAGAAATGGTTTGAGAGAATATAGAATTCTAGGATGAGAAAATCCAAGAATTTAAATGACTTGCTTGTTTCAGACACCTTCTCTCTAGGAAAGCTAGAAGAATATAAATTTGATTTTTGCTTTTTGAGCACTTCCACTGCATTTGCTATCACACTCATGCACACACAAACTGTTTTACAAGAATTTATCACTTTAATGGTTACCAGTTTCACTAAAACTCATCTCCTCATGATGTACTGTGAGGACCTTATTTTATTTGATTGAAACTCAGCACACTGTTTATAAGTCAAGGTCAGGGTTGCTGCTGTTGACGGGAAAATCTGGCAAGGCAATAAGTAATATGTATGGAGAAGGCAATGGCAACCCACTCCAGTACTTTGCCTGGAAAATCCCATGGATGGAGGAGCCTGGTAGGCTGCAGTCCATGGGGTCACTAAGAGTCGGACACAACTGAGCGACTTCACTTTCACTTTCATGCATTGGAGAAGGCAATGTCAACCCACTCCAGTGTTCTTGCCTGGAGAATCCCAGGGATGTCAGAGCCTGGTGGGCTGCTGTCTATGGGGTCGCACAGAGTCGGACATGACTGAATCGACTTAGCAGCAGCAGCAGCAGCATGGAGAAACTAAGAGTCCTACTCTGGCAACTAGTTCAGAAACTCATCAGGCAAGAGGTCAAGAATTATGCATTATCAAGTAATATTTGGGGCTTCCCAGGTGGTGCTAGTGGTGAAGAATCTGCTTGAGATTGAAGATGACATGGGTTCAATCCCTGAGTTGGGAAGATCTCCTAGAGCAGGAAACTGCAACCTGCTCCAGTATTCTTGCCTGGAAATTTCCATGGCAGAGGAGCTTCTCAGGCTACAGTCCTGGGGCTGCAAAGAGTCAAAAACGACTGAGAGTTCATGCACACACACATACATACACATGTAATATTTGAGGACATTTGTTTTGAAGCATAAGAAATGCATACGGACCTATTTAATGAAAGGACAAATATTTATATGCTATTTGATTGCAGCTGTCTTCTAACTTTAAAAGATTAAAAAAAAAAAAAAAGATTGCCAGAGTAAACAGTGTATTTAGCACTTTTTTTTTTCTCTAGTGCAAAGTAAATATTTCTTCCTAAGATTTACTTAACCAATATCTAATGGATTTTATATTTCTGGTAGAATTTTCTATGTGCAGACAGTTAAATAAAACTTCACATTGAGATCTACAAAGACATGATAAATTCGTAGGGCTTCCCTCATAGCTCAGTTGGTAAAGAATCTTCCTGCAATTCGGGAGACCTGGGTTCGATTCCTAGGTTGGGAAGATCCCCTGGAGAAGGAAATGGCAATCCACTCCAGTATTTTTGCCTGGAAAATCCCATGGACAGAGGAGCCTGGTGGGCTACAATCCATGGGGTCTCAAGAGTCGGACACGACTTAGCAACTAAACCACCAAACACATTCCAGATGATAATCATTAGAAATTTTAAAAAACTGAATGTCTGCTTTGTTTTAAATAAATTTTATCAGTTATCTGAGAATTTTAAAAATATAGTGGAATTTCTCTTTGTAACATTAACTTGGTAAATGTATTTGTGAATACCCTAAATATAATTAAATGGAATGGGATTTGTACAACTATGATGACTGGGCTTCAATTTTAAATGACAGATATTTTTGAAATATTGTCTGAAATAAGGACATTATTTTTAAATTAATATAAAATAACAATTTTCAAATGTAGTTTTTCACATTTAGATGAGTTTCAATATAATATTAACTATACACACATGCAGATACATACATACATCACTTTGCTGACAAAGGTCCATCTAGTCAAAGCTATGGTTTTTCCAGTAGTCATGTATGAGAATGAGAGTTGGACCATAAAGAAAACTAAGCACCAACGAGTTGATGCTTTTGAGCTGTGGTGTTGGAGAAGACTCTTGACGGTCGGTCCCTTGGACAGGAAGGAGATCCAACCAGACAATCCTAAAGGAAATCAGTTCTGAATATTCATTGGAAGGACTGTTGCTGAAGCTGAAGCTTCACACTACTTTGGCCACCTGATGCAAAGACCTGACTCACTGGAAAGACCCTGATGCTGGGAAAGATTGAAGGCAGGAGGAGAAGGGGATGACAGAGGATGAAATGGTTGGATGGCATCACTGATTTGATGGGCATGAGTTTGAGCAAGCTCTGGGAGCTGGTGAAGGGCAGGGAAGCCTGCCATTCTGCAGCCCATGGGACTGCAAACAGTTGGACACAACTGAGTGACCGAACTGAACTGAGGGGATTCCCAGGTGGTGCTAGTGTACAGAACCTTCCTGCCAATGCAGGAGACATAAGAGATGCAGGTTCAGTCTCTGGTTTGGGAAGACTCTCTGGAGGAGGAAACGGCAACCCACTTCAGCATTCTTGCCTGGAGAATCCCCATGGACAGAGGAGCATCGCAGGCTACAGTCCACAGGATTGCAAAGTATTGGATACATCTGAAGTGACTGAACACACACAAGTCCTCAGACGTTTTTGATCCTTTAGATTCTGCTTCAAATACTGAGACAGGAATAGTAATTCAAATTGGGAGTATTATTCCTCTATCCCTTTTGTTTTTATTTTTACTTTCCTTCTCATCCCCTTCCCTTGTTTAGTCTCTCAGTTGTGCCCTACTCTTTTGAGACCCTGTGGACTGTAGTCCACCAGTCTCCTCTGTTCATAGGATTTTCTAGGCAAGAATACTGGAGTGGGTTGCCATTTCCTTCTCCAGGGAATCTTCCCCACCCAGGGATCAAACCTGAGTCTCCTGCATTGCAGATGTATTCTTTTACTGCTGAGCCGCCGGGGCTCAAAGGGAAAGTGTTGCTCAGTTTTGTCCAACTCCTTTGAGACCCCATGGACTGTAGCCCACCAGGCTCCTATGTCCATGGAATTCTCCAATCAAGAATACTGGAGTGGGTTGTCATTCCTTTCTCCAGGGGAATTTCCCAACCCAGGGGTTGAACTCAAGTCTTCTGCATTGCAGACAGATTCTTTCCTATCTGAGCCACCCATCTCCTGCCCTGAAGTGAAGAAATAAGTCTTTCCATCTCAAGCCACATCATGAGGAGTCCACAAAAACTGTTCATAGATCTTGAGGATGCCCACAAAATTGCAAGTGTCTTGCTCAGGCCCACAGGGCCACTGTGAAGCTTCCATGGGAGTTCAGTGTGGGAATAGATTTCTGGAAAGAATCTAACATATAATCTCTGGAAGACTGGGTAATACAGAGGGTGGAGAGGGGGTCCAGAGACAGAGTCACTACTCCTCCATTTGGAAAGGCAAATGGGTATGACCTTACCATGGTCTGTGTGGATGCTACAGAACGGAGCTGAGCTTGAGCTCCCAAAAGGCTGGTCACTAGGCAAAAGGTCCCATGTAGCCAGGGCCTATTTTACGTACTATGAAGAGTGACACCTGGAGACTGTGCATAGTGAGCTGTCACATCTAGGATGCACTTTCATATCAGAACACTCTTCAGTGGGGAAAACTCCTGCAGAACCTCCAAGACTAAAACACATCTATGTTCCCTGAGGTAGCAATACTGGAATGCCCGCCAGAAAAAAAGAATTAGCCTCTTTAATGTCCATTCAGTTTGTTTTTTCCTTGGTGGATAAAAAAACAGAAGGTAGAGGGTATGCAAAATGGAGTGAAAAATAACGATGGAGAGAAGAAACAAACTCTCCTTCTTATTGCTGTATATTGGTCATAAATCATGTCTCCAATAAAGTGAGGGACAAAGCATTGCACTGGGTATACAACCATAGTGATGGCTTAGAATGAAGTAAACTCATTTAATTACAAAGTGAGTCTTAATTACCACAGGGATAGTGTCTTATTAATTAACATGAATAGACAGCTGTAGAATAAGCCCACGGTGTCAACAAGAGACAGGAAATGGATATTTAGGGGAACTTGTTTGAAGAGGTGAAAAATAAAGATGTTTATTCTATAAAGTTCAAATCATTCATCATACCGATTACCTTCATGTATTAAATTTCCTATTACCACCTTTTTAATTTTGCTTTGCCTTTTCATTCTGGGAAATTCTTAGTTTTGCATTCAACATACTGATTTTGTTTTCAAAAATGCAAAATGTGTCATTTGTTGTTTAAAAAAAGGGAATTTCAGATCATAAATTTATCATGCATTTTCCTTTTTACTTCTGATTACCCCTCAGCTTTTTAAAAAAGGTCATGTATTGTTTTACAGCTTTTAATTTTCTTCTGATGATTTTAGGAATGGTCTAAGTTTTAGGTACACTGAAGTCCACTTAAGATTCTTTTGTTATAAATTCCCAAGTTTTCTACACTTTGGTTTTTATGAAACTCTTAAGAATAATGCTGGCAGCCAATTCTAATTCATCCAGAGACCTTATAAACAGAAAACTACAAAGTACAAACAAAAACATACACATGTTCATAAAAGCCATTCTTGCTGGGGCAAATGAAAGTAAAAACATGCCACATTTTGTCATACACATTGATTCATAGAATTATTGTAATGTTAACATATACTAGGCCATTGTCCATGATAAAAAAAAAATAACTCAAAGGGTGGAAATGAAATTTAAATTAATCAGAACTACGAGAAATAGGCAAAAATTGATTTTGCTCAAATTGATTAAATCTTCAAAAATTCAACTAAGTTTGCAAGGTTGTTATATTTACTGTTAAGTCATAAAATGCAATGAAATGTATTGGTGAAAAAACAATTTTATTAGATGCCCAATCATAGCCAAGGATTATGGACAATATAATGATGAATTCTCACTGGCGATTTTTATAGGTTCATGAGTGAATGAATTTCTATTTTGTGAAATATAATCTATGCTATATAAAAAAATTAGATTAACATTTTGAATCAATAGATCAACAACAGCATTACTAGCCAGTTTTCTCATAAATAATCAGAACATGCAAAAACCCTTTTCCTTACTTATGGAAAGTCATTATAAAACCTACTACTACTACTACTACTACTACTACTAAGTCACTTCAGTCGTGTCCGACTCTGTGCGACCCCATAGACGGCAGCCCACCAGGCTCCCCCATCCCTGGGACTCTGCAGGCAAGAACACTGGAATGGGTTGCCATTTCCTTCTCCAATGCATGAAAGTGAAAAGCGAAAGTGAAGTCGCTCAGTCATGTCCGACTCTTCGAGACCCCATGGACTGCGGCCTACCAGGCTCCTCTTTCCATGGGATTTTCCAGGTAAGAGTACTGGAGTGGATTGCCATTGCCTTCTCTGTATAAAACATAGAATTTATCATAAATGATGTTAAATATATGCTATGCTGATAATACATGCCAAAAATTCATTTGATAAAATATTTGTGATTTGAAACAACATACTTCCAAGTTCAATAATATTACAAGTATTATGCTGAAAAAGCAAAATGCTAACAATAAACAGTATAAAAAAGATTTATAAAGCAAAGCAATATTTGAAAAACACTATTTTTGGTAGATTAGGATGGTGGGGAAAGCAAAAAGATATTGAAGCTAACACTTGAAATAACAGAAAATTTTAACAGCCCTATTTACCAAGCCAGGAACAAACACAATATACTGATCAAAAATTATATCTCAAACGGTCTTCCCTGGCCTTCCCCAAAGTTTCCTTCTCTCATGCATTCCTGCTCTATTTCCTGATAATACTTGGAGACAAAAATGTCAAGATGGGATCAATAATACATAAACTGATGGAAATAACTACTACATTTAAATAAATTGTTCTAAGTATGTCTCTTATGGGTTTTTCTGGTGGCTCAGTCAGTGAAGAATCCACCTGCAATGCAGGAGATCTGGGTTCAATCCACGGGTTGGGAAGATCCCCTGGAGAAGGAAATGGCAACACATTCTAGTATTCTTTCCTAGGAAATCTCATGAACAGAGAAGCCTGGTGTGCTATAGTCCATAGAGTTGCAAGAGTCAGACACAACTTAGCAATTAAACCACCACAACTATGTCTCTTATACTAAATGAAATAAAATGAATAGTTTAACAAGATTAAATGAGCATTTGAAAATAAAACTTTATTTACAAAACAATTATTAAATACTATGGAATATTTAGCAAAATGATAGTTATATCAAAAGGTCTTAGAAAAATAACGTACTCAATTTTTAAAATTAATAGTGGTTGTATTCCTTCTCCTTCACTGTTATTAGACACATTAGAACTTATATAAAGCAAAATGATCTGTAAAGCGGAAAATTATCCAAGCATATTGATTTTTCTTTAAAAAAAATCAGCATAGGTAACAATGAAAATATGTACACATGAAAAACTAAGTCTCTTGCTTCCATCTTCACTTTTAATTTATGCTTCTTAGACACTACAAAAGGGATTTGAATATTCAAATAACATCATAAATCAAAGACCCAGGAGAAGTACAGAGGGAATTTTAGAAAAATGTTTGGCTTTTCAATTAATTTAGTGTCCCATTTGTACCCATCTTTGTATTCTGTTAGACACTGGAAGCAGATATAAGAAGGAAACGGTTGTTATTGCTCTATTTCAGGGACACATTTGTGGTTCTTATTAAAGATTATGTTGATATTGACCATCTGAATGTAGTGTTTGTATTCTTGACAAAGGGGAAATATAATCAAGAGCTTCAGTTAGAATTTAAATGCTGTTTAGTTTAACTTCCAGACCCACAGCTCTCTAAATGCTGAACACATGTCACACAATGGGCACCACATAGAAGCTGAATGACTGGACAAAACAATGCCAAGTTCACTACTGTTTCTCTCTTCTTATGGACGTTATCTTCAATCCTTGCTTAATAAATGTCCAAGCAGAGGAAAAATTCTATATTTTCATTTCCAGAATCCTGTTTATTCACTGTTGCCCACTTAACATGGGCCGCCCTGCCCAGGACAGTTTGAAGTGGTTGTCCCTGCACATGTCCTGGTCCAGAGAGGAGGTTGTAGAGAATTGAACCTTAAACTTGAAACGAGGCTACAACACTGCAGAAGTTAAAGTAGTTGGCCAGTTTCACTAAGTCTTATCTAATTTCTTAAATTTCAAAAATTCTTATCTTTATGAAATTTTCACAAAGGTACATTTTTATTTAAAAAAAATTCCAAATTGATTACTTCAACAAAGTTCCCATAAACAGAGAATCTCAATGAATGGTTTTCAGGTTCAAAGTAACTCATTCAGGTCTCAAATGCTTTCCCTGATAATACATGATACAGATGAACAAATCTATACAGATACATCTCTAGAGATGAACAATCTATGTCTATACTGTGGATATTTTCTTCATAATTATATAATCGGAAATCATTGTATTTTAGATTGATTAATCCTAGTTATTTAGAAAGAATGAACTATTTTTCTATAGGTACTTGTTTGCAAACAATTATTATTTCATGTCTTTGTATGTACACTTAAAGGGCAATTTAAAGTCATGTTTAGATTTATGTATTCCAAAGGAAGACAATTCCTAGAATTTTCCTTCTCATTGTTGTGTTGACGGGGACATAAAAAAACAAAGGAAAAAAAACAGCAAAAAGTGATGAGGATATATTTCAGCAAAACTTTTCCATTCTGTTTGAAAAAAATACAACACAAAATCTAATTATTTAAGATCTGTTAAAGTATTTAATCAGAGAGGCCATTACACTGAGGTGGCTCTAATGCCTTGGTACCCTATATAAGCAAAACAAAATCTTAATGTACTTGAATCCAAGATAATAAAATTTAAGAACAATCACAACCAACCAATTAGGCGTTACTAAATAAGCCACCTGTTTGAGCTACAGCCTATTAATTTCCTTGCTTTGCTTCCTGATCTTCTCCATAGAAACTGCTCTCCAAGCTTCTGTGTGTGTGCTCAGTTGTGTCTGACTCTTTGCAACCCCATGAACTGCAGCCTGTCAGGTTCCTCTGTCTGTGGAATTTTCCAGGCAAGAATACTGCAGAATACATTTCCTACTCCAAGGGATCTTCCCAACCCAGGGATCGAACCTGCATCTTTTACATCTCCTGCATTGGCAGGCAGATTCTTTACCATGGTGCCACCTGATAAGCTTCTGTAGAGCTACCGTGACCCCCTTTAGTTCAACGATATGAGATTTCACCATACGTACGCAAAGATAAACTCCTGAAAAAAAACTGTTAAAGTGCCTCAGTTTACCTATAACAGAGTACATTTGAGTTTCTGCTTAGAAATTAAATACATATGATTTTTTGCATTTTCCTGGTTTTATATTCAGAACGAACTCTAAAATGCTTGTTTAAAATATACATTGGCATCTTTCAAAGAAGTTCTAACATATGTCCAAATATCTCTATATGAAATATATATATATTATTCCAAAAAACTTGCACTGAGGAGATATAGTTTTTAAAATTTCATGCTTTCTAGAATTATTAACTCCTAACCTGTAATATTTTTATATTAATGTAATTAATACAGACAGATTTGCACATATACTGTGATTTTATATTACACAAGTTCACTTCAGTAGCTCAGTCATGTCTGACTCTTTGTGATCTCATGAATCGCGGCATGCCAGGCCTCCCTGTCCATCACCAGCTCCCGGAGTTCACTCAAACTCACGACCATTGAGTTGGTGATGCCATCCAGCCATCTCATCCTCTGTCATCCCCTTCTCCTCCTGCCCCCAATCCCTCCCAGAATCAGAGTCTTTTCCAATGAGTCAACTCTTCCCATGAGGTGGCCAAAGTACTGGAGTTTCAGCTTTAGCATCATTCCTTCCAAAGAAATCCCAGGGCTGATCTCCTTCAGAATGGACTGGTTGGATCTCCTTGCAGTCCAAGGGACTCTCAAGAGTCTTCTCCAACACCACAGTTCAAAAGCATCAATTCTTCATTGCTCAGCCTTCTTCATAGTCCAACTCTCATATCCATACATGACCACAGGAAAAACCATAGCCTTGACTAGACAAATCTTTGTTGGCAAAGTAATGTCTCTGCTTTTGAATATGCTATCTAGGTTGGTCATAACTTTCCTTCCAAGGAGTAAGTGTCTTTTAATTTCATGGCTGCAGTCACCATCTGTAGTGATTTTGGAGCCCAGAAAAATAAAGTCTGACACTGTTTCCACTGTTTCCCCATCTATTTCCCATCAAGTGGTGGGACCGGATGCCATGATCTTCGTTTTCTGAATGTTGAGCTTTAAGCCAACTTTTTCACTTTCCATTTTCACCTTCATCAAGAGGCTTTTGAGTTCCTCTTTATTTTCTGCCATAAGGGTGGTGTCATCTGCATATCTGAGGTTATTGATATTTCTCCCAGCAATCTTGATTCAAGCTTGTGTTTCTTCCAGTGTTTCTCATGATGTACTCTGCATATAAGTTAAATAAGCAGGGTGACAATATACAGCCTTGACGAACTCCTTTTTCTATTTAGAACCAGTCTGTTGTTCCATGTCCAGTTCTAACTGTTGCTTCCTGACCTGCATACAAATTTCTCAAGAGGCAGGTCAGGTGGTCTGGTATTCCCATCTCTTTCAGAATTTTCCACAGTTTATTGTGATCCACACAGTCAAAGGCTTTGGCATAGTCAATTAAGCAGAAATAGATGTTTTTCTGGAACTCTATTGCTTTTTTGATGATCCAGCAGATGTTGGCAATTTGATCTCTGGTTCCTCTGCCTTTTCTAAAACCAGCTTGAACATCAGGAAGTTCACGGTTCACATACTTCTGAAGCCTGGCTTGGAGAATTTTGAGCATTACTTTACTAGCATGTGAGATGAGTGCAATTGTGCGGTAGTTTGAGCATTCTTTGGCATTGCCTTTCTTTGGGATTGAAATGAAAACTGACCTTTTCCAGTCCTGTGGCCACTGCTGAGTTTCCCAAATTTGCTGGCATATTGAGTACATCACTTTCACAGCATCATCTTTCAGGATTTGGAATAGCTCAACTGGAATTCCATTACCTCCACTAGCTTTGTTCGTAGTGATGCTTTCTATGGCCCACTTGACTTCACATTCCAGGATGTCTGGCTCTAGGTCAGTGATCACACCATCGTGATTATCTGGGTCGTGAAGATCTTTTTTGTACAGTTCTTCTGTGTATTCTTGCCGTGTCTTCTTAATATCTTCTCCTTCTGTTAGGCCCATACCATTTCTGTCCTTTATCGAGCTCATCTTTGCATGAAATGTTCCTTTGGTATCTCTGATTTTCTTGAAGAGATCCCTAGTCTTTCCCATTCTGTTGTTTTCCTCTATTTCTTTGCACTGATCGCTGAACAAGGCTTTCTTATCTCTTTTTGCCATTCTTTGGAACTCTGCATTCAGATGTTTATATCTTTCCTTTTCTCCTTTGCTTTTCGCATCACGTCATAGCAAATAGATGGGGAAACAGTGATAGATTTCATTTTGGGGGGCTCCCAAATCACTGCAGATGGTGACTGCAGCCATGAAATTAAAAGACACTTGTTCCTTGTAAGAAAAGTTATGACCAACCTAGACAGCATATTAAAAAGCAGAGACATTACTTTGTCAACAAAGGTCTGTCTAGGCAAGGCTATGGTTTTTCCAGTAGTCATGTATGGATGTGAGAGCTGGACTATAAAGAAAGCTGAGAGCAGAAAAATGGATGCTTTTGAACTGTGGTGTTGGAGAAGACTCTTGAGAGTTCCTTGGACTGCAAGGTGATCCAACCAATCAGTCCTAAAAGAAATCAGTCCTGAATATTCATTGGAAGGACTGATGTTGAAACTCCAATACTTTGGCCACCTGATGGGAAGAACTGAGTCACTGGAAAAGACCCTGATGCTGGGAAAGTTTGAAGGCGGGAGGAGCAGGGGACGACAGAGGATGAGATGGTTGGATGGCATCACCGACTCAATGGACATGGGTTTGGGTAGACTCCGGGGGTTGGTGATGGACAGGGAAGCCTGGCGTGCTGCAATTCATGAGGTTGCAAAGAGTTGGGCGTGACTGAGTGACTGAACTGAACTGAATATCCAAAACATATAAAGGATTCATGTAATTCAACATCAAAAAAAAAAAAAAATGGGCAGAGGACCTGAATAAACATTTTTCCAAAGACAACATACAGATGACCAACAGACACTTGAAAAGATGCTCAACATCGCTAAACAGGGAAATGTAAATCAAAATCACAATGAGGTATCACCTACACATGTCAGAATGACTATTAACAAAATGACAATAAATAAATGTTAAAGAGGATGTGGAGAAAAAGGAACTCTTGTGCACTATTGGTGGGCATGTAAGTTGGTGCCACCACTATAAAAAACAGTATGGAGATTGCTCAAAAAACTACAAATACAACTCTCATATGATCCAGCAGGGGCTTCCCAGGTGGCATCAGTGGTAAATAATCTGCCTGCCAATGCATGAGATGTAAGAGACATGGGTTTGATCCCTGGGTGGGGAGGATGCCCTGGAGGAAGGCATGGCAGCTTACTCCAATATTCTTGCCTGGAGAATCCCCATGGACAGAGGAGCCTGGCAGACTACAGTCCATAGGATTGCCAAGAGTCAGACACTACTGAAGCAACTTGATACACATGCACACATGATCCAGCAATATCACTCCTGGGTATTTATCCAAAGAATATCAAAAACACTACTTAGGAAAGATATATATGCATGCCAATTTTCAGAGCATTATTTACAATTGCCAAGATATGGAAGCAACCAAAGTGCCCACCAAAAGATAAATGGATCAAGATGGGGCCTGTGTGTGTATACACACACAGATACACACACACACACACAATAGGATATTACTCAGGCACAGAATATAATGAAATACTGCCATGTGCAACAACATGGATGAACCTATTTCAGTTGTGCTAAGTGAAATAAGTCAGAGAAACGCTGTGTTCCACTTATAGGTGGAATATAAAAAACAAATGAACAAACAAACAGAGTTATAGATAGAGAGAATAATCAGGTAGCTACCAGAAGGGATGAGGCTAGGGGGAGAAAAGAAATAGGTGAGGCAGAATAAGAGGTAAAAACTTTCAGTTGCAAAATAAATCATGAGTATGAAATGTACAGTATGGGGAATAAAATCAGTAACAATGATGTTTTTGAATGGTCACATACCGTTACTAGCTCTACCATGGTGATAATTTTGAAATGTTTAGAATATCAAATCACTACATTGTGTAATAGGAACTAACACAGTGTTGAAGGTCAATTACACTTCACAAACAAAGCAAAGTCAAGGAAAAAGATACATGATTACCAGAAGCAGGGGATGGAGATAGGGTGAATTTGATGAAGGCAGTCAAAAAGTACAAACTTCAAGTTAGAGGATAATGTACTAAGAATGTAATATTATGACATGACAAACAGAATTAACACTGATGTATGTTACATATGAAAGTCAGTAAGAGTAAACCCTATGGGTTCTGATCACAATGAAAGCATTTTTTCTATTTCTTTAATTTTGTGTCTATATCATATGATGAATGTTCACTAAACTGGGATAATAATTTCATGATATATGTAAGTCAAATCATTATGCTGTACATGTTAAACATGTACAGTGTTGTATGTCAATTGTATCTCAATAAAACGAAGAAAAATTGTTATAAGTAGCATTTTGCTAAGATTCTTATTCATTTTGTCTTTCCAATCATGCTTGAATTTTTATCTGTAAAAATTGCTTTTCTTTCACATTATGGATTATATTCAAATATTAATTTGAATTAAAATATTAACAACAATGAGCATCAGTGGAAGCTGTGTCATTCACATGAAAACATATTATTTTGGTCTTGCCCTATCAGCAACAGTACTTATTCAAAACCAATAAATTTTCTCCTCTTATTAATACTGACTTTTAGCATTTGAAGACATGAAAAGTAAGGGCAGTAATATTCTTGATTATGTTTCAGGGTCAAAGGTTCAATCTTGAAGGAAAATACCGAGCTTTCTCCATAAGTTAATGTTTCATAGTGGAAAGTAAAAGCACTTGAATTTTTTGGAATTGGATGCAGAGATACACAAAACATTTGGCAAAGACATAAGCAGAGCTTATTACAAGGTTGAGTTCATTGATAGTGCTCACATTAATTTCCGCTGCAGAAAATAAAAGAGTGTCTTGAGAGCAAGGGCAAAGTTGCCGAATAAGGAGTTTTCCTTTTATTGTGTGAAAACTGCTTCAATACTCAAAGCTTTAGGGCATTTTACCCTGGCATCACTTTGAAAATGCTTCCTTATGCTTCAGTTACCAGAGGAAGCTGAATCTGATCTGG
Organism: Bos javanicus; assembly: GCF_032452875.1. Classification (NCBI taxonomy): domain Eukaryota; kingdom Metazoa; phylum Chordata; class Mammalia; order Artiodactyla; family Bovidae; genus Bos; species Bos javanicus. The sequence goes on along the minus strand of NC_083871.1, from coordinate 84,972,626 downwards.
TCTTGAAAGTATTTATGGACCTCGTTCTTGTGTTCATAATCTATCAAATACTCTCAGTGCCTCATTACAGGTCGAGGCATTCCCTTGGTACAAAAGACCACAGAAATTCTCCATCTTCAAACTAAATTTTCATAATATTCTCATTGTTTTTATTTAATATTTATGTAACAAAGTACCTTTACAAAGTAAGCCATAAATTAACATAATTAATCATCTGAATTAACAAGTTAGAGTCTATAGACGAAATGGAGATTGTGATTTTGTGAGTATCTTATGAAAAATTTTATTGTTTAATTTTTTTTATTTATTTATTTTTCACCAGGAATCAAATCCATGCTCGTTGCATTGGAAGTGTGCAGTCTTAACCACTGGGTTGCCAGGGAAGTCCCCTGTGAAAAAGTTTTGCAGTGATCTTTGAATCATGTTTAGTATTTTTTTTACCCACCTTTAGTCAGAGGTAACTTTGGGGAAACAGCTGAGTTTAATTTGGAGTCAAACTAGTAAATAAGAGAAAATTAAATGAAAATAATCATATTCCATATTTCAAATAATCATATTTCAGTGGTAAAATGAAGTAGCCTAAGCTAAAACTTGTTTTTTCTATGTTAGTTGTATTTCTATACACTGTGGCTAGACAGAGTGGAGAAAATTTTAATACTTGGAGCATAAAGCAATCCAACTGTATCAAAATAAGAATATATCCCCTTGAATCTGATAGCCCAAATAACAGTACAAATGAAACTGGACACCATCCAGAGCCAAAAGGAAATCAAAATGTAGCCACTGTTCCATGCCTGCTTGCCAAATAGTGCGTAACATTTATATAACATATACTCAGTAAGGAGTTGTTACACTGAAATAAATTGAAGAGAGACAAACAGAAAGTTCTCTCTTTAAATATTAGTATTTGATTAGATTTCTCCTTGAATTATTTCCTATTAAGAAAAGTATAGGCAAATAAAACTTCTGCTTCTGAAATACTGCACTGAAATTTTACACCTAGCTGCATACTAAAGAGATATTTCATCATTGACAAGATAAAGGTTATTTGTACTCCCTCAGTTTTCAGGATATTCACTTGGGTCTATTTATCTCATTAGAAGACAATTTTGTTTTCCCTTAAAGTCCTTCTAATTCTTAGAGGTTCTGTGAAGACCACCACAAGATGGCAGTATTTCTGAAATTAATCCTTGGAGAGAACAATCATTCCTATATAGTACCTAAAATAATGTAATATTTTGACTACATTTTCA